>NC_087513.1:50632808-52030583 GCF_963921805.1 Phalacrocorax carbo
AAGAAAGAGAAAGATGAAGAAAGAGAAAGAAAGAAAGAAGGAGGGGAGGGAAGGGAAGGAAGGAAGGAAGAGAAGGAAGGAAGGAGAGGAAGGAAGGAGAAGGAAGGAAGAAGGAAGGAAGGAAGGAAGGAAGGAAGGAAGGAAGGAAGGAAGGAAGGAAGGAAGGAAGGAAGGAAGGAAGGAAGGAAGGAAGAAGGGAAGGAAGGAAGGAAGGAAGGAAAGGAAGGAAGGAAGGAAGGAAGGAAGGAAGGAAGGAAGGAAAGGAGGAGGAAGGAAGGAAGGTAAGGAAGGAAGGAAGAGAGGAAGAGGGGTGGGGAAAGAGAGGCAGAGCAATCTTTCTGTTAGACTATTTCATTGCAGAAGTGGCAACATTGAAAAGACTGGAGACCAGCTTTCCAAATGTTATTCCAGACTGATGTACTGGGGGTACAATCACCAACTCACAAGCTCCTCTAGGTAAATTTGTTGGTGAATCATCAGAGACAATGACAATTCAATCAGATCCTTCTCAGAACTAACAGAGTGAAGGGAAATATTAAGGGAAAGAAGAAACCATTTCAAGCAAATTAATATCAAATTAAGGGGTTTGTCCCTGTTTCCTTCAGAGGAACAGCATTCAAGTAAAGGCAAGTTCTTGCATTCAGTGTATGGCACTAATTAAAAACAATTATTGTTGTAATTAAAATACTTAATTCCACTGCTCTCTGGTGGCAAAGGTAGTGTATTTGATGGGTCTTTCTATCAGCTCAGAGTGGGAACACTGAGGAGATAACTTGTCAAAAACCATCTTTGTAGCCTCTGGACAAAAACCTGAAAGTTCTCTTCATTAATTTCGTTATCTTAATTAATCTGGTTAACTTAATTAACTTTCATAAAAACCAATAAGAAAACAGAGTACTTCTGTCATGTTGATAACAGTTTAAAAAAATGCTTATTAAAAGATTATTGATACCCAGACAACTTTGAAAAATATTGTCTACAGAAATAGGGGGGTGTTATGTGCCAAGCTTGTCTTTCACTCTGTTGTCTTTTTGATTCGTCTTAGATGACTGTAGAAGGAAAAAAAATATCAGCTTGCAGATTGCAGCCTTCAGGCACTGAATACCCTGCAGCATCGGGCTAGCTTGTCTGCCTTTAACATCCTGTTTCCATGCAAAAGTCTCTTCAGCACAAACAAAAAGGGGGAAGCGAGACTGAGATACACGAAAAAAAGAAAAATGCCAGAATGATGAATAAGGAGCTAAGCTTGGGTCAGCTTTTACCTTTCCTTGAAGACTTGCTTGTGGAAACCAGCCAGGGAGTCAGGGAGGAAAGGTCAAGCACCAGCAGTGAAAGATCAAGACTAGTCTGAACACCAGAAGAGCTTTCAGGTTACCCCCTGAGCGGAGTTAACATCTTTCATTGCCTTCCTATGCACAGCTAATTGCAAAGTTATGTTTTCTTGGTAAGCCATTAATTTCACAGCATAATTGCATAGATCCTTAACTTCGGGAAACAATAGAGTTCTTTTTCCTTCTCTCACCGACAGTATTTCAAAAGATGAAGGTCAGTATGCAGGGAGAATAGATACATACATAAATAGGTGCTTAGTTACACAGTCCCTTAAATGAACTCTCATTTGGAAAAACATTTTGTTTACTATTCCAAAATCAACTTTAATTCCATGCATCCCTCTGTATTAACCTACCTAGCACCAGTGCGTTGTTTACATCTTTAGTTACAGGAGAAAAATCCAGGATGCTTTTCTGCAGACATGTCAGACCTTTCTCTATCATAGATAAGTCTTTTAATTTGTTGAACTGGGAATGGGGAAGCCCAAACACTTGGTAACAACTGGATGCTGTGGTCAGTGTTTCAGCATCTCTCCCACAGTTAGCACCTGGGTTGTAGGATGGAAGCACTGCAGGATGGTAGGACTGTAGGATGGTGGGACTCCCTGGTTGAAGGAGGAAAGGCACTTAGAGGGAACCGGAATTTCTGGCACGTGAGAGATTGTGGAGGATCCTTTTCCCAAACTGCCCTGGTGAAGCAGCTTCGGTGTGCTGTCATCTTTTAGTCCACACACTGGAAAGTAATGGATGCAATGCCAGTGTTACAGCACTGAAGGGTGGACTTGGACTATTATCTGAGTTTAGATCCAGCTGATGTAAGTGGGTCTAGCGGCAAGCAAAAGTAACACTTCGTATTGTAAGTGACTGTCAGGATCAGTGGAATGGTTTTTGAATACTTTGGAAACTATATATAATTAAGGCTTGTTCTTTTGTATATAACAGCCTTTAGTATCTTTCTCTTAAAGTTAACAAATATTCCTATCTATCTGCTACAGCAACCTATATCTGTAATCTGACTCAATTCCCAAGCGATGTCCTTGTGTCAGATTACAAAACTCTGGCTGTGACCAGATTAAAAACCACAACCAAAAGCCAGAGTTACAAACAAAACCGACTGTGTTTACGCACATCTGCAGTGCGGTTGCACAAAATCAGTAGCATTTTGGGAAATCAGAGAGAAAAATGGTTGAAATAAATAGTACCTGATCCATTCAGAATCTATTCTAATCCTGGAGCATATCAGTATGTGACAATACTATGACAGCTCTTGTACCAGGTCTGTAATTAAAGTTGAGAGGACTATTCTTTAAAGCAGTAATTCATTTTGCTTGTCCCCGAGGAATATTACAGCATCTTATTCCCCAATTCTGTACACTTGTTTTTTTTCAATTCTGTGTGAGTATTCCAAGTTTAATTTGAAGTAAATTTGATGAACAAATTTTAGCATGCATTTTAAGGCTCTTCTATGACTTGAAGGTTCTTATTAATGGAATGCCACAGGCTTTTTGAATTCTAAGTGAAAATTTCTTGAATCCAGGTGCAAAAAGTTCTATTTTTAAAAAAAAGGCTCTTGCTAAACTTATCTATTAAAGATAGTTTGTAAATCCATTAAATTTCTTAGGTTCATTAGAAGCAAATAGAGTGACAACAAAACTGAATAAGGGAAGGGTGCCAGAGATGAAAAAATATTAAGGATTCAGGCAGTCACCCTGCAAATGGCTGTGCTGACAGAAGACAGTACTATGGTGGTTGTGAGCTGAGATGCTCTTAATGACAGCTGATGAGTCTTCAATAAAAAGGTAGATTAAGAAACACTCAAGGTGCCTGTGAAAGGGATGTACACATCTCACTCGGCCTCAGTTCACATCAATAAGACACCAACAGAGACATACCCGGACTCTTGGTGGGTCAGCCACCATTTCCTTTACCACTTCTTGGCCCAATGCCAGCTGTTTACCACCACAACCCCTGCTTGAATTTATCATCCCTTCAGATCTGCCAACAGAAAAACCTGCACAAGCTCTCTTACAGCTGTCTCATTCAGATCGGATGGGCTGGTTTAGGCAGCTTAAATAGCAAACATGCTGACCCAACAGATTTTGTTTGAAATGGTTTAGCAAGCCCTCAGATGAGTATCTCCTCTGCAGGTGGAAAGGTGCAAAGGGGAAAAACGAGGAGGAGTTTATGACAGGTTCTTGATAATTTTCCTTTTCTACCAGCACAGTTGGATGCAGCAGATTAAATTTGTCCTTGTTTTACTCAAGGCATGTTTGCCTAATACTGAGGAACTGACTTGATACAGAAGTTTCTGGTTTGTATTTTGGCACACACAGGAAGGGCCACATCATACAGTGTTTGCCCTTTTCTCATTTGATCAAAATCGTTCTTGCTTCACACCTCGCTCTAGATCTTAGGTCCCTCCACTGTGTGATTATTGTCACTTACTGAAGATACAGCCAGATCAACAGCTTGGGTTGCTTCTGAAAGCATTGAGTAACACCGGGCACCACCCTTCCTGGATGGTTTGACATAAGAATGAAGCAATGGAAGAAGCCTTCTGGGTCATAAACTCCTGCAGGTTTCCATGTCATACACTGCCACCATAAGGTCATGAAGTTCTGCTCTAAAAACTTTGCTGATCCCTGTACTCACTGTTCCTGTTAAAAACATGTTCTAGGACTACATTGTGATAGTCAGAACCCATCCCTACGTTTCCAGCCCTGCTTAGTTGGAGGCTGAGTCTTTGGTTATAACACGCTGGTCCCATGAAGGGAAGCCTTAAGCAGCATCCAGAGCACTCTCTGGGTCAGAGATGCCCAGGTGTTGCATATAGCTCCAGTGTTTCATCAGAAGAGAGCATGTCCCTGGACAAGTGGCTCAGGTGCATTATTGGGACTCCAGGAAAGCAACATTTCCCCTGGAGCCCATGGACATATCATTGGTGGCTACATCTGACACCATCCCACACAGATTCCCAAGGAGTTATGACAGCACAATCCTCGGCTGTTATCAGCCTCCTTTCCAGATTTATTTACACTCTGCTCATTCTTATCTAAAAAGATATTGTTTCCTTCCCCTCATCTGCCTCACATCCTTTCTCATCTTCCATGGTTTAACCTCTTTCCTTCAGTAATCCCCAGCACTATCCTCATAGTCTCTCCGCATTCCCTCTCATCACACCCACAAAACTTTTCTCTTGATCAAGACCTGGCACCTTTTATTCCAACTGGGTTGTTCTGGGGTTTGGGGTTTTTTTTGCCTTCACAGACAGGCAGTACCAGAAAAAAATGAACCAATGTGCATACTTACAGAGGATGAAGGGAGCTACCATGGTTCTGAGACACCTTTGTGCCTTCCTTATTCTGCATTGTCTTGGATGTTGGCAAGATACATTGATACACTAAACTCAGCCCCAAGTGACTATAGGCAAAGCGCTCTGTCCAGAAGTCCTTCTGTGCCAGGTACCCTTTGCGTGCATCCAAACAGGAGACATAAATACACCAGCAAATACCAGCTTCAGGTATATTATCACTCTTTGGCCAGTACCATCCAGTCGCCTTGTTCTGCTTCGTAGTATAAGCCAGACAGCACTACCCATGGACCTTGCCAGTTGTGAAGGGAAAAAAGGAGATTGGTATTGTTCAACTCTCATTCCTCTTAGTTAATTCATGGAGACATCATTTTGCTGGATGCCACAGTAAAAAGTTTTATAATAAATAAAATAAAAAGAAAATACATCCTAAGTAAGACATAGCTGTTGATATGTATCAGCTCTGGAAGTTAAGATAAGCTGAGAATAAAAACCCATTATTTTCAGTAATGCTGTTACCTGTATGGCATGTGTGCCTTCCTATAATCCTGTAATTTTATTTCCCATGCATATAATGCCTTTACCGGTGTATATTCCCAGAGCTTCCTTGAAAGGTAAGTAATTTTACTTCTTTCATAAACTGAGGAGACAAGCATGGGGTTCAGAGAGGGATTTGTCTTGTCCAGAGTTATATGGGACAGTTGTGGCACAGATCATCTAGAGCCCAGGTTTCCTGCTTGTGGTTCTGATACCAAATTAACCTTCTCAGTGTTAATTTAATTTAGAGTATGAACATTCTTCAATGTAGAGGAGAGCAAACTATATTTTTTCCTTTGTGTATATTCCTCAGTCCCTGTTCTGTAACATTGCTACTGTATCTCAAAAATATCGCATTTGAAAAGAAAGGAAACGTGATTGAAAAAAATGTGGTTTAGATATATAATCGTGGTTTCCTGATTCCTTATCCAAAATTTTATAGCATTTATAATGGAGATAGGATAAAAATCTTCTTCCTTGCTTTGTTTCTTCCTCCCTCCCTCCGTTCTTTCCTTCTTTCCCTCTCTTCCGGCAATACAGAAAGTATTAGTAACTGTGAATATTTTAATATGGGCAAATATGTGACTAGTACATTCATTAATTCAGGTCAATGTCCTCTCCCTTCAATTGCATTATTTGCAGACCTTTCACAGTTAATTGCTCATTTTTCGCAATAGCGACTGGAATTTCCTCTCGAGGGTCACAAAGGCGCCTGTTCTTGAGTCTGCCATTTCCTTATGGTGAAGACCACCAAAAAAAAAAAGCAGAAGGGTCAGTAACTTTTAGATTAAATGATGTGTAGAAACAAAACTGAAAAGCAGAACTAAAATCCAGAGCTGCAAACTCAGTTTCAGTATTCAAATGCTCTGGCCAGGATGGGAATCCAGCTCAGCAAAGCCTTTTGAAAAACTGTCCAGCATTTCCTTCTTATTTTGTCAACATATAGTTTTGGTACAAAATTGACTTAGCTATGTAAGGAGAAATGCAGTTATTTCAAGTATTACACCAAGGATAAAATGCATGTTAACATTAATGCTACCTATTATTACTTTGTAAATGGAAGGTTATTTACCCTTTGAGAAAAAACATTTCAGAATCAAGCTAAGGTAATCACATGCATTAAATAAACAAATCAAATCAAGCCTTAATTGGGCTTGGAGTTTCAAAACAGGGAAAATATAAAAGTTAAGCTAAATAAATTAAAGATAAAAAATAAACCTCATTTACTGAGTAATATTTTGTCAGATTCTATGTGGAGTCATAAATTCAGAGAAATTTAGCATGCAGATGAGAAATAAGGAGGAGGGAAGCAGGCAGGCGAACTGTAGCGGGAAAGCAATTTTAAGTTAATTCAGGATGCGTTCTGCGTAGCACTGATGAAGATCTGCATGACAGCTCTTTAAACTGTACGTGTAGAACCAAGCCCTGGTGTGATTCAGATTCTAACTTCAAACCTCATATGCCCCACTGAAATATATAAAGCTTGCTTAGGATAGAAAAGGGAGCTCAGTTTGGTTCCCTGTCTCTTTTAGAAATTTGGTTGGAGTGCCAGAGTCAGGCAGCAATGCTCTGTAAGGTTTAACGTTAACAGGCAGACTTCCTTGTTTGCCCTTCCTTCAGTGCCTGAAAAAATATAAACCACGGTGCAACAGTAGGATAAAACCAGCAGCTATGGAACTGGCAGCCAAGAAAATACAGCAAGACAATTTGCCTGCTTATTTTTTATAAAAGTATCATAGAATGGTTTGGGTTGGAAGGGACCTTTGAAGATCATCTAGTTCCAATATGAACATCAGCTCCTGTTGGAAGCAGCTCAGTCATTAACGGATTGCTCTGTTTTCTGGTCTGCTGTATTAATAACAAATATTATTACAAAATAAACCTGTAACCTCCATTTCTATTTCCATAACATCAGCAGAAGCTCAAATCTTCTGGTATCCTGATGGGTATATCTGGAATACTGGGTTGAAGATAGGATCGCCTATTTACTTCAGGGGCTTTGGAAGGAATTGAGAATACTCTGCTGCTTCAAGAACTGGGCCACTCATGAGTAAAACTTCATGCACTATTTTTCAGTGCAAAGCTGCTTCAGTGGCTCTCAGAAGCATATGCAAAATTAAACACCGCAAGATGAGGCTCTGGTTGGAGCCACTGCTTCCCTGGGAAGAGGGAGGAAAGAACAGAAACAGAAAAGTGATGCCGGCAGGGAAGAGTCTGCAGAACTGGGCTCCAATGGCTGTCCCTGGGACAGGTGGGGTGCTCTCCTATCCTATCCTATCCTATCCTATCCTATCCTATCCTATCCTATCCTATCCTATCCTATCCTATCCTATCCTATCCTATCCTATCCTATCCTATCCTATCCTATCCCATCCCATCCCATCCCATCATGGCAGTACCTGTTACTGCACACAACTAGACTGTTTTCTTGTGACAGCAGCCATATGCAGCCCAGCCTTTGCAGGTCCTAGAAAAAGCAAAATTTGAAGGAGAACACTGCTGTTTTGACAGTCAAGGAAGTCTGTAGCCTTAGGAGCCATCGCTGTTCTCAAAGACTAGAATAAGCCTGGCCTCACCCATTTAACTAAATCAGTCGTTTGGTGAAGTACATTTTAGACATAAAGCCTGAGAAGCAGGCTGTTTGCTCAGTCCTGAAAGCCAACAGAGCTCAGTGGTTTTGCAAAGGGAGTGATGTCTGCAGGAGACTTTTTGCTGGATGTGCTCTGTGGCCAGGACCAAAGATATCCTGCAGATAGGAAGTTGATATGCTTTCCCAGTTAGCCTCATAGGTTGTGAGCAAGATGTAGATCACTGAGAGCTTTATATTTGCATTGAAAAGCAACTAGATAGCAAGGTAGTGTATAATGTACTCCAGCGTGACATGTTCAACCTCCTTCACAAAGCTGTATAAATTGCATTTCTGTATACAGCCTATTTTGGTGACATTGGCATGACGATTTACTTTGCTTATGTGTTGACTGGAAGTTCAGTCCTGCATGGGGAGCTGCAGGCAGTGTTTGTTCGTGGGCAGAGCATCTTTTCGTATGTGGTGAGAAGAAAAATTGCACAATGATTCTGTTCCACATCATCCGCTACATTTTTCAGATTTTGGATGCGTTCTGGAGTCACTGTACAAGAGATAAGCAGGTGAGTTGTGGAGGGCTCTAGATTTCACAGTAATATTTGTCCTAGACACTGATTGGTGCAAGATGGTCAAATATTTTTGCTGACCAGAGCAACACCAATTCTTGCACAATAACAGCGGCTGGGTACTGTAATGGAGAAAGATAATAAAAAATTGCTACACCACACTTCCTACTTGAAAATCACAGAACCACAGAATGGTAGGGGTTGGGAGGGACCTCTGGAGATCATCCTGTGCAACCCCCCTGCTTGAGCAGGGACACCTAGAGCAGGGGGCACAGCAACGTGTCCAGGTGGGTTTTGAATGTCTCCAGGGAAGGAGACTCCACAACATCCCTGGTCAGCCTGTTCCAGTACTAATGTTGTGCTTGATTCATTTATACAGAGGTTAATTTTGCTGTAGTTTGTATAGTTCCACTTATTCCCACTGTAAAGTTACTTTAAGATAAAAGCAGTGTAAATGGAGGGTCAGCTGGCCTCTTGGTTTTGAACATTATGTCCTCCTCTCAGGAAGAGTGGCAGTGGGCCCTGCGCCCATCCTCACCCAGAGTTTCCAGACACACCCATGACAGAACACTAAAATGCATCTTTGCTACCTTTCGTAAACCCATTTTTCATTTAAAATTCAGCAAACGGATCATTTGCCGTTAGCCGAGCGTGCAGCCTATACTTCTCATTTTGTTGAGCCTGTACCAGCAACGACCCAGCAGGAAATAAGGTGCATGGGTTGTGCCCTGCAAGGCGGCCCGCCGTGCCCCGCAGCACGCGTTGGAAGGGCGTCCATCTCGCAGCAAGCACAGCTGGAGAGGGCAGGGCTTTTTGTCTACCCTGCTGAACTCGGGAGAAAGCCTTTGTTCTACCTCAGGCAAGCCCGTGAGATTTCTAACTGGAGATCTGACACCTCAGTCCTCCCGGTGCTCACGGTGGCAGCTCCCGACTGGGCTGCGGGGGTGCTGTTTAGCAGGACGGTGATGCGCAGTGTTTTAAGGGGTATGAGCCCGGTTTCCAAGCTGGCAGCGTGCAGAGCCCGGCCCCGCGCCCACACCCTGCACCCACCCGCGCAGCGGTCCCGCGGGCCGGCCCCCGCACGGCACCGTCCTCCCGGCCGCGCTGCCCCCCCCCCTCCTCCGCCCGCTGCCCGCACGGTGCCCGCTCCGGCCGAGAGGGGAGCGAAGCAAAGCGGGGTGGGCGGGGGCCGCCCGGCCCGGAGGGGTCCCCGGGAGCGCCTCGGCGCTGGGCGCCGCCGGGGGAGGCGCGGAGGGGGCTGCTGCCCCGGCCGAGGCGATGCGTATTTTGCGCCCCCCCCCCCCCCCCCGCCCCACTCCGCGTCCCGCCACGCCGCGGCGAAGGGGCCGCCCCCAGCCCCGACCTCCCCCCGCCCGGCGGCCGAGGTGGGCTCCCGCGGCGAGGCGGGCCGGCGGGGCTGGGGGGCGGAAGGGGGGGGTGGCGGCGGCGCAGGGCGGCGAGGTGGGTCGGCAGCCCTCCCGGAGGAGCCCGGCCCACCTCTCCCGTGCAGACACCCCCTCCTCCCCGCCCCGAAAGAGGAACTCCCCGCCCGGCCGCGGCGGAGGGAGAAGCGGCGGCGGCGGCGGCAGCGGCAGCGCGCCCGGCCCCTCCGCGCAGCATGGCGCAGCAGCAGCGCCCGCCGCCCGCCGCCGCCTGAGGCGCCCCGCGGCGCCGAGCCGAGCCCGCGCCCATGGCGGCGCCGCCGCCCGCCCTCAGCTGGGCGCTGTCCCTGCTGGCGGCGCTGGCGGGCGCCGGCGGCCCCCAGAGCTTCGAGCTGCCGGGGGCCCCCATCGACAACATCGAGGTGAGCGGCGGCGGCGTGCTGGTGGCGGGCGGCAGCTGCCTCTACGAGCTGCGGCCCGGGCTGCGGCCCCACCGCCGTGTGGTGCCGGCGGCGGCGGGGCAGGGCTGCGGGGAGCCCCCCGGTATGCGCAGCAACCTGCTGCTGGCCTACGAGGAGGCCGGAGGAGCGGGCGTCCTGCTGGCCGGCTGGACCCAGAAGGACGGCACCTGCCAGGTGTGGGAGCAGCCGGCCTACCGGCAGCGCTTGAACCGCAGCGAGGTGGTCAGCTGCCTGCCCGACGGCTCCACCGCCGGCGTCGTCTTCCAGCTGGCCGGTGCCTGGTACCTGGCCGTGGCGGCCACCTACTCGTTCGGCACCTACGGGACCCGTCAGGGGTGCGAGCCCTCCCAGTCGGATGAGGCGACTGTCATCACGGTGCGCAGCATGGAAAACCTGCAGTCCAAGGAGGAGCTGGGCATCATCAAGCGCAAGGAAGAACCTTTGCACTTTGTTGATGCACTCCACTGGGGAGATCACCTCTTCTTTCCCTACTACACATTGAAGGTCAGGTCGGGCAATGGCAGGGAGCTACCAAGTGTGGCTGTCCTGCACCAGCTGCGCCCCTCAGAGAGTGGCCTTACTTTGAAAGGGCATGTGTATTTGGACTGCGGGTGCAGAAGCCTCATTGTTTCCTCCAGCCTTGTCCGCCAGGGTGAGCAGGGCTGGTGGGTTGGTGTTTTCCGCCACAGCCCCGTCGCCAAGGCCTGGAACGCCACCGCTGTCTGCATCTTCAAGATGGAGGAGATGAAGGACCGAGCCTGTGCGTTCACACACTTCGTCATGAACGGGATGGGCTGTGTAAGTCTGGGCATCGTTTTGCTAAGCTTTCCTCCTGCACGCCGTTGTTGTCACTGTTGTTGTTGTGGCTGGTGGCACCGTGCATGACTCGTGGGCTGTCCCTGACCTGAAGGCACGTGAAGTTCACGGGGAACTTCTGAGCCGCGCCAGGCTTTGCACATCAGCCCTGGCTCCATCAGCACTTGTGGTTTCTCCAGCACTTTCTGTTTCTAAAAAGCTGACCGATTACCAGATCCTGGGCTGTCCTTCCCACCTACACCTCGGGAAAGACATGTCTGAGGAAACACGTGAGGGCATCCTGGGTCAGGCCTGAGTCTCAGGCTCCTCATTCAATGCTCCCTTTTCTGTCAAGGATTAGTTGTAATTCATTGTATTTTCCCTACAGCCTAGATAAAGCATCTCCTACCTTATTCTGTGCATTCACATCTCATGTCATTGCAGCTAGATCAGAAATGAAAAAAAACCCATCAGATTGACTCCTGTGCCCTGGGCTGTGCGCGTTGTTATCCACATTGCTCTCTAGCTGTTTATGGTTGTTTGTTCGGTGGTAGGTGTTTCCCAAACCTCCCAGGATTGGCCTTGCTCGAGAGGGCTTACAGCCACCCCCCAAACCCGTATGCGCAGCAGACAGCAATAGGCAATCTGTCTTTGTTGTTGCAGTGGTTACATTTTCACAGGCAGTGGTATCTCGTGGAGATCCCCAGGTCATCTACTTCTCTAACACTCTCTCTTCAGCTCCTTCCTCCTTTTGAGGGTGAGCTGTGCACATGGAGGGTAGGATGGGCAAGCCTACTGGCTTTGCTGTGGCCTCGGTAGCTAGTGAAGAAATGAACTAAAATGAAATTCAGGAAGCTAAAAATGTAATTCAGGAGAAGAAGGTGCTTTTGCAAGGCCCGTCCATGCTTTCAAGTCACACTCAGAAGTCTTTTCAGAGCTGTGGCAAAAGGAACAAGACTGAAAAGTATCAGGGACAACTGCAGGGGATCAAGCAAGCCAGCACAAAGCAAGCCCTGGCCTTTCGCAGCTCCCCCACCATCCAGGGACTTTGCAGCTTAACCCATGAACGCTCACTGTGTTACGATGGGAGTTTGTTGGAAACTCCTTGAAAGAAGTGCGGTAGGTTTACTGTCGCTCCTTGGCTTCCCAAATGTAGCCCATAGCAGAGCGCAGTGCAGAGATTCTTCCAAATGCAAACTACGGGAAGGCCCTTTGATTCAGTCTGCTCATCTCCCTGCTGAGTTGCGAGACTATTGCCAGTGTTAACGGGATGTAGTTGTGAATGAGAACCCCATATGTGGGTGAAACAACTGTGCTGAAATAAACAGTGAAAGTCTCGCAACAGAGCCGGAGCCAATCCTTTGATTTCCAGTGCCAGTTTATAGTTTACTGCACGATTTCTGTGCTCTCACAAGACAAGCTTGCTGAATGAATTTGAAGTCTCATCCTCATCCCAAAATACCTATTTCCTAGTTGGATTTTTAATTTGTATTCCTTGTTCCTAATTACTCGTGTGGTTCCTCTCAATCCCCCATCCCCATTGCCTCCCAGTGCCTGATTATGAAAAATTAATGATTGACTTGTTTAAGGATTGCTCTGATTCAGATCAGACTCCTGTGACTCCAAAGTTACTTCCATGTCCCGAAAGGCTCGTCCCTCCTGGAAATGTAGGTTATGTTTGGCTACAAAACTGAAGAATCCCAACTTTAAAAATTATTAAAAGGATTGTCTGCTGCTTGACATTATGTCCCTAGCTATGGTGATGCTATTAATCGTGATGTTTTGGCACAACAATAAATACAGTTTACCACTGACAGGAAAGTGGTATTTTAATATTTTGTGAGATAGCAGGACATCTGGGTGTTGTGTAGTAATATGACCTATAACATTACATGGCTAATTATGCTCCCTTTTTAATATAATTATATGTGCTTATGATGTATAAACATAGAAATAAATGCATGTAGTTCAGCTTTAATATGTTTTTTATACTACAGAAGGTTAGGCTAAGCTATTGCAGATAAGTTGGTAGATGACAGGCCCATATGCTGCTGCTTCTGGGTTGTT
The DNA here is from genome assembly GCF_963921805.1 of Phalacrocorax carbo. Taxonomy (NCBI): domain Eukaryota; kingdom Metazoa; phylum Chordata; class Aves; order Suliformes; family Phalacrocoracidae; genus Phalacrocorax; species Phalacrocorax carbo. The sequence goes on from NC_087513.1 coordinate 50,645,842, forward strand.
ATAGTCCAGATCCTTCTACTGTCTCTCACCAAATCATGGGAGTCCCTGCAAACGTGGAACATGCTGCTCTTGGACTCAGGAGCGCGCGGGCTTCAAAATTGGCACGAAGATGGTGCGCAGCGCATCCGTCGGTGGGCAGAAGTGTGTGCAATAGCTAGCAGTGGCTCTGGCCAGAAAGGAGTGCCGCGTAGCACGGAGCCGTCACGAGCACTTTGTAGTACAATGTGTAGGAATGGCAGCAAGCAACAGTGCTTAACAGAATCACAGAATCTCAGAATGGTGGAGGTTGGAAGGGACCTCTGGAGGTCATCTGACACGTGCTTTAAAGCTCGATCTTTTAAAGGCAGTGTTGGTACCGAGCTAATGAATGTGTTGCAGCATTATGATTGCCTGGAGTACAAGACCTGTACAGTGTTACAGTGTTTGTGGCGGGTGGACCATGCTGAGTGTCGGCCTGACTTTTGCATTGCAGGTGCCGTGTGTTGTAGGGTGCTGCGGGTCTTAGCCGTCTTTGCTGGGGACACTTGCGTTGTGGATCCCAGGCGTGATGTGAGGTGCACTGCTCATGATGACAGGCATGGGCTGTCAGTTTATGTAGGATTTGAAAACATGATATTTTTTCACTGCAGGAATACAGTTTATAGTTAGAGTGTACGTTAGGGAGTAGTAGCAATTTGTTTTCCTTGTGACCTTGTCATTCTTCAGATTTCTGTAATTATTCTGATTACCTTTAGGCAAGACATCCTCTTACCTGTCTGCACTCAGACAGCTGCTTGTATTTGCACTGTGTTGGCACTGTGCTTCTCAGTAGTGTACTGCAAGAGGGACGTAGCCTAAGGTATTTGTGGTCCTGAATTCCCTGCTAGGCTACTGGTGCATGTTCTACTCTGAAGTCATTCCTGCAAGGTACTGAGCTTTCTGGCCCTAACCCAGTAAAGCACTTAAGGGCATATTTAGGCATATAAGTAGTCCCATCATGTTCAGGGGAACTGCCCACGCATTTAAAGGATGAACTTGAGTATTCACTGGATTGGAACCAAATTGCTCCGCATCCTGTAGGAACGCATTGTAGGTGTGTAATCTCTTTAGCCTCGCATTGCTACTTAGGCCAAAGTTGAGATTTGCATTAAGTTTTAATGCTGCATTTAAGTCTGTCACTGAAAATTAGTAGTTTTTAAGATCCTTGCTTACCAGCTTTATCAAAAAGTAGGTGACTGCTACAAATTCTGTGGAATTTCTGCTTGTGAGAGCTAGCTAATTCTGTTTTCATTTTGTGCAGTAGCGTGCACAAAGCATTTTGTCCTAGCTGGGTGTGTTTATTCCAGACATACATAATAGTGTATTCCCAGACACATGATCCACAACTAGCAAAAGGCAAGTGATGTCTTAAATGAAACTACTCTGAAAACATTTTGCAGTTTTATATTCAGCTTGTTTTCCTCTGATCTGCACGTCTTAGTTTTGATTATATCTACTTATACACACTGTAGAGGTGTATGCGTTAATGGACTCGCTAGCATAATCTGTATGTACGTAAGCACATCTTCACAATATCCTTAGTTATTACCTGTGAATTTGCCAAATCTCATTCTCCATTTCTTTTCAGAAATCTGACTGAGGGCTAACAAGTATTTTTGGTGGATCACAATTCTGAAATTGAAGCTCCTCAGCGAGTACATAGGAGGAATGCTGGAATTTGTCACAAACTTGCACCGGTAGCTAGTGAGCTTTAAGAAAGCCTTTCCTTCTGTTTTTCTGTGACTGAACAGGAGCTACTAGAAGCTCAGATCTCTCCCAGAGACCCCAGGATCTTGTGGATCACAGCCAAGCAGATGAGTAGGAGAAGTACTCAAATTAGGGAATATCAACAGGACAAAGTTGTGGGATGTTACCTAACCTCAGTGACAAATCTGGAAATCAGTTTTGCCACTAAAAAAAGTTGTATGGGAAGAAAAGGATTCTACAATTTTTTTTTTCAGGGAGAAAATCCAAATAAGTGTTAGTCTCATACATATAAGACAGAGAGAAGTTGCTGTAGTTTATATTAAGGTGTTTGTTTTGTGATCTGCAAAGGCTAAGTAGCTGTGATAGCTACTAAACGCTAAGCTATCTTGGTTGGATTTTCATCTGCTATTTAATGCAAGTAAAGATACATAACAGCCTGTTCTTTGAATTTTTGCATTTTTCAGTGGGTGATAAATATGTAGGTTGGTATATGCCCCTTGATTTATTGAACATAGTTTGGAATCTTAGGACAAATCTTAGCTGGTATAAGCTCTACTGAAATGAGATTTTTGAAGTCAACAGAGTCACATCAGTTTAATCATGGCCATTAATTTGCAGGAACGACGTTTGAATTTGTGTGGTAACTCACTCCAAAATGATTCATAGTCTTTTATTTAAGGAAAGAATTATAGACTTCTAAATATCATTTGGTATCAAAATTGATCCTGTAATAATTTTTTAGTAGTAAAGTTATCTCCTGTGTATTACCAGACTGATAGTATTTCATCTGATGTTTGACAGGTTTCTAAAGTTAACCTTTCTGGAGTGAATATTTCTGTCCATTTACAATGCATTTTCAGTTCATCTCTGTTTGGTGTGGGAAGCAAGCAATAGGAGACTTGTAAACTATCAAATTGTCAGTAAGAAGAAGAGTTGCTTTTAGTCATCTGGTTTTGCCAGGTGTTCTTAGTGGAAACTTTTGAGAGCCTAAGCACTCTTGAACAGAGGATTTGCTTCCTTGGCATCACAGAATCATTCAGGTTGGAAGCAACCTCAGAGGAAGTTTCCAGTCCAGACCCCTGCTCACAGCAGGGTCAGCTCTGAGACCAGACAAGGTTGCTCTGGGCTTTGTCCTGTCAGATCTTGAAACCTCAATAGATGGAGGCTGCCTAACCTCTCTGGACAACCTGTTCTGCTTAATTGTCCTCATAGTGATGCTTTTTAATCTTCTGTGCATGAGAAACCTCCCCTCCTTCAGCCTGTGTAGTTCTTGTTGTCCTGCATACACCTCAGTCAAGATCCTGGCTCTGTTTCTCTGGTCCCTCTGAAATTGTCTCTTCGGTAGGCTGATCCAGCCCAGTTCCCTCAGCCTTTCCTCGCAGGGCAGGTGATCCAGGCTCTAACCGTCACAGTGCCCCACCGCTGAACCCACTCTGATTTATCAAGATCAGTGCTATACTGAAGGTCCCAGAACTGAGTGCAGTATCCTAGACACAACTGAACACGTGCCAGTTAAATGAGAATAATCGTTTTCCTCGCTGGATCTGGCTATGCTCCTGTAACAGAATCACAGAATGGTAGGGGTTGGAAGGGACCTCTGGAGATCATCTTGTCCATCACCCCTGCTTGAGTAGGACCACGTCCATGCAGGTTTTGAATGTCTCCAGGGAAGGAGACTCCACAGCCTCCCTGGGCAGCCTGTTCCACTGCTCTGGCACCCTCACAGTGAATAATTTTTTTCTCATATTGAGGTGTAACTTCCTGTGTTGATCTTGTGCCCGTTGCCCCTTGTCCTGTCATTGGGCACCACTGAAAAGAGTACAGTCTCATCATCCTGACACCCACCCTTTAGATATTTATAGCTATTGATGAGATCCCCCCTCAGTCTTCTTTTCTCCAGGCTAAACAAACCCAGGTTTCTCTGGCTTTCCTCATAAAGTAGATGCTCCAGTTCCCTGATCATCTTGGTAGCTCTCTGCTGGACTTGCTCAAGCAGTTCCGCATCCTTCTTAAACTGTGGGCCCAAAACTGGACACAGTACTCCAAATGTGGTCTCACGAGGGCAGAGTAGAGGGGGAGGATAACCTCTCTCGACCTGCTGGCCACACTCCTTTTAATGCATCCCAGGATACCGTTGGCCTTCTTGGCCACAAGGGCACAGTGCTGGCTCATGGTCAGCTTGTTGTCCACCAGCACTCCCAGGTCCTTCTCAACAGAGCCGCTTTCCAGTAGTTCAGCCCCCCCAGCCTGTGCTGGTGCATGGGGTTGTTCCTCCCCAGGTGCAAGACCTTGCACTTGCTCTTGTTCAATTTCATCAGGTTCCCCTCAGCCCAGCTCTCCAGCCTGTCCATGTCTCATTGGATGGCAGCACAGCCTTCTGGTGTATCAGCCACTCCTCCCAGCCTGGTATCATCAGCGAACTTGCTGAGGTTACACTCTATCCCATCATCCAGGTCATTGATGAATATGTTGAACAGGACTAGACCCAGCACAGACCCCTGGGGAGCACTAGTTACAGGCCTCCAACCAGATTCTGCACCAGTTATCAATAATCCACCTCAGTGTCCACTCATCCAGCCTGCACTTCCTTAGCTTGCCTGTGAGGATGCTATGGGAGACAGTGTTGAATGCCTTACTGAAGTCAAGATAGACAACATCCCCTGCTGTCCCTTCATTGACCCAGCCAGTCACGCCATCATAGAAGGCTATCAGGTTGGTCAAACATGATCTTCTCTTGGTGAATCCATATTGACTGTTTCCAATAACCTTCTTTTCCTCTACATGCCTGGAGATGACCTCCAGGATGAACAGCTCCATCTCCTTTCCAGGGATGGAGATGAGGCTGACTGGCCTGTAGTTTCCCAGGTGGTCCTTCTTGCCCTTTTTGAAGATTGGAGTGATGTTTGGTTTCCTCCAGTCCTCGGGCACCTGTCCTGCCCTCCATGACCTTTCAAAGATGATGGAGAGTGGCTCAGCAAGAACATCCGCCAGCTCCCTCAGCACTCGTGGGTGCATCCCATCAGGGCCCATGCATTTGCGAGGATCTAGTTTGCATAGGTGATCTCTGACCCAGTCCTTCTCAACTGATGGTAAGTCTTCCTTTCTCTAGGTTTTTTCTCTCTTCTCTGGGGGCTGAGATGCCTGAGGGCCAGCCTTAGCAGTAAAGACCGAGGCAAAGAAGGCATTCGGTAACTCCACCTTCTCTGCATCCTGTGTCACCAGGGCCCCTTCCTTGTTCAGCACTTGCCCCACTGTATCCCCAGTCTTCCTTTTACTGCTGATGTATTTAAAGAAGCCCTTCTTGTTATCTTTGATGTGTACTGCCAGATTTAATTCCAAGTAGGCCTTGGCCTTCCTCATCGCATCTCTGTATACCCTGCATCCTGTCAATACAGCCCAGGATGCTGTTAACCTTCACTGCTGCCTGGATACACCTTTTAGCCTACTGCCTAGGGTTCCTGTTGACCTATTCCTACAGCCTATCTGGCTTCCTCTGAATGGCAGTCCTGCACTCAAGCATGACAACTTATTTTGATGTCATCTGCAAGCTTAACCCAGAAGCTTTTAGTGTCTTCCTCCAGGTCACTGATAAAAGATACGGAGCAAAGCATGTCCCAGGATCAGTTCTCTGAGGAACTCCACCTGTAATGAGTGTCTAGGTAGAGTAAAAACCATTAACCCATATCCTTTGAGCCTCATGCATCCAGTTTTTCCATCTATCCAGAAGCTCCCCTGTCTAAATTGTAACATCTCAACTTGGATACAAGGATCCTATGGGAAATGGTGTCAGGAGCCTCGCTAAAGTCAAAATAAATGACATCCACTGTTCTCCCCTGCTCCACAAATTGAGTCATTTCATCACAGAAGGCTTTCAGGTTGGTCGGGCATAATTTATCCTTGGTGAGTCTATGCTGGCTTTTCCCAGTCACTTTCTTCTTATTCTTGTGTCTTTAAAAGGCTTCCAAGAGAATTTAGCCCATGGTTTTCCCAGGGAGAAAGTAAGACTGACCAATGTGTAGCTCCCCAGGTTATCCTTCTTGTCTTTTTTTGAACATGGGTACAGTATTTGCCCTTATTCAGTTGTTGGAGACTTCCCCTGGTCTCCACAACTTTTGAAATTTGAGAGAATTGCCTTGCAGTGTCATCAGACAGTCTCTCAGCATCTTCCTACAGATCCTGTTTGGTTCCCCTGGGACTTCTGTAAACTGAGATTTTTTTAAGAGATCCCTGGCTTAATCTTCTCCCAGTACTGGTACTTTCTTTTCTCCTTGAACTCTGTACGTACAAAGGACCACAAGACCTTGTGGGCGAAGTCAGAGCCTTATCTGCATCCACTGTTAGTCAATCACCCGACCTGTTCAGCAGCTGGCGCACATTTTCATTGTTTATTCTTTTGTTGCTCATGTGGTGGTAGAAGCTCTTCTTGTTGCCCATAACATCCCTTGCCAGTTTCAACACCAGCTGAGCTTGGGCTTTCCTGACACCGTCCCTATGTGTCCAGGCAGTTCCTCCTTAGTTGCTTGTTCCAGTTTCTATCTCTTCTATATTGTTTTTCTGCATTGTTGTTCAATCACGACTTCCCTGCTTAGCTAGGGACCATCTCCTGATACGTCTGCTTGTTTTCCTGAGTTTCGTGCTTGGAAGAGGTTGTCCTGAAAGACCTACTAGCTTTTCTGAGCTCCATTTCCTTTCAAAGCTGCCTCTCGGGGATCCCACTAACCAGTTCCCTGAACAAGCTGAAGGCTTGTCTCTGGCTCTGTACTCTGCTGTTTTTCCCTCACTGCCCTCAGGATCCTGAACTCAGTTATTTCATAGTTACTACAGTGAAGGCTGCCACTGATTATCACATCTCCAGTCAGTTCCTCCTCGTTTGTGAGGAGCAAATCCAGAAGAGCATCACCCTTCATTGACCCCATAGGGTTAACAAAGCCTGGGGTCCTGTCTCCTTCACTTTATCCCCAGAGCTCTGTAGTCCTGATCTGCACTAGGCTATGTCTTTGGTGTCCACGTGGATGTGCAACAATGGGTAGTGGTCCAAGGAATGGAAAATCATTGGCAGTCTCTCTGCAGTGTAATGGATCGGGGCCCCTAAAAAAAAATCCACCTGTTGAACAGCATGACAGCTTAGCAGTCGTGTGCTTTCATCTTTCACAGAAGGGAATCTCCAACCACAGTCACCCACCACTTCCTCTTGCTTTCTGCTAATGCTCTGTTCAAGCTCAGTTTCAAAGCCTTCCTTAATGGAGCTTGTTCTCCCTCATTGGTTATTAGGACACTTTATCAATTCTGTAAACTCAAATCTAAAGGCAGAGAAGGAGCACTTCTGCTGCTGCAAGAAGTCACAGATTTCTAGCCTCCCCATCTCAGGAGCCTCCATCAACCTCTTGCTGAAGAGTAGCCTCTGACTGTCTCTCCTGCCTTGTATCATGAGGCTCAGGATCTTGCCACTGCAAGGTCTCTGTGAAAATCCTCTCATTTCCTGATTATCCTCCCTCATTTTTTGCAGTCTGCTTGCCTGGGATGGTTTGTCCACCTAGCATTGCTATGCAGTGCACAAATTAAAAAACCTAATGGAAATAAAATTTTGGAACAGTTCATCTCCTTATCCCTTAGCCCTAATAATGGCTCACTGCATGCACAAATATTTAAGTTTTTTTACCTTGTGATATAATAAAAATTGGTGCAGGAGGTTGAAGGGTGGTGAAGTTAAGAAAGAGAATGAGGTTCCAGAAGATTTTTTTCCCTCTAGGAAAAACATCTATGTATCGTCCAGTGTTGACTGTTGCTATATGCTGCTCACAAGTCTTGTATCCTTTTGTATAGCTGCATCTGTTCATTCACTCTGATGCTCAAACCCTTTATTTTTACTTTTTGGCCAGCTGCAATATGTTGAGTGCTGCGTGAGCTAAAAATGCTGCCCTTCCCTCTGAGGCACAACATGTAAAATAATCAGGAGGAAATCAAGACAGAAAATAGAAGTGTGAATATGGTTGCTGCAGCTGGACTCATATGGAGATAAATCTGAAAATGAGATGCAAAATAGAAAATGAGTATAAATACCTTTCATGCTAATAACCAAACAGCATAGGGGGGTGAACTTAGAAGCAAAATATAAGTTCATTCAGGAGACCTCTAGGGTTACTTGTGCATGTGAAGATTTTGGGGGACTACAGTATAGAACAGAAGGTGGAACTGAAAAGTTAAAAAAGTCTTCTAGAGCAGTCTTTTCTTTTGATTTTCTTGTTTGTGTATGAGCCTGAAAATGTTACAGGATAGACAGATAGATGATCATGGAGATGAGTGACTCTTCAAGTCTGAAGGAAGTTTAGACTGTAAATGCATTTTAAGGATGGATTTAGTGTGAAAGAAAAAGCTTGGAAAGGCCCTACAGTGCTGTAACCCCATTAGTCACAGTGGAAGAGGTAAAAGAGCTTGTTAAAAAAATAAATGCACATGGAAAAGGGATGACAGAAGGGTGAAGGCAGCAGCTGCACCCTGGAGGGAACAGGCAAGCTGGAGAAATAGGTTGCAAAAGAGAGAAGGCAATTTTTGTTGTGACTGCCCACCATCCAGATTCCCCCTCTTCTTATCTATATTAGCTCAATGTCGCATTGACCCTCCCTCTAGCAAACAGAATGAGGGGAGGAGGCTTCCACACTTGTCAGCATTGGTTCTTCAGTCAGTTGAGGAGGTTGCACTGATATGACACTGGTTATTTTACTAGTATGTGGGTCAAAATAAAATCTGGCAGCAAAGCTTTTCAGAGACTTGGTGAGTCTTCCCCTCTTCTGTGATCTTATTGTACAGTGTCTGCGAGGAACCCAGGGTGGTTTGTTTTACTTACACTACTATACGGTACGCTATGGGAAAAAAAAATCCTGAATCTGTTGGAAATGAAAGCCTAGAAGCTTCACCTCCTCGCTCCTTAGCCTGAGTGAAGGCTCATTGTGCGCACCAGTGCTGGAGTTTTTTTACCTTCTGATCTAATAAAACAGTGAGTTAACTTTTTCCACCTTAAAATGCTTGCAGTCGCTTTTTCCACCCCCTTATCTGAAACAGACCTCCATGGTAGTGGAGTCTCATGCCTAAGTGGGTTTTACTGAAGTTCTGTGCCAGTACATGACAGTTCCAGTGTCTTCTTTCTGCTGCATGAGAAAAAAAAAAAAAGGTCTTTAAATATGAAAGTTAATCAAGTCGTCTTTTACTCCAAGTGGCTCTTCTTGCGAGCTAATTAAAATAATTCAGATGACTGAAAAAGATTTTAATTGACATAGGATTGCAGTTTAGAAAAAATTTATTTCTATGTGGAAAGACTTTCTGGGGTTAAGCCAGCATCCTAGCATGCAAGAGTTGAATTCAGCTGTTACTGTGTTATGGATTCGCTTCATAAGTTTGAGAAATGCCTTCACTTTTCTGCAAAATGTTGGTTTTAATGGACCATTCTCACACTTTATCTTGTGTGTTAAAGTGAAATGGGTTTTTGCACTCAGAGGGTTTCTGTAAATTTAGGAATCTGTCCTTGAAGCTGGGATTCTGGGCTTTGTAAGCTGACCTACTGGGCTTGTTCCAAAGGACCTGGTCCTACCTGAGCTCTTTGCCCCACCTCTCCATGCCTGCTGCTCCTTTACGTCAGCACTGGCATCCATGCAGCTAGGTACTTGTTCATGTGATGAGGAGAATGGCTCAAATGAAAATGTAGTTACGTACACAGGTGGATGGATTTACAGACCATTTTCTAGGCACATCTCATTTCCTTAACCAAGCTCACTGGAAAGTATTATACTAATAGAGGGGAAGGGGAGGTGGAGCTTCGCTGGGGTTGGACACATTTGAAGAGCAGGTGGGATCACACCTTTAGCAGCATCTGCTGTGGAGATTGACTTAAAGCAGTTCCAGGACTGCAAAACTCAGGTACTGCTTGCTAGGGAGATATCTGGGCTTGCAGGGATTTTGGGACAGAGACCATCTCTCACCTGGTAAATGACCTTATTCTCACACATCAGGGCTTCCTTTCAGCACTTCGTTCTCTACAGTCAGTGTTATTTTGTTTGGTTGTTCCTTCCACAAGATACAGGGATTTCCTGAATGATGTTTTCTTTCATGAGCTGCTTACATGTGTTTGTCACTTAACTTTCTTCAGCTTGGACAGAGAATTGTAGGTAACATGTTGATTTTAAAGTTCACACGGGTACATTTTTGTTTTCCTTGACATGAATTTTATGCTGCTTTATCTCATTTTTATATTTATGTAGTACGCAAGTCTCAACTTCCTTTAGTGTAAAGCACTAAACCAGAAAGGAAACCAGAAAGGGGAGGATGAAGCTCCACATTTTACTGAGACTCACACACAAAATAAAGTCTGTGTGTTTGAAGAACCTCCGGTCTCCATAATATTTGCACGCCTTTAAAAGTGGATGCTGGGTGTGTCTGTAGCCTTCATGGTAGGTGCAGTCAGGTGATGGCAAAGCAGGGCTTCATTGGGAAGAACCGGCAATTCAGAATAAGCCTGGTGCATTATGTCCAAAAACCAGAAACTCTGTTGCAAGGCAGCTTGCTGCTGTTTGGCCAAGTCTGTGTCCCACTGAGGTCGGTTATTTAGGTGCAGTAGATAGAATCTCTGTCCCAGACATGACCAGTTGCCATGTATAAAAAAGAAGTAGTTTCATGTTTCATGTGCCATTTCCAATGATATGTTGCTCGGAAATTGTATCAGAATTAAAATGTTACCCAGAGTAGTGTCTAAAATTGAGTTCTCTGAGAATCTTTCCAGGGATTCTTCTTTTTCTTAACGTTGTGCAGTATAGGTGAATGATTTTGTAATAGCTTTCTCTTATATCTGATTTTCAGGAGGCACAGTCAATCAAGAAATTACCAACCTTGATTCATTCTGGATTAGTGGCTGTTTATGGCACAGTTGTTTTGAATCAGATAGTTCTCTTTTTGGGAACAGATGACGGACAGTTACTGAAGGTAAGCTGGGTGTGGCAGTTCTTCCCTTCTCCATCAGCTGCTGCTGTGTTCAAGTGGATGAATGTTTCCCGGTTTAGGCACTGTGTTATAAACAGATATAATCCCCTGAATCTCTATTTCTTTTTAGTTTGTGAAGTAACTGCTGTATTGTTACTTGGAGAGCAAGATAATATTCAAAAGTAATTATGTACCCTGCTTAAAATTCATGGAAACATTTCATTAAACTGCTAATGCCCACAGTGTCAATTTATGGACTGTGGAGTTTTTAGTTGCTCTGTCTTTTGTTTCCTTCCTTGCTTTGATCTTCCAGTAGAAATATTAAATATTGTTACATTTTGGAAGCATATTTATTTGTTTGTTAGCCTATCTGTGTGATGTGAATAGCTGTCCGTTAAAGAGGAAAGTCGAGATTCATTTTGCCTTAGCTTCTGAATAGTTGACCCACACTAGCTTAAATCAATCACCTGGAAGTCAAAGTCGTCTTCTCTCATTATCAAACTTTTCAGCCATCCAGTCAAATGTCTTTTATGCTTTAAATTTTTTCTGGGTTTTGCAAGAATGTGCATTTGCTGCCTACACTGAAAAGAATGACTCTCATTTTTTGGTTTTATTAAGCAGGCAGTTGGAGAGGAATATAGTAGAGAGCTTGAAAAGCTTTTGCCCAGTTGTTTCACTGTGCCTTTGATAATGAAAAATGAAACTGAAGTCTTCCGTGTCTCCTTAGCACAGTGGAGACCATGAACATATCTCCCTTGTTTAGTTATGTTTATGAAAAAACCTTATACCAATGTTGATGTGCTTATTAACTTGTAAAATAAAATAAAAAGCTCTTGTGGTCTCTGGTTCTCTTAAATTCTGTGTGAAGAGTGGTGGAAAACTGTAGAGTTGGGCAAGGTAAGAAAAAGAACTATCACGTCAGATGTATACTCACAGAAGCCACAAAGAAGCTTCTGTCCTGAAGACAGTTGTCAGTAGCTTTATACATTATGGGTGCTGGGATGTTAATTTGTTTTCTGAAGGCTAACGCTGTCTTCTCCGTTCATAGGAGTACTTAACACACTATGACTTTGGGATATAGGCATCTCTTCCACATTCAGTTTCTGCGTCAATCAGGAACATACTTTGTGGGAGGGATGTTTCATACGCTAAACCAGTGCCAGATTCAGTGCAAAATGGGTCTGGCATGGATTTTGTTGAAATTCTGTTCTGGTGGTCTTTTCCTCTGTCTTTCTACAGTGAGAGCCAGTGCAGTAGGTGAATTGCATAGGGCACAGTGAGTCATCTCAGAAGCTCTGAAGTAGTTCAAATTAGTCTTCTGTTTAAAATGCTAATCAATCAATAAAAGGACTTGTGAATGATTTAATTTCATGTGTTTTAGGCTGTTCTTAATGAGGCTATGGAATCTAATTGCCCAGAGGTTTTATACGAAATTAAGGAAGAAACCTCCATTTTCCCCAAACTTCGACTTGATCCAGAGGATAATAACTACATCTACCTGTCCTCTGCCAATAAGGTAAGCAAAATATTGAAATAATAAATTCAAGTAATCTACTGCTTTAAGGATTTCTGCCACTTGATAAGTGAAGCATCAGTTTGGGTCAGAGTTAGACCTTAAATATCCAAACTGCAGTTACCAACGTTACGTTTGGGCCGCCCTTCTGCAGAGCTCAGAAGAGGTTCCACCGTCATGGTGCTGCCCACTGTTACTGTGATCCAGCAACACCCTTAATCCCATGCTTATTTTATGTCATTCTGTCGAGAGAGTCTTTGTTTCTTTTTTTCCTGGAGGCATCATGCAGAATCAAGCTTGGAGGTAGCAAACAAAACTTGTACAGTCTTTGGAGATGAAGTTCCTCTGAATTAGCAATCCAGGAATTGCTAGGCCAGGGTTTGCTAGTCAGTTATGGAGTTTCTAATGTGGAGAAATCTCTTCATTTGAGAGATGGGTTTGAAGTCGTAGTTCTGCTGAAGTCAGTGATAAAATTCTCATTGTCTTCAGTTAGGCATAGACTTGAAAAAACAAAACAAAACAAAAACACAATGGGAAGTGATTAATGTGCATACATAGTGAGGCCCGGGAGTTCAGCCATCACTGGGAGCGACTGCATGTGAGCAAATGTGGCTGAGCTGCATGGCAAGCAGAGAGCGGCTCCCAGGAGCTGGTGCAGTTGTTGCAGCATATCCTGCAGCAGGGCTACTTAGCATCAACTCAGCAAATTCCTTTGTCTCACCAGCAATGGGGAAGATGGCAGTGAAAACATAAGGGCTGGCTGTCCATCTTGTCTGGACAGGATTTCACCCAGCTTTTGATTACCTTCATTTACAATAAAATCATTTTTCCAGCAGTGAACATAGCATTTTAGCCTGCTGTCTGAGAGAGTGGGTAAGTTGGTAGGAGAACTCCTGACTGATATAAACCATCTATCACAAATGCAGAAGGAATAAAAATTTCAGTCGAAAGTATATGTAGATATTCCAAGTAAAGACTTGAATTTTATTTAGCTTTGGTAAAAAAGCAAGTTACTGTAGAGGAACAAGAGCTTTTAAGAATAAATACCTCTCTCTCATCATCTCTTGGAGCTTAAATAAGGCTTCTACACTATCTTTTTAAACTTGCTAGTAGTCTATGATGTTGGCTGGTTTCTGAACCAATTATCTCACATACCTTCAGATTAAATTGAATTTTACGAGATATGGCTGGAAAAAACAGTGCATATAGTTTTGCAGAAAGCCATGCATCCTAATTTCTGTTCACAAAATATAACAACTCTTAATTCTTGCAAATTTGTAAAAAAAATTGTTTCAGTTAGGAATATTTTCCTTACTAAGATTATTAATTAACATTGTTATTAATAATATTTTGCGTTTGTATTCAGTATTTGTAATCAGCTTTCTCTTTTTCTTTTTCCTTTCCTTTTCTGGAAATGGCTGGCTAGGATAATCGAGCTGAATGTACAAGTACAGCTACATGCAATATAGCCACAATTATCTACATTTACTTACTGAAATGGCATTTTCATGCATGCTAAGTAGTTGCATGTGTTTGTTCTAGTGTGCACATGTAGTAACCTGACAAGGTGATGCAAACACAGATGCATTTTGTTTTGCGCATGCGTTTTTGGATGCACCTTCATAAATCATTTTAAAAACTCAGTTCTGATGAGAGGAAGATGGTGTTCTGCTAAGCAGAGCGTTATTTGCAAAATATACCTCCTTTCTGTTGTTATCTTTGATTCACTACACTAATCAGTCTTTCTTGCATTAATCTGTCCATGCTAACCTTTGAGTAGTAGAACCAAATTGGCATTGTCAGAAGCATTTCATCTGATAGCAAAATACAGCATGTGTAAAATAGGCTGCATATTTCTATCCAAAGGTCTTCTGGCAGAGAGGAGTCCATAAGGAAACTTTCCTGAAGGGATCGTGCTTGGTTGCTGTCAGATTTTTATTGGTAACCCTCAATTTCCCTGTTAATGGAGGCTATTTTAATTCAGTGTGTAATTGCATTCTTTGGTTTTAGGTGAGAAGAATACCGGTTGCAAATTGCGGTAGATATGTTTCCGAGCAAGAATGCTTATCTGCAAAGGATCCCTACTGTGGGTGGTGTTCTTTGAATCAAAGGTATTTTTTTGTATTTTAGACTTTCATATAAAAGCAATGCATTATTAGTCAGTGTACATTTTGACTGGCTTGGGGCTATTCAGCATCAAGATTGTATCTACTGAATTTTTATGGAATCAGTCATAGCAACAAATGTGAGACACTTTATTGGCATGCGAAAGCGAGATCTGCACCTTTTAAAGACTTTGTTAACCCTCAGATTTTTGAGATCTACACATAAAATGTATGTTGGGCTAAGAAGGATAAATTATTTTGGTTTTACAATAGATGTTTTTGCTTTGCAGATTGATTGAGAGATAAAATTGTATACTCGTGATTGAAGCATCTTAATAGCTGGGAGCATCTTACATGTGAGAACGGAGAAAGAGTGCTCAGATGTCTTCAGTATTCATAGTTCCTTGCTTTGGAACCACTGCCTTTGGTTTAGGCCAGAGGAGAATTTATTTCTGAACACTTCATCCTCACATTTGAGTCATTAGTTTTGCTGCTTTCTTTGAAGCAGGTTTGAAAGCTATTGTACATCTTTGGCCTACACTGGAGAAATACCTGCGTTGTCAAGCCTAGCCTTGGCAATTGCAAGCAACCACATCATGTAAACCTACTCATAAGCTAATCAGGAACCATCCTAAATTTAGACAGGCTTTTTGTCCTCCCTGCCCTGGTTGTGTGGGTGTCTGAGAGAATCTCATTTTCCTACTTGTTAAAATCTGTCTGCTGATTTTCATCACGTGTATGTTCATGGACAGGTTATACTCATTTCTTCTGGTGCTCACATCGCCTTGGCTTAAATAGGTTTTCCCCCCTCCCTCACACTTAACCTATTCAATGTTTTTGTGAAAGTGGTCTCTTTTTTCACTTTCACTTTGGTGTGCTAAAACAGCTCTCACATATGACGCTCCTTTCTTAACTCCACTCCAGTAGACCCTCTGTGAATTTTATGCATCCTTTTAAAATAAGGATGGCCAGGACTGCCACAGAATTCCAGAACAGATTTCAGCTGTGCCTTGCTCAATGGTGTTTAATCAGTCTGTCCAGGAAGCACCTTACTTAATGTGTTCTGGGATCACAAATGTCTTTTTCATGGCAGCATCACATTGATGGACCATAATCATCCATGATCAAATAGTGCCCCCAGGTCCTTCTATTTCTTTGTTTTCTTTCCAACTGATGAGTTTCCAGTCTATAACACAGATGGGTTGTGAGATTTTTATTGCTCTAGGTACATGTTCTTGTACTTTACGCTTTGAAATGTCATCCCATTTCAAGGTTATCCAAGTTTTCCTGTGTGATATTCTCATATTCCTCTGCATGGTAATGTTCCAACTTTGTATCATCAGCAGATGTCGACAGTGTAAACCTTCTTTTATGCCAGCTTGTCAGTGATATAAGCATTAAACAAATGTGGTTATAAGATTGATTTTTGAGGAATTCCACTAGTAGCCTTCTTTTAGAAGGTTAATACTGTCCATTTTGGTTTGTTTCAATGTTAGCGTGATTTTACTGAAGAGCTGCTACTTTGTGTTTGCAAAGGTAGTTATTAGAAGACAGTCGGTGTTTATTCTGTAAAGTGTTTTCTTCAAACTCTCTTTTGCTACCTTGTTAGAAACTGTATATGTTGCAGTGCTAAGCTTTTTGGGCTTTTAGTTACCTTATAAAGAGTTAGCGAATAACAGTTATTAGTCAGTAAATCCCCTGTTTATGAGGGGAATCACCAAAAGTTTCCATCTGGTTGAAACAGAAATAATTTACTCTTTTGGAGAAAAAAATGAACTACTATAATATGAATCCCGTTCAACACCCACAGAATTTTTCACTGTTAAGCACTTACCATCATTAAATATTTGGTTTTGTGAAGAGGGAGCTATGAGTGAAGCTTTAGAAAAAGAGGAAGACATATTTTTAGCTAGTATTTTAATCAAAGTCCATACATGTCCACTAAAGCAATATATTCCATCATAATTTTGAGATAGATGGTATGTTTTATGCACTTACTGGGAAATAAATTTTATATTAAATATGCACTCCATTTTAAAAATAAAACTTACCAGCAGTGCTTCATTTTAAAGACAGTGTGAACTCAAATCCAGTATTTTGATCAAAAAATCTGCACATCTTATTACAAGTGGAAAAAAAAAAAAAGAAGAAAATGTTTCTACTGTTCCTATTTCTACTCTTTCTTCTGTATGGGCAAATATATAAATTGTCCTTTTCACTTACAATCATTCAAAACAATTACTCATAGCATTGTGTGATTTCTCTTAATGTTTATAGATTTTCTATAGATGAATCAGATTTACCTGAAATATGCTAAAATTATTCCAGTACAAGGCACTGATGTCTTACATGTATTTTCCGTATGGAAACAACACATTAGGTGTTAGTTATCTAACATGACCAGACTTACTTTTGAACTTGGTCAGTGTGTGTGACATGTGTGGACTTCATTCAGGGGCTGGTACCTTGGAAAAAGAAGCCAAAACTTTCTCTGAAACCATATTCTCATTGCACGAGGAAATCAGTATGCTTTAGCAAGGTAGAGGGGGGCAAACTTGGTAGGATCTGTAGTTAATACAAGATTAGTGAAGCAGAGACTTAAGTAAATATGAATGAACCAGTATGCATAGGTATTGTGTTATCATAATGAAATAAGAGGAACTTGATTCCAGCTGTGAGAAGGAGTCTTCAGTAGTGTAAAGAATAATAGCTTGCTGTGAAAGATTAAAAGAAATCTTGACTCTGCTTTTCTCTGTACACACTTCTATGCATGTCTGAAATCTGAGCCTGCAGCTTCATACCTTATACTTCTATAGGGTCTGGTGCAGTCCACCTTTCCAAGAAAGCCAGACTTGGTAGTTGTCTGAGTCTACATGTTAATTTTCAGAACCGTGTCGTTCACAAATAGTTTTTATCTGTTGTATTCATTCCAGTGTACTTGCAAACAACATCAATTGTCTGAAAATAGGGCTACAACAAAATAATTTCATCTTTAGGTGAGAGGAATTCGCATTACTCTTGGCCTGTGCAGGGCAATTGTGAGAATTCATACTGAGGGCCATCAGATGCCCCCTTTGTGACTTCTTCCTATGAAATGACCATTCTCCATAGAACATTGTTTGAGTGCTAAAGGTCAGCTTTTAGTGCAAGAAAAGACACATTTTTCCTGGCATGAAGACCAGCATGACCCTGGGTCTGGGTGGCATTACTTCTTTTGCTATCAAACTCTTAGATTCTTCATTGTAGATGAGGAAACAAGTTCACTGCTGTGTTCCTCAGTCTAAGAAAGCAAATAACTTTGTCCTAGGGCAGTTCTAAATATTCAGTTGTATAAACAGTTTTCTTTAATATTTTAATATTAGTGCCACTGAAATGCATATGCTTATTTAGTGCCAAGCATTGCAACTCTTGCCTTGCGTCTTCAACATTATGATCCTCAGCCTGTCAGAAACTATAGGATGTCTTTCTCCCATGTATCATTGCCAGTGAGAGTTATCTACCCATATATCTGAGCATCTGGTTTATGCACATCTGTTGATGACAGATCCTATCCTCTGTGAATCTAAAACTGTGATACTAATGGACCTTTGTGATCTCAGTAAGGCGAAGAGATATAAATGAGACTGAAATTTGTCCCAGCTCAGACAGCTTGAAATATGTCAGGCATAGTCCCGATTTCTTACAGTAAGTTATGATGTGAAAGGAATTCAAATGTAAAGCCCCACCAGGTTCTTGTGCAGCAGGAACTCAGTTTCCTGAGTTAGACCACAAAGGAAGTGACCTTGTGCTTAACTGCATTCCAGTTGCCAACATCTTGATCTACAGGGAAGGTGGCTTTATGGTTTCTATGGTTTGTGGGGTTATTTCAGGCATATTGGAAAGTGGCAGATATTTTTCTTGAAAGTCATTCTTGTGTTATTCTTTGTGGAGAGAAAACATGTTGTTTGTGAAATACATTTATACAGTGAGCTCCTTATGAAAAAGGCCCATGCTTTGCAAGTATGTACTCATTTCTAGTTTTTAGCGAAAGAATAGTTTGTGTAGATACATATCACTGATCGCATGCTTCTACGTTTTGTAGAAAAGTAGCGTTAATAAAACAATATTACATCTTATGTTTATTTATAAATATTCAGTCTTAGTATTAAATTATTAAGATATATGCCATTAGCACTTACTTGTCTTTAATTGCTAGCTATATGAAGTTACTTGGAGTTAATTTGTGGATTGTTCATTAACTGTTCACAGCAGAGAGCATTTTAAGCGTTCATCTTTCAAACACAGTGATTGTCCATCTAATTTGTATGCCTACATTATCTTTTTTCTTATCATGTTTTTAATACATGTAATCTTTGTGGTACTTGTATATCCCAGGGTTTCCTCATTCTTCCTTATTTTTCTGTTCTGCAGTTTCTGTTTCCTACAATTTGGCGTCTATAGCATTTTTATTTACTTTGTGCCATCCTACTACTGAAATGGATTTTATTCTTGAAGACAGAGAAATCTATTTTGAACTACCTTTTCAAACCCAGAGTTTTTAACCAAGTGCACTGACATGAAAGGGGAAGATTACCTTTCACATCAGTGGATGACAGAGATTAGGAAGGAGGATGCATCTCATCAGCTATACACATTCGTAGCATAGCTCTACATCTGAGCTTCACCCCCATCTCCTCTTACACCCTTTGGAGAGAACAAGCAGCTTCTATAGTGTGATTCATTTCATTTTTGTATGAGTGTCTGAAATAGGTTAGGTGAATTGCACCCTGAATGAGCATATTTCTCCCCTTGGAGTGTAGAGGGAACTGGGAGGATCAGAGCTAGAGCTGTACAATGGAGCAATCAAGTTGGGGGTGACGAATTCCATCCCAGGCTACCACGCTTACTGTTACTGGCCAAGCATCTAATATTTGCTTGAATCCCATTGACTTAGTCAGGACCCTAGAGCATATATCAATGCATTGTAATTTACTTTGATAAGCAGAAGATTTTACTGATTGTTTTCCTGAAGCTTTTTGCAGTTACAACCATATTCCTGTAAAAAATCAATAGAATTCCTGTAAAAAATCAATAACATTAAATAAGTTGAAGTACAGTGTCTGAAGTCAAAGCCACAGTAATTTTGTGTATGCTTTTAGGTGCACATTAAAAGAAAATTGTACACGTTCAAACAGCATAAAGGGTTGGTATAACATTTCACATGCACCTGACAAAGATCTGAAAATCCAGCTAAGATTCCTTGCCAAAAATCAGGTAGGTACACCCAGTTTTCTGTGTGTTTGTTTATTGTGGCTTAAAACATGTCATTTTGTAACTTATTGCAGCTTCTCTTTTTTTTTGTCACCATGTTCCATGTATTAGTCCCTCTTACCTCAACAATTGGCAAATGTATTGGAAATCTCAGTAAGCTGAATGTGTCAATCACATAGATGTTCTCTTCCTCTCCTATAAAATGTAAACTGAAGCTATACTTCATGATATTCAGTCAAAAAGTCACGATGCTGACAAAGGCAACGTTTCCATTATGTCATTTCATCAGTTCTTTTAATATTTCCAGTGACTAGATATATATATATATATATATATATATATATATATCACGTGAATTATGTAAGTCCTGAGCCCTGTAACAAGTTAAAAAACATTCACTGGGATACATACACTAACAAAATGTGTCTTTAAGTGTTTGATATTAGTATTTACTCAGTATCTGTTCATAGCACACACAGCCTTGAGTATTTGGTTATCTAGTATTGTGACTGGCCACTTAATCTGCATGCTATTGTTTCTGGTTTCCTGATTGAATGCACTAATGTGATCATATTTGTAAAGCGCTCTTAGCTGGAAACAAAGGATAATTCATTACAAAGCAAATACTGTTTCATAATTAAATGTGCTTTGGTTATGGATGCAAACGTTGTCTTTCTGTGAGGATTTGTACATTCTTGCTCAAATATTTTTAAGGGACTATAACAGCATAGAACACTGTTATAGCAAAATTCTTGTTTTAAAATAAAAAATTATTTCAGATTGCTCCCCTAACATACCTTACAGATCCATTTAATTGCTGGAAGAAAGCAATACTGTTCCTTTCAGAACTCTTTCTGTATTGCTTCTTCAGTTGGGAGAGGCCCTCTCCTTTGAGAGGCTTCCTAGTGAATTGTCTGCTTCTGCCACAAAAGAATTTCAGTTTGTACATTTTACAGTTTGTAGTTTTCTGTAAAGACAAGGTGACGACTTAACAAGTATCACAAGAAATCTGTTGTATTCTTGTTTTTATTCTTTTATAGGGTGTCGTGGCTGCAAACATAAGCAAAATCCTTACTGCCTGTACAATAAAAATTGTAAAACCTGGTGAAATATTTTATGAAAACGTAGTGCTGGAAAACTCATCCTGTTTCTTCAATCTAACCACTCCAGTGATAAGTGATAATGGTATGTTTTACCTATTACATGTATTTAATGTTTATTCACTGTCCTCTATTACCTCTATTACTGAGGAGAACTGAGCATAAATACAGGCCTAATGAGTGTGAAAGTAGGTAATGCTTTTTATTAAATGTCATTGAAGAAAAATACTCATGTTTTGTCAAGAGATTTGTGTGTTTTGCAAGAATTATGCAAGAATCTAACTATTAATGTCTGTACAATAAATAATCTAAATATTAAATTAACTGTTTCAACCTAACTTAGATACTTGTGAGAAAGTGGTTGTCCCATGTAGAGGATTAGCGGAAAAATACATGGTTCAGGGGCAATTTGGCTGGTGCATCTTTTTGACTTGATTTCATTCATCTTTCTGAATTACTGGTTGAATAATTTTCCAATAGTTCTTATACTGCTTTGTTCACCAGTAGTTCTCAGAATGAGAGACCTGAGACATTTCTACTGGACGCATGATGCATGTGATCTGTTTTGTGCATCTTATGGGCAACTACAAGTTCTAGAATGAGCTGGTACGTTAATGAATGTCTAGAATTCTGAGCTGTTTTCTAAGCTTTTGTCTCAAAGATCAGATGATAGTCCTTCACAGTAGGGTCTTACTTGACTAACAGGAGGAAAATGTCCCCTTTGCATTGCTTCAAGGGTCTGTAGAGAAGCACAAAGCTTTTTAAATACAGATTGACTTTGTACTTTTTTAAAGTTGCTTATGTTAGAATACAAAAGAGAGTTTCAATCTAAACTGAGAGACAAAGATAGCAAGTTCAAGGATACCGTGTGCTCTTAAGTGCCTCGAAGAGGGAACGGAAAGTTCAGATAAATGCCTGCCTTTATCTTTTCCTAGATAATATACCCAAAAGACATGCAATACTCTGCATGAATCTGATTCTCTTATTATACCTTTGTGTAGAAAGAGGAATGAAATGTTAACCAGAATTTACAATGACCTGTTGTTCTGAAGAGCTCAGTGCTGCAAAGACCCCTCTCTCTCAGGGACTCTTGCCCCTGAGGGAGTTTCCTTGGAATATTGGAATCTCAGGAGCTCATCCTATGGTGTTTGTATGGGAAAAGCTCCTCAGGCATCATAGAAATGTTGTGTCAAGTTCCTGTCCAATAGTGACTTGGGAACAAAGAAGAAAAGGTGTTGTCACTAGCAGGTGACACCTATGGTGATATCCGTGAGTATTCTGGTCTATTAAGCTATCTTCAGTAAACACTGTTAGTGGATTTTGAACAGGGACAAATGCATTAGAGAAGAAAAAAATGTCCTTTATTGACCCAGTTCCAAAAGCCATGTTTTCTTATAATTATGAAATACATTGTTTTGGTTCTCTGTCTTCTCGGACTAAGGCTTTCTCTTACTCCATTAGCAGGTTTTCAGAGTATAGTGTTACGGAAGCCAGCTCACCTGGCCTGTGCTTTATGCCAAAGATGAGCCCTTTGACAGTGTTAACCAGAAGTCTGTGAGGTTAGCTTGTGCCTGCCAGTATTACTTCCACTGACATGCTTCTACGAGCTGAGGTGTATTAGGATAATGCAAGTGTGGAAGTTATATTGCCTGTTTATGGCACCTCGTGTAAAGTGACCTCAGTCTCACAGGAAGATACACTTGCAAAACTCCTTTAGGTATCATTTCTGGGGAAAAAAAAAAAAAGTGAAAATACCTGCTACTCAGTGCAGTCTGGTGCATTTTGAAAGGCCAGCCCAGGCCATACAGAAAATAATAGGTTCCATTAATTTAAACACAGACAATATCCGGAAACCATATTTGACAGGGTTGATTTTAAAGTATTTGTACAAACTTAAAAGAGAAGACAAGCTTTGCCAGAAGCAGATAAATTCCTTACTTTTACTTACTAGTCCTAGTAAAATACTGTTTTTCAGTAGCTCATGGCTTGAGACCCTTCTCATATAATGACCTAGGCAAGTGATTTAGGCAATTTTGTGCCCAACATGTCAGATTTCTGCAGATACATAGATTTCTGGAGATGCAAATAGGTGCTTGGTGAAGGATTTCAGAATGTCTATGTGTGCTCATCCACATCTTCAAACACTGAAACAGCTTTAAAAGTCAGACTCTTTGCTATGTGTTTAGTAAGGTATTTAAGTATAGGAACAGTCCCAAGGGCTGTTTCTAACAAGCAGTGCAGGTGACCTTTGCAGAGAGCACCCAAGTGCCATGCTGATGTGTGGAGCTAGGAGATACTTCTGATTTAACAATTTAGATGTAGATGTAGCCAAAGCTGGTTTTCATCTGAACAAGCTACCCTGTGATAAAGACAAAGCTTTCTCTACCTTTGCAAGGTAGGTATACTTCAAATCTGTGTAACTTTCCCCGATTAAAAAGCTATCTGCTTCCTAGCATAGAGAAGCCAGAAAAGTCTGCACACATGGGTTTCATTTGATCTCAGACAGTCATTCATTTCACAGACGTACACATCTGCAGGCACACAGATGAAAGGGACCATGGCTTAAGTGGTATATATCTAACTCTACTTTTCGATGTGGTATTCTGCTCGTGGGAGAAGATACTCTTTCATTCCACAGCTGTCAGTGAATTGTTGGTATAGTAATTGCTAGCTGAAATAATGGCAAATTGACTCATGCAATCATAAAAGATTTAAATAGGATGAAAATTGCTACTGCATAGATTACAAAAGGAGACTCTGAAACCAAGTCTCTGAGACAGAAAGAGAGAGGTATGGTGTGTTGGGGTCTCTTGCATTAGAACAGCCTGTTGTGTTAGAAGGCTTGAATTCGGTATCTGGCTGTGCCACAGTATACCGCTGTGTCTCTTTGGGAGATGATTTTATATCACTGCTCCATGGTAGCATTTCCTTATCTGTATCCTGACAATAACATTATTTTTGTATGTCATGCAGTGGGGGCATCAAGCTTAATTAATGAGTGTGTATAAAGTCTTGGAATAACTCAGCTGAAGGGTGATACGGAAGGACAAAATCTAGTTATTTTTATCAGTCAAACATGTGAGTGAATGTATAAGAGAAAGTGCATATCATATAGAGAACAGCTGAAGGCACAAGAGCTTTCAACTCAATTATTTTTTACAGTTATTTCTTGTAATATCGAGCATATGTCTAACAGTCACATTTTTCCAGATTGTCTAGTTCTCGAAGCATCACTGTCCTCAAGCTCTTGGAACATCACAAAGACATTTCAGGTGAAAAAGTAAGAGCCTGGTTCCTATTGAAGTTCATTGAGGGGTTTATTGGGGGACTGAAGTACGATCATTCTTCTTTTTAGTATTTACGAAGGAAATACATTTCACTAAAGATACTAAAATCCCTTTTCTTGGCCCGTTTCCTCCGTCTTCTCTTTTTTTATTGTCCTTAGAAAGCTACTTCTGATGACTCTTATTTAACAGGACCCTGGCAGCTAGCTGTAGGATAATCATTACAATGACTGAATTTATGACAAGTGCCTGAAGAGATAATAAAGGATGTCACAATGACATTAAATTCCTTTTTGTCCTTGTGAAAAGGTGGCCCACGGTACTCAGGATAAGACCTATAGCAGAGGAGTCAAGGGATTCTGTAAAAGTCACTTTATGAAGCTGTTTTTTAACGGAGCCAGATGCAATTTAAATACGGTCCATAGGATAACATGAATACCATTAAACCAGAAAGTAGCAACTAATCTGCTAGTAGGAATAATGAATACATATCCTTCTGTACACATTATTTTTCAGAACTCTCTTTGTTGAGAGCTTGCAGTAGAAAGCATTTGTGGCCAGTACATGGCCTTTATGATATGTGGTTGTTAAAACTTAGAAAGATCTGGCTAACAAATACTGTTGGTAACTGCAGCGTTCCTGTTCAGAATGCTTCTCCCTTATACAAAGAGGCTAATTCATAGGCACCTGGGATGAAATGGAACTCCTGCTTTTTTGCGAAGTAGCATATCGCTGCCCTCTCCCTGGAGCAACACAGGGAAGGAACTGTCTTCCTCTAAATCAGAGCATTTCTCAGCATGTGTGGAAAAGGCCTGTGCTGCTCTTGGCTCTCCTCCATGCTGATAGATGCATTGCAAAGCAAGACAGGGACAAACTGGTCTCCAACAGGCATATTTTTTGGTAGGGGAAGGCAATAGCAAACTAGCAGTACTTGCTAGCACAGAACAGCAGCTCAGGCAAGCTGTGAAAGAATCAGTGATGGTTTTCTACCCTTTTCTCATTAAAAAGTACTATCTGGCCACTTATGTACTGGTGAAAAACACAGCAAAATGAACCAAAGTGTTCTGTCTGCTTCATGCTTTTTGGAAACTTATGACCCTCA
The DNA here is from genome assembly GCF_963921805.1 of Phalacrocorax carbo. Classification (NCBI taxonomy): domain Eukaryota; kingdom Metazoa; phylum Chordata; class Aves; order Suliformes; family Phalacrocoracidae; genus Phalacrocorax; species Phalacrocorax carbo. The sequence goes on from NC_087513.1 coordinate 50,670,888, forward strand.
GCATCTCGACACATATTGTATTTCATACTAAATTTGTCCTCAGAATAAGCACAACAGAATAATAAGTTTGGAGGGTAAACACAGGTTATGTCTTTTACGCATTTCGTTATGTTTGCCAGGTTGTTCTCTTGGGTTTGTGCCTTTTTCTGTCACTTGAAATTTCACATTCATGGCTGAATCTAGATTGAGTTCCTGTGTCTTACAAAACCTCTGTTTTCTGTGTTACCAGCTGCTCACAATGTATACGCGAGGGTGAGTGTGCCAGCTGTAACAGGACGCATGTCTCTCCTGCCACCACCTGCCAGGTGAAGTTTGTTGGGGAGGACTGGAATCCCCTGTGATGCCTTTTCCTTGTATTTTTTACATGTGACCAGCAATCTGTTGCTTCCTTGTCCTGACATGGAGAAATGCTGATTTATTTTTTTTTTCAGGAGAGTTGTACTGCAACTGCTTCCAAGGGGATCGCCACCGCGCAGGAAACAGAGGTTAGTTAGCATTTTAAGACGAGCGTTATTGAGGTTCTGTGGGTTGGGGGAGAAATTTATTTAAAATGAGAGGACTTTGCAGGAAAAATAGAGATATGAACGAGGAGGCAGTCAGTTGGTTACATAGAAAGGTAATGCAGAAGTTGGATGGATACTATTTTTTCTTAGTGCTTTGTTGGTGCTTAAAGGTACCAACAAAGATTTGCATTTCAGATCCAGGCATTGAGACAGCAAACACTGCAATAGTCAGGTGCCTAGCTTCAGATGCAGTATTTACAATATTGCTTTAAATGCAGAAGTCCCTGTATGCTGTATTTAGGCACTCCACAGGAGCCAGTGTGCTGAGGGCTGGGATGTGTAAGCTGACCCAACAACAAAAAAAACACAAAGGAGAACATCTTGGGCTTAATCTCTTACTTAGACTTAAATGCATGTTTGAGTTCTGCTGTCACAGACAACTCTGTGAAACTAGGTTTTGGAATCTCAGACCTCATCCTCATTTTATGCAGCCAGATCATGGCTTCTCCTGAAACATAGCTACCAGGGGAGCAGAAGGAAGGGGCGGATGTGTCACCCAGTTTCTGCATAACAGACAAGTGGCTAGAGGATGCCTCCAGGAACTGAAATCCCTGGGTGTTAGTACATCCCTGGTTCACACTTCCAGAAGAATTTTCCTTGCTTCTAGGCTGTAGACAAAACTGGAGATGGAGCTACTCTCCATCCATCCTGCTCAAGCTGGATCACTGGAAGAGAAGGAGTGTCGCTGGTGCCAAAGTACCTTCTGAATCTGGTGGTGGAGTTCTCTATTGAAGTCACATAGACTGTATATGAGCATATAGTGTATATGATTTGCATCGTAGGGCAGCCCTTTAATCATTTGCTTCGTAGGCCAGCCCTTTAACCACGAGGTTATCCCTTCATTTTTTATGGTGCCAAAATGGTTTTATTTTCTCATAAAACTGAGCAATCTTGTCATCAGTGGTTGCTTATGACATGCAGGTGTTAGGAAAGAAATTAGTAGTGAAGAAAAATTTGACTGATGAGTAAGTACATAGAGATTTGCTGCCTACACTTTTTGGTTTCTGGTCTTCTGTGAGTGATAGCTCAGTTGGTATAAATAGCGACTGTGTTCTTATCTCTAAATGTTTCATTAGAACTACCCAAACTTTTACCTGTGAAGACAGGAATTACCTCTTAAATTCAGCTGTTCAGCTGTTCAGCTGAATTTAAGGTTTGTTAAACAAAATCACAAAATCCGTTTTGTTTTTCACAGAGATGAGTGGGATTGTAATACTTGTGCTTCTGAGCATTAATATTCTGGATTTGGTCTGCATCTAAAGCATTATGGCTGGTGAAAGAACAGAGGAAATTCTTCTTTGCTCTGCTTCCAAGTGCATTAATTTGACATTGGTAAATAGTTGGAATTGCCTGGGAGATGGCTTTCTTCCACACGCCTTATCTTGGAAAGACAGTGATGGACAAGGCAGTGAAAGAACTAGAGGCAGTGCAAAGGCAGATATTTATTTAGAAGTGATTGATCCATTCAGAGGGCTTGAAATTGCATTTGAAATCCTGCTCTCCTTTGACTGCTGGTGCTTTAAGGGGAACATACTGGAGAGCTGAGAAAGAGGATTTGTGTTTTCCCACAACCCTGGCCGAGCATTTAGATTGATATACTTTTTTTTTTCAGTGGCAGCCCCAGCCCTCGTCCTGACTCCAGCTGCTGGTTTCCATGCATGCACCTTCCCCCTCCCTGCACCAGAGCAGCAGTTGGAGTGCTCACACGAGTACGCTTGGCTGGGGAACTGATTTGGCTGGAAATAACCGTTGTCTTTCAGCAGGTTATTGTTCATCTGGGCCAGTTCCCCGATCCAGTTCTTCACTGGCCTCAGGGCCCGGTGCTAGCACCGCAGGAGGGGTTGTGTCAGGAGGGGTTGTGTCGGACCTGGGAGCTGGGACAAGCTCCCCAGGGTGGCAGAGGCTGTTTAACCTGGACTGCTGCCAGATATGCTGCTGGGACCTGCAGCCATGCTAACCACACCTCTAGGATGTGGCTGCCACTGTTTATGCAGCCCCAGGGAAGTGTTAGGCTGTCCAGCGGATGGGGGGTGGGGGATGGCTGCAGCTCACAAATGTGGAGCTCTATTGAAGTTGACAGCGCTGTGCTGATTTACATTACCTGAGGACCTGGCGCACGCTTCCTGTATGTCTCTCTGCGCATTTACACTGCTTTCATTGCATGCCTCACAACTAGTGATTTCAATAAATATCCTTCTGCCTCTCTGCTGACTCCCTTCCCTCTTGCTGCCCTCTGTCTTGCTGCCGGGCATCTCTCCCCCTGCCACACAGTGACTGGAAGGTCAGCAGCTCTCTGGCAGTGGGGAAACGTGCACCACAGACCCCAGCGAGGACACTTGGTCCCTCCTGCATTCAGTGAGGAAATTCACAGTTTCTTTTGCTGCTGAGGAAAGTGTTCTGGACCACAGCAGTCAAGCCGGGAAGTAGGCTCTCCAGTAGCCGAGGCCAGCTTGCCTCCATGCTGTGAGTGACTGCGCTGACGCCATGAGTCCGAGGCAGGACAGGGCGAGGGAGTCCGTGTCATGTAGCCGCAGGGAAGGCATGATTTCAGGGGGGACTGAAACTTCCAGAATGAACCATTCTTTCCATGATTTTTTCTTGGTGTAAGAAGAAACAAGGCAAGCTAAGCCAAGGCGCCCAGTGGTGTGCAGTGCCTGGCAGAGACCAGCAGCAGCCCTGAAGCACTGCAGCGTCCTGCCGCACCCCTGGGCAGGGGATGCCTGGTGTTTCCCTCAGTGAGGCTTACAGCCCTGATGGAGCTCTGGGGGATCTCTGTGTGTTTGTGTGATACCGTGTTATTCCTGTGCTTCAGGGATCCCTGCTGGTTACCAGTGAGAGCCCGGAAGCCGTGTTTTACTGCTTTCTGTGATATTTGGCTTCTGGATTTGTGTAAGGATATTGTCCTTGGTGCACTGGAAGCTGGGCACAAGCAGAGAGATGGGACGTGGGTGGAGAAGAGCACTCATGCTTCACTGGCTTTAAGCGCTCACATTTCTGCTTCAGTTGACCTGCTTGCATACTAAGGGTTAAGCTGATCCCCAGGTCAGGGTGGGAGTGAATTTTCCCCCTCAGGCTGTTTGTCAGTGGTTTCCTTTGCCCTCCTCCATTATCCACGCCAGAGGTCACCTTGGAGGCCCTTTTGCAGGCCCTCCGGCCCCAGCCTTTGCGCACTCTCTTGCCCTTTCCTAATGCGCAAGTTGCAGCTTTCAATCAGTTGTGACAGGTCTCACATTTGCTCTGGAGCGCTCCGGCGTTCAGCGGGCCGTGGTAGCATGTGGGGACAACGTGCCAGGAACCTTTCTGAAATGGGCAAATGCTGTGTTTGCAGTGGATGGCAATGTGACCCCTGTGGTCACCCCAGGCTCCCAGCCCGAAGGCTTGGTGCTGCTCTGGGTACAGGAAAAGATTAGTGGGGAGAAAAACCCTGTGGCAAGGTCTATCCTAGAGGTTTTGCACCAGCACCCTTCTCAGGGTCGGGAAGGCTGAACTGCCTAGTGGATGTATCCACAGGCGCACAGCAGAAATCACAATACTCTAAAAACTCACTTTAAACTAGTATTATAGGCAGTCTAAAAGCAAGCTAGAAATTGTTTGCCTGAGAAGGTCCCAAACAGTTTGTGGTTTCATATGCGTATTTTCCTGTTTTTTTAAAATGTTTTCAGTTTGTTGTCTGAAATATGCATAGAGAGGAAACAGTCTGTGTGATTATAAAACTGGGGAAGCAGCAAAACTGATTAAACATGAGATGCTGTCAAATGTATCAAGTAAATACACTAGGGAAAAAAATCTTCTTGCTTGGTAGTGTTACTAAGTTGGAATGAGTAAATATAAAGATACACAAAGAAAAGCACAGTTTAAAAATCGGCCACATTTCTGCAAGATTGTGACAGCATCAGAGCAAACTAAGATTATTCTTAAATGCTGGAAAATAGATTTGTAAACTTCTTAGCATCAAAATGGGGTAACAAAAAAATCCCACAGTTGTGTTGTACCTTTAGCTCTATGTAAGACTTTGAAAAAACTTTATAGTAAAGCTGATTCTGGGGCTCTTTCTTGACTTTTCATTCTAGGATTTGACCCTGCTTCCCCTTTTCAGGTCCTGAGGGATGCCTTCATTTGTTTCTCTGATCTCTCATAGTGACAGCACTGTGGGTTTTGTCTTGCGTTGTTTCTTAGTTCTTCAAAGGTCACACAAAATGTATCATTTCAAGCTGGGTTTTTATGATACTTACCTTGCAGTATGTCAGATTGCTATTCCTTTGGGCAACTTTGTTATGAGATAAGGTGAAATATAAAATATGTAGGTAAAAACAGTTGGCTTGTAAATAAGTTGTGATTGACAGTAGTTCCCAAGATCAAGCTTAACAAGATTTGAAATTAATAAGAAAAAATGTATTCCAGAGCCATAAAACCTGCATTCCTGAGTGGTGATTGTTTTTGCAGCTGTTGTTTAACTGCCTAGCCTTTTTATAACCAGATTTTGTTTTGTTTTGTTTTCTGATAGCATATCAGCATTCATTCCATTGAACCTTTGTGGATTTCTACGCTAGGCAAAAGTGAAATAACAGTCAAAGGAGAAAATTTTACACGTGCATCAGGCATAAAACTCATACTGACTGGAATCACTGGCTGTAAACCAGACATGTGAGTTAAGCTCTGAAAAAGAACACTGTTTTCTTTCCATGGTGAAAATTATGCCCATTTTGCCCTAGCAATAGTGAATAGTTGTCATGGACCTCTCCTCAGCAGAAAGGGGTATGCTCTGCACTCCTTTAGTTATACTTCCACTTTAAATGCCCAAAGGATTGCAATTAATTTGGGGTTTGGGTAAAATACAAGGGATGGGTGGGTAGGTGGGCAGCTCTCAGCAGTAGTTACAGCAGTTCTGTGGTCCTCTGTGCCTTGCAGCAGACAACAAGAAGTTAGGTCACAGGAAAGCCTCAGCTTTTGTTTGACTCTCCTCTGCTTCAAAATATCCCCCATGTATTCTAGGATTCTGCTTGTGAAAGCACAGACACCATGCCAGGGAAAGGAATCTCTCATGCAACAGCATATACTTTCTCTGTTGATGATTGCACAGTGTAAACCCCTCAGTAATTAGGCTATCTTATTCTGAATCAGTCATTTTCAGGTGCAGCTGCAATGGCTGTCTGTGATTACCAAGCTCATTTTACATAGCTGGCACTTGAAAAAAGATTCATATGGTACAGTTCGATTTTTAGTTCAGCCATGAATTGGGGCCACAGAAAACAAAAGGAGAGAAGGGTGGAGAGAGGAAAAGGAGGGAGAGAGAAGAAGTAGATACAAAGAGGAAGAAGATAAAGGGAGGAAGGAGAGAAAGGAGGGGGGAAGAGGGAAAGAGAAAAAGAAGGAAGAAAAGGGAACAAGAGTCTCATCTTGACTAGCTAGTGTGGTAGTAGCGCAGAGAAGTGCACAGCGCGGTACACAGTTTACACAGCAAAATCACACATTGCATCACATAGCCTCATCCCAAAGCCATAAGACCAATATCTATACCGTCTTCTGTGATTATTGTGACACATAGCAATTTCATTCAAAAGATGCCCTACTTTGTCCTTTCAACTCCCTGCTCTCTCTTTCCACCTCCATCTGACAGCTCAAAGAGAGTTTCGTTCTTCTTCTCTCCTCACCCTTTGCTTTAGGTTGTAGGCTTTGTGTAGTAACGCTGATGAGTGGCATAGTGGCATCTGTGTTTCAGCATCTGACTGTTTTCTTTTTCCTTCAGCATTAAAGTTAGAAATGTGCTAAATGATACACAAATGACATTTGCCCTCCCACCAACACGTAAAGAGGCCAAAAGTATATGTATACAGGCTAATGGGAAAAAATGTTCACCACCAATGACGCTACATTATGTTTCACTGCCATCATGTTTTGGAATCACACCAAATACCTCCTGGATCAGGTAATTTTGTCTTTCTGTACTTTTTATGTATTTATTAAAATGTAGTTCCACTGAGTTGATATGAGCCTCCTTCCTTGGCCAGACTGCAGCTGATATAAACTTGGATGACTGCTGTAACCTGTTGTGGAGGATGAATTTATGCTGGTGAATTGATTTAACATTTAACATACAGATAAGGTCATGATAGCTGCAAGACAGATTCTGTGTTCTGCAGGATTCTGTAAAATCCTTCCTGCCCCCGCCAGTTCTCCTTTGTAGAAGTCAAAAATAGTCTCTTCATACTAAAGCTAAATCCAAAATATGGGTAGCATGCATAAATTCAAGCTCCAATTAACTTTCATTTCTTGATACTAATATATCCTTCACCTCTAAAACAGTATAAAGTATCAGTGAACTGGAAATGAAGTGAAAATAATCACCACTGTAGTGATACACACCGACTTGCTTTAGGAGCCGGTTCCCTAAAGCCAAAAGAGCCCTTTTCAAGCCTCCGCTGTGTTCTGTGGGAGACTCACAGTTCCGGTGAGAGACTTACAGGGTGGTTTTAAGATATTCTCAGTCACAGCTTTCCACCTGTCCTTCTGCCTGCACAGTTTTTACGCACTTCCATGTTCTCGTTCTGGTATCTTGGTGTCAGGCATTGGCAAGTGTGGATTTGAGGTAATAAGTTGGGCTGGCAGCTGCAGCAGCTGAGCAGCTAGGACACATGCCCTCATCTCCAGGTGAGGGGTAGCTCAGGCAGCTGAAAATTAATAATACCTTAAACCACTCCAACTGTGTTCAGCAGAGATTGTGAGCCAGAGCCCTCAGACACAAGCACCATTGTGTGTGCTGAGACAGATGGTCTGAACACTGCCGAGAATGTTTACTGTGAGGTGCCTGGCACTATCGGTTTGTCCTGAAGAAGGCAAGAATTAAGCATAGGCGGGGCCGCTCTGGGGCAGTGAAATACTATGTCTTCAAGACAGAATACTAAATCACGGTCTAGTTCTTTGGCTGCATGAATAGAAAACAAGGTGGAGAGTCCCTGAAAAGGAGTATGCATGTGTATGCTATCAAGCCATTTGGTTTTGTGGTAGCAAAAGCATTTACCGTTACATTATGAGGAAAGAATGGCAGTACACTGCATAGCTCAAATTATCTTGTCCTGCAGTTTGACTTCATTATATTGGCTGCTATCAAAGCAAAATACACGAGTAGTTTATTCACAGCTGAAGCCTTAATGCAGGACTTGTCTGCGGGAAAACAGATAATATTAACCTCCTTTCCCCCCGCCTTTTTTTTTGTTTGTTTGTTGTTTGTTTTCTGGTTTTTTTTTACAGTGGTGGTCGCAAAATTACTACGATTGGTAGAAATTTTAATGTGGTGGACAGCGTGATTATTTCAGATGACCAGAGATCAAACCTCACTGTGAGTCTTAACCTCCTTTACAGTACCAGATAGAAGTCTCTTAAGGGATTAGGCTTTATTCCTGAGGTTTCAGAAGGGTTTCAATATTTTTCAAACACTTGCAGGCACGCATCAGTCACTCTACTGAAATAAATATGACCACTTGTAGGATTACAGTTCCACACATTCTCAGTACAGGATCATGGATACACATAAGCTACTCTACTGCGTAATTCCCTGAGCCTTTTTTCTATCCTCTAGAGACTTGCTCTAAATTCATCCTTTTTGAGCCTCCCCAGCCTCCGTATATGGGTCTGTTGCGGTGGAGGGGTGTACTTCTCTCTGGCTTTGTGTTGAGAACACAAATGGTGCCACTGCCTCAGCAAGGGGCAGGAGACTGGAGCTGATTTTGGGATGAAACCATTCCTCTGAGGCTGTGAGAAGGTGCGTACCCTGTTGCCTCCTGGGCTTGCAGCACAGAGACCAGAAAACAGCAGCACCCCTCCATGGCATAAGCAATGGGGTGACTGTAGCAACTCCCCCTATCAGGACTTAAGCTGGGGAGAGCTAATGCCCAGGACTGCTGCAGAGCTCATCCTGCTCTTCTCTTGTCACCTGCATTGAGGGGAAGGAAGGAGAAATCACTGTCACTATTCCTGTCTCACTGCAGGAAATAGCTGCCTTAGCAGTGCGCAATCTGCCTTGAAGCAGCGTGCAGAGTGTGTGATAAATGCTCTTGAACGTAGATACAAGCTCAGCACCGAAACTTTCCCAGGTGCTCTGCATGCGACTCTGATCGCAGAGAAGATGTTTAGCAGATATCTGTGTGAAGTCAGGAAGACGTTAAAATGATTTTGAGTGCCTGTGTTTGTAATTGTACCCACTGTTGAGTGCTTAATGACTGCTACAGCTTCGCTATTGCATTTCTAGGTCTCTAGGTGTCCTGGAAATGAATCTGAGTATCATTACTTAACGCCAAGCCTGAGCCATGCAACAGAGGGTAAAGTTGTTGATATGATGTTAAAAGTGGAAACTGCCTTTATACCATGTGTCAAATTACACTATCACCCTGACCCAGTGTTCATTAACTACCAGCTGCACACTGAGCTGGATCCTGATCTGGAATTAAAAATATATGTAAGTTTGAAAGTCATAAACTATAATTCCTTATTTAAAATAGTTGTTGGGGATAATTTTACTTCTTACTGTATTTAGTGACTGTTTATTATCTTCAATTTTTTCCCTCTAGAAAGAAAATGACAACTTGAATATTTCTAAAACTGAGGTAGAGGTTTATCTGTCATACATGAATGGTACACAGACCAAAAAGATATGGTTCAGCATCCAAAATATTACCACAAAACCAGACCGTAGCACCATACTGTGCAAATTCAAAAGGGAAGGAACAGACAAGATCGATTTTTCCACAGTGAAAGTTTTTGTAAGTAGAGTTCCCTTTTTCTGCAGTTTAACAATGTTTGGATGTTTATGCAAATGAAGTAAAATGTAGCATTAATGCTCTGGTCATGAACACTTATTAGAGAGGGAGGAACTGGGTACATTTTTTGTTATCCTGGTACTTGGTAGTCCGGTTATCTGCCTTACATCTAAGCACGCCTGCCTAGCTTAGGTACCACTAAGAGTACTGAGTTCATTTACTGTCTGGTTACTGCTGTAGTGTCAGAGGTAAGCTTTGCAGTCCAAGTTGAGCTCACTGCTTCCGAGCTCCAGGAGAGCAGTAGCTTGTCAGACCTCTGGCTGCAGCACAGACATCACTGATAAAGCATCACTGGCTCCAGGAGAGCCCCTCATCTTAGATCTGTAAGCAGTCCGCTGCTGCAGTGTGGCAATGAGGAAAAGGATTGTGTCCTCCCATTCACTTTTCCCACTAAAGCAGATAAGGATCTTGAACAGTGCATAGTGATCACCACTAAGACAGAAGAAAAGGCATTTCCAGATGAAAAAGGGGCTAAAATTCAGCGTGCACCAGGGAGGCCAAAATGCTATGAACATACGGCACAAAGCCAGCCCCAAATATAAGAACATTAGCATGGATGTCAAAGCTAAATGGCAGCTTAAGATATTTTCACCATGAATAAGATGAAGATATGAATTTTTAAAAAAGCAATCGTCACCATTTATGTGGGAGAAAAATGATGCCAGACTCTCATGGCCGTGTATGGTGGTATAAAACAGAAATAACTCTATTGACTTCAAGGCATATGGCTTATAGTAAAGATTAACGAAGCTATTCTCAATTTCATATCACTGTTAACTGATCCCCCATCTGTGGATCCTGCCGTCTGAGCCAGTTATGGCATGGAAAAGCCTTTCTGAGATTGGTGTTGCATTTAAATATTAACATTGCCTTGCAATATCACATACTCATCCTGCAAGCTTCATAGGAGTGACTGTCATAGAAAGGTCACCACTTCGCTAAGGCAAATCAAGTGTGATAGTTATAATGTAACATTTCATTTCTGGTAACTTAAAAATTATTTTTTCCAACATTAAGAAAAATGTGAAAGTAGGAAATCATCACATACTTTTTAATCTTATAAATAAATCATCATAGAAGAAGTAGGGCCAATCTGAAGACAGGATAAGCTGGGTATAGAAGATAGTATGGACCAAGAATAAACGTATCTCTTGCTTTAGTTTTCAGGAAGATGGGATATTGAGTGTGGGGTCAAAAACAGAATGATCAGTCTGAATTGAGGTGTCAAAGAAGAAAATGCCATTCTTGTGACATAAGCAAGATTCAGATAGATGGAGGGGCTCAAGACAGCTGGAACAGGATCATTCCCATCACAGCCCTGAGGAAGAACTGGCATATGATATTGTAGTCTTAGTAGGAAAGATTTTAAATAAAACTGTATAGTCAGGAGAGGTACTGTGTGATTGGAGAAGGGCAAATATAAAGCCAGTATTTAAAACAGGAAAAAAAAACCAACTAGGCAAATAGAGGCTTGCTGATTTAGTCCTAGGTCTATGTAAAGCTTTATAATGTATTTTGAATGAGGAACTTGGGAAAGACCTGGAGGTAAATGGAAAATGGGATAATTGTCAACTTCTTTTTAATAAAAGCAGATTATGCTAGATATCTTCATTTGGTAAGATGAATTATTTCCTCAACAACAAAAAAGCGGTAGATCACATGTACCTGGAAGTCATTCAGTAAACTACTTAACATGGTGATTATGAAGACGCTAGGGATTAGAAAAACTGGATGCTGTGTATGGGGATCTGACTCTGGGCAATGTTGATTTTCATACAGATATTATTTAATATTGCTGGTGACTTGAGCACAAAAAAAAGTCATGCAGTAATAACATTTGTTGGTGACATAAAGCTCACAGGCATTAGCAGTCCAGAGGAGGTTTTATAATGTCATGCAGAAAGAATGAAATTAATTTAGGAATAGAATGAATTCAGGTGTACCTTATTAGTCCGTGATTCAAAAGCAAGATAAATAAAAGATAAGGAAAGAAGTGGGGCCACTGAGTAGGAAGGTTATGGTGAAGATTAAAGATAATCTAAGTATGAATGGAAAATTAAATGAAAGCTTCGCCCAAGTTTTCAATAAGCAGGGATGAATAGCAGGAATTTCTGCTTTGGGAATGCTTTGGCTGGACATGACAAGTGGAGAAGGTCAGGTGTATTAGTCACAGGGTGATTAATGTATTTAGCCACCAATGCATTTCAGCCTTAGAAAAGGCAAATGGGATCCTAGGAAGGCTCAGACTGAAAGTGCTTTGTATAGAACCTGTGAAAACACATAAATAACGGAGGGAAAAATACATTTAATGGAGGAAATAGGTCTGCTTTGTCTTCTGTTCTTTGTAGCCCCAGAAATACGAAGGCTGTGTCCTTGCTGCCCTGTGGGGTTTCTTTGCTTGCTCATGTCCGTGTAGCTGTGATGCGACTATCCAGTTGGCAGTGTCCAGCTGCCCTGGCTGCTCACCTCCTGTGACAAGCCAGTGATTGAAATCACCAGATCTGTACCTTCCCTGCTGTAAACCAAAATAATTTCAACCCAACGCTCCTTTTCAATTATCTCAGGCTTATTTCTATCCCTGGCACTTGGTGGTATTCTTTTTCTGTGTCAAAGCGTATTTTTACTTCTGGTCTGTTTATAGTCTTAGCTACCCTTTATTTATGTGCTTTCATAGTCCTCCTTGAGATCTTCCTTTGTGAAATTTATTCAGCCATAATTATCAGTGGTGAGTGCCTCACTTTGGCATCTGGCAGACTTCAGCACTTTCATGTATTCCTAAGAATTAATGCCTATCCTGCATTTGACAAGCCCAGTGGCTGTTGGGGGATGTTGTACATGTATTGTATGTTGTTCTTAAGTGGGCTTTTAGGGACGCCCTACATCCTACATAAAAAGGTTGAAACTTCTGCAAAGAAATAGGGAAGAGGGCTGTGGGCCAGGCGTCTATCAAAAAATGTACTTCCCTCATTATTAATGTGAGCCTTATCTTACTTTTCTGCTCAGCAGAATAACACTGTGAGTGCAAAGGAATGTTTTTTATTATCAACACGTGGCTTCCTCGCTTCAAAATGCCAGAATGTTTAGCAGCAGTTCTGAAGTGCATGAGCCACTTGGCCAGCTGGAGGCCAGATCTTGCCACTCCTTTGAGGGCCATTGCAGAAAGAGCAATGGCAAAATTTGGTGCTACATGAGGACCTCCCAGTTTTTCTCTTGCCACTGCTCTGTTACCCTGCTTAAACATCAGTAAAAGTTAAGTTTGTGTTCGTTCACATATGTTTCCCCTAATTGCTGCTGTCTTCCCAATAATCTGCAGAACGAGGGTCCTTCATATGCCTCAAATACCTTTTTTTTAAATACATGACATTTCATTTTAAGTACTGATATAATACCTGTCGTCTGTTAACACAGCCATTATTTTTCTTCAGGTCAAATTAGGAAATTTTGAGCATGAAGTTAAACCAACATCATCATACATATATTTATATGTCCTTATTTTGCTACCTATTGTAGTGGGTGTCATTATAGGTAAGTACAATAATGTATTTTCAGTTTTTGATTTGCTGAAGGGTGTAATCGTGACGCATAAACAGATACACATACGCACATACATGTTTAGGACTGTCACAAACGCTCTGGTGGCTTTCCCCTGTTCCCAGTAAGAGTGGACAAAGTGAACGCTGGTCTGGTGGTGAAGTCCATCTTGTCAGACTACAGCATGTTTCACAGCAGTAGTTTTGGCTGTCCTGCTGAGATTACTCACCACCACCATTTAGTGAGGCAGGCCGTAGGACTGACATCCTTGTGTCACAACTTGGGCCTTTCCAGCTGTCAGAGCTGGGCTCCCCTCCTGTCCCTGGGGCAGATGTTCCCTAACAAACTGCTTATCCTCAGGCAGTGTTTTGTGGTGCTCAGTCTCATTTGGATCATTCATTAATTTGTAGGTCATTGCTAAATTGAGGAGGGTAAACAGTTACCCCATTCTCTTTTTGTCACTGTTTTTTTCTGAATGTTTTGACAGGGTGATATATTCAGTAAATTTCCATTTGTTGTAACAAGTTTAGGGGTTTATTCTTTTGTTTGGTTGGGTTTCTTTTTAAAAAGTGCATTACCTTTACAGGAACTTTATCTCATGCCTTCACTCTCTGAAAAAAAAGCTTTAGAGAAGTTAACAGTTTGGAAGTGGATTTACTGTTCAAAACAACTGTTTTTCCTGTTTAATCAGTGCTACTTTAAGTAGGTTGCTAGTAACAGAAGTGGTTGTTAGATTCTGTGTCTCACTGTGCAGGTTGTACATAGCAGGGGGTGCTGTACTTTCAAATAAAGGTGGATTGACAATTCTAAGACCTTGTTAAAAGGAATGTTTTTTATTAAAAATTTGGGTTTAGATCCAGATAACCAGGGCTCCTGGGTACTAGCACACTGACAACAGTAGAAACAGTAATCCTCCTGGAGAGTGCAAGTATATATTAATCTTTCTGTTTCTTAAAATAATATTAAAATATGTCTTGTATAGGGGTTGTCTGTTCTGCAATTTCTGTACTCATAATCTTTTTTTCTTCCTTTTTAGTGGCATTCATAGTTACTAGATACAAATCCAAAGAGTTAACTCGTAAACAGAGTCAGCAGCTTGAACTGCTGGAATATGAGATTCGGAAGGAAATACGTGAGGGTAGGTCTAAAGAGCTTTATAGAGCTTAAATACAGCATAATTTCTGAACTGAAACTGTCAAGAAGCTCACATTGTATAAACACTTTAATTTTATAGCTGTTAGAATATTTTTGTGTTGTATCAGAGTTCCTCTTTAATGTTGATGTGCACTGTGGTAGCAGATAGCACTGAGCTAATAGGATTGCATGTCATATTTCCCTCAACAAAAGTGGGGAAAAAAACCTGATTGGTACTTTCCCGCTCGTAAGAACTTCATCTAGAAAAACAGCCCCTCTTCCCTGAAAACTGTGTTTTAAGGAACATCTGTTGGGGCCAAGTTATAATTGTGAAGATGATTTTGTGTCAGCTAAACTAACTGTCTGGGTGGGGAGGGGGGTTGCTTTTTCAGGATTTGCCGAACTGCAGATGGATGAATTAGACGTGGTGGATAGTTTTGGAACCGTTCCCTTCCTTGACTACAAACACTTTGCTCTTAGGACTTTCTTTCCAGAGGTAAATATTTACAAGTCTTTCAGTTGTCAGCCCTGTGTAGTAGTGAAAAAGCTAGGAAGGTCAGGATCAAATAACTAAAGTAAATACTACACAGTAATTGCACATTGTTTTCACAAGAAACTTCTCTTAAATCAAGAATTACCAAAGAACACTTGAGGCTGTACATCTCTATATTTAACCAAGCCTAAATGCTGTAGATAAAGCACTGTTGTTGAATTTTCAAGGGTTGTGTGTGCATCCATTTCTTTTTTGCTCAGCTTCACCAAGCTGCTTGCCTTTCAGGCCATCCTAACTAATCTATAATTTAGCCATTGCTTTTTTTTGTTCTCATGCTTTCACTTTCCATGCTCTAGCTAATTAAAGTAACAGTCAGGCTAGCTAACATGCTAGCTAACATCGTGACACTTCCTAATTAGACTTGTGGGATGAAGAAATGGCTCTAAGGTCATGCTGACTTTCTACTCCAAGCTGCTGACAGAAATTCCTTGATTCAAAGGAGTGCAGGTCAAATGCTTAAATATTACATAAATACTTATGTGCTGTCCAGTTTGGAGGTGAATATTTTCATTGTTCTTTGGAGCCGTTTGTGCCACTGCATCAGAGGACCGAAGAGGCCTTCTCCTGATTGTTTTACTTCTCTTGCTGTTTTTTCAGCGTATGTGGCACATCAGGATGCTGAACAGTGCATTTGCCACAGCTTTCAAAATTATATCATGATGTTAACCAGGGCTTACTGGAATTTACTAATTGGCAGAAGCTGTGATCTCAGCTGGTGATATTTTGCTGTATAACTGACACCAAT
Organism: Phalacrocorax carbo; assembly: GCF_963921805.1. Taxonomy (NCBI): domain Eukaryota; kingdom Metazoa; phylum Chordata; class Aves; order Suliformes; family Phalacrocoracidae; genus Phalacrocorax; species Phalacrocorax carbo. The sequence goes on from NC_087513.1 coordinate 50,686,227, forward strand.
GAGCAGAAACCTTTGTTTAGTGCTGTGGTGTTTAGGGTATAGCTGGTATGTATGCACATTTTCTACTAGTCTTCATGTGTTACTCATCGCTGCTGCGGCTGCAGCCCAGTCCTGCAGTCTTATCTGCACCCTACTTCTCTTTATCGCCATGTGTGATCCCACTAAAAGCTCATTGTGATAAAGTGAAACACATGTGGTAATGCAGAATCAGGGCCCTTTTTTTTGTACACCACCAAATACTAGATACTAAGGCAGAATAATATTTAACAATTACATATGCATAATCTTTGTACACTTTGAGTCCAGTTCTCACACCAGAGGAAACTGGGAATATCTCTGCTGGTACTGCTGTGATGCCCCCAGTCAAATTCGTATGGGGTCACTAGGAGGTTTGAAGGAAGTGGAGCAAGGAAACCTTACTTTCTGCACCCTTTTCCTTTCAGTTTGTTTTGCTGCCAGGCATATTAGCATTAAAATAGTGTTTTTATTTTTAGGAATATATCTTTTCCTAGTGATAGTCCTCTGTCAAAACAGTAACAATCCGTAGAAGCTGTCTGGGTGGAAATGCTTTGCTTTATGCAAATAAAAAGGGAAGAAAAAAAGGCACGAAGTCTGCCACTCTGTTGCATTATGTGAGGTCAGAAAGGGAAGGGCTCCTCTTTTGCCTGGGCAAATCTCATTCCACTGCACATCCTGGAAATTATTCCAGTTAGATTTTGTCTCTGTTTGAAATACTGATACCACAAAGGTAAACTTTCCACTATTAGCTCTCTACAGACAAGTGGTGTCAGGCAAGTTATTTAACCTATTGTGTGCCTGTTTTTCCTGCTAAGTACTTGCCATTTACATTGCGGGAGTGTCCAAACATGCCTTGTGCTTCATGAACGTGGTAAGAGAACAGTGCTCTACTCAACAAATATTGCAGATGAACAGAAAAGGCGAAGGGGTAGTAGATGAAAACCAAGTGTCAGAAGGGTTGGCGGAAGGGTCAAAGTGACAAGCCACCACTTCCCTTTCTTAACCTCATGCATTTGAATGATATCCATATTGTACTCTTTCTGCCTTCCAGTGTGTTCAATGGGTTTTGTCTCATATAATCTGACCTGTTTCAATACAGGCATCAAAGCTGTTCACTGAGCATCTTCTGTAGTCAGTGGAAAGACAGGCTGCTCAAGGAAGTGATTCATCCCCCTTGCCTGAGACATCTGTCTCAGGATGGGATGGGTTGCTTAAAGGGGGAGTCAGATACCTAAAATTAAGAGTGATGGACCCCATCTTCATGTTGAGCTTCTCACTTCCCACTCCTTCAATTTTCTATATCTAATCTGGCTTGATAGCTTTTGTTTTCTGCTTTATGCTTGTAGGTGCTAAATGGCTATTACATCTATTTTTAAAATATTCCTTATGCTAAGCCTGATTTTTGCTTTACTTGTTAAATTTGGATTATTGCTTCTGTTTTCCCTCAATCTCCTGCATTGTTTGGTTTAATGCTACCATGCTTGTTCTCTGTTCACAAGCATTTTTAACCTTTAATGTGGTTCTGGTGGGTTTAGTCTGTTCGAGTGTGTGTTTTATTGGTAGGTAGTGTTAGGGGTGCTGGAGAAGTTCTGGAAAAATGGGAATAGCCAGTGAAGGAAAAGAAGAGGAGTATGGTAGGGGAGAAGAGAACAGAAGGCATGAGGAAAAGGAGGGATGAAAAATCAGATACGTAGATGAAAAGTTAGAGGTGAGATAGCAACATGCGCTTGCAGCCCAGAAAGCCAGTCGTACCCTGGGCTGTATAAAGATAAGCCTGGCCAGAAGTTTGAGGGAGGTGATTCTCCCCCTCTACTCTGCTCTCATGAGACCCCACCTGGAGCACTGCATCCAGCTCAGGGGTCCCCAGCACAAGAAGGACATGGACCTGTTAGAGTGGGTACAGAGGAGGCCCACGAAAATGGGCAGAGGGCTGGAGCACCTCCCCTGCGAGGACAAGCTGAGAGAATTGGGGTGGTTGAGCCTGGAGAAGAGATGTGTCCAGGGAGACCTTATCGCAGCCTTTCAATATAAAGGAGGCTTATAACAGAGGGAGACCTTTCATGAGGGCCTGTAGCGACAGGACGAGGAGAAATGGTTTTAAACTGAAAGAGGATAGATTTAGATTGGGCATAAGGAAGAAGTTCTTTAGGATGAGGGTGGTGAAGCACTGGAACAGGTTGTCCAGAGAAGCTGTGGATGCCCCATCCCTGGAAGTGTTCAAGGTCAGGCTGGATGGGACTTTGAGCAACCTGACCGAGCAGAAGTGTCACTGCCCGTGGCAGGGGGGTTGGACTAGATGATCTTTGAAGGTCACTTCCAACCAAATCCGTTCTGCAATTCTAAGATTCTATAAGGAAGCTAGGGACCGCCAGCATCACAGATAAAGCAGATGACAGTAAACGTTCCTAGTGTGAATTTGTTGCTCAAGGGTGCTGCTTTGGGAACACGCAGCTGTGTTGGGACCTTACAGGCTGTAAGAGTCAGACGAGAGGCATTGACAAGCTCTTTGAGAACTGGGGGCTTCCCTTTTTTGTGAGAGCTTTTGCTAGGACTGCATGTGTGGTGGCACCTGTGCCTCTCTGGAGACTGACAGCATGGACCTCCTGGAGAGTTCATTAGTGAACATTCATAAAGTGCCTTGAAATGAATGGAGGCACATGAGCTCAAGTGTCACTCTGTTACAGAAGCCCTGCATACCGAAGGCTATCATTGCCGTCCAAGAAGGATGCAGCCTGCAGCTCCCCTTGCACACCAGCACATTTGCAGAAGAGGGTAATAAACAGCTTTTCCTGGCAGAGCGTTAGCTGACTGCTGTGCTAGTGCCGCTCAGCAGCACAGAGTAACACCCACAGTAACGCTGAAGTCGATACCAGGTCATCTCCGAGAGTTCACTTTTCAGTGAACGTTGGCAGCACCTTTGCAGAATTATTGTGTAAAGTTTTATATTGAAGCCTCATTAGAAGCCAGCAGTTCCATTGTTTTGTTTCAAGTTGTATGCCACCAGGAACATGCCTGGCATGTTTAACGTACATGTGTTAGAAGCTTTTGGTATACGTAAGAATGATAAATATCACCTGTCTTATATTTTAGTCAGGAGACGTTGCATCCATCTTCAGTGAAGACATGCCACAGGTAAGTTGATGTAGTGAGATATGCCTTAATTAATAAACTTTTTTAAGAGTGATTTTATCCCTTATCTCAGTGTTGTCCTAGAAAGCATCAGATTGCATTTTCAATATGTTCCTTTCCCCCGTGAGGAGGGTTACATGGATTTATGTATAAAAAGAACTTGCTATGTAAGATGCTGTTACCCAATGTACATTATGACTTATTTAAATAACATAAACAGAATCTAGTCATGGGAAATGACAGGCAGACTTAACTATTAGCATTACTTTGTGTATCTGGCGGAAAATGTGTGCTCTGCATGTGTGTACTCTGTGTTATGCACAAACGCAAATTCATCTTCGGTAAAATCCTGAGACCCATAATAAAATGCAAAATTCCCACTGATTTGAAGGAGGCCAGGATCTTATCCCATATGTTGCTTACCATTTTTCTGAGCATTAAGAATCCATCATAGCCAAACTACAGTTTGCTTATTTTTGTTTAACTATTCCAGAGCAGAGACCAAACGAGCAAGGATGAAAGCTTCAACATGTTGCATGCTTTAATTTGTAACAAGAACTTTCTTGTTACTCTCATTCACACCCTTGAAAAGCAGAAAAATTTCTCTGTGAAAGACAGGTACAGTATGATTATGCTTATCATCTTCAAGACAAAGAATTAGCAGGAAAAAACAACATGGATTGTAGCACACAAATGTAATTTTTCTACTTCTTGCAAAACAAGCTTGCATTACCCCAGAGGACTTTTCCATCTTCCCCATCTGCACACACTGAGGAAGAAAAAACATTGCCATTAAAACAAGCCATTAAAGAGAAATCAGAATGTTTGTACGTGTAAACAAAGAGGCAAAGGAGCAGGAAAACTCACTTCAAAACTGTAAACACTTCCTGCAGTTAGATCAACAGTTCTACAGTTCAGAAATGTTCTGTCACTGAAGCAGGTGTTGTTCTGCAGAATTAAATTTAGAGACACAAATTCTGTGTTTAAAAAATAATCACAAGAGCAGATGGACTTGCATTTTTTATATTTTTGTAGAGATCAGTGGACAGTTTCTGTGCCTGAGGAGAGAAAACTTAGGATATGAACTTCACTAAAGAGTGTTTCATTTATTAAAGATGACTGAGAAAAGAAATTTCAAATATTATAGCATTGCGGATTGTTTGTTTTTTTTTTAACAGGTGCTTGTTTGCGTCCTTCTTGACTATTGCACTACAGACTAAGCTAGTTTACCTAACCCATATTTTGGAAGTGTTGACAAAGGACCTGATGGAGCAGTCAAGCAATGTACAGCCTAAGCTCCTGCTCAGACGAACCGAATCTGTGGTAGAAAAATTGCTGACAAACTGGATGTCTGTCTGCCTTTCTGGATTTCTCCGGGTACGTGTACATCTTTCCACTACATAAGATAGAGAAAGAATTTTAAAAATGGATTTCTTCCACAGGAGTTGTTAGAGGGATCAGTTTAAACCATTCAGTATAACGTTTAACATTATTAACACGCACTTTTCTAGTTTAGGTGATTTGGCCAGCTATCATCAATGTGGTGTAGGAAAAGAGCACATCTGTGAGCAATGATCATGTCATTTGGTTGAGATTTGGGTAATTTTGCAATTCTAGCATATCCTTTTCCCGTGTCAGACGTCATTTCATCTCCATGAGATGCATTGTGATCATACTGAAAGACTGACACCCTTGTTAAAATGCAGCTGTACCTTTCTATGCAAGCTGTTGGAAAGCTACTACGTAATGGAGATTTAAGGAATACCATCTTTTGGAAAGCTAAAATTCTTTCCAAACTTTTTAACCTCCAAACAGCATTGCAGATTTCAAGAACTAAATTACTTCAAGTGGAAACAAAATAATAATTTGATCTCATTTTACTGTTTGTTTGTTTTAGCCCACTTGGTAGCACTTCGTTCTTGGTTTCAGTGCTTGGTTATGCTTCCTGTCTCACTTACCAGTGTGACGGTATTGCTCATATCAGTCCTTGCATTAATAGAGCAGCAGAATTTTTTGAGGCTCAGCAGCTCACACTGGTTTCCAGAAACCCCAGGAGAGAGCCAAAGAGCTGTCAGAGATCTGTTCTCGATATACCAGTCGTCTTTACAGAGCTGTGCTAGTGAGATGCCTTAGCCAGGCTGCAGGAATGGTGTCACATGGAAACAGAGATCCATCCTTCCTTTTTCAGGTTTCTTTCCTGAAGCCTGGGGTTCAGGCAGGAGAGGGAAGCCCCAGTTTCATTCCCTCTTTTGTTGATACACCAGCGTATGTCCCACCACCTTGCTCCCAAGGCTTTTTTTCAGGGACAACAAGGGGAGATGCCAATTTAAAAGGAAGCTAGTCGTTAGCTTGTTTTCTCACAAGACTGGAAAAGGAAGAAATAGCTGAAGTATGCATGTGAACACATGGACGTCTCACCCCCCACCTGCTCTTCGGTGGAACTAGGAAGCATCTGCCCCGTGGAGTAGGAGCAGCTTGTCTGTAGTGTGCTTGTGCACAGCAAGGGTCTGTGAGTTTTCTTGCCACGCACTCCAGCTGTCCCTTGCTATTTGCATGAGACTTTCACACCAAAAAGCAAAGGATGGAGGTTAAACAAATAACTAGATAAATCTGCTCAGAGGGATTTTTTCTAATTGCAAGATAACAAGTTAGTTAAAAGGAAATAATTTGTTACACTTGATTTTTTTCTGGTTATTCTTGCCCGTTTAATGATTACAAAAATAAATATGTTCCTTGCGTTTGTTTCATGTCCTAGGAGACAATTGGTGAACCTTTCTATTTGCTAGTAACAACCCTCAATCAGAGGATAAACAAAGGACCTGTTGATGCGATAACTTGCAAAGCCCTGTACACGCTTAACGAAGACTGGCTGCTGTGGCAAGTGTCTGAATTCAAAACAGTGGTATGTTTACCAGTTTGTGTTCCCTCCAAACACAGACGACTACAATATTTCCTCTCTCTCTAGGAAGCTAAATTAAGGCTCATGGACACTCAGGTGATGCTAAAGTACCCAGATAATAAAATTGTTATTGCTGAAAAAGTTTCAAAATGCAATAGAGTTTAACTAGTTGGTATGTCACCAATATACATTTCACAAATAGCACTTGCTCCTTGATTCACAGCATGCCTTAATTGCCGAAGGTTAGGTTTAATGAAGTCTGTAGGGTATTAGAATTCCTTCTTGTTTTGAAGTGTACTACAAAAATATAATCGTATGCTTAGAATTTAAACTAAATTACACTTTTCCAATGAATGAAAGAATGGAATGCAGAGGGTTTATTTTTCTGTTGTGTTTACTTGTGGCTGATCTTCAGGTAGCAATAATCTGCTGTGGGTTTCCATGTTATTAGCTCCAAATTAGCAAGGTTACAGTGTGGTAGATTTTAATTAGTTGCTTGGTTAAAAACAAGGTATCTGGGAAGCCTAGCTAAATTTCTGAACTTTATCACAGATTTCTTGCCTTTCTCAAAACAACTACAAAGTGCTTCCTAATTTACTGTTACATCCAGAATTCTTTGAAAGCTGGAGCTATCTTACTGATTGTCATTCTGACACTGAGGAGAGAAAGGACAGCAAGGATTATTGCACTTTGGAGCATGTAAAAACTGACTTTTAAGTAGAAGGTCTGAAAAAGTTTTTCAGAATAACCAGAGCACCTTTTTTTCAAAAAATTTCCAAGTGATTTTGAGTCTGAGAGCTTGAAAATCTGCATTTCCGGTCATTTCCATAGCTTCCTTGCCTCTTAACTTCTGGCTTCCCGTCAGAGTTACCTGACATAGGAGTATCAGAAGTGCAACTGAATAGTCTGAATAGTGGGCTTCAGAGATTGGGAGCAGACACAGCCAGAGCAGCAGCTTCCATGGCAAGGACACTGCAAGTGCTGGTGGCTTTGGAGGAGAATTCAGTACTTTTCAGAGCCCATATCCTGAGTCCCAGGTAGGACTGGAGCTTCCAGGTTTGCCACCTTCTGGTTTTGCAACAAGAACCTGGAGGTCCTAGGATGCCATGTACTGGAATAGAGTACATGACCCTGGAAATCATGGCTGGTCAGCAGTCCATTGGGCTTAGCTCACCGAGTCACGTAGGAGGCTCACTGAAATGACAAGCTTTCTGTGAAACACTTCTGAATTGTCATTTTCTGTTGAAAGTTCTTGGGCTGACAAATTTATAGTCAAATCTTCTTATAGCTATTTAAAAAGGTGGTGTTGGAAGCTTCATTTGAAGGTAGTTCAAGCTAATTTACCACAGTGTGAATTTAGAAAGTTGTGACTAAAAATTAAACGCATGATACCTTACCTTTGGTTTCCTTGTTTGTGCGCTGCATTCTGGCGTGCATTTGGGAGCCAGGGTAAGTTTAAATATATTGCTATATATAGCCATAGGATACAAACCCCAGTAGTTACACAGAGCAACAATTTTCAGCTCAATATGCCTGCTACTAGTAGACTGTGCAGGAACATCTGGTCCTGTGGAATTGATTGACTTTTCTTATTTATAGCACAAATTCAAATTGAGAGAACCGTGGGGGGATAGCTGACACTGAAACTGCTGAACACTGCCTTAAATAATTTTTCTAGTGCTACTTCTATGCCCACAGTCGCTGATAGGGCCTGTGGGCAGCCTGCAGTGAAGAGGAGAGAGGGGAAGTGGTCTGAAGGACTCGGTATCAGTGGGGAAGGCGGTCTGCGGATGGATGAGGAAGTGAGAGAGCAGATAGCCTTTCTCGAATGTTGCTTGCTGCCTTTGTACTTTGTATTGCTGCTTTTAAATAGGAGATGATGGTACTGTTATAGGGTTAATAAGTCAGCTTTCCCTGCTGAGGTCCGGCAGTTTATTAGACTTTGTTGAAAAGTGGTTAAATGTTCCCTTTAAAATCATTGAAAAGGAAGGAGGATCCTGCAGTAAAATTACAGAGGTGGTGCCCAAGGACTCTAGAGGGAAGCGGTTTTGTTTGGTGTTTTGTCTAAGATTTATGCTAAAAACTTAAACTATGCTATGGAAGAGATTTAGGTGGAATAGTGAGGCTTTCTGGGCTGGCGAAGCAGGCCAGCCATGCACATTTTCTCTTCAAGAATAACATTTAACAGGGTACTGAAGTGGAAGGAGTCAGCTTTTCTTCTCTCACTAACACCACTTCACATGCGCTGCAATGACATGCAGGACCTGTGAGCGTACAGACAGGGAACCAAGTATTCTCTCCTGTCTTTGGAAGAAAACTTCTGCCTAAAGGATTACAGGTTTTGTTTTCTAAATGGAATAAATTCTGAGCTGAGTTTTCAAATGTATTTGCACATTTGCTCACTGCAGCTACATTGTGAGTCTTGCGGTATTTTGTTGGTATTTTATTTTGCTCCTTTTCACAGCCCCACAATGGCAATACATTAAAACCTACCTGTCCAGAGCAAAGCGTAAAAACACAGCCAAAATAGGGGGATAGTAAGATACATCTGCAGACACTCGGTGTCCAGATTTTTAAGCTGTGTAGGCACTTGAAGGCACAGGGGTGCATCTGTCAGGGAGTTAAACTCTCAAATCAGTGGCAGGGCACAAACAAGGGTGTAGTCACTCTGCATGTGCATCTCTCCTTTCAGGATTGGGACTTCAGTTCCAGACTAATAAAAGCAGGATATTGACAGGTTCCTAAAAATCAGGGGGAGCTCCACAGGCCTATTCCTAAACACACCAAAAAGCAGATAAACTCCTGGGGCAGGAGAAGGAAGAAGAACTGGGCATAGAGAAAGAAGGAAGGACAGGAGAGACTTTCTAAAATTCAGCCCATTTGTACGAGGAAAAAGAGAACTAAGAAACATGTTGGTTTTGATTTGTATTAGAGCTGTCCCTTGGCTGGGCCCCATCCCTTTTTCAAAAAGGCCACAGACCTTGGGACCAGTCAACCCCCTACTGTTACCCCTCTCTGCTGGAAAGGGTCAGATATTGAACAGAGGTGGGCTGCTGAAGTAAATGCTTAAGCAGAGGAATTGAAGGAAGGATGCTTCTAAAAGCCCTGGTCTCATATGAGCTAAGGAGCTGTGTGGTTTCACACTGTGCTTATATTTGAGTATTGAGAAATAAAACTGCCTTGAAAGAGACTTGGATGTGTCGTGGAGCCTTCTCACAGGCTGAGGAAGCAAGCCCGCTTTCTCACAGGCAGACAAGCAGCTGCACCCCTCGGTGCAGTCAGTTGCTCAATGACTGATGAAGAAGCACAGTGCACAGCTGAGTGTTAGCATTTCACTGAAGTGTTTAATTTTAAATAGAAAAGCTACACAATGCCAGCCTGGCATGGGAGAAGTTCTCAGTGGAATCTCTCCTGTGGAAAACCAGGGGACACTTCTTCATGTACTAAACTCGGTGCTCCAGCATTCTTTTGAATAGCCACTGCTTATTTTTAAAAAGTGATTTGGGATGTTGAATTCTTTGCTGAAATTAGTTTGCATTTTTAGATGGGAAGAAGTGATCTGTTCAGCCAACAGACTTTTATTGAAAGTGAAGCAAAGCCACGTGGTGGAGGTTGTTGAAAGTGTTCAACTGCTTTAGGAGTTAAAAGAAAGGTGTTAAAAGAAGTGGGAGCACTGTAGGCGAGTAAAGCAGAGACAGGGAACCCAATTTCCTAATAAGACGCCATGGTTGTGGAGTTATTAGGCACACTGTGAGAGGTAAGGAAGCTATTAAAAGCATGTGACATATGTGGATTTTTGTCAGCAGAAGAGGGGCACAACAGCCCTCGCTAGGAAGCGAGCAGTGCAGGTGTTGGCTACAGGAGGGTCTTCTGAATTAGATACAGATTCAGTACCACACTGCAGCATCGCGAGTACAACCCTTGCTTTGCGTAGTGCACACCTAGCCTAAATTTAATTCCTGTGACATTTTCTATGCCAATTTGTTAGCTGTTTATTGTATTTCATACTCTGGGATAGAGGGGAGTAGGTTTAAGGCAGTTTTGTTGTGCTGTACATCATGGTGCTGTCTCCTTTACATAAATTGTCTTATTTTTACCAATCAAAAGTTCTTCTTGTTTTTTCAGTCTGTCTGATAAAATAAGAGCCCTTGAATATCCCAGATGATTTTTCTTTACTTCTAAGAAAATATGGTATTATCACATTTCTTCATTAAACCACATGTCATTTATTGTCTGCTATGGTTATTAATAGCTTTACTAAATAATTCATTGTTTAAAATTCATTTTCAAGAAAACTACAAATCTGTAAAACCATCTGTAAACATTGTCTTCAAATGTCATTATTTCTGTCACTGCTTGAGTGAAAAACTGTTTTTAAAATTTGTTCCTGTCTTTTAGCTAGGTTCCAAGCTAGTTCCTATAGAATTAGTTGCAGATGCTTGCCTTGTTCTCCTTAAGTAGCCTTTAACAATTCTTGCAACCTGTGTTAAGCCTTTGCTGAAAAGCACTGTGACTTTGTGTTGATAATCACTAATTTCTAGTGCATGAAGTCTCAACTCTAGATATTACTAGGTTGAACCACATGTAATGTAATTTCCTCCTGAATCTTTCCCTAAGTTAACTGGTATTTTTGTTTCCTTTGCAAAGTGACAGAGCTTAGAAAAGGGCTTGATGATGTTTCTTCATGACTTCCATGTGTCCTCATGTGATTTCTCTTAAACATTTTCTGACCTTCAGAGCTGATCATAAAAGGGCTTTCTTAATTTTACAGTTATTTCTGATTCTTTTTGCAGTTCTACACTTTGTGTCTAAATGCATTGATTCTGACTGTCAGCTTCTGATTAATGGTTTCTAAAGCCAGGGATTGTGCTGTCAGACAGGTTGAATCTGATTTATGAAAACTTCAGCTACAGAAGGAAGACTTCATAATAATTGGCTTTCCTAGCTCCCCATCAACTGCTTCATCAATTAAGATTAACTTCTGCAGGCAATCGTGTCAGCAAAACTGTCTGGCTCTCTCAGTTTAGAGACTTCTATGCATTTAAATATTTCTTCCACTTCCAATATTTCTGATCACTTCAAGTCATAAAGTGTTGTTGTTATACTCACACTAACACTGTTGTTATACTGAAAGTGGATACTTTCAGTTAAGGAGTCCATAAATGACTTGTATTCCACCTACATGAAGGACTACTTCTCTCTTTTTACAGTCCTGTCATCCTGCAATGAGTTGAGTGGGGATGGAAGGATACTCACATGCTAATAACTGAAGAGGCTACACATTTATGTGCAATCTGTGTGCGAGCGTGTGCTGCAAAGGAAATGCAGCAGAGAATAAGACAGTTTCTTTTGGCAGTCTGAAAGGAAGAGGGAATGAAGGAGAAGCAGGAACATGAATATTGCAGTGTAGGAATAATGTTAGGAGGAAAGGATCAACTAAAGGAAGGAATGCTTCCAAGGGTGTAAAGACAAAACATCAGTTAAAGTGTGAGTAGCTACTCCAGAAAGATCAGTTTGGAGACTAGAAGAGAAAAAGACTTTGACTAAAATGCGTTTTCTAAAGATAAAATACAGTTAGTCCCTGTCCAGATTTTTATCCTACAAGACCGTGACCTCAGGGCAGTCAAAGTCAAGGACAGGACTGCTGTCTGTTCAGTCGGTCTGGGGGCCTAACCAAGCGTGAGTTCCTCATTCCCGTGCCAATATATCTTTTACTAATTTTCTGCATGAAATCCCAACCTGAGGCATAGCATCCAGTCTGCTTCTCCTTCTGCAGGCACTGTTCCCACATCTCCTCCTCTTCCATTCCGTCTGGCCTTTCCATGGACTCATTCTCCTCACAAATAAGTATCTTGGTGTCCTGATCAAGTTATTCTCGGTTACTTCGGTTACATCCTAGTCTTTGTTAAATCCTGATCTTTGTAGTTTTGCAACCCTGTTTTTAATACTCCTTATGCTTCTGTAGGAACATTTAAGTTAATTTATGTCTCATTGGACTACTTTTTTTCACCACTGGCATGCTGTAATTTCCACTCTTGCTGGGTAATAAAGCAGAAAATAGCATTCTACAACTACTAATAACTGCCTATTTTTCTAAGAAGAGAGAAAAGTTGTCCCTGCAGCAACCTGGTCAGAAGTTCTTTCCTTCACATAACAGCAGGGGGGGGGAAAAAAAATGTTTTGGTTGCTTCCTCTTTTAACGATCACTCCTTCACTGAGTCACACCTGCAGTCCTCTCATTTCTCTGGAAGATATGTATTATACCAGAAATGTCCAACAGCCAGAAAGGTTCATGTACATAGTTTTTTTCCTATGCCGCTTGCAGTCAAGTGCCAGGACCTGAAAGACCTGTTTTAATTCTGTCCCAAGACATCGCCAGCAGAACGTCCGTATAGGTGTAGCTGAACAGTGATTTCTCCTCACGGAGCAGGCTGCTTCACTGGAAATGCTTGCTATTATCACCTGGCACTAGCAATTCTGTGCTCATCCCTTTTTCCCTGCCTCTTGGCAGTTAATCTGCCTGACCTGACCAGAAATATGACCTGACTAAAAACATTCCCTGGAGATGGTCACACAGTCTCTTTGCCACCTCCCTCTAGCCCATCCCTCACCTTGCGCACAGCCTAGCAGATGAATTGTGTCCCAGCTAAGGGTAGCTGTGAGCTAAAGGGCAGGGGTGTTATAACTGGACAGGTTGTGTGGGTGTTTGACACTTTTCTGTGCAGATCTGGACCACTTTGGGTTCTGCCTGCTGCAACATGCTTTCCCTTTCCACTGTGTCTGCAGTAGCCCTGTCTCTGCTGCCTCTAGAGACACGGCTCTATGCAGGCACACACTGACGGCTCCAGAGGAGGTGTATTTTTTCGTATGATACAAGGTACTCAGCATAATCTGCTGGTGTAAATATGCGTTTTAAGCCTGCTTCCTATCCACTCAAAATCAATCATGCTTACCATGACGACTTACTTAGCAACCTTATCAGATCTCTAGTGGCTTAGAGTTTTGCTTTTAAGGCATTCATTTTAAATGAAAGATCTGCTTTGTTTAGAACGCACATTGTAATTTTTCATGGTCTCCTGTCTTTTTTTGGTAATTCACTGAAATAGGTTTGCACAAAAGCAGAATACAAAATACACTTTTGGAAATATATAGCTATATACCTTTGGTTCTTTGGACATGAGGAATTCTAAATGCTTCATTGTGTAATTCCTTCAAATAATCATTATTTGAAATAGCTTTAATAATAAATATACTGAAAACCTCTCAGGTTTGCTGTCAGGAGTTTGTAGGTTTCCCATGCCAGGTGTTCTCTGTAAGTCAGAATAACATGTGTTTCTTTCCCCAGACAGTGAACATCATCTTTGAAAAAATCCCAGAAAATGAGAGTGGAGATGCCTGTCAGACTATCCAAGTTAATGTTCTGGACTGTGACACCATAGGCCAAGCCAAGGAGAAGAGCCTTCAGGCTTTCCTTAATAAGAATGGTTTTCTCTACGGTCTTCAGCTGGATGAAATTGGTCTTGGTAAGAGAGTGTCACTGTGTTATATTTTCAGGGAGGTCACTGGTCTGTCTGTGGAGTTTTCTTTTTAGGAATTCCTATCTTTGGCTTTGATTATTTTTTTTTTAGCGTTTAGGCAGAACATAGGTTTTGTAAGGAATTTCTGGGGAAATACAAAATCATTTATGCTACCAATTAGAATATTGGAACTACATCTGCTTCACTTCTGGAAGGACTTCAGCGTGCAGTTAACAAACACATGTTATTTATTGAACACATATAATTTATATGTTCCTTTTCTGGGTTAAGTAAGGTGGGTCATCCACCTAAGTACAGCTGGTTGATAAATTTTGTTAGACGGTAAGATGACATGCCATGATTACCGAATACTTTAGTCCCTATCTACTAACCCTCCTACTGCCCTTATTTCCAACAGGCCTACGTTTTCTTTGATCCAGAGAACCCACAAATACAGTTTATTTACAGTCAGATTAGGTTTATTTAATAGTTCACATGTGACTCACAAAGATACATACAATATCTACAGATGTAAATGAGGCCATTCCAGCAGATGAGTCAAGCCACCACCTTTTCTTCTTGGGTTTGCAAGAGCCCAATGTCAGACAAAAGCCTGTAGTTGCCAACTTACCACTTCCCACGTGCGAACTCTACATTGTTGGCATTTGCTACCTCCCGGACTTGCTCCCTAATATGTTGATATTTCCTCACCTTCTCAGCCACTATATCTGCAAGTGATGATAATTTACTTTCTTGTCTGATGTTTATATCCACCACCAGTGCCTTCACAAATACTGTCAGTCTGGTACAGGTCATTTTAGTGATGTCTTAGAAGTGGTTTGTGAAACCTTTCTTCTAGTCCCAACATGGCCATAACACCAGGGCATGCTTGTGCAACAGAATAGCTAGATTAGGTGAAAGCACCTCCAAAAACTCAGTCTTGACCAACACAAAATGAAGCACCAGTAGCCTGCAGTAATGGCAGCCACCCAGGCTGTCACCCCAGAAAAGGAATCTGTAGTGTGGGAGTGCAAAACCTCTCTTACGTGACCCAGCACAAGGACAGAAAGAAACAGCTCAGCTGGGAGCCACTGGCCCAAAAATAATTAGGTGTTGTTTTTCTTTACAAACATCTGTACAGTGAGAATGGCATTGGGATGTAATTGTTTTCTGTTGCTGTCATACTGCAGAACTTGTATCTGAGGAGCAGCAAAGAGAACTGTTAGATATTGATGGCTCCTCAGAAGTGATGGAGGATGGGATAAGGAAGCTAAATACCATCGGCCATTATGAGGTAAGCACGGAAGCCATGCCAATGAATCAAGAAGCAGTTTCTCCCCAACTCTCAAACGCTGTCTGCACAAAAGTATCTTGATTGATCAGAATCTCGCAGAGAAAGCTGAGCATCATCAACAGAAGGAAAGAAATGTGTGACACACAACTTTCTTGCCAATGAGTCATATGTTTTCTGTTACTTTTAAGAGGTTTGCTTGTTGGTTCAAGCATACCAGGTAAACTGTTACTTCTGTTGAGCATTTCAGTTAAAACAGCATCTGATTTCCAGCTATGAACATTGCCTTGAGTCTTTTCTAGTCTTTGCTGCTGAGTTTGCGTTGCACCATGAGCAAATGTTTACCTCTTCCCACCTCCTATTTTGATTGTCTGAACAGGTGGTAGTGTTACTTGTGAAAGCTCATTGAGAGTCAGAATAAAAAGGACTGATGAGTTTGCTTGCTCTTCTCCTGAGACATCCTGTGTCAGTCTCCTTCCCTTTTTTTCTCTCTGTTTCTGCTTCCACCTACTGTTGCCACTTGCACTGTAAGTTTTCCCCTCTACTTCCAACTGCACCTGTAAACCAGTCATTTTCAATGCTGCAATAATCTGTCCATCATTGCAACAACACACAAGGCTGCAGCTGGTGGCAGAGCCCTTCTGGGTGTTGCAAATTGCAAAAGCATAGCAAGCAGCATTGCCTGTCTAAGGAGTTTCCACTGACACTAGTCAAAATAGAGGGTGAGAGGCTGGGGTGAAATGTGCAACAGATGATTGGCCTCAGGTGAATGGTAGCTCAGGTTTTGATGCTTACAGATAGACTTTGGAAAGGTTAGTACGCTGAGTGCTTTTAGTGACCTTTCTCCATGCCTCATAGTTGAATTTGAAAGTCTGGCTCTTAACAAGATAATCAATTTTTATTTATCTAGGAGTTTTGCTGCTGAGCGTAGGTCTGTGCCGTGCAATGCGGTATGGTGCTGGGAAACCTGAGCCAGCCTTGAACACGTTCCTGTCTGCATGAGCAAATACACTGCCATCCACAAAGAGGAACAAGGGCTCCTAGCAGGACTGTTTGTAGCTTGGGCGCAGCACGAGGCTGCACAGATCTGCAGCAAGTTCATCTGGAGTCACCTTAGAGTTCTGTAGGCGTCTGTTGCTCCTTACCTCCTGGGGAGGCAGCAGTGAACCCAGATGTCCTAAGTCACCATCCAGTGTCTTAAATACAGCTTTTCTTGTTCCTCTCTTGAATCTTGTCTATAGATTAACATGGGACTTCCTCCACTCCACTTGTAAATATTTTGTACAAATTAGGACATTGTAGTGTTGCAGTCAGAGCCTATGCAGCAAAGGTCAATGTAGATTTAAATCTTGATTAGGTACTTGAACTTCTGTCTAATGTGAAAGTACCCGCCCTCTTTACTACAGGCAGCAATTGCAAGTGCTCCCTGATTCTACCTGGCAGCTTTTTGCACTTCCTGAGCTCCTGGTGTGCTGTGGCACATCGGTGGCGTATCTCATGGCAAATGAGTCTGCTCCAGTTGGTCACTGACGTCCCTGGGCATCTTTGTCCCAGCCCATGTTTTCATCTGCGGTTTTTGCAGGCAAATGCAAGTTAAGTTGGAGGTTCAGTTGTTCTTGCAAAGCTGTAGCTACGCTAATTATAGCTTAGCAGCTGCCTTATGGAAATTGTGCTGGGTATCTCTGTTAGATATTTTAGTTCACTTTTTCTGACACTGACGAAATAACATACATTTTAGGCAGAAGCTTAGTGGCATTTTAAGCAATGGCTTAGCAGCAAGTATCAGGCATTAGCATGTCTAGTTTACTTTCTTGTATGGATATTAATGCAAAAAGGAATGTAAAGGTGTCTAGTGAGCAAGAAAAAGGGACACTGCATACACAGTGTGAGGGTAGTAACGGGGCCTGAGGAATTCCAACTTAGTTTTAATGGTGCCTAGAGTTTTGTGGCAAGCGTGAATTTCTGTTTTTGTTTGCCAGCTTTAAATGCTAGAAAGTAACCAGATTTTTTGAAACTGGGAAGTACTGCCAAATCTTTTTAAGACACTGGAGCCTGAAGGTTGTGTTGTAAAGGTCCCAGAATCACCAGTCTCTCTTGAAAAAGACAACTTAGTTTCTACATGGGTTTTTAAAATGCACAATTAGGGGATGTTTGCATTTTTGTGTGGTGTTTCTAAAGGGAAAAAAATCCACTGTACTCTTATTAGACTTTCATGTGTCTCTGGCTTGTGTGCTCCTTTGGCTCTAATTTTTTGCTGTCATTTGATGTCATTATTTATGAGGTCTGCACTATTGTTTGCATGAGAATAACCACAAGCCTTGACATGAAAGTTGCCGATTATCATCATGTCCTATTTCCCACGCAAGAAGAGAGCTAGAGGACTACTTTCAGATCTGCTGTCCAGTCATAGGTCGCTAATTTCTCAACCTGTAGCAGCATCACACGTTCCAGGAGCAGGTACAGCCCCAGGGAGCAACTCCTGCGTGTGGAATCCAGGGAGCTCGCTGACAAGAACTGGATTATAGGGAGGACAGGAGGAGGCCTGGAGAACAAGGAAGAGGCATAAAGCCTCACTACTACCTCTTCTGTTCTGCAAAGTAGCTGTACTCCATGTTGTATGGATCTGAACAGATCTCCCCTCTCCCTGCTGGGAGACCTGACAAAGTAAAGATGTTTTGAGGCACCCATGGGAGCAGCCCACCATGAGAAGTGTTTTACATGAAAAGTGACTTAGGCAGCAGGGCACAAAAGAAGAGCTTTATTTATTTATTTATTTATTTATTGGGTCACACTGAAAGAAACAGCAAGTATGGCTGCTGCAGTAATGATAAAGAAGGGAAAGCATATTCCACTCAGTGGTAGAAGCATCATTTGTCCTAGCAATAGAACCTGAAGTGGGGACTTGGATCATGCCTGCACTGCACCAACACCTCTGGTTCCTGGAGGGAAGCACAGTTCTCCCTCCGAGCTCTGCCCATCTCCCTTAGGACAGGAGCCAACACATTTCAGCACTGAGCTGCTCTCCTGCTTCTTGGAGGGGGGAGTGGAGGCAGTGTATTGCCCATGCTGCTCCGGGAGGTGGTAGTTGCTGGGTAGCCCTGTTCCTGTTTACCTGTCTTCAGGGACAAGTAGGAGGACTCTCTGGGTGTTTGTGTCACCTCACAAGCTAGCTTTCGAGCATATTCCCACTTGTAGTGTGGTTTTATCTGTGTTAATCTGAAAGAACCCTGAAACACTGTATGATAAATGGAAGCCCTGCAAAAAAATCATACTTATAAAATAGATTGCATTTACTTTCCAGGAGTAAGTGCAGATTTCTTTGGCACAAGACACAGCTTTTCATAGAGTATCTTAATGTTTAAACTGGTTTCTCACACCAGGCTGGCTGCCAAGGTTTAAAAAACACTTAAATTATTTTGGCAGAGATCCCTTCCTAGAACTGGCCAGTTGTTTTTGTAATTATAGAGGGAAGTACACTAGCACTTGGCAAGACCCAACATTTGACAGCAAAACAGTGGTGTAGTTCTCAGTGGGAGCTGTTTTTGAGGTAGTTTTTGACAATAAAGGCATGACTTGCTAGTTTCTTTTAAAGATAATAGTTACCATCTTGGCAGCACTATAAATTCAGGGAAGGAGAGGGGAAGATTTTTCCTAGAAATCCCAAGGTAGCTAGATATGAATCTAGCTTGCAGTCCACAGGGCATAAATATTTTGCTGAGTTGAAAGTAGTTCTTGGGAGCACCAGGCTAGACCCTCAACATAGCTCCTCCGTAGGGCATGGCAGGGAATGGACTGAGCTGGAAGAGAGGGGGCTAGAAGAGGAATCATCCTTGCATTCCCCTCCCTGCCTCACCTTCCCATTAGATCCTATTGCATTGGAGCCAGAGAATTCAACCTGAGCAATCTATAGAAAGATGGGTGCAAAAAGCAGCACAACGCAGTACATGAAAATGAAAATGTCCAAATCAAAGCAAAGGAAAGGTCTTAAAGGCCGGTTTGTTGAAACAACTGCCTTCCCACCTTGCCAGGTGAGGCTAACAAACTGCAGCTGCTGCCTGTGCCTGAAAGCCCAGCCCTGGCTGCCTGCTGAGAGCTGCACACACCGTAGTGAGAACGAAGCGGGCTGGCACGCTCCCTGCGCTGCCACGGACTTAAGGGGAGAGGAAATGAAACTGAGGGTTTAATGAATTCTAGACACTTTTGTTTCAGCATGGGATGTTTGTTTTTGCTTTCAGATTTCAAATGGAGCAACCATAAAAGTCTTTAAAAAGAAGGCAAACACCCGATCAGGTAACAAAGGACCTGCAACCTATTTAATCTTTTGTGGAGAATGGGCTGGCAATGCAGAGAGCTGAGCGATGGCAGGTTGTATCTAGGTCAATAGGAGGTCAGAAAAATTGGCACTTTGATATAGCTGAGCCAAACGAAGATCCATGTTACCCTGGCTCTGGGCCTCTGACAGGCACAGTGGGCCTGGGAGGAGGGAAGAAGGCAAAGGAAAGAAGGACAGAAGGATTTACAGTTCTTGGCAAATGAATGCTTAAAGATACAGACTCATAGGCAGGAAAGCAGGGCAGGGAAGCCAGGGTGACACAGAGTGCTGACTGGTGAGACCAACACAGGGAACATGCTCTGCTCTGGTGCCCGGCGTTGTGCATCACGGACAGAGTGGTGCCTGTCCAGAGACAGGCATAACAAAAAAATGCAGTTTTGGAATTTTCCTTGACTGTGCTTCTGAAAGCTTTGACTTGGCTGGCTCAACAGGAGTTCAGGAGTTAAAGGGTGCTTACAAAGAGTCAGTTCATCTCACTTACCGCTGTGATGCAGGTTGCTCCAGCCCAGCTGGTGGGTTGGGGGAAGTGGACTTTCTATAGCCCCTAGGGAGAAACAGACACTTGTAGGGCATGATTCACCTCACCCTCAAAGTGGACGTCTAAAGTTAGGAGAGATGTGTCCCTGAGGTCACTGGGATGGCCCTGCTCTCTCCCTCAGCAAGGACTGGGTTGTCTGTTCTCAGCCATTGCTTTCAAGCCTGACCTCAGCCTGCCTGCACTGAGTACTCTTAGAGACTAAGCCAATGCAATCATCTCCTCTGCTGTCTGTTGTCCTCCTTTCAGAGGAGCTGCGATTTCCCCAGCAGCAGATGATGATGCCCTGGCTTAGTGGTCCGAGCTACAGGTTGGCACTGGGGAGGTGAGCCAGGACCTGTGCATTTTTCAGAGGCTTCCCCCACACCGCAGGCAGGAAAGCATGACGCCGAGCCTGCTTGCTCGGCACACTGGCATGCACCTTGCTGCACAGCCCAGAGCCCAGCAGAATTCACAGCCTTGTAGCTGTGTGTTTCATTAATGCCTGTTTGCTCTCTGCTTTCTGTTGTTTAGGTGTGGACTACTCAGATGAACACTGTCATTTGGTGAGTTCAGTCATTACACCGTTAAGTGGTGGATTTAATACTGAGCCGTATTTGTATCTGTGTAATCTCTCTAATCTCTTCACAACAGATTTTACCAGACTCTGAAGCAAACAAAGATGTGAAAGGAGCGGGTCATAAAGGAAAGCAAAAATTCAAAGTGAAAGAAATGTATCTGACAAAGCTTCTGTCAACCAAGGTAAACTGTAAAGGCTTTATTTTGGGGGGAGGGCTGATGTTAGGCTTGGCTTTTTTGGCACAGAAGAAATAGAATTAAATTATGCAGACTTCCTGCATGTATATCAAATGTTAAATAAAAAGGTGGCCAACAAAAATCACTGTGCTAACTATGGATTATGACCATTTGCAAAGATGGACTCATTTCAGGATTTCTAATGCTAGACTTCTAAAATTGTCTATTACTCGCACTCTCTGTCTCCTCAGTAAGCACAACCGTTTTTTCTTGGGTTAATGAAAAAAGTAGTTATTGAGCTTATAGAAAGTGAGTTTTGCCACTGAGTCCCACAGAGCAAGAACGATCCCTTCTGGAGAGACAGCTTTTGGTCAACAATCTCTTCACTATCTACTAGAGTTTCCCCTACTTAGACACAACTTCCAAGGCCTGAGTTTCACAAAATAGTGCCCATGGAATGAAGTAATCTTTTAGGGACTCAAACATCCAAAATAACTAGATTAATTTTAAAAACAAGGTCCTTAGGATTTATCATACAATTACCAAATATATACAATGCACATTCCTTATGAATAAGCCCTGCTCACTCCATCTGGTAATGTCATCTTGTTTCTGACTTACTCAAAAGGGTTATAAAGCTCTTTGCAACAGCATATTACTTAAAATATTAATCAGTGCACAACAGTGAGAGCTGTGTGATACAAGAGGCCTGAAGGGATGATGATTATGGCCTTCTTGCGTTTAAAAATCTATCAATCATTATTTAATTAGATTGTTGATAGCATCTGAAGTAATTTGGGACACTACCCAAAGTGAGAGTGAAGACTGGTCACTTCTCATTAGCTGTGGAAACTAACATAAGCCCTTAGGAATTGCTGGAGTGAACCGGTCATATCTTATGGTGAAAGACTGAAATACAAAAGAGAAGATCAGGCTTTTAAGACACAGTCCTTTTAAAGGGCTTTAAATTAATCATCTCCTTCTCCAAAGTAGGATAGTACTCTGAACAACAGTGCTGTGATATCCTTCAGTGTGAAATTCCACCCATGACACACCGTGCACTGAAGGAACTTGCATTGAACCATGTCTCCCTCTCCCTCTCTCGCCCATACGTGCACACAGACACAATTGCAGTGAAATGAACTGGCCAGTAGCGCATCAAGGCCCTGGGATACACTTAAATCCTTGTTATTGAGAGAAGATCGGGCTGAATTGAGCTCGAGAATAGATGTGAAGAAAAAAAGCACAAAACACTGTTTTGCTTTGTTTGCCTCTACTTATGAATACTGTGTGATGTTGTCAGTGAGTTCACCAGCAACCAAGCCCTTGCTTTTGTGAGCCAAATAGCTTCACTTCTGGATCAGAAATGCCCAGTTGCAGTTCTTCTCTCTAATATTAGAGTCTTTGCATGCCACCCAAAGCTGTTAGCCTAAAATTAGATCAAGTGCCACAGTCGCTTGGCTGTGAAGTGTTGATGAGCACATGTGTTCAACATGTGTCACAGATGGCACCATGAAGACCGGTGCCTAGAAAACTGGTTAAACTCCTTATGCTCTCTTCCCTCTTACTTCCAGTCACAAGTTCCAAATGCCGTTAGCACTTGTGCCAACAGTATCCGAAGAGTTGCTGTTGTCTTTGTTGGAACGAGCGATTCCTTCCACCTACGATTTATGACAAAGTTCACCGCAACTCTCCTGTCGGTGAAGTGGTAGGGCACGTGACGTTTGAAAGCAACTCATTATGGTGTATCTGTAGTTTCATTTTTATTATCAACTGTCTTGTTTGCCAATAGCCTATTGCCTAGATGTTTGCCACAAGCATATTGTAGTTCCTGTGTGTGGTTGCCTTGGGGCACTCTCAGCTCCCTCAGACAAGAAATCCTGTTCTTTTCTCGTGTAATAACAGCACTGTTTGTTTTCTTGCTTTTCAGGTTGCAATTCATTCAGTTGTTGAAAAGCTCTTCAGGAGCATTTGGACTTTACCCAACAATAAGGCACCTGTTGCCATCAAGTACTTTTTTGACTTTCTGGATGCCCAGGCTGAGAGCAAAAAAATTACTGACCCTGACGTGGTCCATATCTGGAAAACCAACAGGTATGCCCGTAGGATACGCGCAGGAGTGCGTGCGCTCTCTGAAAACGTAGATGCAAAGATGGAACAGATCACCTGTGATCAGAAGAATAAGATTTTGGCATATCTGGGTGAAGATGGGGGTTGGTTATGTGGATCCCAGTAATTTAATATATTGATAGGATACAGATACAAACCACCATAGCTTCCAGGACTTCTAAGTCTCTATATTGACTTCACACTCAGAAAGAAGCATCTGCAGGTTGACAGCATTATTTGAAGGTGGAAGGGTGACTGACTGATATGTTTGCTCTGTAGCCTTTTTTCCCTGATCCCTTTTTTAACGTGAATAAGCACCCAAGAAATGTGCTGCTTTCCATGAGTGCAGTGCAATTAAGCTACCATTTTAAAGCAGTTGTGCTACCTGAGTGGTTAATTTTAAAGATGCTTGTTCGTTCTCTGTCTAGTCTTCCTCTTCGCTTCTGGGTGAACATACTGAAGAATCCCCAGTTTGTCTTTGATATTAAGAAGACTTCACATATAGATGGCTGTTTGTCTGTGATTGCACAAGCCTTCATGGATGCCTTTTCTCTAGCAGAACAGACACTGGGGAAGGTAATGCTGCCCTTCCAGTCTTTTGCTAACTTCTCAACCAATGTATTTTTCAACAGTATAATCATTTAGGGGATGAAGTCCTGGATCTGCTGACATCAGGGGCAAAACTGTCAGCGGCCTAATTAAGCTGGGTTATGGGGGGGTTAATGGGTTTCCGTTCCTTGTTGCTCCATCTCACAAGACTCTGAAGAATTCACTGGAGTAGACAGGTACGGCTACTGGAATGCCACAGTTACAGTTAACTGCTGCTTGTCTTCTCTGCAGTTAGTTTCTGCACAGTGTCTTTATAGAATATGTGGAAGAGGGTAGAAATTGTAAGACTTTAATGAAGTTTTAAAGAATTTTAGACAAAGGTCTTAAAAGTATTAACATTATTTGATAAGTAGTCCAAATTTTGTCTGCCACACACCAACGTGCAGAAAACACACTTAGTACGCTACTGGGAGCTATAAGAATATTGAAAGAGCTCTGAAGTTTGAAACGGTTCCTTTCACATGTATTAGCTGCTCCCTTTTTATATGCAAAATTATTTGCTGGAGTAACAGGTCCAGAAATCTTACATTCAAAAGCTCTTTAGTGTAGCATCCAGAACTCTGGGGATCAGAAATACTTCATTCTTCCCGAGGATATTTTCCTTTTCTTTTGGACCAAAGCAGGAAGCAATTGTTCAGGCTCATACTACCAAGAAAAACAGGCTAGAGATTTTTTTAGCCTAAAAAAAAAATGTGTATAAAAATGGTCTAATTGCCTATGTGACCTGAACCAACTGCTCATTTGTTAAAGGTAAAATGACAAATAAAGTGCTTATTTATCTTATTTTAGGAGTGAGGTGGCATGAATTAAAACTAATCACATCACTTGATGGAAAAACTGCAAATGAGCATGGTCTGTTACGTTTCTATGCTTAACATCCATTGTGAAGTATTGTTGGTACAACAG
The DNA here is from genome assembly GCF_963921805.1 of Phalacrocorax carbo. Lineage (NCBI taxonomy): Eukaryota > Metazoa > Chordata > Aves > Suliformes > Phalacrocoracidae > Phalacrocorax > Phalacrocorax carbo. The sequence continues at coordinate 50,710,308 of NC_087513.1, forward strand.
CTCCCATTAGCCCTTTGAAAAGGGATGCTGAAACCTGATAAAGGTTTGCAATGCAGTAAACATCTTGTGGCCTTTTAGTACTAAAATGTATTTACTTTCATGATTTTTAGCCTTTTATCTTAAAACATTCTTTAGCCACTTAGAAAATAAACATCTAAATCGTTTCATCACACAGTGGAAACAGTACTGACAAGCCATCTCATGGTTGTGTCATTTATTCCCCAGAATTTAAAGTAGAGCAATGACAGGAAACTACCAGCCCCCACTTCTACATTCTGAAAACATGGTTTCCAGCCGGGGCTTTGGCTCCTACCACAAACATCAGCATTTATTTCCTCGGATGAGCCTAAAAATGCCTGGTAGGTCAGTGCTGACCTGGGTTGTTGAAGCCCTGGGGGAAAAAAAATAAGTCCCTTTGGCTGTGGATGCCTGGCAGTCAGCTCTCCGTGCTCTCAAACCCCAGAGCGGAAGGAGTAGGGGGCACCAAAGAGTTTTAGGGGAAGCTCTGCCAGGACAGGATCTAAGCAAGGCTCTCTGGCTCGTTACCCCAGAGGAACTTTCCACAGCGCTGCTGTATCCTGTATGTAAATAGGGTATCGGCCTCAAGCCCTTTGGTTCAACTTTCACAATCTTTCAGGTCTGAGGAGCGGCGAGGAGGAAGTAAGAAAGAAAAATATGTCTAAGGGACAAATGTTCATCACTTCACGCTCCACACATAATTATGTGGCAACTGTCATGAAACACAATGCAGTTGCAGTGTTACTGAGGTCCTGCATCTGTTCTTCATCTTTATTTCATAACCTTGATTCCTTGCATATAACCACGGCAAAGAGAAATGAGTCACACAGAGAACAGACACAATTAGAAGCAATTAGCTATGTGGAGGTGGAACCTTAGGAAATCTGTGCTGTGAAAATTGACAAGGCTTCAAATATTTTCTTTTAAGGAAGCACCAACAAACAAACTTCTCTACGCTAAGGACATTCCACTCTACAAGAAGGAGGTGAAAGCGTACTATAAAGCCATCAGGGATCTGCCTCCATTGACCACTTTAGAGGTTGAAGAATTTCTAACTCAGGAATCTAAGGTATGGTTGAGAAGTGGCAACTTCATTTGCTCTCACGTTAAGTTTTTTAAAAAGGAGAACTATCTGATCAGAATTGTTCTGTTTTAGAAACATGAAAATGAATTTAATGAGAAAGTGGCCTTGATGGAAATCTGCAAATACATAGTGAAATATTACGATGAGGTAAGCACGGTTGCTATTCCTTTTAACCCATTTACGTTAACTTGCTACCTCAGGCTTGAAAGTTAGGCTCAACAATGACACGGAGGGCTGGCCTGGAGTGTGACTTGCCGGGTGCTGCTCCAGAGACAGCCCCTCAGCGATGCAGCCAAATGCAGCCCCTCAGTGATGCAGCCAAGGCTGCTCCTCCCGCTGAGCCGTGTGGGGCCAGAGCGGCGCAGCCCCCGGGGCGGCTGGAGCCCCAGCCTCGCAGAGGGGTCACAGGCCAGAGGTCTGTAATGTACCGTTTCTGTCACCACTGTATTTCGTAGAGACAACAGCAATAAAATTGTCCCCGAAGTTTTGAGAAAGTTCCTGTATAGTCTAGACTTCTTGTTCTACTGTTTGTAGAGTACCTGCTAATGCCTGTCACAGCTCCTGTGCATGCGCTCCATTTCCCTAGAGATCCAGAAATCAGATTAGACTGTAGCACCAGGGATCTCGATGTAACAGTCAGTACAAACACCTCAGCAGAGCACACTCAGCCTTACAGCAAGAGGTGTCTGCTCCTTTCCCGTCACAGCCCTCTTACGCGCTGCCTCTAATCATCTTGCTCTTAAAGAAGCTATAGCTTCCAGTCTCTGCTATTGCTAACAAAAGAGATCTTTTCTCAACTGAAAGCACTTAGTCACAGGCTACCTCCGAGCTGCTTTGTAAGAAAATCCCTGCCCTCCGTTTTGCATGACAGGATTCTCCACTGCATTTTACTCGGCACCCTTAACGGGGGGCTGCGTGTGCCTGCGTAGGGAGGCAGATAAGAGCCAGCTGGGGTGCGTTGCCTGAAGGCCTCGTTACCACTTGCAGCAGGTTGCCTGGGTCTCCCAGCAACCAGACCTTTCTCTCTTTCATTCCCAGCAGCACAGCATCAGTGCTTGCTGTAATCAGCCTGCTCTCAGTCACCTGTTAGCTAGCTTGCCGCTTCTGATCTCTAACATCTCAAATTATCTGGGTTCAGCATCAAATCTTTGCCTCTTAAAAGCAGCTTGGGATGATACTCAGAATGGCGCTACACTTTATTAAGCTCATCAAAATTTCTGACACAGGAGACTTCAGAATACTTTCTAATCTTAGAGCCCATTTTTGCTTTTTTGAGGCTAGTACTGGCTAAACTTACCCTAGAAGGAAACCCTCCCTCTGCTCTTCCCCCTCTGGCTTTTGACGGAGCAGCTAAACCTCAGTCATTGGTCGTTGAGACCTCAGTGGCTTTGTACAGTTACCAGCAAAGAGTTTTCAGACAGCAGTAGTGCTCCTTCTATCACCTAGGCTGGCACCAAGGGGGCCAGTTGGAGGAGGAGAGACAGTTTATTGCCCTCAGTTTATAGGACAGAGGAAGAGAAATAAAATATCATTTGCAAATCTGCTCCAGGGTAAAACTGGAGCACTGGCCTTGCCTCACGCTTCAAGAGATGAACATGTGTTGGGTTTGTTTGGGGTTTTTTGCTTGGCTCTGTCATTCTGTTGTGGAAGTGTTGCAAAGCCTGTAATCATAGTGACTTGAAAGGAAAGCTACGAAAATAAAATGTTAAAGTCAGAAAAGAATGTTTACGTATAGGCAGGCATTCGGATGGATTTTTTCTGCCAGTAGTTGTTGGAGTGCAGAAAAGCAGGCTTTAAAAAACAGCAAGTAAAATAAGCACTAAAAAATGATTCTCTTTTTTGCTAATTGTTAACAGATTGTCAGCAAACTCGAGAGAGAACGGGGGTTTGAAGAAGTCCAGAAACAGCTCCAGCAAGTAAAAGCCTTATTTGTTGAAAAGAAAAAATGCAAATGGATTTGAGCAGAGCACTGACTCACAGCGTCAACTGTGGGGGATTTTAAATAAGCGCTACTGCTCCCAAAACTGTTTTGACTGACTCTATGTACAGGGTTTGAAACATTTGGACACTCTTCTCCACTCTGACCATTCAAAGTAATATCCACGTTTGGAAATGAAGTATGGGCGGGGGTAGATACTCAAACGTGGGCACGTGAAAGCGGAAGTCGGTCTAGCACTGGCAGCGCCAGCAGTTTTGGGTACTTCAACACATGTACCTTTTGGTTCAAAAATACTGCCTAAATAAGCTTTCCGCTTACTGAAAACAAGCTTGCAGGAGATGCGCAAAACACACTGCAAGCTCAGAGTTGCCCATGTGACCTTGTAAGTTGCTTACCTCTTTTTTTTCTAAGAGAGAAAGCTGATGTTTGGCCACATCCTTTCAGCAGCCTTGGCAAACTGTGAGATTGAGCTCCAGCTTCAGAATACGGGTCAGCTGCAGTTTCCTTCCTTCCAGACAAATGTACGCTGGTTCCTGTTTGAAAAAAGAAAAAAAAAAAAAAAAACAACCAACCAAACCAGCACCAAAGTGACACTTAGTACAAGTGTGTTCAGCAGAAAAAGCAGGTCTGTGGTTTGCAGTCCAAATGCCACGTGGCAGGACTCCTTCTCCTTAGGTTAGAAATTCCACATGCAAAGCAAAGGCAACCGCTGAGCAGGGCGGGGAGGCTTTTGGAGAAAGGCGCTAGACCGGCATCAGTCTGTGTTTACATTTCTACCTTTCCATCCTTAAATAAGCTGTGAAACACTTGTGAGCAGCTTCACGTGTGAAACGTCCGTGCAGCGGCATGGCGTCAGAACACTGTTGTCATCTGATGAAGCAGCTGACGATGGCTGCAGTTTGGTGCACAAACCTGTACTCGGGTGCGTGATCGGCCCACGGATCAGTGCTGAGAGGCCGGGCCAGTCTTGCCGTCCATGTACAAAGGCCTCACAAACCTAAAGCCAGCATATCTTTTTTTTTCAGGTCGTCCACATAAAGGCTTTGTCAAAAGAGGGTTAGTTTAATAACAGGTAAGAACAGGAGGGCTGGTGTAATTTGTGAGTCTCTGTGAGAAACTGATACAAACATGACAGGGTTGCGGGGGTGGGGGTAACTGCCTTAGTCCTGCTGGGGGGCGTTTTTTGAGGCGCGTGCATTTTCAAAGAGGGGGTCCATGACATTTGCATTGGTGGCTAAAGTTAGCCCAGCTCTAAAGCAGGTGCGTGGCCATGCTGCTGAGACGAGACTGGTGCAGTGGCTACCTTGCAGAGCCACAGAGGAGCAGCTGTGGCTCTGGCTCTGCTACCGCACCAGCAGAGCCATCCCCTCCCCTGCGGCGCTGACATCTTTTGTTGCCGTGGTCTCTGCTTCAGTCCCGTGGAAGTACTTAGGCTGCAGCCTGCCCTTAGCTTTGAGGTAAGCCGCTGATGAGCCAGAGATACAGTTCCACACATTTCCGGAGGGTCCCACCACTGGAGGCGAGTGGCGTAGTGCAGTGGCCCACAGGAGCGGGAAGAGCTGTCCCCTGCCTTGGCAGTGGCGGGGGTGCCGCAGGCTCTGACGGCCCAAGTTCAGTATTGAAAGCTTATGCTGGGGCTGTGACCAGCCAGAGGTGCCTACGCAGGGCTCCCACGCAAAATGTATATGAAAGAGTGTGTGGCTGCATCCGTGTGCCCCGCTGCTTTGGCGGAGCCCAGAGGCTGCAGCACACCCGTACTAAAGGTGGCTGGTTTGGTTGTGGTGGCTACCAGAAGCTGGTACCAGGCGCAAGCCCACAGCAGGTGGGCTGCCAGCAGCGGCAACCGCTAAGCACGCTTTGGCAGAAGCAAGGCTGCCTGTTAAGGTGGGCAAAAGCAAACACAAAACCACGTTGCCTACTGGTCTGCCCCCTCCCTCCCGTGTGATTGCACAAATTGTACCTCTTGCATATCATGAGGGCAGCCACCAACCCATACTGTGATGGTGTGGTTTTTTTTTATTTTCTTTTTTTTTTTTAATTCAACTCTTACACTTGCAATTAAGTTTACACTTTCTATTTGATGGAATGTATGGTTTTGTTCAGGAACCTGCACTACAATGTTGCAGTACTTTCAGCAGTTCTCGTCTCTGCCTGGCACAATATATTGTGGTAAATTTGATTTTACCTGGGGGGGGGCGGACCCAACCCTACCTTGCCCTCTGTCCTAAAGGAGTGGACTGTGGCTTGAGTAGCACTTAAGCTTAGAATACCTGTACTTAAGGGCTTGATTTTTAATCATTCTTAACCTGATCTTTTAAAGCAGCATCAAATAAATAATAATAATAAAAAAGCACAGTAATTAATATTAAAGGAGGGACGTGAGCCGATTACTTTTTCCAGTTAGACAGCTGTCTCAGCAGTTCTGTTCCACTTCAGGTGTTTGCTGGCAGTGCATTTGAATGAACTGCAATTGTTTGTCCAACAGTAACCTTCTGTACAGGCAGAAACAAACCCCCCCCCAACATTTCTGCTTGAAAAGCTGTAAAATATAATTTGTTTGCGTGGGTCTGATCCTGTGAACTTCACTATATGTGTTTATATGATGAGGAAAAGAAAAATCAGTCCTATTCTGTATTTGTACTACTGCTTGTTTGCTACAATAGCTTTAATGAGTTCTAGAGATTAAGTATGTGTTGAATCAGGCCCTGTAGCTTTAGCCTACAGCCTGGAATAGGATTATTGCCTTTTATTCAAGCCTCCTAAACAGCGTCACTCTGTTAGTAAACCATTTAAAGTCATGCTGGGACTTTGTAACCCATCAAGTGGATCTCACGAAGTGATGTGAAGTATAATTAAGTGATTGTGGCTCTTTTGGTAGGTTTGGGTCAGCACACAAAACATTGGCACACCTTCCGCAAGTCGCTGTTACTGTTACAGGGACAAAAAGAATCACCTCTGACTAAAGCTGTATTACGGCAACCCAAAAATTCTAGTTGCATTCTCCGAAGTGAAAGCAAACTTCTCTTTAACTTATTTTTCACATGTTTACAGACAAACCGCTATGGCAAACAGCATATTTTCTAACACTAGCTTAGAGAGCATTATTTTGCAGTCATCTAGTTCAAAGTCAACTCTTACTAATGTGCAAAGTAATTCCTGTTGTACAGAAGTTAACCTGTTGTTTAAAATGAAAAAAAAGGTTTAAAAAAAAGTGCAAATGGCAAATACGTGTTGGTGTTCGTATGGGTTTATCTAGAATAAAATGCATTTGGAGGTTATTTTGGTTAACTCGTGTACTTCAGAAGAAAGCGAGCGCAGCTTGTAGCAACGCCATGGTCACGCAAGGAAGGGGGTGTAAGAGGCTGGCTGGCGTCAGCTGAGCCCCACGGCTGGGGTTCCAGCCCTGTGAGGCTCCGAGGCAGTGCCATGCAGGGGAACGCCCTGGGTTACAAAGCACCTCCCTCCCTCGGAGATCAGGAAGTACAAAAAAAGGAAGGTACGATGCAGTGTACCCCAAGATGCTGCGGGCAGAGAGGTGCTGCCCCAAAAGCCATCAGCTGCTGGGTGGCAGCGACCTCCCTCCAGGGTGTGGGGATTCCCGGGGCGGGGGATTCCGGGGGCAGCCTCTCCTCCGGGGAGCAGCCGCAGGCCAGAGGCAGGCTGAAGATGCAGTGCCAGCTCCACCCAGCCTTCAGGAGCCACGCTACAACTTCATTGCTTTCAGGCTCTGAGGCTGATGATACTTTTAAAAAACTAAAAATGGTAAAACGAGGCTAACCTGGTAACCTACTTTCAGGAGGGATTGTTGCAGGGACTGCCTCTTGCCCAGAGCCCCAGACAGATGGGGAAAGAGAGCCCGCACAGCAGTAGATGACTGCACTTCTTCCTCCTGCCATTACCCTTTTCCTGGCCTCTGAGGCTTCCCTAGTTTGTGCAAACCGCCCTCCCTGCCCCGCGGCATCAGGTGAAAGTCTCGCTGAGGACCACACAACCAGGGTAAGGGACAGAAACGCGAGGCTGGCGAGAGCTACCTCTTTGCAACCACCGTATACTGGTGAACATCACAGTTGGCGAAGCTGGCTCAGGCACAGAGTTACTTTTTCCAAATTAATCCTGCAGGAGACAGTAGAAGTAGCTTCTGTTACTTCTAATAGCCAACCTCTTTTCCTCAGAGAAGTCTAAAGAAATCCCCAAGAAAGCACGGTGCATTCCTTACACTTTGGCACTGTCTGGAAAAATCTAAAATAGCCTCTGGAGAGGGAAGCTGAATCAATGACAGCGTCACCACATGCAACGTAGTTATTCAGCTGTCTGTTACTACAGCCTAATAACAATGCCGAATAAGCTAGTCAAAGAAACGGCACTGCATGTCTCACTGTCTCATACATTCACTGCAGTATTTGGCGGGGGGGGGGGGAAAACCCAGACAAAAACCAGATAAAATAATTTCTACACTTCCAGGAAAGTTTTCACTATCAAGTCAAAAAAATGAATTGACCCTTTACAAGTTTCTGCTACTAAACTGATAAGGAAGGGAAAAAAATACTTTAAATAAATACATTCAAACTTGAATAAATAATTTTATTGCAGTTAAGTAAACAAATTACAGTAGCAACAAATACAAACTTATATTTTCATAATGTGAAGGCAATTTGTTTTACTTCATCTCTACTACATTGTATTAAAAAACCATGATTATTGCTTATTCCCATTATAAAAATACAAGAGGCACATTGTCGAGGGTAGCAAATAAAAGTTTTCAGCACATTTCATTTCATCCTCCCTACCTGCATGGCAACTTCAAAATAACAGCCCAAATGTGGATTACAGCACTGTTCCAAGCAAAACAGGAACCCAGCAAACTCCACACTGATACAGAAACTTCTACACTGCAGGAAGAAGAGGATATTATCAAGTAAGTTTTAAAATAAATTTTTTTTTTTATAAACCCTTTCATTTTTATTTTAAATGTCAGCACAACCCAAACCTTGATAAATATTTTTTTAAAGTTTCGTGTGACTATTTCATATATTTTGACTTCCAAATAATTTTACATCCTTTATATAAAAACATTTCAAAACGTAGTTAATTTTTCAACGCTTTTGTTTTGAGCCATTATATCTGATAATTTACGACAGTCTATCAAAAATAAACACAAAACTACGTGGAATATACTTTATGCTCTTCAGGCACATACAAGCATGTTTTTGACAAAATATCAAAAGCAGGTACAAAGGATAAGCTATTAAAAACTAACAGCGTGCAGAGTTTACACACTTTATTTGGAGTCCTCACTTTGCGCGTCACCTTCTCCAGCAACCTTGTTTCTAGCCAAGTCCCTGTATGTGCCCACCATCGCTCGCTCTCTGGATGGTCCAAGATCTTGCAGCTGTTTTCTCTGTGTGGTTTCTAGTTCTTCCAACCGCTTGCGAAGCAGGGAAAGCTCTCTCTGATGCTGTTCCTCCTTGAATTAAAAAAAAGGAGAGGCTCTATTACATTTTGCACAGCTACTACGGACCAAAATGAGCAATAATTTATTTTCTTTAATTATTTTAAAATAAGAATTGTGAAGTCCAACATATCCTTATTCATTACATTTTACTCCTCAATGTTTTGTGGGTATTGTTCTGACGTTCAAGAACAGCATCAGCAAGGAACATGTGTGCAGGCGCTCCTCCTCTCAGACGAAGAAGTGCGCAGACCCAAGGTCTCAGTTACCAAAAATTTGTAAAGTCAGCCTGGTCAACCTCAGCCAGAGAGATTTTCACCCTCAGAAGCTCACCACAGCAAGTAAAACTCTTCTAATCGCACAAGAAGTCAAGAGCAGCAATACCGCTTTTTAATAATGAAACCATGGTGTGAGAACACTGCTGGGGTATTTCTTGCCCAGGAGGAGCCATTTCAAGCCTCTCAGGAGAAGGACAAAGTACAGTGAAGCAGGTTAAACCTGCCTGTTTGTTACGTTCTGTAACATATCATTTGTCTCTCAAGAACTCCTTCCTCTTGCAAGGAAGGGAACATCACCAGAAACATTCCTCCATGTTTCCTTCCTCTGTTCAAAGACCAAACACTCCTTCCTTAAGACTGAGGTCTGTAAAGAAGGACTGTTCCGGTACCCACTTTTGTTGTATTGTTTTCACAACCTGTAATACATCACCACCTGAAGAAGGGGGAAGGACACTTCAGGCCCAGGAGGCAAGGCAGATGGTGACAGTATACTGACTGGATTGAGCGACGGTATGTTAGGATTCAGAATTAAACTCCGGAATTCATTGTGTCTACGTTGCAAGTCCTTCAGTCTCTTCTGGAGGTGTGCATATTCTTCATAGGAAACATTTTGCCTAATAAAAAAAGAGGTTCCATATTGCTCAAGATCTTTGTTATCCCAGCACAGAAGCATACCTCTCCACCAGTACTTGGCTACTTATTGTGCCTACAAAGGAAAACTATATACCAGAAAAACTGGAAGGTGGAAGATCTGTGTATGTTCTTGTGCCTAAATGTCTACCTAAAAGTCCCTCCACACAATAAATTCTCTGCTGTATTACATATTACAATTTACACGGAATAAATTAAGCTTCTAATAGCATTCACAGTAGTGAGCCCCAGGAGCCACAGTACATTAATTATTTGAATCAAGCCCTCCATAGGTACTCAATGAAAAGAAAAAAAAATTGAGTTTGTCTTTCAAAGAGGTGGCTAAGTCTGTTTCTCTTGCAATTCTGAAGTCTTTTTCTTTCCCATCTTCCACTGATTTTCACATCCTGTACTTTCAACTCTAGCACTGCTTCACTGCCGCACCTCCTTTTTTACAAGCTACCTTCTTTTGAAGGGATTCCTGCAACCGTGCATCAGATATTTTCCCTCCATTTCTTCCCACAGAGACAGCCTGGCAGTTGTCTCATGAGCTCTTAGCTGTCCATCCTAAATGGGCTTCATTCGAAGAATTCTAATGCTGGAAGCATCATTAGATTGGACTCTGGTTATTAAACTAAGTGTCAAGAATCTTCAAAATTACTTTGTAAGTCAGATCTTGGGCATACACCATTTTTCAAGCTAAGAAAAAGTGAAGTTTATTACCTATTTAGCACCTGATTTTCTTTTTCTAGCTCTTCTATCTTGGCTTCCAAAAGTTCTAGTTTCTCTTGCATCCTCCTTTGTTTATTATCATTGAGAGTCTTCCTCTGTCAAACAGACATTTCAAACAGAGCTAAGTAATACCTTGATAGATTAGATCCTGTGAAAATTAAATATACACTGCACATGGTTTCCAAGCTGTGACAGTTTTTAGGGTTTTCCTTCCTTAAGAATTGCGGTGGTGTTTGAACATTCTGAGTCCCCGTGATGGGAAACAAGAGATGCACAGCTGTCAGTCGCTCATTGGTCAGTGACTAACTGTGCCAACAAACGTTAACTGTATTTGAGAATTCCAAAATTCATAGTTATACATGGTCATTTAAAGGAAGTATAAACATGACAAAAAAATGTATGCTTGCTTTTATTTTTTTCGCTCATGTTGACCTCAACTTTTAACAACCTTAAAAGCTACTTGCCAGTTTCATAACCTGTATACATCCAATATATAAAACTGCCAATTAATCTTGAGCTTTTATAAACAATTCATCAGCTTTTCCTTTCAAGTTATTCCATAAAAAGCTTGGGAGAAGGTATAAATTTTTAATAGTCCATAAAGGAAAAGCAGAACATCATTTGTCTGGTATCCAAAACATCATCCTTACTAATCAAGGAGTCCACCTGTTAAATAGCCATATATATACACGTATACACACACATATATGCACACACACACAAAGCTTCACAAAATCTTTGATGGCGTTATAACAAGGTTGTTAGCTGCAATATTCTTTTGCATATCACTTCAACCTAGATCTATGCTCATCTTAAAAAAAAATCTATATAAGTTGTTACTATCTTCAGTAGATTGTGAATAAACTCTTAATAATAAAACAACTCTATCTGGCCAAAGTAAAGCTGAACTTTTCATAAGCTGGATCATTCATAAAGGAAGAGCCAACATGCCTTTTTCTGCGCAACCGCAGCTCGACATAGCTTGTTCTTCACTTGGTTGTATTTCTCTTCTTTCTCTGTGATGCGCTGAGTAAGCATATGCTTCTCCTCCAGCCATTCAATACGTTTGTATTCTAAAGTCCTTTGAAAAAATCAGGTAAAAAGATTAAGAGGTTATATAGACAAAGCAGTGTGTTTGATGAATGCCTCAAGGCTCTTAAAATAGATGCATATTTCACAACTCCTGCCTTTATATACTTGAAGGACCTGATCTAAATTTGACTGTGCTCAAGATTCACTAAAATTGAACCCATGCATTAACATAATCTTAGGTTTTGTTCAACTATGAGGCATATTTTGAAAACTGATTCCAATAAGCTAGATAATTGTAGGCTGCTTGTTGGTTTGGCATGTTACCAAACCATCCATGGAAAATTTCTAAATTTAGATCAAACAATCATACCAGAACACAACAGTAGACACCTATGCCGACCATCCGTTGTCAGAAGAGCTGACAACTGCCTGCTCAGTTTGGGAGGCAAGATATAAGAGAATAGGTTGCTGCCCTGTGCAGTTTACTACGCCTTTGTAACAAAGGAGTACAGACTTGACCAGTTTGTTCTCCCGACCAGAACAAACGCCAACACAACAGGAAGCTCCCACCGACATGGCTCTTAGACAACGCTCCAGCTGAACACACACGACCAACAACATATGCTATCTGTTTAGGCCCTTGCATGGTTAAAACATACTAAAATTAGGCTGTGATCTCTAGGAGTGGATAGGAAAGGAGCCAGTTGCTCTCTGCTGCCTTGTTTGTTTGGGCTATCTGCATTGTGGGTCAAAGCAGACAAGAACTCTGCATATTTAACTACGTTACTATGAAAAAAATCAAGTGGTGAGATTCTTGCAGCAGATTTTAAGAAATGAATCTCCATATATTTCTCACCAAACAGCCTTTCCCTTCCTTCCCCACAGTACCAGTATTTGGAGTCATCTACTCGCAGAACCAGGGTCCTGGCCCACGTGGTATCCATCACAGTTCTTTTAGTAGATGTTGCCATTGACTGTAAATAACTACCACTACCCAGGAACCAAAGAGCTTTCTTCAAAAGCACTACTTAACAGTAAAAGAATTTCAATGGAGACAGTGGTTAAAAATGCCGTGAGATTTTTTTTTTATTAAATGCCCGTAATGCTGTTCCTGAAATGCTTAACAAGTGCCTGTTTGAGCTCATCTCTGACCTGTATCAGTCTTATAGTTTGCCTTCAGCCCTTCTTCTCATTTCATATTTTCATTTCTGAGCCTAAGATTGACATGGCCAGACACGCAGCTGCTTTGCCTACTTATGGCTCAACTGGCATTATTTTATTTATCTGAAACTTTTTCTCTCAGGCTTTCTTATCTTTTGATCCTCATTAAGCCAAGTTGCTTTGGTGCAACTCTTGGAGTGCAAGCTCGTATCTGAGCTGAGGAAGGAAGTCCTATCACCCATAGAGTCAGAAAAAGAATGGAAACGTGCCCTAAGGGTCACAGGGTAACAGTCAGACAGACCTGGAGCACTTACACGTAGACCGCAAAGCTGCTTAATTTCTGCAGTATCAGCCTGGGTGCGTCTCCTGTTACCTACATACTTATACAAAGAACCCTGAGGACTGCCAAGTTCCTTCCACTGCCTTCCCAGGAAAACCTGCTCCTGACTGGTCTATGGCCCATAAATACGTAAACGACATTGACAGCCTCACTCAAACAAGGGTGAATGTGTCACTCAAAATAAGAACACACCTTCCTAAAGTAACCATCCAAAGTATTTAACACGCTACTGACAACTGAACATACTCTGCAGTACTAATGCAATAATTTCTTCAAATGTTAAACTGAAAAGCAATACTTCAACCAATGACAACGCAGCAATTGCAGTACCAACTTGCAGCAAACTTAAAACAAAAACATGCCACATGATACTCCTTGGAAGTTTTCTATTTCATCTAGGATGCTGAATTTTTTAAAAACCCACCACACAATAATCCGGTACAAATTAGACATGTATTTGGTTATTAGTCTAGGAAATATTAAATAGCCATTTCAGACTGACAAATCAATCTCCAGATTCCAGACAGGTGTTCATTACTGTATGGGCTCTGAACAAGATCAGGTTTCCTACAGCGTTTATGAGCATATTTTGATTGTATGTGGTCAAGCTCATGCAAAAAAGGAAAGGAATTATTTTTAATTTTGATAAAAGCAACTAGAAGATATCCAATAAGCTTTTATTTGCCTTGTATCAGCTAAAAGGATCTAGTGGGAGGGGGAAAAAGTATATACACACATATACAGACTGAGTCCCTGAAACCTTATCAAAGCTTAAACACTCTTAAAAGAACCATGTGTGAAACTCTGCATCCACTTCAATACAAATACGGTCTCATTTTATAAAAATAATATATTTCACTATTCAAGAATTGTAACAGACATGAACGGAAACAAACTCCTATATCTGAAGTTACCACAAGCATAACAGAAGGTACGGCCACTTTTTACAATTGTCCAATATTTCCTGTTCATTTTTAATTTCAGACTTTATCCAGAATCTACAATCCATAAGTAATCCACATGAAAGGAATACAAGCAATATGAAAAGGAAAAGTAAAGCCAAAAAGAAGAAAAAAATTACTTCTCTGTTTCCAGTTGAGCTTTTTCTGCCTGAGTCCTTGCATGTTGACATTCTTGTTTCAATCTTTCTATTATCTCCTTCAGCTTCTGATTAGACTCCAGTAAATCATTTTCCGATTGAGAAACTGTGGCAAGTTGGAGTTGCATGTCATGGATTTGCTACAGAGAAATGAAATTTTTCCATTTGAGAAGGTATGCAAATAACTAAACTAATTTTGAGATACTGAGATAGAGCAAAACACAGACACCAACTGGCTGTATTAGCTTTTCATAAGCCTTTCTTATTTGTTCCTTTTCTCCTTACTCAACAGCTTCTCCAGAAGCTTTATAGTAAATCACTACTAGACAAAGAAGAATTTCTATTGTAGTTAAAATGAGAAAAAGAAAGGGAGGCAGAAGCCTTCAGTTGCTGATGTGTCCCCCAAAACTTAAGAAATCTGACATTTTAAACCCCAGGGCTGAACAGCACTAGAGCACCACACAACATTTAGTAGCTGAGCTGTGGAGCTACCAAGACTCTTCCCTCTCATAACGCACAACGCGTTACGGCCTGCAGTGGCTGTACCAACCAGTTCACAAAAACAAGTAAGTACAGAGACCGAGAAGTCCAACCTCTGCAGCCAGCAGCACACTGAAAGGATGATTTCCCTTTCCTTTTCCTCTCCCCACATGCACACTCGGATACCCTAGTTTCTGATTTCTGGAGAAAAAACAAATATTGCCTTGAACTTCAAGTGCGCACCGCTCGCAGACTACTTTGATGCACAGCTGTGTTCTTACCTACTAAACATAACATCATGAGCAAGCAGGAGTTAAAAGAATTAGGTTTTATCTTCAACACTGCCACCAATTCACTCTGCAATAGAAATATACCTCTTTACACCCGTTTATTCATTTATGAAACATCTGTTACGCACTTGAAGAACCTCAGATGAGAGATGCAGTGTAAATGCAATGCATTACCTAGAAACAATTTCTAAGTCTCCATGGAAACTGAATCTCCAGTTAAACAGCGCATAACTGTATTCAGTATACCAGTCTATAAACATTCAGCTTTGAAATCCTTACTACCCACAATGTACATGAAGCAAAAAGCTATAATCCCGTCTATAAAGGTCCAGGAGAGTATGACTGATTTCTGAACATTTTGGCTTCTAAAAATCTGTTGTACGCATCTTGTCCCTCAGGAAAAAAAAAGCCAATCTAACCTTCAAACACTGGACACGGTAACTGCAGGAAAGATTGTTTTTCTCTATAAAACATTACAACGCAATAAAACCATACCTGTTTCAGATCAGCACTTTCGTGTTTCTTTTCTTCCAATTCCTCTGTCTGAATAGCTTGCTGTTGAATTTTTAATCTGAAATTGTATAAGACATCCTTATCTAATTAAAATACAGATGCTAGAAGTTAGGACAAATCAGTCTGACAATAGAATAATTTGAAAGGCCGATAAATATTTAACTGAACAATGCTTAAAAATACATTTTTATTGATTATTAGAATTCATATAGGAGTAAGAAATACGTTGATTTGTTTGCTCTTGGAGCATGACTTCTCATTTCATCGTACTGGCTTTTAAAGGTTTGGATGAAAAATGTTTTGGGTTTGTGGTGGTTTTGGTTTTTTATAAACAGCACCTTTTTAATTCTGCCCTCTCTTTACACAATGCAAAAGATTATTTTGTTTAATTTACCGTAATGAACATTTATGTATCTCTGAAAAGTAAACTTTTATACTGACTACTGTAAAGAAATTGGGGGTGGGGGGTGGGGATGGAGAAACGCGTGTTAAGGTTAGAAAAGCCACACTACCGCAAACGCTGAAGTTCCTTTTTGCTAGATTCTTCTGCCACCTGTACAACACGTAGCTTCTCTTCATACTGATCCTTTTCAGACTGTCTCCAAGTATCTTGTTCCAGTTTAATCTTCTCTAGATCAGCTAATCTGTTCTCGAGTTCTAACCTGAGGCATTATTCAACATGCACAAAAGAATCATGAAAAAATGCCAGAAGTGTTCAGTTGCTAAGAATGACATTTTTTAAAGTTACTCAAAACACTCCTCTCTTAGAAGCTGAGCAGTGAATCAACAAACATACTTTTCATCCTGTAAGGCTGCAATTTTTTCAAAAACTTCCTCTTTGGCAGCTTGCACTTTACGAATTAGCTCCCGATCCTTTTCTACTAAAAGCACCTTATGACGTTCAACAGCTGCCTTAAGAATTTCCTTGTCTGACAGCAATCCTGCATTATACATTAAAAAAAGTTAAAATGTCATTATTGATATCAACCTGATAAAATGCAGTATTAAAACAACTTTATAAATTGATAAAAGGGAGCCAAAAATTACAATTCATGCAATGGAATGAATGAAGAGGGAAAAAAACAAGAAAAACAGAAGAGACTTGGCCTTTCTTAGCATAACAGCAACATTTCAAAAACTTTTGAAGAGTAACTGTTACACTAGAATCTCTATGTAGAAAGTCTATGACGGTTTACTATTTTAACATACAAAAGTAATTCAACAGTTGATATTCTTATAGACTTAAATTCTAAAGCAATTTCTGATAAGCAGTTATGTCTGGATTTAAAAAAATAAAGAAAAAAGAAGAAAAAAAGAAGTGTTCCACAATACCTACAAAAAGGTCAAGCAAGAAAATTTGTTACTTACTTTTTATGGAAAAGTTTATGGTAAGTAGTAATTGGTTATCAGTGAAACTGTAGTAACCTGGCTACAATAAATCTCACCTTTTAATCCACTCATATTACCAAATATGGCAATTCTAAAATTATTACTATATAGGCAAAAGATGCAAATTAAAAACTTGGGACCAAGACACCTGTGTTCACTAGCAAATAAGCCAACATGCCACAACAACGACTCCTGGTTATTTAGCTAATTCTGTGATGCAAACTGGATTCCACAGCAAGTTCAGGTTAGCTTAAATCTTGTCCGTATTTAGTTTCATATTTCATAGGGTCCAACATTTTTAGTACGCAATACACTGCAAGTGCATTGCTGATGCAGAAAGCACCACTTTTGAGTTGCTCTTAGAGAACTAATATTAAAGCAAGTGAACAGAAATTACTATTCCAGGAAGACAAAGGTACTATTTTGGGGTCATGGCAAATCAGTGAGGACAGTCCACTTCGAAGCTGTGCAGTAATTTCAATCAACACATAACTAGTACTAGAAAGCCTTGGCCTTTTCACTCTAGAAAGCTATTTCAGGCTGCCTACATACTCTGCTGTATTAGGTAGCTTAGAACATTGCCTCTTTTCTTCAAAGAACGAGCTAGAAGTAGTCTTTTGTTTCACATGGCAAACTTACCCAATTGTTATCATTTCCACAGACACAGAATCAGAAAACAAAACAACCACTGGAGCCCTATGGTACCTTAAGGTTTCAAGCAGAGCATAAAAGACTCTGGAATTTGGCAATAACAGGAAAAATAACCATATGAAGTACATTATTTGAAACAGATAATGCTCAAACTGTGTCACAAATTCACTAATTTCCATAAATGCAAAATTACTGTAACTGTTGTTCTTAACCTCGTAGACCAAATGAAACACCACAGTTATTTCAGATACAAAATGAATTATCAGATCTATGACCTGGACCAGAAGTAGCAGGTGAGGGCTGCTGGGGAATGTTTGGAGGAGAAATAATTGTAGAATTCTAACTAGAAGTTACAAAAGAAATCGTTAGAAGTTAATTGCACATTTTACCATCCATTTCACTTTGAATCTTGTTTCTCTCTCTTTCTACCTCACTCTTTGTTCTTGCTGCCTCCAGTTTGACATTTGTTACTTCCAATTTATGTGAATGTTTAAGTTCTTCTACCTATGAATTAGAAAAAAAAATCAACTAAAATAAATATATATATATATTCGCAGCTTTGCTGTAAGTTTTTCATGTGATACTTTGCTAACAAGAACGTCTGCCAAATAATCATGGACTATGCTTATTTTAAACATACCTTAAATATTTTTTTTCATCCACTGCTTTCCTGAAGCCAATCCAGAATATCCACTCTTGTAGGTAATTTTTAATGGTGATTATTAAGTACTGTAACACTAAAGCTATTGACATGACCTGATTCCCAAACCATAAACAGTGCTATTACAGGTTTTAATTAATTCCTCAAGTCACACACTGAAGATTATTGAATGAGTTGTCAGTCATCTTGAAACGCATGTTTTGTATATTCCTTGATTAAAAAAACCTAAAGGGCTCAAATACAACATGTATTCCAGGAATCAGGCCGTCTGACCATTGACATGTATTTCATCTTTAACCAGCCAGTTATTACAAGCTACAGTGTAGAAAAGTTACTCTTTTTAAGAAGCCTGGGTGATAGTATGCACAGATGTGCAGGATTCCCTGGGAAAACTTCGTTTCCGAGTAAATCCTATACATTCTACAACCTAGCCTCTGGATACTGGGGTATTTCTGAAAAGACTACTCATTGGAAATATCTTGCTATGATGCTATTCTAAACTGCATGCGACCCTGATGCCTTGCTAACTCAAGCATGAGCATGTCAGTTTACACATACTTCACTTGTGACTAAAGATCCCTCAGAGACAAGCTAAATAAAGTTAAATTTAATCTCCCTAAGTAAAACAAAACAGTGATATGCAAAAACCAGATTATCAACTGCTCCCCCAAGTAATTTCAAATATTGTGAAAGCGCATGTCAGTGTTATTTTCGAAAGTATACTCGAAAATCCAGGATAGCTTTAAGTCAGAGAGCTCATGTTATATTTCAAAAATAATTATAACTACTTATAGTCCCTCTGACTTCCTGGATTGCTATCCTACTTTCTTAAAATCCAGGTCTTCATAGTTTTGAAGTACATTTAAAATCAAATATTTCTCTACAATTCTGACATACACATCAAATGGCCTCATAAAAGCAGGAGCTTTAAGAACATCAAATCAAAGACAATTACTGCTTGCATGGAAACTTTCTATAGTTTAGGCATTTGTACGCAGTAATTACATGGTCAATGAGAATTAAATATCTGGAGGAAAGAACTTATAATGAAAATCCATTCACAATGACAAATGTAATTACAACCTGCTAGCATATACAAGTGGCAAAAGGTTAAGAATGACATAGTAGCTTATTAAGTAACTACACGGTAGATTTGGATGCTTAAATACTAAGTTGAGAACATTTCAGGGCAATTTACAAAGATTTAAGGTGGCTTTTTAAAGGCACAAAATCCAGAAGACAAATGCATGCACCTGTGCTCAGGAACAACTTTGAGTGGGTGCAGGAGGTGGTGGAGGTTAGTATAGAAATTAGTTTCTACTTCCCTCCCTTCAAGAAACACCACTGAATATTTTAATTTTCTCCTGCTTCTGGAGGAGAGCAGAGATCACCAGCTGATACAAGAAGTAAAGACTGTAACAATTTCCTATATATTCTAATAGACAATTGACTAAGCAATCTTTAACACACGTTTTCCCCTCGTATTTATTATTCACGTGAGACAAATATGACGCGTTGTATAAAGAGGCTTTAAATACTGGTATAGGTACATCCTAGTCTTATAGTAAATTAAAACTTTTTTGGATTAAGGACCAAAATGAAATACTTCACACTCATAAATATGTACTGTTTTGAATTAAATCTGAGATTGTTAAAGAACAACTATGGTAAAAGTTAAAGTTTTCTTCCTGTATTGTATCTTTCCTGAGGCATATTATGACAGTATTAACTGCTGTACCCATACAAAATCCATGTCAGTGTTATTCTGGAAAAGTATATTCAGAAATGCAGGATAGCTGTAAATCAACATAGAGCTTAAAATAATTCTGCATTCAGCTAGATATACAAGACCAAAGTTACCCGCTTTACAGGTAGTTCAGAACTAACTAAATCCTCTCCAGAAAGGTAAGAAAACACAGGGGATTAGAATTTGCTACCAGGAACTGATAGACGTGATAAAAATTTATTACCCGTTATTCTCTCTAGAAAGGAGGGAATAAGACACAGCAGCAGGGAAGCATACAAACATGGAACAAACCCTCTAAGATCTGGTGCCAACCCAGTAACTCAGATACTCAAACATGTTGCAAGACAATGATCTACTTAAAATGATACGATGCCATGCTGTACAGAAATGTTTCTGTACAAGCTCTGCTGGCATTAGGCCAAGAAGAATGCTACGCTAATGTGACTATCCTGCTTCTAATATAACCTAAGTCTCCGCAGGTGATTCCAGTGCAGCTCACTTCCCTGTACCTAACATAGCCCATTCAGAGGATACTTTTTAAGATCTCCAGAAACCATAGCTCCATTAAAAAAAAACAAAAAAAAAGGGGGGGGGGGGATATATCAATTTAAACCTCTATTGCACTTTACACACTTTATGAAAAAGTAATGCTTGTTTTCGTCAAATAAATCTAGCTATTTCCATGAGTACTAGAAAGATGAATATAAAGACACCTCTTCGAGCCCGTTCTGTTTAGGAAAAGGATATAGAAAATGAAACAAAAATAGCATAATCTCAATCTTAAGAGATGCTTTTAGGGATGATGTTTTTCCTGGACAGTCACATATTCTATATCTTCCAACTGAAACTGGGAAAAAAATTCCAAACCTATTTTAAGTCACAGCAGAAGACATTGTTACTTTATTCTTAATGTAAAATAGAAAAACATAACAGAATATGAAAAATGTATTTCAGATACCATAAAAACACTTACTTTAGCAGCTAAGGAACTGACTTCTCGTTCAGATTTGTGAAGTTTGCTAGTTAAGAGAATGTTTTGCTCATGACTCATCTGCAGTTCTTTCTCAATTCGATCAATCTGTAGTTCAGCAGACTTCTTTTCTGCCTTGAATAAAGGAGATATTTGTAAGCTTTTTGGAGCAGGGCTGTATCTTGCTATTCACTTGAGACATTCAATGGAGTTGGGTTTTCAGATATTACTGACCCTTTTTATTTTATAATAATAGATAAATATTTATCTTTGTTCAACAACATGTTCCAATACAACAAGGGTCTTGAATTTTACTCAAAAGTCATAACTGGTTTTACTAACACTACTGGCACATAATCATACGCATTTTCAATACTACTTCACAAGAAGCAGAGGTAATCTAACTTGGTTATGAAGCGGGTATTACTACCAGTAAATTACTGGGCTGTAAACACCAGTAAGTGGTGCTCAGAAAGATGTCATGTGTTGGCCCGTGCGGTTATACTAACTGAAGAATTAGCATCATGGAAAGGAAATAAAATGCAATTACTGTATTATAGACTTAAGATCCTGAACTTTTCTAAGTATCAAAAAGGTAATCTAACCTACAATTTCACCTTCCTTTTTCCAAACTGACCTACTTCCAGCAGGACTTTCTTGTAAGTTTTCTAAATTAAGAATATTACAGCACTTTTTAAGTTGTGATCAGATCATTTTGTAACAAAGGTAGACAACACTGAGAACAGTAACAAGAAAAATGAACCATCTATCTGTATGCTGCAACTGTGCGAGAAATCTACATGGAAAGAGACTCACTACCTAGAGAGACAGCAAGAACTGACAGGAGGACTGAAGACCACAGATGAGGAATACAGTGAAACCCTGGGAAACATACAACAGGCCAGAAATACCAAAGGTTCTTTAAGGGAGAGCAACAGCCAAGAACTAAACAGTTCCAGTAATGTGTTGGAGACAGAAGAGACACAGGTAGGCGAGAAAGATGACGACACGTGAGGAAAGGATTAATGAAATAGAGGAGCATCACATGACATTTTTGAAAAGAATGAAAAATTTACTGTAGCAGTTTATTAACAGATTGTCATTGGTTTCTAACTCCAGCTAAGTGACAAGTGCTGGCATGAGCATCTTACTGACTGCAAACGTGGATAGCACTCGCATGTTTAGGAAGGAGATCATTCAACAGAATCTCTCAGTTGAGCTCTCCACCTTTCCAAAGTTGAACTGGCAGTACATGACTCCCAATGTACTTACAATTTGTTTTTAAATCTGAAATGTACAAATTCAAATTGTGGAGTAAATGGCAAAATTATCAGTGACTTCAATGACAGTTCAATCAGGCCAAGCATTATTCTCACTACATCTACAAGGAGGCAAAATTTAGAAAACAAACAAATAAAACTTACCTCTAAAGACCTTGTAACAGCCTGCATCTCAGCTAACTGTCGTATTTGTACTCTCTGAACACTTTCTGCTTGCACACCACAATTGTCTCTTTCTGCTCTCAGTTCTGCTACTTCTGCTTCTAAGCCTTTTAATTTCTGATACAGTTGTGCTTTTTCTCTAGAGAGTGCCTCCACACGTTTACTGTCCCTCGTGGGATCAACACTAAGCAGCTGATTATGGAGTTCTTCTTTATCTTTTTCCAGCCTTGAAATCTGATAGTTGTTAATCAGAAAAATAAAAGCTATTACATTGGTTAGGTGTCAGGCAGCAACAAATACCGCAGTTGACAATTCAGGAAACAGCAGCACTGTGCATTTAAAATATTAAGAAGTTACATTCATATTTATTTGCTTTCTTAGAGTAGGAAAATCAACAGACCCATTCTTCAATGCCTCTTTTGCTTCAGTTTGCACTGGTAAGGCTTGTTCTTAGGCCTCATATGTCCCTAAGCCCCCCAAGCAGTCTGTGGGAGTAAAACAGCACCCAGAATAGAGGAAGAAAATGTTAGGGATCATTTAATCCACTGGACATATACAAGTTCATGGAATGAATCCAAGCATTTTGAAGGAGCTCACTGGTATCATCACAAGGCTATTCTCTATTATCTTTGAAAAGTTATGGTGATCAGAGAACATTCCTGATGACTGGAAAGAGGCAGACAGCACACCCATCGTCAAGAAGAGCAAAAAGATCAAGAAGAATGATCCAGATAACTACAGGACAGTCAGCTTCACACCAGCCTCTGTGAAGGTTATGAAGCAAAACCTCTTAAAAGCATTTCTAAACACAGGAAAGACAAGATGATGGAAAGCAGGGTTTGCCAAGGGCAGATCATGCCTGATCTACTTCTGTGCTTTCTAGAAAGAAGTGACTGGCACTGCAGACAAGGAGAGAGCAATGGGTCTTGTATACCTGGATTTTAACAAGGCCTTTGATACAGTCTCCCATAATCTTCTCTCTCACCAAATTCATGAGATAATGGCTGGAAAAGTGGATGGAAATGTGGGTGAAAAACTGGCAGGGCTGCCAGGCTCAAACAGGTGCAAAGCCCAGCTGACTGCCTGTAAGCAGTGGAGTCTTTCTGAGATCAGTACAGGGTCCAATACTGATTGATGTCCTCGTTAGTGACCTGGATGATGGAACCGAGTACGCTTTCAGCAAGCTTGCGGGTGACACCAAACTGGGGGGAAATAGTCAACATGCTGGAAAGCAGAATTGCTCTTCAGAGGGATCTGGGCAGGCTGAAGGAATGGGCTGACTGGAACCTCTTCAACAAGAGCAAGTCATGCAGCTGGGATGGAGTAAACCAATGCAACAGTACAGGCTGGGAGCAGCTGTCTAGGAAGCAGTTCCATGGAAAGGATCTGGGGGTCCTAGTGGACAACAAGTTGGACATGAGTCAGCAGAGTACCCTTGCAGCAAAGATGGCCAACTGCATCCTGGCAGATTAGCAGAATGATAGCTAGCAGATCCAGGGAAGTGATCCTTTGTCCCCTTCCAGTACTTTTAAGACTGCATCTGGAGTTTGTGTCCCATACACAAAGAATAACAACAAACTGGAACAAGTCCAGTGGACAGCCACCAAGGTGGTCAGGGGGTTGGTGAACATGACATATAAGGACAGGCTGAGAGAACTATACCTCTTCAGCTTGGAGAAGAGAAGGAGATGCATTGTGATGAGGAGAGAGGCAACAGATACAAGTTGGAACATGTGAAATTCTAATTAGAAATTAGGAAGAAGTTTACCATGAAGATTGTTAAATACTGGAATAGTTTGCCCAGAAAGATTGTAGAATCTCCATCCTTGCAGACGTTCAAGACTCAGCTGGACCATGAGCAATCTGATCTCATTACACTTCAACATTTTAAGCAAGATGTTGGACTAGAAGGATGTCTCTTCCAGCTCATGATCCCACAATTCTATAACTACAACAGAACTCAAATCTGCTAGTAAGTCAAGACAGCCAACATGACTTAACCATGTCAGACATAAAATTAAGAGAAAAAATTAAGAGAAAAAATTCTGTTACAAGGTAGTACAATAGGTAAAAATTAATCTTGAGACAGTAAATAACAAATATAAATATATAGATTGTAGTGTTTCAAAATTAGTTATGTGGGCTGGATGTAATATTGGGGGGAAAAGAGTGAGAAAGTAAGGTACATAAGAGGTATCTTGGTATTTGAAGACTAGTCCAAACAGTGATCCGCAGCAACGCTTTTAGAAGTTGCATCAGCGATCTCTATGGAGCAAAGCCAATTTCTGTAGCAAAAACCTTCCAAATCCCTTTTATGAGGAGATTCAAATGCTTATTGCATGATGTGCCCAAACCATCATTTAAGAATTAGGATGTTTTTGTAGCCTCTTTGTGCTAAATGGCATGGAAGGTTTCTCTCTCTCTAGGAGAGAAAAACTAGATCACGTTCCGCCCTGGGCTCAAGGTAGTTTCATTCTCTGTAAGTGTGCTAATTAGCTGCAGGACTAGCACAAACTCAACAAGCCCACAAGAAAGTCAGGCTGTAAAGCAGCATGTGGGTTTAGCTCTGCGAAGGACAACTGTTCTGTTTTTTATGCACTGCATTTGCAAATTTGGATTGATTTTGAAAGTGATGACTGCTTTGATTTGTGTCTCATGTTTGGGCTAATACATTCAAATCTGGCATCTTAGGCTATATGCTCCCAGACAAATACTTAAATTAATATGCAAATGACATATGCAACACTCATTTACACTGCTGCATATACTTAAAACATAAATAAGCCGGCAATTTATTTAGCTCCACTTCTGAAAGCCCAATTCTGAAACAGAAAATTAATGAATGGTTTATTCAAGAGTTAATACAGCTGAAATAAAGTTACCAAAGTTTTCAGTTTCCTTTTGACCCCCACTGTCATGATCCAACTTAGTTGCAAAAATGTACCCTTGTCTGGTATTAACAGTATCTTCTGTGGCCACCTTCTTGGATTAGTTGCCACATAAGTAATTTAAAATCTAAACTTACATCGGTTGCTCAGATATCTTATTAATTTCAGATTAGCGTAATGTCTCAAATTCCATCACAAATGCGATTAAAAAAAGCATTAAGGAAAACTACCGGATGTCATTTATCAGAAGGCAAATCTATTCTTATTTATAAAAGCACGAATGATTCTGTGACACACCACTGAACAAACCCACAGCAACAGCTTTAGGCTAAGTCATAAAAGCATTTTGAGAATTAAGAGAACGGAAACAAACACCACATTATGAAATGGTGTCAAACTAACAACCCATCAAGTACTAACGTTTTCACAACATTTGAGCAGCTTTGTCATCAGATACATTTTAAGCTACTGTAACATTCTACATACCTCAGCCTCATATTTTATTTTCTTCTCTTCTAAAATACGTGCATGTTCTTCCTTTTGATGTTCAAATTCTGATTTCAGAAAAGTATGTTCATAACGAAGTTTGTTATATTCTGTTCTGTATTTTTCCACCTCCTAAGTTAGAAAAAAAACCCAAAATCATCCATCACAGAAATTTTCAGATTTACTTCCTTCAGATGTCCATGCAATGTTCCCATCATTTCCCAAGTTATATTTGGTGAACTGAATCCCTCCTCCTCCCTCTTCTAGGGTTTCAACCTTCACTGCCTGGGGCAACAGTACCAAAGTGTGTCATACTTTTCTCCCCCTCCAGTTTTAATTTCCTAAGGTTTTAGGAACAACTATAAACTGGTGATCACTACTCTAAATGAAACAGAATTTCAGTACTTACAACTTACATTTTCTAGCTTCCGATAACGTTCTGTCATAGGAGATTCCAATTCCTGCTGTATTTGTGCCTTTAACAATTCTAATTTTTGAGGAGTTAGCACCTTAAGACAGAAAGGTATCATAAATAACTAGTCATATTCATTTATTTACTCTGTGGTAGGACAAATAGCCAGGAATAAAGTATTTCAAATATGATTTTAGGAATCCTACTTAATTTTCTATGTTCTTCTAAAGATTTTTCAGTAGTAGTTACAGAAGCAAAAAACCATTATA
The DNA here is from genome assembly GCF_963921805.1 of Phalacrocorax carbo. Classification (NCBI taxonomy): domain Eukaryota; kingdom Metazoa; phylum Chordata; class Aves; order Suliformes; family Phalacrocoracidae; genus Phalacrocorax; species Phalacrocorax carbo. The sequence goes on from NC_087513.1 coordinate 50,736,268, forward strand.
TTAGTGAACTAAAAATATTCTGGGAAGATAACAGAAGCATTTAAAATGTCAGTATTTACTGGTAGAAGCAATACAAATGTCAAGCTGAACTGCCAAGAGATTTATCTCCTTTGTGGGGGAGGGGGAGAAAGAAAAGTGGTCTCACAGAAAAGATAAATTAGCGCCAGGTAAAACTTAAAACAGTAAGTGAACCAACCCCAAAGAATCAAAATGAGCAATACCAAACCAATTCTTTGTAAAACACATTAGATACATGTTCTCCAACAGATACAAGGGTAGTGGTTTGAAATGAAACTAAGATCAGGAAAGATTCCCTGCCTTAACCTCCACGCTGCATGGTATTTTGTTAAGTTTGCTTGGGTATGGTTATTAATATAGCAAACTATCTACCAAGAAAAAGTGTTAAAAAAAATGCATCCCCTTTTCTTCCACTTATCTGTACCCCAAAGTGCCTGAAAACTAATTCTAGTTATGGTACCAAGGCACTCGGAGTCTGAGGTCCTTTGTTAGATTCTATATTTGTTTCCTAAGAACATGTCCTGCATTAGTTCAAGGAAACAAGCAGTTATAGAAAGTATCATCCAAGTTATCTTAAATGTTGGGGGTTTTTTTTTGGTTTTGTGTGTGTTTAGGGGTTTTTTTTTTAAATTAAGAAAGCTGTCATCATGAAGCAAAACAAATATCTATTTTTCCAGTCACTTACCCTAACAGGTTTAGGCATCTAAGTTATCCTCCAGGGCAGATGATTCTCCCCACAACAGGAGAGCATGCACAGACAGAGACTGAGGGACTTACTATTAACATAGCACATAACAACAGGATTTGGAAGATTCAGTTAAGCAAGAAAACAGTAATTTCAACCCATAGTCAATCTAAAGAAGAAACATTACTCACTTGGGTGAATTTCAAGATATGTGAATTATATTCAAGCTACGATATACATGTAACAAACAAATATATGCATGGCCCTATTACAGGATTAAAATTCTTATTAAGTCCTACCAGTAAATTATCTCACCTGTATCTTCAGTTTTTCCAGCTCTTGTGTTTTACTTAGCAACTCCTCTCGATATTCAGCAAGAAGAAACTGAAATTTGTCATGTACAGTCTGCTTTTCAACTAACAACCGCTTCAGTTCATCTTGTGATTTTGTATATTCCTCCTGTAATCTTCAAGATAAAATATGTATTTTATATTTACCCTCTCAAATTAGATCTCAAAGCCCAAAAAACATGTGCAGAAGCAAACATACAAATACCAAGTTAGAACTAAGCTGTTAATATTCTCTTCCTGTAATATACTGAAAAGTTATCCCACATTTGCAAGCATAAAAAGTATTGAAGAAACATCATCTGCAATGTCTTATGGTATTTTGAATTGTTGTTTTTTTTAATATGAACAATGCTCAAATCTGTCCTTAAATACAAAAATAGCTAACGCACACAAATCCCTTCCACCTAACATTTAGCTTCACCTTTTAGCAGCTCAAATGAAGAAACCTGTTTAAACCAGTGTACCTTAGATGTTCTGCCTTTATGGTTTGATAGTTTGCTTTATGGTGTTCACATCGCATTTTTTCATCAATCAGAAGTTTTTGTAATTCTTGTGAATTGGCTGTATCACCATTTCCAACCACAGGAGGAAGGAGACTGCCCAAAGCATCCATTTTATGACGACTGTTGAATATGGAGAAGACAAAATAAAAATTAACTTATAACTATTCTACAATGCCATCCACTTTTTCTGATGATATTCCAGAAGATCAAGTTACCTGAACAAATACAAGGACATGTAATTAGCAATTCACAGTTCAAAGATTTCACACACTCCTTTTGCTTTCAGTACAGAAGAATCCTGGCTCTGCTGTAACTCAGGTTATAAACCTCTACTGAAAGGGCAACTCTTCTCTGCTCATTCTGCCTGCCCTGAAAAGTAATAGCCCTTCCAGGGGCAAAGAATAAACTTAAACATTGAGATTATTTGAGTAAATACAAGATAAGCACAAGCACTTCTATCTGACAGATTACATGAAATTTTATTTTTACTAATCAAACTGTGATGCTACCAATGCCCTAATTATGCCTTGTTAACCAGAGTTCAAGCAGAGGCCACAGACATCAGACACATACAGTTTTTACTACAACTTATCACAGTCCAAGCCTGTCACAAACTATCCTAACAAGTTATACTACCGTGTGATGTACATCATCACTTCAGCTGGAAGAAGAGCAGATAATTCTCTATTGTTGAACTCCTATCAAGCCCTCTCTGGAGAAGAGTTAAGGATTCATGGGCAGTCTGGAAGATACCTGCCCAAAGTTCAGCCCTGAAATATATCATTGATACACATCACTTCCTCATTTTCAAGGTTTATTTCATGGTTTCTCGTGACCTTTTCAGAAAGAGTTTTGCTAAATGTAGCAATATCAGGTTGGTGTGAGAAAGCTGCAAATCAACAGATGCTGAGAAATGGGAAGTATTCTAATATGCCTCATTAGTTCTTTTCGATATTAGAAGCAAGATATATTAATCTGATCATTAGTGACACTTCTAAAGGATCTGGGGGAGGGAGGATGGTAACTGAATTTTAGGGAAGTTAGAAAGCTTTAAAACCAACTACTCTGCCATTTTAGCTTTTGGCATAACTGGACTGATGCCTAAGAACTGCTGCAGCCTACGAAGGGCAATTCAAAGTTACAAAGTGCAACTTTTTACGAAGTAAAACTCAGAAAAAATGTTAAATCTCCACCATCACTGCAAATACCTCACCTTCTTTACATATACAGTTGAATATATAATGTTTTGTACCATTCCACTCTTTAAATCTTTCATGGATCTATGTTAAACACTTACCATTTGATTTTATAAACCTCTGAACTATAAGCAAGATGAAAATCTATCTTCCATATAGGAAAATAAACATTGGATGTCAGTGCTCATTCCACTAAAAGCCATAATAATGTCAGAGTCTTATATTTAAGTTTTCTTTCCCATTTTTCCTTCCTCCATCACTAAGATGGGGAAAGGTCAGAGGAAAATCTACCACAGTTACAACACTAGTATAGGCAAAGCGACAACAGCAACTTTGTATCCTGTTTTACCCAAATTTGCTGAGAGAATAAAGGGGAAGAAATCAGAACAAAGAACATTCTCCCTCAGTGACTGGGCTACATGCATAACCAATTTCAAACATTAATAGCACAAGTTCTGAAGAACCTTCTAATCAATACAGTATCTATTTTTCATTCCTGAATTTTGTTGGTTGTTGAGAAACCAAGGCCACCAGCAATTTCCAAACTCAATATAAAGACATTTTCAGTTGTTAAACCAGCAGCTGTGTGAGGAAAACTGGTCAGTGATCCTAAGGACAATAAACCATGTAAGAGGACAGAAAGTTCTGGTACACAGAGAAAACCCAAGGCAGCACATCCTTAAGAATTTCTAAGCATACCAACAGGGTTATCATGCTCACTGTAAAAAAAAACCCCAAAACTAACCAAACAAAAAGAAATGTCCCCCCAACAACCCACAAAACAACAAAAAAAAACCCAACTCAACCACCACGTAATAGTATTTTTCTGTCTCAGATCTTTGCTTTCCTAAACTACAGATACCAAATGTAACTACCAAACTATAAGCCAAAGCTCAGAATTAGGATTATAGGATTTAAAGTCAGGTCTGAATCCTGCAGCTTACTTAAGTAAGAATTATTTCTGGAATGGCATAGCAGATACAAAGTCAAAGACACCAAGAAAACACGGTGTTTCTTGAGAGCATATTAACCAAAAGAAAAAGATAAATGGAAAGGCAACCTTTTGTATTCTCAATTCCAAGATGCTGCCAGTGGGAAGTATATTCTCTCCTCACAGCTTTTGCTATCAAAAAGTGCACAAATTATAAAGCAAGACACACACCTGGACCTGTGTTCATCTGCATGAAGATTTCATTAAAAAGAAAAAAGGAAAGAACAGAGGGAAAAAATTGTAGCTTACAAAACAATTGTTTCAGACTGCAAAAGCCTAAGCAGCATGTATTTAAGGAAACAAAACTACTTTGGCTTGCAGGGACATCTAGTGGCAAATTTCATGACTTGCATTCCTGGGGACTGTGAAACAAACTACAGTAACAGAGATTTTATTACTTCACAAGAGCTCTTTCCTTGAAATCACTAATAGCAATTTCCAATATTTAATGTAATCACATTCTTACAAAAAAACCCAACTTTTTTTTTCCCCAAAATCATAAAATAAGTCCTGGCAGTGAACTGTCAATAGTCAACATTGTTTAGGGCTACAAATAATTTAAGTATATTACTAACAAGAATTTCTTCTGATCCTGTGGCTTACAGTACTTGCTTATAGTCAATGAACAGACCTTAAATAATCTTCAGAATTACACAAGACTACACCCATAATTTTTGAAACATACTTTAAAGGAACACTAGTTCAAATTTCTTCCTCTCTTGGAGATCTGTTCAAGAGTAGAGAACCATAAAACATACTTTAAAGAAACTAAAACCACATTATATCTAAAATTATTTCTCCACCTATATATTTGCCAAACTTTACCATGTTACAGAACAGCAAACTTCTATCATTTGCCCTGAATTCATACTCTGAAATCTTAACATCATTTTGTGCAGGTATACATATAAAGGTATCAGTGCAGAGTCCTGAAACCCAGAAAATGCACACTCAGTAGCTAAAATAGCAATATTTATTGTAGAATATCTAGCTAATTGAAGTAACTCAATTACATTTCCAAGAATCACTTTTGGTTTGCCTTTCTTCTCCAATTGTTTATTTTCATACCGTGAGAAACATTGCTTAAAGACCTGCTTCACATCTCTCTCTTCTTTACATCTATAAATCATGAGAGGGCTTTTCTTCTTTTACAAGATTTTTCAGTTATATTATTTTAATTTTTTTTTTTTGCTACAAGCACTTAAAATGGTAAGAATGCCTGCATTTAGAGAAAAATATGAAGATATCAATATGTTATTTATTTATATTAAAATTTTTATTTTTATTGTATGCTGTTTACAACAAGGCTTCCTTCTAGCTTACCTCACATAAGCAGATTCCATTATTTCAGCCTGTGTTGATAATTCACCTGCATGACACATTTAACTCTCTCATGACTCTGCTTTCCACAGCAGAGCAACACTTAAAACACATAAATTTATCCTATTTGAATACTGTTTTAAACAGTTAGATGATACAACGAATGTAATTTTGCAACTATTGATGAAAAAATTAACAGTATTTAACCTTGTGCAATATTTTGTTCAAGCAGTAAAATTCTCAGCAAAGTTGTTGAAAGCCAAACAGGTGTTTCACACAATGTACAGTTTAATATTTTAATTTTTTTCTAATGGAATCAGCCATGGTCTTGAGAAACAATAAACCATTTACCTGAACGAATAAGCAAGACACTCAAAGGAAGCACAGCCTCATGAAAGTGACTCTTCAAACACTACCCCTTCTCATCCCAGCTTAAGAGTCTACAGTAAGACTAGATAATGGACTACTGAAAAAGTGTAATCCAATATAAGAGCTCACTGTCACCAGGAATGGGATGTTCCACTCCTCCTTTCTTCACCCCCATTCCTAGATTTGTCATTCATCAGAACCTTCCATGAACTGGTTTAACTCAAGAAGTCAACACACTTAAACAAGCAGAAAACACTCTCTAGTTTTCCTGTGAGGTCAGTGAGTCACACCAGCTCATGGAAAAATCTGACAAGCTACATCATCAGTGAAAGTAGGCAGCTGGTACTGGCTAGGAGAAAGGAACAAAGAGCCAAGTAAATAGGCAGGAGGAGGAGCAAGGCTTTCTCCTTTCAGGAGCAGAGGGTTGTCATATCATGAGCTCAGATGTTCACGGAACCACAGCCTTGGACTAGATACCTAGCTTTTTAACAGTCAAAGTTAAGTGAAATAAATTCTACCTTAAATGACTATGCAACACACTCATGAGAGATCAGACTTCCCATGAACATCAAGTGAAAAAAAAACAATACAAAATTGTATACAAATTGAGAAATATGATAGCATACCTCTCATTACTTTAAAAGTCCATATTCTATTAAATCACCATCAGCAACTTGCAATAGCCAAAGTGATCACCTTAAATAAATATACATATATATATATATGGGAAAAAATTTCACAGAGAAACATGAAAACCTTTATTATAGGAAGTTCCATAATCTGGATACTACTCACATATCACTGTAGAGAATCCAGCAAAAAATAAACAATACCTTTGTATGCCTAAGTGCAGAAATTTTGGAGAACATCTGTATGGCTTCTACATTAGAGAAGTTACCAATCTCATTCAAACTACTGTCACTTCCCCCAAAAGACTGTTCAAAGTACAGATTCCAAGAACAATAAAGCATACATTATTTCAGGGTCCATCCCTACACAAGGCACACAGCATCACCCTTTTAATTTGTCTTATACTATAGATATGGTTAATTATTTGGTGAAAAGCAACCAGCTTATTGCTTTAGCCACATACACTACTAAGTCAAACTAATAGCAGTTACTGATCAAACTGCAGCTTTGTATGGGAACTATAGTTGGTAAATCTAGCTGTACTCAAGAACAGCTAGTGTACATATGCCACATATGCTTTCAACTGTTTTTTCATGACAAGAGACCTTCAAACATACGAGAAACTGTTGCTTGCTAGAATCTCATTCAAAGTTTTACTCGGGCATACAGACAGCTGCTTGTCACAAACAGTTCTACGGTCCACAACCAAAACTCTTCTGAAAAATCACTTCCATTTCATTTTGACTTAAAAATAGAGATGTTCAGACAGGGCATAGGTCTCATGTTAGTAAATGTATCCTACATCTCCTGTAGGCAGAAATACGATTATATGCACCTTACACCACGCGGACAAAGAGCATGTGTGACACAAAGCAAGCCATCTTAAGTCACCATGGCGTTTTTATTGTTAATTTTCCTACGACTTATGGACGTAGGAGCTTGGTCAGAGGAACAACACTAATATGGGTGTCATACATCCAGAAGTGCGGAAAAACAATCATTATCCTCTAACTGCAGATGGCCGAAGCTCACTGGTGGAAAAGAAAGCATGCAAAGTAAACACACTTCAACGCCTGGCAGCGAGCGGGCTCTTCCTACCCCTGAACTTTACCGCCCCGAGCTTGCGCGGGGCGATTCCTAAACCCACCAGCCCACGACCAGGCAACGGCGGCTGCCGCAGGCTGTTACCACCAGACCAGACGGGGCACAGGACAAAGATCGCGCTCTGGGAGGGGCTGCCGGCCTCTCTTCCCAGCTTTGCAGCCCTTTGCTCGGTAACAGACGGCCCAGGGCAGGAGCGAGCAGGGCCGGAGCCAAGGCCGAAGGGCCTCCCAGCTCCTAGGCCCCGGACTGAGGCCCCAGGGAGGAAGGCCCCAGTCGGCCCGGCCGGGCTGCCTCCCCTCGACGGTGCCCTACCCCTCACACCCGGGCCCGCCCAGCCGCCAGTGGCCGCCACCGGTTCGAGGAATTTAAAAATGGCGCCTCACCTCCCGCCGGCGCCGGCGCCTCCGCCCGCCGGGGTCCCGCGGGGCGCGGGGCACGCTGGGAGCGCGCGGCGGGGCGGAGCAGCGTCGCCGGGGAAACGGGCTCGCCCCACCCCTGAGCCCCGCCTGCGCGTGCGCCGGCGGCACTCCGCTTCCTTGCCCCGCCCACTGGCCCGCTGGTACCGGCCACCCGCGCGCGGGGGGCGGTTCCCGGTGCCAACGGTCGTTCCGCTGAGGCTGTTTCGTGGGGGGCGGGGGGCGGGTGTCTGTAGGCTGCGGCGACGAAGTAACACCTGTCTGGTGAACGTGCGGTGTTTCGAGTGCGGGTTTTTGTGTTACCGTATCGCAGTTTTAAGCTTCGGTACCACATTCACCAAGTTCAGTGCCAACCGTTGCGGTTCCGCTTGCGAGGGAATGAGGAAAACAGCAGTCGTCGCCGTCCTGATGGTGCAGCTAGCGATGATTTCTGATAGCGGATCCCTGAGCCTAACGCCTGCTAGCTGAGAGGAAAAGTACGCGTTATGCTTTGTGTTCAACGGGACTTACTGCCTGGTTGCTAACAGCAGGCTGAACGCTTAGGCTAATACAGCCACCTACAAAGGAAAACACATCCCAGGCGTTCCTGACAACGGTCGCTGTTTTCTGACAGAAATCAGTTTGTAAGAGCAGTTGAGATAAGGTGAACATGAACTGGTAAACTTCCTCAATTTCTCCCAAAGATCTCTTTGCCTGAAGTGGAAGATTGATCATCCAGACTGGTATTGACACTCCCCTGATAAGATTAACAGTCCTTTAATAATAATTAAAATTTACTTCAATTGGTGGGTATTACTGATGACACACGCACACGTATCCCCAAGGAAAAAAGAAAAAAAAAAGTTAAATATTAAATTTGCCAGTAGTTTTGTGCAGATCTAGAGATTACAATTACAGTTAGCTCCCCTAGAGGTGGTTGTAAGCTTAGTTAATAAGGTGGTGTCTAAAATACCTTACAGGCACTTCTACAGCTACAGTGCCAGGAGTTTAGTCCTTACTTCACTGGAAGTCTGTGCAGACTGATGTTGCTTTATGGTTTTACATGTATGTTGTGCTTGTGGTCAACACCTCTGCAATATTCTAAGTGAACCATCAAGACTATTCAGCCTATACCGATATATACATATAGTGAAATAAGTAACGTTGTAACAACTTAAAAGTTTACCTTCCAAAATGAACGAAAAATTAATTTTGATGCAAAACAGAGTTTGAATAAAGAAAAAAAAAGCTGTAGTTCTACACAGCTTTACAATGCAAAAAAATCTTTTTTGAAAGTATTTTGAAGTTGCATGCCTGACTCTTGTTTTCTGTATCACATTAGCTCATTTTCATTTTTTTTTTCACTATCACTCAGGTCTACAAATATTAATGCTAACTAAGATCAAATAGAAGTCTTCCTCCCTTGGGCAGCTTCATTAGCAGGAACGGTAGCATGGCCCAGATTCTTTCTTTGGTTCGGTTGTTCACATCTGTTGGTTCTGCGTCTGTTCATATCAGGATTACACAGCTATATTCTACTGGAAAACAATTAATTTGCATGTCAAGAATCCAGGTCCTTCAGTGTGAGCTCTGCAGGGGACATATCAAAAAATTATAAAATTTAGGTAACTAAAATCAACAAGGAGGGTTGGGTGTTTCTTGCCAGCTAATCTGTTGAATAATGGTGCAATTTTTGTGTAATCATTTCCAATGTGGACTCTTGTTCTAAGAGGATGACTCAAGATGGTGAAAATCACTTTATTTTTGCCTCCATGTTTTTCCTATTGATGACAAGAGGGTACTTGTTTCCCTCCAAGGCCCGCTGAGTCAGGTAATTCTAGTTAATCACCAGATAGCTAGCATTTTTGACGTATGGGGTGGTGATGATGCTCTTTGTCACAGTGACCATCTCCCTCTATATCTCACAACACCACGAGCAGCAGCGCTGACAACCTGCTCCCACCTCTGCTTGCTTTCAAAATAGAGCTGCTGTAGTGACTCAGGTGGGCTTGACCCAGGCATCTTTTAGAGTAAACGGAAAGAGAGAGAAAAAGCAAAAGGCAAGATGGAGCTCAAGAGCACAAGGAGGATATGGCTGAAGGAGAGAGGAATAGAAAGCAGGTGCCTGGGGCTTATGGACGCAGCAGAGAGGGTCAATCAAGAGATGAGCCTAGAGAGCGAGAGGGAGAAGCAGCCAGAAAATGAAGACTATAAATGTTACAAGGCAAATGAAAAAAAAAAAAAAGACAGAAGTAAATATGAAAAGAAGCCATCCTGTTGAGGAGAGAGGGGAACACGTCTGGGGGTTTGTTTGTTTTCTCTTTGTTTATGTCAGTCTTACTCTTCTAATTAAGTCGGTACCTAAAAGGAGCAGGTATAATGCCTGTATAATATGTCGGATTATTCCAACAGTGGCAAATTCCCCTTTTTAAAACATCTCCCACAACACAGGTTTTTTGTAGAAATAGAAATTCATGCAGCTACAGATCTCAGTAGTTCATTTTACAAAAAAAGTCTTTTTAAGGTAAGCTATTTAAATTCACTGTGGGACTTAAGTAAAAGTAAAGACATTTCATTTAGAGACCTCAAGCTTTTTGGTTGACAGTATAAGAGATTATTTGTGCCTCTTTAAATGTCATATTAGTTCTGAGGAGGTCAACATTTCACAGAGCAGCAAGGTTCATCCTCACACAAAGAAAGCAATATGCAAAGAGCTGTAAAATATGTAGAGAAGCCGAGGAAAAAATTTCAATGCATTTTGCAGACACACGTTTTGGAGGAAGAAACTGTGTAAGTATGGTCACAAAAATGTCTTGATGAGTTTGAAAACTCATTTAGACTTCCTTGCTCATCAGCTGAGCAAGCTGAAAATAGTTGCTAGGTTAGATAAATCCTCAATCTCCTGTAGCCCAGTGGCATATCTTCAGAGAAGGGGTTTGCTGTTATGCACACATGCTGCTGGTCATACCTGCAGTTTAATCCGTTCTTAGCTTATGTCACCTTGACCTGAATCTAACCTAGCAGGAGAGAGGCCAAGTGGGGAATTAGTGTTGAGAGTACAAGCTCTCTTCAGCCTCTGAGTCAGCAGAGCCCAAAAGCATCCAAATAGTATCATCGTCTCATAAAATTGCGGCAGAGGCGCCTGTGACCGAGTGGTATGGTATGCTATTTGTGGTGGAGAGTTAAAACTGGATGTCGTTTTGTGTGGATTGCCTGAGAAAAATAATATTTTTGGCATTGTGAAATCAGAAGATGTTTTCAAATGCCACAGTGCTGTGATACAAGTCTTTCCCAGTTAAACCCAGCAGGGTTTCTACTGTTGAGCTCAGTGGGGCCAGAATGTAATTTTTAGCACATAGGACGGCAGTAGATACAAAGCATGAGGCAGTTTATGAAGCCATTACTCAGGCAAATGGGTTGTATGGGACTGCGCTGTGATCACTACTTTTCTGTTCGACACGTACATAGCGTACCTTGTGCTTATACACACCGATGGTCTGCATCCTTCCCCTTTAACCATGTGTCTGTGGCTATGGGGGGGAAGGAGGTTTCCCAGACCAGTACCAACTTATTAAAATGATATTCAACAGAAAAACACAGGGGAATATATTGGGCTACAAGGAGATTTCACATTTGTGTATATTATAGATATTACAGGCTTCACTCCTGACTGTGCTTTAGTTTCTGGCAGATTAACTCCATTCTAGCCACACTAACTAAAGAGGGGTTTTTCCAGATTAGCACACACAGACAGGTGGAATGGCACACTCACCAACCGAAGGGATCGTGACTACATCAAATGTGAGCTCAGTTCCTAAAGTTTCTGTCAAAAGTGTGTCGATGCTTCTTTCAGCAGCTTAGCACTGGCCAGCTTCAAGCTCAGCCTAAGGCCGGGAAGTTGAGCCTCCCTGCCTTGCTTCTGGTAGGCCTGTCTGAATCTGGTCAGCTGCATGTAAAAGGTAACATGGCATTGATTGCTTCACAAAGCCACTGAGTCGTCACCTAAGTCCACAGTTCAAATGTGTATTGAGGGGGATATAGCATGGAAATTTCTCCTTTCAATTACCTCAGCTCAGTGCTAGTTGCCAAGGGAGGCAGCACCTGCCCTTTGATTGCTGCACTCTTCCACAGCAGCACGAGCGGCGCAGTGGCACACGCGCCTTCGGGAAGCGTTTATCACTAAGTTTAAGCTGCGCTGCTAGCAGAGTCTGAGCTAGCTAGTTCAAAGTGTGTTTTGCTGTTGCGAAATGAGTTGCAGCACAGTAGCAGGTGAAGTCTTGGGCGCCTTCAGATGGTTTCTGGCACATTCACACGACTTTGGTTCTCAGCGGTATTGGGGGCACCAACACGAACTGTTTCCAGTGTGCACTGCTGGGAAGGGTTATTTGTCTCATCCGGCCAGGGTTAACGCCGTAAAGTGACCACCGCTTGGCTATGAGCAACGCTTCTCTTTCTCTGCTAAGTTAAACAGTACCATTATATTTTCCTCTCTGCCTTTCTATTTTTGGATGCTAAAACAGTTTCCAGGGTGTGTTATGCACCCTTCAAAGCCAGAGTTTGAACAACTGAGACAAGCGATGTTGAGTGAGATGCTTGTTTTTTACATCTGGTTTGCCAGCGTGTTTGCAGGGGTCGTTCAGCCCATCCCAGCAGCGGGCAAAAGTTATCAGCAGCTGGGGGGAACCTGCTGTTTGCAAACGGCACGAGCCTTAGTAGACACCCAGTTCCAGGCACCCACGTAAAACTCAACACGACCTTGGAGAGTCTGCAGGTGACATGGGAGCTGCTGTACACCATTTCCTTGAATAGGAGGAAATAGGAAGTATGGCAGGAGTGCAAAGCAACACGATGTTACACCATTTCCAGTCTGTTCTTGGAATAAAAATAGTGGCATTCCCAATGGCTGCCGGTGCCAGCTGACCAGACCTCTGCTTTGTGAAAAATAAATGGAAATGTTATGCTGTATGTCAGCTATGTTAACTATTTGGCACACCAGTATTACATTTTTGGCACATGCGACCAAGATTTCTGACAGTAATGCAAAAATTCAGCTTAGGTTTCTCATTTGGTTTTCCAAAAAGAATAACCCAAAGCGAGTCCAACTGGTTGGCACAACAGTATCACGTTTGCACAGCCCATTCACACAAGCTCTGGAGAAGAGCAACGATGATACCTCACTTGATGTTCGCAGTTTTGCCGTGTCATAGCTGTAAATACAATTCAAATTACGAGTTTTGGTCAAAACTGCAGCATAGAATGCTTGATTTCATCAGTATTTTAAAGCTGGGGCTTATGCTCAGTTGAATAACTTTGGCACTGCCAAGTGAATAATTTCGTTACTGATGAAGAAAAACTGAGAGGGGTTTGGGTGATCAGACGGTAAGTTTAAGAAACAATGTTAATCGTCAAATAAATGTAAATATTTTTATTTTTTAAAAAATGTTAATGGCACCTTAGAGGCAGTCATGACTACACAACAAAATATACAAAAATTACATTTTCATAGTTGCATCTTTCCACAGTGCCGCACAAAATGAGCATGGTATGAGGAACATTGTAGATCACACATTGAGACAATTACTGTAGTCCATAAAACCAGACAATTTTTGGTACACCTCGATACTACCAGACCCAGGCTACCTGGGTAAAAAGGAAAGGTGGCTTTGTGCAAAAAACTTTCCAACAACAGTACAGCTTTATGCGCTAAACATACAGCAAATCACCCGTACAAGACAGTTTGACTAGTCCTCATGCAGTCTTTATATACAGCATCAGCTCAGATTGCTTTTTCAGGGAAAATAAGCAATTCCATTAACCAAAATTAAACTTTTCTTAGTCTTTCACTGCTGCAATGTAAAATTGCCTGATTTTTTCTGCTGGATTCTGCTCAGCATCGGAGAGACCATTCAAACTTCATCTGAAAACAAGCCTTTTAAAATCTCTTGCATTTTAAAGGGGAGCAATGTAATTAATTAAAGGCCACGTTCTGGCGTGATGGTAAATGGAACAAGCAGATAAATATTTGCTTGATTAAGAAAGAGGAGAATAAACTTGCCTGATTACTATTCCTAGATGGACTTTCAGAAGTGATTACATTCTGTTATCCAAATTGAAGTGTTTAATTACATTAACCTGTGTTTACCTTCTGTTGTACCATCAGTCCAGAAGTAAAACGTCGATACACCACGGTGGGAAGGGGCTTTGTTTCTGAAATTGGTTTCCATACCACTTAAATGAACCACAAGCTTCTGTGGGTTGGGTGTTTTTTTTCCTCCAACTAATTTCTTGTCCATTGATTTTAACTCCAGAAGACACTACCTGTGATTATGCAGTTGAGTTTCTATCAAACACAAGCCTCAACTGGTTCCTCATGGAACAGCAGCATTCAACTTTAGCCTCAAATGTGGGAGTCCTTGGTTAGGTTACTCAGGACCTAATAAATAGCTTGTAACCCTTACAATTACAAAACTGAAGCTTAGGCTTACACTGGATTTGTCCAGCTCCTAGTCAGCTGATTATGTATCTTTCCTACAGCAAACTGCCTCGCTGACTGAATTTCTATTCCCCAGATAAGAGTCGCAATTCATTCAAAGAAAACCACTGGCTATTAAATATCCTTCACGTAGTGCAGCTATCAGATCTGCATGTGATGGTTTTGCAGCAGAGGCACTGCACAACACAAGTGTTTTGATATTAAACTAGAAAGCAGTCATATCTGATAGCGCTTCTCTAAGAATTCAGAACAAGTAGACATCACAGGAGCACAGCAAAACGAGAAGTTGCACAAACGCAGAGAACGTAAAGCAGAAAGGAGAAGGAATTTAAACTGGGTCTCGTTCAGCACTGTCAGTGACTAACTGGATGTTCAACAATGACGGGGTTAGAGTTGAAGCCAGGGGAGGGATACATTATACAAGTTTTAGAGGAAACCTAATTTAGACCTGAATGCTGAAATGGCAGAGATCAGGAAAATTGTGCTAACCTTCATGAGAAAATAATCTCCAGAAACCTCCGAGCAAAAAAGCTGCCAAAAGCCAATAGAACAGGTATTAACAACTAACTGAAGGGCTTTTCTGTTGGAGAAGTACTGTCAAAGTGAAGTGAAATAATTGACTGCCAGGCAGCGCCAAGCAGAAAAGACACTGTCTGGCAACTTCTTGTTGAGTGGGAGTGTTTTGGAGGCTCATGATGAGTAAGTGTAAGGAATATACTAAGAATGTCTAACGTGGTGTATGAGAACATAAAAGCAAGCGGTATCCTGACAGAACACGATTAATTGACTGAGAAGCTGAACAAAGTTCTCATTAAAAGAGGTCTTGCAACCATTCGGGATGGCCTAGGCACACCCGCACAGCAAGTGGAGCTCTGACTGCAGGCTAGATACGTACGCTCGTATAATCCCAGCCTAAGCAGTGGAAGCGACGATGACACCGAAGTTAGTGGCAGAGGCATGGGCCCCAGCTAGCCCAGCAACCACCGGCTCTTCACCCTGCGTACAGAGCTGGCTAGCCTGTCCTGCCGCATCCTGGCGCTGTGTGTCTGTACCCCATAGGCAAAAGCTAGGAAGAACCTTTCTACACTGAAGCTGCCCCATCATTCTGCCTAGAGTGCAGCTTTAGGGGCAGCTAATGATTCACTGCAGTGAGAAAGAAAAGCTCATCTCCCTTTCTGTCCCTGCTATGCACTCGTGAGACCTTTCCATCAGCCCTTTAAGTTGATTAGTGTGAGAAACTCTCTGCCCCTTTCACTAGGTGTTTCCTCCAGCCTGGGGAGCTAACATGGCACATGGAAGGCTGCGCCACATGCCAGGGGGAAGGCAAGAGGGGAGAGGGGAGACCTCCCTTCCCTTGGGATGGCCCTCCACTAGGCAGAGCTCCAGGCACTGCAGCCTTACTTTGTAACACTAGTGCAGTTCCACCCAAAAGTAGGCTTTTGCCCTGCACATTGCATTTTAATTTCCTCGTGCATGTCACATCATCCAGTGATTAAAACCCAGCAGGGAAAATAGAGAATTGCTGTGCCCATTTACCCATTAGAGTTGTTTTAATTTGCAGGAGTAACATTATGCAGCCTTTGCAGCTTTCTCTGTGTCCTCTGCCAGATACGAAGCCCATATGGAAACGCAGGGCCCTTCTGTTTCCAGTTTGGACCCAGTCAAATTTTATCAAGACAGTGAGCAATCTTTTGTAGACCCATTGATTTTGTGTTCTACACTCATTCTGCACGGAGGTCATCTTCCAGGATTGTAAGAGGATGCCCTTCGAGCAGAAGCCTTCACACCCCTAGGTCCCATCCCATACCAACTTTCTTTCCTTATAAGAAAAATGACTAACCTTTTTCCTGCCTGAGCTTGAGACTATCTGACGTTACATTTTTAACTGCCTGCACTAGAACTGGGAGGATTATCTTTTTAAACATATAACCATGCATCAGGCAAAGGAGTTTTTCTTACATAAAAATTAACACATGGTATTTCTTTCTTGCACATGTATCCTCCTGAACCCATTTAACAAAATGCTAGACACGGTGGTTTCTAGAGTGGCCAAACCAGGAGGTGGCTGTGCAAACTGAAGAGAGGAATGGAGATTATAATAAAGATGGCAAGAAAACACCACGAAGAGGCAGAGCTTTCTGAGGATCAGTACCAAGATTCTTGTTTTTTTCTAATGGATGTTTAATCTTGTGCCCTACGGAAATGAGGGGAATAAAAAGTCATACGGCTGATTAGTAAAATGGGTGAAGGAATTTAGGAAAAGACTCTGAATAGAAGCAGACTCTTCTACAAGCTAGAACAGAAGCTTCTGAACAGAAGCTAAAGAAATGGAAAGTACAGGCTATAAAAGACATTATACACCTTTGCAAAAACGAAGATAGGAACAAATTATATGAAAACAGTGGAAAAGACCAAGAGGATCTCAGGACACATCAAAAGGGCATAAAAATAAACCACGGGGAACCCTGTCTTGTGTGTAAAGGCCAGGAAAGAGCTACTTTTTTCCTTTTAATCTCTTTAACATTGTGGAAGGGACTCTCCTGTGAAGATAAATTGATGAGCTGCATTGGTGGAAGCAGCCTCCTCGGTTTATGAGCTGGCTGTAAAAGGAGGCTGAGCACAGGTACATGGAAAGTGGGGGTGAAGGCCTGTTGCAGGCATGTGTAGGCTGTCAAAATGGGTAAGGGATATGAGAAAAAAGGCCTCCCTGAAGTGAGCAGCAGCAGGAGCACATGCAACAGTTAAGACAGGGAAGTTTTATACATAACACAGTACCTCTTTCCTTCTTCAGGGGATACCAGGAATACAGGGGTAAAGGCAAAGGGGGAAAAAAAAAACCCAACAAACCATTAAGGAAAAGAAGAATATATCTATGTAATAATTCTTCCTGACACAGCCAGGGATAAACCAATTGCTAAGTATGGGCTTTATAAAGGCATATCCCTCTCAGCAGGACTTTTGCTTCCCACTTCACCTTCCTCTGATGAAGAGGCAGGGCTGGGTTATAACAACATGGGTGTGCCTGATCTGATCCATTTCCGCGCCTGCAAGCCAGCACAATCCTTTTTGATCTCTCTGTTCAAAGATGTACCATATATAAAGAATTCCTTAATGATTTTAAAAGTGTTTTAATTGAATTTTCTAAACGTTGAGTCATATCATTATCTATGCAGTTAATTCTGTCATTCCTTTGGTCCCTGAAGCCACAAAAAGTAACAATATTCACTGTTAATCCAATCGTGGTAAAATGTCAAAGTTCTTCCCCTGCCTCCCCTCCCCCACTCCCTTTCCTCAGAATAAGGTTTTCTTAATTTCTACACCAACTATTGCACTTAATTGAAACCAAATACACACAGAATAATCCCACCTCCCCACCCCATAAAACCAGCATAACAAATACTGCGACTGAAAAGAAAAATCTGTTGTGACAATTATTTTCAAAGTAAGCAACACTGAACATCAAATAACTGGAGACACTGTCTTTTTTTTCATCTAATAGACAGTGGAGAAGAATTCTGGTTGTGGTGGTTTGCGGTTTTGGTTTTGTTTTCTTGTTTAGTTTTGTTTTCTTTTTTTCCCCCTTCTATTAAAGATCTTGTTCTATATCATGGCTGAAAGCCAAGCAGATTTCAGGGAAATTTTTTTTTCACCCCAGTTCTTTAATCAAGGAAAATAAATTCCAGTTAGAAAACAAAACCAATCCTGTCTCCTAGTAGTGGTACGGTATGCTATTATTTTCAGGAATGTTTGTCAAGAAAGTCTGCACAGTGTTTGTATATTTACAGAAGTTTAACTCCCTGCTCTCCTAAGGACCTGTTCCCTCAGGCTTCTTCCACATTCCTTAATCTACACAAGAAAGAGAAATCCACTGCACCCAGAGTCCCACCACTGATTCAGTTAGAGCACCCCGACAACCCAGTGCTCACAAAGGCTAACCTAAATGTGCCCCTCTGCGTGCTCCTCTCTCCTTGCAGGTTGCAGGGCTCGAAGCAAGTGAGTGCTTTGGTCTGCATGACAACATACCCACCACTCCTTTGCAAAGCAGCCTGGAGATCTTGCCATTCAATTCAGTTCATCTTTGGAAGCCTTATGCCACATTTATGTGTTTCCCGAGTGTGATAAGGAACAGTGCCAGCATAGAACCACTGCTAACTGTGTTCAATAGTCATCACTGGTCTAATTTACAAATAAACTCTCTCTGCAAAGGATTACTAGCAGAAACATCAAATTTTGCTGGTCCTGAAAACTAGAAAACCCATATGCAAATACCCATTGATTTAGAAACAAGAACTATTAACACATATGACTGTATAATTTGGCTTAACATTCTAATTGGATTCAGAGAGGGAAGTCAACTTACTAGTCTAATGGGGCTGATACACATTACAGTGCACTCCCTCCTGATCACACTCTTTGCACTCCAGTCTAGTAAAAAGCACACCTGACACTTGCAGTTGCTTGGATCCCTCCCAGAGCATCATACCGTCTTCTGTGGGTGTGGGTTTGTAAAGTGGAAAACCCGTTGGATTAAGGCAGGAGACTGACATAAGCGAGCAGTTCACCACAGAGATAGCCAATTAGACATGGTCTGATTGAAAGGCAAGTGACTGCCAACAAGTGTGCATTTGTGTATTTACACTGTAAAGTCCAGGAGTCTTTGTTTCCTTCTCCATCCAGTCTGCACGTTTAAACCAACAAAAAATAATTTGTATACATACAGCACTTAAAAAACAGGGAGGGGAAGGGAAAAAAAAATAAGAAAGCAGCCAGACCAGCAGCTTCATCTCGGTATAATCATCCTTTCTATGGCACAAATAATATGATCCCAGTTTTTACAAAATATTGCCAGCAGTGTCACTGCGAAAAAAGTGCAAATGATATGAAAACGGCTCTTCATCATAGGAGCAATGAACTTTGCAATAGTAGAAACGCACACTAAGATGACAGTCATGAAGGCCAGGATAACATTTATACATTTCCCCAGGAGCACTTTGGCATTAACCGTTTCGGACTGCTGTGCTTGCTGTTCTTGCTGATGGAGCTCCAGCTTTGAAACCCGGGTCTGGCATGATTCCAAGGCTTCCTGCAGACAGAAAACAAGAATTAGGGCAGCTGTATTTCCATACACCGCTTTTCACATTTTAGCTGCAGAGCCACCCATCAGCTAGACTAAAAGTGTAATTTATTATAGACTCCTAAAACTTGAACAAACCAACTCTTTTAAAAACTATATATATATATCTCTGCATGTGTGTATCACTACCTGCTTACACATGATCAAGTCTGACAATGCTGTCCATGTTTTTACATTTCTCATGCTTTAGAAAAAGTACCATAACTCTAACGTTCATGACAGACAATGTTTCCTGCATATGCTGATAAGATAAAGTACTGTGAAAGTTGTTGCCATGGCAACTTTCACTTCATTAAAACAGCATCAAAGTTAGCTTCTTTGTATACGCTATAGAAAACATTAGGGTAGTACAGACTGGCCGTGATACTAATTAAATATGCTTTGCAACATGTACCATTTGGTTTACACCACCTCTCTAGTCTACGTTACATTCTCTCACAAAGCCACCCATCATACAATGCTGGGACTGAGGCCTCCATAAGAGATTGCCTTCTCCCTCTGTCAGCGTGAGCGCTCATTAATCCATATCCCAAGTGGGCAGCGTGCAGTGGAGACACTGGAGAAATCTGTGGTGATGCTTTTATGGGATTCTCTCTCCCACATGATATATTCCACTTTATACGTTGTTCTAAAGAAAGCAGACCTTGCTCTTCTGCATGAGGGTGAACTAAAAATGGTCTTTGGCTATAATGGTCCCTAAGTCACTAACCCCACACTTCAGCCCTCTCAAAGTGAAACATGGAACAATTTCCAACTGCTTCACTTACTTGCCAAAATGGCACTTTTTGCTGGAGCTGGGTCTTGGGCACCAGTACGTAACACGGTGCAAGGCTATAACTTAATGAGATCGATCAACTTGACATAACCTTTTACCACTGTGTAAAAGGGAAAAGTTAGGCACCAGTATCCCTGCTTCCTTACCTACTCGCAAACTCCAAACATTTTCCTCGCGCTGGCAGGGGTGCTCAGCTGATCACACAGTAAGCTGATTCAACCCAATCCTCCACATAAAAACAAATAAACCCACTGCACTCCGAGATAGCAGCTTTCTTTGCTTGGGTTGGTTCTCTGCTGTTTCAGCAAGTTGAACTGGCTTACCATGTGACCGGCCAGGCACCAAAGTCAGCACAAAGCACGTGGCACAGCACCTTGCAAAAGGCTGCTTCCTTTCACTGTTCTAGGAATTAGTAATAATATAGAAGACAGTTCTTAATGGGTGGCACAAAGTCCCTTAGGGTTCACACGTGCTCTCCACTACACACCAAAGAATTTTCCTGGTCCTTCTTCCACTCTGACCGTAAATTAGTCTCAAATCATCTCATGCTGCTAGAGAAAGTCCATCTGCCAAAGTCTGGTAGATGCAGTTCTTCACTGAGAGACTGAGCAAGTGTTTTAAAAATGATCTGCCCGTCCCTTAGGGACAGAGTGCTCCAAAGTTACATTGTTTGGGGCTTTTTTGATGTTGTGGGTTTGGTTTTTTGGGTTTTTTTGGTTTGGTTTTTTTGTTTGTTTGTTTGTTTTGTGTTTTGGGGGTTTTTTTTGCCATTTGAGTCAACAGGAAGACAGTCTGCGAGCATTCTTCAGTTGTTAGAGAATTTAAACCCAAGGTAAGGCAAAACAATGTTTTCACCATTTTTCATCACTTGCTCAGACATTAGGTAGAAATATTCTGCATTATATAAACGGTTATATCATATATAAATGTTCAAGTATGTAACTACATGCTGTCAGGACAAACTTGTAGAAATTATTACTGGCTTTTGATTGAAGCCAGACATGACTACAACCTATCACTGAGGTGAACACACCCTATAACTTTGATTATAAAGGTCACTGTGACCACAGATTAGAACTCTTAAAATATAAATGGCAAATCTACAAGTCTGTTTATCAGTTAGCTCACTTACTTTTTACCTTAAGCTCAATTTATAAAAAATCCTTGCCAGTGATACGAATACATATTGTCAAAAGTCTGATCAAGAGGTTTTTGTCAAGACATTGTCAAAAGTGGCATTTTACACAGTACAGGGAGACTCAATTCCTTCCTCCTCTGGTGCAAGAAATTACAACAGGCCATTGTTCATCCACAACCCTGCCTAGGCTGCATCATCAATTTCAGCAGATAAAATTCTGAATCCATTTAAACAAACAGTGACTGTCACTGACTTAAATGTGCTGCATTTTCATCTTAAAACAGACAAAACATGTGCTTAAATATTTCCCCAAATTCCTTATACACAAAAATGTAGAAAGATACAAGTGTTTTACAGTACAAGATTTCTACAAAATGTTAGAAGTTTATGATAAGGGAAAAAAAAAAAACCCAAGTACCTGAACATCTCGTGATCGCTCATATGCCTGATAGGCCACTTTCTCCTCTATGCTGGCTAGCTCTTGTTTCAAGTTTGCTGTCTCATGTTGATGAAGATCGGTGAGGTCATTTAACTGGTCTTCCAATCTTTCGTATCTTATCAGGAAAAAAGGTCTAAATTTAGTGCGTTCTATTCAAGCAATGCTAAATCATGAAAACAGTTACGCATTTTAAAAGGTAACTTCTCAGTGTACTATGGATTAATCTGACTGGCATTACAGAGCACAGAGAAATCAGTAAAAACTTTGGAAACTCTCCATGAGCATTAATTCAGCAAAATGAAAGCCTTTTTTGAGTGTTCCTTGCTGGCAGCAGGTGTTAAAAAGCAAATATTTGTACATCATTGGCAAATTATATGAACCATAAACAGTGGCTAAGGGTATCCAACTCATATTTTTCCATTTCTCACTTTTTATTAAGACAAGAAGATACAGTTTCATAAGTAAGCTTAAGCCAGTTAACAGCTCGCCAGTAGCGAAAGGAAAAATATGTTCCCTGGATCCCCTCTCAAACACAACTGCAAGGTCCTGCCATTCATGTGCAGCCTGTTCTGGCATGTCTCTGCACAGTAAACCATTTCAACAAAACCATCAGAAAACTAAAATTTTTTTTGGTGAGTTTATAACTGGGTTTAATAAACAAACAGGCACACGCTGCAGTTGGCACAAAAATAATGGAGGCAAAATTGTTTTGCTGTGGAAATGGTGGGAGGAGGCTTGAGATCTTAATGGCAGTGAGCTGTGAGAAAAGGCCACTCTGCCTTCTCCTGAACCCAAATCCTGAGTGCAGTGGCCATTTGCTCTGTTATTCTCTCCCCCAGGTTACCGCCTGGTATCCCGCCTCCCTTGTATTTAAAGAAGTGTAAACAAGGGAAACATTAAATATTGCAAATCATACTGAGTTTTACCCATTAGCGTAGTAAAGACTTCAGGAATCAACACTTACTTTAACAAGCGATATGAGAAATGGGATATAGGTACAGCAGGTGCAAGCCCTCTGTAGAACATATCTCGCTCCCCGCAGTGGATGATGAAGGAATTAATTGCCAAGTAACAAATGCAAGAGGAAAGTTGTGCTACGGCATTTAAAATTACATTTCACAGCCATGTGTTACACCAGGGTGCAAAGTCACATTGCATCCATGAGACAGCAATGTGTCTGAGAAGTATTTGGACAAGGTATTCTGGACTAAAGGCTGTATTTATCAGCTGTAAGTCAGCTCTGCTACACTGTAGACTGATTAGCATTTTCAAGTCACAATAGATTAGAATTATTCCACCAGCTACAAAACAATTGGCATCTCCTATACGCAGCATTCACATAACACAATATGTCAGTAAGATGCGAGGTGAGGGAATTTTCTGACAAGCCTCTGACAAAAGGCAAAGAACTACCACATCATTTAACTGGAAATATTAGTGTTCTACATGTATTTTCTGTTATTGGAGGAAGTGGAACATTTTGGTACCCGATATTGATTGCAAGTATTTTTTCCTCTTGCTTCTGAAATATCACACAGACAAGCACACGCCCACACTTTCCAAATAGCTTCTATACCCATTCAAAAGCCATTTCAAGAGAACAGTTAAAAAAATACCTATATCTTTCCTCTTGTAACATCTGAGAAATAAAGCCATAGTCTCTTTTAAACTGTGCTTTTAAATTCTCAATATCATCAGCTAATTGGGACTGTGTCTCCTTGATTTCCCTTAGTTCCTCCAAAATCACGGAAAGCTTTCCTTGTCTGTCCAGGGTACTTGCCACAGCAGGACCAAAGGAAGTATTCCCATTACTATCTCCTGAACCAGAGGTACCGCTTGAGCATTCATCATCACTAACATACTTTGGTTTGGCAACAATGGTGGCACTGCCCCCATATGGTCTAGAACTCGTTTCTGGCCGAAATTCATCCAAGGTACTTTTGAGATGAGCGATGTTGTCTGCACTACCAAATTTATTTCGGATCAGGTTTGCAAACTCTCTAGACTTGCTGAAAACAAAGACAGGTGGTGTCAAGGATACACCTGGCACACCCGACTTGCTGCTCTCTGTTCCATGCCCAGAGGTACGAGACTTTCCATGCTGAATATCTTTCAAGTTATCTTTGGAAGTATCCTTAGCATTTTTGGAAGATCCATTTTGTTCAATATCCTTGAGCTTTTTGTGATACTGTTCCAATTTCTTCTGCAGCTGGGCAATGGAGTGGGCAGATTTCTGGTTCTTTTTCTCAAAGACTTGTTTGATGCGCCCAGCCTGTTGCTTGTCTGCACTGTTCACCAGTTTCAAGTACTCAGCCACATTTCCATCTCGAGCCGTTTGTTCAACTTTGATTTGTTCTGTAACCTTGAGGATTTTCTGTTTCAAGCAATCTGCACTGAGTTTGACTTTGTGAAACTCTAGGACCCCATCTGGTACATCAAAGTTCAGGTTGGTGTCAGAGCCTCCACGGCGAATGTTAAGCGGCAAACTCAGGGTATTCATGTCATGTCTTTCGACCTGAGGAGAGAGAAAATAGATAAATGGAATTTGAATTTTACTTTTTAAAATCCAACTTTCAGTTTTCTTTTCCACATGTAACTATAGCAAGCACACAATATGAAATAACTTATAGTAGCAAAATAGAAATTTCCTCATATAAAGTCAAAGCCACAAGGGACACATAGGACAAGAATGACCTAACCAGAACAGCTTCATCCCTATTAGCATCTCGTGCTAGCCTCTGTGACAAAGGAGGTACATTTCATTAAAGCTGCCACAACATCATATCTATGGAGACTGCTTAACAAACACTCTGGCCATAATGGGTTTTCAGGGCATTAAGACCAGAGGGAACTAATACAATTGCTTGGGCAAGACCATTGCAGAGACAAGGCAGAAGCTATATTAAAGTATCATTTAAAGATGCACTTGTGAAATGCTTTAACTAGTCTTTGCTTCAAAATGCCTGACATCCTATGTTAAAAGTTTGATTTCCAACTACAGTATTTATTATTGTCCATAATATGGAAGATCTTGCAGGAAGACCTATGCACACATGCATGTCCAGTGACCACCATTCAATCTTTTACTTGATTAAAACAACAAAAACATCATTAAGCATTGCTGTAAGATTTGTTTTCTCATCCTTGTACAGTTTTGGTGGCCATTCTGGAAATCCTCTCCGATATTCCTGTGTTACCCTTAAAATACAGGCTCAGGAACCAGACATGGTGTCCTACTGTTAATGCCATGCATCGTGCACAGTTTGATCAGAACTATTCTCACTTTGTGTTTATCATCGCGGGTTACAAACACAGAGGGGGTAATACAGCCATAAAATTGTGTCTGTATCTGACCATTTCAGAGACAAGATTATCGCTACTCCTACTTTATAGTCTTATCTTTATATTACTGTGAATTACAGTACTTTTTTTTTTTTTCCTCTTTTTCTTTTGCTACCGCACTGCTCAGGGCACAAACCAGGTAATACAAAAGTTCACATTCGCCAACTTCTAAGAAAAATGGGCACTTGAAAAATGCAAACCAAAGATTTCTGGAGCTGACAAGTCATAACACTCATAATACTGTTGTGGTAGCTAAAATATGCATTTAATATAAGCAAAAATAGTTTGACATAGGATACTTGTATCTTTCCAAAGTCTCATAGAGCAAAGGAATGCAGTCAAGGCAAATAGCTGAAAAGCTTAGATACTAGATCTGTACCCCATATTGCAAATATTTCTTTAAATGGATTTACTAGGCCTGGACAAATTCAGTAAGGAGAAAAAGCTCAGTATAAAACAGTAGTTTCCTGAAACAACCTAAGACGTTTTTGAATAAACTTTGGCACAAAATTATATTGTGATAAATTAATGAATTGCATATACGCATGAGACAAATCTATCACTGATGTCACTCAGGACAAACTGTACATACTTCCAAGAATGGGTGGGTCTGCCTCTAACCTTTACACAGCATTAAGTGTTTACTTCCTTAGTACAAAATAGTCTAAAAATATATCGTAATAATTGGATACAAGCCCAAACCAGATCTCTTCTCCCTTATGTCCTCTCCCTCACTGGAGTCTCTAGCAGTCTGCAAGGTCTGTCATCAACATGCACCCCCTGCCTTCCTGGAACTTCAAGGTCACAACATCAATACAGATAAAACAAACAATAGCATCGAGGGAATACGTCTGCTGAATGTTGCATTGCTTTTGGAGTTGAGGAAATCAATTAGCATGTGGCAAATTACTTCTGAAATGAGTAACACTAATTGTAGGGTCAGTTTAAATTCAGTGAAGTTTAGAAAAGAATTGTGTCTAAATTCCCCAAACACTACTATGAGCAGTTTTTTAACTCACTGGATTGAGAGCTCACCAAGGGTACAGAAGAGTCATATATCCAAGACATTCCTCTACCTGATTGTATTTGGCCAAAATGGCAGTTGTCCTCTTGCCATCATGATGCAAGGTTGGGTCAAGCAACAGAGGCGCTTGACATCTTCTCTTGATGTAATACACCTTTTTGCTGGTGGGGTGGGTTTTGGTGGGTTGGGGTTTTTGGTTTGTTGGGGGGTATTTTTGTTGGTTGTTTTTGTGGGGGTTTACAGGGGAGAGGGTTTAATTTGGGGATTTGTTCTTTTTGGGTTTTGTTGTTGTTGTTTTGATTTTATTTTGTTTTGAGTCAGAAACAAACAGTCACTGGAGGACCCAGGCACCTCTAGACAAGTGGCCTCTCACCTGTATTCTATCTTGATGAGGTAGAACAGTTTGGCAAAGACCCATTTGAAATTGTTTTATAGCTCAACACCAATGTTTTCCTAAGACACCAGAAGTCCAACTTCAAATCCTATTTCAAATCCTATCCCAAAGCCTCCTTTTGCTGCAAAAGTATCATCTTGAGATGAGAAGAATTACCCTCTGTATACCTTCCGGAAGCACAGTAAACATAGCCTGCACTTCCTGCTGTATCAAATGCCCAGTTCCTTATACTGAGCAGAAGACTGCCAAGTAGGAGTCTGGGGTGCTACCTCATCCCCACAGGGACTGGCACACTCTGCCATGATGTGGGCTGAAATCCTCCCACACACTGGAGACTGAACGCACATCCCCCTCAAACTACACGAGTGCTCTTCCAGCTATGCTATGGGTACAGATGATGAATGCCACTCATGCCACTGTTCTTTCTGTGACTCTTGGGTCACCAGTGCCTGACAAGGGCACCAAGCTGTTAATAATAAAGTTTGTTAATAAAAAAGTTGTTGAGAGATTGGTTTGTTTTTTAAGATTTTCATTGTGGCTGCCAAAAGAAAAAACAAGCAAATATACATATATAAACAGTAGTGGCCCCAATAGCCAAAACAACCTATCTGGGACCAGCCATACTTTTGGAAGTGAGAAGCACTTAAAGAAAAAAAGAATGGAATTATCATATATCTCTCCTACCACAATAATAATTAACAGGGAGCTATGGATTAGCAGCAGACAAGAGGAAGCAGTCCCAAGACAAGTGGTAACACAAGGAAGACAACGCATCAGCCCAGAGTCTGAGGAAATATCAGAGACATATCCAGGACCTGGCTTCTAGGAAAAAAAGGGAAAAACCAATTTGTACATGGTTACTGGGATGTTAGCTTGAAAGAAGAAATCTGGGGCTTGGAGAGACCACTGCATTCTATGGAGCAGTTCACATCTGCACTTTGCTACAATCCAGCTGAGAATTAACTGTAATGTTTGTGCTGCTCAAGAACTAGCTTTTAAGAACAGTGATTCAGGAGTGCAGCAATTCAGGCTCCTCACCTGCATCAGAGCCAGACACCACAGATGACTAGATAGGTATCTCTCAGCGGTAAAGCAACTTCCTTCTGCACCAACCCCCCTTTTTCCAAGCAGCCAAGCAGATCCCCGGCTGCATGGCCAGGCTATTCATGCAGCCCATCCCAAGCCAAAGTCCAGAGCTTCGAAAGGGATAGCAGAATAACCAACCGCTCGGTGCAACGAACACAGGCACAGTGCTAGGAACCCTTCATTATGCATGAATTGGCAGGTGTACTTTCCGTCTTAAATGGTAAGTGGAGGGCTGGGTAAAAGGCAACCTGCCATTTATAAAAAAGCATTCAAAGCACAATACTGCTTTGAAAACCCAATCACAGAAGCAAGGACAGTGATTTTATTGGCATCATAATGATCCACACGTCTTCTCACTTACCAGGTTTGCAGCCCATGCTACAATGAGCTCAGAGCAGAAGAGGTCCCCTGTGCCCAAATGCCACAGGTTAAGACTGTTGGAAAGGCATGGACAGGAACTGCTGGGGGTGGGATGGGGGGTTTGGGGGGAGGAGGGGCAGAGCAAGAACATCATGCTTAACAGCCTATGTAGACTGGCCATTGTATCCTCTGGTTGCAAAATGCAGGGCAAATATAGAAGGTTATTTCTTTGTCAAAGATCCTGGGTGGGATCCGTTTGGGAGAAAGAAATCCATAGTGAACAGAGCATACATACACTCACATACATACACTCACCCGAGTGCAGCCCACCCTCAAGCACACATCTCATGGCTGCTCAGATGAATCCCTTCCTCTGTTCCACTGACTGTGTCAACAGCTCTCTGCTGACACTCAGCCACCTATGTTTAGGTGTCAAACTGAATTCTGCTGTTTATTTCATAGATTTCTTCTATACTCTTTTAAGAAGTGGCTGAAAGAAGCACAGAAAATACACATTTGCAAGACAGTCATTGACTGCATACATATGCATCAGGCTCCAGAATGCACACACCTTTGGGTTGCCTCACTAACAGAAGCAAGCCATGAAGACACAGTGTGATCTACTTATTCAAATAGGCTCAGTTTAAAGGTGGTTGGTTTTTACCTTTTTCCTTTCCCAAACAGCCTCATTACCATTACCAGTCATAGCTGTGCAAGCTAAACAAAAGCTTATGATGACAATTTAAGTCTATCTTGCAAGACTTTTAGAGGGGTATCTGATTAGTGCTTAGAAAAAGAATCCTATAAGAAACATACAAGATAGGATTAAGGCAGCTCTAAAGCTTTTACAGTTTAGCAATAGCAACAAAAAAAAAAATCAGGAGTAATTCAAGAAGTCAAGAAGTATACCTATACCAGAAGCACAGGGGTTCCAATGGGTAGAAGAGCATGCAGAGGAGGCTTTGTTGATTTTTAGTATATTCCAAAGCAGAAATGTGTTCGGGGAGAGAGTTTTACCATCTCTTTCAAATACACTGCTCCTTCTAAAACCCACAGGAGAAGAGTGCTTCATGGAAGGCTTAAAACAGTGCCTAATCATCATAAAAGGTTTTAAGTTATATAAAATCAGCCCCCAGAATTGCTGTACAGTATGTAACAGCAAAACACCTTCTGCTCATTTTTTTTTTAAAGAGCTACTTAATAGTAATATCTAGAAGTACCTACACTGAGGACATCATACTAATAATCATGCAGAGGGTTGAGAATACAGGAATGGAGGGAGAGAGCAAACCCTGCTTCTACTTTTTACCTGGGAAATCAGAGATCCAGGGTAAGTGATTTTCCCAAGACCATCTGGCAAATGCTGATGGAGTCAAATAACACAGAAGGTTGTTCTTCTACTGTCAATGTTTCCTCTATCATCTACCAAAGAGACAAACATGAAAACTGTAAGGTGTCTCACTAACACATATCAGGGGTTTATTCTAGGTGGTAGTCAACAGTAATCCCAGATACCCTTTGGCAGGTATCTCTACTTCAATATTCAGAGGCTGGGGAGCTTCAAGGCCATTTCATGAGTAAGGCATCATACAGAAGCAGACTAGCCTGTAGAGCTTTGGATACTTTTGAAAACTTTCCCCATTATGCCAGCATGGGCTGGTAATTACAAAAATTCAGTTGCTATACCAAGCAACTTAGGCAAGACCTCAGATATAGACTAAGCAACTAAGCATACTAGGCAAGACCTCCGATACAGAACCCACTCCTTCTCAGGGTCAGTTTGATCACCTATCTTTCCCTCCATTTTAATTCCTTTTATTAGCACCACAGAGTTGAGACTGTAAGCACAGGCACCTCAAGGAAGATGTAAATGTGCTTGTAATTTTAGTTTAATGAAAAAAAAAAGACATTTAAAGTGCTTTAAAACAAACTCTGTAGAAAGCAATGCCAAAGAAAACTATACATATAAATTTTGGTGTTACTGGAAAGACAGCTTTTACTCTCTTGGTCTAATTTGGTCAATGCCAAATAGCCATGTATAATCTGCGACTCAAATAGCCAAGTTCACACCAAGGTTGTTTTGCCTCAAATCCTATGGACATGCTCAGTTCAAACTAGCAGTATCCCAGAAATAACCTTTTATGTAATTTCTAACTAAAGTACTGAACTAAGGCCAAATTAGCTAGGTCACTGCTTGTGTCTAAATAAGTCTTTAGATATGGTACTATTTCAGATTAAACCAACAATGAGAGAAGAGAACAATGGGGGGAAGATGCAGTAGGCAGTTTTCTGCTTCATTGCTAATACCAGCTCCTTCAAAACCCAAAAACATCCACTGAAAAGTCTCCCATCTCATGACTCATAGTTCTGTTCCAGGTTGTTCCACAGCATAAAACTGACACGAGCAAACCAGTTCCAATAAAAACAACTTCTGTGCCTAGACACTGCAAATTTCAACAGGCCTTTAAAAAAAGTAAGCAAACTACTTTCCATCTACTGTCCAGCAGCCATGTTAAAAAAAAAAAAAAAATCACTGTCCTGGCTAGGGAAAACAATACAGCAATGAACTAATACTCAGATTTACTATGTTGAAGTTTAAGTGGGCAAGAGGTACGCTCCGCAGCCCACAGTTGACTATTTTGCTTTGATCAGTCCCACTCTTTAGATAGGTGCCATTAATTAAGAAGGAGCCATTAAAATACTCTCTCCTATCTTCTTAAATCAAAATTAATGTCATTTCTACATGTGTTCCTTCTCTCTCAGGTTTCCATAGCAGTATAAGTAAATACTTGGGAGCCCCAGGTGCTACACAGGTGGTTCCACTGAGAAGTGCTTATGAGAAGCCTGCACTCCCACCCTCACTGGAAGAGAGTGCCTTCCACCTGATACAAATCCCTCAAAATACAGCCACTATGAATCAGTGTAGGGGTGGCATGCTTTTAAAGAGTAATGCAAGACATTCTGTATCTCTTCTAGACTCATTGTTCAACTTACTTTTAGTGTTTCTAATAAGTACGTTCCCTCCCCTCTCCCGCCAGCTTTTATGGATTTTCTTTCTCTCCCATTCAATAATAAGCTTTCTTTTTCTAAAGATGTTCAAATAGGTGGCAAGAATGAAGTTTTCCAAAATACTGTGAAATACCCTGTGAAAAGCCAGCTGCTATATGTTTTCAATTATTAAACCCTTTTCTATGAATGAGAATTTGATAAAAAGCCAGCCACCTCCCTGCCATGACTAACCACTTCTCATAGTTACAGTATATGCTTCTGATTTCCCACCAATTCTGATTTAGAATGCAGTTTCCTTCATATCACTCCGCTGTCTAACTTCACAGATTACCTATTCCACGTTGATAAAGCTGTAACAGGTCAACTGCTCCCTTCACCTGGTTCTTTCTGTTTCACAGTCAACTCTTAATTTCATTGCTATTCAGATTGTCTAAGCATTTCCTTAAATCCCAGCTCCTGGAACTGTACAATCATACAAGATACTTCCATGCAATATTACCAAGTTTCTTGCCCTCAGTTACAGAGAAATAACTCCCACATCTAACCTAATAGTCAACAACCAACCAGGTCCTCCTTCCGCCAAAATACAATGTTAAGCAAATATTAAATATGTGATTTACAGATCTACAAAAATCAAACCCACAATGCAGCACTTATTTTAGAAAGTCTAATTCATGACTTCTTATTGCTTTGAGCTGGCAACACTTACATAAAGCCTATTTTGTAACAGGAACAATTCCTTGCTATTTTTTAGCAGGGAATTTTGGAAGTACTACCATTCAGAGATAAAACACTAAATTCAGATAAACTGGCCATCACGTGCAAAAGACCCAAGACATGCATCTTTTATTTAACTATTGCAAAACTTCCATCTATAAACAAGAGATGGAACAATATTAACAAGATGGAACAATAGTTCCATCATGCATAAGATCTTTTAATTTGCATTAATGCTGCAGCAGCACATCCTGAGCATATAGACAACCCTGTCTTGTCCTGTGCACGAACTGAGTCACTTATTCAAGGAGCCTCCTTGCTTCTTCCTTTTTCCTCCCTCTTCTCTTCACACTGGGCTGATAAAATAAAATCTCAAACATACATTTCTGTTACATCAGCAGTTCTGCCTATACACAAGACTTTTAGCTCATTTTTTGATATGAGGACCTAATCAAAAGATAAGGTCTGTTTCACTACATTATGTAACAACCAGAGGCTGCCTAATAAGCAGCTTAGATGTAATTTTTCACTATTATGGGAACTACTGGAAGGCTTACAGTTGTGGCTTTGAGCCCTCTTGAAGATGACTTCACACATGCCTGATATTCCTCCCATTTCTTTGACTTTCAGATATTAGAGGCTCTAAGCTTTGCTTGTCCATTAAGTTCAATACTTCGTAGCCCTCCTTCCAGGTATCAGCAGCAAACAAACCAAACGAGCCAACTGAGTTGAACTTGGAAGTGTGCTGAACACCACATGTCTCTCCTTCCATTCTCCTCCTCCCACCCCTGCCCTTACACTCCAGGCTGCGTTTCAGAAAGGATCTCCATTTTGAAGAGCATTCTATTTACCTCTCCATAATAACCAGCACATCTCTTGACAAGCCAACTTTAATTTTCAAAGCTTAGTTATTTATATGCACAAGCAAACTTTTACTGTTTGCCATGTTATACATATATGAGTACATTTTTTTGTTTCACACCTGATATCCAAGGCTTGTGTTTGTACCCAATACCACAAACAAGGCCAAAGGCAGAGAACTGCAGGGAGACTAGGCCACCAAATTTCAAAACTTTGGTCATACTTCATGATCTACATATACTGAAAGAAAAAAAAAAGAAGAAAGAAGAAAAAAAAAAGAAAAAAGAAAGGAAGAAGACAAGCTCAGAAAAGAAATAAGAAACATAAAAGATTTTATTTGAAAGCCTACTTTATTAAAAAAAAGAACTATTTTTATTAACAAAAGTGTATTTCATTATGCAAGAAAAGGACAACTAAAACTGGAACCACACAGATGCATTATTATACAGGTCATTTGGTATTCAAAAAACACTGCTGCAATAATGGTATTTTAAGCTATTATACATAACTGATTAACACTACTCTGAATAAACTCTGGAGAAAACATCTTAATTGCAGTGCAGTAAGTGCCAAAATTCTCTGCAGATTCAACGGACTTAACCCTCTACCCTCCTGAAGACCACAACAAAGAAACTTTAAAGTTCAGCTAAGACCGTTGTATCAATTTTATTGAATATTCAATCTAATGAAATAAAATAACCTATTATTTGTACTTAGTGATGGTTCATCACCATACTCCAATTTGTCCATTTCTTTCAAATTATTGTATACACCATACACTTCAAATGCTAATGCACATTACAGAAGAGATCTCAACCAGTAAAAGAAACTGTATTGTAGAGAAGTTCCACAAGTCAATAAGATAACATCAGTTAATTAAAAACTCCAAATGCAGAAGGCTTGTCTAATTGAAAAGAAAAATCGAAGAGATTCACCCAATTAGCGAAGAATAAAACAATACAGTAAAATTTTTATCGAGTCTTTAAAATAATCCTACCCTGAGAACACACTTCCCCAGTTAGTGAGATTTATTATACTGAATTATTTTGAGAGAGCAATTCAAACAATAGCCAATTTTGGAAGATAAGCTAGGTTAAATTACACTTACGTTATCATATTACTTGTATCAAAAGTGTTAAATCACAATTTTTTTACGTTTTAGTGGTAAACAAAGGAACTATTTTTTTAAGAACTGCCTTTAACGGGGATTCACAAAATTTTAGAGTATGGCACAAAGCCTTGAATGTCATTTTGAACAAGCTTGAGTAGTAACCGTTAAGTATTGCCAGGGTAGTGCTGGCAAATCAAAGCAGACTTTTCCTCTCAGGGATGTTTGGAAACTGGAAATACATCTCTGTTTGGCCAGAACTAAAATGTCAAGGGTGGAATGAACTCCTGCGGATACTAAAAGCTCATTACAAAGCTCACTGCCTTCTACTCCAACTGTAGGGCACATTTGGTGAACATCTTTGTGTAGTATAAATACACAGGAAAATGTATATCACACACAAAATTTAGGCACAAATTAGTGCTCAAACTAAATAAGAAACCAAAACAAAGCCCCCACTCTTTTCTCTGCTATCCAACACAAAAAACATTCCCAAATGCCGGACTGTGAGATGAGAATCACGAACAAGCAACAGTAGTGACTTTGTTCAATAGACTACTTGAAAGTGCTCAGAAAATGTACAGCTGCACAGCACATGAAACTGCATAGAACAGAATAGATTCAGTAGAAAAACTGTGTTAAGTTGGTCTGTCTTACTCCGCTAAAACCATGTTGCTAATCTAAAAGTCACTTAATACAGTGAAATTAAAACCCCTTATCGTACATATAGTAACTGAGAGGGTTGATATTATAGACCAACTTTATGCAACTTCATTGCTACATTAGTATGTTTATGCAAAATCGAGCTCAATGTGGCACAGATCTAGTCAAGAGCTATCATAGGAGATGGCAGGGCTAAAAAGGCAACACCAATAATGCAACACCAGTAGTGAGAGTTGCACAAGAAAATGACAAGCAATGACAGCTTTGCAGCCTGTATTGCTTTCACTATCTTTCCTTGCCTTTGGATAAGTGTCATAGGCCGCTGCCCTTCATATCCAAGGCATTTCCGGTTTTTTTTATTTTTGTTAAAACCCTATCTAGGAGGACAGAGGGGATTAAGGCCTTTATAATGTTTTTAGAGTCACAATTTAATTTGGATCTCAGCTTTATTAAGGATATCTTGGGTGTTTCATCCTAGCTCTCCAGAGCACGTGATGGTGTCAGAGGGATTATTTATTTAATCAAATAGGGCAATACTAACAATGTTAAATTGTTCTGGTATAACGTCTCTCAGATAATGATAAATTTATTCCTCAAACGTTATTTGTTGAAACATAATTAAAATTCAGAGAGGTTTACTTTACCAAGATGTTTATATGGCCAGATGCCATATTAACCATAATTTAGAGTCTAAAGGCAAAACAGGCAAACTTGTCAATTCATAGCAACGAGGGCCACTGGCTAATCAAACGGAGGTTTCTTGGAAGAGGAAATCTTAATATTGTCATTAGAATATTGTAGTACAGTCAACTTTACATAAATAAAAACAAGTATAGCTTGCTACAGAAATAGTATCTTCACTAACTGTTATGTGCTTATTCAGGGTGTAAGTTTGCACATTTTACTTTTCAGTTATATCTTTCCTCTTCTTGCTTTTGCTCATCTAATACTTGCAACTTCATCTTTTTATGTGAAATTAGTTTAATCATGCTTTTTATCCGGGATATAATTTACGTGGTACAATACTTACCAAAATTTGCAAAAATTGCCAATCTGTGTATTAATGTTTCTTAGGAGTCTTATAGAAGCAGATATAGGAAATTAAGACTTTCCAAGAACAATTTCTCTTCTTCAAATAATAGTGATGATTTATATCACACCACACAAACAACAGGTGTTTATTCTGGATACTGCAAAATCCAAAGCACATGATTTTATGCAATCCGTATGTTTCACTTTTAATGGATACTTGATGCAACAACTGATAATATTGCTTAATTAATAAAATATAATCTTAAAAGATTTTGCTGTATCCTCAGTAGTGTTTACTAGTAAATGCACAGTGATGGGTAAGTCAACGGGTACAAATACATATGATAAAATCAAAATTTTCAAGTTAGACATTAGTGCAGACCTGTGTTTTACCCTGAGAATCTCTTCTGGCACTCCTGTTAAGCTCCACATGCTATGAAGAAACATAAAGCTACCTATATTATCTAAGCAGGAATGGTAATAGGAGTTATCTTATTATATCTAACAAAAACTTTATGAAGCAAATAGATATTTCAGATTCTTATATAGCAATAACCTGTGTTAGCTAGACCAGGATAGCAATAATAATTATGCACTTCTGAAACAGGAGCACAGGCTATTGCTTTTCTGCTTGGTTGAGTTGTCACACAAACACTTGCCATCCGTGACTTACACCTTCCAGGAACTGAGTCACAGAGTTCGCCAATCAACTTCTCTGCCAAGTGTATGAAAACAATAGAAGATGCTTCAGAGCAGTTTAAGAGCTATTTTTCAGTTTATTGAAAGTCACTGCCCTCTCCTAACCTACCTCTTACCTCTCCTACCTAACCACAGAGAACTGGGAGAGCCTCTCTTAAGCCGCTGCCATAGTCAAACAGTTGCACTCATCTCATTATAATATTTCTGTATAAAGCTACAGGCTGCCCAACTCAAGTAAGTTTATTTCCCATGTTCTTTGGACATTACACAACAGAACCACTTAAAGCAAGATACAGAAGTTCAGTCACGTGCCTCCCTAGCTACCTTCCCCATATAATTTTATTGTGCCATAAAATACTGCAATAAGCCTGATGGTCTTTTTAAAACAGCTTGTAATCTTAATTCAGAGCATTTAAAACAAATATAAACAGAAAATGGCATGTTTTCAGCTTACATTCAAGCTAAACATAGTGGGTTTGTCAAAAGCCCATAGATATAATGCTAGTTGCCAATTTTCTTTTCATGCTAGTTCCTATGTATTAAACTCATACGAGATTTTTCTAATTTTAGAGTTGTGGCGATATTAGCAGCCTATTCACCAATATGATTTGATTAGAAATGAAGCTGCAATCAATATTCTGTTCCTAGCCTGCCTGCCTCCCTCCCCCTCTTTTGAACTTTCTAAATAGATTAGTTTTTTTTTCTCTCAAGTTTCTATTCGACAGTCTAAAAGGATATGCTTTATCACATGGTTGGCTTTGGTGTAAAAGATTTATAAACATATTACCATATTCAGTCATAGCAACAGCACAGAAAAGAGCAACAAAGTGGAGCTCAGTGGGAAAGGAAGCAGACAAGAGCCATGCTGTCCTTGGAGGCCGACCATGGTTACTGGCATTTCACTGAGCCAGAGCTCCGTACCTGAGCAGGGAGCTCTGCTTGGCTACAGGCTCCGGGATCCTGTAGTAAACAGCCTAACATTCGACACAGCCAACCTCATACCTTTGAAAGTGGAAAAGCAAAACAAAACCCAAACCACAGTACTCATTTTAAAAGATTAAGGCATTAGAAAATTGTCTAAATATTTTTCCCTTTATCTCTCATTTGTCATATCCTCAGAGTAATTTAACTTGCATAAACTACTGACTATAAATCAGATGTTTAGTGGTCTCAACAGGCAGATGAAGCTCTATATCCACTACTAAACCCTCAAAAATATGCCTCCTGTGAGATCAGCCAAATGATGCTAGCCTAATTACAACTTCCACACA
This sequence comes from Phalacrocorax carbo, assembly GCF_963921805.1. Lineage (NCBI taxonomy): Eukaryota > Metazoa > Chordata > Aves > Suliformes > Phalacrocoracidae > Phalacrocorax > Phalacrocorax carbo. Next base: position 50,773,374 of record NC_087513.1, read on the forward strand.
GTGAGTTAATATTCCTTACTGTATTACTTGTTGAAAAAAAATTTTCCAGATACTCTTCCTAAATAAACAGACTGACAAATACAGTCACTTTCTGTAGTCAGTTACTTGACAAGTTTGAGAAACACATAAATAACCCCATAGCCCTTCTACAAGCCAATGGTACCAACAGTTCCTTGAGCAAGTCCTGCTCTTTCTTTCAACTACTGCTCTTTGCTCATCCAAGTCTCTTATGCCTCGACTTCAATTCCATTATTTCTAAGGAATGCTTTCACCTATTACCTCACTGAAAACTCCACAACATACATCCCGGTCTCACAACTACAGCCAAGGCCAAAAATTCAGAAGCCACATGGATAGTGGTTATGTTAGATGTCAGTGACTCCCCTCCCAGAACAACTTGTATTTGCTGCTGTTGTCAAGAAGCTTTTGCTGATACAACTTTGAATTCAATGAAATACAGGGTTGTCCAAGAAGTTACAGCGCAAACTGCACCATACTTGAGCTATACTAAACTGAAGCTACTTCAGCTTATGCCCTCTAGTTCTTGGTAAGTACATTACAATCAAAGTAGACTGGCAGCAGGTAAGCACACGGAAGAAACAGGTTAGAGGAGTCACCTTCTGTACATGCACCATGTGCGTGTACATGAGTAGCAGAGTAACATGCACCAGCCTAGCTGCAGTTTGGATTTTGGTTCTAGAGTATCAACTATTTTCCAAAGTTGAGAAAAGTACTTGCTACCAGCATTAAGTCTGGACAGAAATATACTTTTAAAAGTAGCTCCTGCAAACTTAACACTGTTTGCAATAAAACAAAGATTTGGGGCGGGGAGGAAGCAGATAGTAAGCTAAACCCAAGAATACCTAATTTTTCAGCCACGCAAAGTGGCCTGAATGGCTTATATTCTATGTCAGCTAGGGAAGGAGTTTGCAGATTTGCAAACATTCATTAAATGCTTTGGGAAACTTTAATGAGTTGCAGCGATTTGCATAGGCCAAAAACCTTCCATGCAACAGAAACAAAACGTGAATACAAGGAACCTCACCCCCCAAAACGAAAGACCAAATGACCAGTCACTTCCTTAATTGAGCTGCTCTCCAAATTCAGATTTTAAAAGTCTGTCTCTACATATGATTCTGGTACTAATCAGGCAACTGACATAGTTAATTATTCATCCCATTTGGTCTGTAGGTTTTTTACTTGCTTTTGGTTATCTTTCTTGTTCACTTACTGCTTTGACAAGGGTGTTATAAAAATAAAGGTCAGTACAGAAATAAACACACCAGGTGTTATGTTCCTCTGTAATTTAACAATATTCAGACAATAGTCATATAGCAAAAGACAGTAGGAATTACCGAAAAAGCCTGTTAGGGCTGTCTGCTAGCTGAAAGTCAAAGATTCACCAAAAGAAAAGAAACTCTGTGTTCAAACATTTTCAGGTTCGCTTAGCCACAGATACTGGGAGCACTCTAGTACAGTATATCCATGTATATCCATGTAACAACTCATACATACATTTAAAGTAGTATAAATTGACTAATAAAAACAACTATTTGTTATTATTTAGCTTTTTATTGAAAAGCTGCTTCACTCCTCTTACTGTGATATAGGTGATGTTAAATTTATGGTATTGACATGACAATACAGGTCTTAAAAGATTCATGCGCAGTACTGTGCATGTGTTCTTGTTTAGCATGCAGTGCTGTGGTTGAGGGTTAGCAGAGTGTAAATAACTTAAGACAACTTATGACATGGCGTAATAAAAAATTTATACCATTTTAACACTGCTTCTCAAGTTCTCTAGATGGCTTCTGGGTCACATGAGGCAACAGATAAGAAAAGTTCTTACTATGTTTAAAATATCACAAACTGTGATATTTGATTACCTAATGTATTAGGGCTGAAATATGTCAGAACTGATCACAAGTTTCCTATAGTTTTACCATTATCTGTAGGGAAACAAAAGGACTTTTCCTGGAAATACCTCCTGGAAAGACCATTGTTCCAGAAGGTATATAGTTTCATTACACACAGCAAAAACCCTGTAGGCATGATATAAGTTTTAACCCAACCAGAGAAATTTTGTTAGAGTCTAGAATGCTAAGACCCAAGTACAAGTACTTATCTTGCTGTCAGACAAAAGCTCACAGTGCAACGATGTGCTAACATCTCAGTTGTATAAGACACTGCTACCTGTGAACGTACATAAAATCACTACCTACAGGCTTGGCAGCCTGCCAACATCCCTTATAGTGAGCAAGCCTAACAAGGTCAAAATATTTTTAGAGTAAAATTATCAGAGTTGGGATTATGCCTTTATGATCACCTTCTGAAAAGTTCTCACTGTTAATAGTGGAAGTTAAAAGTTACAGCTGGTAGTTCTAGATACCTGCCTCTGGCACAATCTGCCAGAATGATCTGAGCTGTACTTCTGACCTGCAAAAAGGCAAATTCTAGAAAAACTCCACTAGTTGCAAGAGAAGCCCCAGTGACAAGCTGTATCTTAAACCTTGCATTGAGATAGTCATGCCAGATGTACTCAATGACCTGTTCCGTAGGAATTTGGCTTTCTCCCTCCCCCCAAAACACACAGACACACTGGTGGGCAATACAAGCCAGAGATGAAAAGAACAAAAACTAATCACCACATTGTTCTTTCAAACCAATCACGAGTTTCAAGTATTAAAATATGATCTATTTATTTCCCTTTGGGTCAGTGTTGCCTCCTGACCTGCTCAGCATGTGTTCGTACAATGAAGATTTTTTTATCTCCCACCCACAGAAGATCAAGTGTCATAACTGCTTTCATTGCTGAAACATTCAAGGACTCCTGTTGGGCCACAAGTAAACAGAATGTGTCTTTGACAACCACAGACATTTGATCTGTGCTTACATTTAGATGCCAGATAGCTCCTGCAGCCGTCTCAGGTAAAATTTAATCCTCAGTCTGATACCACAGGCATCTGACACCTTGCACACAGTGATTCTGCTACCTGCAAATCATAACTGAAGCTCTTATGTCTTCACTTTATCTCATCCATGGCATGGCTGACATCCATGAATGATCATGAGAGACACTTGGGCAGGTGGAAAGCTGAACCAGTCACTATTTTAGGTAAAGCAGGAAGGCCTGGGATTTTTCTAAGAGTTAAGCTCAGGGAGGACACTGTAGGACCTTTTCCACTCCTTCCCGGACGATGGGTGGATGCCACATACAAGGACTTTGCTTCAAATCACAGCTTACTGGTTAAGTTCATGAGTTCTATTCATGTGAGCAGCAGCTCACATGAGTTTCTGCCTCACATGAGCTCAGGCTTCTCCCCTTACTGCTTTCCACCTTTATCTTTATATACTTTTTTGTGAACTCTTCTGTTCTCAGTTCCTTGTCTGTCACTGCTTCCCTCTTGCCTTTCTATCTAATACCTTGTCATAGGTGGATACCTTCCCCTAACCAAGAACTTCTGCAGGGTCTACCTACTCCCCAAAATTTCCTGACACAATTTAGATTTTGCTCATCTCTGAACCAAGGGGTCTTGAAGCTAGGATCTGGCTTTATAACATTTATAAGAGAAGCACATAATTTGTCATTAATGATACAACTTCCTGTAAATCCTATCAGTATCCAATCACATTAGGAAATTTGAAGAAAATAATCTCACTATCCAAGCACAATCTTTCTACTAGGTCATTCTTAGTCTCTGAAAAGATGCCTTATCAAATGTACAGATACTCTTTGGCTTACATAACTTTACAAGGAAAGCAACAGCAACTTTAATTCCAGGAGTCTAACAGTAAGTTCACAGTAGCAATGCAATGCAGCTGCAGAAGTAAGAACCAGCATGAATGCAGAACAAGCAGCTCTGTAAGCCATGTAATGAGATCTGATACTCAGCCTTCCCCATCAGCCTTCCAGTACCTGGAAGAAATGTTTTCCTCTCTTAGTCTCTCGTATATGCACTTTCACTTCTCAGAAGTACAAAAAAGTATGAAATAGATCATATACAAAAAAACCAAAACAAAACCCAAACAAATTCAGGCCAATATTGAAAGTTTAAGTGCTATGTTATTATCGGGCATAATCTGTTCATGAGGCTATCCAGGTTGCCACTTGCCTGTCAAGCAAAAATAACATCTGCTTTAAAACGTACCATTGCACTGTACTGTAGATACTGCATGAGGGGGAGATGATTGTAATTGCACTATCAAACGTACTTCCCAATTTTTTTAGCTAAACTTTTTTTGAAGCTTACAGCAATTAAAAGAATAAATTAAATCTCTGTATAATCTGTATAATGAAAAGAATTACCAACATCTTTTTGTCTCTTTTGTGCCACTCACATAACAAAGACTGGAAAGATGGTAAGTAATACTTCAAAAGCAATTTAGCTGATTGAAACAGAGCCATGATTCTAAATAACCTACACAAGAACTAACGTAGGTAGTATGAAGACTTTGTACTAACACAAATGTCACTGTTCCGAGGGAGATGCACTTAGCCAGCCATTTCCTGAATTCTTTTTCCTGTTATTTCACATTCTTTAAAACCTATTTTCCTGAAGAGTTTGTTCCCTCATTCTCCAGGGATTTCTTTGCATGACTTCATAATAGTCCACTAATGAGGACACCGATATCACAATCTGTTGCCAGGGGAATCAATACAGAAGCAAAATGTATCATGACTTCACTGCAGAAATCAATGGGGAATAAATACTCTGTATCAAAGATGGATCATGTGTTTAGTCATATGTGTCTTCAACAGGCACGGGGAAAGAAATGACCTATAGACTTGCTTATCAGTTAAGATCATTCATCAAGGAAGTAACAGTTGGATTCTAGGCTCTCTTCAGCTTCAGACATGTACAAACTCTCAGCTTCAAAGAAGATACCCCAACCACCAAACTGACAGCTAAGACAATGGCATTCCTCTGCCTCTCCTGAGGAGCTCTGGCCACTGAACCCTGAGATTTATGGAGAGAATACAAGAGTAGGGCAGTGAGGACACGCCCCAGCAAGGGGAAAAGCTGTCCTCACACCAGAGACATGTTTTGAAGGAATGCACTGTCACTGAAAGAGGACACACTAGCATGTTGCTTTGTGTTCTCAGGCTTGCTGTTGTTATTCTGCAACAGGGAACGGTGCTGGGGCCAACCTGCTTCAGGAGGTGCAGAGGCCTTGATCAGATTGCACACCTCAGAAACACAGAAACAAGATGGTGGGGAATACACAAGGTGTCCTTTCCTTTCCTTAGTTCAGCAGCAGCTTACTTATGCCGCATTATTTCTGTGAAACATGTTGAGTCTAATTTTTATCCTTTTCCAGTAAATCCCTATTTTGGCCCATTTTTTTCAGTACATTATTAATCAGCAGCATTTGAGCCACACTTCTCTCCCATTAGAAGAGCAATTGTGCTGTAATGTTCCTCATCAGCCATGACCTGAATGGAGCTTACCAAAAACCATGAAAACCATCACTACTTAATACCGACAGGAATAACTTGAAAAATGGTATTGTATGCAAACCTGAGCGCTTAAATGGACTGCAGGCAGAACCTAATTACCATACACTGTTCTTACCTCTTCAGTAAATGCATAATACAAGTAATGGCATCTAGTTACCCCTAAAATTCTGGTAGGCTGGAATTGGCTTACATACCTAAATAATTCACCACTGCAGAGAGGTGATTCCACTCCAGTTTGAAATGAAGCCACAAGAGCCTGTCGCTGTTCAGACTCTTCTGCACGCATTTCCTGACTTAAGAACCCCAAGCTGTTCGTTACAACAACTTTAACTGTTATGCCTGAAGACTCCATGCTATTTTAAAACTCTGGTGATTTTATTTTTTTCTATTAAATATACTCATGAAAGAGATTTTCATCAACTAGTCAGAGGACAGCAAGTACCTGTACAAAATAGCTTACATCCTTTGGAAATTTTCTTGGACAATCCTCCTCTATATGTCAGGTATTACAAAAGATAATAGGAAAACTATGGGGGGGGGATTCCTCTATCAACTGAAGCTTCAGTTCTTCAGATTATGAATCTTAACATGGATGTCTACAGTTTGGCAAGCAAAAATCTAACCAGAGCTAAAAAGTTACCTGCAATATCCAGCTTTGTATGCAGCAAAGCCTAATGCCTATTAAAAGTCAGGTTTGTTTGTTTTTTTTTAATGAAAGTGCACTAAGTGTAGACAAGCCGTTAAACACTTAACACTTGTTAAGGTACTATGCAACAATCCATTCAAAAAAAAAGCAACATTTGTTAATTTTTTATGCCGGTCATGACTTTCTTGCTTCAGTGCTCATGAAAGTGAAATATTAATGTCACGCACAGGAATGAAGCGCACAGAAAACCCCCAGAGCTCTGTCAAGACACCTAGATCCAGAGTTTCAGAAGCAGCAACCAGACCTATTTCAGTATAACCATTTGTCCACACTGTGTGGCAGCTAAGCTAGTGCAGAAAGGGTTTTCAATTATTTGACTAACATCAATTGCTTTTTGTGTTTGCAAGCATGGACGAATCCAGATTCTCAAAAAAATTATTGGGAACATCGCTATACTATGCACCTGAAGACAATGAAACTCTGTCAGACAGAGTTAAGTGTGCCAAAAAACCAAACCACGAGATGCTGTGTTCTTGAAATAAAAATACAAGATGTAGATTGACAAGAATTTTCCATTTATCTCCTGTCACATGAAGCATGTATCCAAATTTAGTTAACACTAGTCTTCTGTGAATCTTGAATTCAGTCATGGCACTTGGATTAAAAAAAAAACAAGAACAACAATTGTTTAAAACTAAAACCTAAGATTTTAGGTTCCAATAACAAATGCAACCCTGGAAATGGTCAAAAAGAAAAAGAGAGGGAAAAAAGGAACTAGCTCCCTTCTAAAATTTCAGTGACACGTTCTGTATGTGTCAACACAAACACTTCCTATGGCACTTGATCTCAGTGAAGAGAGCAATGGTGTGATAGGAAACAGGTACATCAAAATACAGTCAACGCATCAATGGTGGCAGGAAGCACTTTGAGTAACACCAAGCACCACACCACAGCAAAGTGGTCTGCTGCCAATATCTGCTTCTTCACTTGACATATTTTGCCTTCCCAAAGGCACAGCCTCTCATTTTGAAGTTGCCTACCCTCCTTCACAGTGGCGACTCTGGAGAGACAGTTGGCTGGGATGTTGTGTTCAAATCAACCTTGCCTTCCCAGTACTCCTACTGAACTCTCTCTGGCCAGCCCATTCTCTCTTTCTATGCTCCAGCATGACACAATAAAAATGCCAGAGCACCTTCACCCAAGCATTTAGGGCAGATCATTAATAGAGTTTTCAGTATTAACACGCTTTTGTCAATTCATTACTACCCTGCTGACATGAAAATTTCATTCATGTATAAAACTGCCTTTCATGGGAGAACTCCATAGTAGTCAGACACTATCAGAGGGCACACATTACACTTGATCGGCAGCTGAATAAGCACTGAATATGCACCAGATGCCTAACTTGATCCCACATTAACTTTATGCTTCTTCTGAAGGGTGTCATTATTGTCAGCAACACAATATAAAGGAGCCCACAGATTATTAAAATGGGGGGAGGAGGCCGGGGGAGAACACTCTTTTTGAAGGGCTGGTTACATGCAAACTGATGGTCATCCCAAAGATAACAGCATCAGACTGTGTTCGGAACCAGCAGACAGGCATCTGTTTCTAAGGTTACTGAAGAAGCTAAAAAGGAAACCTCATACCTGAGCACAGCCCGTATATTAAGCAAATTGTCTAGAGTTCTACAGCTCAAAAGCAAATACCATTAACTGCTTTAAAGACACTAGCAACCCAATTGTCTTCCGACTGACAATTGACAGATGAACAATTTCTATGACAAGTTGTATGAATTTTCCAAGAAGCATCTCTAAATCACTACTAGAATCCATACATGCCCACAAAGATTAGCCAATCCATTTTTTAATGAAAGATTGGATGTCCCTGGAACATTAATCTTCTGTTATGCTATGACTTAACGCTTGAACTGGTGAGCACTATGGGCAAGAACATCTATGTGTTAACACAGCATTACTATTTTTTAAGCAATAATTTGTCGTTGTCTTAAATTACCCAGGCTACAAACTCCAGCAGCACATTGCCCATTATATAAAACTTTTTCCAATACACCTGAAGGGTATCAGGACCAGCAGCTAGGGTAGAGGACTACCGTGAATATGTATTCTAGTCTAACACAATTAAGCAAAATTAAGGCTTACCCATCACAAAATGGATCGGATTGTTAACTAAGCTTAACCTAAGTATTTAATTTGAACTGAAGTACAAGTGTGCATATATTCCTGAGTGTGGGAAAAAAATGAGACAGGACCTGACAGTTCTCTACCACAAACAGAATTTTTTAAAATGTTCCGTAATGCAAAATTATCCACTAACTCTTGAAGATTTGAGCTTTAGCTCAGCCTGAATAGCAGCATGGAACCTTCGGACACTTCCAAATTGGTAAGAGAACAACTTGCGGGGACAGTCTGCTGTATAATCCCCCACAATCCCACAGAAGCATTGGTTCAGCAAACCCAGTGAAACGTAGTATCATATGGACCTTAGAGTCATTTCCTACAGTAACAATGCCAGCAACATCTTCCCAGATACCCTCACCCCACACGTACCTCAGTACCCTCAGATTCTGTTGAAAAGGGCCTGGGAGTGCTGGTGGACAGCAAGCTGACCATGAGCCAACACTGTGCCCTTGTGGCCAAGAAGGCCAACAATATTCTGGGGTACATTATAAAAGGAGTGTGGCCAGCAGGTTGAGGGAGGTTATCCTCCCCCTCTACTCTGCCCTACTGAGACCACATTTGGAGTACCGTGTCCAGTTTTGGGCCCACAGTTTAAGAAGGATGCGGAACTGCTTGCACAAGTCCAGCGGAGAGCTACCAAGATGATCGGGGGATTGGAGCATCTCCCTTATGAGGAAAGGCTGAAAGACTTGGGTGTGTTTAGCCTGGACAAGAGAAGACTGAGGGGGGATTTCATCAATACCTATCAATATCTAAAGGGTGGGTGTCAGGATGATGGGACTAGGCTCTTTTCAACAGTGCCCAATGACAGGACAAGGGGCAACGGGCACAAGTTGCAACACAGGAAGTTCCACTTAAAGATGAGAAAAAACTTCTTTCCTGTGAGGGTGACAGAGCAGTGGAACAGGCTGCCCAGGGAGGTTGTGGAGTCTCCTTCCCTGGAGACATTCAAAACCTGCCTAGACGCATTCCTGTGCCCCCTGCTCTGGGTGTCCCTGCTCAAGCAGTGGGGTTGGACAAGATGATCTCCAGAGGTCCCTTCCAAGCCCTACCATTCTGTGATTCTCTTAAGTCCCTAAAATGCTATAGAATATTTTCTGCTTCCTCCTATGTCCATAACTGTCCTTTATAATGGCTCCAACTTCATTAGTGTCCCTTGCATAACCTTTCTGGCTGGGCAGGTGGGCAAGAGAGCATATTTTGTGAAATATCTTCCTACTGTGGTCCCTCCCTATGAGCATGGATAAGTACCTGGTGAGGACACATAAAAATTATTTTCACAAGATGTCTGGGCTCATTATCTTTGAAGTCACTAGTCTCCCATCGCATTTATTAGACAGAATACATTCACTTCAACAAAACTAAATGATGCAAAAGCCTCAGGAAACATGTCAAATAATTTCCAGGACAGAAACAAAGGACTTAAAGGAAATTCCTGGCTCCTAACATTGAAGTTACATTCATAAACTTACCAGGCTTCCTTTCAAAAGAAGTAATGTATTTTTCCTGCTACCCAAGTTTGGAAAGTAATTTCAGAACCTCATTATTCCCATGAATAAAAATTTTATCTTGATTTACTACCTTTACTTGCAGTTACATATTTCTTTTCTATAACCAACTTGATTTCAAACATTTCTCCTTGCTATTGGCACATAGGTACAGGATAATCTACATTAAATGAAAATTAATTTAATAGTAGAAACTTCCTCTCTTCCCTTAAAGGAAAATTATACCAGATGCTTTGCAAGATTATTAACCATCTCTAATCCAATCTCTCTTCTATTTCCCCATCCCCTGTGAAATCTCCACATACTGTTTATCACATGGCACCATAGCAAGACTGACTCAGGGCCACACTCATTCTAAGCACTGGGGGAATTCAGCAGATATGGTGTTTACCTTTGCTAAAATAACAGACCATATTAACTGGCAGGACACACCACTGGTTGAACCAAAAGTTAAATTTAATTTAAAACCTAATGAGACAAAAGAGCTAAGAATGCATTAGTCCAAAGTGAAATGGACACAGAGGGAAGAGGAGAGAAAGGTTAGTCTAGGAGGTGACAGGAAATCTGCATGCTTCAGACTGGGAAAAAAATGCCCAAAGAATCTGAAAAAATTAACCATCAGTTTCATAAAAGCTCTGGGCAGGATTTAGAGTTGTAACATGAGGAATCTTTAGGGCTGTTTAGCTCTTTTTAGCTTTTAGAGGGTTTGTGGGTTTTCTGTAATGTTATGAAAAATATATGCTGGCACAATAGCACAGGTTCTTTGTTACCAAATCTAAGTACTGTCAGCACTACAACTACCACAGACAATTCAATTTATGAGACTTCTGACTAAAGCCATGGTGTTACATGCAAGAGCAGGAGCAGTCTAGCCACTGAAACACTAATGTTTAAAATAAAAATAATTAATTCATCTTGCTATTGTAATTCATACTGGCCATTAAATCCCAAAAGAGGATATATGTCCTGTGCCAACAGCAATAAAATTCTCTTTTCTTGTGGTAGCTTGTAGATGAACAATGATTAACAGCGACTTCCCAATCTTCATAGCCCTCACCTTTATTCTCTCAACTTTGTGCTTTCATAATGAAGTTGATAAACTACAATTTCTATACAAGTTTTCCCAGAGACAGAAAAGTGCAGGAGATGGTATGAAATATAGCTAAAAGTCAAAAAAAAAAAACCAAAAAGGCAAAAAAAAAGCAGCAGCACATTCCATGCATTCCACATGGTGTAATTTTACAATCTTCCCCCCACCACCACCCCCCTTACCCCCCCCCCCCCCCCCCCCCCGAAACAGTGGAATCTAAGATCAGCCAGATTTTCTAAGAAAATGCATCCTCCAGTTCTGTCTGTTCTTATTTTTCTAAAAGGAAAAGAAAGATTAAATTTATACCCTTACAGAAAGTGTATAAATATTTTACACACACATATATGTACATGTTTACATATGTATAAAACAAAACACACAATGGCATATATTATGTCATTAAAATTACATCCTTGTCCTCTTTTCTTCTCTCCCACAAAACACAGACAACCCCAAAATTGTTTCTATTTAAAATACATATTTTGTGCAATCTGGTCATTTTAAACTAATGTCTAACAATTAGGTAACTTGATTTCACACCTGCAAGAGTAGTATCTAGCATACCAAGAACATGGAGTTCTGAGTCCATTTAGAAAAAAAAAGATAGAGCGCCATGTTACACGAAGAACACACCTTGCCAGAAAAGAGCTTTATACAGTAGAGACAGTCCATTACTTAGGGGGATGATGACATAATTCAGAATAAGCATAATTAAAAATAGAAGCGTGTCTTCTGGAAAGTTCACGTATCAGAACATTGCAATATTTTCACATTGTCAATTTGTTCACTTCTGAAAAAAAATACACAGAAGTGATGCAGAATATATAACATATACCTACAATTTCAAATAATGCAGGAGCATCTGCTTTAGTCATTCTCCCTTTTTAAAATGACAAAAGGCTGAATAAACAATGCAAAGCCTGCTCAGGCAGAAGAAAACTGAGTACAGTGTTAGCCTAAGGAATACTTCTGAGCATTCAACATTCAGAACAGCAAGCACATCTGCTGTGATAATGCTGAGGGTTTTTTGCAATGAGCTGTAGAATTGAGGACAGTTCGTACCTTTGTTAACATGACTGTCTCCTAAATCTTATTGCTATTGCGAAGATAATGACAACAAATAGACCTGCCTGCCCCAGGAGGAAAAGACATTTCAGAGAATGATGCAATTTTATCACAAAAGTCTCAGAGCACTCAGAACTGAATCTTCCCAGTATGTTAATCACAGCACTGGATAATACCAGTCACTACCCTTTTAAAATGAAAGCTTCCCCAAATTTAGCAAACAATAATTACTACAGGAAATAAAGATATTGCTTCGTGTGTTGGCTAGTAAAACATATGGCATGCTCACTGCCTCTTATATGGAAGTTTCAAAAACTCAGCTAAAGGACAATACTTCCATGCCAATTTTAACTCTGTAGCATTAAAACACACTAACAGGATGATTCAGTATATTAAGATATGAAACTGTTCAAAATCATCTTGGAAAGAGAATTTCTTCCCCTTTCCAATTTGCTAATCCTACTTTCATAAAACTATGTATCTATCAGTCCATCAGCCTGTTGGTCACCAAAACAGCAACATCATAAGCAACATGTTTGGCCCTACACAGAAGCATACAGTGATAAATTTTAGACAAGTATTCAGACACAGCTATTAAAGCTTTGTCTCACTAAACCACACGCAGTTCCCACCCCTAAAATTAGCAAGCTACACTGGATGTAACCAGAGACAAAAATTTATTCTTATAAATAGATATTAAAGACTATTGCAATGTGCAAGGGATATTAATAATATTAATTTAACTCTATGTGGCATTTTAAGGCTGTCTTACTACGCAGTCTGCATATTAATTGTAGCCCTTTATTTTCCTACAATCAGACATAAATGTTAGCTTAAAAAAAAAAAAACACAACCAAAAAAAACCCAAAAGTATGAGGGTTCTGTTTTACACATAAAATTACTTTCTCCACTTTCAAATATGCAAATTCTAACCCAAGTCCTCACTTAAGATTTCAGTTTCCATACTAACAACTTCAGTACAAGTTAATTCAGTCAGCATCTGTAATAATGGTATAAGGCTGAACAACCTTTGTCTTCTCATTGCTAGAGAAAGACAGAGTGAGGGAAAGTGGCAAGATAAGCTAGGTGTCTGCAGGAACAGAGACCAGTGCTGCAATTCCCTGTGTACTGTTAGTCACAAGCAATCAGGCACAAACATTAACTACACATTTATGCTTGAGGAGTGACGAGCATCAGACCCGAACTTCCTTAACTTAGATGCTGATTTGAACCTGTGGGTAAAGTGCAGGGATTTCCTCTTTCCCCCATTCTCTTCAAAACGTCCATTCAGGAATAGGAAAAGCAGTTGCATACTGAAGATTATGGGGCACCTTCTGAAAAGAAGGCGTTACAGTTTTGGGAATTCACTGACAGATCATGCTGAAGAAGCACTTACAAGGGGAACTAATGTGTTCTTACTCTGAAGATTTGAACAGAGGAAATTAGAAGATCATCACAAAGACTAAAAGTTTCAAAGGAATTAGGACACAGTGTCATCTGTCTCTGGAAGGTCAGGATTTAAGTAAGTTATGTATTTTCTTAGGCATCCTCTAGTTGGACCTCTGTCAGAGCCATTAAGTACAAATTCTATACATTCTTTAATACAACAGCAGTGCTGCAAGACAGTCTTTCCACCTCAAACTCCAGCCTTCTTTGCCCTCTTACCTCTGCTACTGTGCTATACAGGTTCCTTTTTCAGTCACACCTACTTTACAAAATGAATGTGACAGCACTAACAGTTGCCAGTATCTGGGCGTAAAGTAGTGTCATATACATCCAACTCCACATTCTAAAAATTCCTACAGAAATTTCTGCCTTGGGATTTTTAATAATCAAGTTCTGAATTTCTGAACCTTGTGATGCCTACTTTGCTGAAAGAATTAATTTTTTTTTTTTTTTTGCATCAGCAACACCTATAACAAGACAATACAAATACTTTATGCTGTGGTGTGTCCTCCCACTTCCTATTGCTACAAGCTTGTCTCTTTCTGACTACTTACTGACATGCTACATGTTCATAAATGCCTGTTTTCATTGATGAAATAATTACAAATAGCATCTGCAGAAGGCCTAATCCTGCACCACTGAAATTACCCAGTGTTGCTGCTGATTTACCCAAGAGCAGGACACAGCTGATGGGAATAGAGTGCAAGACGCTGCCAAACTCAACATTATTAGAAGCACATGCTGCTACCGTAAATAAAAAGTGCCCTACAGATTTACAGAAGCAATCTTTTACTTTCTTGCAGTAACGATAAGGTAAACTTAAGATTACTCTCCTCCTTTCCAAGTCACACTTTGGTATTTTTTCACCTTTCTTCCTTTATTAAGAAAAAAAAAAAGCAACACTTCCACAATTTAATTCTGGCTTAACTACGCAGAGAAAAAGAATGCATTTCTGTACAGTACTCACAGTAGAAGCACTCTACAATAATCATCATAACTGAGCCAAAACAGAGAGAAGAGGGGAAAGGAAAGGTAACATCCTGTACTGCCAAATTTCTGAGCAACCAGAGACCAATGGTTTCTACACATAATGGCAAAGCTGGCAAAAGACAGATATTTTTTTTAAAAAAAAGTTCTCCTAAAACAGTAGTTACACATAAGTGAAATGAAGATTCAGTAATATTAAGAGTGCATAGTGCAAGAATGAGAGCCAGAAAAGCCTTTTGCTTGTCTGCCTAATGAAAGGAACTTTAAGTCCCACTCAAGAGTTCATTTGGCACAGATGCCTAGATACTCAGTGCATACATCTAGTTCTAAAATGCATGAAAAACGGTGAAACTTGCATCTTTTCTGCGGTGCCTGCAATATCCACTGCTACACAGCTATTTAGAGTGGATTTAGTCTCACCCAGCTTCAGATCTCACCTGTATGTGATCCAGTTTAAGCTTCTGCCAAATCAACAGAGATCAGACTGATCACTTGCAAAATCTGTGCCCCTCTCAGTTACAGAGGGTGCCCTACACAACTACCATAAGATCAGATGCCCAGTTTTAAACAGTTACGCAAGACTTCTACAATTTTGGGGGAAAGAAGCACCTATGGCGGGTAATCTTAAAATCGGCCTGATGTGGGAAGCAGGAACGTACATTCACTGTGTATTTTTGGATCTCCACAAAGAAGTCAGAGTTTTGTCCGGTTTTGTTTGTTTTTGTTTTTAAGTCCATCCAGATGGCTAATGATTCTGAAATATGTATCCTTCACAGTATTTATCCCCTCACCTGTTCACATTGAGAAAAAATCATATTCACTTCAGAGAGGTTAAATGACTCTCATCATTCTACATGGGGTGAGAGCTGCCACAGTAGCCTGAAACCACGTCACCAGAGCCTTAGGCTAACATTGTCACCACTGCTCTAGACTCCATTTCAAAACATAAATACTCTTCAAGCAAATCACTGAACATTAACCGCCACACTGCATAATGACAGAGAGCACACAAAGCTTATTCTAGTTGACTCTCTCAAGTCCAAACAAGAATAACTGAAACAAGGGCTTGGCTATTTGTTTCAAAGCACCACAAGTGGGTGTATCTTCATTGCAAGAGTACTTCTTCAAAATTAAAGAGCAGTTTGTATATATGTTACAGGGTAATGTACATATTCAGTAGTAAATGAGAAATCGCACCTAAAGTATGCATGCAAAGTAGCAACATAGGTCAAAACATTCTGTGAAAGAAAATTTGTAAGCTACAGCACTCAAAGCCCAGCTTCCCAAACCTAGAAGAATACCATAACTTTTGGCAACAAATCACAAGGCGAAAAAACAAACAACAACCCACTTGACACCAAGTTTTATGAACATCACTAGAGATTCTACTTAATCACTTCCAGATCAGGTTTTGTCAGTTCATGTCTTAATCATTCTCCTGAATATTTACCTGCAATCTGAGGCTTTCCAGTGCCTTGTTAAAAAGAGAGGGGGGGGTGGGGAAGGAGATCCTTGGAGGCAAAAAAAAAAAAACAAACCCAAAACCAACCAAAAAACCACA
This sequence comes from Phalacrocorax carbo, assembly GCF_963921805.1. Taxonomy (NCBI): domain Eukaryota; kingdom Metazoa; phylum Chordata; class Aves; order Suliformes; family Phalacrocoracidae; genus Phalacrocorax; species Phalacrocorax carbo. The sequence continues at coordinate 50,789,336 of NC_087513.1, forward strand.
GAAAGGTGCGTCTTTTTTCTATGCTAAATTTATACTGCAAGACACAATGATGCCCCTCAGGTAGAAATCCATAGAAAGCCTGTTTCATAAATATCAGAAACGGAAGATTTGGTCAATAGGATGTCTCTGTGCACTAGAGAGAGAATACCATAGGAGTTAATGCTGGAAGGACACAATGGAATGACCTGGTAATGGCATATCTCCTTCACCAGTAGCAGTAAGCATCTAGCTCTTACAGACAGTAATGCTCCTTGATGCTTCCCAAGACAAGTTGCTTATGACCACATCCACACAGTTTATTGGAAGAAAACATGCAAGGGCCAACACAGACAGCCTCAGGGTTTCTTCATATACATACTGGCAAAAAGAGGAGAAACTCCCTCTGATTGTCAAAGACCTTCTCATTGTCTTCACTCTTTTCCTTTCCTTAAATCTTCCTCAGGTCTTGTTAAGAAATGTTTTCACTCTCATCCTCGAGCCTTTCCACACCTCTGGTACAAAGGCCTACCAAATCCAATCCACTTGCATGGCACAGAAGGAGCATAGATCTTGTACAGACCACAGGCCTTCATGAGGGCAAGCAGCACGTGCCTGTGATGACGCTGTGTATCAGAAGGGCCTGAGTGTCACCCATTGCATGAATTCATGTGTGAAGGAAGGGTTCTACTGCAGAGACCTCCACAGAAAGCTGAGGAGGACAACTTAAGAGTGTAGCAAACTCACTGTCAACCGTCTGGACACGTTTTAGCACAACAGGAGCCTGGCAGCTACTGAACCAGTCTGCTGCCATTTACTACCTGGGTTTAAAAGAAACTCCTAAGACTATCCCTTTAACTCTTATCTTAGGAGCAGGCTGTCATCCTTCTTTTGTTCACCAAAACTGAAATTGTGTAATTTGATCAAAAAAAGGACTGGTTACATATGATAAGATGTAACCAGATTTCTTCCTTAAGATACGGGGGTAGGGAGCATGAACAATGATAACCACGTTTTCTGGACATAAGAGGGAAGGGGAAAGAAAGAAATCAGAAACCCAATGATGTGAAGAGATACTTTGCTGATCTGGCAACAAACATCAGGGACAACCATAACACTGAATTGTCTTATTCCTGCCAAAACTTCTAGTAAAACAAAGATTCCTAACGTAGTAAGAGCCACACACCCACAGTGTCCCTACTATCTTCTATTGCCCTGACCACGTCCAAAAGCTGCTGGGACTCCCTGGGACAGGGAGTGAGGAAGCTTGGCATTGGGAGGGGTGCAGAATCTGCAAGCACAGTGTGACCACAGTGGTGGTGAAGCTAGTAGGCTGTTAGTGGACTTGATAGCTCTGAGCAGCTTTGGGAAAGCTGGCAGGGTGAAGGTGGCAACCCACAATGCTGCAGACTGCAAGAGAAGCTGTGAATGAATGCACAGTTAAAAGTCTTCTTTGGCCCTCCTTAGGTAAGAAGAGTTCCTCACACCTGATCTAGGCAACTCTCACTCAACAAGATATGTTCTGTTAACACTAAACACCTATAAGACTAGTACTGGGTTTGATCCTACTCAGTTCCACAGCTTTTGCCTTTCCTTGAGGCTGTCTGCAGCCTTCAACAAAAGCTATTGTCTACTGTAATCCAAAACACAGTCAATGACCACCAGAGCCCAAGAAACAGCCACCTCCCATTTGATTTATAGTTATCTCCTAGGAAGTGAGGGTGAAGCAGTGAATCTTCGGAAGTCCTTAGCATACTTACAGTAGTATAGTATGTTGTTAAGAGTCAGTCCTAATTGGTCTATCAGTTTGATCTTTGGGCGTCACTCACCTGTACAGACTTGCTGGTATAAAGCAGCACATTTTCTGCATATTTATATCATTTGCATTTGTACAATGAGCACTAGCTTAACTGTAATTTCTGTATTACATGTACTGGAATAACTTGGAATAAAAGGAGGATTGAATGCTGTAAAACCAGAGAAACTTGCTACACCAATTTACCCTAACAAGGCTTCTCTTCCTGTCACAGTAATTCTTGTAGTGTAGCACTGAAAGCCCACTTAGAAATTCACTGAAGATTTAAATCCCAGTAATCTACAGACCCCAAAGCACTGACTCCTCACATTTCCTGTAAGCTGTGTTACTTGCTTTTTTGGTGGTGGTAGGCAATATCAGGTTTTTCTGAAGAATGGAGGGCTTACACTTTCACCAGTTCTGCACAACACTTTATCTCACCTTATAAATTAACACCACCTATGCATGTAAACTGACTCCAGAGCACTGCAGTCTTCCCTATCTTTAAAACACCAACTTCCACCATAATGCCTCATCTTCAAATGAATAGCCTTGCTTTAAACACAGGATGAATAAGTCAGTAGGAAAAAATCCTATTTAATGCTTGAGAAGACAATGGTGTAGTACCTTGTAGGTGAGTAGCCTTTTTGAAGGCCATAATCCTATTAACTTTAACAAAAGTCACTTGAAAAAGATAATCAGAATGTTTAATTGTTGCAATCCTTAGATATATACACACACAGGCTGCTCTTTTCATCACAGTCTGTGCCAGGAAACTAAACAGATTTCCATACATTTTTAGCCAAACCCACTACAAGAGCATTTCTTTACCAAACAAAAAGCAAAGATGAAAATGCACCTACACCATCCTGGTTTAAACTAGATGAGACTATAATACAAACAGCAAGTAGCATCCTCCATCCTGTAAAGAACACTTAATATGTAGAGAATTTTCCATAAGGCTGTTCTAATTCACCCTGGATTGGTTCCATAGACCACTAACGTCAGTCAAAAATTTCCAATGGATTCAGCGCTACTTGGATCGCATTTTTATTTTAACTCAATAGCAGAGTGTTAATTCTTTGCACCCCCATGTAACTTCTTCATCAAGAGCTACTGAAACAAAAGTTTACAAAAGGAAGGTAACTGTTACTAAACTGTACACAAATAGGTAGACCAAGGAAAGGATGCCTACTACAGTAAAGGTTAACTGAGAAGTATTTAGAATTTATGCCAAATATTTTATATCAAAGGTCCATTAAAGTATACCATAGTCTCAGTACAGATACAATACAGAATTAGCTAAGAAAATATTAGTAGCTGTGGTTTCCATAACTTTTGCCCCCTGGAATTTTACTCAGTTGTAACACCTAAACTGAACAATAATGAAGAGGGTCAGGTCTCAATATTCTTAAGCTTTTCTGGAATTTTTTTGGGGGTAAATAAAAAAGTCTTATTTCAGCTTTCTACAATAACAGCATCATAGCTCATAATCTGTAGATGTTTGTTATACCTCAGCCAGTAGAGACATCCCTCCACTCTCATCCTTGTCCCTAAATTAAAGCTTAGATTATGTATGATGATATTAAAAAACTGCCTTAGAATTCTCACTTGGTGAGTGTCTGAAAAAGGTTAGCTGCACAGCTACAAGCCATCCCAGTTGCACACCAGGTCCCATATGTCAAGGCTTTAAAACAGCAGGTTTATTTTTGGCTTTGCATATTAATACTCAGCTCTTCTTCCAGGCTAAGGGAAGACCAGAAATCTTTCAATAATAAAGGTATTTGCAACCCCCATTAGCAACAGTGCAAATGCTCTTTAGCAAAATTTCTCTGTCTGGATTCACAAGTGAAAAGCAAGAACTATGTTCCACCATTCCCCAACATCACATAGAAACTCCTCTCCCACACAGGTCTTTCCCAAAACCACACTCACTGTCGGGGTGAAGATGAAAGCTGCACACTTGCTAACAGGTGCCAAAACAACTAAAACTGGACAACAGGCAGTGGCAATCTTTTTAGCCTGGACAACGTTAGGTGTCAAATCCAGCCAAATCTTAAAGGCTCAGCCTCTATGCAGACATTGTGTCAGGTGGTGCCTAGGTAAAGCCTCACCTATGGAGATGACGACAATAAGCAAGCTAGGGATATAGAGCTGTTGGCATCCCTCTACATCACCATTGGCAACCTGACAGAAGGACAATTACATGCCCTTCAAAAAGAAAGCAAACCAGAAGGCTGGCAATTTTCCCCCAGTGACCATATTTTTTTTAATACACCTGATGTTTAAAAAGGTGATTATAGATGCCCCAGTCCTGCAAGCAATACCATCCACTGCAACAAGAATGAGTTAAAAGTACAGCAAAGGAAAGGAGATACTGTACAGTCTTCAGAGATATGAATTTTCCAGGTGGAGGCCAAGAGCTATAAAAGGTTTAAGTATAAAACTTCCAAACCTAAAAATAGAGCTTAAACCTTGAAAAGAGCATGCATCTCCACTTCTACTTACTGTTTAAAACTGTCTTCTTGGGATCAAAGGAAGAAGATGGATTGGGTGATAATTCAACTTTTATGGCAGTAAGTCTACCAAAGGGGTTCACCTTGCAGGATCAGGGGAGTACAGCAATACTGTATTAAGCTGTACAGCAACAATTTCCCCCTTCATTTCATATGTTGACAACAAATTACATTGAGCTTTTAGATGTAATGAATCCCAAAACTCAAAGTATACCAAAAAAAGATACCAGCTTTGTAAACTTCCTAACACTCCTTTCTGGCACTAGCAAAAAATTAAGAAGTTACAGCTTTCCACACAGTTCTAAAATGACAAAAATAATCAAAACATGATTACTGTTTTACATGAACAATCCAGGCTTTTCTTCAGTACTAACCAGCTCATCTGTCTTTTTGGGTTCACATTACAATTGTGGCTTCCCTTTCTTATTCCCAATACTCCTGCATCACGCAGCCTACTCTTTGACAGGTTTCACACATTTCTAGATACATGGTAGATTCAAATCCAATGCTTGGAGGTCTTAATAATATTCTGTCTCATCAAATTATCTTCATCTCGTGTCAAAACATGAGGGAACTATGGGAAAAACGTGCATAAGTTCTTTGAGCACAAAATATCTGGAGGTTTGGTTACAAGTCACAAAATCCCAGAACAAGTATTTCTTCTACAGCTATTTTGCATTTAAAGGAGATTAGATCTCCCATTCTCCTAAAACTGTATGTGGGGTGGCTTTTTGTTTTGGGTGGGTTTTGGTTTTTTGTTTGGTTTGGTTTGATTTGTTTGTTTTGAGGTGGGTGGTTGGGGTTTTTTTTTTTCCTTTTTTAACATTTTTAATCCTTCTAGGTCCCTTTATGTTATTTCCTCTAAACGCACCAAAGATTTTAAGAAATAAAGGGAATCCAAGGACAGATGATGAAAGTGATTAGAGGCTTAGAAAGACTTCCATATGAGGAGAGATTATTTAAAAAATTGCCTTGCTTATAGGCAAGCTGAATGGGAGGGGTCATAAGACAGACACAGAAAACGAGAAGAGACATTCCACAGAATGTTTTTTTATCACTAAATACACTTGCTTTCTATGTATTCTTTTTTAATGTAAGCCTTCGTGCCTGCATATGTGTGTGTGATCATGTAAGAATCAGTTCCACAATACACTGGCGTTCTATTGCTATGCTCACTAAGGCTGAAAGCACAAGAAGACTGAAATTAAGATTCTTTGTTAATATATAAACCACATCTGTTCCAAGTAAGGGGGTTTTTTTTTTGTTTTTAAATAAAGGAAGAATTCTCGCCATTTCAAATATAAGTCTACCACTAATAAGAGAAAGTTCTGAGTAGGCTCCAATATGCAAGAAATTATGTAATTAGGACTTCCTACATCTCCTTCTAAAGCATCTACTTGTTAAAAAGCAGGACATATCACTGCATAGACTTCTGATGGGATCAAGTAAAGTAACTCATGTGTTTGGTCGTACTAGGAAAGGATTTTTCTCCTACAGAGCCATAGGTATAAATTTATAATCCTGATGAAATGTGGAGGACTGTTGTACTGTAAGGGGTAAGAGATCAAGCATGAAGAGCAATGCTCTAATCAGCAGCAAAAAAACCCTGTGTACACAGGTTTCTGAGGTCTAAACAGGACAACCTTGTGAGCATTCAGAGATGACAGCTTTAACAGAGCCTTTGAAAGGCAGTCTTGACACAATGCTCTAGAAGCAAAAGTCATCACAATGAGGCATGAGTTAGCATAGCCAAGCTACACTGAGCATCAGAAATGTTGTTATTGCAATTGCATAGACCTCTGCATGGACCTACTGCCTAAGAAGCAGGTGTAGACAGAATCTGACCACCTCCAGTTTCCCACAGTACTCACTGCAAAAACAAGTCACTTAAGAAATCACCATGACGCTCTTTAGCTGCCCTGCAAGCAACATTCCAACAAGAACACTACTTGGTGCATGACAGCTAAAAATGCAAAATCTTGTCCTACTTCATGGTTTAGGTCCTGATCTTGAAAGATTTTGATTAGTTTTCAAAGTGTTGCAGGAATTGACTAGTCATAGATGTGAAGCACAGTGAAGCTGCAGCAGCTGGCATTAGCAGAGCTGAACTGAAACATTTTGCACAGCTGTAGTGTCCGCACTGATTCCACCTGAGTCACCTGAGTGAGCTGCAGTAATCCAGCTTATAGTGACCAGATACCGTCGACACTGAGAGGCAGGAAAAGTCTCCCGGAAGGGCACCTTTCTTAAAGCTGGGGATGAATGATTTACCAGAAGCAATATCACCCCATGACTGTAAATCTATACCCAACAAATAATACCCAAACTGTAAGGCACGGATACCATTACACTACGAGCAATAGTAGTTTTATGCCACACGCTATACTGCCATGCACAGCACAGCTTGGCTCTCTTGTGAGTCGTCCAAGGAAGAGAACAGGAATCCAGCCTCTCCCACAAAATACTTGGCCTCCTTAGGCAGCAATGACACCCCCATGTTAAAAATGACTCAGCTGTTCTTCATTAAAGTGTTCTCTCTCTTTCAGGCACTGGGACCTTTGCACAAAATGTGACATATGTTTCATTGGGAACTTGTTAGCAGAGCCCAGGATATCTTATACTTCAAATGGCCTCAGAGAAAAATGTATTAAGGAGACCTGTTGCCTTGTACTGAAGGAGCTTTTTAGCTGCAGCAGGAATTTTAAAATCCTTTTCCCCTCAGATCCTACTGTTTACGAACTCAGAAGGCTATATTCACAACAAGCTGTTCTAGCACTTCTGCAAACTGAATTTGGTGATGTCTTCCTACCATATATACAGATGCAATTTTGGAACGCTCTTCTTGCCTGTCCATAAATAAGGCTTCACTTTCTCCTAAGAAAAATCCTTAGATGAGCTTGAAAGAGACAGGCAGTAACCTACAGGGCTGGAGAAGTCCTTCAAAACCTGCCCACCCGAAAACTGGATTCAGTAGCCTGTGTTATACAGGCTATGAGATCCAACAACTACTTTGACACTTGTTTCCCCCCAGGCTTTATTAAATGTATCTCACCCTACTTACTATACACTGTCCCTATCCTGCTGACAAAACCAACTCCAAGACTTTCTTCACACAAGCAAGGCCCCCTAGTTTGTTCAGGTTCTCCAAGTGTCCTCCCATCAGCTTTGCATTGCTGTGTTCATGCTCTGCATTGCTTTTTTCCATTAATGTTTGGGAATGGCAGCTTTAACTCAAGCTGCTTTGATGCTTTTTATTCAGTCTGTAAAAGAAAAAAGCATCCTGCTTTCTTGCTTCTTTCCTACATAATACCACCAGTTGTCGCTGCCCCAGTGCCTGACAATTTCCATGCCCCTGGTTAAAGCAGCAAGAGGAATGTTGAAGTTATCCAGGCAATTTACCCAGCAAAAATTCCTATCAGGCTGGAATAAGCACAAATGGATGTAACGCAAGATCTTGTCATCGTCTGGAGCATACAACCTGCTGCTACCACCTCTAGCAGTTATATTACAAGTTTGTGATATCTGACATGACTTGTAAAGCCCAAACCCTGGAACAATGCAATTATATACAACTCTACAAACTTGTTACAGAGTTAGATTTCCAGGTCTCATGGTCACAGGAAGGGAAGGAGAGGCTAATGCTGATGAAAAGAAACCCAGATTCAGACAAAAGCCTAGTGCTTTCATAAAATTGTCTTAATCATGAGATATTTTAAATTTTATTTTTCAATATACAAGTACAATACACAACACTGAATATCTGCTTTTAAGCAGATCAACTAGACTGCAGAGCGGAGGCTTCAGGTTTAACTCTTAAACATACCAAAAATCATCCTTGAAGGTATGCAGCTCTCTTCTGTGGCCACAGTAAGTTAGGAAGCATATTATTCTTTCAGCAAAAACAATGAAGAAAAGCTACTTAGTTCAACTTGCAAAGAGAAAGACAAAGAAAATGCATAAAATTTTTAACCAGGTTATGACCAGCATGTGCACCTGGCTTACGGTATGGAGAGCATTGTAGACTCCAGTAGTAAAGGTACAGTGTATAGGGTTACCTATTTTTAAAACATTTCATTATACAGAAACAATCTGAAGCACACCATCTCCCTTCCAGCTCTGTCAGTTAATGGGCTGGAGAGATGGAAATAATGGCTAATATGCAGTACAGGAAAAAGAAAACCAAAACAAAATTTAAAAAACCAAATTAAGAACCCTCCCTCAGAAAACCCCCATAACCAATCTTCCTTCATAAATAGCTAATCCCTACACTTCAAACTGTAAAGCTCATTTATCGACACATGCAGGATCCCATCTTAGCATAGAAAACAGAATTTCTGCTGCTATCCCAAGTCAGCTAGAGCAGCCTTCTTTTTCTTCATGTCTTTCTGCAGTGCATGGGAAGAAAGCCATTTGTTTTACACCTGTTTGATCTGAGTATTTAGATAAGAATTTGAAATCTGTACATGAACTAGAGAGCCAACTGCCTTCATCAGTGTGACATTCACCACGATATATGAAAGAATCAAAAGCATTGCCAATATGTGGTTATCATATATTGTAAGAACAAATCATCAAAATAGTAAGATAAAGGAAGATGAGCTTGCCAACAGACCATAAGGAAAATGATCCCATAAATCCATAGGTCATGGATATACAGTATAGTCTTACTTTATCCCTAGAACACTCAGACACACCTTTTCTGTCAATCTGTATCCCTGCCACAGACCTCTTGTAAGTAACTTCAGGAAGGGAACCGTAATCGTTCTCTGCTGCTAGATACAATCACCTCATCCTCAGTTTATTAAACAGAAACCTTGAGAAACAGGACCAAAACCAGATATCCACCAGGGTGATCTAGACACAGAATCACTTCATTAAATCATCAGCGCTGTTGACTTTGGTGAGTAAGTTCTCTGTTACTCTCGCCTCCAAGTAGTTTCTGTTGCGGATTTATCTTGAACATCAGTTTCTGTTATGTCAACAACCAGTTTAATTTCATTTTCCTATACCAAAGAGTACTTAGAGTAGGAATATGGGAAAAAGCACAGGTTTAGAACTTCGCTTTAGATCGACAACGTAGCAAACACGGAGACCTCTAAGGGAACACACTGCAGGTTGGTAGTTGCCTCCAAGAGCTGGGCACCCAGACCCACCCGGCAGCCCCACCACACTCCCCTCCCCGGCCCGCATAGCTCCCACGGGTAGCCCCGACACGCCTTACCCGCGTTTTGCGGCGCCGGTGCCGCTCCGGGTCCGAGTACGTCCTATCCACGGCCAGCGCCGTGTCGCTGCCCGGCATGTTGCCCCGCCACAGGCGCCCCCTCCTCCTTCTGAGTGGTGCCCGCCAAAAGCCCGCGCGCAAGCAGTGGGTCCCGTTAGCGGCCGCCCAACCGCCAGCCCAACGGCCGCGGCACTGAGGGGACTCGCCTCTGCCGCCGCGGTGCGGGAGGGCAGGGCACGCCTTCCGGGCGTGTCCGGTCCTCCCGCACGGCGGCGGCCGCCCCGCTTCTCCTCAGCCGGCACACCCGGATTAACCCCACAGCGCTCCCGCTCTCGTCGTGAGGGGGCCGGGGCTGTGGTGTTCCCCCCCCTTCGAAAACGGGACGACGCCTGAGAGGAGAAGACGGTGAAAGTGATATCAAGCCAGAGCGATTGAGGCCATAAATCGCCTTTTTTAATTATTTTTATTTTTTAATTTTCAAGGCTGGCGCTTCTGAGGGGGCAGCAGGAGCTGAGGCAAGGATGATCTCCCAGAGGCATGGATGGATGGACGGGTGACAGTCCCATTCCTTCCACTGACAACCCGTGTTTTAGTTCAGGCTTTTCGCTAAAGTTCCAGCTCTTGGAGGGAGTTACCACCTAGGGGCCATCTCGGCTTCTGTCAAAAGAAATCTAGACCCTGTGGCTACAGCCACAAAACACAGCAAATCCTAGAGGTTCAGAAATCCAAAAGGGAAAGAAAGGAAGAAACCAAAAGTCTTAAATATGTTGTCGTTTTGAGGCAGACTCTCTTGTAAGGTTTTGACTGTTTGCTGCTGCTGGAAAGCCCTGGATACCTAGAGGTTTCCACAATAAACATGTTGTAAAAATTCTGTCAAACCAACTAAATCATCAGGGTCTGCATTTCCCAAAGTGGTCAAGTGGAGCATGGCAACTAGTTCAGTCCCCATTTCTGCACATTACACATATGAGATAATCCTTCAACGTCCTAGCACGGGAAGCTTCAAACCATACTTGCGAACACCTAAGGAAAACTTGTTTTCCAGGGCACATGTATGCCAATGTAGTTAAATTCCTGAGTTAGTACAGAGCTCCTGACTGATTTTTGCATTTTTCTTCAGAATACCTACGCTGAGGAAAGCATTTAAATCAGTATCACTTAACGTATTTTAAACTACTGAAAAGTGTAAGTAGAATATAGTTTTTGTAATCATTAAGGTGTACAGAAGATGTACTTCTTTCCTGGAATAAGTAGAATATTTGGGTTACCACCTCTTCCTTGTTACAGAAAGTAAATCTGGAGTTCTTTCAGACTGACTCCCCTCCAACAGCAGCAGGACCTCACCTTTTAGGTACAGTTGTTACGATGCTCATGCATGAGTCACGCTACTTTTCCTCTCTAGTTGGCAACAGCAACAGTCCCAAGACATATGCCTATATGAACATACCTAAATCTAAATAGCTTACCCTCCTGGGGGGGCCTTGCAGCTTTTAGAAACTAATTCCCAGGCACCATTTACATTTTTTATTGGAATCTTTATGTTCTGATATAACACTACTATCAGAGGTTAATTATCTGACGCAAGGGCTTCCTTACTGTTTTCATGTAATCAGGTCTTCAAAAACGAAAGACCTGAAATTCCAAAGTAAAAATAAGTCCTAGACCTCACCTTCTTGGCAGGTGTTTCTTCTTCAACTCTAACACCAGTTTGTACAAAGTTGTCCCACATTAAGCGGCGAGTAGGTTTACTAAGAGGAGCATTATTTGCCCGACACAGGATTCAAAGTAACCTAGCTAACACAGGATACCTGCACACAGGCGATGACTTGCCATCCTTCCTGTACTACTTATGCACCAGAACGAGACAGCTGAAGTTGGAAGGCTGCTGGGGAAAAGCTTTAAAATGGGAATTGGATTTCTTCAGTCCTTCAGCTCAGACATGAAAGTTAATTCATGACTTAAAGCGTGCCAGAGGGTGGGGAACTCTGGAGGTAAAGGTCCATAAGAAATTAAACAGGCAAATGTTGTGGGTTTGGGGTTTTCACTGAAGTCATAATTGCACATTTCCAAAGGGGACTGTGCAGTTTTCAGCACCTAGGATGAAACATCATTATTTCCTCAGAAACTTTTGGGGGATTTTTTAAGCCTTGTCAGATGTAGTTGATCAAAGCATAGAGGTGGTAAGTAGTTGGAAAAGGGGCACATAGAAGGCTTCAACTGCTGGCTCTTTAGTAATACAAGGATTGCTATAAATCATAGTTTATTCAAAAGTTTAGGAGTTTTATTTAAATAATATCAGCTTTATTTAAATAATTCCAACAGAATAGCCACAAAGTGATGAAACTTCTCTTCAAGATGAGAGGAAGTGTGGATGTGCAATATATATTTAGAGGTATATCATGTGTGGTTGGGCTCAGTATTATTAACATACATACTACTATATTTACAAAGAAAGCACTCTCTCCTCAGGTAACTTCCAAGAAGAGAGGATAATATGGTTAGCCTCATAAGACCTTGGTGTGGCATTAGTCACACCTTCCAATCAAGCCTGCGGATCCGTTTGCTTAGGTGCTGCTCTCAGCCGTGACGGTTACTGCCACGCACACCAGCGAAAACAGCTCCGGTGTCCTGCACCAGCAGTGAAAGCCTGGGCACTGGGTGACTCCCGGAGGAGCTGTGACCACAGGGCAGCGGGCTGGGCAACTAGGAACAACTGCTGCACATAGCAGCAAGTTATGGCAGAGCAGAAAGAGCTGCTTGGGTAGAGGCACCTCTCCCACAGGTCAGGAGAGCCCTTCCATTCAGGCTGAATCAGGAGCTGTTGCCATCTCAGCAGACTCTGCAGGTGCCACACTTTGCAAACATCTCAATAAAGGGTTCTTTTCATAAGTTGGAGTAAAATCATCTGCCTCATCAGAATATGTGTATCGAACTATGGTGCCGTGCAATTATCTGGCCAAAGGCTGCTCTTTTCCCCCCTAATCTCTCCCCTACACACATGTGCCACTAGGTCCTTCCTGGCCTGTAGCAGGAGCAGAAAGACTGTTACCCTATGGCACGTTTGCAGAATACATTTCATTTTCCTTGGCTGAGCAAAGACAACTCCCCCTCCTCTCACACACACAGCTGGTTTGTACAGCTCTCCCTCCCCACTCCAAAACAGAGACATGACTCCCTGAACGTGGCAGAATACTGCACAGCGCGGTCCTGCTGACAGCCTCACCAGGTGATTTTCTCACTGTTATTTTCAAAAGCCCGCAGAGTTTAAATAAATTCTCCTCCCACACACTGCACCTACTCTCAACTGAACCTTCAACCCACGAAAGCAAATCCTTCCAGATGTTGGCCGGAGCATGAGGCTGGACTCACAGTGACATGGGTAGAAGCAGTAGCCCCATAGATGAATCTCTCATCCTTAGTTCTTTTCAGAAAGTATTTTTAAAATTAATTTATGTGGTTTAATTAATGATAAAAGAGTTAAACCATCTCAGCCACCCATTGCATCAATTTTGAAGTTCAAATACCTCAAAATCCCTCACTGACTGCCCAGCTGTCCTTAGAGGCACAGCATAATTTCATCCTTTTCCAGTGCCTTCCCTCACTTCAGCATGCTGGCACGACCCACAATGCTTAACTCTTGACATTTACATTATTTGGCCTACCTTTTTAAAGTGACCTTTTAAAAAGCAATACCAATTAGAAATGGAGGGTCTGGTTAGACTCAAGATCACTGTACAAGGGCGTACACTATTTTATTCAGCTTCCAGAGGGACAGACATCAATATTGGGTTTGCCTGCACTGCCCTGTTTTAGGAAAACCAAATATCTGGAGGAGCGGCAGCGGCACTGCCCAAAGCAGGCCTGCCAGGTGGAGCCTGAGCTTTCCACTGGTCACTCCTGTCTCGCTCTTCCCTGTGAAAGCTGCATCTTTGCCATCCATTTTGTGCTGTGTGACCCCGCAGAGCAGACGCAGCAGTCCCACCTGTGAGCCATGAATCATCTATACTGGCTTATGTATAGGCCATGGAGGGAGAAGAAGTGGCAGTGGCAGCAGTGGGATTACTTAGCAAAACCCACCTCCCACACAATGTAATCCCATAGATGGGGTCATGCACACACACTAGGAAGCAAGTGTCACAAGAAAGGAAACCTTTCTGGAGATGGAAGGCATGGAAATCCTATCATTAGGAGGCTGACTTGAAGTTTGGCCCTGTTCTCTTTCCAGTTTTATCATGAATCTGGATCTTGGCAATTTACTTTACTACTTCGGACTTCCACTACTGCATTTGTAAAAGGAGAAGCACAGCACATCTTTCTTCTGCAGAGAACCTCGAGCCCTCCTGAATTAAAAGTGCTATTAATAAATGTTCTGTTCTGATGTTGTTGGGGGAAATTAAACATATGGCGTCAAGTGTGTATTTCAAAGGCACAATCAGGAAGAAGGCAAAGGTCCCTTTTTGCACAACGGTAACATCTGTACTCTAAACAGGATATCAGGGCTTCTTAAGAGAGACTTTTTAATGTGCCCTCCAAATCTTTTTTCAAAAGTTTGTAGCAACCAGCCTCCAGGGAAAAGGTCTACATGACGACAGAGCCTCAGTGCCATTTCTAAATCTGACAGCAAATGGGACAGTGTTGAGTGATGTAGGCCTTGCAGTTGTCCATGAGCACACTGTCAGGGTTCTCAGTTTATCCGCCAAAGCATGAGCCTTTCCCACCCACAGTACAGGAGATACTCCACTTGTACCCAGCACAAACTACCAAGGGATCACACTGAGACCTGCAACTTGCGTTACCCAGCTGTGGTGTCCATTCAGAAGATGTTGATAAACATTCAGATAAAAAAATTTTAAATCAACTCCTCTCCTCCCTGTCCTCTCCTCATTAAGAAATGTTTTGTGTGCTTTCAGGATATAACAGCCACAGACACTCTGTCAGTACCTGTTTTCTACACAGGAGAAAACTCCAAAACTAAGACTATCATATATTAGTGAGATGCATTGATAGGGGTGAAGGATAGAGAAGCAAATGAAAAATTCCAGTTGAGGGTAACAGAAATTCTCCCTCTTCTTCCTTTCCCCTGCCTACTATCCCGTGTCCTTTGCTGTGTGATGAAAGGCAATTTCAAGCCCTTTCCTTGACCCTACAGCCTAGGAAATTTCTGCTACATAATTCCTCATTGCTGATGCTGACAGCAATAGTATGAACAGTACCTACAGGATGGTGGCAGTGTTTTGCATTTCAAATGCTGTGTATGAGAGCCACTCTTTTAGCAGACTTGAATGCCAGCTGTTCTGTATACCCAATAACTTGCCTGGAGCTCAGCTATTTACGTTAAAGATGACCCATGTTGCAGACAGAAGTACAGAATTCTCCCTCGGGCAATGTGAATGGTTGCTGCTCATCAGCTTACAATTTTTCTTCTGTCTCAGAGTATGTGATTTGGGGCCCTCTGGGAATAGGTGTATGCAGCCTATCTGTCCCGAATCAGCAGCTTTGATGTTGCCACGAGGTATGCAGGACCAACGGCTGCAGCCTGTTGGTGCATAAGGGTGTACCCCATTCCAAAACACATATGTGAACTTGCATCCAAACCATTCAGACTGCAGCCAGAAGGCAGCCAGCCTGAATCTCCTATTACTGCATATCCTTGTGGTTACATCAGGGCAACCTTTTATCCCAAGTTAACACAATCAAGCCAAACCTCAAACTAGATATAATCCACGAGCACAAGAATTGCTTTCAGGATGTTCCACCTCTGCCCACTGCTCAGAGAAGTGCATGCAGCCCCCCAAAGTGGCATGTAGCTGGGTAGCTGACATCTGTGCTCTTAAAGGTTCGGTAAGTCAATACACCACAGCTTTCACCTTACTGCTTTATGGCTGTAGCTTCACAGACATCTCAGCTCAGTTTATGGCTGATGGTTGCACACAGAGATTGTAGATGGTGCTGGAAAGGAACTTGCCAATTTTATTTGTCCATGAAGTGCATTGCATGGCTGTGGCTCTGCGTAAGTTCTGTCATGCTAAATGTGTGACATCGATTATTTCCGTATCAAGAGACAATGTCAAATGCAGGATTAGTACTTCTTTGCCAGTCATCAGAAAACACAGATGGGTTATGAGAGGGCAGAAAAATTAATGATTATACAAGTAAGCCTATACCTCTTCCAGTAAGCATTGTTACAACGCAACCCTTTGTGTTTCACTACAGTGACGATCTAGAGATGCAGGTTACAGGGACATGAAGCTCAATTTCCGTCACTACTATCAAAGTCGACCACCTATAGCTCATCTAACTGGTTCTGCTAAATCTATAATTCAATGCAATATGAAAGCTTTCCTTCAAAACCAGGTGAACAGGGAAGTGCGTTAGGTTGGTTAGCTGACGGGTTAAGTGGGCATAAATAAAAGCCATTAGATAAATATGATTAAGAGCCCATTTAAGAGGAGCGTAATAAAAACAGGAAGCTCCTTCCAGTTTACTTCTCAATCTGCCAGACCTAAACATATGACATTCAGCTCTGATTTGGGTGACAGTGGCTTGAAAGATTAACATCAACTAAGCAGAAAACCCCAAATGCCACTATGTAATTAAACATAAATTTTCCAAGTGCCCTGATTTTCACAACAAATATTTTACAGGCAGCAAATTGCAAACAAAATACACAGCATAGCACAAGACATTTGCATTGCACTAAGTAAATTTGTATCAACCATCAATTTTAAGTATCCATCAACACACTCCCTTTACTCATCTAAATATAGTAATTTATCAAGGAGCAGGCTCTGGGTTATTACTAAGTATCACTATACAATTCTGCAGGATAGTTTTCACTGAATAAAGTATTTGCTGTATTTGCTTCTTGGGTGTATTGCTAACATTCATTTTGCTTTCATTTTATAAGGCTTTTTATGGAAAAAATCCAGGTCCATTGATTAGAGTTTTGCAAATTCCTTCAATACACAAGGCCTTTATCACATATTTATGCATATTCCACAGCAAACTCACTCACTGCTAATGGCCCAAATATAGGGGCAGAGCTTCATCACTTCCAGCTTCTAAGTATTCATTCTTAACAATACTAAACTGCAGTATCAGTGTGCATACCTTCCTGTACCAGAACTATATAATTATGACTATTGGAATAATGATTTAGATTGGAATCTAGATTTAGTGAGTTTAGACATGTGACTAGTTGACCACAGATGCAAGTGACAAGATATAACATGATTCCTATTTTTACCTACCCTGGTGCTGTCAGATGCTTCAGAATAATCTGTGAGAGAATATAGATTTTAAGCAGAAAAAATAAGCCTGAATTTTTAACCTATACTCATACTCCTCATTTGGGGCCTTTTAAATCATAATTTCATAAGCTATTATTAATCACAAAATTCTGGGGACAATTCTTGAAAGATTGAAGTCTTCTGCTCTGTTCTTATACAACCAGTGAAATATATGAGATACCATACAGTACAATTTTCTTACCCCTGGGACCCAAGTTTCAGCAGTAAGAAGCAGCTTATTTTACAATGTTTTTGGAAACTGTAACAACACAAGGCACAGACCCCCGAACTTCCATGAATGGAAAATGTTACAGCATGAGATCACTAGAAAATGGAACAGTAGAGATACAACGTTTGCCAATAAAATTCCTATTCTGTTATATAGGAATGTAATTTCTGGAACAAAATTAATACCTTTTTCCCAGCATAATTGTAACTGAGCTTTTCTTACTAGAGATATATCCACAGAGGGTAGGATTTATTTTTCTTTACCTTCTTAACCAATACAGCTGTATTGATAAAGCATTTATATGTAAAGCAAGCCTAAGACAACAGAGGCTTAGAGAACCTCAGTGTCCACAGACACCTGACAGCACTGCAGAAGACACCCTGCAGCAGCCAGACAGCTCTGTGCCTAGAAGAAACTGAAACCCCTCTGCCCTTCCAGTGCCCGCCGCATACTCAGCCCCGCCCATCACCAGATAGCCTCAAGCGTCACTGAAAGATGAAGCTTTCCCTCTTCCTGCCTGGAAAAAAAAAACCCCAAAACAACCCAATTTTGGCAGCAGGGTTTGGGTTAGCCTGACCTGGAAGGCTGGCAAGTAATTGCCTCTGCTCAATCTACAAGCAGCTCCCCACTTCTTTTTTGTAACCACCTCAGGCCAACAATTTTACAGATGTCAGACAGATTTTTCAAGCCCAGTATAAAGGCACATTATCAACAAGAATCTCACAGGCACATGCTTGCAAACCAAAACAGGAAAAAAACGGTAATAATTATAGGCTTACTAGTAAAACTGTTCTTTTACAATGTTCCCTTAAATTTGTGTTTGTGCGTGTATCACACATACACAGCCTTATAAACAATTTTATTTAAAATATTATAAGGGGAGAAACTAAATGTTCCAGTTTTCCTTTTCTGTTAATAAAGATTAATTATTACATGCAGATTTTGAAAGACTTGTAATTAGGACCCTCAGTAGAAAGCACTGGAGCAATACATAAACTCTAATAGCAACATAAAAGCTCTAATAGCAGCACGGTATATAGCAAAAGTAATAAGAGTTCTAGGACCCAGGCATATAAAAGTTACGACAAAGTAACACAGCTGAGGAGAAGTCACGTTACAGAAATCAAAACAAACCCTTCAGAAACAAGTGGTATCGCGAAGACATAGGACATGAAAGGAAAGTGCATACCTTGCAACTCACCCTGACGCTCAGCAATTCCAATGGTTTTCAGCATATCAAACACACAGGTCTGATACAATTATGAAACAACAGAACATATTCTTCATTAACGCTCACCAAAACCTTGCATTTCTTTCAATGAAAAGTTGTCTTTTTTTCTAAATGATCCATTTTGTCACATTTTCTATCTTTTAAAACATTTCACAAACCTTTCATTGTCTGAAAACAGGAAAAAAACTCTTGACAGTTTTTTCTTTTTCATTTTTCATTTAACTTATTTTTCATTTCTGCCACAAGTGTTCATGAAAATAACCTACCATTTTCTAGCAGTTCCTTTTTGCACCGCTGAAACTCTAGGCATGGTTTGAGGATTTGCTTAGGCTGAAGGGCACAGTTCGGCTCTGGCTGGTAAGCAAAGTCGCTCTGGTCACATACCTGCAGCTCTGCAGCAACTCCACAGAGAGTAATAGCAAGCAGCTGCAAAAGGGTGTGCTCTATACATGCCCCTGTTGAGTAGATAAAGAATGATCCCAGCTACGGGTGGGGCTTCCCGACAGCACAGCCACCGGCTGACATCAGCGGCCTGGAAACTACAGCCAGGAAGGTATCACAGGCCCAGGGCCATAAACGAAAATGGCCAGTTACTGATACCAACCTGGAAGCAACCCACACGATCTGCCCGCAGGCAGTAACGTAGGCAGAGGCCTATTTATACTGTGTACTTCAGCTGCAACAAAACCCACTGACTACTTGGACTTCTTGAGAGTTAGTCTGCAGAATTGGTGACTGGTAGCCTGTAATGCTACATGTGTATGTATTATCAGGGCAGAGAGATAGACCTTTAATGCCTGTGTTTGGTCTAGGACCTTATCCTTGAGGCTGGGTTGTAATTTGGATGCAACAATGGTAAGCTGGTCAGAGAGCTGGTCCAGGTGAAAACTACCTCTGTCAAAACAAAATAAATTATTCGATTGCAAAAATACATACATATTAGTTTTATAAACTCCCTCGTCTGACCTGCTGCACAGCTCCGTAAGCCGTGGTGTTGACTCAGGAAAGTGGGCAGGGAATCATGCCTGAGGGCAGAAGGCAGAACCTAGCAGAAGTCAGAAGCAAGGACTAAATTTGATCATGCAATCACATTCTTAGTTGCCAAGGGTTTAATTGTATCATAGCATGTTGGGTATGCTTGTATCCAAAGAATCTTAACATCAATACACTGTGGATATTTGTAAAGGTTAATTTTCCTTGTAAAAGATACGGAGTGAGGATACAGTCAAATGTTAAGCCATCTAACACCTATGGAAATCTGTAAAAGCATGGGCACCCCAAAATGAACTATCAAACCTTTAAAATGAACTATTTTCTCATTTTCTAAGAGAACATCAATAATAGTATGATTCATCCAGGCCTTGGAAAAATAACAAACAGCTTCATCCAAGCAAAAACCTAGCGGGAAGCTTCAGAGTGAATCTTCTGGTGAAGTTGAGATCAGCAATTATATGAGTATCATAATACCAGCTGCTGAAATTATGATGAGGGAAAGATGAAAACTAACAGGTCTGCCTGAAGGACCAAGAATAATGCAAATGTGGCATTAGAACATCTGTGGAGATAAAGCATCTGAGGTATGCAAATGATTACCTGGCTTGCTAGGAAAGGGAAAAAAATCTTTATATATAACTAAGATAAGTGACCCAGAAAGAAAGCTATGCCCTTGTCTTCTCTAAGAATGTGTCATCTCCAGGGGATGCTTCGCTAAATCTGTATAAACTTTCCTCTTGCTACTGATAACAAAATTTCCTTTAGTTATCTGGACTTTGTCTGATCAGTCTCCAAAACCATAATGTATTTATTTTTCTAAGGCATCCAACGGTAAGAAATAAGCGCACATCTGTACACAACTCAGCTTCACTGATGCAGAAAAGAAGTAGATAAGCTCAATTAAATCAGATGGGAATTCTTGCACTCCTCTGTAGTGAACAGAGGCAGGCAGAAAAGTAAACATCTAAAAGTTAAACCATGTCCCTAAGTGCTTAACGTGAATCCTCTTCTTAAGACAAGAATAAAAACAAACAAATGTTTAGTAACTGCACTCAGCAAGACATTTTCAGCCCATCTATCAAAATTATACAGCAATTTAAAAACAGAAGAGATTAACAGACCCCAAATCAGCAGGTTATCCCCCTACAAGGCTGTTTTCTATTTACGGATACCTTTTTGTTTCCTCTTTGCATGCACAGAGCTAAACTCCCTGCAACTCATTTGCGTTGTGATAAACCTCTTTTTGACTTGATATCCCCAAAACTTGACAGAGCCCTCCTGTTTCCTTTTGTAACTTCTAGATTTACCCACACATACAAACATGGGTGGGGAGATACATGCACACAGGCATTTCTCCCTTCCCTAGTTTTCCAATATTCCTCACTAGCTGTGAATGGCACTTCCAGCAAAGGAATCCCTACCATTTTCAACATGTCTTTATACTGTCCTGCAACCTCAAAAATAGGAAAAATGCTAGACAGAAAGCTTTGAGGTTAAAAATATATCGATCAAGCTATATTCTCTTTGTTCATTAGGCATTCTACAGATATGCATATGTATAAATAAACATTATTAATTTATGCCTTGCCAGTGTTTATATTTTATAGGCAGAGTGAGAAGCTTACATGTGGCACTGCACAATGTGTAGGGGGAACACTCACATTGTGCCTTCTTGACTTCAGCCTGCAAAACCCTGAGCAGTTGTCAACTGATCACTGTGTTGGATGGCTAGTAAAGAGTAAAACAGGGACCTGTTTCAACATTTGAGAGGCTTCTAAGCTGTTTTTCAGTAATTAATTCTTGCAACAGATTTTAAAAATGTGCTAAATTGGGACAAAGCTTCTGACTTCTGTGAGCATTACCAATTTTCAACAGCTAAGGACCCTCCCAAATCTCTTCTGTTATTGCCAATGGGTTTTAGTTCGATAAATAGTGGACAGCCATTAAAGTAAGGGAAAAAAGTCAGTCCTGTAATTACAGCAAGCAAGTTCTCATGTTCTGCAGAACCATTAAATAAGATGCAGCATCAGTGTCTGTAGTTTAATACAGTCCTCCTGGAGGTGTGCAATAAAATCTTGCTTTCAGCCACTAGTAAATTTGAAACTCTCGTCACCACAAATTCTGTGGCACTTGGATCCTTTGAATGTTGGATATGAAGCCTTCAGTCACACTTACTTCTGTGTGTCTACCTATCTGAAACTAGAATTTATGTATGTAAATTATATTTAAAACTATAATATACATATTTATATATACATATGTATACATATAAAATAGACAATATGCAATAGCATTTCTTGAATCACAAGTATGAGAAGCTGTATGAAAACATGCAGTTTTAATACTGAGCAGCTGCAGTGTTTTCATATTAATAGGTCGACTGCAAGCTAGGAGGAGCACTACCACTAGGAACATGTCTCAGGAGGAGGGAATAAATACATAATTTGTTCTAGCTGGCGCTTCCTAATTCTGTTTACTAGGATTTAATTGAATGAGTGCAGAAAAACTACCTAAGAGCCATATAAATGATGACAGTTTGTTCCCCATAAGAAACTTCTGAGATACATCACTAGGTTTCTGCATGTTACCTCTCTGATTCAAATCTAATGATAGTAATTAAACTGACTTGATCATCAAGGATTTGATCAGCATATAGCACTGCTGCTTAGACATACAGGGCTTCCTACACAAGACATCACAATTTAGTTAGACCTTGTAGATCACACTGTCAGTACTGGTCAGCATCAGTCTCTGGAGCAGCTGTAGGAGAATTTACCACGTAGGTGAGAGAAGTCCTGCAATGAATACTCGGGACTAATTCTTTGTACTTTGAATTTCACGTAGTCTTGCAAAGACACTGATATATTTATGCAAGTACTTTGAAGAATATGCTGACCTTGCCAGATCATGTGGCACCTGAGACTAAACATGGAAACTATATTCCAAATTTTAAAAATGAGCACATACAAGTTATTGACTTAATTTATGGCCAACAGCCTTTCCGTAAGGTTATTTCAAAGGCACACTGACATTTTACTGAATTATCCATCACTCAGGTCTATAGTATGTGCATCATTTATTATAACTTAACTTTCCCTGGATAATCTACTTGGTCTTTTTACTTCATTTTTAGTCAGTCTTTCCTTAAAAGGTATCTGGAGAGTATCAAGGTAAAGTGCTAACAAAATAAAAGAAATCCAGAGTTAACTTTCAGATATGGCCACAGCACTAACACAACTAAACAGAGAGTCCAAAAGGCCTCTTGCTGCAACCTTTTATTAATATTCAACGTTGATCTTTCTGCATCCTTTGATTTTGTGGCTTACTTGAAAGAATTGACACATACAGGCATCTTTCAAATATCAGCCTGAAGGATATTTTTTAAAATATATATATAAATTGTTTATAGCAGTTGTGCTCTAATATAACACAGACATATATATCTAAATGACACTGTTAAACAAATGAGAGACAACAACTGATCCCAGAACAGAACCTCTTAAGTTACCCCTGCGTTGGGGTCCATATCGCTGTGAGAGGTATCATCATGTGTTTTTACACCGTCAGCGCAGGATGAATTTCACCCCTCAGACAGCTTCCAACCAATCTCGTTTCTGTCAGCCTCTCTGAAAGATGGAAGACAGCGGATCGATGAACTAGGTGAATTTGAAATAAATCATAAGGAAAATAGATGTTGTTAACTGGGCCTCTTCTGCTGCTGAAGGCTGACGCCTCAGCTGTGTAGCAATGGAAATTCTTGTCAGCACAGATGGTTTGTTTTGACCATGCTATGCCATGTAAATGTTATAATAATAACAGAAATTGGGTTGTTTTGTGGCAGCAGCCAATTTTCAAGGGAAGTTAAAAGCATGTGGGCACTGAGAAAGTTATAACTGATACTAGGCACGGCAACAAAACTCAGTAATCTGCTGTGTAGGTGATACTGCAAGACACATGAAAGCTTGCCTGAAACAATCCACCACATCTGTTGGTGAGCTGTAATCCAGCAGTACCATGTTTTAAATGTGCCCTGAGGTGAGAGAACTCAATGTAAACAACCTGCTTATACTTGTCAACGTTCATCTTTAAATGTATGTTGATAACTGGAAGCCTAAAAAAAATAAAACCAGTGAACAGTGCACATGTTTTAGCTGCAGCTCTGGCAAAAAGAACGTGTCCCAGGCGGAGGCTACCAAGCACTTTCTTTCAGTCCGACATAACTTCCTTTGCCATGGAGTTACACATCTGATCCTTCCTCCAGCAAAAACAGAGGAGGAGGAGGAAGAGGCCGGGTGGCTGATGTCACCTACTGTGTCCTTGAGGAGCTGACATGCTGGTGCGCATCCTGCTCCATCCACTCGTGAGGTGGGGGGAAACTGCTGAGGGATATTGTTGCCTCCGCTGACGTGGTATGATAAATTCTTAGCGTATTTTTTTCTGTTAAAATCTGCCTGTGGCCTTATTTACTAACACCAGTTACCCTGGATAAATGCCCAGCAAGGACTGACTTGCACCAGTTCATCTGGGGAGGAAAAGAGGTGGCCCACCGGTAGCTCCATCTTTCTATTGCTATGTTTTTCAAATATTTTCAGATGTTACACTGATTGTACAGGACCCCAGGGACTGTCATGGGAAGTTACAGGGGCACGTACATTTTTGTAACCCTTCTCCGGGTGCATTTTTACAACATGGAGATGGGGATGGGGACAGGGGAACAGGCTCAATGTCTGAGGCTTACTTGCAGGCCTTTACACAAGAAGCAGAGAAAAATCCTACATAAGAAGCTGACAGACAAACCAGGAGAGCACGTGGTAGTCGGCATCTGCTCTTGTGCAGGATGGAACAAGGGTGGAATGATGTACGTAAAACACTGTGGCAAAACTTTCCTGCTTCATGGGCAGCCTCCTGAAACATCTTCTACCTTCACCTTCACCCATACTTCCCAAGAATCAAAATAAAGTGCATAGCAACAGGAAAAGAAATCTGCAGTAACCTTTCAAATCCCCAGAAGCAGGAGTATGCACGAACACTTTATTATGCCTTAAAATTTTGATGTAACTTGAAATGTCTGTGTAGCCTGCAACAGGTCATTTACCTCACAAAAAAAATCTCAAATCCCTTTAAAGCTGAAGACATTAATGAAACTGTAAACCAGAAAACCATTTCCACTGATTTTTGTTTCCCCCGTCTGCTGTTGCTGTAAACATGCTTCTCACGCAAAAGACTCATTTTTAACCCATGCATTGCAACATCATCTGGACCTACAGGGAGGAGAAAGCGATAGGACATGGAATTGTGCAGGGGAAGACGCAGCAGTATGGGAAGAACAAGAGAGGAGACAGGGAAAACCTGAGCAGTGGCTATACGCTTGCATTTTTCTAAGCAACAAGCATGTTAATTTTTTAATACACCATCATCCCCACTTTAAGTTCCCTGGGGAAGACGCTAACTGCTGAGAGGAGCCAGTGCGACATGGCAGCAACACCTGGCACGTGCAGCATGGGAGCACGCAGCAAGGCCAAGCATGACTTCCCTCCCAACAGACACAACATCATCCCCTGATGTAACCTGGAGCAGGGCAAAAGACAGATGCTCATCATGGAGAGATCTGGAGGCAATACCTCCAGCTGTGCTTTTCCCAGCCCTGTGCCCACCACAGCCCAGGACAGACCATCTCTCTGAGGGCTGTGGCAAGACAGGACAGTGATGAGTTGGAAGTGGCAGCATAGCAAACAGTTACAGTCTGTAACAGTTACAGTCTATAACTTGCTGAAAGATGTTTTGGTATCCCCTATGAACCCTGAAGCTTATGTGTAGGATCTGCCCATGTTGTGAAAGTGAGAAGGTGCAACGTATTTTTAGAACATTACTGCTGGTCTGTAAACCATTTATCTATATTGCCTAGCACAATTATGATGGGTTGAGTAGCCCCCAGCTTCCTCAGCAGTTAAGTAACCTGTGTAATCAAGTCAAGATTTTAAACTCTCATGATTTTTTTAAAACATCGTATTAAAAAAAAAAACCAAAACATACAGCACAAATTTGAAGCATGCACATACACACACAAAAAAATCACCTTCAACTTCTATGTAACCCAGTAATTCCTTGCCCAGCATTTATACAAGGACAGCAAAGGCAGTATTTCTAAGCCTCTCCCTTTTTTATGATCATTATACAACAAGGTAATTAAGGTCACCTGAGGTCATCATTCTTCAACTGAGTTCCCAGCCCTGACAACAGAAACCTGTGTCTGATCTTTAGTTCACAGAAAGGTTTTTTACCTTGTCTCCACCCACCACTACTGTTATAAAATTCCTCAATGTGTGCTGGCTGCTCATTTTTCTTAACCTTTAGAGGGTGTAACACTGTTCCTTTGCAAGGCTGAACTCTAAGACTGCCAAGAAAGCAAGCATATGGTACAAGGTAGTTCAAATAATTCAGGAGTGATAATTAAATACCAGACCTACAGACACCAGTTGCAAGCTTAGTCTTAGCTACATTTTTCTTGATATTTGATTGCTGAATTCCACTACCATGAAAGTTTTCCTAAAGGCCTGGACTATTTGAAGCTGCAAAGCAAAAAGAATTGAAAAAAGAGGGATAAAATATGTCAAGGAGAACAACATGCTGACTTTCTAGGACAAGTCTAGTCAGGTGCAGTGAGTGACAGAGAAATCACAGCCATGCTTGAAACTGCCATCATGGACTTTCCTTTACAGGCATCTAGGTAACAATATCAACAGATGTGGAACTTTGGGTTTCGGCTACCAGGATGACTGCCAATAGATCAGCACAGCAAAGAAGGTCACAGAGTTGACACCTCACCTGCTGCTCCCAGAGTCACAACAGGCTTGCTCTCCTTTGCTTTGATGTCACATGTTAGTTTGGCACTTGTGACTATTTCAGTACTTCAAATAACTCTTTTACATTTTACATGGAGTTTATTTCTCTAACTTGTTCATTCTAGTCAGTGGGTTCAGGTGCACAACAACTGGTCCCTGCTTTTACACTGATAAGCAGAAGAGCCTTAATTAAAATGCCAGTTAAAATGGTAGCACAATTACAGGGACAATTTTCTCTGAGCAATGGGCATTCACAGCTGAAGGTAATGATTAAATTTCTGCAAAAAAAAATGTTCTTTACTTTAAACTACTATCAGCCAGCAAAGTACTTGGAATGCATAAATTAGACTCCCCCAGAAAATAATATTCTGGACAAATAGTTATTCTAGTGAGAACTAGAATCTTGAGTGGATGTGTCACTTCCCCATTTTGTGGAATTTAATAAAAATGCCACCACAGATAATGGGCCAGAAATAGAACTTAGATTTTTCTATTCAGTTAGCATTGCCTCATCTAATGCAAACTAGTTGTGTCAAAGTAAGATCTTACTTAATTTTTGGTAGGCATTTATATAACCTACCAAACAATATTCATGTAGAAGAAATACTGATATAGGCTGCAAATTAAGAACTGTGTATTGCTTTGTACCTCTGCAGTCCTTTACTTCTGTAATCCTAGTTGGTCTTTAACCACTGCAGTGATAAATCCAGTGAATCATAGTGCAATGACCAACTGAATTAGTAACTTACGATACTTTAGCTGTGCTCCTACTCAAGAAGTGCATTGCAGAAGACACATGAATGCTGCTCTGATTCTGGCACACCTGGTGCCCATCATACTGCCCAGAGTATTTTGTAGCAATCCCGGGTTTCAGCAGCCCACATATAAAATGCCTGAGGTCTGTCCTGAGCATAGCTGAAACCCAGAGTGTACCAGCCCATGGCCTGCTAACCCTGACAGGTTCCCTTGTGCAGCTGCTGCTCATGCTCACAGCACACCTTCTCCCTTGGCTGCCTCAAAGCTGCACAGGTACCGTTACGTTCCCCAGGTATCACTATTACTCCTCAACACCACAAGTTCACCTTGAAAGAGCAACCACAGGCTAGAACTTGTGCCCTCACCCATGCACAGTGTTGGTTTTTTATTTTAGGTATGCACAACTTCATAACTTCATCTTTCCAGTTCACCAACAGAATTCTTTAATATTTGACTATATTATTGTAGCTTCTTGTATTGTCAATTAAAATAATGCTAATGATAAAAATGTCACATTTCTCTCAATGCTGGCATTAAAAAAAAATCTGTATCAGCACTCACTGATTGAAAATATATAAATAAATACATAAATGTTGAAACAAAATTTCTAAAGCCATCTATGAATTTGCCTAAGCTAGACAGTGCTGTTAGTGTGGAGAATCTGGCACTTAAATTTGCAGTCAGATATTAGGGACCATGTTGCCCTGGCCTTCAGCACTAGTAAAGCAGTTTATTGAATCAGAATTGCAGAAAGCCAGCTTGAAAATTAACTTGATGGTAATCTACTAATTAAAAAAAACCAACCAATTTCGTGTGGTTACAGCTTCGGTACTATTGCCACCTACAGGTGTTCTTCTCTTCCTTCACTACAAAAAATAACAGTAAACGGCTGTCCTGGTGCTCTACTCTGATAAATTCAATTGTTACCATGTAATTCACTGCAGCTGTAACATCGGCTACAACTGAACATCTACTGCAAGGTTCAGTAAACTGTTACTCACTTGAATGAGGAAAAATGTTAAAAAATTCAGCGGCTAAAAATATAAATTATGTTTCGTAAGAGAAAAAACCACTTGCTCTATATGATCAGACATTATCTTAGTAGCTAGACAGTTTCTGCAGACAGTAAAAACTTGTAGAGGACATGCTTGATTGGACACCCCAGGCAGCGAAGCGTGCCAGCATTCAGGTTTGTCTTGGGCAGCAAAAATCCTACAGCTGAAGCTAGCTCGGGTCTCTGCTGAATGAGGAATTAGCGGGTTTGGTAACCCCAAGCTGCAACTGAGAACACAAAGTGCACAGCAAGGATGTGGTTGCCTGTCTTTGCTGCCTTGTCTAAAAGGGGGAGCAACAGCCTTTGTCTTTTTAAGGTAACATATGCTTATGCAGTGCTGAGTGCCTTCTGAATAACCTCTCTAACATCTCCACATTTTCCTCTTCATTTGGAAATAGATATGTTTTTTAAAAAAAGATAGTTTAGTCATAATTTATAGTAGTGACTACAATACTTGTTGCTCAGACTGATCATCACCTATGATGATGTCAACAGCAAAGGTTTCCAAACGAAGTAACAATCTTATTTGAATTCCTTTTTTAATTACCCGCAGTGTAATTTCCAGATATGCTCAAGTATCTGCAAATATCACTGGAAAATAAAAGAAGCTGTGAGCGCTAGCTGTTTTGAGAAAAGCTGAAAAAACCAAAATATTAGCAAAATAGCATAGTCAGAATAATAAAATAATCTGCTTTGGGCACATTTTGGTCTTCCCATTAAGCACAGCACTGAAAAGTATTGAGAGCACTGAGACACCAGGGCATGTGAGGATGGGTATGGGACCTGGCACACAAGATCTTGGAAAACTAAAGAATGTAACAGTCTTTTTTGAGAAAGCCATTTTAAAAAAATGCTTTTAATGGAAAACAAGGATCTGATCTTCAGAGTGTTTCCCAGTTTTACACACATGGATGGGTTGCAAGAACTGACAGAGAGATGCATGTTGCTGTCTGGAAAGGTGAACACTCAGTACAGCCACAGATTTGTCTTCACTATTGCTGCCCCACACCATATTAATATTCTCTATATTCACAACATTACTGGCAGAGCTAAGTCACTGTGACTAACGCTTCAGCTATAGCTGAGGCTTCTGATTATTTCAGAGTCAGAAAACCATAATATATCCACTCTGAAAACAAAGCTATTTAGCATATGCATGTATACAGAATACAAATGATGTTGAAATATCTTGGTCTTTCATATTAATGGATCATTTCAATCCACGTGCAGAGATTTCTTTTGGCATGCCTTTTGCCGTGTTTATGTGCATAAAAAATTACAAGCTGATAAATGAAACAGAACCACCCCTTGAATACCGTGTATCAGATAAACTGAACTGAATGTGAAGCACCATGCAATAAGGTACAAAATAGGTGTGTATTACTACACTGGACATCTCCAAAACCCTATCCATTCAGGAGAAGAAGGTTCACACTATATAAAGAGAAATTACAGAAATTTCTTGCTAGAAGTACCTGTTTTTCAATGTTCTGCTTTTAAGGTAAATGGCCAAGTTTGAACTTTACCAGTCTCAGCCCCTTTACGAGATTTCAAAGAGGTAGTGAGAAAACTATTTCCTTTTCTTCATTTTCTCATGCGTTCATTCAACAACATTTTGTGTACAATTGAGTTCTAGCTGTGTCTTGTCTTTGTATGGGGTCTTTCCACAACAAAACAAAAAACCCACATTGTTCTTCAACAGTAGAATTAGGGGGAAAAAACAACAGGAAAAATTATATACGCAAGCATCATCCTTGAAACAATACCTCTGGATTTGTATTTAACTACATTTCGACCTGATGAGACCCAATTAATCACAAATTTCAAGTGAGTGCTCAGGAAATGTCTCAGAGGACAGAACGTACAGCGTTTGAACAGTCATAAACCGCATTGAAAAGCACTCATCTGAAATCAGAAGATGCTCACAAGCCACCGCAAATCTCACAGTTGGGCTGGCACCCCAGCTAAAGTAGGGTCTGCGTTATAGCCAAAACAGCCATCTGCCATTTTATCCCTAGAAAATAACACTTGTCTGAGAAATGACGGTGCATCTTTCTGCACTGGTATGAAGCCACTGATGAAGAAATCGGCTGTGTGTTAGAAGAGGTGCAGCTTGCACCCTCTGCCCGAGATGAGAGCAATCAAGACTGTGCAGCCGACGTGCGTGAGGGATGGGGAGAGCAGGGCTGGGAGCTGATGGCTATGCTGACAATGCCACTGGTTTGGTACCTCTGAGAAGACAGCACAGAGGGCCAGAAAAGGCCTGGCTTTTCAAAAAACAAGTGAAAAAGACTTTTTGACAGGCCCTCTTGGAGGCCAAGCAAGAAGCCGGGATTTGTATCCAAGTGACTGGGGGCTCTAAGATTCTCCCACACAGGATCTGACAAATATTAGTTTTGGCTTTGATATTAATACATATGAGAAACAACCAATGTATCTTCACATGCTGAATAATCCAAGCAAATAAAATCACACTGTTCCAGCAATAATGTCTCCAATGGTGTTTAGAGGCCTATGCTAGTACAGTGACTCTTTTTGTTCTTGTACTTAGGAGATTCTGGTGTTTTATTCCAAGGGAAAGAATAAGATTTTTTACAAACCACTAACATATTCTTAAACACACTAGGAAAATCTGATTTCACTAAACTAAGAGAGAGTTTTGCTTCCGACATAAGTTACACTTTCACCCATCTTCCCTGGTACTGTAATAGGGATGTTTCTTATCTTTTATGCAGATAAAATCTTACCAGCGTGGCCTGTGTCAACATGAAAGGGAAGTAGAAGTGCTGTTAAAATTTATGCTAAAATATACAGTTTCACTTCCATGTTTGTCAAAAAATGTAAAGCATTTAACCCTTAAAATAAAAACCTTTTCATTATAAATGTGAACAAGAAACAGTACGTTCAATTGGAATATGTGCTTTTTTTGATCTAGAACATTTTTTACAGATAGTGTCTGAGTCATATGCATTTTTAAGTGGCATTACAGTATTTTAGGTACAACACTGCAAAGTCTAAGTGATTCAGGAGTTTCAGTTCTACCATCAAAAGAAGCAACCAACCACCAACCTAGCAACTTAAGAAGTTACGGGCTGGATTCTTAAAAATACTCAAGAAACTCTCTCAGAGTTGATCATTGAGCTCTCTCCGAGATCACTGATCTTGGAGTTTAATTCATTGAGAATTAAAGTTCTAACTCATTAGCAGATACAAATAATGTTAGGAAAGCTTAGAATAATTTTCTGTCCTAACAGTCTCCCTCCATCCCTACAGGACCAGCTCAGCTTCTGGTGAAGTAGATGCTGTATCACCCTGTCATATTCATGTAAACTGGCATCAATTTTCGTCTTTGCCAGTGCATCCAGCTATGATTTAAGCTGATCTGCAACTGCTTTATGATTAGCTAAGCAATCCCAGCAGCAGGGGCAGAAATCTTTGAAGAGCAGCAGAGTGAAAAGCTTGGAGCCAGAATCGCTGCAGCAGACTTAGCATAAGCTGTCCCTACTTGTGAGCCAAAATCTCTGAGCACTCAAATAGAACCTGAGTTCTCCAGACTCTCCTTACTATCTGGTTGGTTTTTTTTTAAAGATGAGAATTAAGAGCAGCTGGAAAAAAGTTATCTGTATCTTGTTGGCAAACACAGACAGGACCTGTACTTTTAATTCACTTTTCTTTGTTTTACAGCAGGTCATTATTCTCATTAGTTGCTAAGGTTGCTGGCAGATTCCTTGACATTTGGGATGGAAGATCAATCTAGATTTAATAAAGTCATCAAGAGGAAAGATGTTACAATACTTCTGCCAAATCAATGGCATTGTGCAGACTGACATCATGATAGGCAGTAGCTGATTGATACAGCAGTCCATTTTTTAATCAGGGTGACATAATACAGCTATTGTCTGGCACGACATATAATTACATCACATGTGCATGGCCAAATTTTACTGCAAATCCAACACAGCATCCTTTCCTGATTCATCCTAGTTAGAAGTTCAAGGTGGGCAAGTGTGCTCGTTTTGGCTGGGATAGGGTTAATCTTCTTTATAGTAGCTAGTATGGGCCTGCGTTTTGGATTTGTGCTGGAAACAGTGTTGATAATACAGGGATATTTTTGCTATTGCTGAGCAATGCTTACACAGAGTCAAAGCCTTTTCTGCCTCTCACCCCACCCCACCAGCGCATAGGCTGGGGGTGCACAAGAAGCTGGGAGGGCACATGGCTGGGACAGCTGACCCCAGCTGACCAAAGGGGTACCCTGTACCATAGGGCATCATGCTCAGCATATAAAGCTGGGGGAAGAAGAAGGAAGGGGGGGACGTTCGGAGTGATGGCTTTTGTCTTCCCAAGTAACCCTTACGCAGGATGGAGCCCTGCTTTCCTGGAGATGGCTGAACACCTGCTTGCTGAGGGGAAGTAGCAAATGAATTCCTTTTTCTGCTTTGCTTGCGTGTGCAGTTTTTGCTTTACCTATTAAACTGTCTTTATCTCAACCCACAAGTTTTCTCACTTTTAGTCTTCCAATTCTCTCCCCCATCCCACTGGGGACTGGGGCGAGTGAGTGAGTGGCTGGGTGTAGTTGTTGGCTGGGGTCAAACCATGACAGCAAGGTAGGCAGGAAGAGGTGAGAGGATTTACACAGGTATGTTTTCATCTGCGGACACAGAAGTTCTTTCATTGGATTTACATGTACATCTAGCAGGACTAACTACAATACAAGCATATTTAGGTTCAGGGGGTTCTAGCTTTCCATTCATCACCATACTAAGAAATTTGACTAGCATCAGATCTGAACATACAGGTTTAACTTTTTGTTTTCCAGTAATTGTGATTTTTTCTTCCCTTTCTCTCTCCCTCTCACTCTCTTGACATGTGTATGATTCTTACTTCCACATTAATACAAACTTCACATTGCTAAACAAGTTACACACTTAGCTGCAGGCCCATCTGACCAATTCCTTTTTATATTCCTGGCCCATCCCCAAATCGGACAGTGCAGCAAGCATGCTCCTTCCTGTAGGTTGGAGCATGAGCTCACTTGGTTCGGGGTTAGTACTGTGCCCTGTACCTCTGCTTTGCTGGCCCTGTCAGAGCAAGTAGGCATTTCCAGCCATGCTTGCTAGGAACAATCTTTGGCATGGGAGCAGAGCAAGGGGCTCAGACACGCTCCTCCAGCTCTGAAATGAGACACACTAACTGGTGCATTTTAGACTGGCTAAGTGTAATTACCTTTTTCAAGTGACTTTTTTTTTTACAGGTAATTTATCTTGAAGAAATTAAACCAATCCTTTTTTACTGTAAAACATACATCCTGTGGCAGAAATGTCAGGGATAAAACACTCAGGCTTAACTGGAAAATATGGCAGAAGGATGAAAGAAATTATGACAACCTGCTCTGTGCCGGGCTTTGTGCAGGGAAGGTTGGAGCAAGGGCTGTGCTGCTTTTGCAGTTGACTGGAGTATGCTGTTAACTCAGTATAAAGCCCAATAAAAGAAAATAGAAAAGTTGATTTCAAAGAGCTCTAGGTCAAGCCTCTGCTCTCTTGTTTAGAAGGCAAGCTCAGCCACAACACCTGAAAGGGTATAAAGGAGAACACACCATCCACCTGGAGCAGGAATTGAGCTTGTAGAGACAAGATTTCAGCACAGCGTAACGGACGCTGAAACAACCAAGTACATGCAAGGAGGAGAAAATTGGAAACTGCCGAAAACAGCTTCCAAGATAAGGTGTTCCCACTGTGACCCCTTGAAAAGGGAGCTTTTGCTGAACCAAGTAACTGGATTTCACCATGCTGCAGAAGTATCATCAATCACATGTTGCTATAAGTAATGGACTATTTCTAGAAAATTAAATTTAAAAGTAAACACAGTAGTTTTATAGTTTCTAAAGCCTAATGACATTCACGCTGGAGTATATTGAATATTTTAAAATTTGGGAACTGAAAAGGATTTTGTGGAAATGTCTTTTAAAATAGTACATTTGAAGGTAGCAGTAAGATGCATTAGGAAGTAGTAAGGCATGAAATTGCCTCATAAAGGAAATCACTTTTGTGAAACACGGTAATAAACATCACAGCGAAATTACAGCTAATGATGGGTATTTTTGTGCTACTTTCCACAGCCCGCTCTGACACTTGTGCTGAGTGAATGAATAATGAACTTGTCCCCACCCAGTGAAACCAAGAAGAAAGAGAAAATACTGTGTTATCCTAGTTTGTTGTGTCTTGGTTTATGCAGAGATGAAGCACATGCCATTTTGGGGTATACCTGAACAGACAAAGCAGGCACCTTCTTTGGAGAAAGGCTCTCTGCAGCTTTGTGACACCTGCAATGGGTGAGCTACTGCCCAAGCAGTCAATCTATCACATCCCTTTTCTGCCAGTCTAAAAAGCTTCCTGCTGAGTGTGGCATATACTGATTTTTTTCAACCTGCTCCCCTACCTAATGAGTAGGCCTCTCACCCCTCAACTGTTTGAAACAGGACAATGGCTCCATTAAACAAATGGGGATTTAATGCATTACCTGCGTGCAGAAGTTTTCAGGATGAAGTCTAGAAACATCTGAGCTACTGAGACAGAGGAGATTGAACTCAATTCACTGTCAAGAGCTAATAAGTGGATCAGATGAGAGCAAATGGCAAGTTACACACAGTTATGGCTGGAAAAAAAATATTATCTATGTACAGTTTAGAATAAAAGCTTGATTTGGTTTCATTTGGGACAGTGGTGTTTTAATGGCTGGAAGTACAGTTAAATAATGCTAATTAGCCATTAACAAACACTCTACACCTGCAAAGAGCCCTTCAATAGTTAGTGAGTTATTCTACACAATATCGTTGTGTCATATGCATTAGGCTCATTTTTTAGCAATGGAAATTGAGGTCTTCAGATGAGATAACCCAAATTACAGACAATTATCTTATTTGCAGATGGCTTACCAATAGGCATGTGATGAGTCAATGACAAAACTCAGCTGCAAGTCTTTGAATCTGTGACTTCGGCTCTTGTCTGGTAAAAAATCCCTCCCAGGGATTAAGAAAGGCAGAAATAAATAGACTGATACATTTTAGCTGATTTGCAGAAGGCTGGAGACTTACAACAAGTCTCCAAAGCAGTCTTTTGCAAAAAGTACACTCTTAAGCCTCCTCACTCATATGTCCAAATTCCCCCATAAACAAAGGGGTTACCTTTACTTGAATTGCCACAGAAAAGGCAAATATAGGTGTAAATCTGTGGGGAGCTGGAAGATTATCTCAACCAGTCCTATCTGACCCACTCTTCAGAAGCAGCCAAATGGCTGCCACAGCAGGCCCCACAGCACCTAAACTTGCCTTCGGCCTCTTCTAGGTCATAGAATCATTTAGGTTGGAAAAGACCTTTAAAATCATCAAGTCCAACTGTTACCCTAGCACTGCCAAGTCCACCTCTAAACCACGTCCCTAAGCACCACATCTATATGTCTTTTAAATACCTCCAGGGGCAGTGACTCAACCACTTCCCTGGGCAGCCTTAACAACCATTGCTTGACAACCCTTCTGGTGAAGAAATTTTTCCTAATATCCAATCTAAACCTCCTCTGGTGCAACATGAGGCCGTTTCCTCTCATCCTATCACTTGCTACTTGGGAGAAAAGACTGATCCCCCCCTACCTCGCTACAACCTCCTTTCATGTACTTGTAGAGAATGATAAGGTCTTCCATGAGGCTCCTTTTCTCCAGACTAAACAACCCCAGTTCCTTCAGCCACTCCTCATAAGACTTGTGCTCTAGACCTTTCACCAGCTTCATTGCCCTTCTTTGGACATGCTTTGTCTGTTTCCTCAGGGATCTCAAATGCACAGGCCCACCCACCGTCTCCAGCTAGTTTTGTGCCATATGCCTGGGGGTTGCCAGTACAAGGGGAAGACTTGCCACCTGAGCTGCCCAGTGTCACCTATGAAAGAAGGCTCTGAGGCGTATCTAAAGCACTTGTCTGGCTCAGATCACCATGGCACACTTAGACATAAGTTATTCTAGACAGAGTGGAATCTGCATTGCTAAAATGTCTGTTCTCACCAGATTACCAATTGCCCGGATTCTTTAAATAGGTGCAGGGGCAGAAAGGAACAATGTCCTTCAGCTGAACAGTTTTTCCCAAGGTCTTCATTTGATGAAGACCATGGATGAGCATTTGCCATTCTAACATAATAACCAGCTGGTTATTGGCTTGCACTCCGCATGTGTAAATCAAATACACAAGAAGAAATGGCTAATTATTATCCCATTTTTCAAGACAAAAACCAGTTACACAAATGTCATTGGCTATACCCAATTTTGAGTAAAACATAGAGAATACAAATTTTGCCAGCTAAAGCTCAGAAAAGTCAAAGACCTGACTTATAACAAGTGCATCTGGGAATGCAGAATACTAGTTCATTCAAGACAGGTTGACATACCCATAAATAATCCAGTAAAGAACTTTTCTGGGATCCTCAATATTTCAACAAAAGTTAGGTCCTATTCTTCTTACCTGTCTTGGTAGCCAGTGACTAAATTGGACTGAGGTATAAGTACAGAGATAACTTTGCCAGCTACTTTCAAGACAATCCATGTGAGTTATAACATCAAAAATAAACAGTTACCTGCAGCAGGTTTGGTTTTACCTAATGATACCTCATTTTTTTCAGAAAAAGCTGGCTTCCTTCAGCCTGATAGATCACCCATTGTTTTTCCCGATTATCCTGTTTTTACCAATTATCCTATTTTCCCTCTGAATTTCTTTAGTCTTCTGAAATCAGATTGTCTTCTCCAAGGATTCATACTGGGTTCAGTAAGAAGTACAGATAATTCACCACTTAAAAATTCCTCTGGGCATATACTAAATATGATACCTACTGCAAATCTCAGCACAGGTCCAGATCTTCTCATTTCCTTGGTAATATTAAAGCTCTCATTGCTCTACCCCTCTAGTATCTTAAAAAAAAAAAAAAAAGACAACTTCTTGCACATCTGAGCAGACACATCTGCCAGAACAGCAGAAACAGGAGTAAAAAAATTACCCACCTCTTCCTCTCAAGCCGTCTTTGCATGCTGAGTGTGGTTTGTGCCTCCTCTCCTTGACATCCTTCTCTCTGGCCAGCCCACTTCCATAAGCACCACACAGTAGCTGGCTGTTAGCATGCAGAGCACCGTCAGAGTCTCATAGGTACAGCATATATATCGTGCATAAGATTGAGAGCTGATATGAAGCAAAAGTGTCATTGGGGGTGGGGAAATCAAACTTTCTGTATAGTCAACACTTCTTGCTCTAAATGCTCATTTCTCAACTTCCCCCAAGTCCAGAACACAGCTTGTGGACTCCACATGCCTGGAAGGTCCAAAGAGCACATCTACATCATAATGAAAACTACCAGATATTTGGTTGTTGCGTTTTTTTTTTTTTTAATACATGTCACCAAGTCTTAGCTTGGCTGATTGAAGAGAGTATATTTGAGTTCTGCATGCAAAGTTGACACTTCACTTGTACACATCCAAAAAAAGGAAGCGAGACTGTAATACAAATAGTGAAAGGAAATGGTTTCATTGCACACATGCTCTTTCGTCCCACTGCCTTCACGTTTCCCCCAGGGTGCGAGCATGCTGCACAGCGTTAGACTACAGAGAAGAGATTCAGCAGTGAGCCAGGCTAGGTAACTCATAAGGTAATACTGTCTGGATCCTCAAAGACTGGATCTAACCTGTAGTTTATCATCAAAGGCTATAGCAGAGTTCTTACACATAATTACATTGCTGAGTTTCTAGCATATGCCATACCTCATCCTTAGTCTAATGACTTTTCATCAGAACACAAGAAGCTCCCGAAAGGTGTGTCACTCAGATGATGCACAGACCTTCCTTGGGATAAAATAATCAGGTTTTTTAAATCAGAGGAGTACATTCACAACTTACTTAAATCATGTTAGGAAATATCAATTTCAAATGTGATGCAAACATGGAAATTCAGAAAGATAACAAATTTCTACTTTATTTCTGTGAAATGCAAGAGTGATCTCTCTCCCGACATTTTCTCCAATTGTTCTCCTATTTGGCCACTGCATAAGAATTATACAAGGTTAACAGCACTCCTTTGTTTTTAATTCCTTATTGGAGGCAGCTACAAGAGTGGAGTCAGAAAACGCAACTGCAAACCACTACTGCTAATTTTAGGGTTTATTCTCATGCCCCGGAGGCTCAGACTGCAGTCACTTTGACAAGCAGTTGAAAAGCAGCTCTGAATGCCATCAGAAGCTTTGTCCTGTAAACACTGTTCTCCTAACATTGCACAGTTCTCCACGAAGAGCAAGTAAATCCCTATGCTCACTACAAGAGATAAAATTCAGATGAGACTTTCTTCTCTTTTCTTCAAGGGCAGATAAACACCGCACCACTGTCACAAAGGTTAGGTCAGACCATGACCTCTCCCACACCAAAAGTAAGAGTTCTCATGGCACATAGCTCAGAAGTATGTGAAGACCAGCTGTCCCCGCAGCACAGCTGCACATGGGCCAAGTAATCAATTTGTGACAGGGATTCAGTACTGATGAGAAGGAGGTAGTTTCCTCAACTCTCCATCCACACATGGCTAACCAATATAGAGGATATGGGCAAGCAGTGGCTGGGATCCCGCACAACCCTTCCAAGGGGACCACACCGTTCATGTGTGGCTCCTTATAGTCATTTACTTCTCAATCACTCCTGGTGTTGTGGTTTAACCTGGCAGGCAGCTAAACATCTCACAGTCATTCGCTCGCTCCCCCCCACTGAGGGATGGGGGAGTCAGGGGAATAAAAGTAAAATAAGGAAAAGTAAAATTTGTGGGTTGAGATAAAGACAGTTTAATAGGACAGAAAAGGAAGGGAAAATAATAGTAATAATAATAATTATAAAAGAATATACAAGATAAGTGATGCACAATGCAATTACTCACCACCCGCCGACAGATGCCCAGCCAGTTCCCCCCTCAGCCAACTCCTCCCAGCTTTATATACTGAGCATGGCGTAATACCGTATGGAATATACCTTTGCCCATTTGGGGTCAGCTGTCCTGGCTGCGCCCTCTCCCAGCTTCTCGCTGGCAGGACATGAGAAGCTGAAAAGTCCTTGTCTAGTGTAAGCACTACTTAGCAACAACTAAAACATCAGTGTGTTATCAGCATTATTCTAATCCTAAATCCAAAACACAGCACTGTACCAGCTACTAGGAAAAAAATTAACTCTATCCCAGCCGAAACCAGGGCTCCTGGCTTGTGTCCTCTTGGGTTCTTGGGTCAGGAGGCCTTGATCCCTTGACAAACTTTGATCCCTTGATAACACTGGGAGAGGCATGCATGCCCTGC
The DNA here is from genome assembly GCF_963921805.1 of Phalacrocorax carbo. Taxonomy (NCBI): domain Eukaryota; kingdom Metazoa; phylum Chordata; class Aves; order Suliformes; family Phalacrocoracidae; genus Phalacrocorax; species Phalacrocorax carbo. The sequence goes on from NC_087513.1 coordinate 50,828,587, forward strand.
TGCAGGCTCGCATGCAGAACCAAGGGAGGGCTCTATTGTCCCACTGCTGCCCTGTCAACTCGTATGATTTTATCCAAATTTCCTGACATTTAGAGTTTCTCAAAGCTCCCAGTCCCAAAACAATAAAACTGAGATTCTCAGCTTTCATATTTTTTAATAGTGTAAATTTGTGATGACAAAGTAAAGCTAAAAATCTGTCAAGAGTATCACCTGACAACTCATAAAACAGATGGCAAAGAGAAAAAAGTCACTGTTTTTAATCTCATTACTTTGGAAAGTCTGACTCACGGCTGCTAAGTACAGAAGTTGGCAGAGGGGACATAATATATCTAAATGCTGCCTCAAAGAAGTTGTACATCCTGCCCCCAAATTTTGGTGTAGCTAAAAATTAATGAATATCATAGATTGCCTTGGCAGAAACAACTCACCCAAGTCGCAAAGTTCAACTAAGCCAGCAACTGGATTCTACCTGCAGCAGCCCAAAGATAACCACTACCTCGGCACTTGCTGAAAACTAACAACAGATGATGCTTCTCAAAAGCAAACCTACTTGACTGCTTTCATATTTTCTGGCTCTGATTCTGTGCAAAATAAGTCACTGAAGCTGATGAAAACCTAGCAATTGGCAAGGCCAAGCCCTAAGAGGCAATTACTCCCAGACATTAGTGCAACTGCTTGTATGGTTCCCCAGCACCCCCTTGTCTCCAGCAATCGGGTAGTAACAACTTGCATAAAAATGTATTTAGAAAATTCATTAGTAACAGTGTAAGTTAATTGTGGCATTAGTACAGCGCAATGTTAAGCTTCTAATTAAAAGATGCCAAATCTAACTAGGACCTTGAAATATCTTTAAATAATACGCATGTGTTTGGGGTATGTATTAGAGGCACATTGTTTTGGTTTTGTTGCTCTTCAGTCATTACACAAACTGCCTCATTTAAGGCCATTTAAATGATAATGGCTTGTTTTAGTAACACCAGAATAGACATTAGAAAACACCTTTATCAAAGATGGAAATGGTTTCTTACATATTCACGAAAAAAAGTTATTAATGACATTGTAAGCCATAGTTCTATTATAAAATAATTCTAAAGGGATTAAACCACAAGATGCACCTGTCTGGGAAATAGCATCCATCTCTTCCACTCTGTCTCAGGGGAAAAAAGAAAGGGAAATACAGTGTGCCCCAGTTCATTTAACCTTTCAGCAAGTACTCCTGAACTTCTAATGAGCGTCCACTTCATAAATCTCCTGTTTTAATTGATGATACTCAACCTTTCCAGTCAAACTGAAACTCTGACAGCTGCACATACCTCTCATGTTTCCAGAGTAGTGCCTCCATGACAGTGATGAGAAATTGATAAAATTTCTCTATTTTTTATCAGTTGATAATATTGATTAAAAACCATAGGAAACATGCATATTTTATCAGGGTATAGCTGTTTTCAACTTGCTGTAAACAGTACACTAGACTAGCATGAAAGACTGGGTCGGTATATTAACAGTTTATCTGCAGAAAAAAAGTGTGGTTTCAGCTGACCAGGCAAAAGTTGCAAGTCAAGCAAAATTCACTGAAAAGTTTTGTTGAAATTAATAAAGTTGGGTATTTGTAAAACAATTAGTTAAACACATATATGTCTGGAAGTGTTCAATCTTCCAGCTAAATTCAGAAGAAACTTACATACCTTCCACAAAATGGATGAGGGGCCAGTGGTATCACATCCCTCTATAGGCAAGTCGTTAGTTAGTCTCCTAAAAGGATTAAAAGAAAATCTAGAAAATCCAAAATTCACAGAAACGTAAAAAAAAGGGAAGGAACTGAAGAAACACAGAGCTGCCTTGGGGAACAGCTAGCTAATCAATCCTTGACAGACATTTGTTGACAGCGATGTATGTATTCATCCCTCCTCCCTTCCCAAACCAGGGGAAGGCCAAAGATTGTTGGATCTTGAACGGTGAAGCTCTGTAGAGAATGGCTTTGGTCAGAATGAGTGTGTGAGTGACAGCTCAGCATGAGAAGCCTGGAGAGATGGCTTGCATCAGAAGGAACCTCAAGCATGGCTGAACAAGCACGGCAGGAGGTGACTGCAGCAGCTTTCAGAGTAAGCCTTGGGGAGTTACCGGCTGTCCTGAGTGTTGGATATGTGAGCAAGGACACTGCCTTGGGTTACTGACTGACTCCTCTGGCATTCAAGGAAGTGGGATTTTGATGCAATTCTGTTTATTTACAAGAATGTACAAAAATACCAGACTCCATTGTATATGCGTTTTATTCTCCTAGCTGGACTAGTTGAAGTGCACTGCCTCTACAGCGCAGCCAGGCTCACCTCTTGTAGAGGTGCCAACACATTGCTGTCACCTGCCGACATCTGTGTAAACAGAGACCTGACAGATGGAGGAAATTAAGTCCACAGCCTTTATGTCTAGCTGTCGAATGATCTGGATGAGATCAAGCACCTTAAAATCCCATTAGGTTCACTTGGGTGACATGAAATGTCAACGTTGTGCTGTGAACACCTGACTCACAGGTAGCCAGTAATGCAGAAAGGAGTGGTGAACACGAGCTGGAAAGAAAACATTCACTAGAGTTTGGCAGATTTCCCACAGAATAACAGGCAGCAAAGGTATTTCCACTCAGTCTGAGACACATTCCTTGGTCATCTGACAGAATTATATTCCAAGAATATAAAAGTCACAAAGAAGTTTCCATCCTGCCCAATTTGATAGTTGGTTTCCTTGCTATGCAAGGTTAATTCCCGAATCTGTTTATACCTAGCGTTCCTGCAGGGTTTCGTTCTGTCCTAAAGACATTTCCCCTCCTTTCACAGACATCTCTCAGACATCCTCTATCTGTCATGGTTCCCAGGGGATCCCCTGCCTGATCACCTGCCGAGATGGTCAGGATCTAACCTGCAGAGATGGGAAATGGCTCCAGGCTGGGGAACAAGAAGGACTTGTGGACCCACAGTTCTGTACAAGAACAACCCATGACAGCTAACAACAAATAGAAAATTTGAAAGTAAAGTTACAAAGTACATCTTCACAATTGGAGGGGGGAAGGGGAGCAGACAGGAGAGGTTAAGAAGGTCATTTTTGTGGAGACAAGTTATGAAGTACAGTCTATGCTGCGCATTGTTATACTTTCCTCTGATGCACTTAGCTGTGATCATAACTAGAATTGATGAACTACCAGTATGATCCAAATTGGCACCTCCTATGTGCCTTTAAGCAGTCTGCTTCCTTCATTAAGTATAACTAATGAAACAGGAAAAAAAAACACAAGCAAACCAAATCCCAGAAATATCTGCAGACAGCAGTGCTGCTATTTTCTGACATGCTGTGCATGCCTCAGAGTGTAATTCAATTATTTTAAAACAGACCTACCAGCCTAACAAATCAGCGTCACCTCATCTCTTACAAGAGTGTTGACCTGGCAAAGTACAAAGGCAACACTTTTCTGCTTACGTGTGCACACGTAACCACAAGACAGAGACACAACACTGCCAGTGAATTTTACTCTTGGATTCTGTCATGATAAGGACTCTGGAAAAATGAAATTAGGGAAGCGTTAAGCATTTTAAGATACATATTCAGTGTAAGTGAGGATATATTTATGTAAAGAAGTTTCATCTAGTTAAGAGTGAGTGAATACTCAAAGTCCAACGTATTGCAAAAGCTAGGTTCAGTGGCATGGTTCTGCTTCTGCCAAGTTAAGCTAAGATAAAGAATGTTAACCTTCCCTTTCTGTACAGAATGTCCTGTTACTTCCTATCACATCACTGTGTCCAGTCAAAACAAACTTACTAAAAGTAGCAAGTGTTAATGAGGCATTTTTCTAATGTAGCAATGAGCATGCTAGTGAAGCAAGGATGAAAAGCAGCCTCACTGGTAAACACCATATCTGGGCCCCACCACAAACCATCCTGCTCCGGCTGCTGCGAGCAAACGGTCCAGCACATCCAGCCACTTGGCTCTCTTGAAAAATTAATCCAATGAGCTCAGGCACTATTACTTTTAATCTGTGGCAATATGGCCTGAGGTCAGATCTCTCTCTCATCATGCAGACCCCGGTCCACTTAGGGTTAACACCAGTATTTTAAATACCTAATGAAAAGTCAAAAGCCTCCAGTAAGAAAGCAAATCATAGTACAGCATGATTGAGGCAAAGATGATCTGTTCAACAGTGTACATTGCTTAGTCCTTAGTGGAGCAACTAAGAAGCAAGTGAGAACATAATTCATTGCAAACATCTCTAATGCTGAAGTAAAAGCAAATGGTAGCAAATGAATACAAATAAAACAAGTACCATAAATGAGCACATGCTGATTCTTTCTGAGAGTCTAACAAATGCTCTCAGTGGCCCATCCATGGGTGCAACTGCTGCCTCGGGGTAAAGGGGGCAGGCATACCTAGGATATTTTTCCAAAGCTTTTTTTATCTGCACTGAGAACGAGCCAGCTCACTCTCCTCTATTTTCCAGTGTTGACATGATACTGAAAAACTTGCTCAGCTGCACATTAGCCGTAAGGAACAGGAAGAAGGTATGTGTGACATACCTTTTAATGAAGAAATCTAAAAGAAATGAAAACCCATCTAGAGGGGAATAAAATGCACATATACGACACAATACTGTAAGGGAAGGGAAACAATTTCCCAGTTCCCTCCTCAGGATCCCTTCACAGATTAGTAGAGAAGCTGCTTGCAAGAGTCCCCATCCATTTCTCATGCTCCATGGGAACATCAATAACCCCTCAGGAGGGACTGTGTGAAAGGCAGATACACACACTGGAAACAACATATGGGTAATTTATCTCTGTGCATCATTAGGAAAAGAGAGTATGAGTCAATGCAACTAGCAATACAACTGTATCACAACCTGGCAGCTAGACAGATGGGTCCTAGTGAGGAAATTAGAAGCAGCTGGAGTTGTCTCCCTGCACCACATTAATCCCCAAGCTGTATTTTGTCATGGAACAAAGGTAGACTGATTGGCAGTGCCCAGTATTCAATTCTGGAGCCTGGAGCACCCCAATAGCCGTCAGCAGCTTTCCGTTTTCTAGGCCCCTCTGGGAGACTCTTGTTCTCCCCATATACATCACTTTCCTGTGGATTTCCAATGGTCAAGAAAGGGAAGAACTCAAAACACAAGATCTGGCAAAAAATTACTTCGACTTCTCAACACAGAGCCACAACAGGAATGGGACAGGAGGGGTGTCTGCTCTATGCACCTTCTAGGGTAGCGGGAAGCAGGAAAAAAAAGAAGCTGGGTGAGTCAAGTGTGTGGCAGCCTCCTAAGAATGAAACCCAGCCAGCCCAGGAAGCCAGGAGCTGCAGCAGAGGACATGGGGCAGCAAGAGGAAGGAAGGGATGCACACAAGGTCCCCATGAAGTCCTCCCTATCCTCCAGCTCTCCCGAACACACACACACAAGGAGGTGAAGGAGAAGAAAGGAACAAACTGAAGGCCCTAACCAGCCGCAACTCAAGCTGGGAATGAGGTAGCATGAGCTACGGGAATGCTCTGATGCCTGGCTGGGGTACGCGACTTCCAGAAGTTCAGAAAGAAGCTGCTAGAGTCAGCTCACATAAAACAAGCAGGGTGTGCAGTGGGGCAAAGTAAGGAGTTATATTCATCACTGAGAAAGCTCATTGAGGCCTTGAAATTTCACAGGTATGCATTTAGAAATGAAATGCTAAAAAAGCTGATGATCTTTAGCAGTATTTCCTGACAAGATTAATAAAGATATATTTATTTCCCTAAAGAGTAGAGATATTTCCAGAACTAAACAAATAATTTTAAAAAGCCCCTACACTTCAATTTAGTCAATAACCAAATTTTTTAGGAGGGTTTCACTTCTGCTTTCCTGGGGAGGGCAGATTGCTCAGTAATCAGAGAGAGGAACCCTGGCCTGAGAAACATTTCTGTTCTGTTAGCTGCAGTTCCTTATGGAAGTGAGGCAGTCTTCTATTCCAGTGAACAACAACATTAGCGTTCCTTGCCTCTGCATGAGTGTCTAAAGGATAGTTTTAGCAGTGCTATCAATTTCTTGTGTTTACCTGTGGAGGAGGCTCATGTTCACGTTCAGAGAGATGAGGCCACAATCGCTGTAGCTGGAGGTGCTCAGGAGTGTCCTGACTCCATTTTCACCAGATCACTTGCAACGCTTTTGGTTTTTCCGACTGAATGTCACAACATTCAGCCACTCCAGTCGTGAGGTCTCCTCTCTTCCGACAGCTGCATACAGAGCCTCTATGAAATGGCTGAAACATCCTTTCTCCATCTGCAGAACGGACTCGTGTCTTCTACAGGGAAAGCTGCTGGCAACCCTCTAGATGGTGGGGTCATGGACTTGGACCCACAGCTTGCCACATGCTGTCTGTTCACGGTATGCAGCAGTTTCAGTCCTGGTCAGCCATATCTCAGGATGTATTTTCCTCACTTGAAATGTAAGTAAGGCTTAAAACGCCACTATAAAGAAATGTAGTTTTTATAACTAGCACTAAATTTCCTTCTGAAGCACCGTGTACAAGACTAGAGCAGTGTACACATTACTGAAAACTGAAACTGAAAATGTGTATATACTCATAAATGTATATCGGAATGCATGTTAGAGAGATTCGTCAACTAACAAAATCCAGAAATTATACAAAAATAGAAGTGCTAAATTATCATGATTTTTATACTGATGCCATCTTTTAGCACAGAGCAAAGCTCTTTATACACATTAATGGCTTAAGCTTCACAACACTTCTGAGACTTAAGCAATAATTAGCCAGCTAATATAGGTAAAACAATGACAGATTCTGTAGAAAAAAATTAATGCTGATTTGTTGTTGATACCTGTGAGTGCAATCGAATTATAAAGAATAATTCATATTAATTGCCATGTCATAACTGATTAACAGCAAGCTCTCACTTTTTTAAAAATTAATTCTTTCAAGTGTTTCTCTTTCTATGAAAATTTCTGTTTTGTTTTCTGACCCCATTTCTATGCGTCTTTGTGATGGCTTGCTCAGTATGCATGGGAAGTGACCATCCATCTTGGAGGGAGCCTCCTGATTTCTGTTTTCCTAGTTCTGTGCTCTGATGCCTTCCTTTCTAATGTAAGTATTTTCTAGGATTCTAAAATCACAGATGGAAACTGTCTGTTTCTAATTTAGCTTTAATTACCTCTCATTCAGCCTGAGCCTTTAAGTAGACCAGCCATGCCATGTGGGCTATTAAAGTCTTAAAATTTTCTCTTGTAGAATCAAGGGCTCTGTCTTCAATAGCTGCATAGGTTTTTTTCTTCAACAGGCTCAGTGGGCTTTTACATTTAGCACCTCTTGGTCTTGGTTTAGAGGTGTAACAGAAAGCAAGTTCTCTTTAATGACAGTGCTGAGAAAGAAAAAGAGAGTACAGTTTTGTTTGTGAATAAAACCTAAGGGCATTCAAAGATGACCTCCAAAGTATGAACCTGCCACTTATCTACAAAAGCTGCACAATTTATGATTAATACCAACTGGGACTCAAGGACACTACAGCCACCAGAGGGCTAACATTTTACAATTCAAAGAGAAGATGCAAGTTGAGAGAACTCAGACATTAGCTGTAGGGTTCAGACACAGCACATGCCCCAGTTTCTACCCAAGCTTTCATGAAATCAGGCTTCCTGTTAATAGTCCTCCATAAGGCATAAACCTGGCTCTTTCTCAATAAGACATTAATAGTATTTAGCTTCTTGACAAACAGTTCACAGTTTCAGTTATGGTAAATGTTACCTGCATGACCTGTGTGCACACCGAGTACCTGATTTCACTGCAGATTAAGTGTAAATCCACTCAACTACCTGACCCATGGGCAAGGCAGGTACTTAGTATTTCAAGCCACCAGAGGGGAATATTGACCGCAGTCCCCCTCAGCCTGGGACTGGACGACGGTCTCCATCTAAAGTTATATTTGTGTAAATACTGGCTAATTGGTATCTAGATAAGTCTGCACTAATTGTTCTAAAAACCAGCATTATTTTATAGTCATTGGCCTGCTGATTCATGATGAGAAGAGTGAGCTATGCAACAAAAACACCTGAACAATGTCATATCTAAAAATAGCCAGCAATTCAGACCAGTGCAGTAAGAGCACCATAGCATTGGTACTAATTACAGGCCAGCAATTGCAGACCTTAGAGCTAAGAGCAGATTTCTGAAACAAGCCAGAACAAGATGTACTCATAAAGACAAAACACCGTGGGATGCTATAATGAAGATGGCTGCATCAGATCAGCCTCATACTGAGATGCAAGGAGAACCTCTTAAATCATTAGTAAAGCTGCAGTATCTCATTATTTTTAATAGCTCTTGATATGAACACCAGTGCCAAAGTACCTACAAATATCACTACTCAGTAATCTCCAGGGTTCAACACTAGGCTCCACAACGCTAGACCTTCATTTACAGGATCAGGCAGGCTAAAACAAATGCACAATTATAACTTGCAGTACACCTTCTTCCCCAGCTTCACCTGCCACATCTGGGATCAGCCTCCCAGAGCTGCTCGTTAACCACCGCCTGAGCTTCAGCAAGTGCAGGTCAGCGTGACTCCCGTGATTTCAACAACACTGCATCGCCATCCAGTGATTCATGGTATAGACATAAGACACAGCATGCACAGAGGAAAGGTTTGCAAATGCCCATTAGCACTCTTTTCACAGGAGATGAGGGGAAGTGAGCTGGGAGTATCATGGGCAGGCAGAAAGCTGCAAGGGAGGAGCGGGAATGAAAAAGGAGGCTCGAGCAGACCAGGGGAAATCAAAGATGGGAGAGAATGGCAAAGTATGTTTGCCAGGAGACTAGGGAAAGAGGGTGCTCCTGAAGCACAAGAGAACTGTCAGCCCTCCCAGAAGAGGACAAAGAGGAAAATCAAAGCCTGGGTAAGAAGGAAGGGAGAAATCATGTCCTGAAACAAGGAAGCTTCCACAGTGCTTGGCTACTCTTCTGCCTTGTTAATTGAGAGACAGTGCAGGACTCACCAGCTAGTCACAATAACCATCTCTTCTGAAGCTGGTGCAACTTCACCATGCCAGGGGAGCATGCACGACTGACTTGCCAGCAACCCCCCAAGGAAGAAGCACATCTTAGCACACATTTTCTGGCTGCCTATGCTTCTCACTTCCATCCTCACTCTCAGGAGCAGCAAGATAAAGCCTGTGTTGGAAAGCCACGTGCTTACACCTAGGTTAGCAGGACCTGCCATACTTCCCAGGACTGCAAAACATGTCCTGGACATCTGCTTGCCCTTGCAGGGAACTTGGTCAGAGCATACCATAACCGCAGTACTTCTGATGGACATTGAAGGATACAGAAAAAAGGACGATGATTAAACAAAACGATTGCATCATTCACCTTAATGAAGAAAATGGCATTTGCCATTGTTATACATCTAACATTGTAACTGTGTTTTTCCTATTTTATAATGTCACTCCTCAGTCCCTATACCCTGCACTTCTACAAAGGCATTACTGTGGGATCATCAGACTCCAGAGTTATCAAACCTTTCTAAAGTTATCTTAAATGCGTTGGAAAATTACAGGGTACAATTTTACAGGATAGAAAATGAGATACAGAAGTATCAATGCCATAATATCAACCAATTTTTGCTTCATTTTGCACAGAACTTCACACTTTTATAGCACTTAATACATTCAAAGCACACCTCTAATTGATATGGTTTCCAGCTGGATCACTCAGTTCTTCTACACAAATTTTCTCAGGAGACAAAAAGTTCTCTGACAAGCAGGAGTAAAGTCTGGCTTCCTGACCTCATGTGTCTTCGAACTGGGAAGCCTTGGTGTTCATGAGCTCTGACTTAAGCTCTTCCAAGACTTTTCCCACTTAAGCTTTTCCCAGAACAAAGGCTTCCACCCATCTGCCTTTTGGGGCCAAGCCTGGTGGTCTAGGACTAACTGCCTGCAAAAAAAAAAAAAAGGAAACCTCCTCATCCTCCCCCTTCCAGGCTAGGCACACCTGCATGCCGTACCGTGTCCCACACCCCTCTCGGGATCGTGTGCCGACCTGCCCTCAGAGGATTATAAACTCATCAGCTACCTGGGGACTTTCTGAACCCATAGGCCAGCAAGGGGTAAGGGATGGAATGGATATCTCTGTTTCTGGATTTGTGTTTTGGAGCAGAGGGGAGTCTGAAGTTAAAACTGGGAGGCTAGTCCCTTCCCCAAGCCCGGAGTCAGGAGGCCAATCAGCTGCAGTCACATGCCAAGTCCTTTACTCCTTGCAAGAACCAAAATCCTTTCTTCCTGCTCACGAAAGACCAGGTCCTTGCAGCCTGCCAGTCTACTCTCAAAGACCAGCAAAAAACCAAGACCAAACTATTCTCCTAATCATGCCTTCAAAGTGGAGGAACCATTTTTTTTTCCCCTCAAATTCTAGACAAAGGATTGAGCCCAAGTCAGGTATTCAGCATTATCCTCTCTGCTCAGACGCTTAAAGGGTTGCAAAGTTACTACCACAGGAACACACGCCTGCCAACGCGCTATTACAGCTCTCATAATTTTATAATGAATCCCATGCTGATGTTGAAGGACCCAGTGTCTGGATCAGTGTCATCAGATGAACATATCACCTGCCGGTAGGAAAATAATAATGCCAAAGTTCAAAGTTTCTAGCTCTCCTAGACAAAAGTGAAATGGAATCTCAGTACATCTGAAGGCTAGGGAATCACAGATGAATGAAGAAACCAGTTTTTTCAGTCAGCCTCAGTTTTTAATTCTGCTGTTTGCCCCAAAATATCACTTCTTCAGAATCTATGTTGGCACTCTCCAAAATAAAAATAAATAAATAAAAATTTTAATTAGAGCTAGTTATAAATATTAAAAAGTAGATAAATAATGAATAAATGCTAATTTTACCTCTCTTCCTGTGCCCACTAAAATTTGGAATATGCATAATGGTCCTTTCTGTACTATATTTAATAGGCTTTTTTCCACTACATGAGTTTAAAACAGCACTTTTGAATTCTACTTGTGGAAAAGATTTGTCCCATCACTGAGCATAAATGCATATATTGAAAAAGAAAAAAACAGAAGTTGCCAGTGAAAGTCACGCTTCAGTTCAAGATTTTTTTTGGTTACAAAGTAGAATACTTAAGTCTTGTAAATGGGACCAGAGCCATTTTCCTTTTGAGCGATCGCCTGCAAATGTTCTTGCACCTGTGTGACTTTATTTGCATTAATTTAGTGTGGTAAGTCTCACAAGTAGAAGTTAGTTACATGGTGAGACAGATGTGAAATCTGTTTCTTGGATAGTGCAGAACACAGCATCTGCATTTAATAAGCATGATTAAAAAGAAACTGCTACATCATTATTTTTGGCCCTGAAAGTTTTCTGGAAGCGCTTGCTCCAAGTGGAGAGAAGATCCCTTCTGCTTCATTACCAAAGAATGACCTGGGCATCAGCGGATTGGAATCCTATTTCTAGATGAGAAATGAACTTTCTTTGTAACCTTAGGTTAATTCTTCCAGAAAACTGGGCTTCCCGCTAATTCAGTGTGTTCCCTCCCTAAATAAAAGGCAGAATTCCTTGCATCTGAAGGACTCAGTATTAAGCTCTAAGGACCCTACAACATAAAACAAAATCTCTAGAAAACACAGCATACGCCATGTCCTTCTGAGCAGCCTTTATTTCATCCCTAAGAGAGATGATAAGAAGTGGGATGTCATTTACTGTAAACCCACTTGCACATTTTCTAAGGATTTTTCTTGTTCACAAGTTTCTGTTTCTTAAACTGTTCAGAAAATGCTTGATTTGTGGAAATCTTAATCTGAGAGGAAAAAAATGGGAATGATCAACCTATCCTGTTTTGACACATACAAAAATTAGAAACAACTCTATATTTCAAATATGCTATAAGATCAGGAAAACAAAGGAATAGGTCACAACAAAATTACTTTTTCATTGATCTGATGTCAACTCTCCCCTTTTTTCCAAGATAATTGATTTACCAACATTTGAAAACTGGTATTTCAGTTTGTTTTGGAATCAAAATGTATTTGAAAAATAAACTGAAATGTCAAAACTTCTTGAAGAGCAGCAGATACTGAGGACTGCTCTGCTGCTGAGGACTGCATGGTACTGAACTGTTCTCTGCCCTCCAAGATCAGTAACAAAATTCATAAAAATTTCATTGCAGAGTTTTGCAAACTAGAAGCTCTGTTTGGCTTTACTTCATTACACTGTTCTACACGTTCACATCATGGGTGACTAAATTCTGCCCAAACTGCTCCAAATCTGCGAACTCCCTGAAATAAGACGGTCTTGATCTGTGAAAGTCTGGCTCAGCTGGAGTTCAAGGGAGAGCTTTGCAGCATACAGTAGAACAGGTTTATGGTCCCAAGAAATTTTGGATCTCCTTGACCCTAAAAATTGCCTTTGTTTTATCTCAGCATGATTTATGTATTTTCTTTTTTTTTTTCCTCCCCCAGTGTGGTTTGAGAAGTCTCACTGATGGCACCCAAGCACAAGAAAGCCAGTTGCTACCCAAGAACTCGTGCTTAGCACCAACAGAAGGTGGAAAATGCACAAGAAGGTTCAGTTGCCTTTCAGCTCGCCCATCCTCAGGGTTCATGGGGGTCTCAGTATAAATTCCAGCAGTAATTGCCTTCTGGCTGCCACCGCTCCTGGCCGGCTGCTCCCAGCACACAAGCAGCTCCTCAGGCCTAAATTGACAGGTGGGAATGACTTTAGAGAAAACAACTACATTGCTTCTGGTTTTGTGCTCATATCTTAACTCAGATAATCTTTCTGTGCCTTAGTAGGCTGAAATTTGAGCTACAAATGTAATGGTGATGTTGCTGAAATGACAGGAAGAAAATGAATGCCATGATTTTTCCTTTGTATGCCAGAACCACTGCTGGAAGACAATGTGATCTTACCTTAGCTGGGGACAGGACTTGTGCCATACCCTGACTGCACATGCCATGCCTGCACATCCCATACAGAACTGCCTGCAGAAATCATCTCCCAGGCATGCGAGAGGACCCACAGCTGGCAAAGTAAGAAATGTGATTTATGGAACTCAAACACCATATGGCACAATTTCCTCTCATTTCATTCCACTTCATGTCTTGTAGTTGGAAAAAAAATAAATCATGTGCTACCCAGTTTATCAGAGGGGAGGCAGGGTAGAGTAACAGCAGAGACTAACCCGTCAAACCAGCATTCCCTCACTTTGAATAGTAAATGTAAAGAGATACCAATCTGTGACGAGGACAGAAGATTAAAACTGAATTGAAAAACATCACAGAGCAAAGTTGCATTCCCCTCTCAAAGGAGGATTTATTCATAAAGCAGGAAAACAATTTACAAGCTGTTCAAAATCATCTGTGCAACAAGAAATTAATATAGCAAGATCCACGTACAAGCCCAGCAAGCCAATCAGAATTGCTGCCCCTTTTATTCATGATGGAAACTCTTGAGAAGTGCATCACTGCAGGGTTGACAGGTCTTTCACCCCCATGAGAGGACATTGGTGTGGATTAAGTCATTTTGCAGAGGTGGAGCAAACATTATTTTTTTTAATCAGTAAAGTGCAGAAATGTTCCAAATTCCCTGAAAGAACACTTGTAGGAGGGCCAGGTGGTGGGAAATTAGTGGACAGTAGTATTTCCACGGTTCTTTGGAAACTGGAAGAGAAGCCACTTGTCCCAGGCATCACCAGAAGTATGTGGCAGAACCAGGAAGGGAATTACCATTCTCAGACTAGTGTCACACCTCTGTTTAAAACTAACTTGCCTCTCGGTGCCCTGGAGAATGACCCTGGGACAAGCGAGGTGGTCTCAGGTGGCCAAGGCAGAGAGAACCAATACACCCCAGGTACACCCTGGCAGGCTGTTGGGAGGGCAGCTGTGTGGCTGCAAGGGCTGGCCAGTCCAAGCCATGCTGTGATGTTTGCTGTGCCACCCTCCCTTTGCCTTCCACCTCTCCTGTCAGGTAGAGATATGCTGGTCCTATGACAAGCATGGGAAATCCCTCATTATTTATTTCACTTGCCTGGAACAGTGGGAAGAATCCTAAAACAAGGCACTACGCACCGAATTCCAACTTACTTGTATAATTTTTTTTAATTTATTATTACGATTGATGACATCAAGTCTCCATCTCAGTACAAAGATGCAGAAAAGCCTGGTACAGTCTCCTTAGTGGAAATGCAGAGCTGAACAACATGTTTGTCAACTAGCAAATCCCCCAGTAAAGGCTCTGATCCTTAAAGAAATGAAACAATTACTGTTAGATGTTATTATTTATTAGTTATAACACAGTGGCACTTTCAGTCTAGGGCAAGACCCCACTGGGCACGGCACAATACAAACATTGAACAGAACACATAATCCAAGTGGTCCTCTTTGCAGAGCCAAGGCCTTATGCCTCATCCTACTGATGACCTTTAAAACATGCAAGCAGAAGTGATGTTTATATTAAAATTAGCAACGGTAACAGCAGCAGTTACTCCACCTATCAGGAGGAACGCAAGTCACTTGGTTTGGAAGCACTATCCCTCCTTCCCCCATCAGTGCTGCAAGGAGTTCATCCTGCCCAGAAGGTGGGAATAAATCACAGCTGGTGCACAGGCTTTTGCTGCTGGCAGATAGCTCTGGAAGAGCAAAGCAGGACTTGTCCCCTCTCCTACATCCAAAGCAACTGCCTTTTTAAAAGGTAAGAGCGGCCCCTGACTAGTGGTAGCCTGAGAGAAGAGGGAGGATAATACTTAGACACAAACTCCAGTGACAAGCAACATCCATATGCCCTCAAAGGTCGGCTCAGGTTTTGCAAGTGAGATGTTGTATAGTCTGTCAGCACAGGGTGTAACCAAGAGTACAGGTTTCAACAGAGAGAGGGAGCATGGACACTGAGCCTTAGGGAAGACAGCTCCACCCAACTGTGGGACGCTTTCCTTAGGCAGCTGATGGAGGCTTCACTGCTGAAGCGATTTACAATTAGATGTGAAAAGAATTGTATAAATACTGTAGGGAAATCTGTAGTGGATTCACAGTGATAAAGAATATGATGCAACAGGCTTTCCCTGTTTCTTAACATGTGTCCCCCGAATATAATCACTTACCTTTTAAGCATCGCTATGATCCAAAGCCTGCTGAAGTCTCTAGAAAGGCAAAATTCAACTGGGCTTCAAATGAGGCCATACATTTGAGGGAAGAGGCATGGTTTTTTAATTTGTTTAAACAATTAAAAATTAACTATCGATTTTTCCCAGTAGATTTTATAGATATATGGCAACCATTTATACATTTTGCCATAAATCCCAGCATATTCCTACAAGCCAAGTGCTGGAAAGCTTTTGCTCTTTTTGCCCTGAAGGTTTTTGGACATATTTATATACATGCTTAGCAATGCAATTAACATGTTAGCTGCAGAAAGATAACTGTCCTTATTTTTTCCCTATAGCAAAACTCAAAACATTCAGTAACTTTGCTTCAAGATACCTAAAATCTATCCATTTGTAAAGGTAAAACAAACATGGAATGGAATCTGATCTAGAAACTATATAAAACCAAAACACTTTAACTAGTGTCCCATCAATAATGCGATCACACTGCAATATCCCAATTTTGAGAAAATGTGGATTTTTTTTCTCAGAGTTTTTTTTTCCATCTTGAGTAAACGTGCACAACTTTCATCTCAGCTGTTCATGAAAGTAAGGGTGTGAGGCAGAGGTCTGTTTTCTGAGGTAATGAAATACAACTCAGGCCACTACATAGAGACTCATCTATACAAGCAATAGTCATAAAACTGAGAAAACAGGAAATAAGTCACTTTTACTTTAAAATACCGAATTATATAAAGAACCAATCAAATTCTTTCAGGGTTTTGGGTCCCTTCATGGGCTACCATGGGGAGGGAAAAAAACAAACCAAAACAACAGCAGGAAAAAAAACCACCCAGAAAAAAGCAAATCCCCAAAACCCACAACTACACTAGAAATAGGAGATTTAGAATTAAGTATCACAGATGCTATGAAAGTGTTCAGACTAGTAAATTTTAAGTGCATACAGTTACCATTATTTTCTGGAAATTCTTTATCTAGAAGACACAAAAAGGTCAAAGGACCATGAGGATGCTTGTCTGGAAGGATCAGAAGTGACCATAGTTTTTGTTTCCATTCTTCCCAGTAATAAAAAATGCAGAGATAAAGTCTTGCCCGTGACACGGAATGCAAAATCTCTATTATTAGCAACTTCAACTAAATCCTCCCCCCGCAAAAAAAAAAAAAAAAAAAAAAGGTGGATGCCATTCTTTCGTCTGTATTTCTCCTCTTAAAAACTTCTCTTTTTCTGCCTCCTGTTTATTAAGTGCCAGAATTAGTTGGCCAAGTCATCTCAACTACATGCAATACCACCCAAAGCCTGTAACCAGAAAGCAAAAGGAAAGCTGTGGTTTTCACAGCTCAGGTCTGGTGTAACTTTGAAAGGCCTGGGAAGCTGACACTTTGTGTTATGTTTTTAATTTTCCAGAAAAGGGCTACACATGCAGGTGGGTGTCAGAGGTAGAAACGTCATCATTTCAGTCATCTCCCTTATCTACCTTTTCCCTGTCCTAACAGAAAAAAAGAAGAAAACTTTGACAGTAGTGCCAGATCATCTCATCCAATTTTCTGCCTCAGAAAGACAGACAACACAGTCTAGGACAGCTAGGACACAGTCACAAGGAAGCTTTTCCCAACAAATGCTCCAGCAGCCAACATTGAAAGGAGTAAGAGAATATGCCGCGGTGAAAGCCCTACATAAGCCTTTATGTTTATCTGCTAGTGGATTCCTGTCTTTTTCTTGTGTATTTTCTTACAAGGATAAAAACACTTCAGCAGTGAAAGCCATGAACAATGAAGATAATTGTGTTGTGGGATTTGGTGTCAAGTTAACTGTTTAAAGAACTTACAGCAAAACAAGACTCTGGTTAACACTGCATCCCCTGCTGAACTCAAAACAGCACCTAATTAACACAACAGGGGCAAAATAAGGGTGTGCATTAAACACAGTGCTGATGCAGTCTATCAGCTTTTCTGACAAACAACTGCTCCACTTTTTGCTGTTTGCCAGTTCACAAAAGCACAGACATTTTAGGCCAAAGACCACAACACGCAGCTCTGCTCTCCTGTACCACACAGGACACAGAAGTCACCCAGAAATCCCCACAGTGAAGAGGCAACTACTTCTGAGCCTCATGAGCAACCACTGACCTCAGGAGTTTGTGGGTGAAATAAATCCCAGGCCTAGTTGTTATTTGCACTAAGGCTGGCCTACATCCATTCAAGGCTTTTTTACCCTGTTAGGATAGACTGGACATGCAAGAATAAAGTCCTGTCCTGCTTGGGAAGGCATCTCATGCTTTGTGTCTCAACCTCTTACTCCCTTAAGCAGATTCTCTGAAGTGCATAAGCAGGAAGAAAAGGTGAAACTCCTAGTATGCTGCCACTTGTGACTGAAATCATCACGTGAATCTCAACCTTGAGCAGTAAAACACTAGGGAATAATCCAGCACACCTCTAGCCCCAGGAGTGGTATCAATGGATGCATAGTTTTACGGACAAGGCTCCAAAGCCAGAGGGGAGCTGCTGCCTTTCAGATGGAGTGACTGGCAAAAACTGAACTGAACTGGATGTAAATGCTACAGTCTCAGACTTCTCAAGAGGAACCACGTTAGGTCAGAGGAAGCCAAGAGCAACTGCTCACTGATATTTGCAATGATAAAAGTAATGCATTGTAATAGCACAAGTCAAGCTAGTTTCTCTCCAAGGATTTAACAGCTTCCCTTTACCTTTATGTTTTTATCACACATGCTGCATTGTCAATTATTATGGTTAATTATCCCTTTTTGTGGATTTGAGACCATATTTCTTAAATCTCCTCCTACTAAGAAAACTAATGGATGACAAGAAAGAAGTGAGACCTTGCAGTATTCCTTCTTGTAAGGCAGATGTGGAAGAGCCCCAGCACTCGTCATCCACACTGCTGGATAAGGACGCCCTGCTACAGGTGCCGGGCACTGCCTCGACTCTTATCCCGAGAAATCCTGATATCCTTATACAGGCAGGGAATACATATACAACTACATCAGTGGATGAAACCTTCAGACACTGAGTGTAACATGGAAGGCGAGTCCAAGTCTCACTGTGTGCCAGCACACAGGCACACACATAGAGAAAACCACTGACCTACCCCGTACAGCTATCTTGAGAAAAAACTGACTTCCCCATTTATTGCCACCCAGCACACAGAATAAGAGTGAGAGTTGCCTGAACAGCAGCTGGCTTAAGATACCTAAGCCTATGCATTTAATCCCTGAGTGGCTATCTTTTAAACAAGGGCACAGTGATACATCATTTTGTGGAACCTAAGCTTTCTGCAGTCTTCTGGCAGGATCACGTGGTCCTGTCAGGACACCATCCTGTATGGCCCCCTAAGAGAGCTGCATTCAAAGAAAAAGAAGTGTTGGAATAAGTGCAAACTACCACCATGGTGTGCTCAACAAACACATTGGTCATTAAATACTTAAGTTCAGTTTATCAAAAAGGATAGATGAACCAACAAAAATTAGTTAGTTTGGGGCATTTTCCAAATACAGCATTGCACTGTACTGCAAGGATAGGTCCTGCCAGGCACCAAACTGTGTGGACACTACACAATGTCCATACGACCCCAGACTGTCAGGCATAACATATACTATTTTGCTAGCATATTTACACACACTAATTAACAGCAACATGTAACTAAGAGGAAACATTCCCTGGGGCTCCCACCATGGAGCAGAGAAGAGAGGGCACAGCCTTGCTATCAGTAAAGCACTTTCCTTTCACAGTACCCCTGAGGTGCTCAAGGTTTTCACCAACAGGCTGTAGCCTGATGCTTAGATACTAATAATAGGAAAGAGTTCTCACAGTCCCAGGAGAAATCCAGTCACACACATCCTCTTTACCTCATCATTTGAGCTATCTTGTGCATGTTTATCTACACAATTTAGAGGTCATAAACCATCTGCTTTTAAAAGAGAGTAAATTGTCTTATTTACATCATTGCATGGTGGCTTTTGTATATTTAAAACCCCTTTGATTACCATTGGCAATTAAATGGTTGACATGGGCTGTACCTGTCTAAGATTCAGGTATCTGAAGGTAGGCAAGGAGTACCCTGAGCCAGGCAGTCAGTCCCAAACTACAATGCAACAGAGCAGAAATTCCCACTGGGCCGCCCAACTCCCAGCATTTTCCTGCTTTGCATATATAGAAAAAATACAATGCATTTTTTTAAGTAAGTTTTGCTTGATGATTGTTTTCTATGTCTGGTATTTTTTCCCAATTCACTTTTCCTAGTTCTTACCCACGTTATGCCAGCTGCTTTCTGTCCTCTGTATGCATGTATTGCTCACATAAGCTATTCCTGTTCAGGTTTACTTATAAAAACCAGCCTTGCCCTACCCACAAAATGCATTTACTATGGATGACCATACAGTCAGGGGATAATAGTGTGAAATAACTTGTTCCATTTTCACTTAGTGTCTTCTGTCCCCCACAAGAACATCCCCACCCCTGAAACGCCAGGTTATTGCACTGCCAACTGCTATTCAGAATCTAAAGAATAATTAAATCCAGAAATATGTTCTTATGCTAAAGAAATTTCACATTGTCTTCTCTTATAGTCAATACAATAAGAACACATATATGGTGTGGAGTATCTTGGCTATTGTATCAAAAAGGTAAAACCATACTATACTTAAAGGAAAGAAGGTGATAACTCTCAGTGATACTAATCCAATTTAAAAATTAATAGTTGTCAGAGGTCCTAGCCTGTTTTTACTAATTTGTTGCTCATCTATACCACTGCATTCTGCATGAGGGCATTCAATTCAGCACCAGTAAAACTGGTCTCCTGGCCAATTTTTCAAAAGCATATGATAATAGATTCATAAACTGAGGCAACTGCTAACTTGAGCAATAAATGCTCAAAACTAGCCCTTGCAAAACAAGAGATGAGTAAGGAACATGACAAATATATTTGGAACATTGTAAATGCAAGTCTTTCCTCTGTTTTTCCAAATGGAAGGAAAATTGTGAGGTACACGAAGACAAACTACTGTGTTTACCAGTAAGTGCTGCAAACAAGGACTACAGAAATGCTGACTGACCTATTTTCTAATCTTGCATGAACTTCAAAAGTAAAACAACTCCAGTAAATACTGGTATTATCACATACAGCTCATATCATCTAATTAATCATGGCTAGTTATTCCTGCCAAACTCTTGGCAGTCAGGATACAAACACAATCTGTCCTACTTCAGCAGTCACCTCTGCAGCCTGACTACGACTTCTTTAGCACATATACAATCAGCTTGCTGTCATGGAAGCAAAGAATAAGGCATCTGTAAGAGGGCAGAAGACACAGTCAAACTAAAAAAGTGTTTGAGCATCTGGAGAATGTCTGTACTCCTAGACTGCAACCACAGCAGACCACATAGTCCTGGCTAGAAAACAAGATAAAAGCAGTATCTAAATACAGGTCAGTTGTACTCAGGAAGCCAGTGTTCCCTAAACAGTCCAGAAAGAAAATGTTCTCCCAGCAAGGTGAGAAGTGTTAAGTAGGTACCATTAACTTGGAGAGGTAGATGGTTTTGCCTTGATGTAGCATCTGTAGGAGTTATCCCCCGGAGAGAAACAGTACAAGCTGAGCACAAGGACCTGAACAACACTGAAGTCAGACTAGAGGGCTGTTTCTGTTTCTGGAAGTGCAATCCAGCAGTGGTCTGTCTGCTAAAGATAGCCTGAGAGCCTTCCTCAAAAACAGACTCCTCCTTCTCCTGTGTGAGTGCAAAGCCTCTCTTGCTGCGGGAGGACTGCACTGAGCTGAGACAGCAGGTCTGCCAGCAATGGCCTACTCGCCCCAGCTGTCCAGGACGGGCAGAAGGTGCAGAAGGGCATGTGGTGCCTACATTTTTTCTGGAGGCTGCTCTTTCCGAGCAAAGATGTATGGGCAATCTTTCTAGGTTGAATTTTTATGATAGCTGAATATTAGCGAAAAGGATGGAGACCTCATAGGAAAACCCAGGACCCAGAAACTGCAGGGAAGAGCTGGTTTTGCTCTTTTTCCAGTTATTAACTTTTTCTTTACAGACTTCATTAAAAAGTCTGCAAAAAGATGTAAACTGGTTTATTTTTTCATCAGAAGATTACTAAGGCCTATGAGGGACAGATAAGCCCTTTGCTCCTCCTCCCTACAGTCACAAACGATCAAGTTTAAAGTTCAACAGACACGACTGCTTGGAGACTGTAAATGCCCTAAGCTCTCTCAGGGAGAGACCAGCCATGTCTCATTGTCAGGCTATTATAAATAAGAGCAAAAGAAAAAAACCAAATAATTTGACTAATGCACTCCTTGATCAAACAAAAGAGTAAAGCAATCTTCATTGCTTCTGCACTGCAGAGCAAGAGTCTGAAGGACTGCAACCGCCAGCTTGCCTTTTTTTTCTTTTTTGTTTTTTTTTCCAAAATATTCTAAATCTTTTATTCACAGCCAGTTCATTCCTGCTCTCTGCATTAGCTGCATCCAAGAAGCACACTATGTGTAGCCCTACCACACCCAATTGCAACCATTTGGGTGCAGCAGGTTGCGTTAGCTGTATCTTGAGGACACAGCACTTGCTGCCTGCTGCACTGAGTACAAAGCATGCACTGGCTCCTACCTCACACCCATCTTCAGCCAGACCTGGGTTATATCATGCACAGACATCCCTCCACCACGATGAGCACCCATGCCATGGTACACAGCTCACTGGTGTGATACATGGTCTCCTTGAGCAGCCAGACCCTACTCAAGGCGACATGGTGCAGGAGAGGAGCTTGCAGCCCTGTATTCCTGCTGAGGATATTTCAATGGTGACACCATTGCTTCTCCTCAATCCCACTACACAACCCACAGATGTGGCTTAGTGCTGTGACCAGTCCCCATTCACATGACCAACAAGCAGCCCATCGCATCATCCAACACATGGTGCCTCTGCTGGGGAAAAAATTATGCTGCGCCTGCACATGAGGTTTCTGACAGCTGCCGGTACTTCCCACGCTCTCATGTTTAGCTGTAGGGATGTCCTTTATTTGCTGGAGCCTGCAAAGAGGCTTACTACTAGGTACTAGTTTGTCCCCATCTACCCCCTCATTCCTTGCACCATGATTCAGGTAGTTTCAGAGGAGTCTTCTGGTGGAACCATGCAGCAGGAGGAGAAACAGGAGGAGGTGCCTGTTCCCCTCCAGCACCATCTCACAAAAGCAGGTGTGCTGGCAGACAGGAGTGGAGATGTCCAGGCTGTCCTCCAGAGAGTGGGGAGAAGCTTCTTTTCTGGTCATACTAAAGTGATTAAAATCCTGCCCCTCCTGAAGTTACCGGGAGTTGAGTTTGGCTCTTGATTTTCAGTGTTTAGATCTTACTCTGTTTAGGGGAGGTCAAGTAGCTATTAGACCACTCTTTTTTTTTCCACAAAAAATGGAAACCCTGGAGCACACAAAAAAGGTGTTTTTTTTTTTTAAATAGTCTCTAACATTCAAAAGGAATTAGATAACTGCTATAATGGCCCCACCTACTCTTGATCCTTTCTGCTGCCAGAATGTTTTGTGTAATAAATCATGAGAGCACTACATTACTCCAAAGTTAAAAATGGAGCTGAGTCAGGAGGCAGCACAGAGCCCTGGATAGAGAATACGAAGTCATATTTGATAACATCTGCACCCAGGCTGATTTTAAGCTTCCTCAGGTGGGATAATAAACCCATATGAGGAGGGAAAGGTTCACAGGGTAATTACAGTATGGGCTGGCTTTTAAGCCTTTTTCCTTTCAGCTTCACTTTAATCACATTTTGATTTGGGTTGGATTAGCTCCTGGAAAGGGTTCTAATTAACCAAACACTGAAGGCATCGCTTACATTTCCCCAAAGCCAAGACAATTGTTGAAGGGTGGTGAGAGAGTGCAGCTGAATGGCAGGATACAATATAATCTTTCCTCAAATCAGAGGGGTAAGATAAAAAATCATTTCTTCCAGACCTGGACAGACAGCTTCTGAAAAAACAGTCCCACTAGCTGTACAGGGGCTAAAATACCAATTCAGAATTTAACATGAATAGCAAGCACAGGTCACAGTGGTGGACTTGATAAGGGAGCTCATTCTCGCTGAGAGCTGACATGTTGTTCCAGTTGCCTCCCAAAGCCCAGTCCCAGGCACCCTCACTGTATGTGGTGGCTCTCCACGGTGAATAAGTAACCTGGCTAAATGTAACACCCACCCACCTTTACCGTGCTAACCAAATGGGTCAGCTGGGCTTCTGCGAGGCCAACGGTTGAATGAAACTATCCCAAAGGTTTATTCATAACAAGAATAACAGGTTTTAACATCTGCTAGGGACAACTCTGGATAACAGTCATGAACAGAATTTTTATTCTTTAGGCTTTAAGAAGAGTTTTAGTTACAATAGCTGAATTTTGTAGATGGCTGAAAAATAGACCCTGAATACTAGCACTCGCTTAAATTGGGTAAAGTGGTATGTTCAACTGTTGACACTGAAAAAGCTTTTGGGACAGATTCATTCCAGGGAATCAAAAAATCAAGCCAGATCAAATTAGACTTTTTTGTTTGTTTTGCAAGTAGTCCTACCATCTAGGAACTGAATTTC
This sequence comes from Phalacrocorax carbo, assembly GCF_963921805.1. Classification (NCBI taxonomy): domain Eukaryota; kingdom Metazoa; phylum Chordata; class Aves; order Suliformes; family Phalacrocoracidae; genus Phalacrocorax; species Phalacrocorax carbo. The sequence goes on from NC_087513.1 coordinate 50,852,297, forward strand.
AGTGAGAGCTGAAACTCATGGGGAGCTAATGAAGGTACAGCTGCAGGCTGCTAGTCCAGGGAGTTTTAACACCCACAGCTGCTGGAAAGCACATGGACCAGCTCTCGGATTTCTGGCAGACTTTACTGCTGCCCATTTACCATGTAAATAACCCTGTGTGACGCAAAAACATTTCAAAGGTTCTTTCCATGTCCAGATGGTATTGTTCTTTCCAGACCAGTCTGCTAGATGTCTGATCTTAAGGCCGCCTGGCAAGCTACTTAGATCTTCCCCTCAGATATCTCCATGTTTTCTTCTGTGACTGATTTACTGGAACAAGAAAAATGAAAAGGAAAACTCAAAATCACTACTTGCAGATGTGCACAAACTGCAATTATTCAAAGAAATCAACTGTAGCCACCTCATTAAGAACTGATCAAATATGTGAATATCTCTTCCAAAAAAAGAAGAGGAAAAAGAACCGTTAATGACTGACAGGATTTCAATTAATAGATATTAAGGCCAGCAAGACTATTATACTTACCAGCCAGTCTGATGTGCAAAACACCAGCCAAAGAAAACCTCAAGACTCTTCTTGTTTCCGCTGAATTATTTAAGTCTATGCACAGGCATTCATGAAGCACATTCATTTAGTTCTTCCATCACCCTGCACTATTCCAGCTTTATTATTTATTACAGATACAACAAAGGAAGATGATTTCATTGCTCACACCTAGTACTTTTTGTGCCTTTCTCTGCATGGTGTAAAACCAGCAGACTTATGAATGACCTGATCTGCTGTCTATGGCACTGCTTGGCATTCTGGCCACAAACCAGCACCAAACCAGAATCCCTGCTGAGGAAAATCTGAGGGACAACTAAAACATATCACTAGCACTTAGCTCACTAGCACTTTCAGTCTGTTTCCCACTCAATTAAATATCCCCTTTTAGAAATAATTTTATCTGTGTTTCCTGTAAATACAATCTCTGCACAGTTTTCTGTCAGGTATCTTAACTCATTATATCACTGTAGAGTTAAAAACTGATTAAGTGCAGCATTCACTCTCCACCTAGGGACCATCATACTACCTACTTCAGTGCAAAGTGTATTAACATAGCAGAGCACTCTCTCACCTTAACACTTAACATAAAGGCCAGTTAATACTAAAGCATGGACCATTGGTGATAGCATCACTTCTAGTTTGGTTTATTTATATAGAGATTGTGTCTGCATGTCCACCTACTTCCAGGAGGCATCCTTACAAATGTAACTCAAAAAACCCACCCAAACTTAGAAGCCTTTTTTTTACTTTTAAAATGCCATAGTTTTCCCATATACCTAGCAAAGCAGAATCATTAGATCAAGTCTCCTCCTTCAGTCACTAATCACCCCAGGAGTATTTCCTCAATTTTAGTCCCCCTGGGCTTGAAGCCAGACCCAAAATATACTTTGTACCTGGATGGGCAGAAAACCCAAGGGCCAAGAAAAGTTCCAGGCATGGGCATTGTCCTGGCTGCTAGGGTGGAAATAGGAGATGCAAAACCAAAATGAGACTCCAGAGGCTGATACTGTGTTCTTAACCTCAGTCCCAGCCTGCTGTACAGCCAGATACCATTTCTCACAAACACCATGGTCATGAGTAGCTTATAAAGGTCCTGGAGGTGGAGCCGTCTTCACTCGCAGTGGCTAGGACTACACAGCTATCAAACCATGACAGGATGACCCAAAAGAAAAAGCTCCCTAGCTGATCCCAGGTTTTACACACAGTTTTCAAGGTAAAAACCAAACGGGCAACTTCTTGATCTAGACCTCAAAGGTTGTAGTAATAATAATTAAAAAATTTACAGTGCTATTCCTCTACCAATTGAGGGGAGCAAGAAGGAAAAAAGCCAAAAAATGGAGTTGAGGGAGAGAGGTAGGAGTTCTCTAACACTGAGGTCTTTCTAGGCATTAGGGGAAAAAAAAGCTCATTAATGGAGTTCTGGTGCAGGAAGAACATGCAGAGTCTGTAATAAGGACCTCTGCTAGGATAGAAGAGTTGCTCCTAATTTTTTTCCTATCATGAAGTATTGTTTTTTAATGTGGGGGAGGTTTGTTTGGCTTTTTGGGTGGGGGGGGTAGAGGGAGAAAAACAGTGCGTGTGTGTTCATGATAGGACTTTTTAGCTCCTTAAAGCATTGTTTTAATTATCATGCAAAATCAGTGGCTTCAACAATGTTGAATCATGAACTCGATCATGTACGTAAAATCCAGCATCAACAGTGAGATTAACCACTATCTCCATTAAGACATGTTTTGCAAAGTGTCTTCCCCCGAGGATGTATTTTGATAAAATATTACTTATCTCCATGCTATGGATATCTGGGCTGTTATTCTAAAAATAGCTATTTTTCTCCAGTTCAGGAAGTTTAATTTTATTAAGTGATTGCAGAGCAACGTACAATATTCATAAGCAAGTCATGAAGACTGCAGGCTAATACTAACACGGTCAACTTGTACAATAAAAGGAGAGATTAAGCTTGTTGTCTTAATTGCACTTGTGTAATCAATTTATTTTGGGTACTGAAGAATTGAACAAAATGGTGCTTTCATTTAATTTAAACACTAACAAAAATTAACATTTGGACTTCTAGTTAAGTAGCCAGAAATTACTTCCACTGCTCATAGTGCAGTGCTCATACTCTTGCTATAAATAAGTAGCCTAATGACATCCAAACAATCCAATCAGCCAAAACAGGGACACTAAATGAAAAACTATTTTAATACTCTTGCCATTTTAGCATGCCAGAAGTTAATTAGTGGTATTAATATTTCAGTTTTGAGATCCAAAGCAAGGTTAGTTTGAATGACTCTAGACAGGATAAGGCTGCAGAGCAAGGCTAGTCAAAGCAGAATTTAAGTATTTTAAAATACTGAGAGTTCCTGAGATTGAAGACCTTGTTTTAAGAAAACAGCCAGGAGATGTTAGATTGTATACTTTCAAAGCTTTTGTCTCCTGGTTTACAGGTCTCAAAGTTCTTATTTTCCCAGGTTTTCCCAGAGCTTGAAAAACTAGAAATGGTATTTAAAGGTGAGACTGAGTGTAATCATCCCAAAAATAAGTCACTCTAAAACCAGCTGAGTGTAGCAAGTGTCCCTGTGAGCACATGCTGCTAGTAATATAAGCAACCTGTTCAGCTAATATTATATTTAATCTTCATACAATCGTTACTGAGGGGAAAAAAAATTGAATCTTGTAAGAAGGTTACTGCATTTAATATTTCCCATAACATGATGCACATGGTTTACTGACGTATCTCCAGGAGGCTGTAAGATGACAAAAGCAGTTTCCATCCAACTGCTAACTGCAGCATTACTGCCAGACCTTAACAGGAAGGGAAGGAAGCAGCTGCCTGCAGTCCCATCTAGGCAAAGTGGGGCCCAGCCTCAAGAAATGAGAAGGCTAGATCTTGTAAGAGCCAAGTCCTAGAGCCTGCTGGCCTAGGTTAGTATGAAAGAGAATAACCCTTACTTCTAGGCCCAGGCCTTACTGTTCCTCTGGGCTTTCCTGGTCCCCTCAAACTCATATTTGCAGCTCAGCAGGGATGGAGGCCAGCACCATGTCAGGCTTTGGTCCCAAGTGTTTGCTGGAAGGCTATTGGAGCTAATGTTCTCCCTCCTGCCTGCATGCAGACAGGCATTCAACCAAACCATTGTCAAACCCAGAGAAAGTGCCACTGCAACTGGATCAAGGTAAAAGACTCAGCAGACAGCTTTATGTCCACCACAGCATCTTGGCGATCTTCTCCACCAATCCAATCAACCCTAAATAGCAAGCTCTGTAGCAGCCTCCACAGAAATCCATGGTCAAGCTGAGACTGGGTTTTCTCCCTGCTTTAAAAACTCCAGCAAGACTACAGATTGCATACACACTAGTTAAACCCTAACTCATGCTATAAAAATGTATTAGAATGGAGTATCCATTGCACGTATGGTCCCTCTAGGCCTCTCTACAATGATAAATGCTTGCTTGTTTCTAGAGGAAACCCAGTATACTTGTCCATCCACTGAGATGATGGCAATGCCTTTTCAGAGCTCTGCTTTGAATGTCATCTGCTCAACAGAGCTCTGTTTTGGCCAGATCATGGGACAGGCTGCCCAGCAAGGCCATGTAGTCTACATCCTTGGAAACATTCAAAACTCAACAGCAACATACCCAAGCCACCTGCTCTAACTGGGCCTCCTTTGAGCAGGAGGTGGGATTAAAGGCATTCAAAGGTCCTGTTCAACCCACTTGATTCTGTGATTCATCTCTCCCCTAAAGCTAGCAAGCTGAAACTGTGCAAGACATTAACATGAAAAATATAGAAGGTAAAAGTCAAAGGAGGTTATATTTGGTAGGGTTAAGATATGAAAGAAATCTTAAACTGAAAATTTTCAGGAAAGACAAGAACAGAGAAAGGTTTCACTAACTCCTGCTCTGCTGTAATCCAGACCAGTCATTCACAGTTCACCATAGGCAGATGCTATTTTAAGAGGCTTGAAACTTTTAAACTAAATATAACTTTTAAACAGCAAGAAAAATATTCTGAAGTGTCTTGTGCTTAGTGAATTATTTTATCTATTAGAGCTCAATTCAGCCCTCATGAGGTCACAGTCCATCCATTAATTTTAGTGCAATTTGGATCACGACCCAAATTAGTTGGCTGATCAGCCTGTCTTTTTAGTCTCTGCATTTCAGATTATCACAATTGTGGCCAAAACTGCTTACAGAGTCCCTCTCGGGCCATTCCACTTTTAGGGAGGTACCCATGCTTTTTTCAGGAGGTTAAGTGACTGCATCAGTTCCTGCAGTAAAGCACTGACTTCAAAGTGCATTTACTCGCTCCCTAGTACCAGAGTTCATCCACCTAACTCTTCTTCTTTAACTGCAGCACCTAAATTGCTATCCAAGCACTCTCTATATTCTGTGCAAAGAAAAATGAGTTGTCATTTTAAAACTTCAAATTCTTTGGAGTGAATTAGGGCTGATGTATCTTGATCTCCCAATAGTAACAGCCACAGAAAGATCAATGCTTTTGTGTCAGAGATAGCACTGTGCTTTCTGACTCCCACTATTTTGGAAAGTAGGCTACCACAGTTTTCACTGCCGTAGTAATTCACTAAATAAAGGACACTGTATTCAGCAGTGATTATTGAAAGTAAGCTTGACAGAAAGTTTCCGTCAAAGTTATAGGTGGAAAACACAGTAAAAATGTGCAGTGAAAATCGAAGTGAAATAGATTCCAGTTACCTCCGCAGAAGAAACAGAGTGGACTGTGTTTGGGAACTTCCAATCAATGGAAAATTTGCTGTCACTTTGGGAGCACAAATACGGTGACTGATCAGTAATTTCCTGGCCCCGTTGAACTTCAGTTCACAGGCAACATGTAAACAGGAGACAAAATGAGCTCTCTCTTTGCAAGCACCCACAATGCTGTAGAGTGTTATGGGAAAGCTAGTGTGGATTTATCAGAGACAGACCATGTCACTCTTCCTCCCATGACAGGATAAAAGACCTTTCTGGGCAAGACAGAAATAGGAGATGCTCTGTAACTTCAGCTAATATACAGCTTTTTTTTACGCCCTTTCACAATACAAGACTAAAAGTGCTTCTCAGTGGTTCCCTGCCAAACAGGAAGGCCATACCCTGTGATACTCACTTAGGTCTCAGCTGAGACAGTGAAACAGAGAACATGCATTTTCTATACACAGTACAGACAGCATGTGGAAGGGGCTGCAAGCACATGGGAGGACAATTAGAAGTTAAAAGGTTTTGAGAAATTGGTTGGAATGGACTTAAGATAATATAGCATTAACAAATGAAGTTACCATCTGCACAAATGCAACATGGAGAATGGGTGGATGTGGAAATCAGATAGGGTCACAAATATATGTCTGTGTCATCTGTTGCAAAAACAAACAAATGATGACTCTAAAAAAAAACTTCACCTTGGAATCTATAAACATTTGTTTCACCTGTAGATGTTAATGCTTCAGCAAGAGTACTGCACCCAGCCTGGGCACCACACTTTTCAGAAAGCATGGACTACCACAGGGTGACCAAAGAAGAGTACAGATAATGAAACGTAATGAGAAAAGTGACTTGGGTCGTTGCATTTAGTCTAGAATTTTTCTACTTCTGTTCTCTGCTACTGCTCAGGATCCCTGACCATATTACATCTTCCACATGACTCCCATTTGCATTACTCATCATGCATCACACAGACTGGTCAGATGAGATTTCCCATATTGCAGCATAAGAAATTTAGTTCTACAGAAACCCCAGTTCGTTTAACAACCACATAGCACTGGTCTCATAGGGAAATGCACTGGAAGTTACAAATGGGACAGTCAGCATGAGAACTAGAACTGAAGCCCTGGGTTCATATCACCCCACTAAACGCATGGCTAATTTCCTTCTCGCCTACGCCCATTACTTCAATGTACAGCCAGAGCAAAGATGAGGCCATGACCTTCAAGCTGTTCTCTCTGTCCTGGATGACTTGATTGATAGAGAAAGGACAAGGAGGCACAGCAGTGGTTCAGTGACATTACAGCTTCTACTGTAAAGGGACAGGGAAGAAAAAAAATCAAATTAAAAAGAAAAGGAGAAACGAAAGTGCTGTACTTACAGAAGCAGAGCAAAAAAGCCAGCAGAGGGAGAGGGTCACTGCTAATTGAAGAACTCCCTGCATTTGACAGTCCTTCAGAGTCCAAATGCACTCATGGGCAACATCAAAAAGAGCTTCAAAAGAAATAAAAGCATCTTTCTTCTTTTTGTGTTAATTAGTATCAACCAAGCATACCAAAATCAAAAGCAACAGACATCTTAGAAGCAGCACGGGAATTCACAGGGGCCCATGCTTGTTTGTTGTACTTCGCTAGTACAACAAAAACTTAAGAGATTCATCAAATAGCGTTGACATTTCCTACTGTGCAATACTGCCGATACCAGTGTTTTCAGCTCACTAAATGCTTGAGAAACACTATACCTTAAGAGGAGACAAGTAAGGGTGTTGGTTCAGGAATCGCAGCTCCTCAGGCTCAGGGAACATTATGGAAATGTTTAGAGAGGGTAAGTTTATCTCTGACCAGATAGCATAAGCCATCATCATTTCAATGCCAGTGCCTGTAGGAAGCTAAGACCACCCTGCACTGCCTCAGAAAGTGTTTATTTACTGTTTTCTGTAAAACATGAAGTTCTTTTGCCATAGGTAAGACCTCCACAGCAGCGTGCACCTGCCCTCCCATGAGAGCCCAGCAGCAGAGCTGGCTGCGCTCCCAGACAAAAGGCAGGGATGTGGTAAAGAAAAGCTCCACCACCAGCCCGAGAGAAACCTCCAGCTACTCTCTTCCCCTGAAGCCCAGCCACCACCACCACCCCAGCTTCGTGTGCGTGCCTAGGCTCCCCTGCCCAGCGCCGGAGGCAGAGCAAGCTCTGCCCACGCCGCACTGTGGGGCCGGGCGCGCGCCTCCCTCCTGTCGCTCTGCCATCCCCTCCCTTACGTAACCAAAGGTAAGCCAGAGGTCGCGGCAATTTCTGTATGAATACATGTTGTACAAGATATCTGCTGGCTCACAAGCCCTTCTTTGTTTGCTTCAGAGACTGCTGCCCGATAAGGAAAGCAGAACCACTTTAGCCTTGAGAAAGGACAGTGCTTACAAAGGCATCCCCATCACCCAGTCCTTCCTGACGCACGCTTAGGCTGGAGGACAAACACCAGCCATCTCTCCCTCAGTGTGCCATGGGGGCCAAAGGAAAGGGTTTCAACCGTCATCATAAAACAGCATGTTTAATACAGAGTTGTCAGCAGTACAATTCAGGTCAACTATGTGAAATTAATTCATTACTCATTTTCTATTTGGAGGATCATTCTAAAGACAAATGAGGGATGAATCATGAACTAAAAAAGGTAACATGGGCAAATTTTATAAACAAATCTCTTTCTCATGGTGTTTTGCAGGATAATACACAACCATATTAAGTTTTTATGGCTCCAGGTCAAATATTTGCTTCATAGGGCATGGGAGAAAGGGGGAGACCGCAAGATTTTTGCCCCTTGCTCTACAGCTCTTCTCATTAATCAAAGCGCAGCTGCTTCTGCAGCATGTGTAGTAGCTATGTGAACAAAGATTATCCCTCCCTTTTGGATCTTTTCTCTACCTGTGAAAGCCATTCTGCAACTCTCCAACCGCAAGAAATTCATCAGAGACCAGTCTGCACCTGCACAGGTGATACAGGTTTGGGAAGGATGGTTTGAAAGACTACAAAACAGAAAAATAAATGTGCAAAATCTACAGGTTTCAAGAGAAACCCAGTAATAACCTGCTGGGAGCACACAGATTAATCGGAATGAGATAATGTGCTGTCATTTTCCATCAGTCCTCTCAACTGATTGCAGCATTTGATATATGCAAGCAAGATGCTCTGGCGATGGCAGATGAACACAACTAATTTCCTCCGTCATTAGGATTAGAGCACTGCATACAGCAGGAGCATCAAATTAAGCACCCATCACAGGACCAATCCCCATCATCCCCTGGGGTTTTTGCAAATTAACGCTGCAAATTAAGTATTTTAGTGAAATGACTTTTCATTTGTTTTCTTCGTTAGCAATTATTTAATTATGCCTGCTTTTAAAACACAGGATGATCAGAAATTATCTTTTTTATACTACTCCATGTTACAATTGCAAAAGTATGATGTGAATGTAGAAACTAAAATTCAAATTAAAACTCATATCTCTGTTGTTATTAAACATGTTAATAATACTTGCATTACCAAGGATTAGTAGAAACAGTAGGAAAGTACAGTTCACAAACAACCAGAAGAAGCAGGAAAATGCAGTGGTACCAACTTTCAAATCATATTATCCACCTGTACTGTAAATCAAGACATTCTCTAACTTTAGGCTACCAGCCTGCCAAGTGCTACATACATTGCTAGACCAAAGCACTCAGAAGCACAATATAGGCTAAACAAACGTTTTTGATATTTTGACTTGTTGACCAAAGACACATAACCTAGAACACGGTGGCCATACAAGTACCACCAAGCACGGAACAAACAAGGCCTGTATGTTTGCCAATTCACTTGACTATCATGATCTTTAACAGAAAATGTAATATTCTGGTTTAGGCTTGCTGGATTTATTTACAGAGTAAGATAATTAACACTGGGAGAATAAATCTGGGGAATACGTCTCCTTACTCAGTATGCCTCAGAAAGATAGCAAATCTTTAAGTGATACCATGTACAAGAAAATATACAGAACAATGAACAGAGGAAGCAGAAAAACACTCTACAGCATATGGTTTATGTAAATTGAAACTGAAGTCTGTATATGGAAAATTAAAACAAAACTAAACATTTATTGGATTCTATTCACTTGGAACATAAAGCTGGAATTATTATAGCAGGTGTTCTCAGATATATGTTTGAATGCCAGGAAATTACTCCAGTACAATTTTTGTCTACTACAAAGTATGTTTTAGTAATTTAGCCCAAAATGGTGTTAGTATTTCTAAGTCTCCAAAGTCTGCTTTTTTTCAGACCAGTTTATCTTCTGTTACCTCTTCATGTACTATACACACAGCATCTTTTACACAGGATGCAACAAAAAAAGCTAAAAACTGCTAATAAAAACTGGTAAAAGAAAACCTTTCCAAACTGTGATTCTTTCCCCAAACATTATTATGGATTAACACCACACGTACCCTCACAAGTGGAAAAGGAGACAAGATAAATGTAAAGCATGTGTAATGCTATACCTATGCATTTCCAAAAGGAGAGATTGCCACAGAGGATTAAATTATTTTCTTTCTGTGCAAAAAGTATACAATCACTACTGAAAATAGAACTGTATGTTATTAGCCCTGTCAAGTCCCGTTCTATGCAGGCCACTTCAGAGCAAAACATGCCCCCTTTTTCACAGCTGTGTATGACATCCAAAGTAGCTGATACGCTGATAGACTCAAAACGCTATTTGGGAAGACCTTTTTGAACCATTATCAGACTATGGAGCAGTTGCAGCTCCAATTCAACAAGGTGCTTCAGTCTACAGTTCCAGAAGACCATTGAAACAAGGGAGCCAGTTTATTCACTTCATCTTTTAATGAGTAAGAAATTTAGGAGACATTATGATTTCAAATAAAGAGTCACCCTCATGGTTCCGCCACAAACCACATGCACTGTCCTAATTACTTCAAATAACTAAATTCAGTTGTGTAATTCTAAGCCAATTATTTTTTTCCCCAAAGTAGGAAATCAGGACTTTAGTGCAGAATGTGCAGATGTGCATATCCAAGTGTGTGCATTTGCTTATGTATATGTTCATGCTTCATAAACCTTCTGCTAAGGTTTAATTCTCATTGGATCATAAATATCTGAAGAAGATTGAACTCCAGAGGATTTTCACAGACTAAACTCTTTAAACCTCAGAGCTGGATTTTATCTCCTGCTGTTATGCAAGCAGTTTAAAGCAGCAAAATATATTCTGGACCTATGAAACACATGAGGACCTGTCATATAGTGATTGATTTCTCCATCTTCCCAACCAGGTCATAGATACTCATTTCAGCCAAGGATTACATATTCTTATCATCTACCACAGCCAATTTTTTTTCTAGTCTACAGCTCAAATACAGATTTGTTCCAGCCTGAAATCAGAATTAAGGAGAAACACCCCATAGTGAACCAACATTCACCAACCAAACACCTCTCTTGGGAAAGATTAGGCAACACTTTTGCCACATAATCCTCCCAGGGTGGGCATGGACAGCTTTAGCTCTGCTTTACACTCCTTTTGAGAAAACTGCTGAAAAATTCAGGTAAACACACACTCACCCTGCTGCTCCAGTCTCACCTTTCTCCCAGCCACAGATGTCTCCCTCAGGCAGCTCTAGCAGATGAAATTTTCACCTTTATGGCCAAATCCTGAAGTTCTGTGACAGGATTTACAACTAGCAGAAGCAGCTGTTCACAATCCCATGATGAACCTGCAATTAATTCAAGCCCAAATCCCGTTCTGCAGTCATGACCTCTGAAACCATAGGACCACTTTTTAGGGGGAAAGATCTCTACAAGTATAAGAAATAGCTGTGCAACTGAGACTCCAGTTTAAGCTTGCTTCATTCCAAAAGTACTTTCAGGAAGCTTCTGTCTGTCCATGTGCTGTCCTAGCAAAAAAACAAGCAAAAAAACCCCAAAAACAAAAAACAAAAAAACCCACCCACAAACCTTAGAAGCAAAAATAACAGAAGAAATTCGTTCTTGTTTTGACTGCAAAAGAATAGCCAAATCCATTCTAAGAAGAGAATCCAACTGAAAAGTAATACAAGAATGTACCTCTAGTGGAAAGTAGGTGTCTTGATTCTGAGAAGTTTGAAGGCAAAAACACCTCAGATAATCTTGCTTTAACTAAGAAAGTCACTGCTACTTTCCCACACTACTGTGAATCAGGACCCTGTATATGCAATAAAAAGCAAAAAGCTCATTTATCAGCTGGCAAAACCAAAAAGCCAAAAGCTAATCCAAATGAATAAGGAAATGGTATCATCTCTACAAGCTGATAGGGATATTTGCCCTCTATTTCACACTTAAAATCATGTCTGTCTTTTTTCCCCTTGTTATCTTGTTTCCAAATTATCTTTCCCATTCTTCTCAAGACCTACATCTCTGGCCCTATGTGCAGCCAAGAAAATTCAACCAGAGTAAAAAGAAAAAACAACAAAGACTTGCTCCTCTGAAACACACAGGTGAAGACACGTCTTCAGGAAGAGTGCAGGTATGTCTGTACTCCTCACTTCTGTAGTGCTTACACAGCTTGGTGTCAATCTCAGGTCCGTTCTAGACCTTCATCTGTCACGCTATGTACTACACTGTAATACAGAGCCAGCTCTAAGCTTCATGCTTGCCATCAGCACTGCAGCGTTGCCCCAGGTGCATTTCTGTCTGAAGGACAGCGGAGCAGATGTCCCAGGCACCAGACTGAAAGGAAATGAAGTTTACAGGAGCCAGGGAAGACAACCAGCAGGGAGCAAGGAAGCTGTGAAAGAAGCATGAAGAAGCCCTTCTAGGGGCTGTGATCAGTGTCCTCTTTTCTTGGGGGTCTAGAAGCTATCTCACCCCAGTAATTTGTGCCCACTATGATGCCAAAACAGTCCTTGAGGACTGCCATGCTACATTGGCAGCTGCAGTTTGAGGCAGCAGGGGTGCCAGAGCAACGTGAACGTGAGACAACACCTGCTGTTGCGAAAGCAACATGAGACTCTCCTCCTCTCCTTTCCCACGGAGTACTGGACTCTGTTCATGGTCTGTATACACCCAGGTACAAATATGCTTATTCCTGCTCTGAGATCTTTCCAGACACAGGCAGAGGTCCTCATGCTCAGCAGGTCTTTGCTGGCATGTGCAGCACCGCACATAGGACCTCACCTCAGGATACAGAGAGAGCTCCTCTGTGCACACACGTAAGCAAGTGGAAAAAGTGAGCAACGGACGGAAGGAACAAACGTGACACGACACTGCGATGCTCTGCAGATCCGTGTGAGGACCCCTCCGTGGCATTTAAATCAGTTCTTCCCAGCAGCCAGACAACACACAGCCTAATTTAAGTACAGGCAGACCTACAGCTTTAGCACCCAATAAAACCAATTTTGCTCCACCATCCATGTTGATCTGTTGCCTGCGACAACTCCCCCCAGCTGCCTATATTTAAGAGCCACCCCAGTTGCACAGCACAGTTTAACTGTGGTAGCTATTGGCAGTGATGTTCTGGAAGGCAGAAGGATATATAGGCTAAAACATGGAAACCTCGTGGAGGCTCTGACCATCGGTAGCTAGTATGAATGGCAGCTTGGACACATGCTCAGGATGCTCCTCTAACAACACTGATTACCAAAAGTGGGCTATTGTAGAAATGATCCCTTCCACACATACCTATAGCTGTATGTGTCTATACACACCCTTGCAGCCTGACACTTCAATTTGTTTTACTATCTAGTACTGATTGTCATGGGAGACCTACAGTGTGACCTGGTACAGCCACTATTCTACCAGAGACAGATAATCAATAACATCTCTCCACATGGCCTTTGCATGCCTGGGGTGCTGTTGCAGCAGTAGATGCGGGATACAAGTATACCCAGTGTCCCAGAGAAAGGGTAACTAATGGTCAGCCAGATGCAGATGCAGATGCATCAGTAATGTCCTGAGGTACGCTGCCACCTTGTTGTAGTTTAGAGAGATGACAATGAGCAGCCTTTACTCCCACTTCATTCACTGCAAGCTTAGCTGGCACCCAGACAAGGGTTGCTGTGGTTGTTGCAGAGGTGATTACAGGTGATAAGGGTGCTGGCTATTTACCAGTACAGCCTGGGACTCCTGCAGGACACGCCAATTCTATTTGGATGCATTGAAAAAAATACTTTCCCCCTTTCAGCCCCAGTACTACAAATGTGCTTAAAAGCACATACCGTTTGATGGGTTCTGGCTTGTCTAGAGCAATATATACTGTGTAAGAACAGGGGCAATGTTCCGTAACAAGCAGGACAATGCATCTAGACTGTCAGTAGGTTTAAGTCAGCCTAAGGAGTCTTTACTTTCTCAAAATCTGTAGCTGGCAGCACATTTCACCATAAATGAGGTATTTTTGCTCACACCTACATATTAACTGTTGCCAGGGACTAAAGTAAATTTTGTCCCATTCTGGAATAAAGGATTAGGGAGGGAAAGGATGAGAAAACAGGCCTAACAGGTAGCACTGGCAGTTCAATCAATAGCAGAGCCGAAAGCTCAGTGGCCTTATAGCTTCTGCTTCAGATCACTCCTGCCTGGGACATCCTGGTCCTTCTAACCAGCACAGCATTTACCGCCTGAGCATGGTGGTGGTGGAAGTAGAAGCGGTGGGACGGCAGGGGGTGGTCTGCCTGCAGCAAAGCAAGATCAGCTTCCTCTTCACCATCCCTCACCAAAGACACTATCATAAACCAGCCTGGAAACAATGTTGGAGATTAAAGTCTGGATGGGAAAAAATACATCATAATCATGAATGTGTTAGCAACAGCAGTCATTTCTTACAAAATGGAGGGAATCAGAGTCATCAAGAAACTGAAAGATGAAGAAAGCAAGGATCTGCAAACTAACCTTCCATGTAAATCAAGACTGGCTCCAGCAAGTTACACTGGAAAACTATAAACAGGATCAGAATCTAGACCACAGCCCTGCATTTCATCAAACTGGTAATATTAAAAAAAAAAAGTCTGAATGCACACATTGAGAAAGAAGTGCAAACATTTTAGAAGCTAAAGGTCCAAGGTTGCAGGACTGGAGGCTTCATGGACTGTGTGTAGCTCTGGGTAAATTCAGTACAAAAAACCACTGTCACTCACTTCACACAGATGTGTGAAGAAGAAACTTGTGGGATGCAAACAAATGAGAAATTAGGTTCTTTGGGTGAATTGTGGCCTGTTGACATATCTGGCTGTTCAGGACATCTTCTGCGCACTTCCTGGAGCTTGCAGACACACACAAGCTTAACGAGTTCAGCTTAAAATAGCCATTTTTAAGAGCTGTATTTTTACCTACATAACCCAGGATAAAAGTGGTTTGAAAGTATACAGGCACATAGCTTCATCTCCATTGCTACAGAAATATTCCCTTAACTGACACTGGTCTGTACCATGGCCGATCTTCCACAGTGGTCCTCTCCAAGTTACAGGCTGGGCTTTTCTTACTATTTCGTGAAGTGCTTGTAGAGCTTACATCAAGAATCTGGGATCAATTACATGAGACAGCCAAAGCAAGAGGGTAAGTTAATTAGTTAGAGAACATGAAATTGAAATCAAACAACCTTGTTTCTGCACCTCAGGATAGGTTTTCAGATGTTGTATAAGAAAATGGAAGAAAATAAAAGACAGTAAAACCTCAGGAAATACATTAGCACTAATGACTTGAAAGCTCTATTTTCTAGAAACCAGAACAATACAATTTGTAAGTAAAGGTGTTTGAAAAAGGTTTAGACAAAGAAAAGGCTACAGGTGAACTAATGTTTTTTAGCTTAATTTATTTAAAATACAGAACTTGGAGAATTTGTTTAAGTAGACAATACGATCTGTTCAGACCTTTCCTGGTATCTTTCATTCTCTGGCTGTCAGCAAGAAACAAATGCTACCTTGTGCCATACTGCTGTGAGAGACAACGGCGGTGTTCATCCCACCCTTTCTTTCCTTCACCTTAACTAGACTTGAAGACTGAAAACGTGTGGCTCTCAACACCCAGGGCAATATGTAAACTACAAGGAAAACATAGCTAAGGTCTTCCCTGTGTGCGTGTGTTGCGTACCAGATAAGGCAATGCTCTTTCCTTCCCCTCTCCTATTACAGCATTTCTACTACAGCGTGTTCAGCTGTACTAAGCTATACAGTACAGCAAAAGCTATTTCTGAAGTCTCACATCTGTGCACACATAGTGGTAATAACACAAGACTGTAGTAACTGGGAACACTTTGATGACTTTTTTTTAAAGGAAACCTTATTTCCTTGATATCTGCAGGAAAGAGGAGAGGAGCCTGCTCAGAACTCCCAGTTCTGCATTTAAAGCACTGATGGGAGACCCAAGCAGGCATTGACTAAGCTTCACCTTTTAAGACGAAATGCCATTTTGGATGCTCATTTAAAATTAGGTTTAATTGACTCAGATGTCACATGCATGACAGAAACAGTACCTTGCAAGCAAAGTGCTCACCAAAAGAAAATGAAAACAGTAACACAATGTGAAAAGCTGAAAATAAACAGTGATGTAGCTAAACAACTCATGGTCACTGTGCATCTTGATTTTCTTAGATGGCTTTTGCTTAAGGATGGCAACCAAAGCCTCTTCAGAAACTCAGGGATGATTCTCAAAGAATCCAGCCCTGGGTCCTGATCCTGAAGGACTTGGAGAGATGTCACCTGCCACAGAATCCCCTAAAATTTGTCTGCTGGGTCTCTGACAAGAGAAGCATGTCCCCGTGCTAGTTTTTGCTGCTGGAGCGAGTTAATAAAAAGAATTATCACTCCCATAGCATTTGATGGCATTGGTAAGAGAAAAACTGATTCAAATTGTTCCTTTTTTCCCCAGAAGATTGTTTGGCTCTGTTACAAAGTGAAAACAAATGTTTTCTAAATTCCTAGCAAAATAAAAAATTCAAAGTATTCTCAAGTTCCACAAAATAATTCATTATTGTTTAAAATTTTTCATTTCACTTAAAATAAAAAATATGGTGATTTTATAGAAAAGCAGTGATATCTTGGCTTTTCAGAAGAAAAAAATCTGACTAACCTCTCATACATATGGAATGTGTCAGTGCCACCAAATCTGCTTTTTCTCTTGGGAAAAAACTTGTTCCACTTTATACCTTTAAAGATTTGATTCACTTAATTTTTTTTTTTTCCTTGAAGGAATTAAACTATGGTAAAGTGGCGCCCGATAACCACAGGCAGCACCAACCCTCAGCAATACTACCTGAGCTGATGTGCCCTCCTGGTCTTACGAGGAATGATGCAAGTCCACCGCACAGTCCCCCTTCCCTTCTCTTTCCCACAGCCTTATGTTTGTATTTGGCCCCATGGCGTGGACTGATAATGTTGCATATCTTGTAAAACTGTTTCCTGCACTTGCCATAGTTCCAGCAACCCCTAAGTTTATGAGAGCACAAGATGCTAACAAAGAATAGCATGGCCTGTCTGGTTTTCAATTTACTTTGTGCCTTTGATGGCAATTCTTATACAGCCGCTTTCAGAGCTTACTCTTTCTCGTTCACCAAATCACTCTTGCAAATAATGCAACAGGAACAAGCAAGCATTTTTAAAATGCTCCTAAGAACATGACTACACACCGCACCTTTAAATAAACTGCTGTCCTCTTCAAAAGGAAGTATTTGCTGTGAATTATTCTAATGTGTAAGACAACAAATGATATTTTCACTTGCATTTTATAGGGCTTTCCCGACAATAATAAGCACGACCTCCCAGCCCTCCTCCAGGGATGGTGGTTGTTCCTTCTCCCACCGTGGAAGACAAGGCACTGTGAAACCCCATGAGTGCCTTGGGGGTGAAGGAGGAAGTTTGGGGTAAGGCTCAGCTGAGCTCGTGGCACTCCCAGCTGTCAGATCCACCTCCCAGATCAAACCCAGCAATCGCTTCTCCCTGGGAAGACCAGTCACTGCTGCTGCCCATAGTGAGATCCTTCAGCCAAAAGGAAAAATGGAGGGGAAGGGAGGAACCTTCCACACCTTTCTAGCCCTCTTTTAGCTCTTCGGCTTCTCAAGAACTTACATCCTTGATTATTAATGGTAACCAAAGAGATTGATCAAGCCCTCCCCTTCGAGCCAGCAGCAGCACCCAACCGGGCGCTTCACCATTGCACCAGCCAATTCTACTTGTGACTTGCCGATGCCGCCACACAACGGCAGGATTGATTCAGCAGGATCCTCCTCTTTCCACATCATGCAGAAGCCTCGCCAGCTGTAGAAAATAATAGCTCGAAATCAAAATCACTGCCTACCTGAGACACAAACAAACAAACAAAAATCGTAAGGCTCAGATCCCGAGCTCTCCTGTAGTGCCAGAAAAAAACATTTGGCAATGTATGTATTGCCAAGTCGTTTATTACTGAATCACATCACATCCATATGTATCCTGAGCATTCTGTGGCTAGGTGCTGATTTATTTGATAACATAGTAGACGTTGAACATTTTTCCAGAAGGGAATGCTGGACCTGAAGGTTTTGTTGTTATTTTGTTCAAATGAAGCAACAGTAGCTGAAAAAAACTCGCAGGACTCCTCAGCAGAGGCAGGAGAAAAAATAACTGTTTTCATTGTGGCAGACCTTGAAATCAGATCAAACAGCAATTGTGAAGCAACCTCTTTTGAACTGCAAGAGCGGGTGTAAAGTATTGTTTAACCTTATGCTCTTACGGTGAGATTAGATGCAAAACTTGAAGAGACTGGTTCAGAAACAACCCTAATCAACAAATCTTTTACAAGATGTATACTGTTCCAAATAAGATAAATCTTTGAACTAGATGATCTTGGGAGATTTATTCTGTCACACTTTTGGTCCTGCAGTTTTGCACCATCAAAGGGAAACTCAAAGGACTAGTTAGGTTTTTCATTTTAGCTAAGTGTAAACAGATCTTCCTCCCTTTCTGTAGATTGTTTTACATTTAAGGGTGTCAAAATATGCTGCAGAGTCCATTAACTGGCATCCTCTTCTGCAGGGAAGGGGGAGCAAATGATGCACAGAAAACTGCGATGACCCCCCTGGAAGTCACAGAGCAGTAATGTTTAGAAAAGACCCACTGCAAGCCCTGTGCCTTCCTTACCAGCCAGCTCTGCAGACCGGAGGCTATTGTGACTCCAGGGCACTGGCCCCTCTTCAGGGTCTAAAGACAACACCTGCTGATTTACCTGTTTCAAAACTCATCATTTGGTCCTGCAAAAGGCATCGGTGAAGTTAGGATCTAGGAGTGGTCCCAGAGCCCACTGAAGTCACTGGGTACCTCATGGCTTTCTGTAAGCTTTGGATTCGGAGTGCAATATCTGTACCAAACCTAAGCCTCAGAAAACTGAGTGTACAAGAACAAATGGGACTGATCTCATCGGCAGATGCAGAGCTTGTGGCAGCTTAAAGTCATTCTGTATACAAGGAATTCAGGATACAGGACAAGCCAGGCTTGGTTTCTGCAAGGGGATGGGGTTAACCTGTCTCTTGCAGGGAGCCTAGCTCTTCGTACGATCTCTCTCATAAAGAATTCCTTTTCTTTTTCTCTTGCAGCGCTATGTTGGAAGGATGCAACGGTGCAGAAGGCTGAAAGCTCAACTTCCCAAAGCTCTCCATCCTAACGCACTCCTGCTGAGCATGTCAGGGCCTAGACGAATGAGGAAACCAAGTGGAGAGCATTCAAGCAGTAGCATTTACAGCAGAGCTTAGAAAAACAAACTGGGAGACAAAGCATTATGTTGCATTTTAGACCCTAAGCCTGCCACTTCCACCTTACAGGCTGAGCATCTCACCCAGATTCACACTGACATCACACACTGATCCTGCAGCAGGATCCATGTAAGCATGAAGTCCTACATAACATGAATTGCCCCATGCCCTTTAGCAGCACTACTTTTTCCATACAGCTTGTAGCATGTGTAATATTTTTCCAGGGGATACACCAAGAGGTGTACCTCTGAAACAAAATGCCCTTACATGAGAAGCAGGTATAGTGCATCATTCTCTGTGTTGCACACTTGATCACTTTACACATATTCATGTACATTCATGCATCTTTGAGGTAAGAAGGGTGAGAAAAGCAGCCTGAATCTTTTTATGATACAGATCAAATTTTCCAAAAACCATTCCTCTGTTAAAAAGGTGAAAACAAACAAAGGCTTAAATGCATTAAAAAGTAAACAGCATAAAAATAAGCCATGAGTATTTACTGGTGGTGCAATTAGATCGCAGTTTAGGTGTCACAAATTACAATGCTCTGGCAGATGTAAAAAACACTAGCAAGACATGGCATGGTTTTTAGTCTCCTCATCTTGTACAAAGCTGAGAGATTTTCTAATGCAGAGAAATAAAACAACATTCAGCTACACATACAGTGGTGAGATCTTGTATGCAAGTGTATGCAAACCTTCAAGGCTGGCAATCAGAGACGCTATAAACCTGCAGATACTACTGGAGGCAACTAAAGATCAGCCCATCTTTACATCTGGCCATGAATAACAATGAGAGGGTTGAAAAACTAGTGTGTCTCCACTTCATACCTGAAACCATAGTTAGATGCCAGGGAATGTTAAAACAAAGAAGAGTGACAAAAGACTACTGTTTCTGAGGTACGAAAAGCAGGGAGAGGGAGGAAAGTTAGAAGAAAACCACCCGAAGACTCTTTGTGGAAGAGCACTCACCAGCGATGCCTTGCCAACAACATGAGTCTTGATACAACTATGAGCCCTCCTGAACTTGGGAAGTCGGACAGGCTCAGAAACTGCGTCTGCAGAAGCAAACCAAAAACCACTTTCTCTACTCATATAATCCTGAATCCTTCCTAAATGTTTTCTTTCCTATAGGAAAATCTGGCACTAAAGAACCTGGCAGAATCTTTGAAAAGCTTCTTTCTTTGTCTCTCAAATTCAGCAACGTAATGTTTAAGGTAAGAAATACTTTCTAAAAATAACCTCTGTCTCCATAAAATGTGTTTCTAAAAGAAAAAAAGTCAAGCCAGTAACTCCTGTCTCAAAAATACATATAACAAAATAGATTTACTCACTTAAAATGCTAACAAATCAAAAGAAGCTTCAAAACAAAGCGATAACAATTACTCCATTAGTATCACACTTTTAATAAGAATATACTCACTTTTTGAAAGTCAGCTTTTTTCCTAAAACTTAAACCCCTTTCTTACAAAGAACGGGAGGAGTAAAACCATTCCATTCATCTAATAATGCAGAGTGAGAGTGCATAAATGCAAACATATACATGCTGCTGAATGCAATCAGAACTGTACACCTGTGAGTCACAGGGTCCTATTTGTCTGAGTAAGGTTCCAGCTCACATCAAGAGAAGCCTGTTGAGCAGGGAGCTCTGGCATCTAGCCTTGCAATCAGGGAGCAGGGAGCTCTGACATGTAGCCCTTGCAACCGGCATACCAGGTTGTCATGGCAGGCTACGCGTGGTCACAGGCGCGTTTAGGTATTTCATAATTTTTGTATGACCGACCGTAGCTGAATCTGGACTGAATCTAAAGTCACCTTCATCTGGACTGAAATTACTTACTAGAAACTGCTCCAACATTGCACTTACTTAATTCCCCATACATATATCATTTTGATATCCAATAGTTTGTGTGACACCAATAAATCCATCACGCATGGGAATGAGAATACACTCCATGAACAGAGAGGATGCTGTTGAAAGACTATATCGAGGGCACAGAGAAGCATGGCAAGTTCCCTGTTGGTGAGTTCTCTCATTTAGGATAAATCTTTTTTATAACATGTACAATCACTGTTTGATAAAAAAAAGCTTTATTACAATGAAAGGGAAATACCGATTATACAGAAATAATGTCAAGCAAAAGAGTAAATCATTGACAGGCCTGCCAAACCAGTACTACATATTAAAGTTGCTATGGATGCCCCGAGGCAGAGCAGCACAGTCCTTTCAAAGGGATTTGGAAAGTCACAGTTCAGGGTACACTGTACATTGTAAAATTGTCCCAAAATGCACTGACCCTCAGCTGGTGTTCAGCATGGTGCTGGCATTGAAACTGCCGTCAGCAAAGCCGTAACCAGCTATTCCCAAGAACGTGGCCCAAGTCTGTGAGTCAAAACACTGAGAAGTAAAGCCTGCACTACTCTTTAAATCATGGGAAGCAGTGATGCGAAGGGTTTCAGATGCTCTTTCAAGGGACCTAGTGTAGCATCACCTTCATTTCTGGACTGTTTTCTTATATCTCCATACTCCTATAATTTTCTGGGTTTTTTGGTCTTACATTGGTTGTAATTTCCATACTTTTGACTTGGTTTAGTTAGCCTCATTCCCTACGAAAATCAGATTTCCAGGATCAGTCTGTGCATATGCCTGTAATAAACTTCTAATGCTGATTTCAGACCAATCAGGCAGATACTGGAGATCCCAGATATGATGAGCATTCTGTGTATTTTGTAACTCCAGAGTGAGGGAAGGCCAAGGGTTTGATTCTGTTGGCCAAATCAGTCTAATGAGGCAGCCTGCATGTAGCTGTCAAAATATTTGGTAGAAGAAATGCCGTATGAGAAAGGATGGGAAATTTACAGGGTACACGGTGAGACCAGAAAATAATAGTAAAATTTATTTTTTAAAAGTCTATGAATGAAAAGGCTGAAGACCATAGGAAACTGAGTTTCCCCAGTATTCTCTGTAGCCACAGGACTTAACATACACAGCTTTGTGAACAAGCCAAATTCATACCAGCATCTATATTTAAGCTAATATTAATTACGAGCTTTTCATTATTAAGCTTTACTGCCTTCCACAATAAACAGGCCTGTTGCTGGAATCTGAGGGAATTCAGCAGTCATGCTGGACTGGCCATCTCTGCACAATGCTCAGTGAAGCTGCTGTGTAGTGTCTGTGTGCCTAAAAGGAAGAAGAAAGGGCTGTACATGAATAAACTAGTCTAACAGAGCTAATGGCTCCTATTTCATTTTACCCCCCATTGCAACCGGTGCTGGGTTGACACTGAGGACGGCAGTGGCGATGGTTGTGTAAACTGCACTGAGCAGCACTGCAGTAATGGCTTAACATTAGTCCCAGCTGCTCCAGCCACATCCATCCCTGTGCCACTTCACTTCTCATTTCAGTTCAAACCGCAATTTCCACAAGAAATGGATCTCCCCTGCACTCAGCAGGGCAGCGAGATATCCCATCTTCCTTTATTCCACTTCTGGGACTTATGCATTGCGGTTGTTGGAAAAACTGCTACTTTTAAACCTAGGATTTAATTAAAGTATCCCCAGGATTTTTCTCCTGTATTTCAGTGCCCCTTCTCTCACAGGCTAACCAGAATTATTTGCAAACTGTTATGGCTGCTGCAGACAAAAGAGGTCTCCAAGCTACCCCAGTAGCTGTAATTAACACAGGAGCATATGTCAATATGTAATTGACTTCTCAGGGAATTCAGTGCAGCCACACAGCCAAGCAGCTCTGACAAGCTTTTGGCATCCAGGCAGCAGCTAGTCCTGCCACAAACTGGACCAAGAGCAGGAAGAGACACAGAAGACCCGTTTCTTCTGCAAGGGTTTTTCTACCATCTTCCCTTGGTGCAGGGTCACATCCAGGCCCATGAAACCCATGCTGCTTAGGGATCAGGGATACAGGTGAGCAACAGTCCTGCAGAACTTCAAAGCCTTTCCTCCCGCTCTTAGCTAGTCAGCAATTATCTTCCATGGCGTGAATGGCAGGACCACTGGGGTGGGTATGACAAATACGGGCTGTAGCTATCAAGATTATAGATTGTGACATTGGGTTGGAGCACAACATCTCAGAAGAAATGGGAAGCCTAGACAGTAATTGCACGTGCACCTCTGCAGGTAGTCTGGGAGGGAAGGGCTCATGGCAGGACTTTTTGCCCATGTGAGCAATGGGATGGTTAATTGTACAGAGGGAACAGCTCTTCTTTGGGGAGCAGGCTAATAATTGCATTTGTTTCTCTGCAATTAGTCCGCATAGTGATAGGTATAGGCCACCACTGGCCCCTGTCATTAGAAGCACAGGTGACCATCTAAGAAAATTAGAGAGCCTAGCCAGGTACACACGATGCTTTGCCTGGGTGGGAGGCCACATGCTCCCGTTCTGAAATGAACCATAAGGTGGCACTGCTTTGAAACATTACCTCTGAATATTTCCCCTGACACTTTCTATACTCTACAAGCGCACAGAGTTCCCACTGAAATGATGCGAATAAAGTCATCCTACAGAAACCTCAGTGATGTAGTGAGGGTTAACATCACTGGTATATATACTTTCACATATATTATTTACTTTTAAATTTCTAAGTTTTGTCCTGAAAAACAAAATGTCTCAGATACTTTTGTTCAAGCACTGCACCTCCTCTTTCAAAATCTGTGTTTGTGTGTGCAGCACAGCCCCACTTTGTACAACTGACTGTCCTCTGGCATGTACCATAAACATTCTGCTCTTTTTCTGTGCCACATTAACAGCCAACAAAGGCATTTCTAAGAAATAATTTTCTGTTTCACACCTAATGTGCAGGACGAGTGGCAAAAAGTTTGGGAAAGCAGGCTTTGCAAGCACAGTCACAGGGAACGAATGGTGTTTACGGTAAAATGAGCTACAAAGATTCCCTGTGACTATTGATTTGCTGTTGTAAAACAACACAGTAGAGCAGGCACCACTCTAAATGAATGGCAAAAGGGACCTAAAGCTAGGTATAGGAAAGAAGGAGATTATGACAACCTGGGAGAGAATAGTGCATGACTGATTCTTAACAAACCTCAAATGCAAAGGTAAGGACCCTACTGAAGAGCTTGTACTTGCCAAATATCCTGTGCACAGACAGAGAATGAGATGCTGGTTGCGTGTCAGTGTACAGTGCCAGTTATTCATAGCACAAGGAAAAGAAATAGGTCAGAAGATAAATGCTCACCAACTGAAGAACCTTCTGCAGGGTTGTCATGTAGGAGCCCAACCGATATGAAAACAGCAAGGCTGTGAGTTCAGGTCCCCTTTTCATCTTCTGTACCCAGCTGGTCTCCTGCACTGCAAAGAACTCCTCAGCTTTCAGACAGCCCTTTACTATGAACATGCAAGGTCCTGAACCACCATTATTTTTGCAGTCTCTACCACAAAGTATGGCTTGCCCACCTCCGGCTACCACATGCTACGCAGAAGAACACATTGTAGCAGAACTACCCCAGCCTAGCCTTAGACATTTTCTTTCTCACAGGTACTTTTGATCTAGCGTTACATCTGAATAGTGACCTTGCACTGGCACCCTTTTAGCCAATGGTTTAAAGCGTTCAAATAGCCAGTGAGATGACAGACAGGCCACAAACCTCTTTCCAAGCACCCTGCGTGGTGGAATAATGAAGCAGTGGCGGCTACAGACTGACTTCAGGATGTGCAATTGCCAGTGAATTGAGCCAGACAAACAACATCCATTCATTCATGCATCTATCTGTTTGGATTCATCTGTTTGTTCTGCCAGTGGAGCAGAAGACACACTTATACACAGTCTGGCAGAATGCAAAGCAGTGAAGTAAAACAGCTGGAGAGCCACCAAAACAGTTCACCCAAATAAACATGAGGATGTCCTCATTTACTATAAACTTACCGGTATTTCAAACAGGAGAATATGCTAATTCATACCAAGAATGTAAACATAGATCTCTGCCATGTGTAGCGACTCAGATAATTTTGAGTTGATCCCTACCACTCTGGTAACGTAATGTGAAGCTTACTTTTACTGGAGTTGTCTGAAAAACCCTCCATGCATTTAAAAACCAAAAGGCAGCGATAGTGGGAGGCAGGAGGATGGAGGAACTTGTGAACATCAGCATGCAGAGTTAATAAGATTCTATCAGTAAGACTCATATGATGAGCTTTAGCCTTTTTTTTTTCCTCTTTTGAGCATCCAAAATTATCTTCATTTCAAATACCACCATAGGAGCAGTAACTAATTCAAATTAAGTGGGATTTACTCTAAATGAGCAGGAAAAATATTCCAAAACATTCTGAGTGCCAAACCTTAACAAAAAGAAAAGAATACAACTTTCAGAGAAAATTATGCCCACTAATTTTTTTTGAGTCAGCAGATGCACGGTGTAAAAATGACACATTGGCTTTCTTTGAGAAGCAGGCTATCACATTATCCTTTTCTGTCTGCAGTAATAGCTAACTGAAGACTACCAGTGACAGTGTGAAGAACTTAGACCTACTTGGCTCTTGTGGATCTTTTTGAGTTGGATCCTAATAACAGTTACTGAATTGGAGCCCAAACATTAAATACTATTACGCTCTTCAAATCCAGTGCAGAAGCACTTCAATTATCCAAGCCTTGTGTTATCCCAGATGAGGTCATGATTCTTAATGCTTATCATATTGAATATTCCTGCCATTTTTTTAAAGATTAATTATCAAAATTACCCTTTGTCCCTTGTGGCGTATGGATAACCGAGGTTTATACATTTCATGCAAAACACGTTTTGTACCTCATTAAACAGACCCATCTGTATTTCCACAATGTAATTCCCAAACATAATCTGTGCAGTTTCCATGCTCATGACTGGACAGCGTGATTACGCTAACTCTAAGGTAAACTGGGATTTAGGCCTGAAATTGCTAGAAACCCACAAATCAAGTGGCAGGGGGCCAGCTTTGGAAGCAGATTGATTTTCTGCATTCTGAATAGGCATGCAAAATGGCACCATTTGTTATGTTAGTCAAGCTGTTTAGCTGAACAGCGTTTTACTCATGTCTAACTTACACTGGCTCTGATCGTCAGTTGTTTTTAGTAGGAGTGAGAGTCCAGAAGGCAAATCATACACAGCTCAGTTAGTTTAAACTAGTACTACAAAGATGTGACATGCATATACTAATTCTTAGTCTGTTGTAGCGATGCACGCTACCTAAACAGAGCGAGCTCATCCTATGAGTTCTCATAGCCCATTTTTTATATACTGGTGACGGACTACGCAGAACTCCTCAGAAAGAATGAATTCTCTTGTGTTTACCTCAAATACTACCAAGGCATCAGGCTCACTAATCACTATTACCAGAATCTCCCTGGCATTCTTAAAAGGGGAAACAAAACCCACAAGACATACGATCAAAGTCGTGGGGAGGTTCACAACTGCCAGAGCATCACAGGAACCTGATTCCTGGGTAGCAGCATGTCCCACCAGCTAACAGAAAAACTATCAAAATGTGGCATTAGCAAAAACTGGGACATCAGCTTCTGCTCTGTTTTCAAGACGACAGGTTTACAAGTGATACATGGATCTAATCCATCTCTTAGAGTAAATCGTTTCACTCTTTCATATCTCACAATCTGAAAAGCATCCTAACAGTGTAAGGTAGCCGAGAGAGACCTGTAAACAAAGTCCTAGTCACAGGGCAACGCTGTGCAAAGGCACTGGCTCTGAGGGGGCTTTCGGGAAAGAAGTGGAATTCAGTGAAAGGAGAGGGGGAAGACAAGGTCTGGTACCCCTTCAGCCCAGCAACTGCAGAAAAGACAGAGCAGCACCAAGAGCCAGAGAAGGGGACAATAGAGTAACCATGAGGAAACTGGGAAGAGCTACCCAGAGGTCGCGTAGCAGGAGACAGGGACCAGGGCTAAGGCGAGCCAGAGCTGCAGAGCCTGCCAGGGCAGGATAAGGCAATCTGAAAGGAAGCAGCGCTGGTGGATGGACCCCAAGAAGACAGCAGTGCAATTGAAGGTGGGAGTGTTTGTGGGAGCACCTCCTTCGAAGGAGGACAGAAAATAAGGAGGTTATCATGGAGGAACCCATGGCACAGAAAAAAGATGGCCTTCACAGTTTCTGAAATTACATTACTGTGAGCAAACGATCCTGGTCAGCCTTTCTGTGAACAAGTCACAGTGTCATGGTGCAGGGCACACAGGTTGCAGTGGGCATTAGAATCAGCAGGGATACAGCTGGTGAGTTTTATGCCATTTAAAATGCCTCAGAAGGGTTGTTTCATGGATATTTCAGTATGCAGAAACTTAATTTGATCAGAAACATAATTATCTGTGTCCTAGTTCTTTGCTATGCATAAGTATTTGTCTTACAAGGTATTACTTCAAATGCATCTCTAGATTTATGCTCTCATATATATTTACAAAATCAAATTATTTTCAGTGACCACCGATCAGAAGACATTAGTGCTACCTATAAGAGAAATATATTAGTGCTTTAAAATCAGTAATACTGATTTTTATTTTTATTTTCATTTATTTTCATTTTTATTCGTGAAAGAAGATCCTCCCCCCCAAAAAAAGTGATTTTATACAGCCAGAATTAGTTTACAGACATCACTTGAAAAATTTAATCCATCATACTGATTTCTACCCTATAGTGGTTAATGTCCTCATGTGCTGCTCTTTGAACAATAAATCCACCTGTGGGAAGGCACTCTCAGCTAAGGGTACCTAGTTTAAGTTGAGTTTAGCTCTTTCAGGACTAAGCCCTATGAAGCAGAAGTAGTCTGCAATACAGAGGAGGTCAGAGTAGAGTAATTCTCTAAGTGAGGCTGCAGATTATATCTCGTGCGTCAGGTTGCCAAGGAGCTGCTAGGAGCAGAGAACAAATACAGATGGGAGGAGGTGGATGCAGCAAGGGTGGAACTACGCTGAAAAGACTCTGGCTACAAAAGGATGACACAACAACAGGCAGAAGGAGCAGACAAAACCCAGGACCTACACAGCCCCGCCAGGGATGCTCCTGCAGAACTAGCAGAATTGCCTCTGAAGGTCCCAGCAATGCCTCCTCCCTTAGCTGGAGTTTCACAACCACAGCCCTATCAGGTATCCTCAGCCCCGAGCCACCTCCTTCAGCTGCTCTCTCTCCTCCCATCCGCTGCCCGGGGACCCAAGCACCACTCCTCACATCTTCTGGAGGTGCTCTCCCTTTCCCTCTCCTCTATCCTCCTTTTCAAACTGAGGTATAGGGAAGGAGAAATCGCATGAGAAAAGTCTCAAATTGCTAAACAAGCTCTAATATTAAACCCTATTAGGATGAATAACTTTAGTAAGCTGAATAACTGATATAAAAACCTGTCAGCTCTTCCCTGCAGAATCACTCAGCTATTTCAAAGCTGCACTGTTTTCCCAAGTGCTAGTTTAGGAACATTTCTTTATTCAGGAGAGCACTGATGCATGTGCCTACACAAGTGTATGCTTTTACAATGCAGTGTCTTAGAAAGACAAATTCTAGTTGTCTTGGAAAAGACAGTCATTTAAAACGACTGGTTTTCCCCTTGGCTTCTTTGGTGAGCCTTACACATGAAAACTTTCTCTCTTGCCCTCTCATGTACCATAGTGATAATACATATGTACATCACTTCATAGCCGTGTCATGAGGATTCATTAATGCTTATAAGCACTGTGAAGATGAGAAGCCCTACAAGCGTTGAAGTACATCATGGCAATATATTTTTAATGCGCACTTAGCCCTGTGGTGAGTATCTCTCCCCTTCCACCACCCCGTTAGCATCTCTAAAGCTGTTTGCCAAAATCTGTCCTGTGGGACAGCCAAAGCCCATCACTGTAAAGGCCCCAGAGACTGAGCCAAAGACTCAGACCAGTAAAGGTAACAACGCCCATCTCACGCACAGCAAAAATTTGAGAACAGACGTGTACTTTCAAAATCCCTAAAGCAGCAGTGCCAAGGAAGAAAATGTGCTTATGAAATCAAAATGGGCTCCAGAAGCAAGGGACAAATGAGCTGATTGTTATTTAGCTTGGGGAAAGTATTACTTTTTCCTGATTTGATTCGATGCCATGCTTCCCTCTGATTTACTGATTTGTGTCTTTTCATTTCTAAATTATATTCTGTCCAAATTTAGTTACTGTAGAGAACAGTAAACCCAGCCTGAACACCTGGGCATTTGTTACAGGCAGGCTATTCTGGAGGTGGTGGTTCAGCACACCAGAACCAGCAACTAAAAACCACCTTCAGCACGCTCAACTTTGCTAACACTCATGACGACAGTGCTTGGTTCATCAGGCAGCTCCTCTTCCTCTCTACTTTCCTGCTCTACGCGTGGAGACCTGGTCCACACACAGCCCTGGCCCTGAAGCTGGAAACAGTAGCTATCTGGTTGACTGTCCACCCTGCTCAGGTACAGACAGTCATTTCTCCTCTGTCCCCGCGATGCTGCAGCCTGACAGTGACCCACATTCTCATTCAAACTCACCAGGGAATCACAACTGAGAAACCAGAGCAGGCAGCGCAGGCTCCAACAAACTCTAGCGAACAGCATTCGAGGGCATTCGAGGTGAGGCACAGCCACCCCACCTGGACGGTCAAGATTCAAACTTCATGTGTTTGTTCCCTGAGCATCAGGATCTACCCGGGCTCCACCAGCCGCTTACAAAGGAGGCACAAGCACCCTTCGCAAGTGCTTGTGCAAAGCACAACAACGTGTTATTCTTACAGCAGCGTTGTTGTGGGAGTGCTTCTTACGCCCAGCTTGTCAAAGTACCAGCCTGCCCTCTCTTGACAGTAGTTTTAAAACTGTAGCCTAACCTCAGAGGCTCTAGCAAAAGAATGCCATAGCTGATCTGTAATTCAACGTCAAGTAGTGCTAAAGCACGTCGGGAGGCGTGCTGGTACTGCCCCAAGCCCACCCGGAGGTCAGTGCGGCCACTGCGTGACAGCTGCCTAGGAAAAAGGCTCAACCCCACTGTGGCCAACCAGGCTTCCTGCGGGCAGCCGTTCTCCCTCTGGGCAGGGGCAGGCAACAAGCGATACAGCCTGTGTGCTCTTGCCCTTGCGCTGCTGGATAGTGGGGCCCAGAACAAAAGGGATGATAGGGAGCATTGAGGAATTTCAAAGCTTTAAAGAACTGGTGAAGAGAATCCAGCTAATTATAAGTCTGAATACCAGTTTGCCACAGGAGACTTTACATGATCTCTGTGATTCTAGGAAGATACACGCCCTTCTTTAATGAAAACATTCTGTCACCACCTGTCAGGAATAAATTCAGGCAAAGAAAACATAACAACATTGAACTAGAAGCCAGGACCTCGCAAAACATCAGAGCTGATTCATCCCTTTCCATCCCTTCTTCCCCCGCCCCCCCCCCCGCCATCCTACTCCAGGCACTATAACGCTATAACGCAAATATATTAACTTAACCCACCTGGGGATTTACATTAGATTACTATCCACTACCAGTGATTTGAAATTCCTTTATTCTCCACCAGTGCTATATTTCTGTAAGGGATGCACTGAATAAAAGTATCTTCATCTTTTTCTTGAATTATTCCAATTTCTCTAGAGTCTGGCAGCAGAGATGCCAAGTACAAGAGTCTTGACTACTCATTCCCACCTCTAGAACTGGATACGCCAGGATATAAATCTGTCATTTTTCTCCCAACATGTGTGAATTACCAGAGTATTACATATGTAGATACAAATTCTTGCTTGCTAAAGCTGTATTCCTACCTTTTAGGATCTGAAAATGGTAGTTAAAAGAAGTCACCTGTTGTAGAGCTAAGTTATAAAACCCTCTTGGATAAAAAACCCTCTTGGATCACATATAGAAAGGAGTAACAATAAATAACTGTCAGGAAATTGTGGCTTCTATGACCACCCAAAGCAGGGGTCATTTTGTTCTGCGTACCTCAACTCATTCTACATAGTTTCTGCAATGACGGCACTCGGGGTTACAGCCTAGAAAGCTCTCTGGTTACACGTCTCCCCAGTAATAAAGATCAAACTTTACTACTGTAATAAAACACTTACCACTCTGAAGAAGGACCTTTTTCCTCCTTTCTTCCCTCACCAAGGTAGTCTCTGTGCTCACCTGAGAAAAGCCTCCCCGTGAAGGTGCTCTGCGAGCCACAAAAGCCCAGTTTGCCTGGACCAGGAGCTGACCTGGCAGCAGCAAGCTGCAGTGAAAGCAGCCCTCTCTGAAAAGTTTTCTTTGTGTTGCAAAGCAGTTCAGAAAAAACCAACTCAGTCTACCTGAGCTTTCCCACAGCCCGAACAAGCATCCTCCGTGACTGGCTGCTTCAGTGGGAAGAGAACAGCAGGGGATGGGAATGGGCGGTCTGGCAGCAGAAGGAAAAAAGCCTCTGACGCGGGGCACAGCCCAGCTGCAAGGCTGGGCACAGTTATACCTTTGCTGAGGGTGGGTGCAAATAGCAAAAAGCTCAGAAAAGTTGTCCTAACTCGTTCTTACTAAAGATCAGAGGGAATCCGTTTGCTGAGAAGGCATCCCAAGTCTATACAACCAGCCTTGCTTTCAACAACATAAAGCAAAACAAAACAAAACAGCTCTGCAATCTAACTCTCAGGAAGACCCAAATAGACTGAATCTAAATGGTAAAAAGCAATGGAAAGAGTATCTCTTCAGGCTTCCTTTATACATAGAAAAGCAAGAAAAAGGACAAAAAACCCCTTTATTTCTGAGCAAGTCAATATGTATCATACATCCATTTGCACTCATTAACTCAAGTAGGCCAGTACCAAAGGCTTGCCACTAGGGGATATGTCCTTTTTAAACCATTAATGGAGTTTTAATTAATTGTGTACCTGAAAAGCTACCTTGACAAAAAGCAAGATAATTGAAATGCATTAAAAAGTGTGTTTATTCATCTGCCCAGAAATAAGCTGAAGAAGACAGAAAAACAAAGAGAACACGTAATAGAACATTTTTTTTAGAGTATCTGAAAAGGATGGAGAACTGAATTTGCAAATTCAATTACTGTTATGAACAATTATATGCTAGAAAATGTCCAAGATGAACAATAGTAAAAAAAAAGAAAAACCAGATGTAAATACTAAGTCATTTTAAAAAAAAAAGCAGAATATCTGAATCAAACTAGCAAGTATCAATACTATATTGCTGTTGGGGAAAAAAAATGTATTTTCCCCTTCTGGAAAAGATTTTGACTTCCCATTGAGAATAAAGAGCTTTAAGCCTTTTTTTTTTAAATCAAAATCTTATTTTCTATTAAAAACAGCTTTGACAAAAATAATATGGGCCAGTGAAGCATTTCCTTTTATAAAGGTTTCTGGCATTCAAAGTCAGGCTCCACTACATGAAATGCAATAGCTTAAGATCAATTTTTTAGAAGAAGGAAACCAGTGACCAAAGAGCCAGTGTTCTCATTTTATAGGTCCTGAGCCACATGAGATCTGTCAGGGCATGTACAGATGTTGTAGTAGAAAAGGTGACCCCTAGCCATTTTTCACCTTACAACTGGAGACTATCAAAGATTTTTTGAAGTCTTTCTTACTCTTCAAGGACAGAAAAGGTTTCTTCACCAACAACATGCCCAAGACAGACCATAGCAGAAAAAGATAAAACAAATTTGCCTAAAAAAATCCCATGTCAGGTCAACAGCCCAGTAAAAACAGAACACCTGTTTAACCAAACCCAAAGCCCAAGCCACTGAGCCACAAGCGTGTTTCAGGGGAGGCATCATCGCACAAAGGACTAGAGGTTGGTGCCACTTATCCTCTGAAGATGGAAATTACTCCTCAACCAGCAAGGAGGAGGCATGTTGAATGCTTGGTGCTGCTTGGAAACCATTGCTGCAGCTTCAGAAGATGCTGCATATACCAGAAATGTGTAACAGTTTCCAACTGAAAAACTATTAATACAGTTTTACACGGGTTAACAGTTCATGTTAATCTGCTGGTCTGAAACACTTGGTATATTTGGCCTAGAAGTCCCACCACAAAGCAGTCAAGATGCAACATCAGTTAGTTGGATACTACAACTTAAGGAGGCCTCAGTTGTCATCAAACTACACAGAATCTAATACCAAATGATCTGGTTGGTCCAAGAAATACCCAGATTTGTTCAGTCTCAGCTGAATTATTTGGAAGAGGGGTGTTACTGTGTGTTGCGCCTGGCGGACACACCGGCCACATCCTCACCCGAACAGGACTCAACGCTTCTCTCAGAGGAAACAGGTGGCCCTGGAGTCCAAAACACAAACCACCGATGCCAATTCCCACATGTACCTCTGCTACATCGCAAAGCAGCAGAGTGAAGAAATCCACTTTTGCACTAATTGCTAACTACTGCAGGAAGGGCTGACAGGAGAAAATAGTCACACGTAGCTTACTTACCAGGAATTCATACCAAGGTAAACCTATTAACTCCATTTATTTGGCTGCTCGATGCAGCACAGCCATACCCCCAAACAAAGGAAATAAAAAGCCCTTTTGGAAATTGCAGTTTTATCACTGGGCAGACCTGGAAGTTATCTTTGTCAGAGGAGGCAAAACTTCCCTCCTTCCCTCATAACCAAAAAGGTCTATCAGCTCATCTGTCCCTTTTTTTTCCATGTCTGTTGGGAGATTTTTTTCATATACATTTTTTAAAGTTAAGATTTTATTGTGTTCTCACCAGGACAACATTCCAGCAGTGGGGAGCATGTAGAGGTAAAGATATTAACTGTCCCTTTTTTGTGTCTTTTGTTCTAGAATCGGCTTTGTCCCCACCTCAGAACATGAGGACAGGGAAAGGTTGGTCCTGGCTCAGGCAAGCTGTCAAGAAATGTGCATCCAGCCACCCTGGCCTACCATTGCCCTGAATGGGAGTCACAAACACAAGAAACAACTTTTTAAAAATCCTTCTGTTTTCAGTTCAACGAAGCCAACATGTTTAAGAGATCTTAATCTTCTTTCATTCATTTTCCCATTGCTTCAATCTTAAATTATGCACGCATTCTCGGAGACAACATAGACTCATAAAACATTTCTCAGCTGCCCTGCTTAATCAACAGTGTGACTCTAATAGGTTTGATATCTCACAAGCAACCCCAGGAGCGAGCCAAGCTCAGTTCTGTAGTGCTGGACTGTAAGGAGCATACTGGCTCACATTAAATCTATGCCTGTATCTTGGCTGAAACAGTGACCAACAGTGGATGCCTTGGGAAGACTCTCATGACTGGAATAATCACGTAATGCTGCTCCCCAGAATACTTTCCAGCTGCTGGGGGTCTCAGAAAGTCAAGGGCTTTCTGAGCCAGTAGCGCTAATTTTGTACTCAGGGGCTTTTGAAGTATTCTTCCTGAATTCGCCTTCTTGTTTTTTGAATCCATGGAATCTCATGGCCCCACAATGCCCAATGGCAAGGAATTGCACAGCTAAATGAGGAGCACATCCTTCTGCTCTGAACCTGGGGCTTGACTGTTTCATTCGATGGCCCCAGTTCTGCTGACAGAGCCAGTGAACAATCAGTCACCTTCTAATTCTTCTTCCCCATGCCATTTACACCTTGCTCTCCTCTCTGCTTACCAACAGAGGTGGAAGATAAAAATACAACCAGTAAGAAAGACAGCTGAAAGCACGCCACCCATTTAAATCCCATTTTCAAAAGTGAACCCAGGGACTTTGATATATAAACCCCACTGACTTCCCATCAGATTTTGGCTCCTTGTTGCCCAACTTCAAATAATGTTACTCTTGAATTTCAAGAAAATAAATTTTAGGACAGAGATTTTAAATAGATGATAGATATATTTGAGACAGCCCATTGACATTTTATACCACAATGACACTTCCAACTTAAGACTTCCAAAACTGCAGAAGTACCAGCCTACCTTTTAAACATCCTAGTTTGTGTGACAGAGCAGAATGAATTGCCCTTCCATCATCTATTGCTTGCCACAGCACACAGCACCACAGAGCCTGAAGCCTCAGCTTGGTCCCCTTTACTCCCTTGCTACTGCTTCAATTCTTTTCAAGCATTGGGAAATTTCAGCCCCATTTTGGTCCATATTCGCACCATAGACACTGTTGACAGAGATGGATCCTACTGCTAATCAGCTGAGTCACAGAAAAAAAAACATCAGAAGCAGTGATGGGAAGGATGAACTCTTCAGCAAATAGGAGCGCTTGAGGTAAAGGCAGGAAATCCTCTTATCTTTAGTCCTTCAAAACCAACGCTGATGTCCCACCAAAATCCTGACTTGCACATCATGTAATCTTTTAGGTACTTAAACACCTCCAGGCACCTAAATTCCCTAAAAATCTACTAAAATCCACTTAAACCCACCCCAGTCACAGCCTGCCCAAGCTGTAGGAGAGATCTCTGACTGCGTGTCTGCCCCATTTCTCCCAAAGGCCAGAGACCCCTATTCAAGGCCTCATTTTGCTGTTTGGAGCAAGGATTTATTGAGACCTCCCTCATGCCAGGGTGCCCTGTGTCTTACCCAGTTCAATTGCCTGCACGTTAGCTCCGCTAATTCTAATGCTTAAGTTATCTGTTGTCATGGATTTAACTGGTAACACATTTTATATTCTCTGAGGGTAGCCAAAATAGTAGAGCATCTAAAATAGCTGAATAAGGAAAATCTCATTATTACCTCAGCCCTGAAATGTAGTCTTTGACTGACAATGCTATATACTCTTTGAAGACAACCTCTGAACAATTAAAAGTCAAAAAGGGCACTTCTTCCCCCCAGAAGAGCTATGGTGCCCCCCACTCTCATTAGCCCAAATTGACCCAGTGTGTGTGGTTTTGCCCAACAGGTTGTAAAGACCAGGCATTGTCAACTTGGTTAAAAATAAAGCTTTCATTCTGCTCAAGCATCTGGTGAATAAAATCTATAGGAAGATGTAGCACTTATCTGTACCTGTCAAGGTATATATGTCCCTCCTAACTATCTTATGAATTAAACACAGCATTACCAAGCAAGGCTGTTCCCTTTCCCTCCTACAAGAGTTGCTACTGATTACTGTCACAGCCAAAATCACCTAAGAACATTAAATGATATAAGAAAAACAGAAGTCGCACACAATTTCATCTTCATATATCACTTTATTTAGCCCAGCCTGGGTTTTCAGTATATTCTGCCCATACCAATTTCTTCTTGACACTAATTTCTTGTTCACGTGTATGATTTCCATTAATTTCCAAGTGTGGGTACATCTTGCCTGAAGAAATAACTCCAGCAGAATTTTACATGTGAATTTGTTTTCCCTAGTGAAAATGAACAAGATACACAGAGCTGATATTCAAAAATATAATAAAAGCAGATACAAATGAGAATCTGTATCTAATATGTACTTCAGTGTTCTGGTGAAGGACTGTGTAGGCTGAATAAATTAGCTCCTAATATGGTTAATTAAGATAGGTAGGTCATCTGGCAACTGAAGCTGAAGGAGAAACAAGCCCAAAGAGACAAGAACGCTGAGGTTTGGAGAACTGGCTTTCCATCCGTTGCCTGGAAATGTAGTCTCTCCTTTCTTAACTCCATTACTGCTTTCCTGCAATGTCTAATAGACAGCTTGTCTCTATTAACTAGAATGCCAATCTATTTTATTTGAATGACCGGGAAAGCGGAGGTATGTAAAAATGGGTAAAAAAAACTCAGGGATTTTCTTTCTGCTTATATTTGCATTAGTATTTTCTTACTAATAAGAAACTGAGTGAAAAGTGAGTGGCACATGGAACAAAAAGAAGCACGTTTTTCACCTGGAGTGAAACCAAGTGGACCAACCTCAGCTGACACTAGCTGCAGCACCTAGATACTATGCAATGGTATTCTTAAAAATGTGTATTCATCCAAGCGAGAAAGTACTTGGAAATGCCTATGACATCTTTAAGTATTTTGAACAGCTTGAAGAGGGAGGAAAAGCAGTGGTGGAGGCCAGGAAACTCTGTACATACAGCTGTCATGTTTGTCAGGTCTGAAAAGAGAGTGTGTAGAGACAAGAGAGGGGTGCACGCTCTCTGGAAGGATGAAACTCCTGTAAAGCATCTCAAGTAAGTCATTAGGATAATTAGGAAACCTCAGCCTCACTAGTACTCAGAGGATTTTAGAAAGCACCCCTTTCATGAAGAACGTGTTGGACATACATAGCTGGAGGTGGGCAGAAGGAGGGCTGGGGGTGGCAGGCAGGGAGGTCTAAACTGCTCCCTAGCAAGAGCACTCAGTAAGAGCTGCTGAGCTAGGCTCCAGGTTCAGCAGAGAGCCCTGAAAGCAGCAGGCTAGCAATGTCTTGCTACTGCCCATCCTTCCCTGTGGTGGTCTCTCTTAGCACACAGCTCTGATGAGTGCAGCGTCAGACCTCACTTAGCCCAAGCTCCTTTGCTTTCCTCCATGGACTACAGTAGGGACCTGAGGAACACGTGGAGGGTCGTCTGCCTAAGATGTGCTTCTGCAGTGGTGAGCAAAAGTGCAGAGGAGGTTGCACAGAGCATCACTGTGTCACTCTTGAAGCCGCAGGGCTGCCAGCACCTACGTACTACTGCTGGCTTCAGGTCACCACTGCCTGAAGGACCTCACCCGGTTTCAGTGACTGATGCACAGGGAGCAGGCAGGGTTCTCGGAGAGAGCACCTGGGGATCCAAGGGCTCAGGTTAGGGAAACCCCACCCAACGCACACAACTCAACAGCAGCTCCACCAAGATACTAACATTTCACTCATTCCACCCACCCTCACAGGTTCATTTTCTCCATATTAGAGTTGAAATTCAGTACACCCCCAAAAGGAAAGGTAAGGACATTATTTCATCTGTCTCTGGCAACAAAACCCAGGTTTTTACTATGCTTCTGAGATATCTGAAACAACTCTTCTATTTATTGCTCCTTTATGAGTGCGGATGGCACTGGAAAACTTGATCCAAATGGAAAGTGTGGATTTAACATTGAGCTGTTGACCCATACTAAACCCTGTGCAAGTGTTTCAGCTTTCTATTTCAGTGGCCCAGTCCTCTCCAGCTTAACTTATTTTTGAAGCAATCAATGAAGCATCAACTGCATTTAGGGACAGCAAAGTCAGAGAGGTCCCGAATGTCAGGCTTCCTCTTCTTGGCCATAAAATCACGTGACAGGCAGAACAATAGAAAACCAGGGGTTTCTCCCTATTTTATCTTCCCTTCCTGACAGATATAAAAGCAAAAAGGGGACACTAAGTCACATATGGTTGAAAATCCTCTGGAACAGCAGAGAATAAAGAGGAGACAAAGCAATCAACACTGAGGCTTCATACTCCAGCCTAGAGAGCCATGGCATGAAATTAATTTTAACTCTTGGTTGCTCCCATGACTACTTTTTTTTCCAGTACATGCCAAGGGCCTGATCCACGAACTCAGCAAGGAAGGTTCTCCAACAGGATGCCTAAAGTAGGATCTGGGCACTCATGATCCAAAGTGAGGGCTGCAATTCTGTTTCTTTTTATTTCTTGCTCCTTTTGCCTAAAAGGAGATTCCCTTTCTCAGACGGTTCTTCATGCAGCCTTGATCAGCCCTGAGGCATTGCCTAAGAATTAGGGATTACAAAGTTTATAATTTTTAAGCTACAGTTATCTTAGTTTAACTTCTTTTGGCACCGCTCTAGTTCTCATGTACAGCAGAGGAATTCAGCACAGGTGGCCCATAATTCACACGGAGGTCAGTCTGCAACAGGCCGCTCGCTGAACGCATGGCACAGAACAGGCTGCCAGCCTACAGCAGCCTTCAAACTCCAGTTCAGCCCTTGGGCAG
Source organism: Phalacrocorax carbo (assembly GCF_963921805.1). Lineage (NCBI taxonomy): Eukaryota > Metazoa > Chordata > Aves > Suliformes > Phalacrocoracidae > Phalacrocorax > Phalacrocorax carbo. The sequence goes on from NC_087513.1 coordinate 50,891,017, forward strand.
CTCCAGAATTGGGCATGAGAAAGAAAACATGGCTTGGATACCTTGTATCCACAACCCCTGAGGTCATTTTGACCTTTAATAAACCCTCCAGTTCAAATCTTGACCATCTCTGCATTCCCCCTCCTAGTGAGTAAAGGAGCATGTTGGGGAGTGGAAGAAGGTAAAAGTCAAAGGAAGCATTTGTTCCACATTATTCACAATGCAAGGATAGAATTAATCGGCTTTCTCTTACCCAGCCTGTCCAAACTGTAAAATAACTACATAATAATTAACACTAACAGTATAAAATACTGCTCTGGGAACACCTGTAGAAAGAGGTTAGCAATGCTGGGCTCTAGGAGCCTGGCTAAGTGGAGGGTTCCTCTCCAGAACAAAGGGAAATCCTAAATCACCTTGTTTGAAGCAAGCGCAGCTGTCAGAGCCAAGATCAGCGGCTCAGAAATGCTGAAGAGGAGCCAGGCTCTAACGACCTCACTCCCCACGCAGAGGGGCTAGAGGTGTCCCATGCCTTTACCATGAATTTTGAGGGATGTCTTACTATGCCAGTTGTCTGAGCTACTGCGCACTTCAGCTAGCGGGCCTAAAGCTCTAACAGCAAAATTTGGGAAGATCACACAAAATGAGAGCAAGACAGGAACAACAGCAGGACAAGAAGCCCAAGCAGTTACATGACCCATTCTTTTGATAATGCTCCCTCTACGCTGGCACTTTCCTGTTACAGCCCGATTCCAGCAGTGATGGGAAGCAGCCCAGGTCCGCCTAGAAGGAAAGTTTGCCTTTCAGAAGGAGTACTGAAAATTGTGATAGGAGCTGGAAGGTCTGCGTGCACGTCCTCTTATATCAGGCAAAGGATTCCTGCTGACTTTACCAGTTTTTGGTTGCGGCTCTGAAGTGGGTCTGATGCGACTGCACAGCCACCCTCCCCTTGGCTCAGACCTTCAGGTTATATTTCTAAAGCTTTTGGCAGCGCCTTCGCCAGTCGTGAGAGTCTTGCCTGCGCCTTCACACAAAATAAACAGCGCCGTTGCCTAGTGTACAAACGAAGAGCGGGTCCATTCGCCGAAGTCTCTCCCTGCCCGAGATCTCACGGCGAAGGGAGCAGCGTGTGCCGCCGTGCAAGGCAGAGCGGAGCGGCGGGCAGGGGAGCTGATGCGCGGCCGATGCACGGAGCGCGGTGCTCGGCTCCCACCGGCAGCACCGGGCGGCTCCAGGCACCTGGCGCTCACCCTCCGCCGGCCGGCCGAGCCTCCCCCACCGCAGCCGGGGTCGCAGCCAGCGGCGGCGGCCTGCGGAGAGACCCCGCACCCCGGTCCCCCCTCACCCCGACGCCCGCACCGCAGCCCCCCCGCACCCCAGCCCCTCCGCACCCCGACCCACCGCGCACCCCAGCCCCCCGCACACCCCGGCCCCCCGCACCCCAGGCCCCCGCGCCCCGCGCGGCCAGCCGCAGGCATCCATGGCAACTCCAGCCCGAGGGCGGCCCGCTCGGAGAGCCGCCGGCCGCGGACAGCAAAGTTTGCCCGGCCTCGCTCGCCGGTGCCCGCCCGCCGCCGCACCGCGGACAGCGCCCGCCCGGACAGCCCCGCCGCCCGCCCTGACGGGCGCAGCCGCCCACCGCGGGGGCCGCTCCCCGGCGGGGCCCCGCAGACACGCCGCTGCCCCCCCGCCTCCACTCCCGGTGGCGGCGCCCGGGGCTCGGCGGCGGCCCCGCGCTCCCGGTCCCCGCCCGGCCGCCGTGCGCCGGCCGCGGGGCTCCTTACCTTCCGCAGCATGCTGGGCAGGCGGCGCCGGGGGCTCCCCGCCGGCACGGCGCCGCGCTCTCCCGCCCCTCACGGCGCGGCCATGCAGGGGTCAGCGCGGCTGCGGCGCCCGCCCCGGGGCGCAGACCCCGGCCCGCCCCCGGCACGGCCCCGGCACGGCCCCGGCACGGCCCCGGCACGGCCCCGGCACGGCGGCGCAGCGCCCGGAGCCCGCCGGCTCCGCGGCCCTCCCTGCCTCCCTCCCTCCGCGCCGCCCGCCTGCCCACACTGAGCGGCGGCGCGACGGCTGCCGCCCGCCACGAGGCAGCGCGGCCGCGAAGGGGGGCCGGGCCCACCCGCCGCCCGGCCCCTTCCCACGGACACGAGCAGGGCTGCGGCCCCCTCCCGCTCCCGCGGGTGGCCCAAGGGGTGGCCTCGACCCGCGAGGGTCGGGGGCCACGGCAGGCGACCGGTTCTGGCCGGCTCTGAGCCACGCTGCGTGGGCGCCCGTTCGCCGCTTGGGGAGCCGCGGCGGCCCCCCACGGGCGCGGGGCTCCTTCCCCGCTGCAGCCGCTCGCTGCCGGCGTCGGCCGGGCCGGGCAGGAGGCTGAGGGCTGCTTCCCCTCCCGGGGAAGGGGGGATGCCGGGCTGGGTGGCCTCGTCGTCCCCGCCAGACCCGGGTCGTGGGAAGCCGCTGGGACCACGCTGGTGCTTGAACACTCTGTGCGTGGTCACAGTACTCCGGTTTCCCCTAACGAAGCAAGTCTCGCCCAAAGCAAATTACACCTCTTCAGGAGCAATTTACTTTTCCTGCAAGCTCTAGTACCCTGTCAGAGCTACAAGCTGTTCTCAAGTTAAAATAGAAGCCGATCTCAAAAGGTATTTAGCGTTAATTATAATGTACTTTCTCTATTAACGTTAAACTCAAGAAGCCGGGGCTCCCGCTGTCCGCTGTGTGGAGGTGAATCATTGCTCGGCGTGTTACACCTGCACACATGCACCCCTGGGGTGAGCCTGTGCACCCAGCAGCCAAACCTGGGTGACGGAGGAGCAGGTTGTGCCGTATCTCCAGAGGATGGGACCTTGCATTTCAGATTGTGAAGGATGTGGCTTATCTCAGGGCAACCCACTGTTTCAAGCTTTCCCCTTGTCCTGGTACATTCTCAGGTAACTTTTCATGAAAGTCCTGTGAGCATGTAGTGACCCATGGTAAATTAATTTCCAGCAAGCTAGTTAGTAAGTGAAAGGCAGACAAAGAAGTTAGAGCAAACTGTCATTGCATTTACATTTGGAATTAGTTTGGCAGGAGCAGTTTAGCTGAAGCGACTGAGCATTAGCTGGCAGGTTAATACAGCGTTCATAACCTCATGTCATGGAGAGCAGGGAGCCACACCACAGTACTCAGCCATCAAATCTCAGCCATCATGTTTACGATGCTGTGCAGACTGGTCAGATGCCTTTGATCTTGTGTAAGGTATTACTCAGTGCAACATTGCACTGAGGTGCTAAAAGGAAGGGGGGCGTCACTTCAGTGGAACCTGCGTGGCTAGTGTTGTTTTACGAAGGTTATGATTAACCAATGGTTGTTGTGTTGTCAGTGACAGCTGTTGGGCTCAGATTTGCTGGGCTTCTATTTATGAGTTAATTTGTGTCTCATGATGCTGGTTGTTAGTTACTTCTCTCTTGGGTCTGGTTATGCAGGCTTCAGTTGTGCTTCTATTCAGTTGCACAGGTTGCCTCTTCTCTTTCTCTTGGCTCCTGAAAATGAATGCTCATTTTGTCAAAATTTCTGTATTACAGGTATGATAGGATGTTTTCACAGTCATCATAGATGACTTATTCACAGAAATTGGTGGTGTTTCCAAAAATACTACCTGCTACAGTCATCGACTCTCTTTGTCCGCTGCCCAGCATAAAGCGCTACGGGGCACATCCCTCTTAATGCATCTGCTGTCACCCCTGGCCGTGACAGACTCTCAGGTGGCTTTCCTTTCATCCAGACATTTCTCCCTGAAGTGCACATGTCCTTCTTGCATGAGGGCTGGTTGTGTAAGCTTTATACAATCACTAGTTTACCTGTAAGTGAAATGGGATAATCAAGAGGAATAAGAACATCAGAAATAATCCTGGACCACAGGCATATGGGAATCTGCTCTGGGTATTTGCTTCGTTTTTGCTGTAGTTACACTCATGAAAAGACATGTGCTCTGGAATGACCTCTGAGTGTGATTACAAGAGAGTTGGAACCCTAAGAATCAGGTGTTGCAATGCTTAAATTACAGGTATGGGCTTCTCAGAGTACCCCAAACCTCAGTGCTTGGCACCTTGGCTTTTTATGCACTGGGAGATTTCAAGACCTTGGAAGAAGTTTCGTAGCAATCCTCCCTTCCTGATGAGCCAGAAACTATCTAAAGTCAGCAACCAAAAGTGCTTTTTCATAGAGCAGCCTCCTCGGGACCTCTATCAACAGGTTGTTGGAAATCTGGCTCCCCACCTCAAGGCCAGAGCTTTTGTGTCCTCAGAATGCAGGGCTGAGCCATTTGCCCTGGACATAGACCCTGATGTCCATATCTTTTGGAAGCTGCATTGGATAACTCACCTCAGCGCATGTTTTTAGTTGTTTTCTCATAACAGTAGCAATACTGCTGCCTCCTCCTTGCACTGTTGACCTCTCCATTTTTTTCTGGAGCTATAAAAGTTTGAGTTCCTCCCTTTATTTTGAAAACATAAGTATTTTAAGGTAGATAAAAAGTTTGGAACCCAGACCTATTGAGAAATGTGGTGGGCAGGGAATTCTGATACACTTCCAGGGCCATCTCGCCAACCAGCAGCAAATTAACTTTGCTGACTTGTCTTGTCTTGTCTGAGATAATATCATTTCAGGGCATCAGGATTGCTTGTGTTTCTACTCTTTCATCCCATCATTAATTTTTTTTTTTGTCACCTTTTTCAGTTGTTGTGACTCTGCATGGCTCTTGGCACCCACCCTTTCTCCTGCCCTTCTGGTGCCGTAAGCTGTCTCCATGCTCCTCCTTGGTATACTTGCTCTTACATCACCCTGTGTGCCCCATTTCACCTACAGTTTTAGCCCAGTTACCATGCTTGTGCAATACCAGGCATCTTCAGAGGAAGTCTGGGCACGAAGCAATGCATGATTTGGTGGGACTGATCCATGATCTCCAGGAACAGACCCTTGGTCAGTCTCCCTGTACACAAACTTAGTTCCACCTCCAAAAATCCAGTCTAATAGGAATTACGACTGACAAGTATTGTACGATTATTTTCAAGCTTGTTTTGACAAAGCCATGTTATTTTGCTGGTCTGCAAAGAGCTTTACCGACATGCAATAATGCCACTTTATCAGAATATGATAGGTGGGAACTCCAGCCTGTGCTGGTCAGCTCAGACAAAGCTTGGATAACTTGAGAGCAACCGGCTTTAGGCATGACAAAGCCTGCTTCATATTTCCTCTGACTTTGCCTTATATTTTTAGGTGTGAGGTGTCTTTCTCCCACAAAACTTCTGAAATTAACCTGCCTGTATTTCCTTCCCCCAAAAAAAGCTTTAGGTAACAATTTACTGACTTCTGATATTGGGGGCATTTTACAGTTTTATGTTACCAGCTGGATGGTGCTACACTACAACGATGCTCTCTCAGCAGGATCCCACTAAGGTATTTGCCAATAACACCAACTTTTTGATTATTCTTAATGTCATTACTTTGCTTATCAGCGCCCAAAGGCAAACACAGAGAAAAGGTGACTCAATTTCCCATTAAAGTATCACTGTATATTAATATAATATATCATTCCTAAAATACTCTAACATTGACTCTATGTGCGCATTTTGTTTGCAGTTCTGTCCTCCTGGGTGACTTGCCATCATTTTTTCCTGGACCAAACCACTGTGCTTCTGACGTGTGTACTGTGCCACTGAGCTGTGTACCTCCCGAAGTGAAATCCTGGATAAATATGCGGAATCTTCCAGTTCTGCCTGAACAAGATTTGTGCTGAGTGAGAGGCTATGTCTGGTGAAACATGGAGAAATGGCAGCCAAAGAGGAAGGGCCAGTTGATATCATCTCCCTTAAAGGCTACTACAATTTTCTTCTGCTCTGTCCTTCTTTCCCAGTGTTTCACAAATGAACCAAAAGTCCTGAAGTGAAATACGTTCCTTGCCTTGTCCCTCTGTCACTGAAGTCTAATTCTCTCTTCTTTAGCCGCAAATATTATCCCTGCTACTTCATGATCAACCTTCACAGTGTGAAGTGCAAAAACCAGAACCTAAATCAATTTTCTCCTCCATTCTTTCTCCAGGGGTGTCTTCCTTCAGCAGCTCCTTGTATTGGGAAGGGCTTTTTTTTCCTTCCTCCTATCTGCCACTTCTGCAAGAATTCAACAGCCCGTCTCCTACTGCTGCCCCATGTCTCTGAAGTAATGACCCCTTACTCTTCCTCAGCCTACTAGCCCGTTCCCTCCCAACTCCATGCTCACTGTTGTTGTCTCTGCTGGAGGTAGGAGAACTCCTCTTATGAAAGTGATATCTGAGCTTTGGACTGGTTTTTACTTAAACTTGTGGTGTCTGTTCAGGCAAGTGATAGTAACGCGGTCAGGTTGCTTCACTGCGCCCATTTTACAAGAGCAGCTCGAGCGATGCTCTGTAGCATAGCTAGTACCAGCAGGCTCAAGTTTCACCTGTGGGGATGCAAAGATTTTCCTTTTCGTTTCTCTGGTGTTTACTACATAATTCTGTCAGATGCAAAAATGAAAACACATTGTAGGGCACCACGCGCTCTTTAAATGCAGGATGTTTGAAATGCCTCCAGCCAGCCTCATTTCTGCAGGCTCGAATGCAAAATGTTGCTATGGGAACAAAACCTTTTCTCCACCCAATCAGCTGAAGGAAGAGGTGGTGGTTTTTTTTTAAATAACGAGATCGTCTATATCTGCACTTCACCTAATCAGTCAACACAAGACAGAGAACAATCATTTTCACAGCCGAACAGTGGAAAAATATGACTCGTTCACTGCCAAAAAAACCCTATAAGTGTCTTAGGGAGGGGAAGTTGCCATCATATTGTGGAACATGAACAGACAGTAAGACAAACTGACAAATCAGTCCCATTTGGCAGTGGAATCAAGGAAATAAATGGGTGTGAAACTGCTCAAAGCTGACTAAATCTTTCTTTGGGAGAGAAAGCTTGAAGAGGTCCACAAAGAATTTGGAAGAGGAATAGTTGTAACAGAGGACAAGACTTAACATGATCATGTGATTGCCTCCTTTATCCTGCATGCATGTTGAGACTGGGTTTGTCTGGTGACTGTGTTTTCCATGAGCTGGTACCGTGTACCCTGAAACATCAGCTCTGCTGCCCACCCCACCACAGGGGTGTCCAGGCTGCTCTCACACAAGCTACAGCCTGTGGAAGCCAAGGTCAATGCTGGCTCTCCTCAGTGACCAGCATGTACTGCTGCTCCATGGACCAGTCCGTCATCGGGCACCAGCTCCACCAGGAAAAGGGGCTGTGGGCAGAACTGCTCTGTGAGACAAGGCTCGTACTCTGCTCTGCCAAGTCCTTCACAGCAGACTCTGTCATTAGTCTCTGTAATGAATGTTTTAATTGAGTCAGTGTGAGTTGGAGACCTCTGTCCAGAGCAAATTAAAAGTAACATAACCTAGCTTGATCCTCTCTTGTCTGGAATGGTGTATTAGCCCTTTGGCTCTGCTGAGGTTTAGAAACCTGTTAAACTTCAGTAGCATGTATTTAAGTTCCACCATCGGTCTCTAAGCAGAAAAGATATTTCCCAAAATCTAAAAAAAAAAAAAAAAAGGAAAAGTATCAGTAATTTTGAGGTAGTTTTCAGACTAATTAAAAATCTGTTTATTGATAGAGATTTTTCTATGCTGTCATATGAGGGGAAAGTACTAAATTAAACTTTTATAATAATAATATCCTTTTAAAGATGTTTTAGAACTTGACTAACGCTTTCATGAATGGGAATACAGTACGTCTCCATTAATGAGTGACTGAACTGTCAGTCTTCACTCCTTCTGAGCCATTACAATGAATGAAAGCATACCCTTATCAATCTTGGATTCTGTACACATATCACATGCTGTCTCTCTCCTCCAGGAGCTGTCAATTTAAAGCTATGAGGCAGTCCATAGAAGAAAGGAAGTAGCTGTCTGCTCCTATGACCCATAATAAAAATAAAACAATACTATATGCACAAATAAAAAATAAAATGTGAGCATCATCCTCGTTATTTTCTTCAGTACCAAATATAGAATGATCTGTGCTTTGTGGTTCTTACAGGTATATAGGAAATTACAGTGACATAAATTATTGAGTTTCAGATCAGCCTACATTCAGGTCTAATATAAGCATTATTTTACTAAACTTTTTAAAAATCAGCTGAGCCTGATTCAGTAGCAAGATTTAAAGCAGGAAAATTGCAACCATCTATGTTATGGTAAGACCTCAGTGTTTCTCATGCGAGTCAGGCTGTTGTCAGATCTGACACTAACTCCAAATGAGAGGGCGGGTTCCAGGCTCAGTCCATTCTGCAGCAATATTAAGATCTCCTGTCACTGTGGGAAGTGCAAATCCTAGGGAGAGACGCACAGATTTGTTCATGCATGCAACATAAATAGCCAGCGAAGTGGATGATTTCCTGAGCAGACTTCAGCACAGAACATTGGGGTATCACCAAGTTTGAGTGAGTGGATATTAAAAGGCCTGACTTGAGGAGGGCTTTGAACACTGGAGTGCTCAGCGTGCAGGGGGCCAACCAGGGCTGCTGCCTCACTCGTATGCCACGTTGATCTGAGGGGATGCCCAGTACTGTAGTGTGTGAATCATAACACTGTAGAAAGGAGAAGGGCGATGTTTCAAAATAAGCATGGAAGAAGGTCCCAATGCCTTTTTCTACACATCACAGTTTTATTAGCTCTGTTCCTCAGTTAGGAGTATGAACACTTGCTATTACATCTACCCTAATTTATAAAAGAGGACTACAATAAGGAAGCTATTTGGTATAAGACAATTATACCAGGATAGTGAATATTGGTTTCAAGGACAGGTATTTCCAGCGTAAGTACTTCCATTATCAGCATAACACGTTGTTACCATTGCGCCTATCCTCGCAGTGTTTTGCCAGTTCAGTTCTTACGCTGAACTTGTTCAGCTGCTGTAACACCTGCAGCATAACTGACAGGAAAAGCATGTGGGGTGCAGGAGAGTTGGGAAGGAAGTGGGAGCACATCTCTAAAGTAGTTTTACTACTGAGATGCTCATGTGGTGGACACGCAACCTCAGTTCCTGCTGGTGCATACTGGTTGTCTGGTCTTACCTGCAGAGGTGCCTCGATGGCAATGTCAAATGGTGCACCAGTAATTTGAATTTATTAAGGGGGTTTCTTTTATCATTTGGAATACTGCATCTTACTGTAATATTTTCAGCTGTCTTGCTATTCACACTTTTCAAGCTGCACTAAGCATCCTGAGGGAATCCTCTGTCCAGAAGTGTCCTTGTCACTATTGCCTGGAAGCTGTCATTCAGAAAAAAAGAGATACAATAACAAAATACATATTTATTTAAAGTGTCCTTTGTTCCTAGAAATCTGGAAGGTACATGATGTCTATAAAGTAACTGTTCTTGTTCCTGCCTGCCTGTATGAATGTTTCCATATGTATTTACATGAGGAATTTGATTATAACTGTAAAAATTTAGTGTTATTCTTCATTCACAAAGCAGAAGAATTGGCCCGTCCTTGCTAAACGGTATGCTACCACAATTGTGGTACAACTTTTCACTCACTGTGAATTTAGCTGTCGTGTTCAGTATCATTAAAGTGCACTCCATGTTCTCATTTTTCAAACAGCTCCTTGGTTGGTTTTGCTGCTCCTACTGGTTTGCCTAATAATTTTACATACACAAAGCCAAATCCTGCTATTATTTATGCACACGTGTTCCCACTGAAGGCAATCCAAAGATTCGTACTACAAAGACATTATGCTGATAGCATTAGTTGAGGCAGATACAAAGGTTCTCATGTTGGGAGTGAATTTAGGATCTTGTTAGATCCTAGAGCATCTCAAGTCAGAATAAAATTGCCATATTTTAGACAGAAACTTAATAGATTAGTGTCTTTCCCCTGCCTGCAGAAGAGGGAAATACTACAACATATTCTTCCCAGCTTCTGTACTGAAGGACATAGCAGCTTCTAACAGCTCCAATAACAGATGCTTCATGCATTCCTTAGTCATCATAAAGCGAATCATATACCCCAAAACATATGTTTCTGTTCACTCACCTATGAACTCGGAGCAAATGGCCATCAGCCAGCAGCAGGGAAAGCAGCGAAGTCCCAGGAGCGCTAGCCAGACTGACTTAGCTAATGAAGTGCATGCAAACAACAAACATCCATGATCATAAATTATTCTCAAACTCCCCTTTCACATGCAGTCACTCCTCGCATCTAATGCTTCTGAGACAACCTGTGACATCTGTGGCCTGAAGCCTGCAAATGACTAGACTGAGTAGGAAATGTGCTCTGTAAACATGCTGTTCATTATAGCTATTTCACCTACTGCCAGATGGATTGATTTGAAACGGTTTATTGCTTACTCACCCTTTTCTGTATTTGAATTAGATGAGTTAGCAAACTGCCTAGGAGTCAGGGATCGAGTGCTTCGGGACAGCAGAGATTTGGAAACTGCCTTTTCTGCCACCGTAGGCAGTTGCAGAGGAATTGAAAATTTTACATGGGAATATTTTCACTTGAGCTAATACAAGGTGAAAGAGATCAGCTTTGTTAAATAAGCATCACACTTAAAATAGAACTTGTACGACAGCCAGAGAGATCTAGATAGATAGATCTTAGGTAGAAGAGCTCAGCTAGGATGTAAGAGTTGATACTAAAATCAGTTTATTGCTCAACAACAATTAGTTGATACTAAAAAGATAACTTCCCCCAGAAAAGTCAAGAGAGTAGTAGCAAACTAAAGTAGTAGCATATTCACACAGCATCACTATTTCAACATCGTTATCCAAGCGTGAGATCAAAATTATTACAGTGATGGCATTAGTACCAGTATCCAGCAGTTATTAGTAAAGCGAATATAGATCAAGCAAACAACATAAGCATGTATTTTGAAGCACATGAATAAACTCAAGGACTAAATACCTATTGAAAGGAACAAAATATTCCAGTCAGGTAGAACAGAGCAGAACTAATGGAAATACGTTATCCTGTGGCTAAAGAAACAAGCTTAGCCAGAATTTATGCTCTCCAATGCCTTCATGGTGTGATGGCAGGTAGCTACCCTGCTACTTATGACATTATCTAAATGTAACTTTGCTGAGCTGAGAACACTGCGTTCATAGCAATTTCAGTAACTGCCATTCTAGTTCAAACCTGTAGATTTTCTAAAAGATACAAAAATATGTTTGTATTTGGCTTTACCTGCTCTATAGACAAAGTAATTATCCCCCCAGCTGCTGTAAAAATGAGCCCACCCTTTCCCAGGGTTGGGAAACTCACATACAGTGCTGGTACATCCAGGAAATATTTTGCATCTCTTAACTGCACTGACATGTGGGAGTGCCTGCCCTCTGGAAGGCTGCCTGGGCTGTAGATCTTTTATCAAACTGGGTATTGACTTCAGTTTTGCGTTCTAGCTAAGCTTACAGAATCCTTAATTTTATTTAAATGATCATACCTTAGCCCTAAGTCAGGAAAGCATTTAATAATATCCTTGAGTCCCCTTAAGCACTTGCTTAAAGTGCTTAAAGTTTACTATGTGTTGAAATGATTTCCTGTGCTTGTACCATACAGTGCTAGACTGTCCTGAAATGACTTGCTGTCTTTTTTAGAATTGCTTTCCACTGCCTCTCTAGAAAAAAAAATGCAGTTTAGAAATGTTCCTTTGCTGTCTTCCTTCCCAACATGCTACCAATATCTTCTCCACATGAAGGGTATTCTGAGGAGCAGATCCTCTCACACTACAAATTACCATACAGGGCGTAGCTCTCAACGGTCCCAGCAGGTGTGTACATCCACAGAAAACTATAAATATGGCATAACATTGGGGCATGTAAAGCACCACGGTCCACTTCAAAATCGTAATGATGACCTACTTTCGATAGCAGCAAGGTCTTGGGAACGTGGCAATTCAGAACGAATGTGGAAGCATTGCTCTGCTTTTCCCAGTTTGTGTACCTTTTGGTGCGTATTCACATACCAGATGCCCAGTGCCTAGCTCAGCTGCTGGCAAGTTGTTTACCTCTTGTTGTTTGCCTATAGAGAGGCTTTTTGTATGACAAATGAGGTAAATTTACTTAAAATAGGTAGCATGAATATCCCCTTCACTCAACAACCCCCCCAAAGGTCAATAATTGGAGCCAGTTCCCTTCCTACAGAACAAAGACTTTTAAACAATAGGAATAATAAGAGTATAAAGCAAAAATTTTGCAAAGAATATGTAACATTTTCCAGAGCCATTTGGACATCAAATCGGGCCCCTTAATCATGAAGTACAAATAAAGCTTTCAGGCATCTACTGACAGTTTTTAAAAGTGATCTTTAGCACAAAGCGTGGGAAAAAATATAACTTCAGCATGTGGTGTCAGATCAAACAGTTTGTCTGCCATTGATTAGAATGGAAGAATACATTAAATCTCGGAATGACATCTGGTATTTCAATACAAAATTGAAATCTCTCAGACTTAAAAAGGCGTTCTTCAAGATAATCTCAATTTAAAGCTCAGCGATGTAAACTGCGACCAGATCAAAGACTGCAAGCACTAGCACAGTGAAAAGTGAGACACTGAAAAGACGACTTTTATTTAGTTGGCATTTTCCTATCTTTTAACTCAGTGCAGTATGCTGTGAGGGGTATACAGGCTGTGCAGAGCAAAATGGAAAGCCATGGGTGGCTGCGTTGTATTACCCAAGTACTGTAATGTTTACTCCTTCATAAAACCCATTATATGAAAATCAATTCCCATCACAGACGTTGTTGTTATGTATTTTGGCTGTTGAATGGTAAATCAAATGCTAGAACCATAATTTCAATATATAATGTGTCCTGACATAGGATTTTTTTGGTTTTGCTTTTAGCAGTTACTCTACATAACAGACTGTGACTTCTTGTTTTGAACAAACACAAATAAATCTTTTGTGGCAGTGTGTCTTAACCTGATTTGGCTCTTGTAGGCTGGCATGAGAAGGAAAAAGACAGACTGTGTGCCTACTGCAGTGGGATTCGGTCAAGTGTAGAAGGCCATTACTTTCTGATTAGAAAAAACAGGTGGGATCTTGGTCAACATGGAGAACTGGCAATGATGAAGCAACCTTTCACTTCATGATTTGGTTTATTATTTTCAGTAGATCAGCTGTCAAATGTAGGTAAATACAAACACTGTTGCACAAGTGCTGGGATTAGGGAAGCCCCCGTGGCCTCACACATCCACCAAAATAGCTCTGGCCTTTTCCTCCCTACATGACCCCATCCCACACCCCGTTTCCTCCACACACCCTAAATCCTCCTCTGCTTTCAGTGCTCCCTGCCTGTCGTCACACTGGTTCACACCCCACGCTTACCAGCCAGCCGGGGCATGCAGGCTGGTGCATAGGGGCCGGCCAGGCAGCGCAAGTGACTGTGAAGCTTGTGCAAGCAGCCCGTCTCCTGGTGAGGTATTAATTCATTCTTTCTCCTTTACCCAGCTGTCAGTATTTACAAAACTTGTAGGAACTTGATATCTCTGGTACCTGAATATCTCACTTTCCGCTTGGCACCATACCTTGTTCTCTGTTAAACGGTTAGCAGCACACATCCTACCTTCACAGCAAAAAACAGCATTAGGGTGGTGCCAAATTATTCATGGGGCTCACACATTAGGAAGCCAATGATTCACGAAGCACCAGTATTGATAGAAAGGGCCTAATGTATAGCAGTTACTACAGTGCTCTGGTTTCGGCTGGGATAGAGTTAGTTTTCTCCCTAGAAGCTGGTACAGTGCTGTGTTTTGGATTTAGGATGAGAATAATGTTGATAACACACTGATGTTTTAGTTATTGCTAAGCAGCGCTTACACTAGTCAAGGACTTTGTCAGCTTCCCACACTCTGCCGGGTGCACCAGAAGCTGGGAGGGGACACGGCTGGGACAGCCAACCCCAACTGACCAAAGAGATATCCCGTACCATAGGGTGTCATGCTCAGCATATAAAGCTGGGGGAAGAAGAAGGAAGGGGGGGATGTTCAGAGTGACGGTGTTTGCCTTCCCAAGTAACTGTTAGGTGTAATGGAGCCCTGCTTTCCTGGAGATGGCTGAACACCTGCCTGCCCATGGGAAGGAGTGACATAATTCCTTTGTTTGCTTTACTTGCATGTGCAGCTTTTGCTTTGCCTATTAAACTGTTTTTATCTCAACCCATGGGTTTTCTCACTTTTAACCCTTCCAATTCTCTCCCTCGTCCCACCGGGGGGAGTGAGAGAGCAGCTGCGTGGGGCTTAGTTGCTGGCTGGGGTTAAACCGTGACACACAGTCAGAAGAGGGGCAGTGTAATTTGGTTTAATTTAGAAATTTCTGAATGACAGGGTCAATCAAAACTGACATAATTAAAATAAAGCTTGTGCCACTGAAGAAGAAAGGCCTAATACATCAGGTAAGATGTATATAACAAAATATTTTAATACAGTTGGGAATTTGACAAGCAACTATAAAATACTATGTTTTCAGAGACACCAAATGCTAAATTAAGAGTGCAGCTACAGCTGGTGCAAAGCCACCCTGTCATTTTAATGATGGCACCACGTTATGCCTTGCTCAGCAGCTGCCTGGAACAGCCTTACTGGGGTTTTCAGGCCTCATCCAGTCTGTGAAATGAGTGCACACACTCCCCATCAGTCAGCAAAGCCTTCTGCAGGGTGTTTTTTCACTAAATATATAAACAAGGTGTAATTTTAGCATTAGCAGCTTCCTACATTCTGGCTTTGCTACAGCCTTGCAATGCAGTAAATATAGACCCGCAATCCCCTGAAGTTTCTCTGATGCCAGTCAGAAGTAAAACCATTAAAAAAGAAACTTAACACAAAACATATTTAAGAGGAAAATCAAGCTCTTTTAAAATGAAACCTAATATCCCAGGAAATATCACAGGAAGCAGAATCTAATGAGAATCCTGGCTTTGACTTTTTTTGTTTTATTTTAATTCTAATTTCCCATTTATCTGTATGATTCTAAACGCATGGGTGAGTCTAAACAGGTTTCTAAATTCATGGTGAGTCTAGTCATCACCCTGTCTTCTAAACAGGGTGATGGCGAGCATCCCTGATTATCAGGGAGTGCGGTCCCAGCATAGCTCTTGAGTCTGTAGAAAGGGAGAAAACTGGAAACAGTAGGAGACTAAAAGCAGAGCATGAGTTTCTACCTTTCCATAACAGCCCCCTGCCCTGATTATACCTACCCCAATAAAATTCACTAATCCTTATCAGATAGAGGGATGTGAGTCATCAATCATTTTAAAACCTGTATTAGCTTGTGAGCAGGTTACCATCAGCTGAAATGATTTACAGTTGTCAGGGTTGGGTGGTGAACAAACACTGCTCGGGGGCCTGTTGTTCCCCACAGCTGTCATCAGCCTTGTTGCACCTCTGAGAGAGCAGATTCCCTGGTCCTCAGGATCCCCTGAGCAGGAAAACGAGGTATGCGAGCACTTGCCTTCTCCCTGCTGCCTCTAAAGGTCAGGCTGTTCCTACTGATGAGGGTTGTGTGTCAGCTGTGAGGCTAAGGCCAATACAGAAGTACACAAAAGCAGTACAAAAAGAGCCAAACATCTCAAAAGAGTAGATGGTTCAGAATTGCATGGTGAAAGTGCTAATAATACAGAACAGTTGAACATTTTTATTTTGCATTTGGAAATAAATAGGATTATGCGTTCATATCAATTAGAGAGAATTTGTTGTTTGACCATGAGTAACTGAGGAAGATGTGTAGGATGAACTTTACTAACCTGGCATGTCTAGGAGCCAGTGAACCCCAAAAGTGAAGTTTAGGTGCCAGTGAATGAAGTTAGTGAAGGGTCTAGAGAGCAAGTCTTAAAAGGAGAGCTTGAAGGAACTGGGGTTGTTTAGCCTGCAGAAGAGACTGAGGGGAGACCTTATCGCTCCCTACAACTACCTGAAAGGAGGTTGTAGTGAGGTGGGGGTCGGTCTCTTCTCCCAGGTCACTAGTGATAGAACCAGAGGAAACAATTTTAAGCTGCATCAGGGGAGGTTTAGATTGGATATTAGGAAAAATTTATTTACTGAAAGAATGGTCAAACATTGGAACAGGCTGCCCAGAGAGGTGGTGGAGTCACCATCTGTGGAGGTATTTAAAAAAATGTGTAGATGTGGCACTTCAGGGCATGGTTTAGGAGACATGGTGGTGTTGTGTTGATGGTTGAACTTGACGATCCTAGAGGTCTTTTCCAACCTTAATGATTCTATGAAAAGTGGTGGAAGAGTTCACTGAAGGTCCTTCTTTTTCATGGACCTTGATTTTGAAGGCACTGGGGAAATTCCAGAAGACTGGAAGAATACTTATGTTGTGCTAGTATATAAAATGTTAAAGTGACTTGGCCAAGGTAAATACACCCTAACAGCGACTGGCAGCGTGGAAAAAAACATACTGGTAGAGACAACAGTACTCCAAGAATTAATGGTAGGCACAGAGTGTCAATTATTATACTTTTTCTGAGACTTGCCAAAGAAATCTTATTTCAGATTACAGGTTCACACAGGTAAACAGGGAGATGTAACACACCTAGATGATTGCAAGGGTTTAATTTTGTACTGTGTAAAAAACCTGATGAAAAGTTAGCAATATACCACGTCAGAAAAGCACTTGCACAGAAAAGTACTGGTTTAAGAACTGGCTATTTCAGCAGTTCCCATGGATGTATTTTTTATTTGGCTCTTCCACCTATGTCTCAAGGATATGTCCCATCCTGTCCTCCCTCTCAGTGTTTGCTAACATGTAATTCAACAGCTCTTAAATTAGAGGGATGTGTCTGAGAGCGGAGCTGGAGCTGGACATGGCAGGGTAAAATGTAGGTCTAGAGCATGGGGTGAGCAACACTTGGCAGTGGAGCTGGAAGAGCTCGGGGTTGATGCAAAGCACCAAACCACAGCCAAGCTTCTCAGATGGGACCTGCTCACCCGCTGCCTTAAGAGCAACCTAAAGAGAGCTCCCTGTGCAATCCCGCAGCTAACAAAACAAAACAAAACAAAAGTCTAATACGTCCTTTGACTCCTTGTTGCAGGTCAGAGTCAAAGCAAGCAGGAGGAGAAAGGTGATTTTTACACTTTGTATACAGGATTGGTATGCTAGGAAATCCTCATTCTGAATAGGCTGGTGAAAAATCAGGGAGGGTAGAGACCCACAAAAATTACAAGGGAACAGTGCTCTTCCTGGAGAGATGGAGGATTCCATCCGTTTAGCTTGTCATCAAGAAAAGTGAGAGGTGACTTAATTGCAGCGTACAAGTGCTTTCCCAGGCAGAAAACACTGGGTAGTCATCACTTCTCTCAGCCTGCACAGAAAGACAACAGCATCCAGTGACTGAAAGCTGGAGCCAGACAAATTCAATTAGAAATTAGGCCCAGCTTTATAACAGTGGAGACAACTGCTTATTAGAGCATGTGGCCAAGGAGAGACAGTCCTACAGAGCAAGATAGGATGCTTTGCAAGAAGATATGCTTTAGCCAAACCTAAGATGTTTCTCCCAACTCTGAGAAATGTCAATGCAAGTTAGTAATTTCTCAGAGGAGAGATTAAATGGTCAAGCACCTACTTTTTAAAGGGGGGGTGGGGAAGTTCTTGTAGTCCATTTTGCTCAATTCATGGATGTCTGTCACATTAGGAGAACAAGGGGAGACCTTTCCAGTCTTTGTGTGCTAACAAAAGAGCTACTCATATTTGAAAGGAAAATGGCCAAGGACAATGTGCTAGCAGGACAAAATGGAAATCTTGCATCTCTTGCTCAGTTCCTTCATAGTGGTAAGTAATCATGCAACTTTCCTGTTCGTTAGGATGTCTGGGGGAAGAAAATGAGAGACCAACATCAGTTAGATTGGATTGATGCAATTGCATTAAGCACTCAGCTCCGTCCATGATAAGCACAGTATTAACACCCAGAAGGGCAACCTTGCAGGAGTAGACAGGGAAGGGGAGAGACAAACAGCTACTGGCATAAGAAGGGAGGGCAAAGTCTGATGCGGGAAGTTGGGGTGGCACAAAACCCCTTGGCTGTGGTTGAGGGAAGTTGGACAGGAGGCAGCATGCAGCCCTGCGGTGCCAGTCCCTGGAATGGGGCAGCACAGCAGGGAAGCTGCCTTCAACAGAAGGGAATGTGCCCAACAGAATGCAGGAAACTGCAGGGAAACTGGAGAGATGCACGGATTCACCTCAGAGCAATAACACATAAGCCCATCGACTGGTTCAAGAGAAGCAAAACTATTATCTGCAGAGAGTTTCCCCCTGCTTTTCTCTCAGAAGTGATTACAACTACAAAATCTGTTTGCGCTGCCAGCCTCCCACTGCCTGCTACAGTCATCGCTGTAAAAGCAGTATGTCCTGCTGTGGAGAAGCCAAGCTGCAGGGAAGAGTTTGCTCCTGGATCTCACCGGCCATTGCCGCAGTGCTCTCAACAGCGTGGGGCTTCCCAGCAAAAATTGAACAATCCAGCACAGCGAGTGAAAAGCTTTTCAGTGCTCTTAAAGGCTTCACTAAAACACAGAGACAAAACATTCATGCACCCCACGGGCTTGGGCTTTCTTGATCCACTGTTGCTTGGCTTTTGGGGAATAAATGAAGAGAGGTGGGTGTTGCAGGCAATGCTGGAGGAGAGAACAGGTCCCCTATAGGCTAAATGTATACCAAAGCTAAATAGCAACCAAAAGACAATTAAAGGCTGAAGCAACTCAAGTGATAAGCACAAATATTCCCTGTATAATGTATGTACGTATAAAGGTATATGTGTTTATTAACCCTATCTAGGGTCAGTATCTCTCTTGGGAGAAACTGTTATTTTAAATTGATAATTCTTACTTTAATATTATTTTAATTAAGGCACAGGGGAAGGATAGAAAGGGAACAACAGAAGGGAGGACAAGACAGTCCTACAAATTCACTCACAGCTCCTTAACACTGGCAAGCTGCTCAGGAAAGATACTGTCTAGATGCCTGTGAAATGTTGTCTTCTCCGAAAGACTTCTATGAATTATAATGCACAACTCCTTGTCTACAGCAAATTTTAAACATCTGATATTAGGCAGCATATAGTGGGTGATAAAAGTTGCTTCTTTTCTTGATATCTTTCTGTATCAAGATGCTATTGTTAATTGCAGAGCATGAAGTTAATGATATTGTAGAATTATGTGTTGTGACATGAGGGCACTCGTTCTGCTCAGTGTGGTGTTAGACAAATGGGCATAAGATTTGCTGCCACCATCAGGCCTGGACAGTCAGTTATGGCTCGTGTTTTGCTATTGCTGAGTAACAATAGCAATTACAATCCCAACTGATAGGAGCCACAAGTACAGATACTTGGGCTTTAGAAGAAACAGAAGTTCACTCAATGTAACTTGACAAGTGTTTTAGCACAGATTAATTGCTGCTCACCGCTTTTCTTTTGCGGGTATGTAACTGTGCTCACAGCTTAGGGTTTGGAGCGTCCAGTCTGCGCTTGGCGGCGATGGAGACATTCACTGTTTTGGTGTTTGCTGTTTGGAAACCAGTCTGTGCTTTTCTTTAGCTGCCAGAAGCAGGCCTGCAGCCGTAGCACGGGCAGGTGGCAGGGCCACCGCCAGCCCACTGTAGCTGTGGGTAAGGTTATAGCTGTTGTAAGGTTATAGCTGTAAGGCGGCCGTTACGGTGTGGGTTACACAGCAGTTACTTACTGTCCTTTCTTTTGTAAGTCGCAGTGGTAAGTAGCAAGCAGCAGAGCTGACTGTGCTTCAGAGTTTTCCAGCTCTGGGGAATGAAGGCTGTTATTAGCCCAGAGTCGATAGATGCTCTAAGGACTGTTTGGATCCAAGTGAGCAGCTGGCACCTTGCCAGGAGGACAGATTCGTGAGGGGGTGAAGGGTAAACAGAGCGAGGTCCCCACCTCCCAGCGACGTGTGCGCTGCAGGGGAGCCGTTGCTGTGGATTTGCATGAGCACAGCAGGGACAGCACACGCAGACCCAAGTCTGACGGGTAATACTGTTCCCCAGTCACCAAGCGAAGCTGGGTGTTACATTTGGGATTAATCTCTGTGCCTCGGTTTTGTTTGTTACAGATGTAAATAACCATAGATGGCTGCAGGGCGGCGGAGCACCCAGCCACGGAGCTGAGCAGAGGCCAACGCCGGCATCTCCTGCGCAGCCCCTTCCTGGTGCACGCACGCAGCTGCCTGGAGTCAGCTCTGGGTCCCCAGCCCTGCGCTGAAGGGTATCTACCTACCACAAGTTTTGCAACCCACTTTGAGTTCAAAGAAGAAGCTGTGCTTAATTTAATTATTCATTCAGCTCTGGTAACCGGTTACAGCAAGTAATAGTGGAATGCTAAATTAATTTTTGTGCTCTTGAGCTCTGTATTTTCAAATGTGTCACAAGACACATTGCGATTCATTGCGCAGTCTGAGGTGATTCTGCCGGGACGCATTGGCTTCTGTTGCTGCTTTTCAAAACCTAAACTTTAATGGCCAAATCAAGCTTTAAAAGCCCAAAGACTGACAGACATGTAAGGA
This sequence comes from Phalacrocorax carbo, assembly GCF_963921805.1. Classification (NCBI taxonomy): domain Eukaryota; kingdom Metazoa; phylum Chordata; class Aves; order Suliformes; family Phalacrocoracidae; genus Phalacrocorax; species Phalacrocorax carbo. The sequence continues at coordinate 50,911,536 of NC_087513.1, forward strand.
ATTTTTTGAAGAAAATAGAAATCTATCAGAAATCATCTGAAGTTGATAAAACACAGATTAACATTTCTTGTTAGTATTTACAACAACAGCACTGCAGGACAGATAGCCCCAAACTGAAAAAAGCTTATTTATAAAAATTAAACCAGATCCCACTGGAGGGGAGTGCAAATTAAATAGCAGAAGTTAAAGGAAAGCCAGGTAGATTTTAATCTGATGGCTAAAAAATAATTTTAAAACATTTTTAATGACATACCTTCTATAAGACCTCCTAGACTGAGCTCTTTCAGGCAGCATAGGATTGTGTCCTGGCTTGCAGCCCATGGCTTTTATGTCGGCCCTGTGTCTGAGTTGGTGTCAGCTGGGTATGATTCTCCCATGGGCTTTAACTCTCACAGCTGATATTGAGTCAGTGAGGAAAGCTTTTTCTAAGGCAGAAGAAATAAAGCCAGATATTTCTTCCACTCTTCCTTTTTCACGTGAGTAAAAAGTTTGAACTTTTACACTTCAATATAAGAATCTTGCTTTACTCTTTGTGATTTGTTTTCTTGCTCATTAAATATATGAATGTGAGTTGATCACTCAAAGTATATACTCCCTCTGTGATCTCTAACAGGCTCATTTTAGTGGCAGGGTTTTTTCCTCCATTTTAATACTTATTCACAGAAAATTGCAAATTCATGAATGGAGAGATGTGTTTTCTGACTGCCTGGCCAGACTGCAGCTGGAGAGACCTCTGAAGCCACCACAGCTTCCAGGTGCCAGGCAGAGCTCTTGGTGTCACCTGCATCTCCTTCTGCCTGTGAAAGAGAAGATAGTGCAACACCTTCATTGGCTTCTGTTTCTAGTTTCAGACTTGCTCTTCTGCATAGATTCACATTATTAATGGACTCTCTGGGTCATGGACATCCAAAAATTAAGCCTTGATAAACCCAGAAGGCTGAGAGTGCTGCTGGGACTCGGCATCCAATATAGACCCATGGTGACGAGGTTCAGTCTGAGATTTGGAGGTCATCTCCCCTGCTAGAAGCGGAGAGGTCTCTGTCTCAGCGTCGCTTTGTGCTGAGTAGCCCAAGCCAACCCTGGGCTGGGTCCTGGAGAGACGTGAAGGTCAGACTGGAGATGCCCAAGGTCAAGTTGAGAGGTGCCAAATAACAAAAACATCTCACTTGTGCCAACAGTGGTCTTGCTGCTGCACTGTGGGCAAGCAAGGTGTACCTGAGGCTCATGCCATAAAAACCTTGCACTTAGCTTTTTTCTTTGGAAAGTAAAGCAGCTCCATGAGCCAAGGTAAATAAATCCTTTTCTTTCTTTTTTAACACAGCTGCCTCAAATTAAAACATGCTACAGTTTTCTTGCTTCTTCTGCCCATTATTTTGCTGCAAGACATGAGGGAAGTGCCACATGGACACATATAGCTGAATTTGGTTTTGCCTCATTGAATTTTTATGGATGGTTACCCTCAAAAAAACAAACTATTAATAGGCCTGTGTCTGAATGCTCAACCACATGAGACTTCATCTGTTACATTCAGGCTGTTTGATGGATTGCTATTCCATCAGCTAAAAATCCTTTGGGCTATGAAGGATATAAAATAGTCCTACAATGACTTGCCCTAAAACTAATATTTAAAATATATATCACAGGGAAAAATTGAGTAGTCAGTTAGAGGAATGGGAAAAAAATTACACCAGAGACAAAGAGAAATAAATAGTTACAACATTCTAGCAATATAGAGCGATGTAAAACAGAAGTCTCTTGAGCTGCAATTTGCTTAAGTGATGTTAACAGTAGTACAGATTATTTAAATACATTTTTTGTAACCGCTGCTGTTATTAGAGAGATTAAATTACACTAAGCTGTTAATGTAGTTTTCGGTGGGTAAGTTATTTAAAGAAAAAGATAGGCTTCTGAAATTTTAGTTTGCTGCACATTCTTCTTAATGGGAACAAATTCCAAACCGCTAGATTTTTAGGAGGAGTCTGTGAAGCTGTACTTTAATCATTGCTCCTGCTCTAAATACCAACTTAAAAATGAGCCAGTAACTCTTATTTTTGCTCTTAGCACACAAACAAAAATTTTTGGTTGTAACATCAAAATCAATCTCTTTGGCCTTATCAGGTTTGTAGTGCAAGATAGATGGATCTAAATGAAGTGATTCATTATTTTAATTAACAAGCAAGAAACTTTGATTTGAATATCAGGTTTGAACTTGTTTTACATATTTTCCTAATTTGGTGAAGAAATTTTAGCATTGTTTGGAAACTTTGTTGTGCAAATTTCCAACTAATATAGTCTTTATGCTAAATTTGGTATTTCTTTTTCCTACTAAAAGTGTATATATGCATATTTTTGTATACACAGATTGCTTAGTACACATGAATTCATATTCTATTTTTTTTCACTCTGTTGATATTAATAGGAGAAAAATCGTGAACCAAAACCTTTAAGTAAAATGCAGAGGAAATTATAAACGTAAGTCTTAAAGTGCTTTTTCAAGAAACAAACCTTCTTATAGGTGATTATTTCATATACAAATTTTGAAAACACTTTTTTTTTTTCTCAAAATCCTGCTTTGATTCTGCCCTTTGCTTTTGTCACATGTGAACAAAGCTAAAAAAGCCTGCAAAATTTATTGGTCTGTGAAATGACATTATGTGGGGAAAAAGTGACTTGAAAATGTAAGTAAAGGACATGGCTGGACCTCGTTTTGGCTCTTCAGCAAATGGAAGTCTCTGGGGCCCTGGGATCCTCTGTGGGCTGAGTGATTGTGGTCGTGGTCGTGGTCGTGGTCGTGGTCATGGTCATGGTCATGTTCCGGCTGGCAGCTGGGAATGGCACGGCCGGCAAAGCTCTCCCCTTCCTGGACTCCATCCTGAAATTTGGCTGGAAGCGGGAACCACCGTTAGCTCCGGTGTGTGAGCCCTGCTCTGCTGGGGAACTGGAGGGTGGTGTTCAAAGCTCTGCAGGTCTCGGGGAGGAAATACGTGCCGGGCACCTCCCTGCTGACATGTGTTGCTCTGATCCCTTCCACTGGGATAGGTTCCGCCTGGTGTAATGCAGCATTGACTGTGGGATTTGCCATTTAAAGGCTGCTACTTCCTCCCCCCCACCTCAAAGTACCCACTTTTGTATGCTCCTTGTGAACACCACACGAAGCGTTCAGACTTGCCATTGTTTTAACCTCTTAGCAAAGCAAGGATCTGTTCCCTCTTTCCTGCTTGGTTACAGAATTAGTAACTCAAAGGTTTCACTTTGAAAGCATCACAGGCTGTGGAAAATATATACCCCAGCTTGCTGGGCTGATGACTTCCAACTGTATCCAAAACAACCATCCCTGTAATTCCCACTCAGGATTGCTTCCCAGCACCAACCTTAGCAGGAAACATCCCCAAAATTGAAGCCTGAGTTTATACGACATAAAAATGTGAGGTGGTAAGTATCTGAATGTTCTTGACATGCCTTCAAGGAGTCAGGTAGGCACAGCGTGCAGGAGTCAGTAGTACAGCACAGGTTGTGTAGGAAAGGACGAGGCCTCCTCCCCTCTCCTTCCAGTTTTCTTAAATGGCCCAGGATAACATTTCATAACCATTTCTCCTTTTGTTGTAGCCAGAAATGGTTATGAAATGTTAACGTTCCACTGCAAGCTCTTCAGTGTGATGCCAGTGCCACCTCTCTCCTCCATTTATCTCACCTAGTGAGGTAACATTTTGCCAAAAAGAGCTACAGTGGATTCATTAGCTGCTTTCAACATCAAAGCCAATATCAAGTCTTGTTTGCACACAGCTACAGCACAGGTCCTCTGTCTAAAAGGCAACCACTCCAGACCTGCACAGCCACGGTTATTTTTGAGTCTTAAGATCAAAATCTAGAGGCTTTGTGAGTGGCGTGCTGCCGATGGATCCTGTTGATGGCACCCACTCGTGTCATGGTAACGCTGGGCTGGGCTATTGGACTACCAGGGTCTTGATAAACTCTCTGCTGGCAAAGCGTCACCCTCGGTGACAGGGACTGGGCAGTGTGTCCTGCCATGCAACGCTAGCTGGCTTGGCAGGAGAGATTGAATGCAGCACACAGGAGATGCAGGTGGCCAGCACAGTGGTGTTACATGCCCCAGTATTGACCTATCATTACTGGGGTCTTCACACAGGGAGATAGTCTCCTGAAGCTCCTTTCTCTGTCATTCTCCACCCTAATGCCTCATGGCTGGTTTTGGCTGTACAGGGCAGAGGGGTGCAGCCCCAGACAAGCCGGGAGGAAGGATGCAGTGCCCCATTGAGGGAAGGGCTCCATGCCAATGTAAAGGGCTGAGCCAAATGTGCTGTTGGTACAGTGATAGTCTGGAGCCAGCTACAGCAAAGGGCTGCCCAGGACTGCAGGGATGTTGAAAATGACTGCTAAAGACACAGTTTTAAAATAAAAGCAAATTTCAGCACTTGGCTTGTCCTGGAAGAGGTACTTGTCTTCATAATGGGATGGTTCCCATGTCAGAAAGTTGCCTCTTTTAAATTCACATTTAGTGTAAGGGGAATGTTCCCGTCAGTGCTTCAGTTGCACTTGGTTGAAGACACCATCTGCTGTGACACTCGGCCAGCTTGGCATTTAAAATGTCATTTAGACTAGAAAGCAACTGAGCCTGGATGCTGAGGCAGATGTCATCAGCAAAGGTGAACTTCCATACGTGAATAAAGTTGCTCATAAAAAGACTGAATTGCAGAAGCATTTACAGAGAGCCCTGTGGAAGACCACTGATTTTTCTGCATATGCTTTATTTCCTGTACATGCCTTATGCAATCTACCTTGGAGAAGCAGTGTTACAAGAGATGCCAATCAAATTCTGCATTCAAAACTCAGAAGTTGTGGTTCCTGCTGATTAAAGCAGGATGAGTGGGTTTCTTACATCTCAGAAATGGGATTGGTATTTTCCAAACCAAGCTACTGAATCCTAGGCTTGCTTCAGCCCAGCGGGGCAGGAGGATGAGCCCATTTTCCTGCCTTTCTGTGGCGTACTGCTGCACACAAAGCCATTCAAAACTGTTTCTTCCCTCAGTGTTTCTGTTCCAGCTTAACAAAAGGACATGCCAGCTCTGAGGCCTCTTTCTTCAGCACAGGAGGTGTAGGAAGTTAGTGCATCCCTGTCTCCTGAATACAGAGGCTCATTCCCAACTGTACCTCCTGACGTGTTTAGGCTGCTATCCAAAAAAATCCACAGGACAAGGAAGGAAGGGAATGAAATAGGTAGAAAATGCATTAAAAAGAAATAGAGGCTAACACTAATAGAGTTAATTGCTCTAGCCAGGTTTGTGCCCATAGGGCATGTATAGGTAAGTGTTAGTAATGAAGCTCTTCAGCAGCGCTGGGGCAAACTTGGTTCTTAAGGTCAAATAAGCTATCAAGATGAAAATGTTGTAAGAGCGCTTTCCACATACACTGCTCAGTATGGCTCAAATTGCTTTTCAGCTGCGCTCAGTGCTTTTGTTGACTTAAAGTAAATTAAACATTATCCTTTTTTAATTAGATAGGTTAGGAGATCTCAGTAAGTGCTACTTCCTACTCATTTAAAGACTAGAACTAGTTTAAAGCAATTAAAGCTAAAAACCCCCACCTTTAAATACTGAATTAATATGGAATTTGATTTAATAAGGAAGCAACTGGGGGTTAAGTGACCCAGTCAGGTGGGGATGAGATGGAAAAGAAGCTGGCATAGAGCCAGCAGTGCAGCCGCTGGGGTGGCTGTTATGGAGCAAAATAGGTTTTTTCTTCTTGACAGGCAATTGCAAGCATATAATATATTCAAACCCCTTCTTAGTTGTCATTAACAATGATTTTTATAAGTATCGGGTGTAATTGTCAAGGTGCCGGCAGCAGGGGCTGTGGGATGGCCTCTGTGAGGAGAGGCCGGGGCCGCCCTGTGCCGGACACAGCCGGTTCCAGCCGGCTCCAGTTGACCTGCCCCAAAGCACAGCTGAGCCCCTCAGACAAGGTGGCAGCACCTCTGGGAAAGCGTATGTAAGAAAGGGGGAAAACATTGCACAGGCAGAGGAGGGGAAAAGGAGCGTGCAGCAGCCACGTGAGTGCCAAGGTGAGAGCAGGAGAGAGGGTGAGGAGATGCTGCAGGTGCCAGAGCAGAGACTCCTGGCAGCCCCAGGAGGAGCCCACACCAGAGCAGGCAGGTACTTCCCGACAAGAACTGCAGCCCATGGAGAGCCCATGCTGGAGCAGGTTTATCCCAAAGGACTGCAGTCCATGGAAAGATCCATGCTGCAGTGGGGGGGAAACACGAGGAAGGAGCAGCCGAGAAGGGCTGTTACGGACTGACCCCAACCCCCATTCTTCGGCACTGCTGTTGGGGGGGTGTGTGTGGTGTAGAGGAGTCAGGAATGAAGGTGTGAAGTTGAGCCTGGGAAGAAGGTTGGGAGGGAAGGGAATGGTTTACATTTTTTGCCTTTGTTTCTCACTAGGCAAATTATTTTAATTGGCAATAAATTTAAGTCAAGCCTCTTTTGCCCATGATGGTAACTCGCATGCAGTCTGCCCACCTTTATCTCAATCCATTAGCTTTCTGTTTTTTCCCCCATCCAGTTGAGGTGGTGGAGTGAGCAAGGGGTTGGGTGGGCATCCCACCACCACCAGTTATCTACAGACTAGGTCATCAGATACAGGAAGCCGGTGGGGGGGGGCGGGTAGCTCTACTAAAAAATATTAGCAGGCTGCAATAAGAATCAACCAAGTGCAAGATACAGAAAAAGCCACAGCCCCAAACAACTCTCTTTCAAATGCGAACTTGCAGACTTCACATTTTTGAGAATAGGTTCTGGTACATTTTACTTCTCTACCTCCCAAAAAGTGTGCATTTTCAAACTTCCAAAGACCTTTAAAGTCTTATCACAACAGGGCAAACAGCCCATCCCAAACCCTTGTAAGAACATCTTCTAACGAATCTCAGTAACACAGAAGCAACAAAAAAGATTTCTGTGACCAGGGGCCCTCTTCTAACGGCAGAGTTCCCCTAGGGGGTGAGATCTCATTTGATTACTACAGCTTTACAAGTTTTATATTATGTATCATACCATATCGTAATACAGCAATGCATGCATACTCACGCGCAAAGAATTTATGAATAAAAACTATACTCCTTGATTGGCCTATTATTCTAACTTGTCTTATAAATATTTAAAGAGATGGCTTCCTAAAATAGTACATGAACAGTACATTATTTGCCACACAGACGATAATAGGATAATGTTAAAGATGAGAATCTTGTATTTCAAATTTATATTTGTATTCTGTTGAATGGTGCAAATGTGAGAAGTGACTATCACAGGAATGGTTATCGTCTAAGAAGAGTTTGAGAGCTGCTTACGTGAAGAGAAGAGCCACTGACAGTAAGACAAAAAGCCCAGTATCTTGATGAGATTAAGATGTGTCACGTGTTCTGTCCTCTACCTCTTCCCAATGTTTTCTTACTTCCTTTCCTCCCAATTCAATAAACTAAGCTACAGCTGTTATAGGAGGCTTTTATTTTCAACAAAACCACTGAAAATACAGTTTACACTGAAAGCCAAAGCTGAGGCAAGTCACATTTTCTGTTGTTATTTGCTAGCTGTTGTGGGTGGGACCCACTCTTGTATCTTCTTGCGAGTAGTGGAGTAAGGTACGTACTGTCCAGGAGTGCCACTCAGATTGAATTTATGGTTCTCCCAGATAAATTTACGAGCAACTGGTGGATGAGTAGTTGGAGGGTCATCCGTCATTGAGTGAAGCCAGCGATGCCTTAGGAGGAAAAAGACACATCACTGTTACTAAGGAACACTACATGATCTGTAACAAGCCTTCCTCCTGACTCCCAAGGGCTCTCCTCTGAAGAGACACTAAGGATTTATCTTGGGGAGGGGGGAAAAGTAATTTTAATCCAGTACGACTTTGAATGAGACTACAGGATACCGATTTAAAGTAATTACACAACATAACTGATAAATAACAGTTCTGCTTCCAAGCAACCGACAGCACACCTGAGTCTGCATTTCCTGATCCTTTGTATGCTTAGTGTTCAGGCAGAGAGTATTTGTTACGTGGTTGTTCGGCCTTAACCAGCCAGCCAGGTCAAGGCAGGCACTAAAAATGACAAACCCACAAGGTTTTGTTTTGTTGTCTAGGGTTTTTTTCTTGGTTTGGGGTTTTTGTTTTGTTTTGTTTTTAATTACCAGAAGACTATGCCGCACAATTATTTCAATACCATCTCCAAAGCATTCATGAGGCTACCACTTGGGATATGAATTAATGATGGAGGTTCAACTAAAACAATCATGTAAATGTTTACTGACTACACAATGAAATGATTAATACCAATCAGTAATGGGGTAATTACCAAGTGATTATAGTGATTATCCTTTACCTATGAATTAAATGTCAATCTTCCCCTGTGCAAACAACATTAATGACGAGCAAAGTATTTTTCATAACAATTTACTGAAACACTACAGCAGGGATCAACTGAATTGATTCCATCCCATTTCTATTTCAGTGCCCAAAGCAACTTTCAAACCTCAATAGCATTTTAATTATCTGCCAGTCTACATGTACTTCACACTGTATGCACAGTTATGACAGAAGTGAGGTCATGACTTCTTTTGCAAGCTGATGTATTTTTCACTGAGGGAGAATTAACGAGGCTTCTGCTAATCAGCTTTTACCAAAGACTTGACCTAAAAATAAGAAGTCTTCTATTCCAGTTGTTATTAGAAAGCCTAAAAATTGCATCTTCAGCCTTCAGCAAGAAATCCGCCACACTTCATTGATACAACAAAACAAAACCACAACAGAAGGAGTGAGGAATAGACTGACAAGTGTATTCTAAATCTGAAGAGCTCTACAGAAGGTTGGTTATCTTTTCAGTCAAATAGCTTCTAGACATTTATTTCAGAAAAAGAAAAACAACTTTAGTACAAAATCTCACTTAAAAAAAAAAAAGACAGCCACATGTTCATTTTCTATGAATAAAAAGCAAACAAAAACCCCAAACGCCACACGTTGTAGGACTAAGGACTGCCAGGAAACTGGCTTGAATACAAAACCTGATGGAACCGTAAGAGCCTTTAAAAGTGAGAAGAAAAACCTTGTTTAGAGGTAAAGAATGGCCTCCTGTGGGAAAAACCATTCACTTAGGAGTTTGAAAGTCATACACATGTTCAGATGAAATGACCCAACGCAACATGAATAGGGAGGGGATCCCTCTCTTCCTCCCCCCGCTCTCCTTTGTAGATCTGGTATCATTTGAAGTATACATGTTGCACTACTTCTATCAAAAATTAAGATTTTGGGTAATGGTTTCTCCCTGGAAGAGATGCTGTAAAACAGCTACCTTGACAGAGGTGAGATCATATGCTCATACCCAACACGCTGTCTTTCCATTGCTAATGCAAAGAAACACACAGTTTGTGGCACAGGAGGAAGGGGAAAAGAACAGGCCAGGTATCCATACACATTCTGCCAATACTGACTTAAGTGCTGCATTTCAAAATGCTTTGTAGTATCTCTCCAGTGGAGCCTCAGCTTTTCAAAACCGCTTACTGTAACCTATAGAGGCAACTTAAACTCACACACCTTCACCTGGTGACACTTCTGGCAACAGTGGCTAGGGATCCTGCAAACAAACCCCTATTTATGCACCTTTCACCATGCCTCACCATCCTCACGCTCCTGAGTCATGCACACCAGGAGGACAAAATAAAAGTTGTCTTCTCAGACAGAAATGCAGTTACAAAGGCCCTGAAAGACAAGCTGGAGCAGGTGGAGGACAAGAACTGTATTAAAGCTCAGTTAAAATCAACTGGATTTCAAGCTTGCATGATGTCTGGATCCTCTTTTCATTACAAGTGTACTTACATTGTACACTCACTCCTTGAAACGTCAGAAAAATTATCACAATATTGACTTGAGTTTATTTACTCATTTAACTCAGGAGACAAAACAGAATAAATGACAGATATTCTGTCACTTAAACTATTGTTTTGCAGCTTTTCTAAGACTATCCACTAAGTCTTTTAAAATACAGTATTTTTGCATAATTAAAGCATTACTACATTGGCTTTCAGAATTTTCTGAAATTAAAAAATATCAATATGAAATTGGGCTCAAATTTAAATACATCAGCAAAAACAATCCTAAAACTCAATTTTTCCACTGGAAAGTAAAAAAGAATTGCTAACCTACAAGGCGATTCAGTACAGTCACAGGTAATGAAACACCTGAAGAGATTTCAAAAATTTGTTTAGAACTCCTCCCACTATTAAGCACACTTATATTTAAGAGTTTCAGGCCTTAAACCTGGTTACAACAGATTCCCATTGGAAGCCCAATATGTGACTTACAAACACATTTTGATTTGGAAAGAGTCTGTTCTCTCAAACAAAAGCTCCCACTCCCCCCTTATGCAAAACATGTAAAAACTGAAAACTTCATTTTGGGAAGACCTTCCCCTTGACAACCTCCCTCAAAGAGCCCTTTGAAGCCCTGATGTCTCATAGACTCTATTCCCAGATGCTCAAGAAAACCTTTTCCTGCACTAGATTGAACAGCATGAATGAAGAGATTTGACATCTTGCAGATGGCCAGATTTCTGCACAAACTTTGCCTATAAATCCAGGCACGGCAAAACAGGATTCAAAAGCAATTAATGCCTTAAAACCTACAAAGAAGCAGACAACTTACACAGCACAAGGAAAATAAGGAGGATAACGGACACTTTGAAGAGGCTGAAGCAGCTTCCTGAATCACAAAGCAGACTCACTACCATGCAGACTGAGGCCAGCAAAGCCCCTGGACTTTAACTTGGGTAAACAGATGAAAGACACCTCAAAGTATCTTCAGCTGCTTTCAAGACTACTCAGAATTTTATCCCAAGTCAGAAAAATATTTAAAAGCAAGGAGATCTCAAACTGAAGCTACAAGGGACCGGAGCCAATTATATGATGTACAAGCTGTCAAACAAGAACCGATGCTACACAAACTCTGTAGCTACTACCATATGTGCGTCTGCAAGGTTCAGGCACCATCTACGTAAGTTCAGGACGCTTGCCAACTTGCTAGCATCCCGTTTCTTCAACAAGTTAACCATGTTGCAATAAGACAAAAGAGAAGTGAAAATGTATGTTGTGGTCAAAGGGCAAAAAGTATTTCAGTGCTTTCCCAAGCACTTTAAGGGAACGAGAAACCAGGGATTTAACTTTGACTAGCATAAAAAGAACCTTTTTTTATTTTTAAGATAGTCTTCACCTATTGCTCCAGGTCTATTTATGGGAAGAGAAGGAAAAAGGGACAAGAAACATTTTTTTATGTGTGTACACATGGGAGATAACTTTGGTTTCTCATGCAGGCTACTAAGATACCATTGTATAGTAATGAGACAGCATCCCAATTACCTGAAAACACCACACCAGCATTTCATCTAGTTATAAAACTAACAAATTTATTGTGAAGCTACTGAAGATGGAAATTTTACTCCTCCATTTGTTTTCAGTTCAATCTTTTCAGGTTTTTTCCCCTCACAGGCAGACTTGAAAAGCAGCAGTTTTACAGGAGAATAGCACATTTCTTTAAATTTCTCAGTATGTTGGCACTTTAAGTCAGAAATGCTACATTTCTCCCTCCTTCAGCTGTCAATCAACTAACAAAGAGGATGTAGACTATTAAACTGAAGTTAAATTTGAAATATTTCATTGTATGAAGTTAACAGTCCTGAAGCTCCTTCCAATCATGTCAGATTTGCACCATAAGGAAATAAGCATCATAGTATGGCTCAAACATTGCACATACATCGGGCAATGTTGGCAAAATGAAATGTCCCTGCAACAGGAGAAAACTATTCTGAAATTTCAGTTCTTCTTTCTCCACACAACATAGCATATTGAAAGAACAATTTATTTTTAACTAGCCTGCACACACAAACCAGTTGTCAATTTGTTTTTGCAAAGTATTTTGCCAAAACACAATCCAAATTACATTAAACCAAATAAATGGTAAATGAACAGTGTGCAGACAGCCTCAAAAGGCTTTGAATGTGATGCAAGAGAAGCACACTGCTAGCATCCAGCGGGATATCAGGCCTTGACTTGCAGGGGCTTTATATACTCTCAAAAGGAAGCCTTACTCCGCAGCATAACCCTGTTGAAAGTAGAAAACTGCGTTCCAAGTTGCCCCACCTCAGTGGGCTCAAGCTGAACCTCCCAGAATCCTCCAAATGCGAACCTGTGCTCTTCCAAATTCCAACTACAGGAATATCCTGATCACTGAATAGCACATAGGAGCCCATGACAAGAATAAGCAGACACACAGGGAACTTTTGCATGAGATGTGAACATAACCTGAAAATCAAGACTGATGAAGGCAATTTTGGGGAAAAAAAATGCTACACTCTCCTCTGATCCCAAACAGATTAAGGACAGTAAGATACTTGGTCCTCTCCCCTCACCTTATTTCAGTGAAAATAACGAACAAACCCTTAGATGTGAAGATCAAGAAATACAAGTCTGGAAGGGATTTAGACATTCTGCATAGGCTTCAGACCCAAGGAAGTATCAGCTACATCCACGTGATTCCCAGCAGACAACTGCTTAAGTTGTTAGGGAATTGCTGTAATACTGGCTTGCTCATCTTCCCAAACCAAGTTATACCAGTGAAGATGAGTAGAATTTTTTAGTGGTAAGGATAGTAATGTCCAATCTGTATCACTACTTCTGTAATTTAAACCTACTGCTTCCTATTCTACCCCTGTATCTGTGAAAGATGGAATATGACATTTTCTTCCTCAAGAGATTAAATACTTCAAGATTATAGCCATGGTAATTTCATCTCCTTTTTAAGCAACTGCAAATCTTTCCAACTGTCTTCAGAGTTCTGATTGTTCCTGCTGCTCTTCCTTAGACTTCTTCCCCTGGTCAAGCACTATACCCTATAAAAGTCTTCCTGGTAATAAACAGAAAGGAAGAGTCACTTTGCATGAGTGCAGGCAGTAATTCTTTCTACTTCTCAGGAAGGCACTCTCTCAGCAGTATGATAATGCGGACTTACTCAACCATCCCCATAAATCCCAGTTCATCCTGCAGCACTGCTAGCTGCTCTCCTCCTGCACACCATGAAGTAAGAGGCTGCTGGTGCCAGAAAAGCAGGGTCCCGCCCTCCATCTGTACAGCCAGCCATACGATTTCATTCCTTTTCCTCTTGTGATCGCAAAGTGTGACAATGCAACCTGCCATGCTGCTAAACTTATATGTAGATAATCTGCAGCTCATAATAACATTAATGAAAAAAGCAGCACTGTGCTCTTTGATTCATCTCTCTATATTTCACACCCCTAATACTTCACTTCTCTGTGCAGTCTTTGATTAAGGGGAGGGGGGGAAACCCCTAACACTGCTTTAAGCACACTTCCTTTTTAACAAACCTGCCCAGAACATTTCACCTAGGCTTCAGCTTGCCTGTGATCCAAGCCTGCTTCTACTGGGGCAGGTAGAAGGGTGGATGGAGAGAACTATAGCCCCTATAGGCCTTGCCCTAAGAAGAGAGCAAACCTCATTATTATCATCAAGAATTACACATTCAAGACAGCCAGTTTTTTCTAGGAAAACTCTTTGCCTGTGAAAATACTTTTGGCACCCTAACTAGTACGTACAAGCTGCTCAGGGAGTCACATGTTCCTCTTAATCTTAACGCTAACATTTTCTTCCCTAAAGCCTTTCAAAAGCTTTTCTACAGAGCCAGAAACATAAAATATTAAACCTGAAAGTCATTTATCCTTATAATCTTCCTGCTTGGTTTTTTATTATTTTTGAGCAAACAGAAAGAAGTTTTGCATGTAATGAGTGCCTCTGTACATAAGTTGTGGCTACGCCTGAGTGTGAGCACATGCATGAAGCAGCATATGCCGGTTGTATAAAACAGTATCACCTGGTGCTCCTGGAGATGATTCACCAGCTGTCTTATTTTTGGGTTGGGAGATAAACAAATGGGAAACAAAAGGTGATACTGGACCTTCTAATGTAACAGTAAAAAGGAAATGAGCTCCACACAGCCCAAGGATTAGAGCAATTCTGTAATGGAGATGTCTATGAAAGCACTAAATAGAGTGCATAAAGGCACTGGTATAAACAGACTTAACTTTTATTGTTTATATGGTCACAGAACACACCCCATCAGCATGTTCAGAAATAGAAGTACTAAGTTCCTGCATACAACATGCTCTGAGCAGTAGGAGGTGAAACACATATTTTGGCTTTTCTAACTGCCTAACATTACGTAGGAAAAAAAAAGTGCCCAATATCTTGTATAGCATTACAAGAAGATTAATACTAATAATTCCCAATGCAAGTATTGAGGGAATAAAAAAACAAACCCAAAAACCTAATTAACTTGGCTCCAACAAAGCAGATACCAACATCCTGATTTTGAAGATAAGAAACCCCAAAGTAACAAAGAGGTTAAATTGCAGGCTACAATAGATCATGTATTATGAAATTATATCATGATCTTAATATATCATCAGATATAATCCGATATTATGATCTATACCATGATCATAATATATCACGATATATGACATGTCATATATATAATAAATCAGAATAAATCACAAGCCTACATATTCTGGTACGGCAACATTTTAAAAAAGCAGTAGTCTCAATTCCCTGTATAGTAGACATATGTCAAAACAACTCTTGATTTCCTTCAGACTGTGATTTCAGTACATCCGTTGTCAAAAGACATTACATCAACTATTTCAGAATACTGAAAATATTCAGTAGTTCCTAAAAATGGTACTTCAATATGTTATTACACGAGATGCTTTTTCTTGCTGCTTTTTACTTTTCTCCAATATCTGACAGAAGGTAAAGGGTAGTTAAATGAATTCTCATTTTATTTTTTCCAGATGGTTGTTTTCAGAACTTTTCAATATACCAAAATGCCTTTTTTCCTATTCATCACGCATGATGAGGTCCGCCTGATTATATTTCAACAATCATTCATATTCCACCATCCTGAAGGCACACCGCTGTCCACAAAATGATACTTTAAGATGCACAGTGTATTCAACAACCAAAAACATGGAGAAAAACAACCTGTAGTATGACTTCACTGAAAAAAAAAAAGGAAGAACGTGTTTTTCCTGCACATCTGCTACCGTTCCCTATAATTCCCAAGAAAATAATGTAATCAGTAGGATAATCAAGCAGCATAATCCTACATACAGTAGGATTTTTATAAGAATACTACGAAACTGTTGCAAACTAGTTAGCATTACTGTTTAAAAGAGGAAAATCTGAAATCTCTAGGCTAGCCCTGGTCTCAAATCTCAATTTTGTTGAAAATGTCGTCTTTTAGGCATGACAGCTGCAAAAGATTTTCTGACAGTAACACCAGCATAAACAACATAGTAAAACCTGCTTCCACCTGCAGAGGGTTCAAGAACATACCCACAAAATGCTCTACTGAGCTGAATTAACTAAAACCCAGAGTCAAAAATGAGTGTTTAGAAGTACTCAGATCACAACCTAGCTGTTACAATGGTACTTTATATACTTTCTATCTGTTGAAGGGAGGGCTAGTGCTTTAAGAAATAAACATTTTTTACAACTGGCAGGACAGATACTATTATACTATGGACCGAATTAATCTCTTTGTTAACAGAAGTAATTTCACACAATCTAATTTATTTCCAACAGATTTCTGGGTCCAAAAACCCCGCTTGTTTCCTACATACTTGCACAACGCCAGTGTTGCATTGACACCAACTTGTAAAATATATAAACAGTCTCAATTCCGTCTATGCCATGTTAAAAATTTAAGTATACCATCAGATGAAAAAAAAGAAACCAACAGTCTTAAAAGATAGCATTTATTCCCTGTCAAAACACTTCTATTTTTAAAGATGTATCTAAACAGCCTAGACTTACAGGTCAGTGATTTAGGTATGTCACAAAGCTAGGATTCCTAAATAAGAATAAACATCTAAGGTTGCCATGGGACATACAAATTTATCAGCAATAAAAAACCCCAAAAAACTGAACAGTACTGCACAATTAAGTTTCCTGACAAAAATACCTTAGAACACAGGACTGTTTACCCTTTCGTGCCCCACTGCACTGACCACTCTTGAAAATAATGAAATGCTTATGATGTCTTCTAGGGCAATTTTCTCCACATTGATAGGAAAACACATTTTTCTACCTGCCTAATTTATGTGATCTAAACAAGCTACTTCATCCTAGAGACATCCCTTTGATACTCTGGAAGAAACCCTTTATTGAGGTTTGTAAGGACACAATAAACAACACAAGGATGACCAAAGGGAAAAAAAAAACCAACAACAAAACCCATGCCTCAAAATAAGGAAAATATTGAAAACTGGCACAGTCTAATAGCGAAGGAATAAAAACTAGAACCAAACAGCAGCTGTTATGTGGATAACAAAGAACAACCCCGTACTGGCATGAACATGCTAGGTTTGGAGATTCTAATGTCACTTCTAAAAACAATGCCATTAAGCTCTTACTGGAAAAAGCAGAAAAAAGCACTAACTGCAATAAACATCATTTTAAGGCTGGGAGAATTTGAAATAAAACTGACTGCCTAGGCAGTCTACCCATGCATTTCTCAAATGTTCTAATGAGAGCCGCAATTTCGGAGTTTAGATAATCAGTCTCAGCCTTGGCACAGAACATCTATCACAGGAATAATAAAAACCAGTGTTCACCAACGCTCAATCTACCCAAGCACTTCTTACTTCATATCACCTTTCATTGCTTTGTGGCTATTCATATTCCTCAAGTAGCAGGTAAAGATTGTTTTTGCTAGTATACACTGGTACTTTACTTGGTGCGTGTTTTTCCTGAGTTATTTAGGAAGAGAAAAATACTTTTAACAGCTGTGTGGCCAGGGACCTTCTGGAACTCAAGGTTGTACAGAATTACTACTGAAATGCACAAATAGAAAAGAAAACCTTAAGGAAAGTTATAGTCAAGTAGCAGTCAGCATACAGAACATCCTGGCCCTAGCTGTTCATCATCTTGTAGAGTATCAATATATACCAGTTGAAACAACTATGCTGTTAATGGCTGTGGATTAAGGAATGCTGTTCCATCATTGCCTTATATTCTTTAGGTTCCTGTCTAGAATGGATAATAAAAATATTTTTTCTACCTCTGGCTGCTCAGTGCTTTGCCATGGTAGGCTTTGCCAAACTATTACGATGGAATCACAACTAATAAGTAAAATTGGAAGACTGGCTCGACCTGCTCAGTTTGGCTGGCAAAATGCTTTTCTCATTCCAAGAAGCAGTGAGTGTGACTATCAGGACAGTGAGCAATATAACATTATGAATGCAGTTCAAAATTAAAAGTAACCAGTCTGAAATCTTCTTGTCATAATCAAGACAGTTGTATCCAAGAAAACTTTATTACCATAAAACTGGGGTGTTGGGTTCTGGGTTTTTTGTTTTGTTTTGTAATCTTCTGCTTTGTAATACAAGGGAATATACAGGCAATTACACAATTGGTGTCTGTCTGCATTATTAAGCTAAATGGTTTACCATTCCGGGGGCACCATACTTCCATCAACTTCCCAAAACGTATTTTTGCCATTCATTTCATTAGTATAGATGACCCATCTGTGTCGACCTTAAATAAACAAACAGAAATATTGTATTAGCTCAAAAAAATAAACTATTTTCATATAAAGGAGAGTATTCATGAAAACACAGGGAAAAGTATTTTGACTAAAAGTATCTACCATTATGAGCACTTATTTCAAAGTCAGTACAGCTTGTATTTTTCTAAGTCTTCTGTATTTCCACTGTTACTGTATTTTTATATGGCTGAATCTAATGCTCTCATTAGGAAGCAAGCATTAGCTTTTGTGCAAGAGGAAATAGGAACTCACAAAATTTTCAGGCAAAGAAACATGTTTGGGGATTTTTTTTTTTCCCATTAGGAGGAGTCTTTTCCAAAAGGACATTGCCATTAGTAACTTAAGATTAAACTAAGTCTCAGCCATATAAAACTACCAAGCTATGTTTACCAGCAACTGCTTTCCCCAGGGACCCTACAAGTTAACCTACAGTAGGCAGGGCCTGGCCTAACTAATGTGTCAATTGCTTACACATCACCTTGGTTTAGGTGCTACCTTTCAAGTACTCTACAAATGTTATTTAAAATACCATTACTTAAGGTAATCAGAAGCTTAAGCTAACCTGTGTTTCTTCGCTCTGAGGTGATCATGTAAGTAAGTACAGCTGTGAGGCAGTTTTAAGGGCAGGTCTGTCTTCCCCCACCTGTTAAGCTATCAGCTTTTACATTAAGGACCAAATTCAGCTTTCAATCACATTATCATATAGGCATGGAGATGCTCACACATGGAGAGCATCTGACCAGCTTGTATTTCTCTGATATTTATTATTTCCGATTGACTATGTTCACAGATGACTTGAAGGAAGTAGTAGAAAGCCAGAACATGTCAAAGCATTTCTATGAGCCCCCGCTCTAGGGCTCACACAAGTCAAGCGCGAGGAAGTTGGGCAGGCAACAAGTTCTTTTTCACTGGCAGAAATAACACAAGCTATACAAAGTTGTGCAGTCAGTCAGGAGGTGTTCACATTAGCACACATACCAAAGAAGTTTCTTTTGTCTTCATAGTATTTGTTTCCATATTTGTCAGTTCCTACCAGCGTGCCAGTCTTCAAATCATTGACCCTGTGAATTCCCAAAACAACAATTTCAACTGACATAATCTTTGAAAGAAGTTGTGATAGAGGTTTCTTAGGGCGTTGGTAAACATCTGTAATGAAAACTCTTAAACATGTATATATAAAGCTATTCAAAAACTATTTGAGCTTAAGGATTACAAAACATAATCACAAATTCCTGCAACTAATGTCACCGTGCCTTTACTGTGTGTCCCACTGACAGGATTATAAAAGTCCATTGATGAATGCCAGCACGTACTAGTGTATAAGTAATGAAATTCATGAAAAGGGAAATTTTAATCACAGGTTAACCTCTGTGTGTGTGCGCGCGCACATGCAATTCGATTTAAACTGTTTACCTGCCCATCTGTGTGTATGTGTGCAATTTGATTTAGAGCTGTTTGTCAGAGTGTCTGTGTATGTGCACGACTTGATTTAAACCCCATCTGTGCGTACAACCCTGCTGTAAGTTTCGGGTGACCCCTGTCATTCTCAAATCTTTAACTAAGCGCTATCCAAAACCGTGTAAAAAATCTTATCCAGTGACACAGGGACGCATATTAATTGACTTAGTTGAAGATGTTACAATCCTTGTCAACTATTTGTTACTACCATTTCAGCTTGAATTGCCATGGAAAGTGGTCAACACTGAGGCCGCTTAAGAGATCTCACATGTCTGTGTGGGCACTAACCTCCAGAAGAGGAACAGTAATATTTTAAGTCATTGTAGCTGCCCGCTAAGGAAACACATGCTAAACCCTCAATTACAATTTCTAGCTTTTGTATAACTGTGAAAGATGCAAGCATTTACCCTGCCACTCCAGCAGATTTACACTGACCCAGATCAGGTATATACCAGTTTCAACTATTTATACAGAACTTATTCTAACATTACTGTACATATCAATAATTAAACTGAACTTATGACACACATTCTATTGATAAAACCTTAAAATTACTGAAGTGCTCTTTTCCCCCTAGATCTACATCTTTGCTTTTCTTTTTACCGACATTTACCCCAGGCAGTATTACAAAAGGAAAAGTTTACTCTCAAAGGGTTTAGATGTTTGTGGTATCATACACACTCTCAACTTGGTCCCAGGTGACAGAAGGGATGCGCACATGCATGCTTCCTTAGTTGGGAGTTTGACCATGTAACCCACAAAGGTTTTTTTTGTCTTTTCTCCAGGGTGTATGAAAGCGATAATCACCAAGTACTCATTTTAAACCTCTGTGGTCCCACGCAGAAAGATTCTCTGACACAGCTCTCCTCTGTCAAAGAAACACTCAGAGATCTCTGGCTCATCTATCCAAGCCCGAGCTCCCAGCCTCAGAAAAAGAAGAGCCATTTCACTGCTGTTCTGCCTTCCTTCTTCCCCTCCCTTTCTTGTAAGAGTTCTTATGCCCGTCCTGAATTCATGCCCCAAATACTGATATCAAACACTAAGCGGTATTTATGGCTTCCAGAGGACATTTTCCAGCCAGTTTCACTGAGTCTTGAGTAAGGATAATGTTTCTAGGCACCTAGGCTCTTAATAATTTGACTTCTAATGTAAAAAACCTGTTCCAGCCACCTTAGCAGGAAACATATAGAGAAAAGCAGGGAAATTAAGAATAAAACCCATGCAGAGAGTCTCCCAACTTGCGTAAATCAATTTTCCAAGTTATCATTAATTACTTCTTAAAGCCATCATCAACTGTTGCAAAAAAGGTACACCTTGATTACTCTTCCTGTAAGCACCAAGCTGTGTTTCAAGCCTTGAGCTGGGACAGAAGAGTCAATGGCTTGGAAGTTAAGGGGAGGCAGCATCTATGTTTGTGGCTGGTACGGTACAGTTATCAGGATCAGGTGTGTTTCTCCACCTAGCACACCTCTCTTCTAACTTCAGTCTTCTGAAAGAAAAAGAAGAGAGCACTGCCTCCAGTCTCACCTGCTCCCTTTTTCTGTGTGATAGGAAGGCATCAACACAGCCTGTGATATTTGGCTCACAACAGCTCCCTGACAAGATATTCACTGAGATGTGCTTAGGAAAAGGCACTCTGGTAAAACCTAATACTCCACTCTTCTACACTTTTATTCCCCCCAGCTCCATTTCTTCTTGACAACTGCCAGTGTCAGCCACAGCCTGAGAAGGGAAGCAAAGTAGAGAAAACAACTGGGGGGGGGCGGGGGGGTAGCAGAAAATAATAATAGTAAAATACTAGCCAGGGAAATAATACATTGTCTTAACTTACACTGCTTAACAGCTGGAAATTTCCATCTAAAAAGCTGTGCAAGAGGAAGGTCTATCTGAGCTGCTTTCTACAGTGGAGACAGAAAAGCCAGAAGCTGCCTGTCGTCACGACTAGTAGGAATACAAAGCTGAGACTTCCCAAAAGTCAGGCTGACTTCAGAAAAACATACAATATTGTGTGGCAAAACAAATGAGAAAATAATTTAAAATATATAATAACTGTAAAGGGAGCAATACATTGACAGGAAGAGGATGACATGCTCAGCTGAGAGAAGACATACAGATCTGATTGAAGGTTATTAGTGAAGTTCCGCAAAGAATGCTGATGTTAGTAACCTTGTTTAACACTTTGCAGGGTTCCTGACCAAACACAAAACAGAAACCCCACCCTCAAAAAGCACAGGGCTCTGACAGATTATGGTATTACCATACCAAGGAAGATCACATTGTTGTACAGGGAGTTTTGTACTGTCTTCAGGGTTGGAGCGATACCACCAGAATGAAATTCAATGGTATGAAGGTCACAGACAAGGTGATGCACCTGGAGACTAATAAGAACTGAAGCACTGGGTGTGCAATCACAAGGGAAACATCTGTATGTCACAAGGCAATAATAAGCTGCCAATTAAGTGACATGTGGGCAAAAAAAGACAAGCTGATCCTAGGATGTACCAGGTGAACTGAGCTGTCTTCAGTGAACAAACCAAGTAGTAAAGCCACTAAATGAAAATACTGATGAGGTCTGATCAGCAACTGTGTAAAATGTTATATTTAACTGTTCAAAACAGAACAATTTAAATGACAACAGAATGAGGGTTATGATGATGTCTGGGAAAAAAAGGTCTTCAGGAAGGCTCAGAAAGCTTGGCTTGTTTATTCTAGCATTCTAGTCCTTGATACATAGCAGGGAACTTTACCCTTGTGAATCCTTCCTATCCCACACACCTGATTTCACACTATTGATTAAAAAAAGGTTTTTTGGCTAAGTGGGCAGACCTACAACATTTACTGTACCCTGAAGAAGGGTTTTATTACTTTTCCAAGCCCAGCTACAGAGATGACACAGGTTACTGACAAAGCTGAATTAGGATCATGTGTCATTCAGAATTCCACCTTACATTTCACCAAGGATCTGAATGAAAAAAAAGAGCACCTTGGTAAATCTGAAACTCCTCCTATTTGGGAGGAGCTTCAAGCAGGCTGTATCACAATTCAAAATACCCTTCAAAAGGCAGAGATGAGACGTGAGAGGTGAAAAAAAAAAAAATCAGAGAAGGCTTAATGTGGACGGGTACAAGGTCCTGTGCTTGGGGAACAAAGTACAGAGGCACAAGTAGAAACAAAGGCGACGCCACCGGGGCTAGAGGGCATCCAAAGCCGAGCACAGGTCAACGGTGACAACCCGTTGCCAAAGAGACAGCTGTAGAGTTTGAAGTGTTGAAGAGTTACAGCCGGTAAGGCTAATGAATTAATTCTCTGCTTTACACGGCAGGATTTCAGCAGAAGCGCGGCTTTCCGGTTTGCGCACCGGACAGCCCTGCTGCCGCCGGCCTGAGGTGATCCAGGGCGAACCGCCGGCGGGCCAGGGGAGCCGGCTGGAGCAGAGCGGAGCATCGCCACGGCGGAGGCGGCTGTGGCAACGGGACGAAGGCTGGACGCCGGCGAAACCCGCCTGGGCAATGCTGACAGCTCGGCATGGAGGAGCCCACTCAGACGCCTCAAGAAGCGAAAAACGACCGCCGGAGGGAACGCTCTGACCACGCTATCCGCTCCCGACTGGGATTCACGGTGACGGGCCGCACCGCCCCAGCACCGCCCCCGGGAGAGCGCACGGAGGACTGCGCGGAGCGGCCTCCTCCTGAGGCCCGGCCCGGCACACCGCCCGGCGTCAGGCAGAGCCCGCCGGCCGCCCCGCGGCCGCAGTAAGCGGCTGCCGCCCCGCGTCGTCCCCCCAGCCCCACTAACCCCGCACCGGGCGGTGCGGTGCCGGCCAGGGAACCCCCGACTCGCCCGCCCGGCCGCCCCTCGCCAAGGTGACCCCGCAGGGCAGCGAGGCGGGAGCGGGGAGACCCCGCCGCCTAACCCGGGCGCGCCAGGCACCTCGTTACCTCAGCAGCTGCCACAGGGCGCCGCGGACGCCGCCGTGGCCGCCAAGGTGCTTCAGCGCCCGCTTCACCAGCTGCACGTACTCCGCCATCTTGGGGCGGTGCCGCCGCCGTCCGGCCCGGGGCCGCCTCGCTTCCCGCCCCTGGCCGCGGCCCGGCCCCCCCACAGGGACAGCGCCGCCTCGTCCGCCCAGCGCCCGAGAGAGGGAGGCGAGGCCGATCCGGAATGCAACTGCCCGCCATTTGCTGGGTGGTTGCCCACGCTGCCGGCGGGGCCGGAGGCTGCTGAGGGTGGCTGCCCGGACTGCGGAGGCCGGGCCGGTTGGAGGCGGTCTCAGGGCCCGCCCAGGCCCGCCGTGGCTCTCCTGGCTTGCCCCTGAGAACGGGCACGAAGGGAAGATGGTTGCCCTCCGGGCAGCACGGTGCTGCCTTGCCCAGCTGCCGTCCTGCCCTGCCCTCGCAAGCAGCTCTTCAGCCGTCCCTTCCTGCCCTGTTAGCTGCTGCGATAAGGGACGTGGCTCCATCGTCCTTGTTAACTCTCCTGCAAACAGTTGCAGGCTGCAATTAGACGCCCCAGGCCACCTTTTCACCAGACTGTAGGTGCAGAAGTCCTTCAAACCCCCATCTTCACAAAGGCACGTGTACCAGGCTGTCGGCTGTTACAACATCCTGCTAGAACAGGACCCTGGTAAACCAGGTGCCAGCTGACAGGGTGATAATTTCTCTGGACTGGCAGACCATGCTTCTCCCAGCGCAGCTAGTGTGCGGTTTGCTTTGTTTGTGATAACAGAGCAACTATCCAGAAACATACCCAGCAGTGAAATCCTTCTGCTGAAGGGTATTTTCGGACACAGAGATTTGGGCTTCCAATATGCATAGTGTAGATCCATAAAAAAAGCATTTGCCTACTGCTCACGTGTGAAGATCAGCAGGTGGCAAAAAACTTCAGAATAGGGAAAAAACAAACCCTTTTTAATGTCAACCGTCTATCCCTTATTTCACACAGGTCACAAGATCTGTGATGAGAAAAGAGTTACCAAGACTGGCAGTGAGGCGACCAGGATTGCCTAAATCAAAAATCAGGGGATAGGGCAGGTGATATCTCACCCCATGCAGACTGTGGATGATGGTCAGAGAAGAACTTAACAGTCTTGCCTCTCCCTGGCTTTTCCCAGCTCTGGCAGGCCATTAAGGAACGTGTACCTCTTTATCTTGTCTGCCTCTCCACCCCGCCATCTCAATCTTGTCCCACTGCCTTCTGGTTCTGCACCCGCAGGAAGAAATATTTTTGATTGCCCTGTTGGGAGTTGGACGTTGGGAGTACTTTACTGCTGTTGCCTCAAGGCTGGTCTGGCAAGGTGCAGAAACTACTTCACTGACCTTCACAAGGCTAGGGCTACAAAGGCCAGCCAAAAATAGATCCACAGTACCTTGTCAGAGCAGACAGGACTTGGAAAAGCACCTGGTAAACACATCGTCAGTGCTGCAAGAGGCACTGGCTGATCAGCAGAGCCTGGCTGTCAGTCAGCACGGAGAGGCCAAGCTGCTAGGTGCTGACACCGTTGGAACTGGGGATTTGGGAAGGGACAAAGCAGGAGTCGAAGTGAAGAATTAAGTAGGTGGTGTTAAACCTGAAAGGAAAATGAGACTGGAAAAAAGGTCTGTCAGCCAAGTTCACAGAGTAGAAATATAGTACCCATATCAATGTGAAGTCTAGTGGTCTAAGTTTCCTATTAAAAATTCTTTAATTTGAACACCAGTGATTTTGTGTTCAAACATGAAACGCAAGCCCTGCTGATTCAGTGCTCTGGCCTCTAACCACAGCATCTGTTTCGTGGTAAGTCTCAGGCTTCAGTACACTTGTGACAGGTTATTTGCATTTTCACAATCAAAACTAGTAGAAAATGTATTAAATATATTACAATATGCTCAGATAATTGTACATTACCAGGCAAAAAAAACAGGGAGGAACATTTACAGTCAGAATTAATTCATTTTGTTGTCTGTAACTTCATACACAGAAACCATTATTTTGATATAAACTACTGATGATGGAGTGTAAAATATGAAAGAAATGTAGTTTAAATTAGGTCAGCCAACTTTTGAAGCATTGGATAGGTTCAACTCTTGAACCAATTTAAAAGCCTATTCTTGATTCATGTTACTGGGATCATTGTCATTGACTGAGAGTATAATTCCATGAGCATCTTCCCTGCTGGCAGTGAAAGAACGTAGTGTGTTCTCTTCTTTTTTTCCCCAAGGGTTAAATGATCTGGATCACTTCACTGATCCATGTGGCACCATGGTTCTTAGACTGAGATCGCTGTGGAAGTTAGGGCATTGTGACACAAAGCTGGAAGATGGGATCAACTTTTTAATGAGACTTTGATCCTACAGAAGATTTTGTGGATTTATATTCTTAGTAGCAGGAACATTTTACAGCATCTTTAAATTACATTTTGATTTTTCTATGTACTATTTTTCTCCATTAATTGGGTCAAGTGAGATCTCCACTGAGAATTTCATTAGCTCATAACTGCTCGAGTCCTATCACATCTACTTAAGCTGCTTTAGTTAATGTGTTTGGTCACTGAGCATGAAAACAGAATCCTACTACTGTGTTCTAAATTCTCCCTGAACTCAGTGCAAATGTCACGGTCGAGTACAGTGTAGTGCAAATGCAAGTATACTGTCTTCCTGAGAATTCTTTGGGGCATCTTTGGGAGACAGCATCGAAATGCTGTCTCATCATGCAAGTAACTTAAAACACTCATGCACCCATAAGAAATTTTTAATTCCCAGCTTTTAAAATTTAAGACTCTGATAGATGTTGCTTTTGTTCCCCAAAAGTTAGTACACTGAACCTCACTGCCTCAGAAACTCTTGCTGAACATGTTTAATGCCGCCTTGTTTTCCTCCTGTAGTCCCAAGTAAATGGTACAGAATTACTGACAGAACTCTTTTTCAGGCCTAAAAAAAACCCTCTCAAGTCTGAACACGAGTTAGTTGCTTCTTTTCTAATACAGATTCAGACTGTAACGCACAAGAATATATTTTTCCAATATAAACAAATTCATTACCTGAATGACTCAAAGGATGAGATGCAACTTCCCTTGACTGGTAGCACACAACAGTCCCACTGAATCCTACATATTCCAGTTTTTCTTTAAAGAGCTTTATTCGGTGGTACATTTGATCTTGAAAAACCTATATATTCTCAGAAAGTGCAAAAATCAACCAATCTACAGAGTAATTTAGTATTTACATTTTACCTTAGAAGAACTATTTTTATTATGTTTTTCTATTCTATTGCTATTCCCTCTATTCTTAGTATGGAAAGTTATATACATCTATTCTGCAGTGGTTCACAACTGTGCAACATGCGTTTGTAACATTAATAGGAATTGCTTTTCTTAATTAAACTAAGTAACAAATTCACCAGAAGAGAGATTAACAAATAGAACTAAACTCTAGATTTTGAAAATGTTATCGCTTCCTGCTCCATCCTTCTAAAATTGCAGAGCTCCAGAAGCGAAGTCCAATCCACAACACAAGTCTCCACAATTCAGTGTCGCGTAATAGTCAAGTCCAGTCTCTAACCATAGTTTCTCTCCTTCTGGTCTAAACAACGCAATGCTTTCACTATGGATTTTTCAGCCAGACCTATAAAACATATTATTTCCCAAAAGCACAATGAAAATTTTTTGTCACTTGGGATCAGTTGCTTTAAAAGGTTAAAAGGTAAATTCATAGCCTGGAACTGAAGTGCGATGTTACTAAAAACATATGTATTTTATAATATTCAAAACCCCTAAGTATGTATATACCTCTGCGACAACAGTAAAGCACTAAAAACCCCCAGAATAATAAAATTTACTGGCACTTTTAGAAAACTCCTGCCACTTTGTGGGAGCTGTTCAGGTTGTCTCCAGCAGTAACTCTACCTTCATCTTCCATTTCCCAGTGACAAAATTCCACTGGTTACAGGGTGAAAGAAAAACTCATTTTACAGTTGTTCCTCAGTGAGCCTTCATCAGCTGAAGTATGTGGCTATTCAGTTTGCTCCCTGGTAGAACTCTAAGATGAAGAATTGAAGTCATTGTAAAGGAGCTTAGACACCTCATGAACAGCTTCTTGGAAGGGATTAAGCTGCAGGTCTGCAGAGCGCTGGAAATCTGCAGGACCAAAGCCACAGGGTCAGCTGCTCGTAAGTCTCTTGCCAACCAACTTTCTTGTTTAGGAAGTTGGCATCACCAGGAGGTTCAGAGCATGGTCCTCTGGATGTCCAGTGGACATTTCTGTTCAGTGAAATGCACTGTATTAATTCAGAAGAACCCCTGGTGGAGCGGCTCCATCTAGTTTATCTGTTCTCACAGGCAACTCCACCACAGAAGCTTAGTTAAAACATCCCCCGAACATCCCTTCTGTGCTATCCCCCCTTTCCCTTCCCACTCCACAAAACCCACGAATAGTCTTGTCTCCTTGTTAACACCCCATCCACCTTCCCCTAATTCAAACACAGTTAATTTGAAAATACATTTGAGCAAGCATTACTACAAGATCCAGTTACTAAAAAATAATCAGGAAATGCTTTAGTTCAGCCAGTATCAACAGCTACAAAAAACCTGAAGCATCCAGATGTTGGTACTTGAAGACAGTGATGCTGTAGTGGTCCAAATGACTTGTTTTTATCTCCAACGCAGTGACTCAGAGGACACACTCAGTTCCTACACTCAAGCCAAAGTGCACAGCTCTTGACTTCTTCTGATAAAGATGCATGTAGGAGAAAATTGTATTCTGTATTAGGTGTTGTATAGCAGAGCAAGGGTAGGGCTTAACGCTAGAGAGCTCAGAGGGAGACTGAGGTGCCTAAGCAGGGCTGTTCACAGGCCTGTATTAATGCAAGGCTTGGTACATGTATGAAGAAAAACAGAGGAGCTCATGAGAGATGGATTCCTATGATGAAGTACAAATGTTCTTTGGGGTTATTTGATAAAGGTATGAAGAGGAAAGGCAAGACTGGGTGCTAGGGATGTTTGTTGAGTAGAGGGAAAAAGGGAGATGCCACAGGGAAACAGAGTTGGAGAGTTCCCAGACAAGTTTTTGCTATTCACCAGAAGAGCACTTTTTTCTAGGGAGCTCTTCCTCTTTCCTTCAGTGGTGACCAAAAGGCCATGGAAAGTTACTGGTATAATAGAATAATTGATAAGCAGTCTGACTGGGGAACAGGGCTCTGTAGAAGTTAGAGCGGGTCCAGAGGAGGGCCACAAAAATGGTCAGAGGGCTGGAACGCCTCTCCTATGAAGAAAGGCTGAGAGAGTTGGGGTTGTTCAGAGCCTGGAGAAGAGTACGCTCCAGGGAGACCTTACTGCTTAAAGGGGGCTTATAAGAAAGATGGAGGAAGACTAATTCTTACCAGGGCCTGTAGTGACAGGATGAGGAGCAATGGTTTTAAACTGCAAGAGGGTAGATTTAGGTTGGATGTAAGGAAGAAATTCTACAAGATGAGGGTGATGAGGCACTGGAACAGGTTGCTCAGAGAAGTTGTGGATGCTCCATCCCTGGAAGTGTTCAAGGTCAGGTTGGACAGGGCATTGAGCAACCTGACCTAGTGGGAGATGTCCCTGCCCATGGCAGGGTATTGGAGTAGATGACCTTTGAAGGTCCCTTCCAACCCAACCCATTCTGTGATTCTATGATTCTAAGTACTGAGAAAGGTAAATTTTTAAAATGGAGGCAAGAGAGCCTGGAGTAAGTTTTGACGGGGAAGAGACTCTTAAATGCTTATTTCCAACTCTCATAATTAGTAAAATCATTGCATCATCCAAACTTTTATCTTTTACTGGTGCACCTTACAAACATTTTCTCTACAGTGTGTCAGTGGGTAATTAATTTACTTCATAATAAAAACATTTCAGAATTTAAACAAGGTAAGAATGGTAGCTAATTTCTCATTTGGGATGCTCTTCTAGGTTATCTGCACGTTCATGCAACCACCACATTCTTTCATAATAGAAGACAAAGACTAAAAAAAATTACACTTTTTCAACTATCATTGAGAAATCAATTCTGGAATAGACCAAAACTTGTGGACATGAATAAATTAATTATTTATCCAGTAATATTTAAAACTGAGATAATTAAACCTGAACATCTGAGGTGTCTATTTCTTTCAAAAAACCAAAAAAACTGCATTCAACCATTCTCTAACTTCCAAGCAAAAACTGATCCGTAATGAATCATATAATAATTTCCAAATATACATGACTGCATTATATGACATGAAGATCTGTGATCAGGGTTCATGACAATACGTATTTCTATGTAGTGTTTTAAAAAGCAAAAAATTGGTGAATTAAATTTTACGATAAATTATTACATTTTCAAATTCATAGGCCAGAAAGTAGTAAGCATGGAAACAAAGGGTTAACAGCAATAAAGATTAGCAAACAGCAAGATATTGCAGCTATCACAGAACCCAAAGACTGAATATAATTGACAGTACTATGTTGTGTAATATAAGGGTGAAAGATCCACAAACTCTGTAATCATACATGCTGTTTTAGGTCTGTAAGTCAATCCATATAAGACACTAACAAAGTAATACGTTATCGCAATTGTTTTCTACAATAGAAAGTTACAATTTATTTTAAAAAATACAGCCAAAATAGAATTTACCAATTTAGCCAGGTTTCAAGACATTTACAGTGATTCTTTTTATACAACAGCAAGACAACTACAGTGACATTGTAATGGGTACACTGAAACTGAGGTACTAGCAAACCGCAAAGGCTGAGGAAAATGAACAGACCCGTTTCACTGACAGTGAAGATCACACAAAGAGAATAAATGTATGGACAGGTAAGTCTGTTACTGCAGAAGGTATTGCAGTGAATACACTTTGGAAAAAAGTTTTAAGTATAACAGTTATTTGCACTAGGAACTTTACCAGTATGAAACACACAACCTAAACCCACATGTATTTGTACAACATATACTTCTATGAAAAATATTTCAACTAGTAAGCTTATTATGTGTAACATTGCTCCCATCTTTAAATTACAGGATTCTAAAATGTATAAAATTGTTTTTCCTTTCACATGATTTATATTAAAATTATTTTTCTTGCTCTTAACATTGAAAATTTTAAAGCTGTTGAAACTAAACTTATCCTTTCATTGGCAAAGGGACTTCTTATTTTTTAGCTAGTAAATGCCACAGTTTGGTTAAATCTTGATTGGGTATGAAAACTGTCAGACTGCTGAAGATCAAAAAGTTGAAAAATAGATTAAAGGCGAAAGGAAGCGGTCGCAAAAATAATGAGATATTTTAACATCCATGGAGTGAGCTTCATTATTCACATTTTTGTTAGCTGAATCATGATGTTGCTGAACAGCGTGAAAGAAACCAGTAGTATTAGCCAGCCTTCCGTTCAGTAGCAAAGAACATTTATTCACAAGACTGTAAATGACAATAAGTCACACAGGTGGTAATGTGAGATCATGTCATCATAAAAATAGCTTTTAGATAACACTAAGGGCCCGAGTTGAAGGTGACTTAATATGCTCCATTTAACTGAGCAGCAGTTATCTTAAAAAACCAAACCAACAAAACCAAAACCAGAACCTCACTGTTTAGCCTTTCCATGAGCTGTTGCATTATTCTCAGATGACGAAATGAGGAAAAAACATGTTCATCCCCGTATTAATTTACCTGTTTTAAAGCTCCCATTCCTGAAAAAAACCAATTATGCCTCATTCCTTATCAAAAGCATGAATTTAGTTTAAGAATGATTACTTATTTTTAATGATTTATGAAAAATCTTGATGAACAAAGTGAATAACACTGAAGCAACAACCTGCAGTAATGGATCCAGCTTCTAGATCATCATGAAGACAAGACAGATTACTTGCCAGGCAATACAGACCAGCTGCGCCCTACCTTTAAATCAATACTGAACTTATGATGATGAAAATCTATTATGAAAAATTTTAAGAAATCTTTGGGGAAAAAAGGTTACTTACCGGTAGCCAGAACTCTCTGCAATGCGTTGTGTGTATGCGCATTTGCTCTACAGGGGTCCACACATCAGAGGTATCCAGGATCATAAAATGGGGTCTTTTTGGCCCTCACAATACTGTAGGTGTGTACTCATCTCTCTCCTTTTCCTTGACAGCAAGCATAGAATTATCATATTCTGTCAGCCACATGTAGCAAGGGAGAAGGGTATTGGTTATCACGTATATGGACAACACACAAGCAGCTAGGACCCCTTTGAGATAAGCAACTTTTCTTTGCGTGCATATCCATACAGACGGCCACACCACAGATAATTAAGTGTCCCAGTATTCTCAGAAAAAGGTGGCTGGCAGAGACTTCTTTGGTTGAAGATTTCTTTAACTAGTTGTCCAGTTTGCAAAGATATGAAACAGAGATATTATTGAGCAAAACCTCAAATGTAGTCTGAGAACAATTAGAGTATATCCTGATTACTGATGGCAACTCAACCATACTGTTGAAGAGACATAATACAGTCCATTACCTAATTTGGAGATGGTTATCCTGTTTGATTTCTCAGCTGGTCAAGAGAACTAGATTAAAGATAATCTGAAAGCCTCTGTTCCATGCAAATAAGAAGACAATATTCTCTTGCTGCCCAACATGTGAAGGGAAATCTCAGACCTGAAAATACAGGTATTAAAAAGAAATAAACCCATGGATGGGTGATTTTCCCCATTCGGTGATCTGGCAGAAATCCCAGATGAAGTCAAAGGGATTTGCCAGGAAGACAGTGAAAGGTGTGGGAAGGGAAAAAGTCAGCCATCAGGATTTAGATCATCTGCTGCCCAGCAGAGGTGATGGGCATCAAAAAGAACAGCAAGAACATGTTTCAGACTCCTGAATTTAAACAACCTGATGTGCAACATGACCAAGGTGGTTCTGCTTGTGAGTTAACACATCCTAAGAAAGTGGTTTTGACCCAGCAGTCAGAGGTAATGGCAGTCCACGTTACTGAAGTAGGCTAAACTGTCTTCAAACAGACCAGGGCACAAAGGGGAAGCAAGAACAGAAATCCAGAGAAAATAAGGTTCTGAGCCCATCTCCTCCAAAACAGTGCTGCACAAAAATGCAAAGTAAAAAAAAAAAAGAACAAAACATCAAGGACTACAAGACCTTGCTAGGGCATGCAGAGATGCCATAAGGCTAAGGCTTAGCTAGAACTGAAATTGGCCAGAGATGTCAAGAACAAGAAAGGGTTCCTCAGATACATGAGCAGTAAGCAGAAGCATAGAGGAGACATCGACCCATTGCCTAACAGGGCAGGGAAACTACTAATAATGCTGACAAGGCAGAGGTTCTCAGTATCTTCTTTGCCTCTGTCTTCACCAGCATAGCTGGACCACAGAACACAGGATCAAGTAGCTACAACAACTTGTGTCGACCCACCAGTAGTGGAGGAAGGGCTGGTCTGCAGCCTCTTGCAAGGGCTCAACCCACATAAAACCATGGGCCCAGAAGAAAACCACTCTGGGGTGTTAAAGAGAAGTGGCTGACATTGGTGCAAGGTCACTGTCTGTAATCTTTGAAAAGTCTTGGAGATCTTGATATCAGAAATTTTTTATGCTGAGAACAATCAACCTCTGCAACAACCTCCCCAGGGATGTGGTAGAGTCCCCTTCACTGGTGGCTCTCAAGATGCAACTGGACAGGGTGCTAGATGATCTCATCTCAGCTCCCTTTCCTAAGGAAGGTTGGACTGGATGACCTTTCAAGGTCCCTTCAAATCTGGGCTCTTCTATGATAAAGACAGATGAGCTGAGGGATTGAATCGTTAAAGATTTACAGCCGTAGAAACACTGCTATTTTCTCAGCTGTTTCTGAAGCTGGACAGTACTGTGTGAGAGGCTGCATCAGCTGAATATTTTGCCCAGCTGTAAACAAAGAGCTACACATCACACCTGAGGCTCAAGCTATGGGGTAAAAGATTTCTGCAAGGACGTGAGAGATTTGCACAATATACTGCATTTAGAAGGAAAAAAAGCTTTTATTTTCATTTTATTATTATCTGGGTTACATGAATCTGGAGAATATTGGAGTAAAACTCTTGAAAGTGTATTGGAATGCCTGGGAAACCACCTCCAAAATATTCAGGAGTAATGTGCTGTCAGCCTCCTTAAAAGGTTTAACACAGAGGACTGTACATCTCCCATGCATGTTGGGGCCAGAAGTGGGCTAGGGATAACACAGGGCTAGAAAGTAGGGTCAGAATTTCTAAGGAGAGCTGAATTGAAGGATGCTGTGCTGCCCATCTGCAACTTGGTCCTACAGATAGCAAGATGGGCCTCTAACCCCTGGGGAGAGAACAAGCACGGCATATTGGTAGGAACTGTCTTTCATATTTCCATAAACCCTGCTGATGAGATGCATACCCCCCAAAACGCAGAGTAGTCTTCATACTGCTCTCCAGGGAACACAGATGTTTGAAAGGTGCACCCTTCGAAAGGAGGAATGTGGGGAGAGCTCAGCTGCCATGGCCAGCTCCAACACTAAAGGCTGTCCTACAGCAAGTCAGTAAGTGCCAAGGCAGAACAGGGGGATGGTTCCATCCCATCAGGGGTCCTCAGCACTGAGCGCTTTGGTCTGTGGTATCGGATATGACCGATCCTGTAGCACAACCTCAGATTACAGAGCTTGGGCAGAGGAGGATCCAAGCAGCTCAGTTAGTGGAATTGAAAAGAACACACAAATTCAGCGTCAGAGGCAGTTCTCTGATTCTTTTTGGCTGGTTGAGATCCTCAGGTGTTGAGAAAAACTCCAGGACCCACCCAAGCCTCATCTAGTGGTCCCTTGGTGCTAGGGTGGCCTTGGAGCTGCTAGGGCAGGGTGGGCAAAGGCCCCCTTTTAAGCTGACATTTGGGCTAAGCAATTTCTGGTGCAACTATGTGTTTCTTGATTGGGTGAGGCTCTTCCTCACCCAACGTTGCCAGAGAAAGACAAGGTTCATGATGAATAGAACTCATCCTTGATCCAAGATTTAGATAATCCTAAATGCTAGTGTCAGAGGTAGACCACCACTTTTACTAGGATAGTTCTCTCATTTTAGGCAACAGGTATTAAATGTGCTACGGACGTATAACTTCCTGTTGCAAAGGAATCAAGAAGCAACCGTATGTCAGTGTTACTTGTCAGTGAGGCACATGCCTCAGGATAGAAAAACATTTAAACCCATCCTTAGATGGAGCATGATTCAGGTGACATATATGAAGTATCTAGACCCATTTCTAATAAGGAAAGGAAAAGCAGCAGAGACCATGCTCCCACAGGAACGGGCACTGCACTGGACAAACTCAAATTTGAAAAAATAATCATACGAGACTGGCTGGAAAAGAGAACTACATGGCCAAAGGCTAACAATAATTAAAAAATAAAGACATGAACACAAGGTTAAGAGGCTTCTAGAATGCCTCCATCACTGGGCACTGAGCATGAAAGAGGGAGGGGTAGCGTGAAAAAGCTTTAACTTCTGAGACCAGAAAAAACAGGAGGATGCCGTCTTTGAATGCCTGCAGTATACACTTCTCCATTAGTTTTTCATAGTATGAAACAGCTGATGTCTACCAAGACATAATACTACAACAGAGTATTCCTTTGCATCCAACAAAACAGTAGGTACTGACCCTTTGCTACTTCCATTTTTGATCAACTGCCTCAACGTATCATCAGAATATTTTAAAATGTGAACTTTCTCTACTTTCCCTGTGCTTGTAATGGTGTCCGGTGTTTCCTTCTACAAGAAACAAATCTCTCTTCAAAACAACAGGAAAAACTACATTTGGTTAGAATGGTCTTGTTTCCATGGAAACACTGGCCTTTTCAGGATGTTTGATCATGTATTTTCCATTTGATCAGTGAAAAAGAACTAGTAGCAAAACACTGAAAACACAACTCGGAGAGGAAAGTTAATTTATTTGTCTAAAACATCAAACTAAGTTGAGATACCTTAGTTCAGTCAAAGCTTCTTCAGTTTCTTCACAAGCCTGGACTTCATAAACAAATATTCCAAGTTCATCTATCTACAAAAATAGGATGGACAATTCTTGACTTTCTTCAGATATCAAGTTAATTTACAAGTCTGTGAAGATCAGATGAAAAATAGGAGGAGATCCTATATTCCTTAATACACTCC
This sequence comes from Phalacrocorax carbo, assembly GCF_963921805.1. Classification (NCBI taxonomy): domain Eukaryota; kingdom Metazoa; phylum Chordata; class Aves; order Suliformes; family Phalacrocoracidae; genus Phalacrocorax; species Phalacrocorax carbo. The sequence goes on from NC_087513.1 coordinate 50,946,792, forward strand.
ACCACGTTTCCCAAGTGTACTGGAAAGGAGAAATATTAGCCTTCTTTGGAAAGGTGCATGGGAAGGCTTATTGCCATCTCTTGGAGACAGGGTATGCATTTACATCACCATGACTGCCATGGTACAGAATCCTCGACTGCTACTTTTATACAGCATGACCAATTATCTGGGAGTTGTAGTCCGCTGTCTCCATTCGCAGAATATATGGGATGATGCTATCAATCTGAACGTTTCCAATTAGTCCTGCAAAGAATAGCTCTTCAGTGATGGCAGCGCTCATCAGCCTAAGGGCAGGCAATCGGAGAAGAAGTCTAGACAGTCTGGGAAAAAAGTTTGGTAAAAAGCGTTACTTGTGGTCACAGATTTTGGTGTTATTCACAATCATGTTATCAGTAAGAGAAGAGAAAAAAGGAACAAGGGACAAATTTGCTGTATCTAATTCATGAAAGGCTTAAATATTTAAATCAGGACAGTATTAAATTTCCGTTCAGTCGTGTCTTCAACAGTACAGAAAATGTGAACATGCCAATTACATGGATTGTATAATGTTTGGAATTAGACTAAATGAAGAAATATTCCAAGTAGGTGCAATTCAAAATGAAAACATTAGAAGTATTTTGTTTTGTTTCCAATATTCATTTTGGAAACTACTAATGAATGAGTAGATAAATAATCCTATAATATGTACGAGTACATGCATAATATTTGCAGTGCTCTAAAGGTAATTCCTTACCTTTAAGGAGGTAAGAAGAAAATGTACATATTTATTAAAAGAAATACTGTACCAATCAGTATCACCGATGCTCTGAAAAGAGAATCAATCAAGTAAGCATGTAAGTTTACAGACCTGTAAGTATCATCCGGATATGCTTTTGTTACATAGTCTTGGAACTCCATGTAAGCCTTTTCTTGAAATTTCTCAATCTGCACCACATTTTCTAGCCCTGGGTGATCTGAAAAGAACACTCTGCATTGTTATACCTGTTCTATATAAGATGCACTAAAATCCGCACAGATTATCTAACTGTAAGCATACTGAAATAATTGTTTATATTTGATATTAGGAAAAATGTCTTTACTGAAAGAGTGGTCAGGCATTGGAACAGGCTGCCCAGGGAGGTGGTGGAGTCACCATCCCTGGAGGTGTTCAAAAAACATGTAGATGTGGCACTTCAGGGCATGGTTTAGGAGGCCTGTGGGTGTTGGGTTGACAGGTGGACTTAATGGTCCTGGAGGTCTTTACCAACCTCAATGATTCTATGATTCAGTAGCTGTAGCAAGTTCACAGTTTTAGTGGAGGACACTGCTTTACCTCCTTATGTTTCTTTTCCTCTATGTTTATGTTTGACTTAGTTTTTTATAAATACAACCAGACATTTTGAAGAGTTCAAATAAATTCAGTGCTTACAATGTCATCATTTTGATGACACAGCTCTGCTCTCTGTCTAGCAGTAGAACAGCATTGTCTCAAAACACCAACATTTATTGCAATACTGTATGAACAAATAGTATTTGGGTGGGAAGTGAAAGATAAAATTAAGATCAGTGGAAAAAGCAGGAAAAAAAGGCTATGAAGCATTTGTTTCCTAAAAACTGCAGAAGATATGCAGCAGATGATTCTTTTTCAAATGTTTGGTGCAAAATTTTCAAACGTGCTAAACAATTTTTAGCAGTGATTTAAACACTTAAAATCTAACTAAATCTTGTGAAAATGAAAGCATATTAACCTAACTGCCAAGTCACATTTCAAAATTATTATCAGGTACTTCTGAACACTTTATACGGTCTGTAATTTTTATTTTCTATCTTAATGTAAATATTTTACTGTCATAGCAGCATGACAATTCACGCAGATTTTATTTTTCAGAAATGGGCTCATAAATGAGCTGCTATATTATGTCAGATAAAAGATTATTTCTAACAGTCACTCCTTCCTCTCCAAATATATGGCCTGTGTCAACAAAACCAGGAGTTTTTGGTCAAGCTCTGCTGATATAGAAGCTTTCAGAGCAATTTAGCAGTTAAGTGATGCACTGGACTCCCCTGAACACATAATTTCACAGAGGAATATTTTGTCCTATACAGTAATTGTCATTCTGAAAGCACAATTTCAAATTTATGCAGAGGACAAGAGGTTAATAAGGTCATAAAGAAGCAATGCATTTTGAAGAGTTGTCGCTGACATGCAATATGCAGCTCTTCGTGACACTGCTTTTAGAGCAATGTCAGAAACACAGCTAGAAGTCAACTTCTGAAAACGGTAGTTGGAAGACCACCGCTAGTACACTAGTAGCCATTTATAGGGATGAAAAGTCTTCTAGACACTCCCTTTACACTCAGCTCTTTGCCCAAGGCTGTCTTGTGACAGTCAAATAGCTGGCTCAGTACAGATGATTTTCAGTAATCTTCAAGTCTCCAGCTATGGAAGACAGCAAATCAGCAGGGACCGAGGTGGAGGTTGCAGTGAAAGTACCATTAAGTAGTTGTAACCCAGAATTTGAGTTGCGTGTAGCAGAAACTGAAACTGTTACTGTAGCAGAAACCCCTTGTTGCTAGCCAGGCAAGGAGCAAGGCAGGGAGTTTGTTGCAACTGTAAACCCAGTGGTCTGGTCCAAAGAAACCAGGTGTGGAGATTGCAATGGATATACCTTTACATTGTTGTAACCCATGATTTGAGTTGGATGTTATAAGAAATACTGTAACAGGAACCACCTGAACCAGTGAAGGATAGGCCTTACAAGAAAACAGGGCAAGCACAGCAGTGACCCGACCTGAGCTGGCTTTGGTGCCCAGTAACTCCTTGCAACACACTGCCTCTCCTCTCCTAAGTGACCACCATAAAAGATGGAGCCCAAAGCCATGGACTACGTGAACTCAATGGACATTGTGGAGATTTCATAGGGGTGGTCCATAAACTAAGGGAATGATATCTGTGGATTATATCAAAGGATGGGAAGGGGGGTGGTAGGTAACGAGAATGTATTGAATAGTGTTGTACCTGAGCATGACGTAAATGGTATGGAATAAGGGGTGGAGAATGTGCTGGTTTTGGCTGGGATAGGGTTAGTTTTCTTCACAGTAGCTAGTATGGGGCTGTGTTTTGTGGATTTTTGCTGGAAACAGTGTTGATAATACAGGGATATTTTTGTTATTGCTGAGCAGTGCTTACACAGACTCAAGGCCTTTTCTACCTCTTACCCCACCCCACCACTGAGCAGGCTGGGGGTGCAGAAGAAGCTGGGAGGGAACACAGCTGGGACAGCCGACCCCAACCGACCAAAGGGATATCCCGTACCATAGGGCGTCATACTCAGCATAAAAAGGTGGGGGAAGGAGGAGGAAAGGGGGGACATTTTGAGTGATGGCGTTTTGCCTTCCCAAGTAACCATAACGCGTGACGGAGCACTGCTTTCCCGGAGATGGCTGAACACCTGCCTGCCCATAGGAAGCAGTGAATGAATTCCTTGTTTTGCTTTGCTTCAGCACATGGCTTTTGCTTTACCTATTAAACTGTCTTTATCTCAACCCATGAGTTCTCACTTCTACTCTTCCGATTCTCCCCCGCATCCCACTGGGGGGAAGTGAGCAAGCGGCTGGGTGTGGTGCTTGGTTGCTGACTGGGGCTAAAGCACGACAAAGTGTAAGTAAGGTTCCTAGAGAAATATTTTCTGGTGTCTAACAGGACTGATTTCTTTAGACAGACCAAAAGACTCTGTCATAAATCCTAGTAGACACTGTGATAGAAAAATGGGCTTGAGGTATTCTTCCATCATTTTATTTCTTTCCTGGAGCAACCTGTACCAGTTCTGAATATGGGAGTGCCATGAAAGGACTAAGGAACACCTAAAGGAGAACTACATCTCCTCCAAGCAGTATCTACCGAAATTAAACAAACCAACACCCTCCCACCCTTCACTTAAAGTCTCTTCCTCTTCTGAAATAACAGTGAAAAGTCCAGGCAGCTCTTCAATCCTCAGCAGAAAAGTTGCAGACATTTTCAAGCACTCTTAATATTGCAATTAAACTCATGGTGGGTAGTGCTTATCAGAAAACTGAAACTGTTCCTGTGCTTCAGTGGACTGTAGAAGCAAACACATAAAACCATGCAAGATTCTCCTAGCCGTGAGGACTGACAGCAGGATTATGTTCTATAGTGAAAATACTCAGGATCTGATTTTCCTTAGTGACCCACAGTAGAATATCATCACTGGAATATCCTCTGGGAATGTATCAGATTTCCTGGAGGGTTCTGACACTACTTATATCATCTCTTATTTGCAAGGATGTCCTTCATCTCAGAAGTCTTCCATTAATGTAATTTTTAAAAAGAAAAAAAAAAAAAGCTATGAAAGTTATGCAGGGTTTTGTTGTGCACTTAGACAAGTACCATGAATTCCTGCTGATGCTGATGCCACTTTTACTGGGAGATATGGATACTCCTTGTAGATACTAATAAATCTACAGAACTGACAAGAACCAAATACCCAGTTCTCCTCCATATTCTGCACTACTGACAGGGAGCAGGTCACTAAGATTCAGAGAGCTTTTTAAAATTTGCTCTGATCTTTTCTATGGGACATCAGCATCTAAAAAAGGCAAAGTAACAAGGATTAAGGAATCTGTTGATGCTTTTAAAGCTTTCTGATGCAAAATGGAGTGACTGAAGATTTACTTTCTAAATGTGCCAGTGAAAAATTCCTGGAGATACACAAAGTACTTGAGGTTTATAAATTTTTCTTTTATCAAAAGATTAGGTTTTGCTTTTATATTTAATCCCTAAATTCTGAATGATGACTCTAAGACCGCAATATACTGGTATAACAACTTTTCGCTAAAGACATTCAGATAATTCTACAATTTTCAAATAAAGAAAACTGATTTTGTAATTTTCTACAGTCCAGGCATATATGTTACATACTCTGACTGCTGGGTCACTATCTATCATAAACAGAGGACTCTTGCTCCTCCATATTGTAGACTAATCTCCCAGAAGAGAAAAAATAATCATTATCTTATCTTCATTGCCTAGTGTATGTCCATTAATGTTACTTGGAGTACATTAGGCAAATACTGTTCAAAAGACAGAAATAATAAGAGGGGATGTTTGCGGTGTTCATTCCCCAGAAATGCTATATGTAATATTAATTTTAAAAACACCTATGTCAAGTGAGGTGATATGTTTCTGTGATTTTGCATGTGAGAATCTATGCCCGGAGAGATAAGTCTTTCATACATTAAAAACCCAACTTCAATCCATCTCCACTGGATGTGCAAGAGCAACACTTCTGAAAATTGAACTGCAGGTCTTCAGAAAGAGTACCCCAGAAAGGAGGCACAAAATTAAAAGTGATAAATAAAGAAATAAAAATTTTAAAAACCCATCAACGGCAGAGACGAGTAAAACGTAAGTCTCCAAAGCAGCATTCAACTATTTACATTAAAAGATTAACCCTCCTCTTCCTACAGTCCTCATTACACACCTACCCAGATTCCTCAGTAAGTGAGGCAGTAATTCTACAGGTAATAGTAACTGCATATAATAAAACAGGCAGAAGTTAAATGGCAAAAAAATAGCACAGATTAAAGTTTTATATTAGGAATAATTACATACCAGGACTGAAGAGGACGATCGCTTTCAAATATGCATATTCATATCCATCCAGGCAAAGCTTAACCATGCTGTTACAGAACTCTTGCAATTTGAATATATGCTCCATTACTAATTTTCCTCTGTCTGTTGGCAGCTTATCTAAGTCAACGTACACATAGAATATAAAACCCTCAAGTCAACACACATGAAAAAATTGCGGTCACACTGGATTTTTGAAAATAATGATTTGCATTAGATTCAAACAGTGGGAAATCTACACCATCTATGAACTCATATTCTAGGTCTAAATAATCTTGACACAAACAATTATGGACTGTAACAATATTTTTTTTTCTCTTATGTTGTACAATTAGGTCTCTTCCTGCCACTAAAGCTTCCAATAATCAGAGATGGACTAGAGCTTGAAATGATCATGGAAAGAAAGACTACTCGTAAGTAAAGAATACACTGCTACTGCAGATCTATGCTCTACATCTAAGAGTCAGGTGCCATGAGGTAGGTTAGTGTACAGTCTCATGGGTTATTTTAGTCAAATAACCCATTTTCATGCTGCTGCTGAAAAGGAAGGTGCACTATACACTTTCCTGATTTGCATCTAGGGGAATGTGGTTGGTGGCAGCTGTCCCCTTGGGTCAGGAATAGCTAAGCAGCCTGAAAAGCCTGTTCCCTCCACAATCCATCAAACTAGGGTCCCTGGGCCACACGAACTTCTTATCACTTGGAGATGCTGCAGCTGGCATACTACACAACCTGAAGACACTGAATATACATTTCTGATTTATGCGAACTGAATTCCCAAGTTAAATGGCAAAAATATGTATTTGCAGTAATGATAAAAGCATGATTAATTAATACGATACCCTTTCTGGTGAACATGCTTAAAAATTATGTAGAGCAAAATAAGTTCCCAAATTCCATTTTTATCACGCCTAGAGACATTCACAAATTTGTTAATATCTTTAGCTGATCCATTATATTTAGCAGTTTAATCAATTTGTTTTAATTTTGTTATTTGGGAGGATCTTGTGGGTATTTTCAAAATGTGAAAACCTCTCAAATAATTCTTTAATTCCCATATCATAAAAGGAGATGAAAAATCTATAGTCTTGTGGGCTGTTTTTCTACAGCTTACCAATGTGTTTTTGCATAGCATTAATGACAATGAATTTCCATCCATAGAAAGCAAATAACCCTAACATCTAGTTAAACCTGAAAATGCTTACAGCTTTGTATATGCATTTAACTAATTAAAAATGTGTTAAGACTATGACCAGATGAAGACTATACTATTTATGATTGGTTAGCTTTTAGTGCTGACAACCTTGTGAGGATTCACAAGCACACAAAGATGAGCTATAAGACTCCCCTACCACTCAGGAGAACATTTCCTTCGCTGTAGAGTAAATGAAAAAGGAGGCCAACTGACATCTGTTTCATTTGAATGGAAAACATGTAAAAGATGCAGGACTTGGGTTTAAAAAGGAACAAATATAGTTAGTATATATACGGATACTACGGATTATACTGATAAGGATAATATGGTAACAAAGTAGGCTTAGTGAAGATCTGTTGGAAGACTTGCATTTAGTCTAACACTAGTATACAGAAGTCAACAAGCCAAGTTATGTAAAGGAAGTGTATCACCAAGTTGGCATTTGGCTGCTTTGTTTCACAGCTATGAAAAGCAAGGACAGGTGGCTCATTCTTTATACCCTTTATACAGAGGAATCATGTTCACAGTACACTTGTGTTCTTAACATTGATGCTGCCTGATGTACTCCTGATTTGAGCTAACGTATATTAACAGAACAGCAGAACACTATTAGCCTTTACATAGACACACAATAACAACAACCCCCGTTAATGCTAACCTATATGATAGAAAGGTAATTTTTTTTTTGATTTGGGGATAAGTATTGGCATAGCTGCCTTTTGCAAATATCTTGTGAACTGTATTTTCTAGTATTACTTTGTTTTAATACTAACCACAAAGCTATAAACAGTAAATTTTCATGGACAACTGAAGGATAAGTAAAAACTTTCTGTGCAGTTCAAAACTTAAAAAACATAAAGTAATTCCCCACATCTGGAAATGTGCACAGTATACACCTTACCTTGCTGTAAACTGCCATGAAGGTGGTTAACAAATGCAGTTAAGATAGTTGCCACATTCATAACTTGTGAACATTGTGCAAGACCAAGCGTAAAAAGTTCATTCCAGCAGGCTTTTACTAATGATATGCTGTTATCCTGTCTATTAAAAAATACAATAATTTCACTTAATAAAACCAGCCATTTACATTGACATAGGTTTTCTATTAATTTGAAGAACACTTCATAAAACATCAATCTAATGCAACACTGCAACCAGTACCAAAATTAAGCCTTGCATTAAAAATATTTTTATTTGCATGCTAGGATTAAAATACCTGTTTTAGAGTGACTTTTGTAACGAAGTAATTTTTGGTTTAATGATCTAAAAGGAGATAGATTTCTATCACAAAAGCAAGCTGAAGTTACAGCAGTAAATGACAACTGTCTGGGCATGTTCCATTGCGCTAGTTTTCTTAGGATTTACACTAATTTTTGAATAACGTTTATGAGCAAGGACAAAAAAAGTTTGCATTGTTCCTGTATTGTGGATGCAGAATAGAGCCAAAGGTCTTTTTTTTCCCGTTCACTGGCAGGTTGGTATAATTTCTTAATTAATAATACAAGTGAAATGGAATACGTGAGATCGAGTTCCTGAGTTTCGTGGCTGCTATTTTTTGTACCCCCTTCGTGTTTGGAATGAGGTTTGAAATATAGACTTCAAAGTACAAACAGAAGTCATGAGGATTTCTTTGCTGTAATAATTACTCCTCAAATTAAATTTCATGTGTAGTCAATATTTTTTTTTCCAAATGCAGACGTTTAAAACTAGGTATATCAATCCATATTCAGGCATGTCCATATTAGTAACCTAACTTTCAGTATTGCCAAGTATCTCTAACTCGCAGAGCTTAACAAGAGCTCAGTACCTTAAAAAGGAAACCCTAGCAGGGAGCAGTCAAATTCAGGTACCATGTCTCAATTTTAGCCAGTAAATATAAATAACGAAAATTTAAAAGAAGCACAAGGCCTATCAAAGAAGAAAAGCATATTAAAGCTAGGATTTCAACTACAAAAATACAACGGAATGGATTTTGGCAAGAATGTTGATGATGATTTACTGCAATACTAATATGCCAAATGACAGATTGATGTAGATTTGTCCTGTACTAGATTACAGACAGCTTGCCTAGGGCAGTATTTTTTACTGTGATCCAGTTCTTGTTATGGTAGACATGATACTGTACATGCAGCTTCTACATGTATTTGTCATATCCCCATTCACCTCCTGTCAAAGGGACTATGCTGAGGAACAGTGAAAATAGGGTGTACTGGCTACTCAGCTGGTATGCGTGTAGACAAATGTATCACCTAAAGCACCTTTATGGCTGATCAAACTTAGACCAGAACCAGCTGATTAAATTTAAGCAGCCTCAAAAAACCAAGAGGCTTGATGAATGTTTCAGTAGGAATCTCTCTTGACTACAAAGTTCCTTTTGCAGGAAGATGAATTAAACAGTAACTTTGCATCATTAACTAAATCAGTATGCCAAAGCCAACTATCTTGCTGAGCCTAAGGCAAACATTGCCTGAGGAGGGAACCACCTGGATACAAGTATCTACCTTCCTTACAGAACCATTATTATGGTTTTGTTTTGGCTTGTCAACTCCTCTCAATTACTACTGCCATGAATTTCTATTCATTTTAAAAGTGAAATGAGTCACTCTTCTAAAAGTCAAAATTATAGTGCATAATGTGCTCAAACTAAAAAAGCTGCATTAATTTCAAATAAATCTCCACTTGAAAAAAGTTAGTATTTTAAGCCCTTCAAAAGGAAAACTGTGTATTTATGTTAAATGGTGTTTAAATATACCACTGCCCATGATCTTGACTGGGACTGTAAATGCTAACACAGGGCAATATTATCACTATTAAGACAGCCCACTCTTCCATTTTTTTTATTCAAACAGAAAAATATATCGGGAAGTAATACATTTGAAAAATATGCTATATCTTTTCAGTGAGACAAAGATGTTCTGTACAACATTTTATTTTAAAAAAGCCATTCCTGTTTGTTGTTATAACACTAATTTGCAGTGTCTGTTACAAAAACCTTTAAAAATATATAATGATAAAATATACTATGTTAATTTGCTACTTATTTTGAAATTCTGCAAGGCAACAATTTCTACTAAATTAAAACATGATATTTACCTGATTTTTTTACCCTTGCTATTGTTTAACTTTATAGAATTTTACTTTTCCTTCTCCAAAACACAGTTACACACAATATAGTATCTTCCCTTAAACAATGGAGAATCCTTTGGCTTAATCATCTGAGTAAACACAAACTGTAATCACAGATCATCCTGCTTTTGATAGGCTTCCTGGAAAAGGGGACAATCCTTCACTTTAAAAAGGAATTCTCTTTGCTGCCGGTCATACACTATTTTGATACTGAATTAAAGAAAAACACTGTGGATGAGGACAAACATGATTTATACTCCATTTGTGTCAGACCTGATACAGTATCTTTGATGTGCCTTCATAAAATTACTTCTGAAAATATCATAAATCACTTTTCACCATGCTGTTTTGAGATGTTTTCTCATGATGATCAGCAACGTATTACTACATTCAGCTTAAGAATTTTAAGTGACACACTGAATTCTGCTGGAAAAGCAGGATGTTATACAAACTGTAAGAAGAAGAATAAGAATTAATTTCTGGCTACAGTAACTATTTGTTCTTGGTTAATCCCCTGAAATGAAACAACTTCATCCTGAATACTCTGTGAATCTAACTAAACATTTTCTTCATACGGGTTACTAAAGTCAAAATTATTACTATTAATTCACCTATAAAGATAATATTTGGAGATCCAGAGAGGAGCTTCTTTTTGTTGTCTGCCTGATAAAGATCTTAGTTCAGGATGTAGCTATTAAAAAATGATAGGAAGTCCTATTTACTAAAAATTTATTAAAGAATTAGCAGTGTGCAGGCATTTGATTGTTATAAACCCACTCCTTTTTCCTTCAAAACCCAAGCAAAGTACCTGAGTTGGACTGAAATGGGGAGTAGTTTTGATTCAGAAAATTTACCTTCATGAAGAAGATCTCTAAAACAGTTTTAAAAAGTAGATTTACAAGTTAACATATCCCTGAAGAAAACAGTGAAAATAAAAAATTAAAAAGTGCGTATTCACAACATGAATGAATAGAGTAACTGAACACTTACCCTAAAGCTTGGAAAGATGGAATGGAACGTGCCCAATGCATGGACAAGAAAAGCAACCTGGAGGCAGACTCACAGATATAGTGAACATTAAGATATTCAGGCATAGGAGAAGGCATGGTGAGCTGGCAACCGAAATAATAAAGAAAAAAAAAAGCACAAGTCAGTTATTTTACTTGCTTCATAAAAAACATAAGAAAAAAACCCTCCATGACTGATTTTTAAGTGGAAAAGTAAAACTGTTTTTTAAATAAACATGAGATAATCCTGAAGTAAAATTCAATGACTGCCACCTTCATTTTTAGCCATGCTGTTATACCCTATAACTACAAAGCTACAAAAAAAGCAAAAACTTTGGATCTTATCTTAGATAAATATTCATGTCTGGGATACCTGGAGGTAGAAAATCCCAAATAAAACTCAACCTTTGAGACACTGAAAAAATAAATGTTTTAGAACGTTAATTGTAATTAGAATTAAGTTGTTTACATTTATATATAGACAAATATATTAAAAAATACAACTACAGAGACATCATTACTTTTTAAAGCTTCCGCCAGAGGTGTGGAATAAGTGGCCTGAAAAATTAGAGGAGTTACCACAATTCCTGGGGAGGGTGCGCGTGAATTCTATTTCACAGAACATATCTTTTTGTACTTTTATTTAATGCTTTACAAATAAATACATCAAAAGTCTTTTGATGTGAGTAAAATACCTAATGTATAGGTGCCCCCAAGTCCTAAAAATATAATCAATACACATCAGACAGGACCAGCTCTACCTTTCTCAACATATTTGAGTAAAATCAGTGGCATTACCTGCACATGTGAAGAATGTGGGATGACCCAAAACTGCTAAATACAGTGCTGTGGTATTATCTTCAGAAATTAATACTTAATATAATGATTTGGCTAACAAAAGTGAACAACAAAAAAAACCAAACCCTGACATTTGCATTAGAGAGAGGTTTATCTGAGTGATCAAAACGTGCTGATGAGAGGGTGTTGTGGTTTAACCCCAGCCAGCAACTAAGCATCACCCAGCTGCTCTCTCACTACCCGCTGGTGGGATGGGGGAGAGAATCAGAAGGGTGAATGTGACAAAATCCATGGCTTGAGACAGTTTAACAACAACAACAACAAGAGAGAAATAAAACCCAAGAAAGACAAGTGATGCAAATGAAAACAATTGCTTACCACCAACCGATGCCCAGCCAGCCTCTAAGCATTGGCCTGCTCCACGCAAGCCTCCACTCTAGTTTTTACTGCTGAGCATGACACCCTAGGATATGGGATACCCCTTTGGTCAGCTGGGTTCAGCTGTCCCAGCCGTGTCCCCTCCCAGCTTCTTGTGCACCCCCAGCTTACTCGCTGGTGGGGTGAGAGGCAGGAAAGGCCTCGACTCTGTGTAAGCGCTGCTCAGCAGTAACTAAAACATCCCTGTGTTATCAACACTGGTTCCAGCACAAATCCACAAAACACAGCCCCATACTAGCTACTGTGAAGAAAATTAACCCTATCGCAGCCAAAACCACCACAGAGGGGTAAAGCTATAAAATGCCAGGTACTGAGGAAGTTTTCAAAGGAGCAAGCTTTTTGACCTGTCTGTGAATAATAAGATGAAAAAATTGATAGAAGAATTTCTGCAGGCTTGTAAAAAGAGAAATAAAGCTAGAAAACACATGGCTCAACAAAAAAGAAACCATATTTTCCCTTAATGATTAAAGTCAATTAATACCATACTAAAATAGGGCATATACACAGAGGTGAAACTGACAAATACACTTGAAAGTCTCCAAATCCAGTTGCAGATTGCATCAGATCCACTTGTTAACACGTGAGGATGTGGATGCTGACTCTCTGCTTTGTGTGGCTCTTGTCTGTATAAGTCCTTTTGCATGGATTACCTAATATTTCTAAGGTAAGAAGCTATAAGATAAATAGTGCAACTAAACCACTGAAGAGAGCTGTACATTTTCCCAAACGAAGAGTTAACCAGTGAACAAAAGCAGTGCATTCATCAGAAATGAATGCATATACCTGAACAAATAGTTATTGTTCTAAGAAATTCAACATAAGATTTAATTAGATCATTATATTACTATGTTAAAAGGGTTATAAATAGTCAACAGTAAAAGAAGTATCAAGTACCCTGAATGCTACATGTGCATCGCTGAGTAGTGGCCCCTCTATTTCAACAATATTCATGCTTGTTTCTCCACCAATCAGCTGTACACCGGCTTCAACGCTTTCAGAGTTCTGACACGCTGCACTCTCTCCTGGATTTAATGCTTTTGCAAGAGTATCAAATGCCCTGTGAGAGCACAACAAACAAACAAAAAAGAAAATAAAATTTCATTTTAAAGACCATTTCAATTTAGGAGGAATCCGCACATGTCTGAAACCCATATTTGGGCGTCAAATCTGGGTTTCAAAGAACCATATTTGGAAAATAAAAGTCAGTAGCATGGTTTTCCTGACACTCCACTGAACAAAATCCCTGAAAAACTCCAACTTACAGTGGCTCTGAAACACAAATTAGCAGCAGAACCTGTTCACACTAGTTGCCAGCAAATTCACAGTTTTGACATATTGATAGTGCTGCTGAATCACAGTTTGCCTTTCAAGATCTCTTTAGTGATGTTTACTGAGAGCGCTGGCATAAGCGTTTTGAGGACATGATCATCAGACTGCTGTTAAAGCAACTTAATGCAAATATAAATTTTACAGATTTTTGCTGCTGTGAAGAACAAACAGAATAAGCTGTTGGGTTTTTTTTGTTGTTGTTGTTTTAAAGTAACGAGTTGTGGGTAGGTTGTTCAACTTAACTTGAAAAGACTGTTTCAAAATATGTAAGAGAAAGCACTCATGCTTTCAGTACCATCCTTAGTACCCTTTGATGTGGAGCACTGACTCCTGTCACATGCATAAACGTTACAGGGGAGATGTCAGGACAAGCACAGATACATAACTCATTATTTTGTTGTTTGATAACAGATTTGTTGTTTTTCTGTTCACGAATATACCTGAGAACCACAACTGATATAGCTTCAATCAAAAATGTACAGACTTGATCACTGCCTACAGGCAGATGACATATCCTGACAGCAGTATCATTTTTATACAGTGTTGCATGAAAAACTTCTGCACCCTGGTCGGAAAACTTTACAAAAGCTGATTGTCACCTTGTATGTAGAGCTGATTCTCAATTTCTAGAGACATGTTTATTACCGCAGAATCTAAAATCACGGATTTAATGCCAAAGTCTGGAGTAGAACTTTGCCACCCTCTCTTTCCCCATACTCCCTAGCTATCTAAATTCATTAACATCCTAAAAAAACCCAAACCTAAATGTTAACTAAGTTTGACATAACCATTTACAACCAAATGAAACATCACAGTAAAAGAGCTGCTGACACTGCCTCAGGCTTGAGATGGTAAATGAACTAGTTTTTGGTCCTACAATGGGCTGTATCCCTTGATGCATACACATGACGGTGACTGGGGCAAGCACAAGTGGACTAACAGACGTAAGTGGACTATACAGATACATCTGGGACTTCTGTCTCTGGTATACAGAAGTAGGCATAAAGGGAATGCACTTGGGGGTAAGCCCTAGAAGTTATGTTATTAGGCTCCTGCTAGGAGGTCTAAGTTTCAGGTCCTGCAGGCCTCACTCTTAGCAGTGTTAGGTAGAACAGGCAAACCCAGGAGCTCAGTGGCAGCTGCTTCCTAGGAAAAATGGGATCTCTGCAGGGCTCTTCATGTAGCAGGGACAGAAATGTAAGAGAGGAACAAGATCACTCCTTTCCCAAAAAGGAAAATGCCATAGGCATCTGCCACGATCCTGTATTTATTCTAGTATAGGCTGAAGATTCCTTTTTTGAATAGGGTGGGCAGATACACTGGTTAACCATGTCTGCCTGTGATACTTTGATTCCAACTTATTCTTGAATGTTTGCCTGCAAAGAAATCTTCTCCCTTCTAACTCCTAAGCTGGCAGTAGTAAGCCAGCAGAAGTCAGTAGAAGCTTTGCTTCCTCGTGGCTCAGCATTGTGGGTCCTTTTCATACATGAAGCCCCAACGTGAGCAATGATTGCAAGGTAAAACACCAAGGAAAAGACAATCTGGAATGAAGCTTGCCTGGAAGCTGCAAAAACTAGCCCACAAAGTGAGAAAATGGCATGAACAAATTTGGTTCTCTTTTTGTCAGGCTCAGTCACTAACAGATATATAGGACTGCTGATAAACTGTAAAAAACGAACATCAATAATGAAGCTATTAGGGGGCAAGGCATATAACATTACAAAATAAAAGCAGCAGAATGCTAGCAGCAAAGCTGTACACTAAATTTGTGTCACCAAAAGTGAAAGTTTAACTACTGTAAGCTGCAAGCAATGGAATATAATAAAATACATTAAAAACATGGATGGTTAAAACTTGCTTCCTGAAATCCCTTAAACTCCTTTTCTTCAGCAAACATCTGTGTCTCTTAGATCCTGCTGGCATAGGGCCTGGCAAGGGAATCAAAGATAGAGATAAAAATTTTAGTTTCTGCTTGGGTAACAAATTCCCTTTCAGAGGAATATTTAATTTGAACCTCCTCACTGGAAATCTATTCGGTAACCTACCGGACAAGAGCACGCATTAAGCTGAGTCAGAGTTCTTTCAAGCTCTCTGGCTGAGAGAACTTGATGCCTTTTCATAAACCGGTTTTCAAAACTGAACAGAAACACTGAAGTTGGCAAATGCAAGCATCTGAAAGTGCCAGGAAATAAAGAAATGAAAGGTTACTACATCTATTTGAACAGCCATAGTATTGAATGAAGTTTATCAGCATGTACAACAATACTTTTTACACAGCGTATTCTTATATTCTTTACCTAGGAGAACACAGCAAAGGCCCAAATCAGCACCTATATGAAGTCACTTTCAAAACAGCGTATAAAGAAAGGAGTGGAACAAATATATTCTGCTTGCAATTGCACAAAGCAGTAGAGACCATAGGGGAAACCCTGTATTTCAGTCAGTACAAACTACTTCCCTATATACCGATCTTTTTTCCTTGATAGATTTACTCCACATACACTGTTTCAAAACAGCACGTACAATGTAGATGGTGTGTAAAGGAATATTGCTGGGACAGCTGTCAGAAGCTTGCATGAGATGACAATCAAGGCAGAACATGATTGTGATTGACAGAATAACTGAGTACGTACTACATGAAGTATCTTACACTTAGGTTCACCAAAATGGCTCAGTTACAAACTTGTGCCTTGCACTGGTTTTAAGATACTCATTGAATGTATTTGTATTGATGGTGAGAATTCTGTGACTTCTCCTGTGTAGGAAGAACGTGCTTTTCAAGCTTTGAAGGCAATTAATAGTTACAGGCATTAAACTACTTACACAGATGAGATCTCTAAGAAACAGTTTTCCAGGATGATACAAAGTACTAAGACTATTGTACAAGGTCTAACACACATTATTTAAGGCCAACCAAAAGGTAAGATAAACAGCTCTAACATTTACATTGGAATTAATTTCAAGTACAAACAACTGAAAGTATTTATTTTTCAAATAGAAGTTCCTTATGATTTCACTTGGAAGAATCTTACAAGATTTATATTCTACATGAGCTTAGGCTGTTATTACCATTTTTAATGCAGATAAATTTCCTACCCTGTGATGATTTAATTAATGGTCTGAGTGGACAGAGACCGTCTTGAAAAGAATAGTATTTTCAAGAGCAACGTGCCTTACCTTGTAACATCACTACTAGCTTGTTCTTCTTGCTGGAGTTCAGATAATGACGCATCTCCATTACTTAAACTCTCAATCATAGATAGCTCTGTACTGCTTTGTGACATGTCTTTGCATTTACTGAGATTTGCTAATGAAGTCACCACATTTGCCAGTGTACTTAAATCTCCCTGACATGCTTCAACCTAAGGGAAAAGTAGAACTTTTAATTCTCTCATATTGGCAGAAGTTAACTTGCAATAGAAGAATCTAACTTTTACATAAATGAATAATTGAGCATGTGAATAGACCTGTAAGAAAATTATTGTTTTCAGTAAATGGGTAATTGTAATGCAGCAATTACACACTGTGCTGCTTCTAAAATATGAAATATTTAGACATTTACTTTTACTTGGAATAGCTATCTACTTCTTCCAGAAAGAATGCTACAGATGGTAAGCAAGTGCTGAAAGAGAATTTATAATTTCCACTCACTAGTCAGTCACCAGGACTATACGACTGCACTACATTGTATTTTTAGCATCTTCCTTCCTTCCTCATGTAAATGAGTCAGTAGTAATAGGGTAGGAGAATGTTTGAAAAGAAAGAATGGATGAAAAGTCACCTTTAGAAGCAAGCAGAAGAAGAATTCTGCTGCAGCCTTTTTGGTTTTTATGTCTTTATTTAAACTGCAAGGGAACAAGGTGATTCAGGACTGACCAACAACTCGGAGAGGCAGTAACACATGTTTCCCACCCTGCCCCACAAAAAAAAAATTAAGGAAAGTGCATGATTACAGACAAGTATGCTGCTACTAACACAAGCATGCTACATATCATTTAGCTTGCGCTACGAACAGAGCCAGGAATGTGAAATGGAATCAACAACTTCTGACAGGGCCCTCTGCAGACAGAGCAAGCGAAACAAAATGCATGGAAACAGTACGAGGTAATTTAATATCAGCTACAAAAATACAAAAGCTTCCTACTGTGCCTGTGTAGGGAAGTTACCACATGGTTTCAGTGGATCAGTAAGCGTAACAAAATAGAAACAAAGGAAAAGCAGCTCAGAAATAAGATTGTTGCTGAGATAGCACTTATTAGCTTTGCAAAAAAAATTAGCAATTCAGGGGAAAAAAACCTAACAGTATTTATGAAATGCACTGTGATAATGATGTGTGAGGTTTTGCAAACATCTCACTTTATTGGGGCAAAAGAAATACCCAAGTGTCAGGATTACCCAATACAAAGGAAAACAAGGTAGCCCTTAAAGCTCTCTAAAAACGTGGAGGAAGGCATTTACTTTGTAGAGTTTAGCATTTTCACCATACAAGGCTAAAGCATTCTTGTGAAGAGAAGGCATTTACAGCACTGGATAATGTTGTAAAGGAGTGTTTTAAAAATAAATTTAACAGAACAGAAGCACAACGAATCGGAATCCTTCCGTCCCTACAAACTCAATTACAGCAATCAACTGCTTAATGTATCAATCATATCATCATATACCTTATCTGGAGTCATCAGCACAGTAGGCTCATTTTTTATTGCAGACTGATGAATGTTAACAAACATTCCTGATTCCAGCAGACCTGTTGATCTGACACAAAACAGCACAAATTTTAATTTTTATTAATTTTAAAATTAATTTTTCCTGTTTCAGGAAACAGGAGCTGCTTCTGAGTAGAATCTACATACCTTGCTGTTTCATTGTCTGTTACAAAAGTTGGAGTTGCAGCTAATGGACTACGAAGATCTTTCCGAATGTAGATCTTTTCTGTAGAAGCTGCACAGTTTGAAGATTTTTCTCTTGACACTTCAATAGGTTTCCTCTCACACTGCACAGCTAACAAATCAATATGCAACTATTAAGTCACATCCCAAATTTCAGACTAAGAAATAATAATTTTTTCCCTCTCTTTATTTAATCTGCAACTTTAATAATGATTCTGAAAATAACAACAACAAAATATCCCATAACCAATAAACTAACAACTTGGGTAAAGAACAACACAGTGATTTGATTTGTTCTTAATGAAATAATGTAGTAGTCAAAGTCTGAGACCAAACATACAGACATAAATTTTTCAGGTTAGAATTAAGGGAGAAATCCCCTTATTTTTAATGTGGATTTTTAAGTGGAGGCTTACAGCTTCTCCTTCTCTCAGTTTCACTCTCCCACGCATTCAGTTCATTCCTAAAGGACATGGTAGCCTTTTCCATGGATTGTGGGTCTGGGTTGAACCAACATAAATTTATGCACTTAAAGAAGTTTCACAAGTTAGGTCATTAGACAATAAAGGGGGAAAGGGACATTCACAAAGTTCAGTTCAGACCACTTAAGATCTGGGAGACATCCTGACCTACAATCACTGACTTTACAGAAGCAGCAGATTTTCAATTAGAATAGCTCAGTGAAACTAGGTGGTATGAATCTGGGCTTTAGCCTACAAATACATCACCTTCCTTTGGATGGATTAGATAAAATTAAAATGAACCTTATAGTATTATACCCTACAGGGAACTCTCTAGCTTCATGGAATAAAGCGAAAAGAAACCAACTTACAGTTTGATTTTAGAAGTTTAAAAGGAAAATTTAATTTCTGGAAGAATAACATAACTAACTTAAGACTGTGTTACTGTAAAAATCAATAAAAGGTATTTACAAAATACAAATCTTTTAAAAATACACAGTAAGTTGTTCTTCCACAATTTTAAAGTGGTGCAAGTAATTTTATAGATTGGAATAAGATCCTGAAAGAGAGTCACAAACCAGGCCTATATGTAATTTAAAATATGCATCGAATCACCAGCCTGATAAGCACCAGCTCGCAGAACCTCTTTAATATTGTACTGGACATAGAAACTGTTTAAGCCTATAAAGAGAATCCTGAAAGTTCATTATTTCAAAATACAAAAGCAAACAGGAAAAGGAAACTAATTTTTTTTTCAATTATACAGTTTTGGAAAATCTGTAACTAAAGAAAAAAAATAAAAAGCTTTCAAGTTTGTGATGCTATTCGAATTTGTACATTGATAAGTATCATAAAAGCAAATGTCATAGTATCATGAAGTATTGACAATGCCATTAAAACTAGCCCGTAACGCACGAATGGTGCTATGACAGGGAGAGAGATGGAGGCAAATGTCTTTTATCTTCCTTCACTAACCCTGTGCTTGCTAGCTGGATCCGAGTTTGCTGAGAAAGGGCCAAGACTTCTTCAAGGGACAAATAACCCCACTGAAGGAGCTACAGTACAAGACGGTGCTAAGTTTTCTTTCCTCTCCCCACTCCACTGAGGAATGAGACTTCTTATGCCAAAACACCCCTGTCCTCCACTCAGTATTCCCCCACAACCCAGAGATCCTTTTCCTGTCTGCTGACCCCCAATGCCAGTGTTCTGTTCTGCTTGAAAAGTGTTCCATGGTGGGGTGAAGTACTGCATTAGAGGGTAAAGATCCACTTTCACCACCCCAGCTTTTCCTCCCTTTCTCAATTCAATTCCTCTGAGCTGGAAAAGTGTTACTGGTTTCTGCTGGCAGAAGCAGGACTGTAAGGAGGGGAACATCCACAGAGGTTCAAGAGGGTCAGCAAAATAGAGCTGAATGGCAGACAGCAGAGCACAAGGCTAATACTGTGTGTATAGCAACAGCGTGGCAGTATTGGGGCTGAAGACTTCATCTATTGCTTGGTTTTCTGCATATTTAGTATTCTGATACTGCTGTGGTATTACAGTATCACTACACCCAATGTATGGAAATCTAAAAAGGAACTTGAAATTCATAGGAATACGTAAGAACTGATCTCTAGATCACTATGGATCTCTGCCTTGTGAATAACTGTCTCTGCAGAGCTTTGCCAAGAGCGAACAGCAATTGCCAGCAACCTCAGCAGTGGAAAATGTGGCAAGAAGGTAGAAGGATTAGAAACGTTCAGCAGCTTCACTTACACATAGGAAAATTGAACTGCATACATAAAAACCGAACATGAAGACATGCTTGACATTTGCAACCTAAGAATAACTTTTCCCTCATGCAATGTGCTTATTAAGTTAATCAAGCAATATGTACACTTGAAAACATTTCAGACGTCTGATGCGCCAAACTTGCACAATTCTTTAAAGGAAGAAGATACAATTATTTAAAAATATAAAATCAAGATAACAACTTGTATTAATACAAAGCATATCTTTTGTAGCACAAACTTTAACATAGCTGCCAGCTACAATAATTTACACTTATTCAGACTTACAATCTTGTTTCATGCCAAACGCGATGCATCTCTGCAGCCTACAGTACTGACATCGATTCCGGTGGTGTTTGTTAATGACACAGTCTTTTGTTCCTCGGCACGAATAAACTAAATTCTTCCGTATACTCCTTTTAAAGAATCCTTTGCATCCCTCACAAGTTACTGCTCCATAGTGACGCCCTAGTTACAGAACAACATAAATCACAACATTAATTTTACACTGTAATTTTTTTTAGAGTTTATATTTATTAAAAACAAAGTATTTGCTATTTTACCCAGAAAAAGAATACTTTTTCCCCCATAGATTACAAATCTTAAAATACATCGTGGCTACAGAACAACATGAAGAAGCAGGTGAACCATTTTTCTAGTTTAAAGCATTTGAACAGGACAGATTTTATGAACAGGAAAGTTGCTTATTAATTTCTTGCTGAATCTGTTGACAGTGGTGTTAAAAAAAGCTAAGAAAAGAGGTTAGCAAGAACATAGAAGAAAACTTTTAATTTATACATTTTTTTTAGTGATTTTTTTAAAAGTGTCCCTACAGTCAAGCCCTGTTATTGCTCATTACCAAATTAGCTGTCAAAACTGTATGCATTAAATCTAACGGATCCATGGAAAGCACAAACATGGCATTTGACAGCAGTAGGCAATCACTTCAAAGCTTTACTTTCATCTTTCATTTTCCTACAGAGTAATGGTACATCCTTAAGCTCTTTCAGTAAAACTTCAATGACAGAATAATCTAAAATAGCTATTTTTTTTTTAAAAAGAAATCAGTTCTCCTGTGAATTTTCTGATATATACTACTAATATATAAAAATATCTAGGATATACTCTACAAAAAAGCCAAGTTTAAAAGCTATTTTTTAAAAGTATTGTTTTGATTCTGCAATAGCACAAACCACAAATATTACTAAAACGTACTGATTTTGATTCAGGCATGCTTGGCAATTCCAACAATTTTAATTCTATGATCCTGAAAAAAAATCTAAAACCGAAGATCACAGACAAACACACAAAAAGGCACCAAGGCTGCTCTTTAACCTAAGTAGGGCATATTTCTGCAATCTCAAATATGAACTAATGTATGGGAAAATACATTTTTAGGTTCTTTCCTTAGACCTCACAGACTTTTCAGATACATTAACCTTGCCAGCCTGAAGTTTCTAGAAATTCTGATAGGTTTTCTAGATTCCTTTATCACAACCACATTATCACACTATTAAAATATGACATTTATGAAAATTTATTTTATATTAAAAGAATATAATTAAAAGCAGTAACATTTTAACAGCAGCTGGATTGTGAATACTTAGTTTCCGTCCTGCAAAGTGCCTGGGCTGCTGCTTCACCTGCTCTTTGATGTAGCTTCTCGGACTTCAGCTTGGAGGTGATGGCAAAGCAGTTCGCTTGACACTGCTTGTCACACAGGAGGCTCCCCAGGACCTGCAGCTGCTCAGGGAAACATGGCACTCTGCGCAAATTCACTACCATTGCTCGACAACCCTTGGACAGGAGTAATATCTCCTGGGATCTCCAACCTCTCAAGGAAACCTCCAGCCTTCTACCGGGAGCCAGAGGAATCCTGCCAAGTGGAACAGACTAACTAGATCTTTGCCTTGTGTTTGGCAGAAATTTGAAATTTCCTTTGAGATGGGTGAAATCTGACGTGTATTTAGAGCTCTAGGAACTATAATTTTTATGCTAAACTTTGCTGCAGTAGAAAATTTTTTAAATTTGTTTTTTCTTCTACACAGTTTGATCTACATCCTACTACTTCTCATGGTGATATCTTAACATTAACAACTTCTTCCCCCTGGCACCCCATTTTTATACACTTTATTTCTATTGCTTTTCAAAAGGAGCATCTAACTGCAGCTGTCATATTTTGACATTACTGGAGGTCCATCACACAGACCTCGCTCTGACAAACCATAAGAATTTTCTGATGGAGCAACCATTTCCCTACGTAGTCTAATTTTAGCGAAGTAAAGAGCAAAGATCAATGTCTCATCTCTTTCACGCTCCATTATCTTCTGTAACAAAGAAAGTGCAAAGAAAAAGGAGCTTTCAGCTAAAGCATGCTGAGGAAACAGCCCTTGTAGTTCGCTCTCTCTCTCCTTTCTGTTTTCTTTTTCAAATAATAAAAGACAAGACACCCTCTCAGTAATTCCACCTCTGACAGATCTGGAACACCTGATGGCAGGCACACATGCAAAGTGAATGTGGGAGACAGAGTCTGCCAGCACACTGCTCCTGCTATTCTTCCTTCTAGTCTCTTAATATCATTACACAAAATATAGCGCATGAAACATTTTTCTTTTCTTACCTTAGCACTCTACTTTGGTGGCAATATATGAATACACCATTCTTAAGCTGATTTTTTATTGGAACTATAATGCATTTTTACAATTTTAGCAATGGTTCTTCAAATAACTGTCCTGCATAAATCTTGCATTAGCTCTTTTTTCATATACTCCCTTGCCTACTGGTTTCATATTTAAAATAATGAATAGGTTTCTTATATATTTTAAGAGAACCTGTCAACAATAATAAAGTTCACCACATGGTCTTATTTTAAGGAAGAAAAAGCTCTCAACATTGTTGCTTAAGTAATTTTATCATCCAAATTTTTATAATAGAAAATAGAATTTATCAGCCTAAGAAAAAAAAGAAAAAATTATCTGGTAGAAAGCATTACGTTTTTGATGTAAACCATCAATAAGTAAATCCACTCATGGACACTAGAGTAACATTTAATGTAATTCTCCACTGAAAGCGTAGCTTATCCTTAGTGTTTGTGCGTGTGTGCCTGTATGTATATATGTATATATACGTATATGCATGCAAACCGTTGTATAGCTTCAGAAGAATTTTAAACTGCTTTTACAAAATTGCACCGCCATAAAAAGAAAAAAAAATAAAGAAAAAGTAAATACCTGATGCCTTGTCTCCACATACAACACACAGTTCAAATACTTTATTTAGGCCCTGTTCATTGGGAGAGTTGTCTGTTAAAATCTGGAAGAAAGTATGAAAGAATTTAATTTTTCTTTTTTACCATCAAGAAAGTTTAAAATCAATCTCACGCTTGTGGTTTTCCTCTAAGATAGGGGACCAAATCAACAAAGTATGAAGTTTTCTTGACTATATTTTACAGTCTTCATAGACACAAAGGAGCTACCTGCCATGCCATTAAGCTCCTTTTCAGGATGGAACAAAAGTTTTACTTGTAATACCTCTAAAAAGACTTCAGGATTTCCTTTATTTAAATACTACCTCTGCAGAACTGATTGACATTTTGAAAAACAGTTTGCATCTGTATACACTTACCTTTAGTTCAATTTTGGTTTTATATCCTACTGACTCATTCATAGCAGAAATGAGACTACAGCATTAAACAGAAGGAACAAAACATCCCTTGTAAAGCCTACTATATTAAGATTTATTAACTTTTTTTTATAATACACATAAACAATGGACCAATAGAAAACATACTCTGGACACTATCATTAACCATCAAGTGCTATAGTTTGGCTTTTGGTAACAGTTTGACATTATTACAGTATTCTTGCCTTGTCTCATTCATTTATTTCTGGTACCTGTAAACTTCATCAGGCCCATAATATTAGAACCCCAGCACTACAGGGTAGGTGCTATAGCCTTCCATTTGATCTTTAAAAACTCTATCCCACTGCAACATAAACAAAGCATAGCAAAAAATTTAAAACAGGAACACATATGACCACAAGTAACAACAAAGATCAGCTTGACAATAATGCAAAGCGGAAACGAACGAATTATTCTTCCCATTAAAAAGAGTATGATTTAGAATTTTTAAGAGTTTCTAACTTCTACTGTGTCTTAATGTGAAGTCAGACTCTCTCATTCTTGCTTTGCATATTCAAAACAGGACCTCTGATAAAAAGAAAGATAACTTACTGAAAAAGAAAGTACCTTATCTTTTATGGAGAAAATGAAGAAATAACTTTTTCTTGAAAGTTTGTAAGCTAGTACAGGTGATATATATGGGAACATTTAACAGTCATACTTCTTTCTAGTTAGCCTTTATTAACAACACTGTCTCAGAGATTCATCTATGTTTTCTTTTAATATCAGATATTCTTAAGAAAAATAGCATTGATGAGTAAAAGAATATTAAACTTTCATTCCTTCCTAACTTCTATTATTAACATTATGTATTTTAATTATATTATATAAAATATATATAAACAAATTCTAAGTCCTTCTGTAAATGAAACCTGCACTGAAATAGGAAGTTCCGCATGAGGAAGGACTACAGAATTTGGCCCACGAGGAGATAAAAATCCCAGTCTCGGAGAACTCATCAACTGACCTTGAACATGAGGAATAAAAAGATGAAGGAGAATCACTGAAGGTGAAACACATGGTGGGAAAAAGGACTTTGCCAAATGAGTCAAAGTAAAGATAAGAGACAACAAAGGAGAGGGTTTTTGCAGAGCAAATGAATGGGCATTTAAGTGAAGGTTACAGAAGAACAACAAAAAAAGGTGAAACTGCAGATGAAAATATAATTTAGGGGAAAAAATATGAAAGATCCCAAAGAGGATACAGTCGAACAACAAATGAATGGTACTCTGTATTTCACCAGCTTTAAGTGGGGGAAAAATCTCTACCCATACATGTTAACTGACAACAGGAAAATCTAAAGTGACAGAATAGTCCATTGTCTCTCAAACTAACCTGTTTTGCCCAAACTGCAAAATCAGAACTGAAGCTTTTAATTTTTTGTCCAGACTGTCCCTATACCTGACTTTTGTCCTTTAAACCAGTGTGGCACACTTCTCATCTGTTTTATGCTTTTGCTACAGTTTAATTAAAACACAAAATATATGATACTCCTAAACATGCTTAAATGCCTCTCAACAGGATTGACTTTTGTTACTGCTCCCGTATTCATGGCAATCAAATTCTTTGGAGCAAGGACCTTGGGTGTTTATTTGCAAAGATTTGTGAGTTTCAAAAACAATACGCAATATACAATGCAGAGAAATGTTTCAAGCTTGGACAACATGTGGGTAGTGAATCAGAGTAGCAGACTGGCTCTGAGAAGAGCATACACTAAAAAAGATCAGGGGTCTTCTTTAGGGAAAGAGATTACTTGAAAGAGCATATGATAGTGGCTTATAAAAACAATAGAGTCTTTAATTGCTGTTTCTTATAGTGCAAGAGACACCTAATTAAATATTTCTCTCAGAAGATTAACTACAGTATTCTTTGCACAACATACAATTATACTATTGGATATTATACAGACCAAAGCATATATGGTCTATATAAATAACAAAAAAGATTATTAAACTTTAGTGGCAGCTATTGAATGTGATGGTCTCACTGCAATCTCCAAATCAGGGGGTTGCTCTAAGCCATCAACTAATGGAAGTGAAAGGATATGCTCAGAAGGATCATTATTTACTTGTCTGGTTGTTATTGCCTTTCCTTAAGCACTTGCTTCTGACCATTGTTTAAGTTTAAGACACTAAGTGGGCTGTAGCTACGCTAACGTTGCTTCGCCTACCACTGATGTATTTGAACAGCAGCATAAATGTACATGGGTAAACAATATGCAATGACTACGCTTTAGCTGGAGTACAGTAACCTCCTACTTCATGGTGAAGGAGCTCGCATCTCCCAGGTCTTCTGTGCATGTTCTTCACGCCCTTCACATCAGTGCCATCCCATCCTTGCCATGTGAGGATATAGGGCAGACACCTTGGAAGTTGGAGGGTGAAGACTGAAGAAAGCAGCACATAAAATGTGCAGGGGAGTGAGGTGCACTAGGGACCAGATAAGGGAGTTACAACCCTGACTAGTTACAATCTCACATCTTTAGTGCTATTTTCACACCCCCACTGAGTGATGTACTTCCCTATTAAACAGTCTCTCAGAGAAACTACCTTGGAGTACAATTCACACAGGTGAACAGTAGTTAGAACAGTGTACGAAAAGGAAAACAAGCAGAAGGAAATTGTTCAGTGATAAAGACAAGGGAGAAAAGAGTATGTTTTCAACAATACATGAAAACAGATGGAGAGTCAATGAAGCAGAAATAAAGGACTGTTGGTACAGCAGGAACTGGAAATAACAATAGAAATAACAGTATTCTTTCTAAACTCATGAGCCAGGGTATAAATTCTAAAAGCAATAAATTTGCAAAAAAAAAGTTTTGTTTATAATTTCTAAGTATCCATACTGAGTCCTAATCCAAGGGAAAGTATATTGTTAAAAAAAAAAAAACACAACTCAAAAAAGGAGAACCCAGACAGACATATTTGGAAATAAAACATCTCTTCTTATCCCATTTGCACCAAAATTATGAAATAAAGTGGATTATCTACCTGGATGTGTTGTGCAGATATATCAGGGGATGCAAAAAACAGTTGGTTGACACCTGCAGCGTCTGGAGTTGCCAGGATAACTTTTCCTGGAGTGGAATCTTGTCTGGCAAGGATCACCTTGCTTGGGGTAGAGCCATCATGATTTGTTAAGATGAACTGCTTGCCTGCTGAGCTCTGATCAAGTGCTGTAACAATCTGAATCTTCTGGCCCGTCTGCTGATCTGTGACAATCTAATAATACATTTATCTCAAATTGTGGTATGTTAATTTAAGTTCACCTTTATGGCCCAATCTGGGCACTTGAAGAAAACGGGAATTTTGCCTTTGACATTTGTGAAGCAGCAGGATCGTCTTCTGCTCTGTCACACAAGAGTGAAGTAAACTCAGGTGAAACCTTAGATTTTCACTGTATTTGAAACACACTTCGATCAAGGGTGTTTGAAGTCAAAACTTGCATTCACACTCAAGTTTCACAAATGGCCTGTGCGTTTAGAACACTACCAAAACCCCTGACAAATTCTAGCATCCAGAATTCGATGTATCTCAACCCTAGCACCCATCAGGTTATGAGAAATCTTAACTCTTGAATTCACTGCATACCACATGAAGTGCTTAGCACCTCCCAGATTTGGCTGCTTAACAAGAAGCTTCTTAAAAACACAAATGTGGTCTTCCAAGTGAAAAAATGTAAGCATCAAGCAGAAAGAAAAGCAATCATCTTGTTGTGCCTATATATATATTTTAGGCTTCTTTTTTTTCTTGTCTTTTCATATATGTTTCTAAATAAAATAAAACAGAATTTTTTAAGAGGAAAAATTTACTTTCATGGATCATTTCATAATCAAGAACAGACCTACAGACTGTTTGTTACCATTTTATCCCTATTTTCAAGCACAGATGTAGTAGAACTCTATTCAATAATCCTCCAGTAAACTCAATTTTTGCCAGCTTTGTCAGAAGATTATAATCCTCAGAGAAAATAATCAAGATTCCATAATTCTCCTACTATAAATCTCACTTTTAGTGACTTTCTGCCTTTCTCCATCAAAATGCCTTTACAGAAACCTGCCTGGTTTATTCTGGAGACTAAGGAGAACCATTCTACAAAGACTGCTTCCTGTACACTATTTCTGAACTCCAGATCAATAAATTAGCTTCAACCAAGCATTCATGTCCATCTATCCATTCCTAACATTTATACGGTCCTTTTTACTGATGAAACAATTTAATTTATGGCCTAACATTTATAACTAGTTTCATGTAATTAGGGCAGCAATATTAACTATGTTTTCTAGGTGGAGAACAGGGGCACAAATAAACAGAATGAGGCATAATTTCACAAAAGTCTTTATAAACTTTGCTACTGCACCTTCACAACTACCTTATTACTTTCTCTAAATGTTCAACATACTTAAATGTTTCAAAAAGCCTGTGTATAGCTTATATTTTAAAAAGATAAGCAGCGAGAGATATAAATTATTGGGTACTTAATCCCAGCAGTTATAAATCAATATTGCCATTTTCAAATATACAGAATTTATGAGTTTCAAAATATACAGAAGTGATCTGGTCTCTTCAGGTGGCCTTTTACTATTAACATTTTAATGGCTAAAATTCCAAATTTTTTCTCTGCAAAACACAGTTAAAAGCTTATTTAAGAGAGAAGTCCAGGTAAAAGATGATAAAATTCCAGAAGCTAAAGATGTAAGAAAAGAAAGTAAATTATAATGAGATTTGGGATGTAGGGTAGGAAGACAATGCAAAACCCCTAACAGTAGTTATGAACACAATTAATACAGGGTTTTCCATTCAGTTCTCAAATATCCACGTCTGGCAGCATAAATGACTATAGCAGTCCCTTATTTCTCCTTTCTATTCCTTCATGTTGGTTCTATATTCTTTAGAAGGCAAACTTCCTTGTTATTTTAATTTTCTTTGCTTAACTGCCTCCTTCCACTCCATTTTTCTTCATTTTACAATCTTTATTTCTCCTGTGTCATTTCTGGCTATTGTCAAAGTAGCTGATGTTCGCTTCCCCTTCTCTCCAAACACATCTGCTTTATCAGGATTAGAAGAAATCCAATGCATGTTATCCTCAACAGGGTACATACCTGTACAAAAGCCTAACACAGAATACAGTGCTGTTTCTTGAATTTCCAGACCTGTTCTTTGTCTGATCTAAAATCTGTCTCCCTATCAAAACTTAAAAGTGCAACTATGTGTACATCAAAAAAGGCATATACTTCATCCTGTTAGGTTTATACAAAGTATATTGTAAAACTAATTCAAAAACCAGCATGTCCCGAATGGTCAAGATACAAATTTGAACTGAAGTTGAAACTATTTTTTGGATGTATCTTACCATAGAAAAGATAAAAATTATCTTTTTTCTACTGTAGTGCAGCTCCATAATTTTAAGAAGGTATGCATTTGTAGATAAATATGGCAGGACAGTAGGCAGAAGAACCATTGCCACCTCACACAAATCACTTCACCTCCTATTTAACAAATAGTGTCTCAATTCTTCAAATGGCTTCCTGCAGTTCTAGGAGGATGCTCATTTCGTTTTCACTACGTGATACAGTAGGTATAGTGTTACGTTAATATCCATACGAAGCTATTCAATCTGCACAAATGGTTTCTGCAGCTGTCAAGCATTTGACAACTGAGAAGAGGCAGAAGAGAAAGCGGTTTAAACTATTAAGCACAGTCTGTCTGCAGCTGACCTCTTATAGCCATATACATGCAAAAACTCCACCTAAATCGCAATGGGACTCTGAGAAGTGAAGCAGTCCACCAAAGTATAACAATGTGCAGGACCTAAATGTTGAGATAAGAGGAAAAAAAAACAGAGGGAAAAAGACAACCACTTATCTTCTCAAAGGAATCCATCAGGGCTCAGTGACAACATTTTATGTTTCCTAATAATCTGAAACTCAATGTCACTAAAGGTATCATGTTAATAAAACAGGAATATATTAATTCAGGATTCTCTGCTTAAAAAAATACCCTCTCCAGGGAGGCCCTGCACAGGGACCTGGACAGGCTGGATTGATGGGACAAGGCCAACTGTATGGGGTTTAACAAGGCCAAGTGCCGGGTCCTGCACTTGGGTCACACCAACCCCAGGCAATGCTACAGGCTTGGGGAGGAGTGGCTGGAGAGCTGCCTGGAGGAAAAGGATCTGGGGGTATTGGTTGACAGGCGGCTGAACATGAGCCAGCAGTATGCCCAGGTGGCCAAGAAGGCCAACGGCATCCTGGCTTATATCAGGAATAGTGTGGCCAGCAGGAGCAGGGAAGTGATAGTGCCCCTGTACTCGGCACTGGTGAGCCGCACCTCGAGTACTGTGTGCAGTTTTAGGCCCCTCACTGCAAGAAGGACATTGAGTTGCTGGAGCGTGTCCAAAAAAGGGCAACAAAGCTGGTGAAGGGTCGGGAGAGCAAGTCTTGAGAGGAGAGCTTGAAGGAACTGGGGTTGTTTAGCCTGCAGAAGAGGAGGCTGAGAGGAGACCTTATAGCTCCCTACAACTACCTGAAAGGAGGTTGTAGTGAGGTGGGGGTCGGTCTCTTCTCCCAGGTCACTAGCGATAGAACGAGAGGAAATGATTTTAAGCTGCATCAGGGGTGGTTTAGATTGGATATTAGGAAAAAAGTCTTTACTGAAAGAGTGGTCAGACATTGGAACAGGCTGCCCAGGGAGGTGGTGGAGTCTCCATCCGTGGAGCTGTTCAAAAAACATGTAGATGTGGCACTTCAGGGCATGGTTTAGGAGGCATGGTGGTGTTGGCCTGACAGCTGGACTTAATGATCCTAGAGGTCTTTTCCAACCATAATAATTCTATGATTCTATGTACTTCATTTAAGCACCCTGATAATAATAGAGGGTAGTATTTTCCTTTATTGCTTTTAAGTCTTGTCCATTAACAAGTTTTGACTTCTATTTGAGCATCACTTCAATATATTAAATACCTCAATAATCCTGTGTTCCTATTTTAGGGGGAAAGAAAAGAAGTGTCTAAATACAGAGAACTAATCCACCTCTTTAAAACAGAGGTGGTTTTGAACAGAAATATCTGTTTAACAAAAATTGTGACATGCAACTTTTATCCTAGAGAAATGTTAGCGTTCCCTAAAAAGGGTGACTAATGAACATTTTAAATAACTTTTTACTCAGGAGTTTGTATTTCAAGATTTCAAATAACTATTTATGTTCATTTAACAATAATAAAATAAGGGAAAAAATATTGTTTGAAAATACAAACTCAAAATCATAGAATCACAGAATCGTTAAGGTTGGAAAAGACCCTTAAGATCATCGAGTTCAACCACTAACCTATCACTGCCAAGTCCACCACTAAACCATATCCTCAAGCACCACATCTACCCTTCTTTTAAATACCTCCAGGGATGGAGACTCCACCACCTCCCTGGGCAGCCTGTTCCAATGTCTGACCACTCTTTCAGTAAAGACTTTTTTCCTAATATCCAATCTAAACCACCCCTGATGCAGCTTAAATTCATTTCCTCTCGTTCTATCGCTAGTGACCTGGGAGAAGAGACCGACCCCCACCTCACTACAACCTCCTTTCAGGTAGTTGTAGGGAGCTATAAGGTCTCCTCTCAGCCTCCTCTTCTGCAGGCTAAACAACCCCAGTTCCTTCAAGCTCTCCTCTCAAGACTTGCTCTCCCGACCCTTCACCAGCTTTGTTGCCCTTTTTTGGACACTCAATGTCCTTCTTGCAGTGAGGGGCCTAAAACTGCACACAGGACTCGAGGTGCGGCTCACCAGTGCCGAGTACAGGGGCACTATCACTTCCCTGCTCCTGCTGGCCACACTATTCCTGATATAAGCCAGGATGCCGTTGGCCTTCTTGGCCACCTGGGCACACTGCTGGCTCATGTTCAGCCGCCTGTCAACCAATACCCCCAGATCCTTTTCCTCCAGGCAGCTCTCCAGCCACTCCTCCCCAAGCCTGTAGCATTGCCTGGGGTTGGTGTGACCCAAGTGCAGGACCCGGCACTTGGCCTTGTTAAACCCCATACAGTTGGCCTTGTCCCATCAATCCAGCCTGTCCAGGTCCCTGTGCAGGGCCTTCCTGCCCTCCAGCAGATCAACACTTCCACTCAGCTTGGTGTCATTTGCAAACTTACCGAGGGCGCACTCAAGCCCCTCATCCAGATCATCAATGAAAGTATTGAACAGGACTGGCCCCAACACTGAGCCTTGGGGATCACCACTCGTGACTGGCCGCCAACTGGATTTTACTCCATTCGCTACTACTCTCTGGGCTCGGCTGTCCAGCCAGTTTTAAACCCAGTGCAGAGTGCACTTGTCCAAGCCGTGAGCAGCCAGCTTCTCCAGGAGAATGCTGTGGGAGACAGTGTCAAAGGCCCTACTAAAGTCCAAGTAGACAACATCCACAGTCTTCCCCTCATCCACGAAGCAGGTCACCTTATCACAGAAGGAGACCAGGTTAGTGAGGCAGGACCTCCCTTTCATAAACCCATGCTGGCTGGTTAAATTAATCAATTTAACATTTATTTTGAACATTTCACTGAGATGCGTATGTTCCTACATACTACTTCACTCTTCACATAAATTTTGCTTTGAGGAAAGTTTTCATTACTAAGTTTTATCTAATTTATTATTGATATTGGTGACATGTTTGTAGATGCCTGTTGCAGGAAGGATGCCATTTGACTGAATGTTGTTCCACACATCTCAAGAGACAACCACCGCCCCAAAGCGCTTACCATCCATTTTGAAGCAAGAATCAATGAGCATGGTGAAAAAAGACAAGGGACAAAGTAGCTGGGTTAGAAACAAGTGATCTTCCAGCTACATGAGATGATGAAACACTATATACAGGTCCTGGTACCTAGAAATATAGTTCTTCTATGTTCATCATATTTGCAGTAATTACAGTGCCTAAGCAAAAGTAGTTCTCCCCCTGCAAAAAAAGGTGACGGACAAGGGTTAGAAGTCTGCCACTGGCTGTGAACCAACAGAACTGTCCTGATGTTTAAAAATAAAGGCTCATGGGTTTGTATGTTGTCATCCCACTTTCAGACTCTAATCCTGAAATTACATATACAGGGACATTATAGCATAAAGGTATTGACAATGAAAACAGAGGATATAGAGATAGTGGTTAATTGATTAACAAAAATTAGTTAATAAAAAGTACAGCTCTACACAAAGCATAGAAAAGGAGTGGAGGTAGCTGAAAGAATAAGGATCTACTGGATAGATAAGACCAGTATCATGACTAGAGCACAGGTAGAGGGTGATAAAACAAAACAAAAGATCATGTATGGGGGGTGGTTATGAAGAGTCTTGGAAGGTTGAAAGCTTGAATGCAATGCACTGAAACAGGAAAAAACCAGTGGAAAATACTGAAGAGTGAAGCCAGCAAAAGAAAAAACAGCCAAGGTTATACTAGTAGCTGGCTCACTTAAATGAGAGTGTGCTTGTATGCAACAACATATATCTGAGAATATTTTAAATTTTTTTCTGCAGTTTATATTTTTCTCTAGGATTAAATTTAAAAATAAAACATTTGCAAGGACTTGCATTGACTTTTAAGGGATAAAATATAAAATTATATTCCCCAAATCCTCCTAATCTCAATATACACACACATCTATGTGGATTTAACTACCCATATTGCCAAAAACTTCCTACCCTCACTTGAATTGGACCTTATTACTTGGCCAGCCTATGAATTAGCATACCAGGACATATAACATCGGCTGGGACAACCAAAAACCAGTATCATTCTCTGACACTAGGTTGCCTTGCACTTTTTCATTACTTATATCAACACCCTGGCAGCCAAGAGGGCCCACTGTGTCCTGGGGTGCACCAGGCACTGTATTGCAGCCAGTCGATGGAGGGGATTGCCCCGCTCTGCTCTGCACTGGTGCGGCCTCAACTCAAGTACTGTGTGCAGTTTTGGGCGCCACAGTATATTAAGGATACAAAGCTACTAGAGTGTCCAGAGGAGGGCCACGAAGTTGGTGATGGGTTTAGAGGGAAGCTGTGTATAAGGAGCGGCTAAAGTAATTGGGTTTGTTCAGCCTAGAGGAGACTGAGGGGAGACCTCATCATGGTCTACAGCTTCCTCACAAGTGGAGGAGGAGGGGCAGGTGCTGATCTCTTCTCTTTGGTGACCAATGATAGGACCCAAGGGAAGGGCAGGAAGATGTGCTACGGGAGGCTTAGGCTGAATATTAAGAAAAGGTTCTTCACCCAGAGGGTGATGGAGCACTGGAACAGGCTCCCGAAGGAGGCAGTCATGGCACCAAGCCTGACGCTATTCAAGAAGCACTTGGGTAACACCCTCAGAGACATGGTATGAATTTTGGGGCTGTCCTGTGCAGGGATAGGAAATGGACTCAATGATCCCTGTGGGTCCCTTCCAACTCAGGACATTCTACGATTCTATACAATGCAGTATCTCCCTCCCTTCCTGCTCCAAAATATGGAAATGTTCCAACAACTCCGTTGAATTACGAAATCTAAAAATTATTCAGCTTTTGAAGAGCAGTCATTACAGTATTGGGACAAAGTCTTTTTCTGTTCAGTGGCTATAATCTTTTGTAAATTTTAAAATTCTTAGGAGAAAAAAGAAGCCTTGGAATGATGCTTTATTCGTGTTTATATAGAAATGGTCTCTGCCACCCAGGACTGAATATTTACATTCAAGCAAATAATATGATACAACTAAAAAGAACCATATGTGAAAAGTGGCAGAAATAACAGTTCGTCTCTGCTTTTAAAATATATCAGATGAAGCATACCTGTATACGTTGTGGTAAAGAGAGACGTGAATCTGAAGGAACAATCTGTATTCGTTGTGCTGCCCCATCCATTAGTGTTTGTGTAACAGCTCCCTGGGGACGGGTAATCTAGAAAAAAAGAAACAAATGTAATGGATTGACAATCGATATACTACCTTAAGGATGGATACACAACCTTAATGGATGAAACCTTAAGGCTTCACCAACTTCTGAGTTCTCTGCACAAAGCAATGGGAAGTTTGACACTCTTACTGTATAAGGAACCCAATTGCTTGTAATCTAATTTAATAGCTTAATTTTGCTAGTTAGAGATTTCTGTTTCACTGTTTTAAACCCATTCTGAAATACCTTCCAATTTGAAATTTAGACACATATCAGGGAAAACAATTCACTGTTGCAAGTCCAAGAATATTTATTACTGTTGATTTTCGTAAAACACATACTAAATACAATACCTTTCATCATAGCTGTGCTACATTTACACTAAAATATTTTTACCTTAATGGCATGCTTAAAACGGCAAAAGGAATTTTTGTGTGGAAACACAGCAACTGGCTTTTTCTGTCCTGATTCTATTATTCTGTTAAAGCAGCAAAAACAGAACAACAGAATTCTATATTGGGGAACTATCTAGAATGTTAGAGAAAATTGATGAAATGCATGAGGTTGGCAAGCAGTGTATCTTAAATTTAAATCTCTATGTCAATGCTCTCAGACACAATTTGTGGAAGTGCTTTAACAATTATTGATATTATAAAAATTCTTTACACGGTATAGCCAAAGGTATATTGGGGGAAGGTATTACTAATTAAATTATTTGTCAATAAAAATAAGAAGTACAGCTGCTATTTACAGAGGCTTGATCAGAAAGGCTGGGCTTTTTGTAGTACAACGGAAGTTTGTCTTCATAGACTTCACAGACACCTTCAAACTGAAATTTTTGTCTTAAATTCCTGAATAACTCCCCGAACTTTTTGCAGTTCAGAATCTCTGGAACATCCTGCAAATTTGTATCAATAATACTCCTCAGTTTTCACACCATTATAAAAATGCACCTCTTCAACTGCCATCCTCCCCACCCCTCCAAGAGTTAATATACAGAATATATATCTATATCTGCAGTAAAGGTACTGTTTCATAACAGGTTGAGAGCTTTTTTGTTCCTCCTAGATCAGCCTCCTTATTTTGCAACCACACCACCATGTAAATGCTAGTACCAGCAGAAGAAAGGAGGTGAGAACACACAGCAGGAGGTGACTCTGAGAAGGGGAAGGTGCGGTGGGTAAGACTTCCCCTTATAGCAGAAATACAAGCTCCTATCAGCCTAAAAGCCAATTTTGAAGATTTACTTGAAAATGCATTACTTGTGGTACCAGTCTCAGTTCTTAAAACCTACTTGCTCCTAACTCTTCAGTTTTGTAGGTAAAACGGGGTGGTTAGTCATTCAGTGATCTGGAACAGGACACTGATGCAGGTTAAAAAGCAGCCAGCAAATAGACTGACAACCAAAGGCTATTCCTAGCACAGATCAAACCTTCAATCCAGATGCCCACAATGCTCAGAAGCAGATGCATCAGAGGAAATGAGAGAGTGGGATTAAGCTGCTGGAGGGATTGCTTGAACTGCCAGCAGCATGAAAAGAAATGCCTGTCAAACAACTCCCCAAGCCATTTTCAAACACTCCTTCCTAAAAATACCTGATTTTTCATGACTATGAATACTTTCCATATTCAAAGAATTAAT
Organism: Phalacrocorax carbo; assembly: GCF_963921805.1. Lineage (NCBI taxonomy): Eukaryota > Metazoa > Chordata > Aves > Suliformes > Phalacrocoracidae > Phalacrocorax > Phalacrocorax carbo. The sequence continues at coordinate 50,983,649 of NC_087513.1, forward strand.
CCACTACTTTGCTGAAGTAAAGGACAAAGAAGAGTTCATTGTACAGCAAGATTCAGGGTTTGAAAGAGATACTTTCAGGCACTAAAATTCTACATCAGCCTTTCAAATGACATGTACACGTGGTGATTTACAGACAGCAGAGTTCTATGTGAATTTATCTTTGCATTACAAAACAAACTACATATTACAGGACTGTTTTACACTTGCTCCCTTAAAATGTCATGATCTAGCTGTTGTATAAGGTAAAACTGCTCTTCAACCCCACAAAATGTCAGCCTGACAGTTTTACTTCTATACAGCTTTTTTTAGTCCAGTTAAAAAAAATCCTGATAAGAATAACCACAGTATTTGTTAAAAATTATATTACGCATGTGTATCACAGACTCTGTTTCGGCAAAAACATACCCCTCCTCTGTTACTGTTACCTGGCAGGACTGTGGAAACAAACCACCGTGTACTTAGTGTACCCAACCACAGATTAAAGAAAGAAGATTGCTGCAGGCTCTTGACAGACAACTTCCCTACATGAATCAAGGAGTGTGATCTTGATGTAGAAATATTAATTATCTCACACTCAGCAAAAGACGATTAGCAGTTGGCAGAACTTGGAAAAGGTAAACATTGTGCAACGGTCCATATAGGCATGGCTGTAAATTCTTTTTTAAAATAAGTTTTACTTTTATGCAGAAAAGCCCTAAATTAACAAAAACACCTTTGTGAATGTCATCATAAAATCTCTTGTGATATTTTTGTGTTTTAAAATGCTTCATGAACAAGAATTAGTATTATAAAGAAATCAAAACCTATGTCACAGAATACTTCTGAGCATTATTTCAATGAGACACTGGAACACTTTCCATTCTCATCACAACTGTCTTTTTCCTTTCAAGTTCTACTCATGTAAATTTTTCTTGTAAATTCAACTAAAACTATTTCAACATTCAAGAGAATTACAAATGCTAGCAAAAATACTGCTAAAGTTCCATAGACCTTAAACTATGTTTTTCAACGTTTACATTGAATATGAACACCACTAAGCAATTACAGCTGGTAAGTCACAGGTAAGTAGGAATGTAAGACACTACCCGAAGGCGCCTGTAAGACCACTTTCCTTGCTGACTCCACCTTTCAGGCAGTGTACTCATGCATGACATCCCCCTTTGACGGTAATTTTGGCTTACAGAGTCCCACCTTGCACTGCCCTGGGTGATGCTTTTCAGTCTTTCTAACCATGTGTCATGTTGGGCTGCACCAGATAAGGGAACTGACCCCAACTGGGAGAAGACCTTCCTCCACTATCCCCTAATATTTTTTTTTTGCCCACCAGACAATGACACAGAGCGCTTACATGAGCAAGACTAGAATAGCGTGAGAATAATGGCTAAGTGAGGGCTGGGAATGCTTAAGCTGCACTGCTGCCTAATAAAACATGACAGTCTCGGGCACAGTAGAACCTTGCTAAAGGACACTGCTGACAGAACGATACCCATGAAAACTCTAAGGCTGCAGTTTCACTGTGAACAGAAACGACCAACAGCTCTCTGCAGTGTCACATCTCCACTCCCTCTGCCTTCTCCCCTGCCTTCCTTTGGCTATCTGCCATCTCCTTTACGCTGGCTCTGGTACTTGTTAGAGCCTTCTCAGAACCTACTCAAGGCACTAACCCAGCAGAAAACCTCCCAACTGTTTTGGCTGGGTTAGCTTTGCTGCTACTGTGGAAATTAAGTAAGGTCGGAAACAGAAAGAGGACCTTCCCTCTCCCATGGCACTGAGATACTAAGTCAGCTCAGTCTCTCATGGAATCACATTATGAAATTGAGAAACCACCCTCACAGAGGCTAAAAACCATCACCACACCATCTTCTTTTCCAAGTGGCACGTACACTTCGGTTAGCTTTGACTAGCCTGTACTTAAAAAAAAAAAAAAAAAACAAACACCAACCAAAAACCCCCAACAGGAAATACAGCCCTATTTAGACCTCTGCAAGGAATTATATTACCAAAATAAATCTACACTGGACACACCATTCTCATCTACGTAGAGGACAAGTGAAAGAAAGAAAACACCACACAACACATAAATCACTTCTATCCTTTGAGAAAGCCTTAGCAACATTCAGATGCTACAGAATAAAAGTGACAAGAATTTATACAGAATAGAATTAACCATTCTACCCCACCCATAACCTTCCTATCTGAAATCAAGACTGAGAAGAACTAAAGTTACTTGAAAAGTAAGTCTATGTCTAGACAAGAAACGAAGAGTGGGTATTATTTCAAGCTAAAAAATGTCATTTATTTAAGACAAATAAGATACTGCTTCTATCTAATCTAAAGCGGTGCTAATTTTAAATAGTCTATACTACAATGAAACCTTCTGGATAAGTATGTATGCTCTTATCCACGCTCCCAAAATATCTGTGTAACTCTGGACATTGTCCTCTGGCTGCAGTCAGATTCTGTACACAGGTTACAGAAAATGAAAACCAGAAGTTCGCAGAAATAAGATTTTCATCTTCCTTTTGACGTATACCAAACACCGACAAATATTTCACAGTGAACAGCATGGCAAACCTTTACTCATGAACACAAAAAATGACATCTGAAGCAATTGCTTAATTGAAAAGTAGAAGTTATGTACTGACAACTCTCTTGATTGTAAAGTTTTTGACTGAAAGTGAGCAAAGCAACTCTACAACCAGAGGGCTCTCTTAAGACCACTACAGGCCCAAAAAGCAGAGCTGAACAGCTGGTCACTTACTGGAAACACTCCTAGATCTTCCTTAGCTTCATTTCTGTGGGGCAAACTTTGGCAAGAAAGACTTTGCAGCATAACTTTAAAATGGACATAGCACATTCTTCTAGTCTTCCATGGGAGAGTCCCGGGAAGCTTTGCGTGTATTAAAAATTATTCTCTCTTATTATTTTGGTTTTTACATATAAGTCTGTGTGTTTTATTATTCAGTGTCTCTTAAATAGGACTCAAAATTTTTGTACCTCTCCCATTTGCTGTTCAATAATTTGATGGGCCAGTTCCTCTATGGTTGCCATGATCTTTAATCACCAGAAATTTCCTGTCAAAGAAAGCAAAGAAGAGGCTTAACACCTATAGCCTTAATATGAAAAATATATTGGGGAAAACATAGTTCATGTAAGTAAAGTATGTTCATAGCTGCCTGAAGGTGACACCCCTGCAGAATTTAAGGTTTGATTATAAGAGTAGTAATTTATTTTCTGTTTGTAAACTTCTGTATCCTTTTACTCAGGTAACTCACATAGAGACTTCCTATTTTTCTTTCTGCTTTCCCAAAGAGCAACCATATAATAAACTCCCTGTGAGAAGTATATTATTGATCATGACATCAGCAGGGACATAATTAACATCTTAGAAACCAGAACAGAGCCAATTTTGTTAATGCAAATAAATGGGGGGAATCTAACTTCTTCTGAGCTCATACTGATTTTTTTAGTATTAACAGGAGTGTTTGAAGGTCTATTTTATAATTACTAGGAGGAACTACTTGGGAAGCAGAAAATATGCATGTTTAAAAAAAACAGATGCTGTTTTGCCATCAGTACTGTAGTTACAGCATAAGTAGTCCAAATCTTTTTGTGAAGAATTTTGTAGGATTTAACAGACACTACTACACTAATGCAGTATGAAGTATTCAGATGTGTGCCTTGTTTGTTTGGGTATTGATTTACAAATATTCACTAGGCAGTACTTAAAAGGAACAAACACAAATTATGAAGCACTATGAACACTTAGTTTTCCTGACAAAAGCTGTATTAAAATCACTGTCATATTTACTTATTCTGTAAACCAAGACAGTGCTCTTACACTAAAGGATCTGTCCACATACTAAATTTGCTTTGTTTCAACTATACAAGGTCCACAGGTTACAAGCCCTCTCATTGCAGGCAGAGTTAAGAAGATGTTTAATACCCACACACATTTTCCTGTATGAACATAAATGCTGTCAGTATAAAGGATATTTTACACAGTATAAAAGATTTATTTCACACACATGAATGGTGCTGTGTAACCATACAAAAAGTTAGAATGATAATGAAAGTAGTTACATATGTAGAAAAGCTGTATATATAGCTAGTTGGTTTTTACTCTTACACTTTGCTAGAACTTTTAGGAACTATCTCCTACTCCAGTGATCTCTAAACTTTCCCAATCAACTATGCAAATAGAAATGTAACTCATTTTGAAGCTCATTCTGCTCTTATAATTGGAAAGAGGGATCCCTCTTCACTAGGGCAAGAACTACAGGCCTTGGAGTGCGCATAGCTGTATACTAAACCCTGACCGATGTGTGGAAGGGAAGACTACAGAAATATTTGGGCACTGTAGACGATTCTTAATCACCCATCAGCATGCTGCAGGAACAGGCATACCCATAAAACATAAGAGACTGAAGCTTACATTGAAAAAAAGCATTATTTCCTTAGACGATCTAATAAATGGCCGCACCCTTGTAGGAACACTCTATTAACCCACTTCTGCATGCAGTGAGCTGCAGCACAACCACTGCTCAAAGAGCTCTTTCAAGTCAGCCAGCACATTCTATCAGATGTTTTAATCTTTTAAATAAAATACTTACTAGCAACAACATATTGCACTGTTTATACACACAGTGCCAGAAATTAGTACTACGTCATTAAAAAGAAAAGTTAAAAGGAAAGCTTAATATCTTAAAAGCAAATTAGAGAATTATTTAGTAAGGCAGACACACTTTTGGGTAAGAAAAAATGTACGTTTTGCAAAGAGTTATTTCAGAGGAAGATCTTACTGCTTTGTGACAATTTGACGTACCAGAAATACTGTGCATATGAAGATATTTTGCAAAAAAATTAAAGGTAAACTAAGTAAAATGCTGACATTCTAGTCTGATCTCAGAGCTGGTCCCGCTTTGAGTAGGGTTTTGGACTAGAGACCTAATGTCCCTTACCACCTGGAATATTGTACAACCCGAAAATGCACTATTTTCTTAGCTACAGGAACAACAACAATCGCTTGCAATTACAAAAAAAATCCCAATATTTTGAAAGCAGTTTGATTTGCACAATTTTTGACTGTCTCCACATAGGTCTACTGCACAGCTATTTTCCAGGACACAATAAACAGTTATCTAGTTTTAAAGTTATACTTCACTGAGCGTGTAGTTTAAAGAACTATGCACAAAAAAAAAAGCTTATTTTGAGCAGTTTAAACTGATTTTATGGAGAATATATATTCACTTATGTCAGCCTGTTGAGACAGCAGTAACATCTTCCATTCTGCAATCACTGTCTCGAGCATTTTCTACATTATTTTCCCAAAAGAAAACAGACTACATCGATATAATTTTCCCATCAGAAAAGCCAGGTCTATAATCCTTCCTGTAACAAAGTATGATTATGACCTCCTCAATTTTAGTCATATTTCCCAACAGAGCCTACAGCTACTTTATTTTATGCTTTTCTAAAAATCCTAGTGTCTTGGCCTGCAGAATTAGCATGTTCCAACAAGAACACTAATTATTACTGCCATAGCTGTATTGCATCAACTCAGCAGCACATGGAAATGTAAGACAATACAGTACAGTGAAAAGAAAAGCTTAATTTATTGTTCATCTAGTAAAAGCTTGCAGTCAAACACTGAATTTGCACAGGAGGCAAAATCTGGAAAATAACTTTTACAGAAATTGACTCAGACATGAAGAATAAAAAAAATTCTTACTTCTCATACCTGTGGCACTGCAAAATTATAATTAAAGATTCTTTTTAATGTTCTGTCATACAATTACTTTAAATAAACATATCAACACATTAATATTTTTGCCACAAATTCAGTAAATGAAATATGGAGACATCTGTTTTCTCCAAGCCTCCACAAGTATTTTGTCCACAGTCTTAACACGGAAGAAAGGTAATTTCTTCTTAATGTTGCAGACTCATTACTACCTTATTCAAAACAACTCTGTCACCAAAAGGGCTTGCCCTAATCTACCTTTTGCTCTGAGTTTCCAACCTCCCTCCCTGCTGCCAGCACAGCTACACCTGTGACTTCACAGCCAGCAGCAAAGTTTTATTTTTGTCCATGTTAGTTCTCAGCCCAAGGAAAGACTTGCACTTGCTCATTACCATGCAAATGCTACTGCTGTACCAGTGGTGATGGGGAACTTAAGATCACACCTTTCCACAGCAGCAGAAATTTACATTATCTTAAGCCATCTGAAGCCATCCATACTTTCCCACAGGTCTAAAAATTGTTGCAAGATGAGCCTTGGAGCTTACAAACACTTATTTTTGGATCTCACAGATGAACCTGGTGAAGAAACAAGAAACAGAGGATGAAGAAAAGGAACACACAGCCACAGGACAGAACAGGCAACACTTAATGACAGTGAAGTGGCCTAGCAGAGACTTCTGGTCCATAAGGTAAAGTACTGTGCAATGAGGAGATTGACAAGGATCTATCTTCTTGCCTCGCTCCCTGTTTCTAGGAAGGGTATTATCTTTTAATTGTGAGAACCTTAATGGTCAAAGCTACTTTTAAAAATAATGCAGGGAAAGCAATGCAGTTATAAAGTTTCACACACATGAGCTTGTCTATAGCTAAACTTTGTATTCTGTAGTAGAAACACTCTTCAGCACAGACTTTTTCAACCTCTTAGTAGTTCGCCCTCTTCTTAACAGATACTGGCCTTTTCAGGTCCCAACACAGAACTAATTGGTGTCTCATCTTTGAGATGTTGGACTTTGTATTCTTTGCCACACTGCCAAATCCTCACCAAGAGCACGGGGAGAATTTGTACTGGTTATGGCAGAATTCCGTACTGGTGCTAACAATGTCTGTAACAAGATCTCTCTCTTGTGAGTGAGATGAATAGTTATGAGAGAGAGCAAGTATTTTTACATTATTAATTCAGTGTTATCAAACAGGACTAATAAAATATTGAAAATATTCAGCTCTTTCAAATCACAGAATTGGCCATAGGCATCCTTCATTCTTGCTGTTAGGAGCACTGTAAGTATACTCCACGTTACTCTTACGAGCAGTGGAGGAGGTTCTCTAAAAGAGATTCCCTGTCTTGATGACTTACTTTTTTTTTCAGGAATCCTAAATTAGAGATGAGAAAAAAAGCAGGAATGAATTTGGAACAAGACAGACTGTTACTCAATCTCAACCTCCAAGATGTACTCAGTTGTAGCAACACAGTCTCTGTGCCCCCAAAACACACAAAATTAAAGAAAGCCCAAAGGGCAGTGGTGGCAAATCCTTTGGCAAACTGTTTAGAATTAAACCGCTTTAAAGGTGATGATTGTTAAATAAAATTGTAATGAAATTACAAGGGTCTTCGAAAGCCTAACTGGATTAATATTTCCTAAACAAGTGATGCTCCTACCCTTCCCCAGTCAGAAGCATTTTACTGGTCAAAAAGATTTTCTTTGAAATGTGATTCTCAGAACAAAGAAATAAATCTGTGTTCACAAGAGCTTTCAAATCCAGCTATTTCAGAACTTGAAGAATGTCACCTCTCCATTCAAAGCACCTTCAGGGAGGTTTTTCTCAGCAACTGCATTCTGTAGAGAATGACTTGTAAATGGCACAGGTCTCAGAAAAAAAAAAGCATAACAAACACTTAAGTGTCCATCATTGAGGGTCTCAACCACCACAGAAGGAAAGCTTTTAAGAATGCTGGTTTTAACATTAATACTTAGCTGCACCTGACAGTGCCTTTTAGGAAAAAAAAAAAGTTACTCTTTTACCTACAAGTGGTTAACAATAAAAGTTGAAAAATTAAGAGGGAAACTCGTCTTGAAAATGTATAAATTCTTGAGCGTAGTAATGAATTCACCAGCTATGAGCTTGAAGCATGAATCCCATCCATCCCAATCCTGTTGAGACACACAAACCCCAAACCAAAACAAAAGCCTTTCCATTGCTCATCAGCACAGAATGATTCTGTGCTGCTAGTTAGATCATCCCGTAGCTCAGAGGCACGCTTCTGCAGTGTTGTCTCGATAGGAAACAAAAAGACCAACCTTCAGAATCGAGGTGTGTGCTTTAAGAAATCACTTTGCACCTGCTAGTTAGTTCTCCTAAACCAGATGTGACTGTCCTCACAGCTAAGATGTATTAGTAAAACAAGGTAGCTTAAAAACTGAAAGCAATTTAAACTAGCATCTTTTACCTTGCAGTGAAGGAACACACATGTATTCAACTATGATGCCCCAGCCATAAGGAAACTAACTCTCAGAGAAGTATAAACCATTAGAAGTGAATTTTTGCAGCTTTATCTAGAAGATCCATCTGCTTCCCATTTGCACTAGACTTGTGTGAACAGAGTACTTCAAGTACACAAACAAGATCGAACTCTTATGATGAGGAAGAATCTCCAGAATTGGTTGAGGCTGTCCTACATCTTCACGCTGCCTGGAATAAGCACAAGGAAACTCATGGATGCAGAACCAGCTGTCAAAGCTAGACAAATAATCTAAGCATGAGCACATGCGGCACGCATACAATGGAAAACAAATATACTCACTTGAGTAAGAATCTGCAACTACTATGGTCAGACCACAAAAATGAATTGCTATGTAAAAGTCACAGAACATTTTAATAGTTTGCATGGACTATTAACATATTGTTTCCTTAACTCAGACTACTATTTAAATAAAAATGTTAATGCTGTCAGTGTTTTCTTGCTACAGCTGTATACTAGTAGCAACCGAAAATTTCAGGCAAGAAGCTGGTAGACATACAGTATACACTAGCTCTTGATGACTTAGAGGACAGCCCTGGAAACCATGTTGATAACCAGTAAAAATATTAAGCATACCACCTCTGACATGCAGTTGTTATAACCTCCCTGCAGAAATCCATTGCCCAGAAAAATACTACAATGAAAGGATTGCAACAGCATGAAGTGGTTTTTTTACTAGCTCAATAACTAGGTTCTTTCCTAGATATAATTCACATATGTACCACCTGACAACTGCTACATGATTAAAGAGCTATGAAAGGAGGTTTTTTAAATTAGTGTTTACAGTAGTAACTGATGCATTGGAAGAGGATATGTTATTATGAGGATATGATTCTCTGCTAGCTTCACTTCAGCAGATGAAACTCCTTTGTGTACACAAGAACAACCAGCAGGTTAATACTCCTTAGCAGTCAGTATCTTGGTCCCACTACGGCTCTTGCAAGTGAGTCAAGCACTGATTCAAATTCTCAGAAGCAAGTGACCAGTCTGAAACACTGGTCAGCTCTTCTAAGTACAGGCAGCATAGCTTGCAACACCTTACTGAATTAATCCTCCATCTCATCTTCTCACCCCAGACATACAGGTGGATGAGCTACTTCTGAACTGGCCGCTGAATCACCAGAGAGCAGTGCATTATTCCAAAGTTTGTCTTTACTGTTTGTGTTAAAACACCATGCAGTAAACAGTAATGTACAGCAACTGGCTCCACAGCACCTTGGCCATCTGTACGTTATAGGAGGGGTGACAGCTAGGAGTGCTAACTGTCAGGAGTTGCACTGATGTCCTTGATTACATATCAGAGAGTATAATCTTAATTTTGGCCTGAGGAGATAGAATTTCCATGGACTTTAAGGAAAAAAAAAAAAAGGATTAGTGGCTCTGACACATGCAAATATCACTCTCAACTCCACCCTAAAATAAAGACTAATGAAAATCAGGTTCCTCCCTCATTTACCTGACATGGCGTAAGTGAGGCTAAAGGGTCATGTTGGTGCATAGCTTCATGCTTTCTTAACACATCCTTTGTAACCAGCATGACTTGTAGTTACATACAATGAAAAACTGATACATTTTTACAGGATTATTCCCTTATGTTTTCTTTTTTTAGTAATGTGAAATCAAAGAGTATTATTGACAACTATTGGTTATTATTACATGATGTTTTATAATTGACACTTGCAATTTCAGGTTGCATAAACATTCCGTAGCAGGTTCCTTTGTGTGTTGTTTTATTTAACTTAGCAATCCCTAAACACAAGGGCACGAACTGACAAATCCAGTATTTGTAACAATGGTACTCTACTGAAATGCCTTAACTTAAATCACCTCTAATAAACACGTGACTTTGCTCTGAAGAACATGTATAAAGGTGAAAAACCTCACTAACTTCAATGTTTAAATTATAAACTGTCAGGCAGCATTTCATGCCACAGCCCAAGTACTGAAATGGCTAGCTGGAACAGGCTTTCCTACCCCATTCCCCATTTTTGCTTTATTATTTCATCTCTTCTTGTACTAGCATTGGTATAGACAATGCCGTGAGGAATCAGCTGAAGGAACTGAACTGACACAAACTTCTTCCTTATTTGTAGAGTCAGAGCATAGTTTCAAAGGTAGTTTGAACAGAATTACAGCTCACCACTGGGGAAGAGGTCCAGCCAACCCTGGCCAAGCTGTGGTGGTGTTGAACACACACTAGGATAATTCAACTCATTAAAAAAAAAAAGACAGAAAACTAACTTATCAGAAATGCACCAAACATCTGCTAGGTAAGCACAGTGATCTAATTTATTTTGCAGTCAGATTTACTCCACCACAGAGAAAAGGGAGAATATGTTGTTAGGAGTCAAGGGAGGGAAGAAAAAAAAGACAGAGGAGGCAAACCCCCCTTTCCATTGTTGGTGGTGGGGGGCTGATAATTCAGTTCAACTGCACTGTGAAACTGTACCCTTTGTTTTCAGCCCACCCAGTGTGGCTCAATGTGGAGTCAAGCACCACTTCCACTTGTGTAAAGCAGCAAGGCTGCCTCTCCCAGAAGTAGCTACCCCTTAGGTTGCGCATCTTGACACTGGAGACGAGGGGGCAGGAGAGGTCAAGGAGAACTGGCCATCAACAAATCCCGTGCTAACCTTGGGACAGATGTAAAAAGTTTCATAGCTCACCTTTTGCTTACCTAAGGTATCTATATCAAACTTCACATCAGGTATGCTTAATCACTCTTTAGAGATCCCTGCAAAGAATTAAGTGGAAAAAATGCTTTTGCTGTTTTTTTTTTTCTATTATGTAAACTTACAAATTTAGCACATTTTTCATGGTTTTAAATGCTTCTTTTCCTGAGTTACTCCAGCCAACATTCCCAAAAGCTGAAATGTTTCACATGAAATGATGAATATATTCTAAATTCAGAGCTATCTGAAGTTGGGAAATACTCAAACATTTAGAGCAAACCTTCATTTCCCAGTAAAGATTTAAATAACTGTTGCCAGAGTCTGAGTTCTGATCTTCAATAACTGGCAGTAATCTTCAAGGTGTTCTCATATAATGTGGGTCTTCCTGATTTCAGAAATGCCTTTTTTTTTTACCCCCCACGCTTGTCCAAACCATGCCACACACCTTCAAGGCACACATCAGGCAACGTACGAGAAATGTTTTTTTACTGCTAGTATAGGAAAGAAGTAGATTGAGTCAAATAATTGACGGTTTCTTCCTTGAGAAGGTTTTGTTCTCCTTTCAATGGAAATGAGACAAATCAAGCTAAATCAAACTTTATCCAGACTGCTAATCACATTAATATTTCCTGTCTCAAGTTACCTAAAACAATGAAAGGATAAGAGCCGGAATTCTAAAAGACCACAGAATACAACATGAGAAAACCTGCACATGCTTTTAGAATCTTCTTTACAATGCCTCACAATTAAAAGAACTGTAATAATATTACAGTTATATTATTACTCCTAGAGGGGGAAGGAGGAGAGCTATCAAGCATTAAGTTGTTTGCAAACATTGCCCAATTAAATCTTACCTCATTCCTATCTCACTTTGAATACTCTTGCAAAAATTTTCTTCACTCACTGTTTCAACAAGTGAGTCTACAGTAGCTTATAGCAATTATTGCTTAATTGCTCTACTGGTTTCCCTTTTCGCACCAGACTCAAGATCCTTGGCCTTTACTTTTACCACAAAGGTTCTGAATAATGAAGTGATAAGAAATGCTTTGTCCCTTGACCACTGAGGTAATGATACTGTTCACTGCTTAAGCTCTTACTTTCTTCTGCAACTTTCTGCAGATATGCCATTAAGATTGGAAACACTCTTCCTCAAACTCTATAGAACAAATACATAATTTAATTTGTCTTAAAGTAGATGTGTTGCTGACAACGTCAAAACTGACAACATTTAGACTGTCAATATTATTAGATCAGTGTCTCTTCAACTGTCCAATATATTCTAATTTTGTACCCTTGTATTCCCTCAGTCTGTGATGTTCTGTTTGTGTATTTTCTTATTAGTGGTAAATTTCTGGGGCCAGGAAAAAAAATCACTTTCTTATAAGATAACCAACACAGTAAGGCTCCTCTTCTGTTGCTCTAGGTACAGAGTAACACAAATATTAGCATCTCTATTTATACTGATTAGACCTGCATTACAAGTAAAATCACTGCATTTGTTTTCAAAGTTATTTCTTGAGTGCTTGACTGTATTACTTCTCACATAATTAAATAAAAAGCTTTCAAAAACCTTTGAAAAAGAAACTCAGAGACATAATTATATATCCATCTCTTTTTTCAAAACCTCAATCCCCCAACTCAATTTATTAGAAAAAGCATCTAAAAGCAGACATTTGTACAAAAGACAGGCATTAGACTTCCTCTGTATTACTCACAATGTGCATTTATGGCATCTCTCTTCAATCTTCAGACTCAAATGAAATGTAACCAGAATCTCATTCTGTATGTAAATCCTGTGTAAATACTGCCAGTTTATGCCCCTAGTAAGTGAGTTACTGTCTTCTTAGCAGGAGGAGTCAGAATTATTTTTAAATACACCACTACCATCAGTGTTAGCCCAAACTTGTTGGGGTTGAACCTGGCATCATTGCCAATGGTTTTCCATCACTACTTTAGATAAACACTCCGTGAGCCACTGTGCCAGTGGGAAACTCATTAGCTTGCACTAATTCAACCACTCTCCTCTACTTCTTCCTCAGTTTTTGTGTGCCAGATTTTCCCCCAATGTTTTAGACAAAATAACTTCGGAAAGACTTACTTTTTAAATTGTTTTTGGCTTACTTCAACTAAAATAGGTTAGGAAACATTCCCACGAGAACAGCCAGTAGATTTGAGAGTCGGTAATCAGAAGCACTAACCTCTCCACTAGTACAGTTATACCCAGAAGACATCAATGTTTAACTCACACCCTTCTCCAGGGACAAAAGTTATACAGCTTCAATTATCCTAGTAGGAAGCTCCTACTAATAGTATTTCAAAATATTATACCAGTGTAGACTAAGGACTTAAAGCAGTAGCAGGAAGAATATTTCTTTATGTTTGGACTCTCCACTTGCTATAAATGGTAACTTCTCTTGTTCTATTACATCGCACTGTTGATTTAGCTGCCCCACTGCCAAATACCTGGATTCTGATTTAACACCTTTTAAATGAGTGAGAACAAACCACATCGGTATGAAGATAAAACACAAGAAAATCTTATCCACCCCAGAGATCTTCAGTTTACTTTTCAAAAAACATGTCATAACACTGGACCATGTAGCTTGACTGGTGCAAAAATGATGCTTGTAAAATTTAAGTAGTTTCACTTACACTGCTGGCACTGTCACAAACTAGCTTGACTCGGTGTTTCTATGGAATGCATAATTATTCTGCTAACGACTATATACACATGGAATGTGTGTTAACACAGGGGTCCTTCCCAAATTAAATCCACCTATAGAAGATCAGATACACTTTTAAACTAATAAAGATACAGAAGAATTTTTCTAGATACTTTTGAGATACAAGTATATTAACTAGTTATGACTGTACTGTACTGTGAAATTTACTTTGTTTTTATATCACCATAAAAAAAAAGATACAGCAATGTCAGCATGACTTTTTAGGAAAGCTCAAGAGGTTAATATAATGGAAAGCTAACTGGAAAAGCATTTCGTCCTAGAAGATACTGTCTTAATCTCTCCCTATAGTCACACTGCTTCAGTAGTAAATGATCTCAACATGTGTCAGAAAATGGACTAAGGATACGCTATTTTAGCTCAGGTCATCACACTAGGCTTACAGCTTCCCTGTACCTTAAAATGGAAACAAGTCTTCATCTCCATTCTCAAGCTCATCATGAAGTAATTAATAATTCAGCATAACCTGTGCCAAAATTGCTTAATAAAACCTACACATAAAACAGAAAGCACTTAACAATCCCTCTATGATTAGAAGTGCCAGAGTTAGGGGGTTCTGTTACTTGCTTTAAGCACTAAGATTTCTTTATACTTCAGAACAGTATTCTGCAATGCTTTATAGATAACAAATTAAGCCAAGGAATCCAAATGCATTTGTGAAACAAATTATGCTACTCTGCTCATTGTTTCATACAAGAAAAGCTCAATGAACATGGGAAGCTAAATGAGCTATCCTTGGATTATCGTTCTAAAAGCCATATTGCTCAAGATGGCAGAACAGTTGGCAGACTTAAAGGAGTAACATTCTCTTTATCAATGAACTAAGGAATATTTATGTGCCTCTTGACATCCAGTTAGATACTGTTTATTAAATTTGCATGACATCAAGATTTAGGGAGTACATATATAAGAGAGAGAAAACCACAGGAAACTGAAGCAGCTAAACCTGCAGGCAAACAAGGGAAGATGAGATGCTTGCAAAAGCATAAGGGAATAATTAAAAGGCCCACAGCAATAGAGAAAGAGATGCATTTGCAGGCATGCCTGTACAATTAATTTTGAATCATTGCTCTCATTGCTTTTTCATGTAAGTGAGTGCTACAGTGGGAGGAGAAGCAAGAAAACAGAGTTGCTAGGATAAATTTCCAGGAGACTGCTGAGTCACTCTTGGAGTTTGGGCCACCAAAGGGACAGTCTCACTTTTAGTCCTGGGCTCCTGTTGCTTTTATCATGCCATCTCTAGAATCTGCTTGAACAGCTAACAGAGCTGATTCAGCTCACCAGCCCCACAAACAATGGGGGAAAGGAAGGAGGAGGAAAGGCGAGGGGACTGTCTACAAGCTGAGTCCACTCACATGAGCGCTGGCTACAAGCCAGAGCTAGGTAAGGAGACAGCCATTTAATCAGGTCAAGCTGCCCTGTGTAATGTCAGCCATAGCCTGCATCTCCACCTGAGGCTTGCAAAATCCTGCATTGGTGCGGGAAGAAAAAAACTCCAAACTTGTTCCCGACACCAGAGCTGAAGCTGCACAATGAACCAGACCAGGAACTTTGACTGAAGACTCCCCCCTTCACTGGATTAGGTTCAGCCGGGTGCATTCTCCTACCTGGCACACAAAGATTATGCTATCACAGCACGGCGAGTACAAATCCTTCCTTCCGAAACAGAGAGGCATTACATCCACTATGGTATAATTACAGCGCTTTACAAAGAGGGGTAGCCCCAATCCTGTTTGACAGCCTTGTTCCCCCTCTACATTTGTCCTCGTGGTTGTATAGCTGTAAGGTCAGCTCATCTTGTGAATTTACTCACCCTGCAGCTAACAATTGCTATACATAACAGAAGAACATGGAGAAGTAAGACCATTTCTTTTGGAAAAAGCCCATATTGTTACACCAGCTTATATATGACACCAAACTGACCATATAGGTGTGGCGTGATGTGACTGCTCAGAGCATTCACCGAAATACAGCCACAGAAGAGGTAGTTGATAAATGAAGTTACACTATGGAAAGGACTTTCAGACCTCTTCAATAGTGCTACTACTAACTCTCCCCTTACAACTTGCACATGTTCATATCCACAGAAATTTCCTTCAGAAAAAAAACCCTGAGTTTCACACACATCCTTCCTATAAATCAGTGTTGACGTTGTTCCAGATAAAAATATCCCTTTATAAATACCATTACCAACCTCTTACCTTTTTTTTTTTTTTGCATTATCAATGCCACAGGATTGGATTTTGTTAGAGAGTTTGTGGTTTGTTTTTTGGTTTTGTTGGGGTTTTGGATTTTTTTTTAATTTCTATAAGCATGTATGTAAAGCATTCTGGAAAAAACATTCAGATTAAGTTAGTCAAGAGCGAAAGCATTAGTTATGTTGACACACTGTCTTGCTAATAGTTCAAAGGAAACTTACCAAAATAAATGGGGCAGTTTTCACACCACAAAGTTACTGCTAAGCTATAAACGGCAACCTCAACTTATTTGGAATGAAATAACTATTCATTTTAGCTAATATGACAACAGCAGAGGGTTTGGCTTTAGTATTTTGCTGGTTGATGTTTTTCAGGTTTCTGGTTTAGCTTCCTACAAAGGTAGTAAAATACTTAGCTTGGTCCAGCCTCTGTTACTATCAGGTTGAACAAAAGTAGTTTAAGTTAAACAAATTTGAACAGCCTTTCAGAGAAGGCCTGGCCAAACAAACAAAATTAATCTAAATATTGATACAGAAAGGCAGTTCTTAGACCATGGTTTTAGGAAGGAATGTACTTCCTTACAAAATCTGCAGCACCACAACATAAGATTCATGGGTCTTGCTCAGAAAATGCAACCAACATTCCAATCTCAAAGAACTGGAAGTTAAGAGTTTGATTCTTCAGAAGATAATCCTTTGTTGCTTTCAGAGTTTGGTGAATACTATCTAACACAGTAATCGCTGGAATCAAAGCTGCTGCCTGAAGCATAAGAATACAGACAGGTCTGCATACACCAGAGTAAGGACTTGATTAACTACAGCTTTGCAGTTTTAGCCATCATTCTCACATGAATGAAATCCTGTTCTGCAGCAGCTTACCATATGCCAGTAACGTACAGGCATGAGTTTAAAGTGTTAAAAGCAGTCTGAAACACCACTGAGTGAAAAAAAAAAGTTTACCAGAAACTGACTTGGGTATTGTTTAGTTTTCCCTGATGGTCACTGTTGGTTTGCATGCTGCAGCCTGTGTGTGACAAAAAGCATACGCAGGCAGCTGTGCTGTGCAGAGCTTGCGGCCCCCACACCCACCCCAGCTGCTTACTGTTTCCTCACAGTGGCTCTTAATACCCCAACAGGTCTGGGAAAGCAGATACTCACGAGAGCTCCCTGACCTGTATCAACCAAAATAACTCAGGTTAGCAAAGCTTACTATGAAAACTGCTTAAGCCAGGATGGCTGCTGAAGCAGGAAAGGTACACATACCCTTTGCCGGCTGCAGCACTGCCAGCTGAGACCCACACTCTGTCCACTGGCAGAACAAATGTGCGCACATTAAAAATTTGACACTGTTCTATTCCTTATACACAGTTAAGCTCCCTGCTTTAAGCAAAGGGTGCTGGGTTTTTTCAGGGTTTTTTGACCTAGACATTAGACACAGGTTACTTTCTTTAGGGAGGCTGCTTGCCTTCACAAACTGTAAGGAAACTCCAGCAACTTCACTGGCTGAACAAACTTTAATTGCATAATACAACGAGCACACCATAAATCAAAACGAAAATTGAGTATCAGCATCAGGAACAAGCAAGCCAACCTTACCAGTGTAAATACTTAGATTTCACACTATAGATGAAAGCCAGTGTTCACTGGACTGGCACACTAGCTTTAAGCATTCTGTAATTATATTTTGCATGTGAACTATTTAACTGCTTGCTACAGTATCAGAGGCTTTTTGTTTGGTTTTGTTTCCTGGTGCTCCCCTCTCCACCCACACAATTTAATAACACAACACAATCACAAAATAATTCATGTTGAAAGGTACATCTGGAGGTCATCTAGTCCAAACCCTCTTCCCCCAAAGCAAAGTCAGCTTCAAAGTTACGTGTCTTTCTTAGGGCTTTGTCTTCAGAAGAAGCTTCAACAGAAAAATCCAGGTAGGCTTTAAAACAAAACAAAACCCGATCTCCCCTCCTATCCCACAGTCTAGCCTGGGCTATGGCTATTCTTAAAGACATGAGAACTCCCACCAAGTGTGTTCCTTTCAAGACAACATTTCACAAGAAAATACAACCAGTAAGAAAAACAGAAATATCAACAAGAATGGAGAGGAAACGTTAAAGCTAGTTAATTTATCTATTGCAAGCTCTTTTCTGTAGTAAGCATCTTGCTGCAGAATCCAAAAGTGAGTAAGTGGTGTCCAATCATCCAGCTACAGCAGTCTGCAATCACTGCAGAAGCAGCTGAGGACCTCACACACCACCAGGTTAGATCAGCTATGTTCCTTACGTTACCATGCACACGTACAGTGGACCACCATCATGTGAAAATACTTAGTCCTGTGATATAAGAGGGTTTGCAATATTTCTGGAGAAAGAGCTACAGACAGAAGGAGTAGAACATTTCACAGGCCTTAAGACTTCCCTCAAACAGCACACACTTGAAGAAAGTTGTACAGCAACAAGCAAGCTGTGGGCTAAACGCTCTGATGGACATGCCACAAGTGGCTACCATGGACTAATGAGGGGGAAAAATATTCAGAGAGTTATTTTCAGGTAGAAATGTTGTTACAGAAAAAGCCATCCAGAATTACAAGCTGCAGAAGAGTCACTAGGTGAACACTGCCTCATCCAGTACAGTAATGTGATGCTTTGCCCTCCTCCCCACCCTGATACTTATATTTTTACTTAAACAGTGCTGATTCCAAAACAAGGAAGCTGTCCCACAGACAACTACTTTAGTTTTTTGCCATCTTATTTTTCTATGATAGGTGCAGATGCCGTTCTTCCTACTACGCCACTTTCCCAACTCCACCTTGGTGATGCTGGTATTGGTGTAGCTTCAGATCAGAGATTTCACACATGAAGAATGCCCTACTCAGTTTCCCAAGAATCATGCCCACACACTCATCTCGCAGTAAAACCAATGTCAAAAGACTTTTTTTTTTTTCCCCCCCGTGTTGCGCAAGTTTATTTGCACAACACATGCCATCTCCTCTCTTCCCTCCACAACGTGCAAATATAATTTTACCTTGCAGTACAGAGCTGTGTTTTTTACGTTTCAGACAGCGTATTGCAGCCCTGAGAAAAAAAAAGGACCCACAAACCCCGCAGCTGGAAAGAAAAACCCCACCCAGCGAGACAAAATAAAGAGCAGGGACAGGGCCATCTGCCCCAGCAGGACTCACACCGGGTGTTACAGGGGACGTACCACCCTAGCCCACATAAGCCCAGGCAGCCGCCGGAGGTGCCTGAGCAGAGCGGAGCTGCGGGGCGCGGGCACCGGTAGGCAGAGAGGGGCCGGGGGGCGGCGGGGCCACCCCACCGGGACGATGGGGGCCGCCGGGAGATCCGCAGCGGCCAGGCTTCAGCCCGCAGTCCGGGCCCGCCCCAGTCCCCCCGGGCTGCCCCCGCCTCTACCTGCCCCAGGGGGCTCCGCGGGGCTGCGGCGAGGGGGACGGGAAGGGGCGGCGAGACAGCCGCTGGGCTCGCCCTCCTGCCGGGGCCAGCGGGGCCAGAGAGCGGCGCCCCGTACAAAATGGCTGCGCGGGGCCAGGGCGGGGGGGTGTGGGGGGGCGTGCACAGCCCAGCGCGAGGGGGGCATCGCCGGCCGCATCCCCCTCCCCGGGCGGAGGAGCCGGAGCCCGCCGCGCCAGCGGGAAGCGGCAGCCGGCGCCGCCCGGATGCGGGGCGGCGGGAGGAACAAGCGGTTCCTGTAGGTGAAAGGTCGGGGGACGCGGGGCCGCCCGCGGGGCGCGCCGAGGCCGGAGGCGAGGCAGAACAGGGACGGGCGGCGCCCCGCGCCACGCTCTCCGCAGGCACCGAGCCGGCACCCGCACAGGCCGGCACCGTTAGCCCATGCCGCCCCATGTGCGCTGTCCCCACCAGGCCGCGTCTGCTAGCGCGGGAGCCCCTCACCTGGCGGGTCCGGTGGCCTCTCCGGCGGGGTTATTTGGCGGCGGCGGCTCCGGCTCCCGGAGGTCAGAGTTCGCGACCCCGCCCCCTCGGCACCGCTCCGCTCCGCTCGGCACCGCCCCGCCCCGCCGCGGCGCCTGCGCCTGCGCCTGCGCTCGCGCCCGACCGCCGTCCTGGGGGGGCGGGGCGGGGGGGCCCGCCGGGGAGGGGTCCGCGAGCGCCTCACCTGCCCCACCCTTCCGGCGGCCGTTAACGGCGCCGCAGGGCGGCGTGGTCTGGGGAGCAGCACGAGCTGAGGTGCTGCGGGCGGGGAGCGGCGGCGGCGGGCTGGGCCCCGGGTAAAGCTCCCTCACGGGAGGGGAGAGGTGTGTGTGCCCCGCGTCGCTCCGGGGGAGCGGGGAGGGGGACGCGGGTCTCTGCGAGGAAACGGGGTCGCGTCAGCCTTCGGCGTGACAAGCGCAAGGCTTAGGGTAGCTCGGTTGGGCCTTCCCTCCGAGGCAGGCACATAGGCGGGGCTGCCGGCTCGCTTTGAAACGTGCAACACGATGAAGATCCAAACAGCGTCATCGCGCTGTGAGGTACCCTCGCAGTTCCCGCAGCAGCTCAGCCGGCGGTGTGTGAAAGGGCTTTTCCTCCTCCGCCGGCATGGCAGCAGCAGGTCACCTCCTTAAGGGTCAGCACCGCTCTGAAGGGGGTTTGGAAGGGCAGCGGGGAGCCTGGCTGCCGGGCGCGCTCCCGGCTAGAGGCGGGCTTTCAAAAAAGTGCCAAAGGAGCGACTTGCTGCTGTTCAGGGCAGGTCTCGACATTCGTTTGGACCAAAGTTGTGTTAGCTAATTACTTAGTTTATACTAATTGTTTTAGTCACCTTAATTTTAAGAGTTGTATACTGTAAATGTGTCCCTTTTTCCTCCTCCTTTTCCATCTGTTCAACGCAGATTGTATAGCTGTGGTTGGAGATCGGCAGGAACAAAAGATTGTTTATGCCACTGGGGCTGTATGCACAATTTGATTATCTGAAATTCATTTAGACCATATTATGCAATTTCTACTGCATTGGATGACATAAGCGTCAATGTCTGAGAAGCAGAGATATGTAAAAACCCCAAATACAAGCAATTTATGCATTAACATTAATAAAATAACTTGTGCTCTTATCTTGCCCATTCCCTCCCTGCTTTTCGTCCCACCCCCACAGCTACCTTAGCTCAAGATCACTGCTTCACTCGACACTTGCAAGTGTCGTATTTTGCTTTTTGATCAAATGCGTTCCCAAAAGCCGAATGCAAATGAACCTTATGAAGAATTTTTGAACTGGAGCAATTAACTTGCAAAGCATTTCCTGAAAGTGTCAAATGTTCCGTCGATCTCAATGTACAGTACTTGTCACTTCCCAAACTAGCTGGAGAAGTACATCTGCTTTCTAAATTTAAGGAGCTTATTGCAGTTTAATTTAACAAATACCCAGGAATTTGCACCAAAGTTTATTTCAGACAAGTATTCTGATATCCTCAATAGAGCAGAGATGTTACAGTAATCAATAAAACATGTTTTCATTTTTTTTTCTTAGCAAGTGACCCAATTCATTCTTGATCTGTATTACAAAGGCATGTCCTTGTGGCTGTGTCAGCCAGGATTACCAGAGACACATTCCTATCGAAAACATGCAGAGAAGCAAAACCCTGCTGTTCCTGCAAATTATCAAAAAACTTGCTCTCCACCATCTGTCAGAGTGGCACAAGGAGGCAGCGTAACTAATATGACAGAAAAATCTCTCCCGCACAGGCCCTGCTAAAATACTTACGCCAACAGAAACTGTGATTCAGGCGCACTTTGATAGATACAGCGGAACTGGATTTCGCAAAAGGATTTAGTACGTAACACCCTTCATCTGACCTTCACGCAGTCGTAACTCCCTAATTCTTTAGAATTATGGTTTCTCAGGATGCTTGCTTTGCCACGGGTACATCTATTCACCAGGAGACTGAGAATAGCCCTCTCATCCTGCATCCTATGTTCCAGAACTGTTTCATCCCCACAGACAGATGTTCAGGAATATTGCATTAATGAAGCACTCTGAGTTAATGTATCCTAGCCAGCTGTTGCTGCAGCTACAGTTTCTGCTCACGGAGCTGTAACTCTCACCACATTACAGCACATGCGCTTAGGGAGCCTGGTTCATTCCTGGGCTGATGAAACTTGGAAGGGCCGTCATGCCCCAGGGCTGGAAGGTGGCTTAAGGAGATGAAACCCTTCGTCTTCGTATCCTACAGGTGAGACCACTCAGGAGCAGTTCTTTGGATTGTCATGTTTTGCCTGCAAGCTGCATTCCAGCACAGGCTCTGCACCTGGCTGTGGAAGGGCTCTACAGAAAACATCACGAACTCATGAAGGCATGGGCTTTTAGTTTGGGGGGGGGGGGGGGCTGGGGAAGAGGGAATAGGAAGCAAAGAACTAGACAGCAAGAGGCAGCTAAGGAAAGAGAGAAGGGCAGGAAGCCGGAAATAATTTTTGTAGTAAAGGCAATTGGTGGTTAGAGCGTGTAGTGTCTTGGCTGACATGAGCGAGATAATTAGATTAAAACCAATGTTGTGGGTGGTCTGTCCAGCAGCAGTGTCAGTCCGTGCACACAGCCTACCTTTTCAGGCTGCTTTCTGTTCATAAGGGCAAAACATGGTACAAATTTCAAAGCAAGACTGATGTGCAGGATGATGACAGCAAATTCTTTGAAAAAAAAAGATCAATACATGAATTACATAATACATGAAAACCTGAAACTACTAAAAAAAAGATGGAGACTTAGCTAATGTGAATTTATTTATACAAAAATGATACATATCCACAGAAATATTTACAACTTTAAACTGTTTTCATTTACAAAATAAGGATTCTATTCTTTCATTTAGACAGTACAATTTAGGACTGCTCTAAATAAAAGCCTATTTGGATGGTAAGTACAGGGGACAGCAGTTACGGCAAACAAATGCATTGAATGTGTCTTTCCAAACATCTCTTTACATTATGATAGAATATAATACAAATAATCGAGTAATCAAGTTTCCACACACAAAATGTTTAGTAAAAAGTGTTCTGTAGCTGCTCAGCTATCCATTTAAGTCCTTAGGGCACAAAAAATAGCTTTAAGTTAAAGAGAATCCAGGATCCTAGAACGTTCCATTTATTCAAGAATAAAGATGCTAGAACTAATATTCAATGATAATGCTTGTCTCATACTCCACTAACCAATCTTAAATTATTAACTACAGATTCTTATAAGAAGAGGTAGCCAGGTGTTTTAAGAACTTCTGGTCTTATTTTAGTGTTTAGTCAAATCAAGAAGTGAACACTTTCGATGGTAATGAATCAAAATGGGAGGCGAGCTGGAGAAATAGGATGTTTGAAAAGCAACCATCTGAAAACATTATGAAAACGCCTATGTTGTGGGTTTTCATATGACGCAAAGCACTAGTGCTGGAGAAAGAGGAAAAGAATATTCAAACAGGTTTACAAAGACAATTTATATCACAGAATTAGACTGCAATAATTGTACTATTGTTTTTAAGGCTCCGTTCCAATCTATTTCTGTCACAGAAAGATTTTTCGATTAATCAACTGCTTCTGAAGAAGTCCGCTGACTTTTACAGAACACTGAACTTTTTCTCACTCTGCACCAAATCCTCGAGAGGTAGTTTGACGCCACACGTGAGGCAGAACTTGGGGACCTTATGCTGTACGTATTTGACTTTTATTGTTCTGTCTTGCAGCAGGGAGATAAATATCAAACAATAAATTGAAGTTAAATTAGCTTGCTCCTAGCCAAATTTCTGATTCATTCGTAGGTTCACGGCACTGCATCCTAGCTAGTGTGCAGTCTCTATAAAAACATTAAGCAGCTCTTCCCTTTGATAATGTCAACTGGAAGAGCCACATCGCATCTATGTTACACTGGTATGAGTTTTGTCTTGGATACAGTAAAAACCATGTCAGAAAGCACCCTGAAGAGACATGCTAATAAAGACATGGCTTCAGACAGCAGCTGTTTTTGAAAATTAAGTAAAAGCCCTTTACATATAACAAGATAAAAATATTAATTTGTCACGTTTGTATTAAAATAAAAGAGAATAAAGGTTTTGATCTGACTCCCACTGATTTTCAGACACTATCTGGCCCAATCTTTAGTGTTCATGAGAGAAGC
Source organism: Phalacrocorax carbo (assembly GCF_963921805.1). Taxonomy (NCBI): domain Eukaryota; kingdom Metazoa; phylum Chordata; class Aves; order Suliformes; family Phalacrocoracidae; genus Phalacrocorax; species Phalacrocorax carbo. The sequence goes on from NC_087513.1 coordinate 51,007,617, forward strand.
CAGATCTACAGCCTTAAGTCCCTGACTCAGAAAGGTACTCCCCACTGAAATACTTGAAGTCAATGCAATCACTTGTATGCTTAGTATTAAGCATTTGGCTTCCAAGCCTGCTCCTAACTTAACAGAAGCTCTGGAAAATCAAACTTCTTTGAGCTCTGTTACTATCTTAGACCTGATTTTGAGGTATTTGAGGGAGTAAAAGAGTTCTGGTTTCTATTTTTATTCTTGGCCTTTCTGTGATGGCTACTAACTATTCTATCCTCTATTCTCTGTCCTTTGTGAGGCCATAGAATAGCTATTAACATGCATTCAAACAATTAAAAGTTAATTGCTCTTAATTCTGTTACCACAACTAGCTGGATTCAGAGGGCTACTGAGAAGTGTTTCATACAGTAAAATTAACTGGCTGCATATGCATTGCATTTGACATAAAAATGGCTTCTTTTCATGTGTTTTTCATAGTTCTAGTTCCACTTATGCTATTACAGTGTCAAAAAAAATTTCAGAAGTTAAATAGAATAAATGCACCAGAATCATCAGTAAGTATTTCCTAATGAGGTATACTGACAATTTTCTTAAAGAAGTAAAACCCAAACACCTAAAACTGAATTGTGTTTTAAAGTGTCAAACAGAACAAATCATAGTGTAAACAAAAGGTATTTCAAAGAACAGTATACCTTTCAATGCCACCTGCACTAAAAAGGCTGGGTTTCCTCAGTATGGCAATTCCAGTTTAAACATAGTATTTAAATATACAATAGTTTACAATTTTGGGAGAGGGGGTGCATACATTTGTTTAACGTTCTTTGAACAGTTATACAGTGTTTCATACTGCATACAGAATTCATTTGACACAAAGTTTTGAAACAAGATATTTTGTCTTTTCCCTGTATATCAAAAACGTATTTTTTTATTCTGCTTTAAATTACTACTGGAAACAAAAGCAAATATATCCTGCAATTGTTTGAAGGTAACTCATTTGTCTCTTTGGTATTTATAGTACTGTAAAAGCTCTAGTGCCTTATCTCTGTAATTGCAAAGTCTGTTTAAAAATATTTTTCCCTTTTCTCTTTTTTAATAATTGAACTGTACTTCTCAATTGCTTCTGTGATACAGAATTTGTTGTCCTGTTTTAGTGTCCTGGTATGCAAGATTTCAACTACCATTCAAGGAAAGGAGCAGCAATATTATACAACTTCTCATAAAGGAGTTTACATAACCAATGAAGATCCAACAAAGACCTTTGAAATTCCTATTCTGATCTGTTATTCCTAAACTGCAAAGTGGGCATCAGCAGCTCAAGACCTATACACGAATTATGAGGAACTGTACAATTGCAACGTATTTGTTTTGCATTTTGTTTTTCTTAAAAAAAGCACAAGCTTTATCAATATGTTGACCAACCACCTGCCATTCTGAAGACATGGGCACTTTGGACCTCACTGTAGACCTTGCAAGTAATTCTGACCATTGAAGTAAACATTGGAATTTAATAAATAACACAGTTTGTATCAACACAGAAATACACACAATTCTTTAAAAAAATATTACCTTACACTAAAAATGCAACAGCTCCCAATCCTGACAAATATACAGTTTTGTGTAGGTTGAGATGGCAGGATTCTGCTTCTTTGAAGAGCTGCTGTGCTCTGTTTTACCACCATCCTTGGACATTTTCCTCTAAACTTGCAGACACGATGCTGATGCTGCTATAATATGGTGCCTTCCTGAAAGGCTTCTATCCACCTATCAGAAAATGAAATACTGTTAGGAAGTTGCTGGTAAAAGTATAAATCACACTGCTGGGACTAGCTACAGATTCACACAAGAAATAACATCAACCTTCCATTACCAGTTAGTTTGCTAGTGCAAATGCCAGAAATCTGTCCAATGGGTCCAAACATACAAGGCTTGCTAGAGATGTATCAGGTATCAGTACAATGCCAGACGAGAGAAGCCTTTTTCCATACCTCTTCCGTACTGAAGTTACATGCATGAAGAACAAGTGAAGCTGGGGATTCAAATGCTCAAAAAGTAGGATATGCCAAAGTTCTGCCAACTTTACTAACATGCTTGCATACCTTTTAAAAAAACCCAATACTCCCTCCCCTTATTTCACTGCAAATGTGATCTGGGATGAGTGAGGACCCTGCTATATCTGAGGTAGCCACCTGCCTAACCCACGCCCTCTGCTTTTGCAGCTGGTACAAGGGTATTAGTGAAGAGCTAGTGGCGCTGAGGGAGGAATCCACAGGGCACATGGGCTGGGCTGGAGGAATGGTGCCTTCACATGACGACAGAAGTTCCCCCATATTCACACACACCATATATGCTACTACTGGATCACATATTAACAGACACCCTGCACATCATATCTGTGAAAATACAAGTATATGTAAAGTGGGGGGAAGTCCCAAACAGCTGATCTGAAACAGCTGTCTCAAACTGGACATTCGAAGTTAATATTCAGACACTTTTACCCCCTACAGCTGTGGTTTCTGTTCCTAATTGATTATGGGGTGATAAACATCCACACCTTCTCAAGAATGCTGCAAAAATTAATGCTTCTGAAGCACTCCAATGCTACGCTGACCAATACAGTAAAAAATGGAATAATTTTGTCTCCTGAGTGAGGGCTGAACTGTGTGCATGTAAAGTTAACGGGCCCAGATACTGATTATTTTTTTCCCTCAGCTAAAATCTTGCAAGAACTGAATGAGACAAAGATTATAAAATTATCTTTATCACGGAAATACAACCCTGTCTTAGTATTCACGTGTTATCTGAATGTTAGCTCTTCCTCACCGTGAGTGTTTAACTTTGTGTCCATGTTCTTTGAATTTCAGCTTTTGGTATGCACATATTCAGCATGTGTAAGTGTTCATGCCTCTCTGAACACACAACTCAACTTCTATCTCTTACTTTTTAGGGCTCACTGTATTTTCCACTGCCGTGTATTCATTAAAAATAATTAAAATGGAATACAAATACAACAAATTCATAAAGAGCTTAAGCATTGCACAGGGTACTGGACTAACAAATTTAAAAGCTCATCAAAAAGTAAACATCTCTTAAAATTTGTTACTGCACTTTCACAAATATATCAGATATTTCTTTGGCCCTAACAGGAAAAAATAGTGTCTACTGATGCAAACAGGCCAACAGCATGTTCTTTGTTTTTTTTCCTTTAATGCTATTGAAGCAGCATTTATTCTGGAGGTTCAGCATAAACCTCCTCAGGATATTAAATACATGGAGAAAGCTTGCAATTTAAGGTACTACTTACTATTAATCACTTATATCCATATAGTATATCACTATGATATATAATTATATATAATATACAATATTATTCTACTAATATTATTATATTGCTGTAATTTATTGTTATTCCTTGCCTCAGTAAAATAGAGTACATCCAATTTCAAGTTTTCCTACTGATGACAAAAGCCATTGTCTGAATAGGAAAACAAAGCTATTGAATGCCTTGGATTTTAGTTTTGTTTTATATAACACAAATGAGGACACAGTGGAAACAAGAGAATACTATCTTAATTAACAAGGAAACATTTGTGTGCATCTGCAAGACAAAGTGCTCCCAAATATCAAATAAGACTTCCAGATTTTGTGGGTAGAGAAATGTCATTAAACATGTTCTCAGCTGTTTAAAATTTTCAGTAGCCCTGGGTACTTTGTTTTTTAGAATATCACTATTTGCACACCTCTATACCTGCAGCCATTTGAATGCTAAGTATTAATAATGGACTAGTTAGCACATGAAATCTATTTTATTAACGTATAATTCATTCAGGAAAACTGCAGTGGAACCAGTCAGATAAGCTAGGCATGTAGGCAAGATAAATGTATTGCTTTCATGCTCATTTCTAGTTTCCTCCATGTTTAATACAGCAAATGTTTACTACTGATTAATGGCAAGCTTCTAGGTTATTTTATATAGAAGACAACAAATAAATTGAAAGATATGACTCCAAACTCTGACACATCAGCAGGATTTGAAATGAAACAGCTTGTGTGAGTGTTCTTTGAATTCAAGCTTTTGCTCTGAACATATTAAGTGTGCCTAGGTGCTTGTGCACATCTGCACACTCGCTTCAAACTTCCGTCCCTTACTTTTTAGGGTTTGCTTTATTTTTCACTGTCATATATTCATTAAAAAGAACTAAATTTTACAGCTGGAAATAAAAAGGGACATATCAGTTAATTCTTAAAACACATTTTCTGGATTTTTCCAAAGGTGACATTCAATTTTCACTTGGGCAGACCACAGATAGGGGGATGGGCTACGAAAAAGGATTTATCTTATTTTATCTTAGACTTTTCCATTCTCCTACATTCGTTCTTTTGCAGAAGACAATCTGCTTCCTCAGTTCAAGCATTTCAGAAGTCCTAACGAAACCAGGACCTTGTGTTTAAGTAACTGAAGTTTTATTTACATATTATGTAATATGAGTCTTTTGTATATATGCTTAATCTGTGATTACTAACATTCATGACTTCTGAGATGTTTTCTAGAAAAAAGTAACAGAATTAGTTCAAATAGTTTCTTACTTTTGAGCTGTATGGGGATCGTCTGCTTTGAATATATAAAATAAAGTGTTTTTGTGCAGTAAATGGAACACTCTAGACTCTGAGTTTTCATCTTTGACTTCACTGACTGTGAATCCAAGTAAAGGCTGGCTCTCTAATGCTGCCACATCCTATTTTACAGAGGGAGAAAAGCAAACAAGACAAAATTAGAACTTGTAAGACATACTACAAAATGCATTTAGACTTCACTCATGCACCATACCACTGCAACAGATTATTCAAACAAGTTGTTACAAATAGTCATGCACAAAATGCCGCTTTTTATAGTCTCCATGCATGAATCTGGGACAGGAGATAACAAAACCTTGTAGACTTCAACATTGCCGTTCCTCTTTTTATTTCCCTGATAACATCTGCCTTATCTGTCACTCTATAATCTCATCATTCTGCCTGGTAAGGACTTCTTACATCAAAAGATATAAGACCAAAGGTGCATCTAGCCCAGTGCTCTCTCCAACAATGTCAGTAGTGAGTTTTCATGTCTTAAAAGTGATATGGGATGCTATTAGCTGCACTGGGTATGCAAAAAGGAGGCGCTATGGATGTAACCTATGTTCTCTAGCACTGGAGTCACACTCCAAATACTTTTGATGGCTAAACTTATTTTGCTTTCTGTTGCTGAAAATTAACAGGAAAGGGGGGAAAAAAGTGCTGAGTGTTCACAAGTGGTTGGCTAGGAGAGAGTGGCAAGAGAAGCTGTACCTTTTTACCTTCTCTTAATTTAATTTCAAAACCTGGCTAAAAAGGCACCCGTCTCCCTTCCTCATTCATCTCAATTACTTCCTTTTTTTAATACTCCTGTCTTGTTAATTAACAAGTACAATGCACAGCATTTTTGGAAGGAAAAAAGAAGTATTTTCATCCTGTGCAAATTCCAAAACAGTGTTTTGTAAATAAGCAGGGTCTGCAATGCTTCTGGAAAGAAAAAATAAAGAATGTACATAAACACTGACACATTGGGTGAAGACTTTGGTAATTGCCTCTACACTGAAACAAGAGTATCCTGTGAAAGCAGTATTTCTTGATATTGGAAAACAGTCAAGTAAGGCTTAGCAATCTGTTTTTCTATTTTAGGTCTTTGTACCACTAATAAGTGGTCTTTTTACCACTAATGTTTATATCACTTGGAACTAATGTAAGTAGCTTAAGTGAGGTTTCCTGACTAAGGCCACACAGGACCTTCCCTTCAGACTCTAAACAACGTCTCCTGTAATAGTTCATCAAGATGAAAAATAAGGACAGATATTCCTTAGTTTAAAGAAAATTGGAAAGAGTTAATTTAGTGATTGCAAGCTGCAAACTGAAGCTACTCTGGCAGGCTGACATCTCAGAATCAGCCAAGCAAAAGAAAATTTAAGGTGACTGTCACAGATTAATATGCCTTTCTTTACAATTGCCAAGGTCTCCTTTGCAACTGCCAGAAGAGACACAACGCTCAAATATTTTTAAAATCTTCGCAAAAGTAATAATTTTGTACATAACTATTTAAGGTATTTTTAGAACTACTTTTTTTTTTTTTTTTTAAAAGAAAACTGTTGCCAATGCTGTGGTGGAAATAACATCACAGGTTCTGGACATAATTCAGAAGTTGTAAAATAAAGGTTGGGACTACAGGAGGAACAGCCCAGGAATAAATCTGAGCACAAACCAGAAAATAACTAGAGTGGGGGTAGTACATGGGTGAAGAAGGGCGATTCTTTACATGGTCAGGATAGGTTGGGCCTGAGAGAAAGTGAGGGACAGGAATACTTGAAACAGATGCTTTGGGTATTTTGCTCTTAAAAGCTCTTAGCAAGCTATAACATATAATATAAAAAGGCAAAAACCAAGATCCTCCAGTGCTACAATACATCCATATATGTTGCAATAAAATTACATCCTCAGCACATGCTGGCATGTACAGAGCTTATATGTATGTTAGAGATTATTCCACACTGCAATAGGACTACATATTCTAAATAAAAAAAGCAAATGCCATTAGATAAGATGCATTTGTGGTTTGTTTTTTTTACTGCAGCACTGTATATTAAATAACAACTCCAGGCTGAAGACAACAGTTTGAGGAGAAGTAAAGGGGTTTAGTTTGCTCATTTTCCAAGCATCCAAAATACCTTTTGGAACTGCAGAACAAGATACTTCAAGATGCTTTTATAATGTTGGCTTTGCCACTAGTCCAGTGTGATGCATCCAAACAGACCCCCATGTATTCAACTGACTCAGAACATACCTACCACTGCGCAATGGTGTGCAGTGCAGAGGTACTCAAAGCTAGGTCTGGAATCGGAAACAGCGTAGCTATATCAGTGTATTATGGTACCGAGCTCACTGGGCCTTTTCAAAATACTACATTGCAATCAGATCAATTACTGTAAGGTGATCTGATTTTATTTTTATGATCTAGAAACAAGCTATAAACAACTTTGTTGCAAGGACAGTATTATCATTGGATATTTGATTTCTAACACGTAGTCTCTTACCTCACTAGCAGCATATGTGTATAGCACCTTATTTTTTATAACAAACCATAGGTGTTTCCATGGTTTCTTACTGCCCTTAGATCGGTGTAGGTAGCCACTCATTGTAGAGTCTTCTGTATTTGCTGAAACCTGAGAAAAGAAAAACCAAAACCAATAAACAAACCCCAAGACTATGTATGCATCTGTCCAGGTTTTTGCAGTACCGTGTTTTTTTTTTAAAAAAAAAACAGACCTCCAGAGCCCTGTCCTGGCAAAGATGCAAATTCTTACAAGATAATGTTGCTAATTAACTCAGATGGCTGAAAGAAAAATTATTTTGTCTGCCACCTTCTATCTGGTCTGGAAGAGAGGTTTCTGCAGTTCCTAAAGGTTGGAACGGAAATTGGGTGCAACAGGACGAGAGGGCTGAAACACGGAGGACCATGTACACCTGGAGAACGCACATTCCTATATAAGAAGAAAAATTACTTTCTCCCATTCCCAAGACCTGCAGTATAGGTAGGCAGAGTTTAGCTCTACCTTTCCTAATCATAAGCCAAGAGCTGAGTTAGTGTAGGAATCTTCTCATTGACTGTTGGTGCAGAGGTAAATCACAATTCCTTGAAACAGGGAAGCAAGAAATAAATGACATTTCCAACTATCTCTGTGAATTACAGTCTCTCAGGTGTTTACACAGTTTATACACTACTTCATAGTTCAGGTCCCTGCCCATATGAAACTAAGGCCCAAACCACTGTTAGAGGCGATTTTTTACTTTTGATTCTAGAAAAGATGGCTAAAATATGGAATTATTTTTTTCACTGTTAATATTGATATAATACCAACAAGGCATTACTTTTGACCAATAAATCACTTACTTCTTTGAGGGCTGCAGGAATTTTTTTCTGCTTTCTTCCAGAGGGAATACTATGTAATACTGTAGACAAGGCACTTGATGGAGATTTATGGTTGACTGGGGATCCGCTCTTAGGAGTGCACTGGTTATCTAAAATGCATAGGATGAATATATTGCTTTCATGTTGCAGATGACTAAACGCAGGCAATAATTCTTTGACTTTTTCTTTCTTAAAAGCAGCTGACATTTTTATTTTGATTACAGTGTTTCAATAGTAATGCCTAATCACATTAAATTCAGTGTTGAATTAACTTTTCAATATTATCAATACCATGAGTTAGAATCCCCCAAATCACAATCAGACTAAAAGCCACAAAAAATTTAAAACTAAACGATTGGTCTTGTTTGTTTTCAAAGTCTGTTTTCTTGATGTTGAACTACCTTTGCCCATAAGCAGGGTGAAAATTAAGTCTTAAAAACCACAAAATTTTTTTAGACCTGTTCTCTGCAGTTCAGTCTGTGCTTTATCTCTGTTCTCCAACTCTGTCCTTCAATTCTATACATCTGTTATATTCTCAGCTTTTATCAGTATGGATGCTGTAGGGTTCCTCTTCCAGCACCATGCCGTCACACACACACTTCTGGAGATTTCCATCTCCAGAGCATGTGCTTCTTTCTCCACTGCCGCAGGCAGCTCCTTCATCTCTCTTGAAAGACTTCTGCAACACTTCACTCCTTTAAAACCCCTTTTTCTAGCAACACCCACCACTAGTTTCTAGTCCAGTCTGGAAGGAGTAGTGCTGCCCTAAGCTTTATTAACTCCTCTTCTAGAGTTGTCCCTGAACATGGTGAGGCTCTGAAATAATGAGCAGAGCAGGAGAGTAATTGGATTGCCACCTGTACTGCACCTGCTCTGCAGCTCTTTTCCCAGCTAAAAATACCTGCAATTGCCTGCAGCACAGCAGCCTCTAGTGCCCAATGCAGAGACCTGCAGGCGGTCCAAGCAATCCATCTTTCCCATTATTGCAGGCTCCCACCACCAATTCAAGGGTTGTCAATGCTGCTTTCCACACCCCCATGACAAATGCCACTCCCAGCATGCTGGAAGCCATAGCTTGATTATTTCACTGGGGCATCACAGATTTTCTGATATCCTGGAGAGCTTGCGTCAAACTGGAGGGTCTGCCAGAGAGGAGGGCAGCAAACTGTTTCAGTCCCTGCTTATGGCTCATTTGTGCATTTTATACTACAGTCTTTGGACAGAATTCAGAACAGGTCTAGTGAGATGGGACTGGATTCCCACCTCACTGGGAGGTGCCCTTCTGATTTCACATTCATTTCTGCATAATGATATGAAGATCCTTCAAAGAGGTGGATTTTAATTCCCTCAGGATGGGAAGGAAACTGACCCTGGATCTCACCTCTAATCAAATGTTATTACCACCACGCATCAGTAGTACCACAGACTCTGAAATTGCTTCAACGAAAATAGCTCTAGCGATGGTGTTTTACATTGAAACCCATGTTGCCACTGTGCAGTAGGCAACCGTTGAAGAGTTTGCTTTCAGAACTGAGGTGCAGATATACCAATCTCTTGAATTCCAGATGAGCCAAGGCTTGAGGCTGCAGAGCCTCAGCTTCAGTAAGATGAAGGCTTATGTCTTTATAGAGCCCCAGAGCTTCAGCTATCTCAGCAGCTTAGCTGGCAAAAACGAAGTTTACAGGCATACAAGTTACAGAGAATAAAAGTACATGTGAACCCACTAGGAGGTCACGACAAGCTGCAAGGACTTTACTGTACACCTGTACCCTGTGAATAATGAAAAGCAATGTACACTAGCTACTTCAAAAAGAAAGCAGCATAAGCTACATGTCTTTATCACAGAGCAAATGCATGCACGTTTCTGGAAGGAAGAGCCAATTTGTTGCACATTCACTTCCTAACTTACTCCACAGAAACTTGTTTGGGCTCTTATAACCTCAGATGCCTTTAGATTGGATACTAGGAAAAATTTCTTCCCCAAAAGGGTTGTCAAACACTGGAACAGGCTGCCAGGGAAGTGGTGCAGTCACCATCCCTGGAGGTTTTTAAAAGATGTGTAGATATGGCACTTAGGGACATGGTTTAGTGGTGGTCTTAGCCGTGTTGGGTTAACAGTTAGACTCAATGATCTTAAAGGTCCTTTCCAACCTAAATGATTCTGTGCCTATTGCTTTTCAGGCTCTAGCATAATTAGGCACTTGAACCCAGCAGTAAAGACTAAGCACAGACATACCATGATAATAAGGGTCACAAAAATAAGACAGACAGTTCGTGCAGATTTTCTTTACCTTGTTTCTGTAGCTCCCTGAAGCAATGATCACATACTCTTGCTGGCTGGTTCTTCATATAGTCTAAACCATGTTTATTTGATGAACAAGCTTGACAGACAATCTGGAATCAGATAAAAGCATTATTGTATATGATGTGCACCTGTAAATCACCAAATGCTTAAAGACGTTCATTTCAGTACTTTAATCCCATAACAGAACCTGAAATAGGCATTATTTTACATTGAAAATGGTTTAAGATCTTGGCTTTTCCTTATGTTCTTATGTTCAACATGCTGCTCCTTCCTCCTCTAAATGATAACAATTTAAACAGAAAAAAGAAAATATCACTGAATTACACAAGTTAATAAGCCAACGTTAACTATCCATGAAAAGCAGAATAAGCCTACTGTGTTACTGAACTGTTTAAATCATATGCTTTTAAAGAAATAACTAAAAATAGTCATTGCTCCCTTGAAAATTTCTCCAGAACACAGATATCTCAACTGCATTGAATTCTGCATTCTCACTTGATTAAAGCAAGAAAAATAAAGGCTTATTAGAGATACAGTTCAGAAGTGTTAAATATTTGAAGTTATGTACTAACTTAAAAACAAAATCATTATTTCTCTTATGAAAATTAGTGCGGAAGACATTTTTCTCATTCTTCATTTGTATTATGTAATTGCAGAAGCAGAAGGCAACCATAAAAGGTACTCCAAAATACAAAATAAGAAACATGTAACAGGTTGGAAGGTTCAACACTGGTCTGACATAACACCTTACTCTAAAGCACAAAACAAAACCAAAACAAACCAACATGTTGTTTTTAATCCATATAATTGTGTCCCATTACAGTGTTCCCTTACTAGCATTGTTGTGGTACAGTCAGGCTCCGTCTGTATTTGTCACACAAGGAACCCAAATGACTAACTGAAAAGGTAATCACAAAATTGCCCAACCTTTCCGCATGCCCTGCAGTGATGCCTTCTCCACGTCAATGTGAATTCACTTGTACAGATCATACACATGGTGGCTCTAGTATCAGGGATCCAGATGGGAGCCTTTGATCCCAGTGGACTATTTTCTTCTTGTTTCTCTGGATCTGCCTGAGAGAACACAGGCAGAATACCATTATTTTCAGTGATAAGAAATAAGATTAATATTTATCAGTGATTATAGGTTAACTCTAATTATGTTGGAAAGCCTTCTCTGATAAATTGTCGTCATGGTTTTAAATGTTATCTACTGTTTAATCAATGACCATTATAATGCAAGCCTGAAGACAGAACTGTATTTAATTAGTTCAAAAAGGCTGTGTGACTTTCAAGCTTTACCAGCCTATTTATACCAACAGCTGCTGTATTTTAAAATCTTTTCATTTCATCTGTTTTCAAGATTACCAAGAGAACTGAGAAAGCTGGTTTGGGTTTTTTGGAAGAAAATTATTTTAAATTTACGAAGTAGATAAAATTATGAAATATCATTCTGTTCTATCATCTGTTCACTTATTTGCCATCCTGTTCTATTATTCACCATGGAATGTCACTTGTTTCTCTAAACACCTGCATAGAAACTTCACATTCAAAAAGGGAACAAACCAACAATGAAGATGTAACATACCTCTTCAAGACTTTTGCTGGGATTAAACGTGAATCTCTTTTTTGCATACTCTTCAATTGACTTGGAGATAGCTTCTAACCACTCATCTCTTTCTGTAGCAGAACTGTTGGAGTAAAAAAAAATCAATTTTTATTATTATTAACATTTAAAACTATGAAGCAAGTGTTGATTAGACTTCCATTAGCTTTATTACACATTGACTTAACTCTCTTGCAATTTCAGTTTTATAGACCATCTCCAGTTCCTGCTGAAACTGTCATTATTTTTTAACGGCCTGCATGGTGTCAGCTATTTGTGCTGCTTAATACTAAAAAGATTTCTGTGTCTGTTATGATGGGGATTCCCTCCCTCCCTTTCCTCCTTCCAAAACACACTGTGATTGTTTCAAGGCTTGTATGTTATTGCTTCCCCCTTCTCCCTGGACCCTTGAATAGCTTGAGTAACACTGGCACATAAATGGCGTTCCCAGAACAAAGGAATGGGCCCTACCTCTTGAGAGGAGCTCTGAGATTTCAGCAAGCCTTCCCCCACCCAGCCTTCTGTCTCAGGGTGCAGCTTGTTACACCCAACCCTGTAAAACCCCAAGCTTCTGTCAGAAGAAATAACATGCTCTCTCTCCCCCAGCCTTGTGCTCCTGACTGTTTGCTCCTACCAGGTCAAGCTGCTTTGAAATAGGTATTTTTTCCCAAATATTTCCATTGGATTAGCTAGTCCAAAGAGATAAACAGATGCACTTACTGTAGCCCTTTATCCCACAGCTGGTGGATCGCTGATCAAGTGCAAGAAAAGTATTAGGCTGAAGTGGCATGGCACAGGGAGAACAAGGAGAGCTTGGCACAGCAGGAGCCTGCAGCTATACTGGATTACATGCAGTGCCAAAGCACCTCCTGAGGCCGTGGGCCCACCTCTACTTTCATATAATATAAATCCACACTGCTGCTCCCACAGAGAATAGCCTATTATACTCCCTCTCAGCCACTAGGTCTTATTTTCTTCCTTGTGCCTGAACACATGTGGCTTATGAGGTGGGCTGTAAGTACAGTGGGCTGCACTGGGAAATAAATACCTATTAAAGCAAGCCATCCACCTGCCTTTCCTCTGAATCAATTTACTGACTGGGCTTATCACACAGCTGAACAACTAGTTGTGCCAGCACCATAGAAGGTGTTCTGAGGAAGGACGGAAGTGTTTTGTGGCAGAGGAACAGCTAGACCGCTTTTTTAAGATGGCATGCCAGCTTTAAAAGGGCTTCTAAAATTTAAACCACTATTTACCACCAACATTTTTCCCCCACTTCTTAAACAGTATCAAATAAATTAGTTTGTTTAAACCAAGGAATTTCACATCATGAACATATGAAAAGGAAAGTTAGGTATGAGGAAAGCCATGATTTACACAAATTAGGTGTGCAACACCATTATTGTTTATCAGTTTTTGTAGGTTAATTTGGAAGCTTTAATAATCTTTGAACCTTTAAGGAAAATACTTTTAGCGACAGTTTTGAACTGGATGAAATTGAGTACTATACAGAATCAGAGAGGACAAATCTGGTAAGGTAAACATAGGGGAAGCCTGTGAGGCATGAGGGGGGGAAAAATGATCTAGTGCACACAGCAACAAAATCAGAACAAAAGGAGAGGAAATAAGCAAGGGCAAAGAAATGATTTATTGTCTGTCCCAATATCTCACACTCTGAGCGGAATATTTTGTTCAGTTTATTTACCTTTGCTTCCTGATCCAGTAAGAACAACTGGTCTGCATTAGCTACATAACATTCATAACTCTAATCAACTCCTTTGGGTTTTTCAAAATCTGGTTACGTTTCATTAGGTTCCTAAAAATATATTTAATAAATAAATTTAAAGTTGGCCTGGTTTTTGGAGATTAAGCAGCCCCCATTGTGTGGGGACTGCTACACATAGGGCTGCTTCCACAATGAGCTACATGGCTTATGCCCTAATATTTCTCTAGGAAGCTCTCATTTGTTAGGTTTGCTAGTGCTAGCCTCTAGGGCTGTTTACAATCCCTCAGAATTTAAAAAGCAAAGGCGGTGCCATCAGCAACTGAGTTGATGTAATGGTTTGCTGCAGCAAAACAGGCAGCATTTCTTCTGCTGTTACTCCCAGCCCTCCCCCACAGCTGCACAGCCCTACCACATCCCTCACTGCAGGTCCAGTATTTGTTGCATCCTTCCAAAAGCTGTTTTGTGTACTAAAATTGCAAGGGTTTTTTTTCAGGTTGTTTTAATTTTTTTTTAATTTAGGATTTTATTTAACAAAACAGCATTGAACTTTTAAATGGAGTGCGGAGAGTCCCAGAAATTGTTATTACTATCAAACATGTGCTAGGACCACATGTCGCCGCTGCCCAACAGAGTAAGCAGCTCGGGGGTCCCAGGAGGGCTCACAGAAGGATGCCCCTGTTGTTTCCCGGATCAGAGTCTTAGGGCACCTCTCCCAGCTGAGCTAGTCTCGCATGAGCTATCCTTATGTTAGGGGAGCCGATGCAGTTATGCCTGCCTGGGGTAGCTCTTCGCTAGCCTTATCGAGGGGGACGGGGCCAACTGGCTGCAGACCATGTCAGGCTGCCATGACTATTGTTTTCAGGACCAAAGCTTTACTTCTGCACAGTGCTGTATTGTGCAGATGTGCTAACTTGTTTCTCTGATTAACAGATTTCTAGTACAATACTGCATTGTACCATGTGAAACAATACGCATTCCTACAGATATCCCAGGAAGACTGAAACCTCAACTCACACTAGATAAAACAGAATACTAACACAAGTCGGTAAAACTAAACCTGAAGTGACAAAGATCTTGTCTAGGAATTAATCTATACTTCAGTCATTAAGTGGTTTACATTTTATTACTAGCAATTTTCACCAGCTTAATCGCTCCAAACCCTTCCCTGTCTCTGCCCCCAGGGTTGTTTCAGAATCTCTTCTTCGGTGTACACTCCACGTAACGCTTATTTTTTGTAAAAATACAGAAGTGAAATTTGTCTCCAATGTCTGTAAGATTAATTTGAAGTTTTGTAACTGAGATTTATATCACACAGGAGCCAAGAAGCTGTTAGAATGAGGCACCACCAAAAGGAAGGCACAGTCTGTATTGATAAGATACTGATTCTCTTCACGTCCAGGATATTTATCAATAGGAAGAATATAATTAATTGGGGGAAAAAAATTTTGCAAGCACCTATTGCTGGTAATGTTTCACTTGTTTCCCTCCTGCACCACAACAGACCCAGGCCTCGATTACAGACAGATAACAATCTGAAAATCCTCATTTACATTTGGGGCCCCCAGCACCACCTTCATTCCAAGCAAATGCAACCTCTCTCTGGCACTGCCGGTAACTTAGGGCTCTTGCACACACAGAGCTTCCAGCAAGTATAGAAGTAACAGAGCTGAATGCTCGCCAAAGATGCAAGATCAACAACAACACTAAAAAAGAAAGAGCAAATCAGAGCAGCTTTAGTTGGTAATGCGAGGGTAATTCCAGTAGTTTCAAGGTCAAGACAAAAGTATGTCACAAACTCTGCCCAATTTGATGAGAATGTTACATATATGAGTTTTCCCCTATGGACCAGCATGTATTTCACAGAAGTTGCTTTTAATCTACCATTTAATCAGTTCCTCAAAAAGACAAGTGTCTCTTGTTTTGTGGAAAACACGTAGGTTGTATTTCAAGATGATGATCTTTTCACAAGTTCCAATGATTTTTTTACAATTTTTAAAACGTCTGAATTAAAAGTGAAATGCTGTTTCAAGTCAAGCAGAGATAAATCCACATTGCTTACTGCAATCCCATAAATGTCTTCATTTATCTGAGTGACACCCAGTCACCAAGGCACCTAAACAGCACAGATGGGCTCGTGTTATACTAGAGCAGAGTCATACCCTAAATTGTGAAATGCATCTTTTTTTTCCCAGTGTGCAAAAGAACCAAAAGAAACATTGAAATTTGTTGAAAAAAAAAAAAAAAATACCCAAGTCTGTTGTTATAACTAACTACTGCTCAGACAATTGAGCTCCTTCATTTGGCTCCTTTGGCAAGGTTTACCGTGGTCTACCCCTCAGCTAGAGATACTGCTATCTTTGTGCAGACATCCTCACATTGGTATTTACAAGGTCACATAAAAAGAAGCAGTCTGCCCTTGCTCAGCTTTGCTAAACAAAAGAGAAAACATGTCTGTCTTCATTGGTATCAGCACTGTCACAAATGTCAGAATATATAAAACTCCAACACAGTAAAAACAACAATCCACAAAACCAGGTCTTTGCTAAAGGCATCTCGGTGAAGGCAGACCACAGCTGCTCTGGTTTAGTGCCCATGTATCCTTTTGCTGCTACACGGAGAATTTGGTTTTCTGGTAAAGACAACACCATTCCAGTAATTGCTGCCATTGCCATAATTTCAGATCCATTTCTTGTTTCAATTACACTTATTTTATCTAGAAGACCAGGATGACTTCTTTCTATTTATATCAGTTACCAATAATATTATCAAAATGTACTGTCATGCTTCATATTCTGTCCTGTTAATACATTGACAGAGCATATCAGTAACCTTGGAAGAACAAAAAAAAATACTGAAAAGCAAAGCCTAAAATTAATTGAATTGAAACAATTTTAATTCTTGTTCCTCTCAAGGAAAGGCAGTGAGAGGATAATATTGCAATTTACTTCAGGTTTCTGAAGGTGTAAGCTAAGCTGAAAAGGAGGAACCAAGAAAAAAGTTTTATTCACTCCGCTTAACAGTTAACTGTCTTGAGGACAGCAAAATCCCTAGCAGCTGCAGCCTTAAGCCCAAATCGCTCAAATACCAGCCACATTTAAGATAGCTTTTGTGCTTCTAACCATCACTTCACAAAGGGCAGTCTTCCTTACAAGTCAGGGTGAACTGTATTAGAGATTGCAAATTCATATGGTATCTGTGAAACTTACTTTATGTGACCAGGCTTCCTTTCTGCTGGCTCATTTAAAAATACATTTTCAAAATCAGATTTTGAATATGAACAAAAGTAAGTTAAGACAAAGCCTACCTTATTTCCAGAAGCTCATCTGTCACTCCCTCTACTCTGTACTTACTCTACCCAAGGGTAACTTTTCATTACAGAAGTGCAAAATAAGCTATAAAAAGCTTACATGGCCTGTTTGAAATCACATGTTTTTAAATTCATTATTAATTTGTAAAACTTACCTTGCTGAAAGAATGAAGGATCTCTCTACACTTTCAATGTTCAGTTCATTCTGATACGCTTCCTGGGTTGGTTTTTTAACCTTCAGTCAAGAGAGAAAACTTGACATTCAGACTGAAATAGTACTTTTATAGTTGCTTTAGTTTTACTTACTGTAAAATCTCTTACATTTTTATTGCAGAAGGAATACACCAGAGAGAAAAATATCAGAAGTAGGAGATCATACAGCAGGCCAGATGGCCCAGCTACACTAAGCTTGCATGGAGCCCACCATTCTATTTCACTGTGGCCCCGTACAAACACTGAAGACGTACAGGGGAATGAACCTCAAGAGCTGTCAGATACCTCCCACTGTGCTTGAACATGTCCATGCCTGTTGCCCTCTAAGCTCCTCCTGCCACTGGGCAAAAAAAGGCACTACTGCTGCAGGACAAGATGTAGCCTACTGATGTACCCCAGAGTGGTTGTCTGCCCCATACCCCCGAGGGCTCGACCACCCTCCTGATTCTTCTGAGCTACCAAGTTTCAAACATAAGAAGGTTTGAAAGTTAGGAGTGTTCTGAGCCACAATGAAACAGCTGCTGGCAGAAGAGTTATTACAGCTCTGCCTGTGAAATCTTGAACCTGGGCACCAGATCTGCGCTGCAGCTGGCCTTGGTGCTTTTCTCTGACAGGACCAGAGACAAGTTACTTGATTCCCGAGGCAACGGTTTGTTGTTTTCACTAACTGTCATGTCAGAGACTGCGTCAATATATGGCGTGCATGTCCCTTATCACTACCCAGAGGGGCTCAGGGCTTAACTTTGATGTTTTTCACAAAGGCACAGAAACAAAAGCCACACCTTCCCTCACAGTTAGCAGATCTCTATAAACCACAGATTTGATCTATCAGAGGCTTATGAGGCAGAGATGCCTAATCTCTGGGTGTGGGCAATAAAAAGCAGTTACAAGGCAGAAGTGAGGCAGTCTAAACAAAATGCAATACAAAAAATAAGTAGGCAGACTATTTCAGAGTAGGACAATACTGGATGAAATGCAGGTGAGATGATCCTGTGGCAACAAAGTTTTTTTAGGGAAACTTAAGATAGCAACCCCACAGGCTGTAGTACGCCAGAAACGTTAATCCTGTAGGATTGCTCTAGAGCATAAGCTTCTTTAATATCTCTTTCCACCAATAAAAATAGTTGAGTTTTGAAAATTGGAAGGCCTTAGTTTAAGTAGATTTGCAGAAAGACTCATTTTAACAAGTGACTCACCTTCATTCCAGCCAATGACAACATGTTGTTGAGTTTATACATCCCTGACTGAACTGGAGTAGTATACAACAGGGCATCATTGAACTGTAATATAGAAGCAATACTTTTTAATGACTAAAGACTGGTTTAGAGACATTTCATTTCAGATGCATTTTACTGGAATTACAAAACTCATGGCACAGATCAACTGTCCAGAAGGACATCTTCTACTTCCTATTGTTCCACTTAGAACCCAAGAAACATTTTCATGTATGAATTTAGATAACAATAGGTGCCTATTTATATCCTCCTTGTGTAAATATACATTTGGTACATGAGTAAACAGTGCGCGGATGTCAAAGAACAGGCTGTCAAAAAGGACAAAAATGTTTCTCATGTACTCAGCTTTATGGTATAACAAACTACTTTAAAAGGATATTAAAATTAACCATTCAAACAAAGCAAAACATTCCAGAAACTTGGAGACAGCAGAATTTATGGTTGTAAGGACAAACTTATCCATAAGTACCATGTGAATTTTACCAGTTTAAATGTGTGTCTACTGTTTATTTCCTGTTCTACCAGACTTGGCTTCACTCAGTGCACTTACTGAACAGCTATTAAGATTTTTTTTTTTTCTGTGTTGTTCAACACATGGATCCAAACTTCATTTACTGCACACAAACACAGACCAGAAAAATGAACTGTCTTGTAAGTTTTTGCCATGAGGTTCTTTGCAAAATAACCAAATGTTTCCTGAGCCTTACTAATCTTCACAACATGGTCAATGGAAAAATTACTGCTTCATTGTCTAAAGGTATAAACACTAGTGTGCACTTTTTATACCTAATAAGAAAAACAGACAAACCCAGAAACAACCCACCAAAACCCAAAACAGCCCACCACCCTGAAAAAAAAAAAACCCAGAAGAAAATCTGAGCTAGAGCTACTCAGATTAGCAACATCTGATTTGGAAAGTCCAGCTTGAGACAGCACCAGATTTTTGAGATAACCATAGATGATATCAGTTAAGGTAATCTCGGTGCTTTACATGCTACAAATTCATCTCCAGAACATAATACAGGCACTTGCAAGCTTAGAATATATACTCTGTGACTACCTAGGAAAATATTTATTTGTACTACAGTAACCACAAGACAAGATTTCAGCCAGGACTGTGAACCAATAGTGCCACAAATTACACACAGCAACAGTTGGCTTACTACCTAAATAGGAGAGATAAACAAAAGGTTTGAGTGAAAACAGAAACTTCAGAGAAGCACAGAAGTTTCAAAACAAAACAGACAGGAAGAGAATGCAGCACTTAACTTCCAGCCCAGTGGTCTGCTCAGGATGCAAGTGGGCTCATGTGGAAGAAGGAGAGAGGACGAGGGAGGGAGGCAGGGAAGGGCGCAACAGCAGCAGCGGAGTTGTAGGTTTTAAGAGCTGGTACGGCTAACTGGGATGGAGTAACTGTTCTAGTTTTTGCACTACCACAGATAACGTCTTCTCATAAAAGCACTCAAATTTTAAGTGAGCATTGCTCAAAACAGTACATTTTAGTGAGAAAGGGTTTTCTATTAAAATTAGTGCATATGCAACATATGCTCTCTCTAAATTAGAACTGAGCAAGTAGAACAGCAACAATTGGTAATTTTTTTTTCACTACCTGAAGTTATTAGTTACTTATGTTTGCAGTGTCATGTTTCAACCACTGAAAATTACACTACTGTTAGGCACACAGCAACATAAACAGCATCTTACCAGAAAGAACATTCGTGGCTGCATGACCTTCCGGGACAGCTTCATCAGTGTTCCCTCCTTCAGAAAGACCTAGCAAATTAAAACAAGCAATTCAAAACCTAGCTTTTCAGGGCACAAGGCATTCAAATGAGCTTACTTTTTCATCATTATCATCATCATCATTATTATTATTACTACACAAGAAGTGCTGCAGAAGTTTTGGGATTCAAGGTTCCCTTTCTCTAAAAGTGAGTGTGAATAGCTGCATTACAGTTTTCCACACTACACTTGAAACCCAGACAAAAACAAGGTTAAGCTAGAGGGAAAAAGCTGCCTGCAAGATCTGGCAAAGAATCATATTCTAAAAATCGTTAAGTTTTCATCAGATAAATGTCTAAAAAATAAAAACAGCACACATATGGAGAGGCAGTATTCATCTGACTGTTCGAACTGAATAATTAAGCGATGGCCCATTTTTCTTCTCAGTATATGCCAGCTTCAGTATTTTGCTTGCATATCATCTGTGCTGAATCACTGATTTCACTGCAGTCTGCTGAATGCCATCTGGAGGACCTACCCTTCCTGGCTGTACAATCTCATGGTGTCCATTTAAACTGTACTGAATCTGCATGAGTTTCTGAAAATTATCCTACAGGGAGAAAAAGCAAAAGGTAAGTAATTGCCCCTTCATTTAAAAAAAAAAAGCTTTAATCATCCAGTTTTATAAGTCAAAATACTTACTCCCTGCTTCATGATGTCATTAGCATGGTTTGCAACTTCTATGACAACAGCTAGAGCATCTGAAGAATGAAGAAATGATGTTTTGGTTATACAGACTAGTTAGCATTGGTATTGTGGTAAGCACAGATACAACATTGCCCTCCCACATCATGCCAAGATTCAAGGACCTGATTGTACAGTCACTGCATTCATGAGCACATCCCATAGATCCCAGAGACTTTGGATCATGGTTTAATAAGTGTGCCCTAGCGAGTCATTGCTTCAAATAAGTTTCAATCATTTCTTACAGCTAATCAAAACGTCCATAAGAAAAATTAAATTCTGGTTTCTCACACAAAGAATTACTTTAATTTTAATGTCTCTACTTACAGAAGAAAAGTTAACACCATTTTAACTGAGACCATGTAGAGATTAAGTTTTTTCAATTTTACAGAACTGCCTCCAGTGCCAGTCATGGAAGGCTACCTAGAAAAATTATCCAAATCTTTTGCAATTTCCTTCTTTTGTCTTTAGTTTTGTTGCACCTCAAGATAACAATATAAAGTTCACATTTCTAAATTTTAAACTTTTAATGCCAGAATAAAAAAAAAAGTCTCTAAAAGATTAGAGTTGCCAAAGACGAGGGACTTCATTAAGTACTGATATTTAACAACTAGCAACTTCACTGTAATATATGCTGAGGTGTAACTGCAAAAAGAGGTTACATAAAAGCATTAGGTAAATTACTGAACAATAAGCATATATGAGATAGAACCCCTCCAAGGATCTTATCCAAAAATTTGTAATTTACTTAAGTAGGGAAAAAAATACTAATTTAGCTGAAAGCTAGAACAACTGCTCTGATAAAATGTAGTCTCCAAAGCATTTCACATCTTCTGAGTAACTGAAGTGCAGTCAGGCACTTCAAGTAAAGGAAATATAAAGTTCACAGAGAAGCCTACCAAACCAAGTAAAATCAAAGCCTTGGGGTTTTTTTCCAGATAATTGTTACAACATTAGTAGTCTAGAGCGTATATGCTTCCCTTATTGTTGAGTTCATATTCAGAAAGAAAGCATCTTAAAAGATACAGCTTTCTGAACTGAATGGTTCAGGTCATGAAGCCCTGTAAGAAACTAAACTGACGTGTGGAAAAAGCAGCTCCCCTTAAGTCAAACTAAGGAGAATTTTTGTTCAAGATTTTCATGAACCAAGGCAATGCAAGCACAGGAGTCAGTTAAAAGGCATAGCACATATCACAGAATCACAGAAGGTAGGGGTTGGAAGGGACCTCTGGAGATCATATTGTCCACCCGCTCTGCTTCAGCAGGGACACCTAGAGCAGGGGGCACAGGAATGCGTCCAGACAGGTTTTGAATGTCTCCAGGGAAGGAGACTCCACAACCTCCCTGGGCAGCCTGTTCCACTGCTCTGGCACCCTCACAGGAAAGAAGGTTTTTCTCATCTTTAAGTGGAGCTCCCTGTGTTCCAGGTTGTGCCCATTACCCCTTGTCCTGTCATTGGGCACTACTGAAAAGAGCCTAGTCCCATCATCCTGACACCCATCCTTTAGATATTGATAGGTATTGATGAAATCCCCCCTCAGTCTTCTCTTCTGCAGGCTAAACAAACCCAAGTTTCTCAGCCTTTCCTCATAAGGGAGATGCTCAGTCCCCTGATCATCCTGGTAGCTCTCCGCTGGGCTTACTCAAGCAGTTCTGCATCCTTCTTAAACTGGGGGGTCCAAAACTGGACACAGTACTCCAAATGTGGTCTCAGTAAGGCAGAGCAGAGGGGGAGGATAACCTCTCTCGACCTGCTGGCCACATTCCTTTTAATGCACCCCAGAATATTGTTGGCCTTCTTGACCACAAGGGCACAGTGTTGGCTCATGGTCAACTTGTTGTCCACCAGCACTCCCAGGTCCTTCTCAACAGAGCCACTTTCCAGTAGTTCAGCCCCAGCCTGTACTGGTGTGTGTTCCTCCCCAGGTGCAGGACCTTGCACTTGCTCTTGTTCAATTTCATGTATTTCGGCCCAGCTCTCCAGCCTGTGCAGGTCTTGTTGGATGGCAGCACAGCCTTCTGGTGTATCAGCCACTCCTCCCAGCTTGGTATCATCAGCGAACTTGCTGAGGTTACACCCTATCCCATCATCCAGGTCATTGATGAATATATTAAACAGGACTGGACCCAGCACAGACCCCTGGGGAGCACCACTAGTTACAGGCCTCCAACCAGACTCTGCGCCATTGATCACGACCCTCTAAGTTCTGTTGTTGAGCCAGTTACCAATCCACCTCAGTGTCTACTCATCCAGCCCACGCTTCCTTAGCTTGCCTGTGAGACACTATGGGAGACAGTGTCAAATGCCTTACTGAAGTCAAGATAGACAACATCCCCTGCTGTCCCTTCATCGACCCAGTCAGTCATGCCATCATAGAAGGCTGTCAGGTTGGTCAAGCATGGTCTTCACTTTGTGAATCCATGTTGACTGTTTCTGATAGCCTCCTTTTCCTCTACATGCCTAGAGATGACCTCCAGGATGAACAGCTCCATCTCCTTTTCAAGGACAGAGGTGAGGCTGACTGGCCTATAGTTTCCCAGGTGGTCCTTCTTGCCTTTTTTGAAGATTGTAGTGATGTTTGGTTTCCTCCAGTCCTTGGGCACCTCTCCTGCCCTCCACGACCTTTCAAAGATGGAGAGTGGCTCAGCAAGAACATCCGCCAGCTCCCTCAGCACTCATGGGTGCATCCCATCAGGGCCCATGCATCTGTGACGATCCAGTTTGCATAGGTGATCTCTGACCCAGTCCTTCTCAACTGATGGTAAGTCTGCCTTTCTCTAGATTTCTCCTCTCTCCTCTGGAGGCTGAGATGCCTGAGGGCCAGCCTTAGCAATAAAGACCGATGCAAAGGCGGCATTCAGTAACTCCACCTTCTCTGCATTCTGTGTCACCAGGGCCCCTTCCTTGTTCAGCAGTGGCCCCACTATATCCCCAGTCTTCCTTTTACTACTGATGTATTTTAAGAAGCCCTTCTTGTTATCTTTGACATACCTTGCCAGTTTTAAACAACATTCCTATATTCCTCCCAAGTGGCCAGTCCCTTTTTCCACATACTGTGAACTTCCCTCTTCCATTTGAGTTTCTCTAGGACCTCTTTGCTCGTCCATGTGGGTCTCCTGGATCCTCGCCTGACTTCCTCCTAGGGATGCACCAATCTTGAGCTCGGAGGCAGTGGTCCTTGAATACTGTCCAGCTCTCTTGGACACCCCTGCCTTCCAGGGCCCTAGCCTATGGGATTCTTCTTAGCAGGTCTTTGAAGAGGCCAAAGTTGGCCCTCTTGAAGTCTAAGGTTGTAACCCGACTCATAGCCCTGCTTCTACCTCATAGTATCCTGAACTCAACCATCTCGTGGTCACTGCAGCCAAGGCTACCCCCAACTCTCACATCCTCAACCAGCCCTTCCTTGTCTGTCAGGATAAGGTCGAGCAGCACATCTTGCCTCGTTGGCTCCTCCACCACCTGCATCAGCAAGTTGTCCTTGATGCTCTGCAAGAACCTTCTGGATTGTGCATGGCTTGCCGTGTTGCTTTTCCAGCAAACATCAGGGTGGTTGAAGTCCCCCATGAGGACCAGGGGCCTGCTACTTCCAGCTGTCTGTAGAAGGCTTCATCAACTTCCTCTTCTTGATCAGGTGGCCTGTAGCAAATGCCCACAACAGTGTCACCCATATTTGGCTGTCCCTTAATTTTTACCCACAAGCTCTCAACTTGTTCTCCTTCCAACCCTAGGCAGAGCTCGATATATTCCATTTGCTCCCTCACATAAAGAGCAACTCCGCCACCTCGCCTTGCTGGTCTGTCTTTCCTGAAAAGCCTGTAGCCATCCATGACCACATTCCAGTCATGCGAGCTATCCCACCATATCTCTGTGACTGTAATGAGATCATGGCCCTGCGACCGCACACAGATCTCTAGTTCCTCCTGTTTATTCCCCATGCTGCGTGCGTTGGTGTACAGCCATTTCAGAAAGGTACTTGAGCACACAGGTTTCCCCAGAGGGGCTTACAAGGACCCACTATAGCCATGCAAACCCTTGAGGTGGATGGTCTCCTGGTTGCCATCGCATGAGGCATGAGCCTTTATCACCGCTCAGGTTGTCCTATTTTATTCCCCCATTGTGTGCGATGGCATTAGCATTGCCAGTGTGTCCCCTCCCCCCAAGTTCCTCACTTTAAAACATTTGATCAAAATTTAAGTTTAGATGTAGACATCATGATGTCAGCTGAGTTTGCTGAAAAATAGCTGGTGGTCTACTAGGCAACGTTGGAGCTGCTCCAGCCAAAACACCCCCCAGTGCCCATCCATTTAAAAGAAAATTAAGGGAAATTTAGCTAAATTCATGAAGACAGGAATGAACACTTTTTTTTTGTTTTTGGTTATACTTTCCTTCATGTATCACCTATTATATCGATTAAACACTTAAATTTTACTCATTGAATTCAAGAAAGATTGAAGAATGTTAGAGGAAATTTGCTGGTTATTGAAGGGAAAGTTCCATGATCTCAGGGCTACTTATGGAGCCAAGACTAAAGGAATCTAAACAGCATAAAATAATCTATAGGGTCATAGTCCATTAACAATGTGGTTTTTGGCAGGGAAGAGCATTCTAACTCTTATACCACTTAGCTGGAGTTATGTATTTAAATGAAGGTCATCAGGAAGAATTGTGTTGTTTGGGTTTTTTTCCAAGAACACTAACAGTAACCAAACCTAGTGTCCCCCAGCCCCCGCAATGGAATTTAACAACTAAGCAAAGTCAGAACTAAGTTAAACTTAATTATCGCAAGAAAGATCTTGGTGAGTAAAGATCAGATTTTCTTTTCTTACCCAGTTTCAAAGGTAGACTATCAAACAAGTCTAATGCATAAAATAAAGACTGTTGTTGTTACAACTAAGCTTCTGCTTTTATCTTTGATGTATGACGGGAGAGAAAAATACTGTGGAAGGTACAACTACAAAATACACAGAAGCTGGAGAAATCACAAGAAAATGTGAAGTAAAATACATATCTAAGTTGCTCACTTTTCAATTGGTCAATTATTTAATGTGCAGTGCAAGCATTAGTTTGTTCACAGCCGTAAGAAGTGCAAGGCAAGCTTTTCTGTCTCTTAAAAAGTCATCATTTAGAATATTTTCAGCTGATATTTTCAATATACTTGAACAAATATGTCTAAATGTCCTAAGAAAATGTTTACTCATAAATTTTACAGTACTGTATCAGCGGAAAAAGCTGTAAGAAAGCAAATGTGGCTCAGTGCATTTAAGGCACTCATTTACTGCAGTCCAATCAACTGCATCTGCACAACCATCCTAAAGATAATGGGCTTGCACAAATGTCACTGAAGAGGCTGAAATAAGTGACAGGGGTTCATGCAAATGAAATGGAAACATCAACTGGGAGCATTTTTAGTACTGCTGAGGCACACACATGGAAGAAGGAAACAGTCTGAATGTGCCCTGCATTGTTACACACAGATTGAACCAGCTTAATTCCAAACTACCACGAAGCATGTAATCCTGTCCTTTTCTATCACCAACTATTGCTTCTCATTTCCTCTTATCTACTTTCCTCCCATATGCAAGCAAACTTGTGGAAGTCACTTGTGTTTGTGCAACTTGTGACAAGTCAAACTGGAGAACTCCTCATATTAAAGATATCCCAGAGCAGCTCCTTGATCTTGTTCACTCCTGCCATATGAACACTTGTCCTGGCACAAAGAGAGAGGAGGCCAGAAAGACTCATAGCTGGGGGAGAGCAGCTGGTAGACCAGACTGCCTACCATGAACGGTCTACAGATGCAAGGACTGTCTCCTTCAATAGCAGTGCCCAAAATATCTGCTTAAGCTGCCTGTGGAACTTCACTCTTATCTCTTGATTTCTCCTCAAGAGTGAGCTGATACCACTGTCAACTCCAAACTTTGAAACACAAGTTTGCAATCTTTCAGTATCTCTGCTGAGAAACTTAGAACTAAATAGAAAAACATTTCTATTACTGACTTAGCATTTCACATACATTTAAAATTTAGAAACGTTATCCTATGTACATAAACTGTTATTTCTTTAATCTAAAGAGACATTTACCTTGAGTATCCCTATAGTCTGCAGATTCTTCTAAAAGATTCTTTAAATAATCTGTATAAAAAAAATATAGAGATAGTTTTGTTAAAGAAATAAACAGCACCAGAAAGTAGTAAAACCCACCTTTTTCTGGAAATCTGCATTTCAGCAGACCTACGCCACAAAGATCTGCTACTAAATCTTTTAAATCTGTCAAAGCAATAACAAAAAGAAAACTAACATTTCCATAATGAAAGTATATCATGATATCTTGCTCAGGGAAGAGAAGGTTATTGAAGCAGTGGCCTTCTCCAAAGACAAATGATATGTTGTATATATTATTCCAGAACAAAAAGAGCAAGTAAAAAATAAGTACATAATTGCAGTCTTCTACGTTTAAGCTGATGAAAAAATTTTGAAGATTATAGATATTTGCCTGAGCACATAACTTGTTTATAGGAGCTAAGAAAAAAAGTAGTCCATTACAGGAGATCTGCTTATGATTAATATTTTTTGATAATAAAAATATTACCCCCCCCAATGTTCAAATAGCCATTTTTGGTTTTCAATTATAAATTTAGTTCCTCAACCACGAGATGGCACCCTCAATCCATTAAAGTCTTGGTAATTCGAAAATCTATTTTACTTAGCTAAAATTAACTCCAAATGTATGACTATACAAGAAAACATCCCCCTCAAGTTTCCATTCCCTGGTCGAGTGTCTAGTTCACCAAAAAGTAAAATATCCTGTCAAAGATTAATATATATTCTC
Source organism: Phalacrocorax carbo (assembly GCF_963921805.1). Lineage (NCBI taxonomy): Eukaryota > Metazoa > Chordata > Aves > Suliformes > Phalacrocoracidae > Phalacrocorax > Phalacrocorax carbo. The sequence goes on from NC_087513.1 coordinate 51,035,265, forward strand.
AGTAAAAAGTCAACCATCTATTCTCTACAAACTACAGTGTTGATCTGCTTATAATTGAAAGAAACCAAATCAGGAACTTTCAAAGAAATATACCTAATAGATTGATAATATCAATAAATACTGATTTATGATTACCTTTTAAATGAGGTATTAAAATCCTGGCAGATCTGCTGAAAACTAATCATATATGCTCTAACACGTGTTCAATTTTAGCTTTGCAGTTGTAAAAGTTTCATGTAGGAGTGAAATAATTCAACTCCCATATGCTTGCCCTACCCAAATTCATCCTTTTACTCAAGAAGGATCAGGAGCCAATTGTTCCTGCCTTCATAAGATGTCTTGCTTCATGCGTGCCCCTCAGAGACAGCTCAGTGTATTATAATCTTTTCCTTATGCAAAATAAAAAAAAAAAAAAAAAAGAGGGGGGAAATTATGAAACATGTTTCTGCAGTAAAAATGCTACAAAGAGTGAGAAATCTTGTCACGGTTAATGAAAGCTTTGAGGACAACAGAACTACAGGAAGAAAAACATTTGGCACTGAAATTTTATTTTTGGCAAAGACCTAAGGGAGGATCCAAAAGAGAGGTATGAAGAGCAGGTTGGGGTGAAGGAAGAGGAACTGGCTGAGGTCTCTTGCAGGGAAGGGGGAAGGGAGTGCTGGGAGGTCTGGCTGGGCCACAGGAACACCCACAGCTTTCTGCTGTCCTCCAAGTTTTGTCTGATCATTATCAGGTGCTGGTCAACGTGTGATCCTTTAAGACAAGTCTGACATGGCACCAAAACCTCTCCCCCACTACACTCCAAAAATATTGCATCCTTCACATCCCTTAAGGTCTTGTGCTGTAGTAGCTACCAGGCATTCCAGTGCAATATTTAGGTGGACATATATTCCATTAAAAACAAAACTTATCGTACTTCTGTTTAGGTTACACTGGTATTAAGCTGATGTGAGAGGGGAAAAAAAATCAGAAGGTATTTTGAAAGGAATGGAGAAGGGTCCACATTGGTTTTAACTTGCTTTAACCTAGAGGAACTTAAGTCATACATAGAAGAGCAGCTGTCATCCCCATCCCGTCCCCTCCCACCCTGCCTGCTAATGGATGCTCTCTCAAGTCAGAGCTGTGCCAATGCTGCCCAGGCAGAGCACTCTTGGGACTTCCCCATAAAGCAAACAAGTTAAAGCTTTACAATTGCAATGTGATCTTCATTGGGGCCAGTGAGGAGGACTCCAGTGGGAACCTCCCAGTATAAATAATAGGATCATAGAATCATTTAGGTTGGAAAAAAGACCTTTAAGATCAAAATGAGTCCTTACAGCTTGTACAGAAATACCAGCATCTTAAAGCTGCCAACCACACACACACCTCTGTGGGTTGGGAACATGAGGTGAGGTGGGTATAATGCACTGAAAATGTACTGATGGCACTCTAAGAAGCAGTCCCTGGTACACGGAGACATCCAATTTAACATCCAAAGTAACTGCGCTGGAAACTTAAAAACAGAGACCCAACATGGGAACAGTTTCTTGGCATATTCATGTTTTATGACGTGTTCCCCAAAACAACACTTTACATCACTCAAATATTTTTGGAGGGTTATATTCTAGCATGTTAAATCCTATAATCAGTGAATAGAAGAGGGAAAATTAGAGATTTTAACATAACTGCATTAATTTTAAATCCTGTATTTAAAAAGGAAGGTGGCTTTTGCCTTACAAGACTGAAGCAGCCAATAAAACTTGCAACTGTAAAATCTTTCAAGTGATAAATACATAATTTTCATCTTAATTCTATGTATATCTGGTAAGTGGACCTCAGTTTGTAGCTAAGGCTCAGCTTCAGAACAGATATTTTTAGTCTCTTCTGTGAATACACACTGGAAATTCTGTGCTTGCAACTACTTTCTCAAGGTACTGGCTTAAACTATACAGACAAGCTGATTTCATAGACATGAATAACGTTACAGTGAAAATTTAGCAAAAATATTCCTAGATAAAATAAATACAGGAGTCAAATATTAAGCTGGAATGGTATCTGTCTTTGCCAAAAAAATTTTCTCCTCTGAAACGTGCTTTGTTGTTCAGACTGAGAAGACCTTAAGCATACCTTCAGAAAGGCAGACTTAGAAATTAAAATTCATAACTCGGCTGGATATCCCAAAACACAACAAAAATCAACACAAAAGCACACAAGTACTGTTTCTGTAATGAACAAAATTTCCTTGTGCCCTGCTCCTACCTGACAGCAGCCAGCAATTCTCTCTTGCTTCTTGCTGGGGGGGCGGCAACTATCACTTCTCCTACTAAAAATTCTCTTCTGCTTCATTAACTACTTTTTGTCTCAGGTTGTCAAATTTAATTAAGTTAAACTCAAAGCAATCGTTCCACAACACATAATTGGCCTCAAGTCTGACAACTCTACTTCCGACCTGCAAAGGAGCAGTGTGTTCAAAGGCTTATTTTTCACCCCCCTCAGCCTCCTCTCACTATACCCTAGTTAAGAATAATAAAAGACTCTCTCTCTGCAAACCTTATGTTGAGAAAAAGAGGAGAGGGGCTCATCCTATAACAATGAAGAGCCTGTTCATATTGTACAGTCTCAAGTAATCTAAAATCAGAGTTTTTTGGGAGAAGTCACCTCTCCTTCATTCCTGTTAGAAATCAGACGCCTCTAATTAACCTCCCCAAAAACCCATCCAATATTGCTGTACAGAGCTCGGGCCAGTATGTGGAAAAGTGGAAGTTCACTTGCTGGACTGGAGAAGCTGTATAATTGCACAGAAATGCAGCTGAGCTGTGCCTCTCCTTGGCTGATTTATGAGTCCACCTGCTCCTTCTTTTGTTAGCACAAAAGTAACTCCACTTCAAAGCACAGCAACAATCTTGTGATGTGACCATGTAGCAGCAGGTTACCAGTACAAAGCTGTCCCACTGACACAGAACATCCTAATAGGAAGAAATCCCTGCTGACTCAGGCCTAGCAACTTCATTTCCTGGATTATTTTCGCTCCCCTGCTCTTACCCACTGCCTCCTCCTCCCTTGCCCACAGATCTCCCCGTCTTCAGCTTGGGCAGCTGCTGCATCACTGCATCTCACCACTGCAACAATAGATCCGAATGTTTCACATGTTCTCCAAAGGTTCTGCAGCACAAGTTTATCTAGAGGTTGCTCAATATTACACAGAGCTGCTGGAAGGTAACAGAACAGATGGGCTGTCCACAGAGATATGGAAGAGTGCGAATCTCAAGGACAACAGAAATCCATGGTAGATTGAACAGACTGAAAATTAAACAGATCCAAAATAACACTCCCCAGCATAATTAAATTCTTAGTCTGACCTCTTTCATTGCTCCCATAGAACAAGATAAAATTACTTTTCTAAATCGGCTGCCAGCATTGCAGTCCCGTTCCTGTCAATAGCATTTGCAGGTGTATTTAAAGCTGGGCAGCCATACCAAGGTCTGCAGACCAGGGACACCCATGGCAACCCCCGTCACCAGAGTTTTTTCATGTCTAAAACAGCCTGTCCCAGCCACAAAGGCAGTCAGTGATCACGAGGAATTGCCCTTTAACATCCAAGTTTTGTTTCAGTGTGTTCACCCCTGACATCTCTCGCTTTGCTGTATATATTGACAATGGCATTTACTCCAACCTGATCTTCTGTTCAACATTTTTAATTAAAACCTTTGAACTTATCCAAAGGCCCACTGATTTTGGAGTGTATAACAAGCCTATACCATGCCCTAAGTCAGTATCCTTTTAAAATAAAGCAACTCCCCAAATGCCATTTTATGGTTTGATTTCATCAATTAAGTCACTAAGATTTTCCCCTACAAAGTAGTCTATTTAATAAGGGTTTTTTTCGCCCTTTTTTCAACACCTGCGACCTTAATGAGATGATTAAAATGAAAACAGTCAACATTAATAACTTGGTAACTGCTGTATAACACTTAAGTCTGTATCTCCCACAGCATCAGAAGTCTAAGTACTTGCTGGGGAAATGCCAAGAAGCTGCTACAGAGCCAAAAAAAAAGGTCACAGAGCATTTTATTTTGCAGTTAATACATAAACAGAGGCTATTTTTAAATTGCTCATCAAGAAGCAAAGGCTTTCAAAAACAATGCCTTAAGTATTTCCAAATCCTTACAGGAGCCATCCCCCTCTTACAACAAACATATCTCAAAATAATTCACAAAGGAGGCCTCTATCATTGCCCTCCTTTTACAAAGAAGAAAGCACTGCATCATGGAGATGACTTGCTCAAGGTCACCCAAACATGCCAGTGCCAGAGCAGGGCACAGAGCCCAGATTTCCTAGTCTCAAACCAGCTCTTTCTACAATGCCCGTGTAACAAGTCTTAAGCACTTACTAGTAAACCCACACTAAAAGCATGTGTTTTGCCTTTAAAAGAAAATGGATTTTACAGACAAAACACCTGGGTGGGGAAGAAAAGGAGAAGCTCCATGCAGAAAAGTTCAGAGTTGCATAGATGTCTTTCACTTCCTTCTCCTAGCTCCAATTTTCCATACTACCTTTTTCCTTCATTTAAAAAAAAAGCCACCAAAAAGAAAAAAAAAAACCAAACAAACCTCAAAGCAAACAAGAGCATTCCAATGCTTTAAGGAAATTATGGGCTCCTATTACCACAGAAACAAACAAAAACCACCACAGGTTTCTTGTTTTCCAAGCCCTACTGAATGTACCATCACAGAACACACCACAGTGTTGGGAATATTAGCACCTCGCTTGTGTATCTTGCTGCAATCAAAATTAACAAAGAAATCCTCTAAACCCATGCCAGGTTTTTAAAAAAGCTTCACATATCTGAAGTCAGATAAATATGCTTTACAGATTGACGCAACCGCCTGAAAACAAGTTTCCTGGGACGTGTGAAGACTGGCTTCTTAAGCCTGCAAAAGAGCTTGACTGTACCTGTCAACAGGAGCCTGTATTGGGGAATCCTCTGAACTGGTTTGAGCAGATAGTGCTTGAGGGCCAGACTAGCACAGCGCGGGCTCATCTGAAAGAAATACCCAAAATAAGGAATGATTCTGTGGTAGTCAAGGGTTCCAGCAAAAGAAAATACTCCTACAAACAACTACTGATTATATTGCATAAGCTTTATCTTAACAAGGTGAGACTACCACAGTGTTTAACACCATATGGAAGACTGCAAGCAAAATTAATCATGCCTTAAAGTTATCAGTAAGCACTCATACTCTGTGGATTCAAAACAGGTGCTTTTGCTTGTGTGGAAGAGAGGTGAGTTCCCAGAAATTAAGGAAACACCAGTGGCAAGGGCAACATGCTCCTTTGTAACTGCTGTCAGTGTCCATTAGGCAGAAAGGCAGAGATGACAACAGCCATCACTGCAGAAGTTTTAATTAAACCACACCTTGAAACAGGATTAAAAGATCCATGCTTCAAAAATGTTAATTGTCTTGAGTTTGCTTTCAAAATAATGTCCATCTGAAACACCAAGTCCTTAAAAAGGCCTTGTATCTTCTTCCTGTCTTTGAAGATTCTACCTCAAGCTCTTCCTTTGCCCACTCTGGATAGCCTTTCGAACCACTCATAAGCAAACACAGCAGGGATTACACAAGGCAAAGCCTGTGTAACAGGAGGTAAATTCACAGTTTATGTGAATCACGTGCTTAGAGCTTGCACCTCTTCTCTGATTTGTTTTAAGGGAGTTGTGTAAATATCTGGCAATGCTCATAGGTACAGGAATCAGCTTTCATCTGATTGCTGCATGTGCTGGGTTTGAAACTTCTAGAAATATGCAGATGAGAAAATTCACTTTTTTTATGTTTCCAACTGAAATGAAACACCATTCCCATGAGTAAGCTACTGCCCTATGATGTGGTAGAGAAATCAACCTGGTTAAAATAGGACAGTTAATCAGTGCATAGTATGATCAGGAAACAAAACTAAAAAAAAAAGGCAACTAGAGTTTTTGTTACTGTGTCTTTGATATAATTTGTAGCAAGTGCTGCATCTTCTGAAAATCAAGGTTCTTCATCACATCTCACAGTGGTAGCCAAACTTCTTTCCACTTCCACCCTACTAAGTCTCAAGCCAAGACTACAGCAAAAAAAAAAAAACCCCAAACCCAAATAAATTGGAGGATAATCTCCAAAGTCTTAGGGAAGATCACAAATGCTGAAAAGCCACAAAATAGGATATATCTTACAAAAGACTATGGTACCTCAAAGTCTTTGACTACTGAAGCAAAACCTGCATTCTTCTTACACTGTTCATCTAGTAGTGCAACATTTTTATCAAATTCTTTGATGTAAGTTGAATACATCTTTAAGTAGGGACCCTTTTTAACAAATATATCAGCAATTCTTTGATGTTCGAGCCTAGAAACAAACAAACAAAAGAGCCATTAGAGCTAAAAAGAGTGTACACCTTAACCCTACAGCAAAACATCTCTCTTTTTCATAGTAAGATGTGCTAGTTTATGATCTGACCAAAAAGCTTACAGTTCAGCAGATAGGTATCCATCTCAGTAGCTACTCTGAAAAACCCTACCAGGCACACCTCAACATATCAGTGTCAGATGACAACCACTTAATACACAGTCTGTTTAAAATGGTCTTGAACCATTTGAACACTTCAGTACAAGCTGGATTTCTGAGGAGACAGATCTTCAAATTTCAAGACACAGCCTCCATCCCTTAACAGTAAGCACTGGGATTACAGCCTCTAACCATTTCAGTGCCTTTGTCAGTAGGCTTTGTACAGCTGATTTAGATCCACCCACCAGTGTAACTGAGAATGGACTTCAATGGGATTGTGGCTGTCAATCAGCGCTGTGGCTGGTTAGTAGATCTCATCTAGCTTTAAAATGCAAACCAGTTTTCAGGACAGCCTCCTTTTCCTCTAATGAAACCAGTCCACTTAGCATGCCCATGCAGGGACCAGAACTTTCAATTAGAAGTGAAATTTTGAATAAAAAAAAGTATGATTGCTAAAAACACATATTGACAAGCCTTCTGGACGTTTCTGCATACATCTAAATGGCAAAAAGTACATCTAAATGGAAGAATATCTGCTGTACTTTTAAAGTCAATTCTGCTATTGAAGAAGGCACATGAAACACAAACAAGAGTCAAACTGTGGTCACATGGAGTCACATAAGCCCCACAGATAAATTTCAACAACATCAAAGGAGTGGTATCCCTTTATTGATAGTCACCAGTGAGATAATCGCTCTTCCAGTTCCCTCAGGAGGTCCCGATTGAGTTCGTACAGCTGAGGTAGGTAGTACAGGATCTGATTCAGGATTCTGTCCTCAATCACTGGCTTTCCAAGCTGCCTAGAGGCATGCGCCACAGCGTCCCGGAAATCCTGCCGGAGTACAAAGAGGACAGAAACCCCCTTCCCATGAGCGAACAGCCTTCAAAGCACCAACACAGACAACAGCGTTCTCTCTGCAGACATTCCAGGCGCTGCTCCTTATTACAAAAGGCAAGGCGGGTACCATCTGGGTTATGTTTCTCTGCAGCTTCAACTTACTCCCCTGGGACTGCCTTAATCCCTTTGGTTTGAGGCTGGAGCTTTACTTTGTTGCTCCTGTATGCATAATATACAAGTTGTTCATTATTTTTATAACACGCCCTTAAGAATTGTACTGGTACTACATATGAGAAAACTAAGGGGGGGAAAAAAGCTTGTATCTGCAAGGGTGTTGGGAGCTTTGCGTAACTTCTTACTAATATTTCAGTCAGAAAGTAAAAATGTTATATCAGCTAATGCAATTTTAATATCTTATTTTAAAATCATACTAGTTTTCATAAGTCATCGACAAATCACCTTTTGGAAGATCTCCCTCTTTGACAAAAATGTATGGTCACAAAAAATTACTCTACGTAGCCGCTTTATATATAGGAAAATTAACATCTAACAAAAAGATACTGTAACAACATATGGGAACCATGAGATTTCAAATGTTAACGATGATCAAAAACAACACTGGTACCTTCAAAACATTTACAGGGAGGAGGAAAACCCTGCTTACACTTGAAGGATCATCTTATACCATTTTTAGGCTATAACTAGCTCGCAACAGGGCACAGCTGAGGCTTATTGGTCTTCATTAAACTATTTAGAATTAAAATCTGGGTCCCACACAAGCCAGTATGGCCAGGAATGTATCCATATTGAAACTCAGTATCCATTACACTGTATGGTATTTTCCCTGTTCACATACAAACAAAATTTTCAAAAACGGTTAGCAATTTGGCATTTCAGTTGAAAAATAACACTGTCTAAACTGACAAAAAAGAAAATCCAAATTAGGTGGTGCACTGTAGTATTGTTTCTCAGTTGAATTTGGGCAACAGTGGAAAAAAGACCATCCGTAATAGTTCTTTTGAGTTGGTGGTCTGCTGAAACCTGATAATACATGCACAATCTATACATATCCTGAAAAACATGACCAAAGCCATGTTCCTAAGTACAACGAGTTATATTTTAAATGTGCATGGGGTTCACACCTGCCTTTGAAAATCTGTAGGGTCCTCAGGTTGAAAAGAGAAAATAAATAAAAAAAAAATTCAGCCCCCTTTTCCCCCCTCCCCAGGTCTACTACTACAGGTCTTACTAGCTGTCTCATCAGTCCAGCATCTGGCACTATTTAGGATCCCTCAAACTTAAGCCTCAAGTTTCCTCTGCCCTCTCTCCTCATTACATCAGCTCTGGGCAGCGTGAGCTCCAGACACACTTTCTTGCTTTGTGACCCTCTGGGTCATGAAGGCTGTGACTGGGCAGAGTTATGACAAGAAACTGAAAGGAGATACAACGCAATGGCTGTGATGGGGGAAGGCTGAGAATTAAATGCAAGGGAGTTAAAAAACAGATGGCTTTATTCATATGGAAATGTTCTGGTTTACATCCTCTGTGCAGACTAGTGACACATAGGTTAACTACCAGCTGCATCTTATGGGTTTTCCTGACCCTAGGGCATTGCTTAACACTGAAATGATACATGGAATTACAATGGCAAAAGCTCAAATGAGGCATTCTGGAGATCTTCATGCAAAATGCATCATCATATTATGATAATATTCTGCACCCATCCTCCCCCCCAGTCACATGCGCACACAATATACTGTATGTATTTTGCCATGGAATGAAACAAGAATTTCGCCCAAATGTTATTAGGCTACTTGCATGATGAAAAGAGAAGCAGTTTTTCTGTAGCGTAATCAACAACCCAGGCTTTTCCCTGACCAAACAATAAAAGGAGAGTAGGGAGCCAGGTTTAAGCACCAGTAGATAAGACAGGAATGTCATTTGTAGTTAAGAGAATTTATCTAACTTCTAGATACAGCATTCAAAGAGTCTGCAGGATGTTTTTCCAAATACAGATTTGGGGTTTTGACTAGCTTGATCCAAAGTCTGTCACCTTCATCAGGCTTTGGATCACGCCATGAAAGACACTATCATTAAAATAGCCAACCAAAACTTTGTTTCATCACCTGCTCCGTCCCCTTCCACAACTGAGTAAACTGAGGAAGGCCTGAAGAGAGGAAATGCAGGGAAGAAAGATAAGGTGAAGCTTTCAAATGATGCAAACCAGCCTGCTAAACCACAAAAGAGCCAAACTTCAATGCTGCTTTTCTTTTTCCTTCTTGAATTATCAAGTCTTCACTACAGAAGCAGTACAATGCATTTGTGTCTGTAATCGTACTAAGATTTATTTTTAACCTGGCAGTGGGTGTGAAGTAACTGTCATGCCAAGTTCATCTTGAGATAAACTTAAGAGTTGAAGGCATAGAGCACATGCCTGAGGAATGGGGGTAGGAAAAGTCAAACAAACGTAACAAGGTTGGAGTTAACAGTGTTTATATTTGAAGGTACCAGCCTTCTGAGAAAGTAATTTCTTATCCACAAGGCCAAAACATAGAACAGGTCTGTTTTAATTACCAAACATTAAATATCTTACCTTAAAAAGTAAACCCTGACATTTCAACCCAAAGGGTGGAAGGTATTCAGAAAAGGACAACTTTTTGTACAAGTAGGTGAATGACTTAGAAATTGCAGTAGTAGTCATTTAATGCACCAGAACCTAATTCCTTCTAAAACTAAATCAATTCACTGCTAAATAAAAACAAAATCGCTGTTGCAATTAATATATATGTCGCTCTGATATCTATATATACCTGCAAGAAGTGATTTATATTACAAACCTATTCAGCATATAGTACTATGTAACACTGCTGAAGAGCACTGCTTTCATCAGTCTGTTCAAAGACTGTTCAACAGTCACCTGAGCTGTCCTAGAAATTTTTCTGTTGGAAGCAATGCAGCAATCCATTACAGTGATTTTTAAAGAGAGATTTTTCTAATTAAAAATAAGCCTCTCAAATATTACAATCTTACCCATTAAAAAAAAACTTGCCAAGGTTTGGAATTGATATGCTTATTTCACTGAAAAACACCATTTGCAACTCTAGACAAAAGTTTCATTTGCTGCACAGCAGAAAACAAAAGATTATGCTAGCTACATTGAATCATCCCAGCTTCTTAACAGGACAATTTTTCCTTTCAGAAGGAGGGGAGGCTATTGTACACTTTCTGAAATGCTGGTTTACAGTTTCTAGTACTATATTATATTCTGGTCCAATAATAATCTTCTGACACCCTTTTTTACTGCTTAGGCAGAGGATGGCACTCATCACTGTCCCTGGAAAGCACATTCTTTCCAAACCAGGAGCAGTCTTAGCTTGTTCTAGACTAAAACAGCATCTCACTGGTACTTGTCCATAAGAAAATCTAGTTTAGACAATTTTAAAGGCTTCTGAGTACATATTGTTGCTGAATTACTGCCTGATAAAACATTCCCAACTTGAAAACGTTTAGGGAATTTTATTTATTCTATTAGTATACACTCCCCCAAGGCTGCGCAGCTTTTTAAACAACATTTGAGGAGGATACGACCATCACTGCCTTTGTTTCCTCCCACCCCTCCTTCAGTGTAGCTTCCTTAAATAAGCAAAGGGCTGTGATATCAGAAATAATTCTGACCCTGTTGTGAATCATCTGTGATCAGCCCACACACTTCCCCTCTGCGAAGGCCCTGACTCACAATTCCTCTCAGTTCTTTCCACCCAGTGTGCAGCAAAATGACCTGCCCACGTCAGTCTAAGGAGCAAAGGAACAAGTTTAGTTGTACTGACCAGACTAAACCCTCGATCAGCTGCTAACTTGGTTAAGTGCACCTTCAGGTATCTAACAGCTGAATGAAGATAATTTCAGGTGAGTGAAATTAAAACTTCTCCTAAATTTAACTGAACAAGAATGAACTATATGATCTAAATGTGTCACATATTTCACTCCTAAGGCTTCAACCAATATTCATCTTGGATCTGTTCCCCTAGATCCATCAGCAAAGCAAAAATAAGCCATAATCCCTTCTGCTGAGGTACAACTCCCAGCTAAAAACACCTGCAGATAGCTCAAATATCAGTTTAATTTAAGGGGAAAAAAATGTTTGCACTTGGACACTTTTCAAGGAGCACACACACACACACACACACACGCACAGATCCTACAAGGCAGGGAGGAGGGAAGGGGAGGAAGTTTCATGCTCTGGGGAACAGCCAGGCTGCTACAAGTGACAAACTGTAAACACGACTGCTAGGAACACAGCTAAAGACAATTTCACAAATACATTATTCAAAGTATAAATAGGCAGTCTTAACTATAGTTAGACTATTAACCATAGACTGTTAAGTTAAACTATAGCAACAATAGTTAATGAAGACCATGAGAAAATGCAGACTGTGACATTTTTCAAACATATGAGATTGCTTCTGGAAAGCTGCCAAGTAGTTCCACACCTTTTTCTCAGGTACTTGAAATCATTTATAAGCATTTAACAACATAGCATAGTTAATTTTTTACAATAATCAATGATGTGATTGTGGCACATTCCCAGAATGTTATTTCAAGGAATAGGCTGGGTGGTAGAGCAATGTTTCCTTCCAAACCAAAACTATTTCATTAGCCTTTTTAATAGGATGACTACAGCTGCAATTTATTGTCAAATGCCTCAATCAGCAATTTTAAAGCACTTCATAGACTAAAAATTTATCAACATATTCACCACAGACTGGTCAAATACTGAAGTTTTACATCTGAAGAAAAAGGAGTCGGAAGTTGGGAGAATTTTTCACAGCCAAACAGTAAGTCAGTTGTAAGCCAGGACCAGGGGTCGGGACTTCCCTTGTTATAAAACCCATAGCTATTTTATTCTTCAATATGTACATTGCATTATTTTCCCAAATCTACTATGAATTATTTTTCATAGTATTTGGCTACAATATACAAAAAGCCTAAGTTTTTATATATATATAAAATGATACATGTATAGGTTTTTTAATATATATAATAATAATTTTGCAAATGTCCTCTGAAAATGGAAACATATCAAAACAGAATTTCCCACTCTTGTAAGCACCTCCGAAAGGATACACGGGGTGTGGGGGGGTAACAAACAAAACATGGTTGACCTCTTATCTACTTTCTCCAATAAGAAGCTGAACCTGGTGGCTGCATAAAAGTTACATGTGCCTCCTGACAACCTCCTACTTGCTCTCAGAGTCCTAATAAGGACAGAATAGGGGCCTAAGTCAGATGCACAGAGCTAAAGGCTCAGGCAAAAGCCTTGAAGGGTCGAGCTTTTCTTCGCTCATGCAGCACATCATACACTAAGCCTTGCAAACAAAGGAACCGTCCCGAAAAGCATGTTGTTTTGCTGGACCAGAAGTCTCACTGCCCATGCTGTAGCAGGAGGGGAAACAAAATCAAGAGTGGTGGACGTTGGGAAAAGAACAAAATTACGAACAAAACTGGACAAAAGAATGACAGCAAATGAGCCAGGCAGCTTATCCTTACAGCAACAGGGTGCTGCTGAGGAGGTCCTCTCAGTTCTGCAAAGCAAACTATGTCCAAAGAATCCCCACAACAAAGAAGTGCAAATGGCACCAATCCTGCCTTACTCCTTTTTCTAGGAACACCAGATGTTTTTTGGGCACAGAGCATCTCAGACAGCTGTGACAAGCTTGTTTCTCATATGTCTCAGTTCACCATTTCCTTTGTTTTTTTTTCCTGCAAGTTCCCCTTCGGGAAGAAACAGCACTTGTCACATCTTCTCAGCCCTTGTTTTCCCTCTGGAGTCCAGACATGAACTGTCTCACAAAGATGCATACAGATGAGATGGTTTGATTTAAGCCCCTTTGTTTTCAGGAGTTTCTAACAGCATTGTACTGGATTCTTGTCCTCTGAAAAAGCATTATGATAGTTACAGAAATACAGAGAATTCAAGATTACATCTAATGTTTGATTCTACACCCTCAAGCACCCCCATTCACTAAGTATGTCTGAGACACCATCAGTGTGCAATGCCAGTTAAGTACCTTATCTCTTACGACCAGCTTATTTCACATACAGAAGTGTCCCCAAGTGTTTATAATTTTCTATAGAACTTTTGTAGTTTGTCTTCAACAGAAGCAGCCAGATGCACTACAAAGTGTGACAGCATCCAAATAGGCTGGCACCCTGGTATCTTGGAAGAGTTAACTCCATATAACTTGACTTCGTTAATATAAAAAGAAAAAAAATGCTAAAAAATTTTTTAAATCAGTGGTACTTGTAACCAGTTTGCAAACACATTCCCACCTTCTCAACTGCTCTAGACTCCACTTCAAATGCTCTAAGCAGGAGCAACCTGAAAACATTTTTCTTACATCAACAGTCCTGTTCCCTGGCTGTAAGAGCCATGAGCTGCATTAACTGGCATTGATAAGACAGACTGAGGAGAACAGTATTAATTTCAGATCATCACTAATGGAATTAATCACTACATTTCAAGTATTTACTCTTGGAAGACCACTAATAGATGGTTCAGAAGGTGTAAGAGTCTCACCTGACTCGCCAAATCTTTACTATGGGTAACACAGCCCAGCCTCAGGAGAATCAAAGTTTTAATTCCAGAAGTCTATTGGAGGTTGCCTGACTGGCAGTTAGTAATCCTGACACTGAAGCCAAAGTGGTTCAGTACAGGTAAAATCAAAAGGGTAGTTTTATCAATGTTTAAATATTATCCATAAGAAATATATCATTAAACAGATGTAAGAATATCTGTGACAAACATACACAAATTCTCAGGCATACCACTATGTCTAAATAAAACGTGTTTCTGTAAACTTTCTCAGGTATGTAAATTTTTACTTAATGAAGAATGCACACATACACAGAGCTTCAAAACTGGTGCCCATTCTGACAAGGATGCTCACCTAAGTTCACGCTGCAGGACAACAGACAGGTTGAGGGCAAAGTACTTCCTTGACTCCTAGCCTAGCATCCTCTCTGTTAGGCCAGGTTTAATATATGTTGTTTGTTATTGCTAGCCAACAAAAACATTTCTAAGGGGTTTTTATTTGGCAGACAGAAACTAGCATACTGTCATGAACAGAGCTGCACGATATCCATTAAAACAAAGCAAAATACATCCTACAGCACTGCATATTTGCAGTGTGTGGACAACCTGAGGCTTATCCCAGAAAATTCCTAAACTCCCTATTACTTTCCCTCCTGCAATCTTCCTCAGCTTGCCTCCATCCTCTGCACAAACAGCCTTTGCTTCCAAAACTGCGCATGTAACCTGAAGAACTGGTACACTGAAAAGCAAAGATACCTTTAAGATATGTTATATGCCTAGAAAAATATAACTAAAAATCATATAGCTTAAAACTTGTTTCTTCCTTTAATCAGTATTTAAGCTTGATTTCTGTACTAAAAAGCATGTTGAATATAAATTATGCATTGGCCACAACTGCCTGACCCACCTGTTTAAAAAACAAGCCTCAACAGAGTAAGAAAATCAATTACTAAAATGGAAGACAAAAGAGGAATCAGCAAGTGGTGTGGTAAGGTTTCTTTTTGTTTCCTGAAAGATGTCCATATTACAGGACTATATACATCCATCTATAAAAGCCTTTGTTCCCAGTTTCACAGAACATGCTTCTCAAGAGACTAAGACAGACTAACGCATCTGTTTGCAATATAATCAGTTCTATTGCCCAGGGAAAAAAAATAAAAATCACTATGCTTGCACTTAATAGAGTGACAAAATGGAGCTAGAGAAAGCTAAATTCTTCATTAATTTACTATTATCACCTTCTACACAGCATGTTTAACAGATGACTGGTCTGCATAAACACGGATTAAATACTTAACTCTTGCTGTGGACAACACATTGCATATACTACAATCACAGCTGTTATCAGAAAGCAAGCATCTGTCAAAGAATTGCAGCCCAAAAAGTATGCTGCCATGGTGAAGGATGCAACATTAGAGCTAATTAGTCATACTACATCAGGAATGTGTATTTTTTTTTACCGTTTCCGAAGGTAAACTGTTTCCACCTCCCCCCCTTACTTTAAAAGTTATTCTAACCAAAGATTTTATTTTGGTTGCTATGGTACAAGCTGGCTTATAAATATGATGCTGGTTAATACATATGGATATATATTCCATCTTCAATATTCAAGCAATACCCCCACTCAGCTGGAAGACCAAATACATTAAAGAGATGCAGAAGGAACCACTGAAAGATTAATTCTATAAAATCTGAAACTTTAAACTTCCGCTTAACTGGATTAATTTTTATATTTTGAATACGTAGACACAGCAAAAAAAAAACCCCTCATTCACTTCAATAACATCTAACACAGAACTTTAACAAATTAAACATAGAAGAGGAAGCTTTTTTTTTGATACTTACAATGTGTAAGAGCTTTAGCACATCCACAAACCTATCAGAAAAGCAAGAAAAAGCAAATAGTTACATTTTAACTGCCCAGCTAAAATAAAACTGTTAAGAGGCTGTTAAATTTAGCATTGACACTTACACTTTCTCTGAGCTCATGATCTCCTTGGCAATATGGTAAACCTTTGTTTTCTTTCCAGTTGCCTTACTCTGCAAATGAAATTACATGTTATACGATGTACCTACTAAAACTGTTGTAAAGATCATTTCAGGCTAGTAGTTCCTCAAATCCAAAGTAATTATTCTATAGTTATTTCTAATAAAAATATTTTATAGTGCTTTGTAATCTCCGGGCTTTGAAATCTTCTGGCTTTTCAGGATCTGTGAGAAAATCAGTTTAGCTTGTAGCTGGAAACAACAATGTTAGTTAAGAGTAGTTTTTATAACACTATCAGCCTTTCTATTTCATTATTACAGGAAGCATTGAAGCCCATAACAACTTAAGGCTTAGCAAGTGACAATTATTCATTAGCAAAAGTAGTAATGTTCGGATCACATTTGTATATTACTAAAATTCTTTTTCTGATTAATGCAGCAGCAGCCTTTTGCAGTAAACTCAAATGGGTTTCAGGAACATCTTAAAAGAAATTCACATTTTCTTTACTGAAAAAGAAGGTGAAAGGATTAAAATATCACACTGAAAAGCCAGCTTCTGACCATCTACTAAAGGACTTGCTGAAAAACACAGCAACCATACAGCAAAGCTGTAGAAGTCAGCCTTGCCATCTGAAACACTGTGGAGACGACGATGTTTTTTATGTGCACACATTCGGCTTCCAAAAAAAAAATCAATGCTACTGTTCAACATCAGATGTAAGGAACAGGTACAGCAAAGCAAAAGGGGGTAGGTGTCAGGATGCAATTCTGTTCTCTACACAGTGTAACTCCCATGTATCACTTCCCTCAGACAAAACACCTTTCTCCAAAACAGCTCTCATCGTTTGCCATATGCTTCTCTTCTGCCAGCTGTCACTGCATCTATTAGATATTCGGGCTTTCATTTCAATGGGCTGCAAAGAAAGAGCGTGGATGAGGAGCACTAAAACATCACACGTTATACAACACAAGTGTGATGGAAGTCCTGGGGAGACTGTCTTGAGTACAGTAGTATAATATAGGCACTGAACAGTTTCTCTACAGAAGGAGATATCAGTGGCTTTACAGGTGTGAACCTTTGGTTCATAAGCTCTAACGTTGCAAGATTCTTCTGGAGTTTTAGGTCTTCTCTGAACCTATAAACAAGTCTCAAGTGCTAGAAATCAAACCATGTAACCAATGATATTCATAGGTTGGTTTTAATGATATTTTTATATTAAAAATTAAAAAGAAATATATTTTTATTTTAATTTAATTGACACAGTGCCAAATAACTAAATTAAAATTAGTTTATAAATTTAATAATTTGGTGTTGCATCACATATATGCAAAATACATTATTTATTTTATGTACTACACAGACATCTTCACACAGAGCTGGGATTTTACATCTAAAATTAAACTTCTTTCCAAAAAACACTTAGATCTACCCAGTGAGGGTCAACTGGATTCAGGCAAGATTGTAACACCCATCTTCCGGCCTCAATGCCTTTTTAGAAAGCACAGCTGACACACTCCCTAAAAGAGTGAATTCACAAGTAACTCAATTATGCAGAGCAAGGTATCTGCCATCACTGTAGATGTGAGAGTTGCAAATGAGATGAAAATTAGTATTTTGAGGACAAGATGCTAACACTAAATAATTACAAAATGAAATATCACAGTCTGCTTTCACCCCATTTGAAAGACTTTTCACATACCAGCTGGCACTGAAAAGGCCACTTTGCATTTGCTCAGCCAAAGATACTCTGGGCCTAATAAAGTCTCTAATGGGAGAACCAAAGGGATACAAATTGGGCTCAAAAGGTTCCTTCCCAATGCTGTGCCTGAAACTCCTCTAATGGATAAAAAGCATCAAAACAGCCAGATGCTTGTGGTAAGGAAAAATAAAAACAAGCCCAGCTGAAGACCAATGCAGAGACTGCTTCATTCTCCTCTGCAGCTGCTCTCCCTCTTAGGAAGTTGGTTCTTAATCCCCAGCTGCTGGCTGCATGTGCTGCAGGACGCTGAAGCAAGCTGATGAGCAGATGCTTCACAGCAAGCGCTGAATTACTCTGTGAAACCTGCCTGAGAAGCCTCGTGACAGGGATGCTTTCCTATAGAACTCCATCATGAAAGGTTAAGGGCGTTTCTAGATGCACACAAGGTAAGTTAGCTTCCGTACAGGTATAGTCCTGCTCAGTTTCACAGGAACAGGCTTTTCCATCAACTATCTTCTCTCCCACCCCCAATTTATTCCTCAGAAGATCTGGTGACTTTCAGGTCTGACACATCATCATCAAGTCTTCTCTTCCAGCAGTAAAAAATCTCATTGCCTTTTTTTGTTTTTAAATTATTATTCATTTTTAAGGAGAGGAAGCAAATGAACCTATTATCAAAGGAAACAGAGCTGCCAGGATTGGTGCTGAGGAGAGGCACTAGTTGATGGGCGGGCTGGTGTTAGGGCATCTGGGACTGAGACGTAGGAAAGCAGGTATCCCCAAGGAGAGGGATAGGACCCCCAGAACTTAATTTAATTTTAAGTAGTTAGCGCTGTCTTCCTGCTCCTCATTTGAAGAAGAAATAAAGTTAAAAAGGGGGAAATCATTCCACACTGGCACTCGCAGAAGGTCAAACCTCAAGCACAACAGTGAAGTGTGGCTTACAATCCTCCAAGGGCCATAGATGTGGCTCTGCAGCCCTACAAGGGCAGCTCTCTTGCACACACATACCAATAGTCTCTCCTCAGCACCAAAGGAGTGAATTAAGGAACTTAAATGCTGAAAGGCAGGTTGAGCCCTTAGTGTTTCATGCCATTGAAAAGGAAGAACTAAAAACTGGTTCAATCATCTGTCCCCTGTGCACCAAGCAGGGATTTGGCAGGTTAGCATGCAGAACCTGCAAATGTAAGAAAGCTGTCTGCACAGAAATGGTTACTGGGACACAGGCTTTACTACATGGCTGAGATCACCGAAACAGGACCATCCAAGCAAAACTCCAGCTTCTGAGACATTTTTCAGAAGGGCCTTCTCAGACCTTGCAAACTGCACCTGGCCCCTTTCCTTGGGCTTCAACCAAGGCTGACAAATCAAATGTTGATTTTAAGTATTCAGTGCACAGGAAACTCTGTGCTCTCTAGGATCTTTGAGACATAGACAGCCTCATTAAAAGGTATTTACAAGTCTCAAAACTGAAGATCTCTAAACATACATCTGTGCACGTAGCGCTATTAGAGGGGCATGGTAGGCAGGTCTATAGCTCCATGATTCAGTGACAGATTAAGAAAAAATATGCCAGGCAACATGCACTTCATAGTGGGATATTTCTAAAATTGACCTCTTAATATCAGGCTAACATACACATATTAAATTAAAATTTTAGAGAAAACCCTCTAAGCAATAATATTGACGAAAAGGAATATATAAAGTTATGTTGATGCAATGCCTTTTATTTGAAAATATCCCAACAGGTTACAACTTAGAAAATAGTGCAAGAGTGAGGAATAGCTTCAGAAGATAAAGATAAAAACATACCTGTTTATCTTCTTGAGAATCAGGCTCCCCTTTGCTGGAATCAGAATTTGTGTCATCATCTTCATCAGAACTGTTCATGATATCTTCTTCATCTGACTGAAGATCTCCCATTACCATGTTAGGATTATCATGGTGTTCTTCTAAGGACCTATAATTAAAATACGTGTAGTCGATAAACATACCATAGTTTGTTTATGTGAAGAGCGCTCTGTTTTAAGCCACAATACCTTTGGAATATTTTTGTTATTTTTGGCCAAAGTTTGACTGACAGCAAAGTTTGATAAATCTAGTCCCTTATTGCTGTGTGCATGTATAGTGCAACATTTGTACCATGTGCCAGAAGAATAAAGAAAAATCATAGCCATTTCGCTCTCCTTTATCTCATAGTGTCAGGACTTGTTCCAGATATGGAACTGAGACTGGAGCTTTCTGCATGAAATTTCAGATGCATGTATATATACAGGGTTGTTTCTCAATGCATACACTAAACAACTGCATCAGGGATATTATAACTGTTCTGTCCAATAATTCTTAAAAATAAGAAAGCAGACTCTTTCGTGATTGAAAACTCTCATCCCCCAGATATAGACACCTTCCAGGTAGAGGTCTCGCTTCATTAGCTTTGGCTGCATTTGCAATACAGAAACGGCACGAGACAGGCACACAACCTTCTTCCTCTAATTAGCCTTGACAACTTCAGTATAGATTTAAGAAATGTAACTCTAGAAGAAAATAAAAAAAGGGGGTAGGGAAAGATAAAGAAGAAAAGAGAGACTAGAGGAAACAGAGCCTGAAGTTTTGGTAAGGCTACATACAAACACAGCAAATCCCTGGGCTCCTACTTTTAATCCTTAAAAATATCTGATAATTGCCAATTACACTAAAGCTGTGTCTAAATTCACATAATATGTTAATATGTGTTCAAGGCCTGCAAAAAGATGCTGGTATGCCACAGGCTTCTTGTGATATGAGCCAGAAGTTATTAGCTACCCTACAAAACAAAAAGCAAATCCAGAAACCCTTATCCCCAAGCTGTTGCAGCCAGCAGAGTCCTCAGTGTGCTGACCAACACCGAATTTTGTGCAGCGAACATCTGTGGAGCTACGCACTTCTCCATATAGCTGCCCTCTGCTTCCCCACGCAAGGGATGGTTACAGCTGATCCTTCCTTTTCCTAACTTTGAATCACAAGAAAGCAGGGATGGAGGGCAACTCTTCAGACTCACCAGCTCCAACTGTGATAGACACCAGAAAGAAAACCTGGCAGTGTGGATCCCATGGGAATAGCAGAATTAAGGAATAGTAGCTGTGTAAGGATGCTCCAACAGCCACAGCAAGGTATTGATTATTCAATGCTCAAGGCAGAATTAAACCAACCAACTAACCAACAACAAAACAACACACAAATGCTGATCACAAATGGAGATATATTTAGAGATGAAGACAAGATAAGTTGGCCTGCAGACAGACTTTGGTGAGCCATGAAGGCGTAGAAAAGATTAAAATAGCTTGGTTCTATTAAGACAACACAGGAAGGACTCAGGAAACACCCAAGCAGTTACTGTCTCCCAGAACCGAATGGGGTGGGGAGAGGAAGGAGATTGCAATATCAAATGAGACCCTGAGCCAAGACGGCAGCATCCAGGGAGCAGAGAGGCACCCAGTTATTTCAGTTTGGAAATTAGTTTCACGTGGAAGGAGAGCATCCACCAGGGAAATGAGCACTGAGGACAACAGTGCACAGAGCAGGCCAAGGAGGGTTCCCGTGGAGCCTCCATGAGCATCAGAAAGGCAAAAAAGCAGCTTTTCACTGGAGCTTCCGCTGAATCCACACTAGCAGGATGCTAAAACTTCTGCAGTTACTTGTTAACTTCAGCAATTCAGAAAACTCCTTGTCTAGTCTATTTAATTCACAGTCAAATGACCTGGTGGCCCGAGAATGTTTATTTTAGCAGATGCCATCTTATATCCTTTTATTTTATAGATTACAAACATCTTTATTTCATCTGTAGCATTATATGAGCTAGATATATCCCCCTGCAAGAGAAATATCTGCTACTCCTTCCTCTACTATATTATTTACATCTTACCATGCACATCTGTCACTTAATCTACATCTGACCTGGGATTTTTAAATTTTTTTTTTCCATTCCAAAATGTATTCATCGCTTTACCTCTAACCACACTGGAATTCACTTTTTAATCGCTTATTCATAAACATTTACTTTTGTTAATGGACATTTTATTGTTCTTTTTCCTATCCTTAACATTTATTTTAATTGCTGTTCTGATTTTCTTTAACTAGGATTCCTTCCCATGAAGAAAACATTATTTCTACACCTGTGAAACAGTCCTTTTGCCTAAGCATGGTCTACAGGACACCCATTCCCAGATTTTGCTATCATTTTTCATTTAAATGTGTCAGGGCAACCGTGCTAACGCCTGAACTTTTAGAAAACCTGCCCTTTTTGAAGTCAGAAGCAAGCATATTTCTAGGTGAAGCTGTATTCTGCTTGCACAAATATAACCCTGTCACCGCTGAAGGACAAAGATCAAACTAGCTGGTCTGTGTTGGGTGAGGAATTTTCTAAATGAACAGTTAAAGCTTATCTAACAATTATGGCTTAGCTAATCGGATGTTTCTGTAAATAAAAACAATACTAAAAGTTTTTAATAATTAACTACTGATGATTTAGGATGTTTAATATGCATCCACAGATGAGAGCCACTCACCGTATACACTTTTTTTCTTTCTGGGAACTGCAACAACATTTAAGCAGTAAGCTCCTTTTCTTGCCTTTTTGGTGCGTATGCACCTACCACTCCCGTAAAGGAAACTATGAGAGCTGAGAGAACCATCTACCACATCTTGCTTACAGTACGTGCTCCACCATTTGAAGGACCTCAGAGTAATCCCTATATGTCTTTATCCTGTATTTGCTCAGCTCACAGCCTAACACAGCCTTCAGGTTCTTCCACCTGATATACTTTGCTGAGATTTTTTGGTGTTCGTTTTTTTTAAAAAAATTTTCTTCTTTCTTGTTTTTTTTTTTAAGAAAAAACACAGTGGATTATTAGATGATTAATGATTAAAAGTCAGTTCACACCCAGCCATTTTCCAGAATCAAACAAGCTGCCAGTTCAGGGAGAGGATGTGATACTGTAGCCATGTCACTGCTGGCAGTATCTGCTTTTGTGTCCTCCTCTTTGGAGAAGTGGTGACAAAGTCACTGTGTTGATCTGCCTTTATCAGCCATTTGCTGGAAAATATGTGACTCTCCTTGTAACTTAAACCTTAACCTTTCGTCATAAATAATACAGCTTTTCTGTCAAAACAGCAGTTTTGTATTTACTGATTACTCTTTCTGTACTTGTATCTCTGAAGTAATCTGTAACGTAAGTGTATACATAATTCTCTTAAAGTTATCTCTGGATGAAATGAAATCTCTTGTAGCCTTTAAATGAGTTTGGAAATAGTAGTAAATCTTTAAACAAGCAGAATCTTTTTCCTACCACATATCAATTCCCATTTTCCAAAATGCCACAGACATGCAGTAGTGGTTATTTTTAAGCAACAATTCTGATCGGTATTTTGGGGATATTGCGAACTATCTCTATCCTGTTCCCTCTTCATCACGATTCTTTGTCCTACCCACAGCACTACCAAGAGAAACTTCTGCATTATCAGTCATGTGAAACACCATCACTGCCAACTCACTGTGCTGCCCACTGAGTAAGAATATCTTGCCCTATCTTGTGAGCAAGTTACCTAAATATAGATGTGGGGCTTTTTCATTTGACACATAAAATGAAGGGATCATTAGCTTGCCTCAGAATAAGCAGTTTATGGGATGGAGCATATACATTGTGCCGTATTTTCCTAACGCGATAGTAAAATATTAATGAAACAAAACATGCCAGCCCCAGTCAGGCACACAGCAAGATAAACTGTCAAAATTTGAGACCTGCCATCAAGCTATTACAGCCAGAAAAATAATCCTAATCAGCATAAAAACCTCTTATTGTCTTCAAAGGATGACCAAGACTAGTTCAGGCTAGCTTATTTGTATTATTATAGAAGCTTCAGATAAGCCTGAGGCTTCACTTTCAGTCACTGTTGATTTAGACACTACATAGGACACTATAGCCTGAAGTCACAACTAACATTTCAGTCTCAGTTCCCAATTCATTTAGAAGGCAATTAGTATTTTAAGCTTGACTGAGGTGATTCAGAGACGTTCTCTGCCACGGAATGCCCCAACATTAAGCATTTTATAGTACATTGGAATTATTTCAAGCGTTAGCATCACCGTAACTACTAAAAAGCAAGTTTCCACAGCTCCAAAGTATTTGTTAAAATAGATTCAACCACACTGCTGCTTTACACACATTTCCTTGTGATCTTCATTATTTTTAGACTTTTTTTTCTACCTCCAGTAAGTAATCAAAAATATATAGGGATGCTGAATGAACAGAACCTTGCATACAATGCTGATAAATTCTTTTCTTATCCTTTCGTTACTTTAAAAGGAGTGTCCATTCTAGTCTGCTTTTTGTAGGAGTGTCTCAACATCTTTATCATGCTTCTGTCTCTTCCTCCAGTATTTCATTGTTTAGTTTTTTGTGAGTGTTCTTGTTTGGTTGGTTATTTTTTAAGAAAGCCTTCAACATACAGGCAAAGTTACACAAACTGAAGTTTCTACTCAGCTAAAAAAATACACACCAAAACACCAGAGAGCCAATAAGCATACCCTACTATAACATTTCATGTCAAATCCTTTTTGTATTGTTACAGCGTTTCACAATCCTTTCACACTGTCACAGCTGCTTGCATCTCACTTTCCTCCAGAGAGGTAACAATTACTATTGCAGGTTCTTCCATTTTCAGGTCTTAATATCACCAGTCCCTGCAATCAATTTCAATAATTAAGACATGTTCAGCTGCCTTCAATGTGTGCAGCACATTGGCTGTCTGTGGAGGCAATAGCTGATAAGGCTTTTATATTTTTTCACAGTGCCTCGTACTTGTACTAGCTGTAGGTAAGGCAGCAAGCCTCACTGACCGATTCCCTCAACGGATCCTAGCTGTGTGGTTCTGGGAAGTCCCAGGGACAAAAGACTTAAAAGACTAAAGGAAAGAAAAAAGTTTTATGGCATCTTTTCTTCGAGGTCCTATCTAAATGCAGAATGTCTCTTTTGAGGTGTTACGAAAGGCTGTAAATACAGAAATCAAGTTAAGATCCTGAAACAATTTAAGAAGCAATTATCTGATTTGGGTGCTCAAGACAACAGAAGATGCTCCTGGAAAGCGAAAGCAAAAGTGAAATTATTGCTTGGTTAATAATTGCTTGACTTTGTTTAGTGAACTTCCTCTTGGTTTAATTTAATACTTTTTATTTAAGGCAGTTCAATGCCTTTAATACATATTTACTGCAGGTTTAGGAAAAAAGGAAATCAATTCTAGAAAGCAAGCACACTTGGCAAAGCACAAAGATAATAACGAATACTAACCAAGATCACTAGCGAGCTCCTATGGAAGTTTTAAAAAAATATATGATGGAATTAGTGATCAGCAAGGTCAATAAAGGCATCACTTAATGTACTTTTTTGGATGAGTTTCATTTTTGCTGCAATACCTCAGCTCCACAACCATCCTAAAGAAGCCAACATGAGCACTTTTTCTTTCACAAACCAGTCTGGAAAGCATAAACATGAACTTTGTATCACTCCAAATGCGCCTGGACACTAACCCATCATATTTACCTCATCATTTAAACTTCAGGTTCTCTGAACAACAGTGACTGTCTACCATTACAGCTAAAAAATTCCCTCCCTCATTGTCCTCTTCATGTCCCCCGCTTTTAATTTCTCCTTCAGGCATACCAGACCATTAAGCAGTAAATGAGGATGAAATGCAGCCTGGACCAGGTGGCTTACTTATCTGAGTTATTCCTACAGCATCAGTCACCTCTCTGGTTTAACGACAGAGACACAGATGGAAAGAGCTGAAGCTGAGATCACGTCTCTCCTCTCTAGGTGTAAGTGGACAGTGTGAGAAAGGCTGGTGGATACCGCTGCGGCTCTCGCAGTGCTGGCTTGGCTGCCAGCACTGGGGACTGGTTACCTTATTGCAGCCAAGCTGCTTGGGCTTCAACTTCTCTGCCAAAAATGGTGCTTTTTCACACTGGGGGAGTGAGATAGCAAGGTGTCCTCTCAAATAGGATTTTACATGATAGTGTTAAAGTTATGCCGTTCCTTCTTCTGCAGTGACAACTCAATGACTTTACTAAGTTCTTCGTATTGTTAGGACTAATAACGACAAAAAAGGCAATAGTCCAGGAGTTTCCATGGGTATGATGCTAAGGAACATAACAGGCAGTTAATCTTGATCTGCCTTTTATTCATATTTTTAAGACCACCTGAACAGATCATGCCTGTAAGATTCATTAGTCCCTTCTGCAAGTTGTCCTTCCATAAGTGACATGGCTGAGGAAGGACACAGACCTCTACAACAGTCTTTTAAAAAAAAAAAAAAAGCACCACAGAACAAGAGGCAAACAAACTAGACCAATGAACCCACAATTATTTGCATCACTTAACTGCTGTGTTATATTCCCTCTGGGCTGGCTGCAGAACTTGAAGGATACAATAAGAATCATAACCATTCCTCGAGACTCACAGCTAAAAAACAGAAACAACCTGCATCCAGCTGAGCAACTCCAATTGAAAATTATTTGTGAACATCAGGTTACTTTTACAAATTGCAATTTAAAGATTTCAAGATTTCAAACAGAATTATTTTAAGCAATATCATATGTACTATATGCATGCATAAGCATCTATGTATGTTATAGGAAGTCAGCGCCTTTGACAATCATGATACACTGTCTAAAGAGAAGCTCAAGACAATCTATTTAAAGTGGATTTCGGTTCAGAGCTGCTTGTACTTCGAAAGCTGTCTGCTGCCTCCAGGCAAAGGGCTGGCTGCAGAGAGAGGCCAGGTGGGAATGCCAGGAGTTTGCTCCTGCCAAAAGAAATGCCAAGAACTACCCTCTCTGTCCCGGTCTTTACCTCTGGCACTCCCTTTTCACACCTGGGTTTTCTGGGCAAGGAGGATATCAGAAACTCTGCTGAGAGCTGCTACCACATTTAGCCTGTTAGATCATGCCACTGGCAGCTCCTTCTATACTTGGCTGAGCATGTTGCAAACTACAACATCTGACTTGCTGGAACCAAGTTATCCTAACGTTTGCAGCCAGCAGCATTTAGTTTAGCATTTGTTATCCTCAGGCCAAGACAGCACTTATTTCTTTCCTCAACAAGAAGAAAAAAATAAATCTGACTTGCATTCTAAGCAAGAGATAAGCACAGCAGTTGTCATATGTGTTTCACTGTTTCACACTTAATCAATTTTGTAACTTTTTTTTTTAAGCAGTCAATTCTGTCAGTCATCCTACTTCAGGCATACGATGATCAGTACAATTGCATGTATACTTTGTTGCATGATTTTTAAAAGCATGGTTTAAAAAAAAAAAAAGGTGCAAACAGCTCTCAAATTATCTCCATATTTAGCTGAAATTTGAAAACACAAGCTCCAGTGGCCAGAGGCGCCCAAGGACTGCTCTCGCTCCAGGCAGCCTCCTAGGCTCATAGGAGCAATCTTCAGTGAGACCATTTGTTGACAATTCCTCAATTCCTTGGAAAGTTCAACATAAACACACATGCATGCTTCAGATGTTTCCACACTCAGCATAGAAAAGCCACATTTAAAAAAAAAAAAAAAAAAAAAGACATCTCAGTTTTAAAAGCCTGCAAGAAAACTAATGCCCACAGCAGGCCAGTTCAGCCCCTGAGCAATGTGGCACAGCTGCCATCATGATGAGCAGGAGAGACAGTCACATCACCCTGCCTCTGCTGGGGTGGCCCCAACAAAAGTACCAACAGAAGATTATGCCAATGTAGCAGAGTATGATACAAGGGGATGGTCCTGAGCATTGGTACTGGAAAGTGAAACACTACGGCAAACCCCAGAGATTTAAACCCTTGCCTGGAGACTTGTACAGGGGAAGGAATTGCTGCATCAGTTCTTCTCATTGCCACACAAAGCTGTGAGGGATTACCTGCCTCCCAGGGCAGATAGAGGGGGAAGTCTTTGCAGAATTTACAGCTTTTTGCCTTCCCTTATCATTAATTCTTGTTTCACAGGGAGAGCTGCAGTGCTCATGGGCAAGGCCTTTGGAAAAAACTCCTGGCATGGAAGTGATAATATCAAACAGGACCACCAAAATATGGCACTCATTTACAATCAGGACCTGCTACTCTAACTTCTCTCAATTCACAAAACAGACCCTAGTGGGAAACTTTTATTGGGAAAGGACAGCAGGATCAGAAGAAAAATAACACTTTACTTTCCAGTCACACAAAAAAAGAAAACCACAACACAACTCTAGCACACACTGAATAGAATTCTAGAAAACTATAATGAAAATGTGAACAAAATCTCAAACTGAATGCATCAAATAGGAAAGGGAAACTTAGACCAAGGAGAACAAAACTTCCTATTAATACTCATTTCAAACAAAATTGATTTTACTTTGCCAGAGCTAGTATGACATTCCAGCATATAGTACTTTTGCCCCACTAAAATCAGAAGATATTTAGGGCCTTGCACGAACTCTATATTGACTCATCACTGTCTTTATGATTTTTGGGTGACTTTATCCCTGAAGTCAGGGCTCTAATACCTCTCTTCAAAAAGTTGCTCATTGGTTTAGATATAACATACAACTTATTGCACTCCGTTTTTCATGTGTCAAATACCTAGAAGATGACAAGAGTGCTAAGTAGCAGAGTACTCAAAAGGTAGTGACTTAGATCTAAAATAAACATGGAGTGACTTAACTCTTAAACACACGACTGTCTGCATGCACAGGAGCTGATGCAGCTTCCTGGGTAGCCTGCTAGAAAACAGAGGATGAAATAGCTTGGTTGAGACCAACACAGACTAGCTGTAAAAAATAATTGAGCTGCTTACAAGACTGGACTTGCTCTCTTCCTCTAATCTTTTTGCACAGATTAGAAGAAGAATGGGGTTTAGATACTTTCTAAACTTTTCAGCTCATCTCAAAATCAATACAGAACATCTGACCACTTGGCAGGGAAGGGGCGGGGGGGAGGACCCAAAACAGAAAAATCAACTGAACTCTGTGCAGTTGAAGTCACTGAGCCATAAGGCTCAGGTTGTAGCTATAGAATTATCAGTTTTAATAAACCCTCCTTTTATTTATTTGCATGCATCTTAGAGACTTTTTTTTTCAGTCTATGTCTGCTCTAGTGAAGCAGTTTTTCATAAGCACAAAGATATTTTAAGGAAAAATTAAAACTTGTGTAAACTTAATATTTTTAAAGGACACTTCTTAGATTCTAATATCTAAGATAAAACCCTCACTCCTTAACCTAAATTTCATCTAGAGCATTGAAACAACATAGCTGCATAGTTTTGTAAGTCTATTCGTTAAAATATCTTTAACTGGGTCAAATAGAAATGTTGGATAAACAAGGCATATTAATATCACTTATGGCATTTAAATAAAAACTGAAGTTAATAATTTTGATTGCTTTCTTTCCCAACATTTATTTTATGCCCCTCAAAATCTTACTGTTTTACATATACAATTACATCAGACCTTGCTGCAGTTAAAATATCGCCATACAAACCAAAGTAACATGGAGACTCACAAGCACATTTCCTGAGCCAACAGTGAAAATAACCAACCCACAGGAAAAGGTGTCTTTCGTCAGTTCTCATATCACATTTGACTCTTCCTTCTACAGCTACATTTTGTTAACCTGCAATTTACACCACGGTTGCCAACTGGAGAGAGAGCACGTGTGTTGGAGGCAGGGGAGAAAAGCCAACATCCAGGGACAAACACGCAACGTTAACTTAGCTTCCCCCTTCTTAAGGAAAAGCATTGGAGATTAATTTATGAAAGTGCGTGACACCCGAGTTCCTGTTATCCACAAACAGGGGGGTTAGGAAGCAGACTAAAGGATGCAGGGTTTTTATGCACTGCTTTGCTTACTTCAGGCTCCCCCACATCACACTAAGCCACCCTTTGGCTGAAGGCAAGAGCTGACATGCTGAGCTGAGGCAACGTCATAGGGAGGAAGGATGAGGACATCCTTGTATTGTACCAGGGGGATTGATGGGAACAGCACAGTTAGGACATTTTTGCCATCTGTGGTGAGCACTTCTTCGGTGGGAAAGAAAGGATAGCACAGTTTACCTTCAAAATGGCTCTTTTAATGCATATGGACTGCATGTGCTTCAAGGTTAATGTGCCATAATTTTCTAAACCACACAAGACTGATGAAAGTAACCACCAAACCTTGCGGAGAGCAGCAGAGGGATTTGCCCAGCAGCTGGGCAGGGTACCCCAGTAGTGCCTGCCCCATCACCGCCGCCACTGTCAGCTTGTTCCCTCTCAAACACACCCAGCCCCAACTACACTCGGTAAAAAGATAGCGCCAAGAACTTAAACCACATCTATTTTTAAATAACACTTGTAATACCATCTGATAAATTAGAAGTCTTTCATTATTGCACCTCCAACTCTATCAAAAGTTTCCCTATGTGCTGTGACCACGTCAATCTGCTTCACCCACCTCTTCCTTTTACCAAAATCAGCAGAGAGCCCTTGAAAAGAGGGATGAAAGAAACACCGAAGATAAAAATTCTCTTTCATTACAATCTGAGATCTTCGTCATTGTTTCCATTTCATAAGGCCTTTCAAACCTTTTCAAGACTAGATTGTATACTAGAACAACAGACTTGGTATTGGAAAAATGCAGTTCTCCAACTCCTTTCCATCCCTCATTGGAGAGGGAAAGCATCAGACCTCAGAATCTTTCCCAAGGTCAAAACAGATGAAATCAGCATTTCTCAAACACATTTGGATGAGAATGTGTCAAGATTCTTTTAAAGCTAGCATATTCCTATTTATTCTGATTAAAAAAAACAACAACAAACAAACAAACAAGCAAACAAACAAAACACAACAAAACAACTGGGGAGGGGATTGGCGTACTTCTCACAGATTGCTTTAGAAGATTTAAGTATTTTTGCAGAGTGCATATCTTCTTAAAATAAATGCATTTTATTTCAGGTTGCATAGCAGACTAAACTGCATGACCAAAAGCCACCCCAATACTACGGAAAACTTATCTTACTGGAAAAGCAGACCATGGACTCACTGACTTGCATAAAATTCTTGCAAGGAAAGAAAAGAAAACCCAAAACACCCCATATGCTTCCCTGAACAAAAAAAATTCACTGTCTTTCATTAGTTTCACATGCTACCCTAGTAGTATAAAATAGTTAACTTGACACTACAAAATAGAATAATTCCAGACCCAGGTCAGTGACTTGACTATCCCATGGGAAAGAGAAGGAGCTCTGAAAGCGGCACACAGTGCCAGGATGAGGGTCCCACCATCTGCATGCACCACTTCCTTCCCAAAGTCCTTGTGTCAGAAATCAGTATTCCCAAGCAACAGTACCACCACTTTTCACCAACATTTTAATTTCTCACTGATCTGGACTCTGATTAGACACCCCTGACTTCATTACAGAATTTGCTGCTTCATCATCCATAAAAGCAAAACATGAGAAGTCGGCAAGATGGCAAATTCCTTATGCCTAGTAGCCGAGAGTTGCTTTGTCCATTCCCTGCTCCTGAGCACCAGAGCTGGGACTGCCAGGCAGGCTTTGCACTCAGCCTCGCAGGGGACGGGAAGTGGAGATCCGAGCCATCTGACTCACTCTTTACTTGACAAGCCCTTGGAGTTGGCAGAAGCCTACCAGCTGCATAACATGTACATGAGAAAGCAAGGTAGGGAGGGGAAAAGAAAGAGGCAGGCTCAAGGAAACAGAATACAAAAAGAAAGCTTGTGATAACACAACCTAGATAGCATATTATCACAGCTATTCTGCTAAAACCTGAGGTACAATTACAGAGAAAGAATTTAGTGTACAACTAAGGGTGGCAGAAGCCAGCTGGAAGCGCAGGGGGAGATCAGAAGACAGGACAAGACTGCAGAGCTGATGGAGGAAAAGGAACCTGCCTTCTTCAGATCAGAAACTAATCCATTATCATCTTTAATAAGCAGACGGAATTAAAAAATCTACATACCTGGCCTCTACTTACCAGGAAATGCTATCCTTCAACAAAATTCAGTAAAAAGAAAATGTGGCCTTTAATGCATAACACCCTCAATACCTAAAATGTATTTTGTGCGTTCAAATCTCAGAACAAGTGCTTGAAAACTGTTTTAAAATGCTACTTAGACCCTGCAGTATTTTATTATTTTCATGTTTCTCTTGAAATATTTTTGAATAGGAATTTTGCAATTGCAAAAATAACCCCCTTCCCTAACACAGCCAATCCCTAGACAACACCACATTTATCTGGTGCAATACTGCTCATCAGAAGCATGTTTCAACCCTAACAAAGTTCAGTACATCAGAAAGGAATATGTATAAAAAGCAAAGTGCTTAACCACACATATTTCAATACGAAATTTAATATTCCAGAAGGGCTTTTGTGGACTTAATTGACCTCTGGGGACTTAGTCACCAAAGTAGAATTTAGTCCGGAAAACTAAACTTACATTTTGCTTTGAGATGCTCATTTCTGGAAAATCAATAGATTATTCTAAATCAGCAGGGGTGAAAAAAATAGGAAGCAGTATTTAATTAAACCAAAACTAAGATCTCAGATTATTGTTATCACGTGGTACTACTTCCCCACCCCAGGCTCTTCCAAAGAAAAATCCTAGCTTGAAACACAGTGACACAGCTATAAATTCCGTCAAAATCAATCAGCAGTCATGTACATTTGCAATATCTTGAAGGAACACTGTCAAAAGTAGCCAGTAAATACAGTATGCTATTCCCTGAAGGATGAAGGAGCAGACTAACTCAACCCGAAGTACGGTTCTCTTGCCTAGAACAACGTAACAAATACCAAAAGGAAGCCCACAAGATGCAGAAAAGTTTATGTTTCTGGGCTTTGCAGCATGACATGTTCCAAGGCACGTTCACTGTTCCTTTGCATCCTTAGATTACTGGGCAAATTTTACTTTTGGTTTCAGGGAAGATTTTGCTGTCCTCCTCAGAATAAAGGTTTGTCACTAAAAAGAGGATAACCAACGTGCAAATATTTTTTTCATTAAGAGGTTTAAAAAAAATGGTGTTACTTCAAAACAGAACCATTTCAACCACCAGTCTCTGACAACATGAAAATTAATTGCGGCGGTATCAGCAGCACTGACTTTTTAGGCCTGAACCATTCATTTCTCAAAAAAACAAACCCAAAGAGCTGCTTTCCCTGTATCTGCAACTGGATAACGATATTTAAAACTTATTTTACATTTAACAGTACATTTCCTATCCCACAGTATCTATTCTTCATTCATTTTGGTTTTTTCAGTCTTTGTAATAACACATTCACTGTCATTATCTATTTTAAATTGGTAGTTGAACAGGTAGACTAGGACAAAATAAACAATCCTTTAAAACTGTTTCAAGAGATTTCCTTTTTTCAATAGCAGAAATAAAAACATGGATTTTCTGCTCCCAATATATTGTCATTACTTTATTGAGAACATTCCCCTGAACGACTTAAAACCAACAAAACCCATCAGTCTCCCATCAGCAGCATCTGTTCCACCTCAGTGGTTCACACACCATATCAAGACCCTGGTTCTCTTCCTTTCAAAACCAAGCCCACCTTCAGCAGAAGGGAGGGATGACATCAAATAACTCAAAAATCAAGTGGTAAGCGACAACTGATACCCCATCCTTAATTACCCAGGCCCACCATTTGCATTTAAATCCCTTTCAGAAGGCCCAAGCAAACAAAATGTATCTGAATTTAATAAGACACATGAATTTAGAGTAAAAGTGTCAGAAGCTATTATCATTTCCCATTAAAGCATACTTGTTTCACCAGGTGGGATCGGGAGGAAATTTCTCCGTAACCACCAAAGCACTGGGTATGTTATGAAAATTTTATTTCTTCCTCCAGAAAGAAATCTAACATGGGGTAAAGACACCACCAAACTCTTTGGCTAATGGCAAGCCTGGCATTCAGACTTAATGCACTGCATCTGTGCTATTATGACTAGAAGTGTAAGCAAACGATCTATGAATTTCTCAGAAGAACAATCTCATTTGTACGTTGCCTTTAATCATAAGATAATTTGCTTTGAGATCCCCATTAGCAGTCCATTACAGGAGTTTTATGTGCCATAATCTATGAAAAAGAGCTAAGTGCATGTTCTGACAGGCTGGGGAAAACAGGAGCGGTAATTATTTCAATAACATCAGCACTGTTTCTCTAACCGGTTTTATAATACCACCTGGCCCAGGAGAAAAGGTAAGGCAACATTGATAAAGAAGCTTCAAAGGATTTGAGATAATGGATGGGGAAACTGGAGCAGCTGCCTGCCTGGCTCTGTCCGGGCGAGGACCCTTACACCTCCCAAGCCAGAGCCACAATTAATACCTGTACCTGGCTCTTCCAGCGGCAGCTGATCCGGATCAGGAGACCACTGCCCCATTGTATCCCTTTTTCTCACAGGAAATTCTTTGTTCCCATTAGGTCTACTGAAGTAACTGCATGCATTAATTGTTTCCTAAGGTGTTTAATGACTACGTAATCTAGTTTAAAATAAACACTCACATAAAAGGGTTCTGGATGTGGTTTTCTATGGCATGCTTTTAAAACAAAAACACAACACAAACCCAGTTATGTCAAGAACATTCAGCTTAGGGAGCAGCTACAGTTGCAAATGGGCCAGGGTAGAACAGATGATTTAAACCCTTAAAAGACCATTGGTATTGGGGAAGGTTTGTGTGGAGAGGGAATAACTATAAACCTCTCACACTCAGGCAGGTAAGAAAGCTACAGAATTTCACTCAAGGAGCAACTGCAGTCTCATGCCTCCCATACTTCATATAGCATAATGGTCCTTCTTGCTTCCTAAAGCAAAGACATACATTCACCTGACCCAGAACCACAACACAAATCGAAATAGATCACATAAACACATAAAATATATCCTTATTTAGGTTTGGTGTCACCCTTCTTAGGTAAACCAATTCAAGGGAATACTAAGAGTGTGGTCAACCCCCCCCAAAAGATACCTAAAGATTAAACAAAAAGCATACACTCAGTCAGGAACTTAAACTGTACCAAGACAAAACCAACAAACACCCTACTGTAAACAAGAAAAATACTCAACAACCACATGAATAAATATACCAATATTGAGCCTATAACCAGGAATCCTACTTCCTGTGATAAGGGTACATGCTTTCCAAACAGTCCAATGTTGAGAATATCAAGTCTATAAACAATTAGTAACATGCAATGCCACTTAAAATAACTGTCTCTTCCTATTTAAGAGGACATACTCCCCTGAAGAATGGCCAGCTCTCAGATTCTTTGGAGTATGCGTTTGCTACACACACATCCAAAATTAAATGAAGCTCCATAACCCTCAGTGAAAAATGAAGTTAAATGTGACCATCTATAAGCTAGGTCATTTATTCCTGTCAATATGCCTATATTCCAGTGTAAAGAAGTTTTCTGGGGACTATGAATTATACAGGCTGCATATTTCATTCAAATCGTTATTGCTGGTTTGAGACAAATGTTGAGGATCTGTACAACCAACTGATCAGCTGAAATCTAGTTAAATAATACCATACTGGGTCAAAACAATGCTTCACCTGTTACCACACTCTGATAGACACAGTAAGCCATGTTACTTTGGGAAAACACATGATCCTGGCCACTCTCTGTGGCCCATTCCTCTTCCCAGCACTCACAATCACAGTATGACAGATCTTAGAAGGTCTGTTTCTTCCTTTTCCCTTATGAATCTGTTTTGGACATACCTGAATTGGTCAAATCCCATTCTGAATCTGCTGATATTACCTGTGTCCACCACCTCCTGAGACAACGAAACACAGCAGCAACCTGCAGCGCCACCAAACCCTGTCTTTCAGTAATGCTCTGTGTGTCATGCAGAACTTGTGCACTACTACTACCTTTGCTGGGAGCGCAGGCAGACACAGAAGACTCACTATATTCAGGGAGAGGCAATATCTTTTGTTATACTTGTAAAGCTTTCAAGACCTAATGAAGAATTTACATGCCCAAAGCTTGTCAGCTCTTCCCACCTCTATCAGCTGATCTAAAAATATATTTATTTCCCCAAGAAACCTAGTGACATGCACTCTATGGACTCTAATTCAAGTCAGTCCTGAGACTGTGGTAAGGTTCATTCCTCCCCATTTAAGTATTCATGGATACAAATACACGACTGTATCTGATTTGCTTTAAATCTGGAAAAGCACATACATTAGTTTCCCAAATTTTGATCATATATGATAAATAACTAGCTTCTTTTTCCTCTTTACTCTTTACCAAGTGCAAACGGTTTTCAAAACAGCGAAAGCATATAAAGATATACAGCAATGACTGTCCTGCTGACATTTACCAAAAGGGGTACAGCCTCAAGTCATCATCTAAACATGGTTACAACAGAGTTGCAATGGAGCTGTTTAACTCCCCTTTTCTCTTTATTTTACCTGCCAAGTCTCAAACGCCTGCTTGTAGCTTCACAAGGCTCGTCAACCTCATAGAAGCCAGGGCTCTGGTCTTCCACACTGCTGGAGTTCTGCC
This sequence comes from Phalacrocorax carbo, assembly GCF_963921805.1. Classification (NCBI taxonomy): domain Eukaryota; kingdom Metazoa; phylum Chordata; class Aves; order Suliformes; family Phalacrocoracidae; genus Phalacrocorax; species Phalacrocorax carbo. The sequence continues at coordinate 51,071,473 of NC_087513.1, forward strand.
ATTCAAAACAGAGATTTCTCCCAGCACCCATAGCAAAAGGCAAGTTCTCATACTCGGGTATTTCCTCATAGTGACGCACATTCTCGTACTCTGGAGCACAAGTGCTGGTTACAGAATTCAAATGCGTTTGTGACAAATTGTCTCCCGAAAGTACATGCCCACCTAAAGACTCCAGCCTTTGGTTACTTCGCATCTCAGGTTGACTTCTGTTTCTCTGCCTCTTCTTCTGTAACAATGGACTACTTATTTCTATGGGATGTGCCTTGGCAGATTTAGCTTTCCTTTCACAGCCTACAGATGCTATACTCCGGTTGCTACCACTTCCATACCCTTCCCCAGTGGAAAAGCTGGCAACAGCACCATCCATTGACTGGCTGCCTTTAGACAGAAATTTTTGGAAGTCGCTTTTCATTAAGCAAACTGACAGTTTCATGTTGAGAAACTTTTTCAAGCTATTTTTCTTCTGATGGTCTTTACAAGGCTTGTCTGTCCTTTCCATGTCCACAGAAGAGAGAGATTTGGCCCTAGGCTTTGTCACAACAGTTACGTGGTCAAAGCTGGTAGCAATGTTAGCAGTTTTTAATGATTCAGAATTTCCTGAAAATGGAAGAATAGGATGAGGTAACTTCCAGACGGGTTTCTCAGAAGAACGTTTGGGTATGTCACAGGATGACAGCGTACCTTGCTCCTTGGCTGGTGGACATGTGAAGTGAGATCCTTCCAGAACACACTTCGATTTGTCCTCACTGGAGGTGTAAGAACTTTTCTCCACAAGCTCTGCTGATGCAGCTTTTTTCAACAGGCCAGCAGCTGGTAGGCTGTGCCTCTGTGGTTTTTTAGGAATTATTTTTGGAGAACTTTCATCCTTTTTTTTAACTTCTTTATCTTCCAATTTCTGTGGGGAAACATGGAGGCTATGGGAAGCAGATGAGTGCTGACTGCCAGTTAATTTGAGTTGCTTTGGCAAACTCATGGACAAAGTATCACACCTGACAAAGTTAGTCCTTTTGTCCACAGCATCTAGCATACTGGCATCATCTGCCATCTCATCCATGGAGTTAACTAAGTTATGGTCTGCATCTAAAGAACATGCAACACTTTCCTCCAAATCAGAAGTTTTGCGTGACAATGGAGGCAAAGGACTTTGTGAGGTTGACTCTTCCGTAGCAGGTTCCTTCACCTGATGCATTTTGTCTGCATTGCTTTGAGTTATCTCACATTTTTCAGGATGAAGCACTTCTGTATTATTGTTATAACAAACACTTTGGCCAAGGATATTAATTTTTGCTGGCTTTTTACAGCTTTGCTCTGCAAGCCCAAAGGAATCTTTCTCTGAGTTAGATGGTTCCTTTGTTCCTTCTCCTGTGGTGTCTATGCCATCCTGACGGACTAGACATGCAGCACGTGGCTTTCTTGGCTTAGGGACAGGAAGCACTTTTGAGCTCAGGACTGAAGATGTTTCAGAGGTTTTATCAGCATCCACTTTCATACCCATTTCACCTGAAAACTTACTATTGCTACTTAAATTTTCATTTTCCAGGATTTCCTGGTCCAATGGGCAAGAACAACTGTGGTTATTTTCAGTCAAACTAGGACAAATTTCAGACATCTGAAACTCATCAGCAGCGAGATTACCATCAGTATTTTGTTGCTTCCCTTCAGCTACCTCAGAAGACGGAGAAGACTGTACAAGTTCCATAAACTCTATTTTAACATCATTCTTGGAACTGCTGCCATCCCCGTTGTCAAGTTTGTCTGCACACCTGTGCCTCACAGGACTGCTGTTAGGAAATACACTATGAGTTAGAACATCCTTAAGTTTCTCTTCCAAAATGCTGGCTTTCAAAACCACCTGATTTCTATTTGACAGTTTTTCATTGTGACTAGTCCCCAGAGCTGGTGCATTTTTTTCACCAACTTTGATGTTCTCTAAGTTTTCAAAGTGCTCAAAAATTATCTGAGTTTTACAGGTATTGTCCCCATTTCCAAGTTTATGAAGGCATTCAAATTTGCAAGATGACATCGGTAGAATATATGTTGTGTTATCCGTACTCCCTTCTGAGGCTTCATTTTTATAATTCAAGTGGTCTAGTGTTTGAGAAGAATCTTCCCTGTGCTCCTCAAAGCTTTTTGTGCTTTTTTGTGTGGATGATGGAGGTTTAACTTCTGGAACAGATGAGCTCTTGAAAACCTTTGGTTTTGGTGCAATTGCTGGCTTGGTTTTCCTTGCTGCTTGTATAACACCAGAAAGTACAATGTCGGGCTTCGGTGCAACAGGTGGAGGCGTCGCCTTGTGTCCTACCACAAATTTTGGTTTGGGGGCCACCGGTGGCTTCTTAATTTCTAGGAAGGATGGAAAACAAAGACTTTAGTCACCATCAGCCACAGAACAGCTTTACCTGCAGTGCAGTATTATTAGGATTTTTGTAACATTTAAATCACACGATCTACAGGATCTTTGCGTGTGTGATGCATGCATTTTTCTCCTAAAATCATACGTCGCTTCCCTACCACTACTTTTTTAATAGTTGCCTTTCTTAATTTTAACAGGCACAATCAAGGAGTGGATGGAGAAGGCTTCAAGGGTAACTTGTTAGTTAAAAAAATAGTCTATGAAAGTGCATGTCCTTGCACAGATACTAATATGATATATCATGCTAATATCAATATGATGCTAATAATAATAAGAGATTAGATTAGCCTGGTTTTGCAGTTGGAACTATTACAATGCCATTTAAAAATGGTCCAAATATGTTAAGTGCCTTGTATATAATAAACCATGAAGATAACAGAACAGCTAGGGTAACTACCAGGACAGTTCAGTCCCTTCCCCTGCCACCTCTGGAAAAGTACAACCTAAAATTCCCCTTTCCCTTCCTCTTTTTTTCCAAACAATATTGAGAAGTATTACTGTACCAGCTGTAAAACTGGCTTGTCACTACCAGCAGTTCAGTGAAATGAGTCTGTGGTGTTTAGTTAATGCAGTAATTTGTAGCAAGTCAGTACTTTCCTACCATAAAATACTATTCCTGTGCATATTGTAAAATTACTCTTCACAACATGTTCCTGTCTGACCTAGAAACAGTCACTTCTGCTATGACTTGTGATCCCCTTGACAGCACAAGATGACAAACCCTGGGGAGAGTGGACAGCAGGAAAAGGAGCATGTGTTGTTTTAATTGTGTTGTTGGTTTTGGGGTTTATTTGGTTGTTTTGTGGTTGTTTTCTTCTTTTTCAGGTATGCCTAAAAATTTTTAATATTGCAGGAGATCATTTTAGACCAATTTATTTCCATATGCTGGAATCATTTCAGATTTCTAAGTGCTTTGAGTGATTTTTGATACGTGAAAACTGATTTATAAAGTAAACACATTTCTTTTTCCGTTTATTTATGTACTGTCTGTACTATTTATGACCTTTGTTTTGAACAATATTTTGGTATACTTTCAGAAAGTCATACACATGTTAAATAAAACTCAAAAAAACATGTTAATATTTCACATGCAAAGAGGCTGAGTCAGCCATTGATTTATTATTCCCTTTGAACTGTAGGTTTGGTGTTTGGTTAGTTTTTTATCACCATTACTATTATAGATGTGCAACTACATCCTAATCTCCAGCCTACAAATACAATAATAAAGTTTCAGGCTTAGGGTTGTTTCTGTTTGGGATTTTTTGTTTGTTCTAAAGAAACCTAGATGGGGAAAAAAAAAAAAGGCAGATGCCCTCAGTTGCAAGCATTTCCCAAACACTAAGCCACTGCTCTAAGCAGACAGCCAGAAACAATGTCTCTACTATAGAAACAGGAAAACCATGTTTTTCTGGGACATGAATCATTAAATGGTATCCAGACTGACTCCACTTACACTTTGAATAGCTGCCCTTGCTGCAATTATATTAGCAAAGAGGTAAACCCAATGGTGGAGATAACTTTTGAGACATTTTGCAAGAGGGAATGCAGAATTTCTTTCAAAAGGCACAGCTCCCTATAGCCAGCAATGACAGCCAAGAGCGACCCGACTACCAGCAAAGGAGGTACCACCTTCTGCTTCCTGTCCAAAGACAGAGGTTTTCCACAGAGTGAAAAGTCAATAGTTTGCTAGGAAAAAAAAATTAACCCTTTGGGTGGCCAACCACTGATCCCGAACAGCAGAAGAGAGTTGTAGACTCATTTTCAGACAAGGCAACTGCCTATTCTGTTTGGGAACTAAGTGATGGCAACAAAGGAGCCTGTTTTCTATAGTAAAAACTGAGGCAGGGATGCCCAGTTTGTAACAGAACACAACGCAGTAGTAGACCTGGGCCATGTTCAGCAATATTTATTAAGTTATTAAAGTTCCTTGAAAACAGGAGAGGTACAGTCTGCTTGGGAATCCTTCCTGATGCCTAAATCAGAGAAACAGATTGCAGAAGATACAGGAGATTAAACACTGGCTAGGTAAGTGATATCCTGTGGATTATTTGTCTCACTCTGCAAACTGAAGTCCGTAAACCTTGGAAGCTTCTCTCTCTATAGTGGGACTTCCTAATATTTTGTATAGCAATCAAACTAGATTACTCTGCAGGGCTTTCAAATGGTATTCACTAAGGAGGACACCCAGAAGTTACGATACGATACCATTACCTGAATATAAGATTCAAAACTAAAACATGAAAATGTCAAGGGATGCAAAAAAAACCCCAAACTAGTGGTTTATATGACAATAGTGGAAACCTGGATAACAAACAGAGCAAGAAAAATACACTGCTGATAAGTGCAATTGAGTACAATTTCTGAAGCCTAGTGGAATTTTTAAAACTACTTCAACATTAAAAAAGCATTGGGACAGACAGAAGAGACAGGCAAATTGTGTGGTATAATAAAGACACCACTATCTGCTTTAAAGTGATTGCTCATTTCATCCAGAGTAGATACGGGTCAATGTATTAACAGGCACTTCACAGTCTCGGTATCAATACAGATCTGCAGTCAACCGCTCAATCAGAAAGGAATGTGATGAAGAGCCCTTTCAAACATATATGTGACGTGAGAGGAAAGGCTCCAGGAAGGGAATGCATACCAGTAGTTTTCCTCAACAAAATATCTGTAAGTTTCTAAAAAATACAAGCGATGCACTACTTAAAAAGACCATAGCAGCTAGGCAAGGGTGAAAGTACACTAGATTTCCATTAGAAATCAAGAATTAAAGTTCTGTCGATTATAACCAATTTAAATCACTGTGTGTGGATAAACACCAGGTCTACATTACAGAGTGCTTTAAAAGGGACACTTTCCCATCCTGAAAACAAAGAAAACTAAGTAGGAGGCAACTGTTTATATATAAAGGTGTAAGGAATGACTGGAAGTCATATGAGAATGATTTTTTGTTAAATGAGAAGCATAAGCAAGCCTCTTTGGTGAAAAACAATAAATGTAATCAAGGAAATGTTATACAACAAATGCATGGAGTGGTGAGTTGTTTGGACAACAGGCTTTTTCCTGGTGCTATATGGAACTGTTCACATAAGTATAGAAATGGTTGGTTGTGCTTAGGAGAGTAAAAACTGAAGAGAATTTATAAATCATTGTAGATAGTTATTTTATGAGAACTCCATGCAGTTCTGCAGCCAAGCAGTGAATAATCCTCTGAATTACAGGAGATAAATATAAAAAAGATGAAGGGAGCTGAAAATATTTCTGTACATAGCACCTGCCAGACTGTTAGTGACATGCTATGTCACCTTCTGGAGTTCTTAGATGAAAACTTGGGACAAATGCAAGAAATAACTACAGAAGTATCCAAGGTCTAAAAATCATGCCTCGAATCCCAAGAAAGCTCATCCTACTTAATATAACCAATAATTTAAGAACTGAGATGGTATTAGTATATATACTTATGCACACGTGAAAGATTAACAGATGGCTCTTTAATCGGGGGGTGGGGTGGGGGGGTGGGGGGTGGCGCGGGGAGGAACACAATGAGATCCCATAGCTGACCACAGAAGTTTGCCAAGTTCAAACTAAAAACAAATCTTTAAAAATTATTAAACCCAAAGGATAACTGCTACAGGAACATCTCGCCTAGGGTTGTGGTGGAGCCACCAGCATTTACAGTCAACCTAAACTCACCTTCTGAGATGTGTAGAAGTTTCAGAGGAAATTTTGGACTGAACATTGGATTATCTGGCTTGTCTTACTCAGGATATTAGAACAGAGAATCATGATTTCCCCTGCTCCCCCCTCCAACACTACCCTATTTCTCAGAAAGGATCCCTGCATCCAGACTAGCATCATGGGTTACCAGTAATAAAACCTAAATTTAAGAGCAGAAACAAAGTTTTATTTGCATAAACAGATTAAATGATTAGGAGTCAGAGAAGCAGCCAGAAATATCTTCTGACTTGCTTGACAAGGCAAAGGAAAAAATCCATAAATAAAGTGACTAACAAAGCTGCCATCACCTACAGGAAATCTACTAGGAACATCATCCTGGAACAGTCTATACCGTGCTCAGTGCTGAAGGAAAAAAAAAGATGCTTAAAAATACCAACACATAATACCCTTTAAAAAAGTAGATTCAAAAGAGCATTATTTTTCTAACAATAAATAGCCACTAGCACCACCTATGCAGGTCAGTGCATATGCTCTTTGTCTGACTTCAGGTCACAGCACAGAGAACAGACGTTTGTCCCTCTGGTGAATTATCTTCTCCAGCCTGCTGAGGAAAAAGCAACACCCATTCTCATCCTGCTGAGCTTCTCTGCAACCAAACAGTCGGTATTGCTTGACTAGCACGTGGTCCTGTCCTACCTTCAAGTTGTTTTAGAGGACAATGAGAACACCCTGGAGCAACTTCTACTCTCAGTGTTTTGGCCTTAAAGTGTCCGTTTCTGTTCTTCAGATGATAGGATCTGGAAAATGAGGACTTCACTTAAAAATGCACATGTGTCTTCTCCTATGCAATATCATGAATGAGCAGGAAAGCCAGTAAGACAGTACAGTCTTAAGCAGTATTATTACACAGCTTTAAATCTTCTCAAATTCTCACCTCTTGTTGTCTTGCCTGCCCAGCACAGGAAGAGAGAGAAAAAAAGATATACGAAATTGAACTGGGGAGGGTGGGGGGGTGGGACCAAATAGCACCACCTCTTCTGCAATAAACACACTATTGCTAAAGGAACATTTTCCCAGCTTATGTTTATGCCCATACTTTTGAGATTAACGACTTCAGCACTTGGGAACAGCAAAAGAGCAAGTTACTTTCACCTGCATCTGTCCAAGAAACAGGGACAAATGGTTCTGGATGCTGTCATCCAAATGTAACTTGATATTAATGTCCTTGAAACGCTTCACATGAAGGGAGGCCTCTCTCCTGGTATTCAGGGTCCCCCATGGGACTGTTTCTAGCCACCCAAGAATTATCCCCATGGCAGGATGCTGCAACCCACCCTAAAGCAATATCCTTTTTGATCCACAAAACACTAGGAAGACAGTACAACAATTTATCAGTGTGACATAAGATTCTGACAGCAGCTGGATCTAAACCTAAGGTACAGGTACACGATCAAGTCGTTCTGGGTAAGCCAAGGTGTGACTTTAACAAACCAGCTACTCTATAGAAGCTGATACTCTTATCTTACTGCACAGTATACAAGGGAATTTATTCCCTTTCACCTCCAAGACTAAATCTATTTCACATACTACCTCATGTATCTATTTCACATGTATGAGGAAAAGAAAAGGGCTCGAAAGAGTTACTGTTTAGCACCTGGCCTACTGTAAATGTATGTATCAGCTTTCTCATGGCACCTTGTTTACATATGCACACTGTATTCTCAGAGTTAGGAAATCACATCTGTAGGCTATATATGAAAATAATATGGTGCCCAGAAGGTATCTGCCAAGGGATTGATGTGCTACTCTTTCCAACGTGAAAGAGGAGCTTGCTCCAACAGCCAATTTACTGTTCCTGGGACTACTTTTGGCATAAAACGCTACAACTCACAGATACAAAACAAGAAAGCCAACCCAGCTTTTAAAAAGCATGTACAGAGAGAGATAATTATTGCTATGTATTTGGGATACAGTCAGAGATTATTGTAATGGCAGTTAATACACTGCACAGAGGAACAGATAAAGTATTTTAAAACTCCCATTCCCCAGCAACTTAAATTTTAATAACTCACAATGAGGCTTTTCAGTTCAGTTACTTTGCTTTCAGTTACAGAAAGAAAGTTTCATTAGGCAAACACCTCAAAAAGTATTCTGAGATCATTAATTTATTTCCTGCAAGTGTGTATTTATTTTCTCATTATGCAGAGGTTCTGATTTTCTCAGGTGCCAGTGCTCAAAAGAAAACAAAAAAAGGAATGAGTCATAACATCCCGGAAGATAACACATGTCGTTTTTAAAATACAAGGGGAAAATGATGGCTTCCAAGCCACTACGGTTTTAGAAAACATCCTAAATAAACTGCAAAAGGAAAACATTAATTTCAAAATCACAGGTTGTTCAATGACTTGTTGAAATAAAACAGGAAAGGGATAACTTGGGGATAACTTTAAAATAAGGACAAGAGATGAATAAATAACCTTTTAAGACTGCATGTGGAGATAGAGCTGAGTAACTTTAACAAGACTTGACATATCAGAGAGTTAAAGGGACATTAAACCCTGTAGGCCTCATTTTTTCAATCCCTGAAAGCAACAAAATTTGACTGGAAAAGTCACGTTGATTTTTTTTTTTTATTCTGTTCCAGCTATGTTTTTTTTTCCCCCCTTTGAATTACATTTGACATTAAAACACACTACATATTTCTCATTGCTGTTGTCAAATCAGATTTCAAGTCTAAGCTCTACATTCTGCCCAGAGTAAATACACTGTATAGATTCACATAAGGACTGTTTCTTCAGCAAGAAATAAAAAATGTCAAACTTATAACTCTGAGCTTTTTTTTTCCCTTTTAAAGGCAAAGCACATACTTGAAGACAGCAAAATAGTTCAAGCAGAAAATGATAAAATGTGCATTCATCTGCATTGTGTATAAAGATTATGCAGTACATGAGAAAGCAATGAGAGAACAGCTATAAAGGAAGGCTGAAACCAACACACAGGTTGATCACTACAATAAGATAATTTTGAACTTATCTAGAAATATTTTAAATAAGTGCTAAGGTTCCTTAGTCCTAACAAGTCCAGATTTACTATACTTTATTTCTATTTTATATATTTATGTATATTTTCATATATATAAGCAACAGCTATGAAAGAGCTGCCTCGCCTATCACTGAATTACATCCAGCTCTGGACTGAGATTTAAATTAAACAATTCTGTAGAGGAAACAGAAGAGATATACAGCAATAAACTGAAAATGTACTGCATGATTCAGAAAGGCAAAAGCCAAACTGGAGTGGAGTTAAAGCTGGGTTATCAAAGTTGGACCTTTCACAACTTCTTTCCACAGACAGAAGCTGTGTTTGGTGTTTCTATCCCTACCATAGCTCCCTCAAGTAGCAGAGAGTCACAGAATCACAGGTTGGAAGGGACCTCAGGGATCATCTTGTCCAACCTTTCTGGGAAGAGCACAGTCTAGGCAAGATGGCCCAGCACCCTGTCCAGATGACTCTTGAAAGTGTCCAATGTGGCCGAGTCAACCACTTCCCTGGGGAGAGTATTCCAATGGCTGACTGTTCTCACTGTGAGAAATTTCCCTCTAGTGTCCAATCGGAATCTCCCCAAGAGCAACTTGTGTCCATTCCCCCTTGTCCCCTCCATGGGACCCCTTGTAAAAAGGGAGTCTCCATCTTCTTTGTAGCTACCCCTTAAGTACTGGTACATGGTAATGAGATCCCCTCTAAGCCTCTTTTTCTCACGGCTAAACAAACCCAGTTCTCTCAGCCTATCCTCATATGGCAGGCTCCCCAGTCCTTTGATCATCTTGGTGGCCCTTCTCTGCACCCCTTCCAGCCTGTCCACATCCTTTTTGTATAGCGGGGACCAGAACTGTACACAGCACTCCAGGTGTGGCCTAACAAGCACTGAGTAGAGTGGGATGACTTCTTTATCTCTGCTGGTGATGCCCTTTTTGATGCAACCCAGCATCCTGTTGGCCTTCTTGGCCCCAGCAGCACACTGTTCGCTCATGTTGAGCTTCCTGTCCACCAGGACCCCCACATCCCTTTCCATAGAGCTGCTCTCCAGCCAGGTGGATCCCAGTCTGTGCTGCACTCCCAGATTATGTTTTCCCTGGTGCAAGACCTTACACTTGTCCTTGTTGAACTTCATAAGGTTATTGTTGGCCCACTCTTCCAGCCTGTCCAGATCTTCCTGCAGAGCAGCTCTCCCTTCTGGAGTATCTACTTCCCCACTCAATTTGGTGTCATCTGCAAACTTCATGAGGCTACACTTGACCCCGTTATCCAGATCACTTATAAAGATGTTGAATAACATTGGGCCCAATACCGATCCCTGGGGGACCCCACTTGTAACAGGCTGCCACTTGGAAAAGGAGCTATTTACCACCACCCTTTGGGTGCAGCCTGTCAGCCAGTTCCCCACCAGCTGCACAGACCACTTGTCTAGGCCATAACACATCAATTTCTCCAGGAGGAGACTATGGGGGACCATATCAAAGACCTTGGAGAAGCCCAGGTAGACAATGTCGACCGCCCACCCCATGTCAACCAGGCAAGTCAATTTGTCACAGAAGACCACCGGATTTGTCAAGCACGATCTGCCTTTAGTGAAGCCATGTTGCTTTTCCAAATCACATGCTTCATTTGACTTGTGATGGCCCCCAGGACGATTCATTCCACAACTTTCCCAGGCATTGAAGTAAGGCTGATGGGCCTATAGTTACCCGGATCCTCCCTTGAGCCTTTCTTGTAGATAGGGGTAACATTTGCCTTCTTCCAGTCCTCTGGGGCATCCCCCATTCTCCATGACTTCTCAAAGATTATGGAGAGTGGCCTTGTGATGATGTGAGCCAGCTCTCTCAACGCTCTCGGGTGGACGGTGTCAGGGCCCATGGATTTGTAGAGGTCAAGCTCCTGTAATAATTCATGTACTAACTCTTCCTTCACTGATGGTGGGTCGGTGTTTGGATCAACCCGCAATTTAGTTCCCAAAGCCTGGGACCCAACAGTGCTGGTAAAGACAGAGGTGAAGAAAGTGTTGAGGACCTCTGCCTTTTCAGCATCATTGGTGACTGACTCTCCTATTCTGTTTAACAGCAGGCCTATGGTTTCCTTCTTTTTCTGCTTGTGGTTGACATACCTGAAGAAACCCTTCTTGTTATTTTTGACATCTACAGCCAGTTTCAACTCAAGCTGGGCTTTTGTTTTTCTAACGGCATCTCTGCATACTCTGGCTATGCCCTTGTAGCTCTTGACAGATAATCCTCCACTTCTCCATCTCTGGTGTGCTTCCCTTTTGGATTTGAGTAGACCCAGGAGGTCATGGTTGAGCCATGGGGGCCTCTTGCTCCACTTACTTCCCTTTCCCTTGTAGGGTATAAACTGGCTTTGTGCTTCCAATAGAGTTCTTGAACTCCCAGCACTCATTAGCTCCTTTGTCTTCCATGGAAGCATCCCATGGAATCCCTTCCCAACTAAGCCCTGAGTGAACTGAAGTTGGCTCTTCTAAAATGCAGAACCCTTGTCTTAGAGCTGACCTTCAGCATGCTCAGCAGGATCCCAAACTCCACAATATTATGATCACTACAACCAAGGCTATCACTAACTGAGATATTACAAAGCAGGTTTTCTTGGTTTGTGAATAGCAAGTCCAGCAGTGCCTCATTCCTGGTTGGCACATCTAACATTTCTATCAGGAAACAGTCCTCTACGCATTCCAGGAACTTGGTGGATGACATGCAAGCTGCCGTATTGTTCTTCCAGCAGATGACTGGGTAGTTGAAGTCACCCATAAGGACCAGGTTCTGTTGGCCAGAAGCTTGCTTTAGCGCCCCAAGTATTGCTTCATCGGCTTTGTCATCGGTGGTTAGGAGGTCGGTAGCAGATGCCCACTGTGAGGTCCTGCTTGGAGATGAGCCTTTTGATTTTAACCCAGAGGCATTTGATAGAGCACTCACAATCACCATAGTTGACTTTGATACATTCAAGGTTTTCCTTAATGTAGAGTGCAACTCCTCCACCTCTTCTACCCTGCCTGTCTTTACGAAAGAGCCTATAACCATCCATTGCAATCCCCCAGTCATTTGAGTTGTCCCACCATATTTCAGTTACTCCTATGATGTCATAACCTCTGAGTGGGCACAGAGCTCCAGTTTCTCCTGTTTGTTACCTAGACTGCATGCATTCGTATACATACACTTGAGGTGATTACTCTTCTGTTTCACATCTTGGGAGATAACTACAGAACATGTGTCACCACTCTGCTTGGCCTGACTTACTGCCCCTTTGGACGTGCTGGTGTGAGCATTTTTGCAAGGGGTCCCACCCCCCAAGACTTTCAGTTTAAAGCCTGCCTCACCAAGTTAGCCAGCCTACTGCTGAAGTCACTCATACCTACAAATCCTGCTTAAATCAATACTGATGATGCTGTACCAGGTTGCTGTGCTCTAAAAGTACATTAAAACAAGACACAAGAGGGAGATGGTCATGCCCTTCAGGTCAAACTGAAGGAAGAGCAGAAGATTTCTAAGCATTTCAAATTCCATCCAAAGCCTTCACACAGGATAACATTTTTACTGAAAAGCTGTATTACCAATCAGTTGTCAGAAAGCTAGCTTATACAGCACAAACTAGAATAATAATTGAATTCACAATCTAAATAATTTCAATGTAGGAAATAGATCCTATAGATCACAGGGCTGAAATTAAAATATAGGAGTTGCTAAGTTTTTCTTTGAGCAATAGCTCTATAAAGACTGTCTATATATTTCAGGAGGTAAATTCTGCAGCAATATGAAGAGATGGGTGTTAAACCTTCAGAACTGTCTTCTGGCAGAGTCCTCAGTCTCTTCGTACCCTGCCTATGAGCTCCTTAACTGAAATTTCAAAAGCTGTCATGACACTGTCAGAAGGATCGTAAACCTCTGGCCTTGTTTCACCTGTTCCCCGTGTATTTTTTTTTATCCTCTCATAATCCATCACACACAAAATACCCTTCATCCCCTCTTCAATAGCCTTCACATTCCCCTCAACTTCCCTCTTCCTGCCCACCAAGACTCTATCTATGCCTTTCCCTTCAAATCCATCGCTAAAATTCACATTTTCCATGAAACTGTCCCACTTTCTTCTTACTGATATTCCTCAGCATCCCTTTCTCTTTTGCCTTTCAGGCGACGTTGTTCACCAAAAGCTCTTCCCCCTCACCTTCCCCACAAACACCACCACATCATAAACTAAAATAAGAGAGTCTCAGCACACAACCTCAGCTCTGGAAGTCCCAAAATCACTGTTTAGTACTGAAAATCTACCCAGCTTTCTGAAAATTAGTACCATATCAAATTTTAACAGCCCAGCTCTAAGCTCTTGAGCACCCCCTAACACACATCTTTTATTTGCACAGCTGTTTAACTCTTATAAGAGCAGCAGTGAATAGTACTACCAACGTGAACATACAACGCAGCTGTTGAGACGATACCCACTTTACTACATGTTTTTCCAGATCTAACCAAAATCAGTTCTATCATACATATTAAAAGTGGAAATATATTAAATGAAGCAGAAAGATGCATGAAATAGCTTTTTATTTTCCAGTAGATTCCGATTAACTAGGAGAGCTCAGATAACACTGGACTTGATAACAATTTGACATATTTGAGAAAAAAAACACTAAGAATTAAGCTTATTTTTCCCTTGATGTCTATGTGTTGCTTTTTCTTTAGAACACACCCCCCCACCCTTACAGGAAGCACTTTTCTGTTGCTTCAGGTTTACACAATATATCTTAAGTCATGACATTTGTTCGGTGCAGAAAGGACTCCTCATCTTCAAGCAGGGTAAGAAAGGAATCCACTAATCTAACACACGGGTGAACAAAAAGTGCTGTCAGCACACCACGGTGCAGCCAAACAAAAAAATACGAGCAACTCCCTTAAACACGGGGAGCTCTCGTTTTAAACCAAGAATTTGCCTCGCAGCTCTTTTAACCGTAAAACTGGCAGCGGTCAAGAGAAGGGGGAGGAAAGGTAAGGCAAGCACTGAAGCAGGTCAGTTCAAACCAGCGGCTGGAAAGGCCAGAAGGGAACGCTTTCCAGTACCCCTGCCCCTGCCTGCGGGCTCCAGCTTGCAGGAGCGGGACCAAGGCAGGTACACCCGCGGGGCGAGTCCGGAGCCGAGCCGCCGCCGAACTCTGCCGAGTCAGGCGGGGCGACAACCCCGACCCCGCTGCCGCCTTCCCTGCCCGCAAACCCGGCCCCCGGCGGCGGAGCCTCTCAGCAGGTTTCACCCGCCGCCGCCAGCTCGGCCCCACGCGAAGTGACCCGCCGGGCGCGAAGCGTCCCCGCGGGACAGGGCGGTGTGCGGGGGGCCCGGCGCAGCGCCGGCCGCCGGGGCAGGGACGTGCCCCGGAGTGGGGGAAGCTGGGCCCCCGGGAAGAGCTGCCCCCCGGGGCAGCGGGGTGCAAGGCTGCGCCCCCCCCGCCCGCTCCCCGCGCTGCCCCGAGGCCGAGGCGGGAGGACGCAGCGTCCGGCCCCGCCGCGGCGGTGGGGGAGAGCCGGGAGCAACTGCCCGGCGCCGACTGGACGAGGAGCGGGGCGGCTCCGGTTCCCGTCCCGGGCCGGACGCGGCGCACCTCCCTCGCCCCCCCCCTCACCCCCTACCCGCGGCGGCGGAGCCCCGCTGGCCCCCACAGCGTGAGGCTCGGCTCAGCTCTCCGGCCGCGGGAGTACGCGGATTCCCCGCCGGCCGGGCAGACGGAAAGGAACCGCCGCTCCCCAAACTTTCCCGGGCACTCACCGGCGGAGCTCATGGTGCTCACCACGCGCCGCGCCATCCTCCCCCTCGTCCCTTACACCCCGGCCCCTCTGCGGGCCGAGGAGAAGGAGCCCATTGTTCCCCCGCGCCGCCACCCAGCAGCAGCACTGGCAGCGGCGGCAGCGGCAGCAGCAGCAGCACCCCCCGCCCGCCACCGCATCACGCCCCGCGGCTCGCGGCAGAGTGAGCGCCGGGACACCCGCCGCCGCCCCGCAGCTGCGCCCCCTGCCGGGCCCGCGCCCCCCGCCCCGCCCCGGGCCCGCCCCGCTCACCGGCGAGCCCCGCCCACCGAGCGCCCGGAAGCCGACCTTCGCTGTGCCTTCTGGGGTCTGTAGTCCCGCCCGCCGTGAGGAAGGGCCGCGCCGGGCGGGGAGGGGAGGGGTCGCCGGCGGCGCGGCGGACTCTGTTTCCCAGAGTGCCCGCAGGGGCTGGCATGGCGGAGAAGGATGACACCGGAGTTTGACGAAGAAGTGGTGTTTGAGGTGGGCGCGGGGGCGACCCGGGGCGGGTTGGGCCCATCTCTCTCCGCCCCTCGCCGGGGCGTTGCGCGGCGGCGGCACCCGGGGACGGCGTGCACCGGGCTGCCCCAGGTGACCGTTGGGCGTGAGGCGGGCGCGGGGCCCGGCCCGGGGCAGCGCCGGCCGCGGGCAGCCTGCGGGGGAGGGCGGGAGCCAGCGGGACTGGCGGGGGACCGGAGCATCCCGGGGGACTGGTGCCGCGCCGCGCCACCCCCGCGCAGGCCGAGGGCGGGAGCGGGAGCCGGGCCGGGGTCGGCTCGGCCGGGGAAGGGGCGATCCTTTGTGCGGCGGCTCGCCCGGGCTGCGCCGGCCGGCGGGTGCCGGGCCTCCTCTCCCCGCGTTTCGGGCCGCCGGCGCGGGGAGCCGGGTGCGGAGCGAGCGCGGCGGCGGAGCGGGAGGCCCGAGGAGGGGCGAGGGGTCGGCTGGGGTGCGCCGGCGGCATCGACTTGTAACGGGCGGCGCGGGAGCTGCCGCGCGTGCCCCGGCGGCCCGCCCCCCGCCCTGACCGCGTGCCCCCGGGAGCGCCCGCGGGGGCGCCGGTAAACCCCGCTTTCCAACCGGTGTAACTCGCGTAAAAGTACATTTCAGCACGCGCTCGTGCGCGTAGTAAGTACTGAAAGACCTCTCCTTCCTCGCGTTCGCGTTATTTACAGGCTTGGCGTAAAACTCTTGCAATTATATTGCACGTCGTGTTAGATGGCGGGGCTGCAGTATCATCTTGGCCTTATTGAAAAGAGTGGATAAATATACCTGCTGTTGCAGTTCAGTAACAAAATCGGGTCGGTTTGCAGTGGGTGAATGTAACTTGAGGGCACACCTGGTTTTGCAGGTGTTCAGAGAAAGTGGTTATAGAGAAATGCTGTCTTTAAAATTATTAATTATTATAATAGCAGTAGGACTTCTGGTTTTATCGGGATGCAAAAAGCTTCTCATGTAAAGAATGCTGTTTTTCTCAGCTGTGTGAGTACTACCTCTATACGGCTTCAGTCTGTACCACAAAGGTTTGTGTTTATCCACAACCAACCTTGAAACCTAACAATAAAATCTGTTATTTATATTGCTGTTACATTAAATCACTTCATTCAGTGGCATAAATCTGTGGTGAGAGTTTATTTCACAGGTATAATGCCTGCCCCCTGCATTTCCTTCTTCAGTAAAAGTCATACTCGTTTTATAGCTCCACAGTTCTCCAGTTCATGCAGCAGTTACCATTTTGATTGAAAAAGTTCTGCTGCTTACAGAGTTTGAAGATCTCCCTGCGCGTGCATATGCACTTCACTGTTTTCTTTGCATTTTGGGAATGGATTTCCATCGCTAGTAAAGGCTCTTTGATACATTAGTGTATCAAGCGTGTGTGTGTATATACACACTTATAGATATACTGAGTGACATTGTAACCTACCTTTCACATATTAGGGCACAACTCAGGTAAGCAACAGTAGGAAAAACACAGATTAGTTTGGTTGGTTGATTGGGTGAGATACCTGCTGATAATAAGAAGTAACTTGAAATACCCACAAAAATAATCTTCAGAAGTGCTCAGCAGGGTCGCACTGTTGTAAAATGAAGGCTCCACTGAGAATTATGAACATATTCCACACAGATGAGCCAGACATGGGAGTTAACAAGGAGCCGAGAAGTATTTGGGTAGTTAATGCTGCAATATATTTACTTCTTAATTACTTAAATTAATTACTTTAATTTTAATTTTTTCTTGGGCCACAAACTCTCCCCTTTAATTATTGGTGGTTCCTGGTAAGCCACTACAGTTTTTCTGGGGCCTCAGTAGGTCACTTCCCCTGTTGTTCTTCAGTGGTCGCTGTTGCAAGGAGGCCTTCAGCATTTAGACCTGGGTTACTGTGAACAGCTGTTCTCTCTGTGCTCTTGGAGGTCTTGTGAACAAGATAGCCCACCATTACTGCTTATAATATTGGCCGATAACAAGTGCATAATCAGGAGAGAAGTGGTCCTTCACATTTTTCATACCCAACAGAATGGGTAGGAGAGGGAAGAGAAGAAAATGGGCTAATCTTCAGCTGTTCCACATCACAGTTATGTCCAGCGTTATCTTATGCACATTTTTCAGGTCACGGCTCTGTCCAGCAGGCTCTGAGTATGTCAGTGACAAATGTCTGTTACAAATTTTGTGGCATCAAACAGATTATGGCCTGCTGATAGATATTTATGAGCTTCCAAAGATTGATCCTTTTTCTCACTATCAAAGTACCTTTTTTACATTAATGTATCTCTGAAGGAAGGGAAGCACAAACATGGCATCGCTTTCCTGGGAAAGCAGTGTTTTCCGTCCAGTTCAAGAGCCATTGCAGATAGTTGTGATTGAACAGTAACGAATGATGGGCATTTTACTTTATCCAGTAAGCACTGCCATACTCTATCCAGTTTATAAATTAATTCCTACAGCAGCCAGTGATTTTCATTCACTGACCGCATAGTCCTCAGCACTTTAGTTCTTGCATTTGTTACAACCAGTTGCTCTTGTAATTGAAGTGCTACAGATACTGGGGAGAGGGGACAGAACCCAAGAAACACAGAAACGCCCCTGCTATGCTTGGCCTGGGCTCGTCTGCCAGCGGTGTGTCAAACTGAAAATTGTTGCACCGTAGAGCAGATTGTACTAAAAAATGGTGGAGCGATGAATTACATTCTTTATTAATGACTGTCTTAATTTATTAAGGGAGATCATGAGATAGGAAATTTGACAGTAGATTATTTGAGACTTTTACAAAATGGGCTAGGAGACAGAATGTTGCAGTTAGTGTAGTGTGCACTGCAGTTACAGCGTACCCCAGAGTCCTCTGGAAAATTGCAGTGTTTTGTGTATATTGATAGGAGACTGGAATTGTGTTAGGGTTTTTGTTGTTGTTGTTGTTTGGACAATGGCATCACCGTGTTTTCTTTTTCTTTTTTTAATGTATAAATTAAAGAAGTTCAAACTGGCTACATTTCTGCATCATTATTCCAGTGGGAGGACTGTGTCAGGGCTTCATTGCTTTGATAGTTGGTAACTTCCATCTAATGTCTGACTTTAAATTTATTCATGGCCACTTCATACCTCCTTGCACCTCTGCTAATATTGTCCATTAGCGTGTATGGTTCTTATATTTGTCTAGAATTTATCTCTCCTAATGTGTTCTTAGAAAGCAATCTTACCCTGGCTAAGGATTTTGCTAAACCAAATAATCCAATATATTTTAGCTTCCTTTCATAAAACAGATTTTCCTGTTCTTCATTTTTTGTTTGGTTGGTTTTGGGTATTTTTTTTACATCTGCTTCAGTTTGAGTTCATCTTTCTTTACCTGAGCTTGCAGCGTGCTATGCAGCATTCTTGCTGGGGTC
Source organism: Phalacrocorax carbo (assembly GCF_963921805.1). Lineage (NCBI taxonomy): Eukaryota > Metazoa > Chordata > Aves > Suliformes > Phalacrocoracidae > Phalacrocorax > Phalacrocorax carbo. The sequence continues at coordinate 51,090,271 of NC_087513.1, forward strand.
TTGTACAATTATTTTCACTTGCTTCTTCTGGGAATAGTTTGTTTCTTGCATCCTGGGCCTACAAACAACTTTGTCAAGTCTTCATACTGTTTGATTTGGTTGTAATGTGATAGTGTAACCACTCATGGCTATTCTTATTTTATCAACAGCTTGATAACTGTGTGGATAAACTCTCCACATTATTGAAGAGTTTGTTTTTGTTAGTCCTTCTGTGTAAGGTCTTGCTGTTGTCTACTGTTGCATGCTGTTATCAGTACCCACTCAAGGTCATCCAGTTCTTTTTGTGTGATGTTTCAATCTTTTTCTGCATATATGATGTTACTTGGTGTTACTGGGAAATTTCATTAGTATGCTTTTTTGGTATGAGGTTAATTAAGGAAAATTCAAAAGCTTTGACCAAAGACTTATGCTTTAGGAGCTCCATTAGTAACCTTCTGATCTGATAGCTTTCTGTTCAGCATAACCCAGTGTTATCTCTGCCATCTGTATTTGGTTCCTTTCCCATCTTCTTCCTCTTTATTGATATGGCATAGTATCAAAAGTTCGTACCCCATATGGCACAGTATAAAAAGTCCATATAAACTTCCTGCATTTCCTTTATCTAGAAAAATTAACTGTCTTGTCAAAGAGGATGTCAAGTGAGCTTGGCACAATCTACCTCTGGTGAGCCCATGTGATATCTTCTTTGATGATCATCTGTTTTCTTCTTTGTCTTTGAATTTTGCAAGAAAGAATCATTATTCTCAGGAGCATGTTGGCTTTTGATCAGATTCATAGGCCTGACATATTCCTGATTGTTTTTTTTTTCCTTGTAAATATAGGCACTATGTTTGTTTTTTTTCCACTTTCGAGTTTGTAAATTTATTAAAAATCCTTTCTGCTGGATCTTTGAGCTCCTGTGACCATTCTTGTAGAACACTGGGATGAAGGTGACCCAGGAATTGCTCTTTGAGTGCATTTCTGGCTCCTGATTTCTGCTTCCAGCTAAGTCATTTGTCCTATATTTTAATGAGCTTCTGCAAGCTTGCTTTTAACATTTGGATAGATATTAAAGCTGTGTGCACAGAATCACAGAATGGTTGAGGCTGGAAGGGACCTCTGGAGATCATCTTGTCCAATCCCACTTCTTGAGCAGGCACATCTAGAGCAGGGAGCACAGGAACGTGTCCAGGCAGGTTTTGAATGTCTCCAGGGAAGGAGACTCCACAGCCTCCCTGGGCAGCCTGTTCCACTGCTCTGTCACCCTCACAGGAAAGAAGTTTTTTCTCATATTGAGGTGTAACTTCCTGCGTTCTAACTTGTGCCCGTCGCCCCTTGTCCTGTCATTGGGCACTGTTGAAAAGAGCCTAGTCCCATCATCCTGACATCCACCCTTTAGATATTGATAGGTATTGATGAAATCCTCCCTCAGTCTTCTCCAGGCTAAACAAACCCAAGTTTCTCAGCCTTTCCTCATAAGGGAGATGCTCCAGTCCCCCAGTCGTCTTGGTAACTCTCCGCTGGACTTGCTGAAGCAGAAATACATGTTAAAGAATAGCTCTACTAGAGGCTGGATGAGTGTCATGATGGTGGGGTAACTGTTGAATCTAAACTTCTATTCTAGATCTAGAGGAGCTGATTTTTAGTATGACTCCAGACTTTTAAATTTGGGATTTATTGGTTGTCCCGTTAGAAATCCCAGACTGAAAAGTACAGCATAAACTGTATGTGGGATCTTTCTTGACTGCAAATTTTATTTTGCGCAAATGGTGAAATAATACCATATTAACAAAATGAGACTTTCTTTGGCTCACCTATCTGCATCAAATCTCAGAATCAGTACTAATCTGTAGTTAAAAAGAAAAGCTGAGGATGAATGCAAAGAGAGCCAAAAATCTCACGTCCAAATTAAAAAGTTTATATCTATGTAGAATATTGAACACGGCTCTACTGAACCTAGAAATGGAACCCACAAACTCAGAAAAAAAGATTTGAACATGTAACAGGTGCTCTTATTTCATAGCCAGCCTTTGCTCAAGCGGTCCTCCTCCCATCATTGGGGGAAAATATGCATAGATATGGAATTACCCCCTCCAGAGTTTGGAGAGACATGGTCTGTGTTCTTTGTCATCTTGCTGTAGTGGAAGAAGCTAATATGAAAAAATGAGTCCTGAAAACAGTGGAGAAGCGCTTTATAACCAGCATGCTATCCTGGGAGAGAAAGGAAGCACCAGGGCTCAGCAGAGCTGACAACTGCATGGCACTGGGTCTGGCCTGTGTGGGGAGGAGGTAGGAATGGTGGAGTCCATTTAGGAGGGACGTGGCACAAAAGTGCTTGGGAAATATTGGGCAACGTCATAATGAGATCAAGTGTCAGGTTCAGAAAGACAACTCTCACTGCATATTTAGGCAACAAGCCAAGATACTGCTTGGTGCCAAGGAGCATGGAGGATGTCTACATAAAATGTTCTGATATACAGATTTCTGTAAGATTTAAGAGAGATTTCAGCAAGAGGCACCACCATGTCCCAGCATAATACAACTATATTCAGAACAGCCTTTAGCTGATGTGTTCTCGGCATGCCTACAATAGTAAAACATGTCTAAAATATGGTATTTCTTTGCTTAGGATGCTGGTGCATCAATAAATTGAGATGTTCAAATCCTCGTCTGTACTCTTTTACATCAAATGTAGCTTTTATCAAAACACTCAGTGGTGTTTCTTTTCACAAATGCTTTCTGCACCCAAATTGAGCTGTTCTACAATAATTTTATTTAAAAATGAAACAAAACCAAATGAAAACCCAGGAAACTGAACCTCAGAAACTTTTTATTGTGAAGAAAATTTTCAGTCATGTTCGTTCAAAAACCTGAAAACTTTAGGACTTGCAAAGTAATGTGATTTTTGTCAAGCATCAGGCTGATAAATGTTGTATTCTAAAAAATTATGTCTCAAATATTACATATTAGGAAAAAGGAGAAGCTGAAAAAGAACATTCACATGACTTCAATGGTAATGTTAGTCATGCTTCCTCAACAGGATTTTTCTCACTGAATATTGGGTGGACTAAAGTTATACTCATTTTATACATATGTGTTAAATAAAGCCAGTTTTAAATACACGGTTCTGTCAAAACCACAGTTCACTTGTCATTCTGATGAGCTGCTTCTGAGACTGTGCTTTCTCTGCCTCAAGTGTGGGCTGTTGCTAGAAGAGGTATTTGGGCTTCAGTCCTCTCTTCCTGCTTATTCCCATCCTCTTCCTTATGCTGGCACCTGGATTTGTGGGTGGTGTTGTAAGCTGGCTCAGGAGACTAATTAGACTATAAACTAACCTGGGTAAGAAAGAAAAAAAAGATGGATTTTTTTTTTTTTTTTTTTACAATCAGATCTGTTCCTTGTTCCATCCCACCATTTGGCTGTATAAATATTACCATTAGTGTTCTAAAATGGTACTGCAGCTTTCATCTGCCACCCACTGGTAACGGCAGATTAAATTGACCATGTAAATGCAGCCTGGGGAGATATCTCTGCTGCAAATTGCAGTGTACTGGACTAGTGATGGTCGGACTATTTCGGGTATTTTGCTTCTCAGCAGTCCGCTAAGAGGAAGGGAAGAACAGGCGGTGCTTCTTTTCATCACATGACTGGGAGGCAGGTCATACCAGGGAGAAAATAAAAGAAACTTGAAGGAAGCTTAAAACTGTGTAAAGAACAGTCTGGTTGTTGCGGAGGCCAAGTAAACTCATCAGGCATTTTTGGTTAACACTAATGTAGTATCTGAATGGATAGAGAAAAGTATTATATGGGCCATTTGGTGTGTGATCCCATGGTGCCTTTATTATTTTTAATAGCAAATTTGAAGACAAAAGCACATGATAACCCATAGTAAATTTTGAGGTCTGTTGGTCCAAAATTTTTTTAATCCTCTGTATTAATTACTCTGCGGTCATGCATATGGTAGGGTTAATACTGCAGTACTGCTCTTACAACTTCAAGTCATGAATCAACTTCCTTGAGACACTTGAATAAAAAATGACTCACTGTACTTTTCTTTCAGTCTTTACAGTGTGACTGTGTCTTTTGTTTCTTGAAAGCTTTTCACTTCAGTGTTTGCTTACATTGCAGTGTCATTAGGAGTCAGAATTAACATGATTTTAATGGATAAACAAGTTCTTTGGAGCTGGTGTTTTAAAGAGGTTTTCAGAATGTTTCAGAAATACTCCACTAGTTCACCAGTCTGATGCATTAATTTCATTAATTTAGTTTTGAATGTAAGTAAAGGGTGAAATCAGTGAGTTGTTAGTAACTGGTATAGAACAAACCAGTTTTCCTGTATCAGCCTAGTCTGATGACCTGCATGATCAGTGACTTCTCACCCAAAGCTCCAGGTACAGACAGAGTCTGGCTGGCCTGTTACCCTCTGTTCCAGGGAAGGTAATGTTTGCCACTTTTACTTTTCCTTTTTTTGGGTGTTTTTTTCACCTCTGTCATTGTCAGAAAGGTCCTGCTCAGCATCTTCACCTGTATTCACAGGTTGACCTTTGAACAGGTAAATAATCCAGAGCTCTCAGTGAGTTTCCGAGCTTTGTCTAATACATAATGTTTCTTTCTAAGACTTTTCCACATGTTGTGGTTTAGACCTAGTCAGCAACCAAGCACCACACCCAGCCGCTCGCTCACTTCCTCCCTGGGGGGACAGGGGAGAGAATCAGAAGAGTAGAAGTGAGAAAACTCATGGGCTGAGATAAAGACAGTTTAATAGGTAAAGCAAAAGCCATGTGTGGAAGCAAAGCAAAACAAGGGATTCATTCGCTCCTTCCCATGGGCAGGCAGGTGTTCAGGCATCTCCAGGAAAGCAGAGCTCTGTCATGTGTAACAGTCACTTGGGCAACAAATGCCATCACTCCAAATGTCCCCCCCTTCCTCCTTCTTCCCCCACCTTTATATGCTGAGCATGACACCCTGTGGTACGGGATATCCCTTTGGTCAGTTGGGGTTGGCTGTCCTGGCTGCGTCCCCTCCCAGCTTCTTGTGCACCCAACAGAGCATGGGAAGCTGACAAAGTCCTTGACTAGTGTACACACTACTTAGCAACAACTGAAACATCTCTGCATTATCACCACTGTTTTCAGCACAAATCCAAAACACAGCCCCATACTAGCTACTACAAAGAAAATTAACTCTATCCCAGCCGAAACCAGGACACCACGATGTCAGTAATGTGCAACCACCTGCTGAAAATGCGAAGAAAAGAGCTTTCCCATGTCACAGACCAAGTGATACAGAACTATACACAGCCTATAGAACTTTACTAACTTTTCAGGACACATGGGTGCATGCAGAATTAGATATATATTGTGCATTAGAAAATATCCGGGAACAGTAATACATTAATGGCTTCAAAGTAGTTCTCAAAGCCTGCTTCTAAATCAGATGATACAGTAGTGCTGGAAGAACCAAAGTCTATGCTCCTGTGGCAGTGGAAGCAGAATAGGAAATTTAAATGACTCTTTCGCTGCCTTGAAGTCATTGTCTAATATTAGCCCTGTCAGCGCCTGGCTCTTTGTCAGTCAGAGCACAGGAGGAGGTGGTTACCAGCCAGGAGAATATGACCAAGGCTTTTAAATACTGTTGCCTGGAAAGTCTTATTAATGGCTGCACAGAAGATCGATGTGCAATAATTCTTTCAAGCAGTATCTTTTTAAAAGCCTTTAGCAATCTGTCATCCTCGTCTCCCTCCCCCAACTCAGAAAGCCACATTAGTCAGGAGAAATCGCACGGTCCTGGGAAGTTTCAAACTGCATCCACTGATGCCGTCAGGAAAATGCTACTGTGCAGGAGCACAGGTGCAATTACACTGACGGCTGCTTCTCATCCTCGGCTCGGGTCATCCTGGAGGGACAAGTGGAAAGAAACGGGGAGGCGGATGAAATTCTGTCAGGTGCATGGGAGCAGTACCGAAGAGAAAAATGGAATGCCCTCTTCCAGGAGACAAAGATTGCGCTGTCTGTGAGTGTTAGCTCAACTTCTTCAAATCTGTGTTTTGAGGTGGGGGGAGTTTTCAATATTGTTTATTTTGTTCTGAGTTTAGCCACCTGTTCAGCATATTTTAGCCTTTGCTGTCACTGTGGTAGAAATTTTTAATCTTTTTTTTTCAACTGAGCATCCATAACTTGTAGTTATTTTGGAGGTGGTTTAAGCTCCCATGGTGCTTTTGGCATATTGGAAACCTCAGCTTTGGAAAAACATATCCATATTTCAAGAAGAGATCTTTAAACCTCTTGTTTTGTGCAATGGCATTAAATATTGTTTTTAAGGTTAATCTGCTCCATTAGCTACGGTTAGAAAGTAGAGCAGGGATTTATTAGGTAGTAAAAGTTATCATAGTAAAGAACATTGGGTGTGGGAAGCCCCTGTCTCTAGTGGAGAAATCCTGAGTCATTTACTTCATGATGCATCAGCAAAAAATAATTTGGGTGTGGCTTTGATTTTCAGCTGCTATTGTAACAAGACTATGAAAGCTAACAGTGTCTTTATCTGATTTGTGATTGCAAAGGTTTTTCTCAGAATATGCCCAAAATGCCTCATGTATTAAAGTGCAAGATCTGTGCTTGCAAGGCTGCAATAGATGTAAGTATTTGAGTAGATATCTGTCGAAAGTAAGCTCTTTTCTGAAGCTAGGGAATTCTCTACTGTAACAACCTTTCCATCACATAGCAGAAGGCAATGTTATATATGTTTGATTATCTTTTAATGTTTGGCTTGGTTTTGATTTTTTAATATTTATTTTTACTGTAGGCTTAGAGTTGTGAACACAATGTTTAGTCTTCAGTTTAGATGCTTTTTTTTCTAACCAAGTCAGTGCTGCATGGCAAGTGGCATTAAAATAAGCATTGGGAAAGGATTAAAGAACAAAACTAATTTAGTGGACTGTTCTTTAATCCTCCATAATATATCTTGGGTTTAGAATGAGACTCAACCACATCCAACAATGAAAAAAAGGAGGGTTGTAATTAAACATATATATGCGAGTGAAATAATTTTTAGCAGTATGGATCTAAAATAAATATGCTCAGGGAGTTACGAATGAGGAGGAAAGGATTTTCTTTCTTGACTCTGGAAACAGGAGCCTATATAAACTTATACTATACTATAAATGTCTAGTTACAATTGAATGGCTTTATGATATGCCCGAGTGTAGTGAATTAGAAAAGTCATAAAAAGATAAGTGGTCTTTTTGTTGTCAGTCTCCCGAGTCCCCAGAAAACCCAACTGTTAAATTTTTCAAAAAGTACCTTCCTACTCAGTACGTCAACTGTTTCTGACTACCTTGCTTCACTTATTAACAAGATTTTCCATGCATAATCTGTATGAAGTACACCCAAGAATAATGGCATTTTGTCTTCTGTCTGTCCTGGAACTGTTTTCCATTTTGGACAAGTAGCATAATAAAAAAATGCCCTCACTGTAAATGTAATGCCCGCCCCTCATATCTAGGTGGTCTCAGAAAGTTGCTTAGAAGAAGAAACTTAGAAGGAACTGCTGAAAAATCCTGTCTTGGTATTCCCTCTTACTTTAGACAATATTTCCCATCAGTAACTGGTAGTTTGATGGTAACATAACGATAAGATTAACATTTTTTTTCTTCTCTACTTTGTAAATGATTCATTACCATGTCGTTCTACCAGACACAACTCGAAATAAATAAATGAACCTGACTGTCAAACATGAGTAATACTAAGTATTCTAGTTATTATCCAAGATGAGAGTGGCTGAAAGTAAAGATTCAAAAATACATGGAAACAGATTCCTCTAGAATAATATAATGCCATATTAATAGGAAGATGAAATTTTATATTTTCAGTTTCCTTTTATGCCATCCAGTGAAACAACCTCGCTGTCCCTTTACCTCACATTCTAATGTAAAAGCTTTCTCTCAAGTCTAAATTATATTTTCTTAAAATTATATAACCTATTACTGCTTGCAAGGATAAACTTTCTGATATGTCCTGAATTTCTTAAACTACAAGTGTAGTATCTCTAATATATGCAGAAACGTAAATTCAGTTGCTCTTTTTTTGTTTAAAAAAGGTCAGACTGATGAAAAAAGGAATGCATTAATTTTGGGCAAAGAAAATTAGGAGGAAAAAAGGCAGATGCCTCTTATTTTCCCCAACCAAGAAGTAGATTTTTTTTTCAATATTATTATGGCAGTTGCAGGTGAAAAGAGCTGAGGCTACAATGCTGATGAATGACAGCATGAATTGAAACCAAGGAACTTTTCTCACCATTAGAAGTGCATGTGCAAGAATATGTGTGTAGCTGTGATCTTTTCAATAGGAAAGTAGGAGTTTAGAAGTGAAGGGTTTGGGTAAGGATTTAAGCTAGAAATTCAGAGCTATAATTTGTGGGACATCAGACACATTATGAGGTTTAATTATTGTTTCTAAAGCTTTGTGAAGATGAAAAGCACTTTGCAAGTATAATACTTCTATCTCTCGTATTGAAACGAGCAGTATATAGAATGGGATAATTTAATGGTATCATATTGCAGTTCTGTAGTTGCATAATTAATAATTTTCCAATTCTTTGATAATATTGGAATTTTTGTGTGAATGTTCACAGACATAAAATCTACCCTTCAACTTTTTAAAACTCCTTTACTGGATTTTCTAGCCATTACTTACATATGTCATGGGAGAAATTTGCTATAAACTGTTGGAGACATCCTCAGTGAGTTACATAGACCACACAGATTTACAAGTGACAGGCTTGGCAGTATCGTTTAAAGTTGGGTAGTATCTAGGACATGAAATATAATAAATAAATAGTGTGTTTTTACCTTAGCATAGGCTAATGTATATATGCCATCAGTGATATTTCTAATAGAAGAGGACTGTAATCTTCAAATTTTCTGAGAAAAATGTAAAGCTGAGTGTGCTACACAAGAGACCTCACTCTTAATGGAAGAATTTTATGATTGGTTCATTAAGGGTCTTAATAATGTAATTCCACAAGGGCCTCAAACCACTTCTTTTTCAGTGCTTCCTTTACCCACATCTTACATGCTACTAATGGATCCAGAAAGGGGAACAATGGTGGTTTTACTTAGAGCATAAGGGATTTTAGTCACAGCATAGTTCTTGGTCATTTAGGTTAATAAAAAATGAGGTTTTCCAATGTGCAATTAAATCCTACTAATGATCTTTTAGAAAAGAATGGGAAAGAGAACGCACGTGGAGTGAGAGAAATGTGTTAGAGGAGGATTGTCATAGCCTAAATGCTTTCTGAGAAACTAAAAGAGGAGAACCCTTATCTACTTGAAGGAATGTGATAAACGTTCAAGTCAAATTTTAACCAATTATCATTTGCTAACTTAATGATCAGAAAACTGATTTCCAGTTCCCGGCAGTCATAAAACTTGCAAATCTGCCCATAAGGCCCTGTAAAAGCCTTTGAAAAGTTAATCAGAAGGAATTTATGTAAAACCTAGTAAGGTGCCTGTATTCTACCTTGATTTCAAGAACAAATACAATTATTAATCCTAGATAGGGACTAAAGTTTGTTTACCATTTGGAGAGATGGTGCATTTTTTACCATTTCTGTAGAATAGAAAATGTACTAATTACAGTCAGATGGAAGGTTTTGATGTTGCCAAATACCCTGTAAGAGGGAAGAATTGGGCATTCTTACAACTATGCAATATTTCACTTACTAAATGTAGCATTTGGGATTTAAGCTAATTCTCTCTGTCCTCAGTGGACAGGGTCTCTGTCCCTCTATCTCTCTACCTGCCCTCATCCATTTTTGTGAGGAAATGGAACCAATCTAAACAGCAGTAGTCAAATTTTCTTGGTCAGCTTTTAGAAAATTATCTCATCACAGACCCCAGAGTGAGGTGCACCCTGAGATACTACTGGAACAACTCCTTGGTATATTTGGGTTATTTTGCCAGCTGTCTGTGTGTAGGCGAGTACCAATAAAGTACAAGGATAGTTATGTGTCAAATGATGGCTGGCCTTCCTTGTGACAAGTATGATCAAGATGATGGACAGGTCTGCCAGGAGCCAAGATTTTTTTTGAGGCCTACCTGGAGTGAGCATCAAACTATGATTTTGAATAAAACATTCTCTGTTCACCCACTGTTTTGTCTATGTGTCTTCATCTAACCAGGGAAAATTCTGGCTGGTTCCAATGAAACCTCCGTGCTACCCTAAAGCCTCTCGTGGAGGGGTGTTCGGGTTGTTCCAGGTGTGCTGGCAGTGCGCAGCCTGGCTCTGTATGAAAACCATTTTATGAAGACAAGGTTATACATATCCATTCATATTCCGAGTTATGGCCTGAAGTTTTTAAGGAAATTTAAGTGTCTTAAATAAGACAAGTATTCTAGTCTATTATGTTTTCTTTTCCGTTTTAATTAAGTAATTCTCGTAAACTGGCATATTCTACTTAGAGAGAAGCATATCTTATTTCCAGCCAATCGAGAACAACACATTGTTTAACTAGAGTTAGATGCATTTGAGAAAGTACTCAACCATGGAGGAAGGGTACTTGGAAAAAAGGTAGGATTGAGTTGTCACACTGGAAAAATTCCCACAAGGAAATGAGCCATTAACATATCGTAATGTTTTGCACAGTCGTTGTCATTGCCGGTGAGGGGGATTGTCTGCACCTGCACAGGGCTGTGAGGTGGTATGAATGTTTGAGTTTCAGGTCATGACTAGACCGTGAATCTGTTGTGAGTAACTTAAGGATAGCATGCAAAAGTATGAATTTGCATTCTTTAAATAGGTAACAGTGATCAAAATAGCACTTTGGTGATGGGGTTAAAAAAAAAAAATCCCTAGAGGTAACAAATTAATTTGTTCAGCTAGTATGAATGATTGCTTCCAAGGTTTACTGTATGGGAAGCAGTCATTTGAGATTCGTCCATGTTGGTACATGGTACATGGTAGATGTGCCTTTTTCACAGCTTGCACCAGCTAGTTAATGATAGTTAACACAACAATTTGTTCTGTTGGTGGTTGTTTCTGCAGACTTCTGCAACTCTAAAATGTTTACTTTTTACTTAAAGTATTTTTGTTATCTCACCAATAGCATGTTAGAATTCTTAAAATGTTTTGTGTTCTTCCTATGCAGTTTGATAGCATTTGCATACTAGTATGGGATGTTCATAAAGTTTTTCAGAGGTCAAAATGGATCCCTAACTAGGCTATTTAAGACTGATTGCTGAGAGGTGTTCTTAAAAAAGAAGTCTCTTCGCATCTCCTGAACAGAACTGGAGTTAGCATAAACATCCTTTCCATCAAATCTGTCATAGATACTGCCATATATGTGGATGTCAACAGAGGAATAACGGGTAAATCTAGATATCTGATGCAGATGAAAACAGGAAAATTCAGAAGTCTGTGTAGATAAATATCTAAACATGTAAAAAACCAGTCTCTGGTGATCAGAATTCTGTACTTTCTCTAAGAAGTTTTAATAAGGGCTTTTTGTAAATCAGTGGTTTTGCCAGCAGCTGAAAAAAGGTGGTGGAGGGGGGTTAGTTGGTTGGGTTTTTTTTAAATAACTGTGATACTCCTTTACTAGAAATGCTACTATCATCTGCAGCGAGAGCAGAAGCCTTTTTCTAATTTGTTTTTCCATTTCTGTAAACACTCTAGGTACCTAATCAGGTTACACTGAGGCTTTGTTTATTGAAGTTTGAAAAGTTCTCTGGTTTTAAAGTATGTTTCAGTAGGAGTGTTTCAAAGTGTAGTCTGTTCAATTTTTATAAACTTCAGGAAAACAGAGTCATTAAGTGTTCTGGAGTCATACAATAATATTTTTTAATGCATTACCAAATACATAGTTTACTTATTGAAAACATATAAGTTATAAGCTAAAGAACCCTGACAGGTAACCTAGAAAAGATATTGCTATGGGAAAAGTTGATTGATTGCGTGCATATTTCTCATCACATTGTTTTGTGTGTTGACTCTCTTACAGCCTCTTTCATTATGGTCACATTAAAACTTAAGGGAGATATTTCCAGCAAAATTTTGGCATCTTTGCTCATAACTGTCTTGTTTTTTTTCCTGTTGCATGAAATCACAAAATGGTTTGGGTTGGAAGGATCTTTAAAGATTATCTAGTCCAACTCCCTGCCATCGGCAGGGACATCTTTCACTAGACCAGGTTGCTCAAAGCCCCATCCAACACTCCAGGGACGGGGCATCCACAACTTCTCTGGGCAACCTGTTCCAGTGTTTCACCACCCTCATTAAAAAATTCTTCCTTATATCTAAACTAAATATACCCTCTTTTAGTTTAAAGCTGTTACCTCTTGTCTTGTCACTACAGGCCTTGGTAAACAGTCTGTCTCTGTCTTTCTTATGAGCCCCCTGTAATTTTTGAAAGGCCACAATAAGGTCTCCCTGGAGCCTTCTCTTGTGTTGAACAAGCCCCGCTCTTTCAGCCTTTCCTCATAGGAGAGTTGTTTCAGTCTCTGATCATTTCCATGGCCCACCTCTGTCCCTACTTTAACAGGTTCACATGTCTGTCTGGTGCTGGGGACCCCAGAGCTGGACACAGTACTCCAGGTGGGATCTCACCAGAGTGGAGTAGAGGGGCAGAATCACCTCCCTCGACCTGCTGGCCACACTTCTTTTGATGCAGCCCAGGGTATGATTGGCTGTCTGGCCTGCGAGCGCACATTGCCAGCTCATGTCCAATTTTTCATCCACCATCATCCCAAAGTTCTTCTCTGCAGGGCTGCTCTTGATCCATTCATTGCTGGTTGTGTGGTTGCTGTATTCACAGTTGTGTTTCATGGGAAGCAGGGGATGATCTTTAACATTGTTTTTTTCTCATTTTTCTTTTTTAACTCTCTTTCAGAATTCCCCGCTCTACCAATATCTGCAGGATTTGGGACACACAGATTTTGAAGTATGTTCGTCTGTGTCACAGAAGGCAGAACAATGTGCAGCAGCAGAAAGCCAAAAAGAGCGGACTGTGCATGCTGCCCAGAAAGTGAGCGTTCTCACATTACTGAGTATTTATCTTCTCAAAAAAGAACTGCATTACTTCACAAATAGGCAAAATCAGAGGGGATAAAGATAAATCTTTTACTGCATTAAAAAAAAAAAAAAGAAAAGAAAAGAAAAAAACCCAACCAGTTGTCATATCTTGTCTGCAGATGTGTTTGGAAATGCGTGGTTTGCCAGTATAGTTTGGCGTTTTCTTTGCACTTATGTAAGCTAGGGAAGAAAGAGAGTTTTATAGTTAATTTTTTGAGTGTTGTAAATGATCTTATTTACTGGATATTATTGTGTTAGCTTAGCATGACATTCTGGGAACAAAACCTGTAATTTTCTGGAACAGAATATTTATAGTTCCCAGCCCTTCTCAGGCATTCAGTTGCTAAATATCACTTATTCTGTGACAAAACATATTAAGGAAGAGGATTTCTGGGAAGTATAAATACAATAACCAATCTGAATGATGTAGTAGAGCTGTGCTTAGGTTATGGCAATTTTCTAACAGTTACAGCTGACACGGATCATGAACTGATTATCTCAGACTTCTTATTTCTCTATTGTTTTAAATAAAGGCGTGTGGATTTTTTTTAAACAGTTTGGTATTTAAATTATGCTTGAGAATCTGGCTGTTTAGCACCTCCTGTGGCCTACATGTTTTTTGTTTTCCATATTAAAAATAAATGGTATTTTACTATTATTGGTAGTGTACAGGCAATGTGACTCAGATGAGGAGCTGTAGTGTGGGTGAGGAAATGCCCCTTTTGAGGCAGCTAATGTAGGGAACTCTTTGCAACAAGTAAATTGAAAATTCAGTAGTTGGTCTGTCTTCTCCTTAGCACCTAGATGGAACATGCAAAAAGCAGTTATTTTCTGCCTACCTCTTCCACTTCCACAGTGGAGAGTTCAGGGTTTGGTGGACATGCTCCAGCTATGTGCTAGGCCAGGAGGAAAAAGAGGCCTCCATGCAGACTTCTCTGTCCTGGCCACTGCAGGCTGAGGTGGGCAGCATCATACAGGTAAGAACCCCAACCAAGCATTCATGGGTTGATGTGCTGCCTCTGTAGAATTACTATTTTCTTCTCTCTCACCCCACCATCTACAGTAGCTTCCATCTTTGTGCACCTTAGGTCATCTGATTCTTACCTGCTGTGACTTTTAACCTTCTACTGGAACTTGGTTTTCCTGTTTTTCATTCCTGTTTTATACCTCTTCAGCTACCTTCAAATCAGAAGTTCACAACCCCTTCCCTCTCATTTGTAAGCTTTGCTGCTTCCCTGCTCCACAATGTTCCACCCTCCCAATTGGCTGACAGTGAACTGGGAAGAGTGTCCTATTTTCCCCCGAACAGAGGCCATATGAGCAGCCCTGAGGTGTCCAGAAGGTCTCTCCGCAGGTTGTGGTGGATGGGAGGTCACATGGCGAATGTGGAGAGCTAATGCTTTCCTTAGGATCTTTTCTCAAATAATGCTATCCTGACATATATCTGCTACTCAATTCTCAAGATGCTTCCAGGAATTAGCCAAGTAATAGTCACAGTTAGTTAGGCTTTATTTCAGCAAAGGTTTTTTTTCAGTTTTGTACAGGTCCCTCTTGTTCCTCCTTTGTTTTAAGTCAGAAGAATTTTTTTTTCTTGTGGGATTTTTAATCTGTCCTGCTCTGTGTAAGATCTTAGGTGGGGTAGGATTCAGGGGTGTATGAATTGATGTGGATAACATCAGTCAGTTTTTTTCTGATTGGGGAGAAGAATGTGTGCTTTTTTAAATGTTTGCAATAGCATGGGGTACTTGCAAGGACTGACATGCACAGTCTTTGAAGTGGAAATTTAGAAGTTGCAGTATGGAGCTTATTCATCTAGCATTATTCAGAGAACTGTTGGTGGGTCATATTTTCATGTAGCGATATTGATTTCAACCACTCTCTGTATAGACTATATAAACATACACACACACTCATTAGTCTGTTTGAAAAGACAAGGTAATAAAACATGAAAGATTTGGCTCTGGTCTTCAGTCCTGGTGGAGTCTATCTTCATGGATAGATTGGTCATAGTTTGTGTTTACCAGCTGCGCAGGTGCATTTCACAATTTGCTTCACAGCCTCTATCTGCTGTTTCTGAGACCTGTCGTCCTATAGAAGTGTGTCATGTCTCCCTTCTTCTTTCATGCCCCACTTTCTGATCAAAGATGACCATGTAGATAAGATACAGAGTGCATATACATTGAGCAGACCTGTGAGTACCACTGCACACAGACTAGACACAGCCTGTAAAAAATAATTGTACCATCATCATAATCCTTAAGTTTTGTACTGTTCAGCCATGGTCATTTGGAGCTTACAGTTTTTCAGGGAGTTCAGCAATCATGTAGAAAAAAAACTACCAAGCAGCTTCATACAGAACTCCTGTCTCATATACTGAGGATCTGTAAGCCTAAGGAACAGATTAACTGAGGGGAGAAAGAGAAATGATTCTTGCAGTGTCTCCATGCATCATTGGCTGTTTTTTCTACTGTAAGATTATTTTAAATGTAATGAATAAATTGATTTCTACTTACTGTTGATGTGGATAGCTATTATAATTTGTAATAATGATTACTTCTATCAGTGGTCACAAGGCAAGGCTGAATTTAATTCAGAGTTTAACTCACAATTTTTTATACTTTATTTTAAACTACCTTTGGAAGGATTCATGGAATTATTAGGTCTACTACCCTTACTTTTCATAACTGTCAGCTGCTACTCACCATAGTCCTCAAGAAACCACCTGAAAATATATTTTCCCTTTAAAGCTATTGGCTGTTTTGTGGTACGCTTACATTGAAGATACCTGTTCTAGATTAGTGCAGGAAGACTTTAATTAAACCACTGTCAATTGAAAGCTAGGGTGACATATTTCATTGGCTCGTTGTCTGTTCATTACTATGAAGTAATGCATGGACTATCACTTGTTAGCTGCATTACTTTATTTTGCATAATTACTTTTGTGGAAGTCAGTAAAGCAGTATGATGCTGTGTTCATATATATAATTCCCACCGAATTTAATACAAAAGTGCTGTGGGGTTAAGAACCTCAAAAGTATTAAGATATACTGCTTTTAAAAGCCTCAAGTATTCTGTTTTTTCCCCTCCCTTCCCCTTAAGCATTTTACACTTAATTTGATTGTGTTGGGAGCAAGTCCTCCAGTATTGTGTCAGATATAGAAGTAATTCGTCATGGTTTGCCTTGCAACTTGAAGGGAGTGGGTGTGTGAAAACAGGCTGTCCATTTTTTACAAATACTAGGATGACATTCACATTGTCTCATCTCTGTCTAGACAAAGACACATAGTGGAAATAAGGAAGAGACCTGTGTGTGATTTCTAGTGATAAAATGTCATAGTTTCTTACTGCTGCTGTTCTAGTACCAGTTCGGGAACATTAGCACTTCTGTAATCTGATGTCAGAAAGTCTGGTTTTGTTGTTTGATTTCCACGACCCATTTTGGTAGGGTGGCTCAGAAGGAAAGAGAATAAGGGAGAGGCAGCAGCAGCTGGCCACATATTTGAAGAAGTGGGCTGGTTTTAGGGGGATCTGAGGTTTTGTTGCAACTTATGTATGACATAATGTTTTTACGTGAGAGTGTTATCACTTCCCTTCTCTCAGCCTTCACTGGCTTAGTCGCCTGAAAACATAAAATGTCTGGGAAACAAATGGTTTCTGAGTTCTGAATATGTACCTACCCGCAGTCCTAATATAAAATGACCTTAGCTGAGGTTTAGTGTAATGCAAAATACAATCACAGGGAATAGATGATGTTCCATGCTGAGTGATGCCTAGTATGTATGTATCATTTTCCTTCTGTTCTGAAAAGCAAGTTTATAAATGCCGTAAACACTTTATTAAAATAAAAATAGAAAAGCTGCAGTATCACTTTGTCTTTGAGTTGAGATTGTTTACTCCTCTTGTATTCAGTCAAGAAGGATCCCAGTGCAGACACAGTCTGGTGACATGTGGCAAGATCTGGGCAAGGCAAAGATCTAGTTTGGGATCTTCAGGGACTGAAAAAAAAAATCTGGAAAAAAAGAGGTTCCTAGTGACTGATACAAATGTTACTGCTGTGTCTTGCTGTCCTTCAAAGCAGAGCATATGGTTCATACTTAATGCAATGGGGAGGCATCAGTTGAATTTAAACCATATCTTAAATGTTTCTCTGTGTTTGTGGTTTTGGTGGGGTTTTTTAATCAGAACATGGCCTTAATGAACAGTGAGCTGAAAAGCTGTGAAGGTGCTTCAAGGTTGTGTTCTGAGGGCTGACGAAATGCCAAGCTCCCATCTGAGGGAGTACAGAGATGTGATTTAGCATCATAATTATAGGTGCAGTGTTCCTGACTGTACCAGCCTCTGGAGAAAGTTACAGCTAAAGTTCTGGTCTCATGACCACTTGATACCCAAAAGCACTGTTTGCAAGAGCTCCTAGACCTGTTTTCTGGAATTAAATCCTATTTCGGTAATTCTCTTGATCTTTAAGGAATTTATTTCTTCCCATTTACATTTTTCCTTTCTCACTAATTTTCCTAGACTGCTGTGCATATCTGAATATTTAAATAGATTATACCATCACACCATGTGCCATCTTAGATATGATAATATTTCATCGCTAGAACAGGGCGGATGCTAGAGGCAGCTACTGAGGGTTATGTTGGTGCTAGCCCGCAGTAGCTGTGCAGGTGATCTGGTGTGGAAGGGCAGAGGGACCAGTCCTTTGCCTTTGTCAAGGGCTCCCACCCACTTAATGCTAACTCCAGGTAGCTGGAATGTATTGAATATGTAGCATTATCTACTTTCTGAAGTGTGCAGAATTGAAAGGTGCCAATGCCAATGTGAATGATGATATTTTAGATAGCTGCTAGTTTGCTATTTCAGGTTCGTCCTGTACAAAAGTGAAATAGTCCTTAGGATTTTATTTTAGATTCAAATGAACGTACCTAAAATGTGCACGTCCTATGCTATTTTGTTTTTTTAAATGTTAGGACCTATACACCTTTGTTATTCAGTTTACAAAGAGTTTGACTGAGTGGTGTTCTAAAGTTGTAAGAAGAATACTCCAGAAGCATTGGCAACGTGACCTGACTTGTGTGTTGATGAAAGTTGTTTTACTTGTCAGTAACACTCCCAATGGGAACGCAAACTGTGAGACACTATTGCAATGATCTGAATAATGTAGTGTTACTGTACTCCACTGGGTCACAGCCCAAAACAGTGGGTTGTCTTGTTTTGTGTTTTCAAGCACTGACATGCCTGTTGAGTGTTTATGCAAGCTCAGATTTTTATTTTTAAACTAAGACACGGAAAATAAACCAAAAGATTACTTACGTAAGACACTAGTATGGGGTGTTTTTTTTCAGTAATTCCACAGTCTAGTTTAGTTAGATGGTAACAGTTTAAAATTATCCTTGGTGTACGTTTAAATGTTCATGCTAAAAACCCAAGGACTTATGAAGGCTAAGCAGTTGAAAATGGTAGGCTCCAAGAGGCATAATTTTAAATAGTAAATGGGCAATTTTTTCTGTACTTTGCTTCCAAAGTACTAGGAAAAGTACTTCTGAATGAAGCATCTGTCTGCAACTCAAATGCTGAGTAAGGACCTTTGTTTAATCTCAATTTTCTACAAATTGTAATTGGAAAATTTTGTTTTATTTTGCACCACTTTGCAAGAAACTTGAAGGATAATCTAATGCTGCAGTTTGTGGCACCCTTCTCCCCTTCCAACTTATGTCAGTGCCCTTGAGCAACAAACACCAAAAGACAATCACTTGGATTTATTCCACAGTCTAAGTGCGTATTGCTGGGATAGCTCCTCCTAATAAGCCATGATGATGTCTGTGTATTGGGAAGAGCTATCATTATGAAACCCCTATTATTGGTTTGTCTCTCCACTGACCTAAAAATACTTCCTTTTGGCATAGGTCTGCAATTCTAGCTGCACACAAAAAGATGAGGCATATGTAAAGAAAAACTTGAGTTAGGTTACCTAAATGAACTCGAAAGTGAGTTCTTTCAAAAATAGTTGAAGCATAAGGGCTTTAGGCTAACAATTTCCGATGTTGCTCACAGCTGTTCTGCCCTGGCTTGCTGCATCAAACTGGTATCACACTGCCTTTCAGAGGGCTGTCAGGCTGATCACAGGGCTAACCGCAAAGCTCCAAGCTCCTGTTGCTTGGTTTTACTCTTCTATTTCCCACCTTATAGTTGGGGGGAAAAAAAATAAAAAAACAAGAAGGGGGGAAACGGAAGAAGCTCATTCAATGCAAACACCCTTTATACATTAGGCTATTATAATCAGGTGTGGTTTTGTTTTTTTAATGTTGAAACAGTATGCAACAAAACATGAGTGCTCCACAGTTAGGTTTTTTTGGCATACATTTCAGCTGATGCATGTCAACAGTCTGAATATTAAGAGGTAGGGCCTCAGAATTCTTGAAATATATGCAAGTAAATATTTTGAAAAATACTTCCTGTCAGCTCAGTCTGAGGAAAGTAGATATACAGTGTGTGTCAAAAACTCAATTTTTTTTAATTGAATGGCTGCAGAGTGAAGAAAAATCATGCATCTTTAATTATAATCTTTTATGCATCATATTTTAGGAAGATACATGAGTAAAATATGCGGTGACCAAGAGAAAGTCCCTCTAATTAGTGGCATTCAAAGTTATGTTTACAGCTCAGATGAAAGTGTGGACTTAGGTTGCATGGGAGGCAGCACGGAGACAAAGTACCTGACAGTACATGCCAGTTGGGACAAGGAGTTTCTGGGACAGTTCCTCTTCTTACAGTCACTCTTCCCTGTTCTGTTCACAACTCCTCCAGAGCCTTGTCCTCAAGCTGCGGTGGTCTGCCAAGGAGAGGTTGTTCCTCTCCTGGTCTTTTACTTTTCTTCAGTTCCTGTCAGCCATTTAACTTCACTGCTTTTTTTATCTTCAGGGAGACAGAAAATCTTTCATATCAGTGCAGTAGCTGCCAACTTGAGATCAAGCTAATTCTAGCTGTAGTTATTTTTAACAGTACAACATAACAATCCATTATGCTCCGAATAGGTGGGGTTACTGAAAGCTTTATTTCACGCTCTTGTGTACAGGCAAACTGACGGGAAGCAGATGTTCCCTTAGTGTACTCTGAAGTTAGGCCAGACACAGTAAGCGAAACTTCCTTACAGGTACTTGGGTCTGAGTTAACAAGAAAAGCAAATGCAGAAATAAAGGAATTGTCTGATGTTATTTATTTATTTTTGGCTTTGGGGTTTTTTTAATTGGAGTAATTTCTGTTCCCTTCAGCAAGGCATCCTGTCAAAACTAGTTGAGTTCTTTAGAAGTTGGTTTCCTTTTCCACAATATAAGAAAAACGATGACATACTTCACCGACTGGTAAGTGATCACTTCTTTGGTTTTTTTTCCATTTCCTTTCCAAATCCACAAGTCTTCCTCTCCTCTGTACCTCATCCTCTGAGCACCCTATTTGATCTGTACTGTTGGTTTTGGCTCTGAGAGTTTTACTTCTCCAGATAATATTGATTCTGCTTTTCAGAGTTACTGTGCTAGGCAAACTGGGCACGCAAGAACAGGAAAAATATCAGTAGCCAGCTTGTAGATGTTAAAAATGTGAAAGGGAAATTAAAATGTGTGAAAAATTAAATCCTTGAAAGCTGAAAGGTGTTAATCTACAGTGTAGCGATGCAATTTGGTGGAAGGCAGTGTGGAGATGCTGACTCAAGAAAGTCCATATGTTGCAGCCTAGCACCTTGCAGACTCAGCTCAAGACAGAAGGCTCTAGAGCTTCATCTGAGTATTGCTTGGCCCTCTGTTTCAGCTTATTAGGCCAGACACAGCACCATCGCAGTGCACCTGTACTACCCCTGGACCCATCCTTGCCTATTTGTTTCTTCACTGCTCTCCACAGTGCTTCTGCATTTGGGAAAAGTGAAGCAGGTTAAGGCACATCCGTTACAATGCTTCAGAACAGTGTTTCGTGTTAAGCCAGACATCTGTGTAGCAGTCTGGCTGTAGGGAGAGGCAAGAACAGTTCCCTGTACTACCCATATGCTCTCATCTCAGCAGTTCAGAAGCAGGTTGGGTGTCCATCTGCCTCACCAGAAGTTGTATTCTCCTACTTCTGGAGCCTGCAGGAACTTGTAGGGTCCATCTTGAGATGGAGACACAACCAAAGAGTATGGAAAACATGTTTCTCCTGCTGCATGCTACAGTAGGGTACTGAGATGACACAGGATGCATCAGAGAAGGGCAGAGTTTCCTCTTGCACACAGTCCTGAAACAAATGTTTTCCATTAAAAGTAGAATGCAAGTTATCTTGCAAGTTATCCTGCAATCTTCCATACATCAATGTATGGAATTAAACTTTTGACTAGCCATCTTATGGTTTCATAAATAATCTCATTCTGTCAATGACAGAACTAAACAGATTTTGTACTGTGAAATGTCATACTTCTGTTAACAACTTCTATTAGAGGGTTTTATAGAAATATTCTCCTTTCCCTCCTGTAATCCACCTAGATGCAAAGATGCACATGTTCAATGTTTGTTGGGTTTTGTTTGATGGTCTTAACTTGAAGTGTTTTGTAATTATAGTATGGTGCAGTATGCAAATTAAAATTTCAGGGGGCTTCTCTGATGGATATATTTGTCTTCAAGAGCTGTGTATTTGTTTTGAAGAGCTATAGCTGTGGGGAAAAAAATAGCTTATTGTGACATCAAATCCATGAGTAAGTAACTCCCTGAAGTTTGCCTGGAGTTTAGCAAGTGTGAGGTCTTTGGAGTCCCATGCTATTGCATGTTTGGATCGAGTTCCCTTGGGAAAGGCACAGAATCCTGCATGACAGGACTTCACTGCCTTCGCTGGGGGCTTGATTCCAGTGCGTTGACCCCCTCCTGTTATTACGTGTCCACAGGTGACTTTTTGTTAACTAATTTGTAATACCTTTCTCTTTCTTTCCTCTTTCTTTTTGTTTGTTTGTTAGTGACATAAATTATGTCACGTCATTAAAAAAAAAAAGTGCTTGCTGTTTTATTTATGATCTTCTAATAAATATAGTACCTCTCCGATTCTTACGCAAATACATTGGCATAATCTGTGGCATGTTTCCAGGTATTGTCACTATCTAGGTTAGATCACAGTGTCAGTGCGATGCATCCTGCAAGTCTGAACTGTTAGGTAGTATGTGAGTTTTTAAAGTTAAGAAAGTTTAACAAAAACGAAGTAGCTACTTGTGATATATCTGAAACATTCCTGTAGTCCTTGGGAACAGATTGTTGTCAATAGAGTGTCTGGGTGTTTTCTTTGTTCTGCTAACTTAATTCTAAGGATTTGCATATTCTTTACTAATGCCTGGTTTTTCTCCTTCCCATTTGTGGTAAGGATGTTGGATTTCGATTTGACACACTCCGTACCATCCTGCAACAGGAAGTTCTGCTGCAGGAGGATGTGGAACTGATTGAGTTCCTTGACCCCAGTATCCTGTCTGCAGGGCAGTGTAAGCAACAGGAAAGTGGACAGCTTCCAACGCTACGCTCCCTAGCAACTCCTAATATTTGGTATTGTACAGAGAATATCTACCACCATATTCACTGAGAAACAAGCAAAAAATGTGTGTTCTTTATATAAAATGCAGCAATAAAGTAACTACTTTTTTTCTCAGGTCTTTGAGTCTTTGGTCCACTAGTCCCCAAATTTTTGTATAAGCATGTTTTTTCCTTCGGGTATTTTATTGAAAGAGTAAGTTTTAATCTGAGATGGCTACATGAACATGAATGGATACTCCCAAACCCTAGTAAGTGCTTTAAGGAAGAACTAACATGGTTGATTAATTCATGAATTTCTAAAGCTATACAATGGTGATTTTGATAAATGAGCCATGATTGTGTAAACTGAATTGGAAAGTGTTTTTTTTGCTCTGGTCTTCATAAAATATGTTTGGAGAGGGTGCAATTAGTTTTCAGTTGTAGAATACCAGAAGAGCAGACTGAAGAATATTTAAATAAGATGCATTCAAGTCAGCAGAGGCTGGCGGAATTCACCCTAGAATACTGAAGGAGCTAGCTGCAGCAGTGTCTGAACAGCTACCACCTGTATTTGAAAAATAACAAGGATGGGGGGTGCTCTGATAAAGTGACTTTCTCAGAAATGGACAGGAATCAACAGATAGAAATGTAACACAGCACAGTGCTATGTTTTCATACATATCTTAGCAAAATAGATAACACTATTATAAAGCCCCAGCAGGTTAAAAAAACGAACTGTTTAAGTTGTAATATGTCATTATTGATGGCTCTCTGGCAAACAAGAACTTTTGAACCAGATTTTCCCAGTTGTTTGTCCTGGTCCTAGCACAATTCATTGTTTCTTGAACTGTTCAGATGATAAAGTACACTTACAAATTTGTGAATATTGCTCAGATTACAGATGACACCAAGTTTGTAAGTGTTTTGGCAGAATGAATTTCAAAAGTAGCTTGGAGAAATATCTTGAAATCAGTAGCAAAGTCAGTAAAGACAAAAGTCTAATGTGTGTAGCATTGGGTGAGAAAAGTCAAATTAACAAACAAAATGGTGAATAATTGGGTAGTCAGTACTACTTCAGAAAAGGATCAGCACATCGTTGCAGAGCATAAATTGAATGCGGCAGCAAATTATTTTAAAAATGGCAAATCTCATCCTGGTGTCCTTGTTATATGCAGGACATGGGGTTTACTTTTCTCTCTTTTTCCCTAAGCCTTGTGTTAGACTACAGCATCTGGTTTTGGATACCACACTTGGAGAAACATAGGTAATGCAGAGACAGTCCAGAGCAGAACAAGAAGAATAGTGAGTTTAGAAAATGTAACCTTTTGGAATTGTTTGGCCAAATCAATCAAAACCTTTTGATTGTTTGGCCAAAATGGAGGAAGTTGAGGTGAGATGGAACAGTGTTACAATGTGGAGAAGGTAGTTAATAAGAAGGTGGTGAGCAGTCGTTGCTTATTCTGTTCAGAAAAGGGAAGGATATGAGGAAAAATAATGCAGTTACTTTGCCAATGATTCAGACTGGACTTGGGGGAAATCTTTTGAATTCTGAGGATACTTATGAGTTGGAATATCTACCTGGGTGGCTTGTGGAGTCTCCATTTTCTTCTTCAGTCTGTCTGTGATGATCTGGATTAACCAGAAACTGAAAATGGACAAAATGAGCTCTTAAATCCCTTCCAGTCTTTCATTGTTGTGATTCATTTTGTGTGTGTGTGATTTTTTTTTTTTAATGTACCAAGGAGGTTACAGACTTTGTGTCTGCCTTTTTAAAAGGTAATTACGTATCTTGAATATTTTAACCCTGGACCTTTACTGAAACCTATCAGTAGCCCTGAGGAGTTAACACTTGTAAAGCTTGTTGAAATATGACCACAAAACTGTCCAGAAAATAGAAATCCAGAGATCATGTCTTATTTTAGAAATGAGAAAATATACCTTATGAGTATTTCCAAAACTAAATACAGGATGTGCAGCTTTAAGGGGTAAAGAAAGTGAATATTTTTCATTCAAAATATTGTGAGAAGTTAAAGTTATGCACCTTGAAGCCCATCCATCTCTGTGAAGACTGTCATAATTTTACAAAACTGCAACTATAATACTAGATATGAAACCCGGTGTATTTTCTAATTGTTACTTATTTTTGTTGAATTTTTCTTGATAAAAATAACAGCTTTATGAAGTTTTTTAAATGTCCTTGAGAAATAGCTGAACTGAGATACTGTTCATTAAGGATTTTCAAAAGCTGCCAAATTATTTAAAATGATTATTCAAGCAATCCTTATAAAAATGTGCTAAAAACTAGTGGTGTTTTGGTGTCCAAGTTAAATGAGTCAGAATCTGGAAAAAATAAAGCTGGCGTTACTTGAGGGTTTTGTTACCAAAAGAAACATGCCCTTCCCTACTGTACTCTTGAACCTGGAAGTACGGATCTTCCCGTTCCTACCCACCCTGGCTTATAATGCTGAGTAGTCAGGTTTTTTTCTTTTTCTATTTTCTTTTCTTTCTGTTTTGTTTTTGTATTTTTTTAAAGCCATACGTGTAGGAGAAACTGATCTTTCAAAGTGGTACATTATTATTTTGCTTGTGCCATAAAAACGCCAGAAAAATGTTTCCTTAGAGTATACTGACCAGGTAATACCATGTACATATACATCTAAATCTCCCACTAGGAGCAGTTTTCAGTGTTCACAGCTCCCTTCAGGACCCACATAAAAGCTCTGTAATAAGATGGCGTAATCTTAAATGTAACCAAAAGCTTCATGATTTTCCCACTTGTTTGACCTCAGGAATCTGTGGTTGATGATAATTTCTCTGTTTGCAGGGATGTCTCGCTGTTTCTTGCCTTTGTAAGTGCACTGCTTATGCTTCCTTCGTGGTGGAAGGAATCATCGTGGCTGCTGTGGGGACTAGTTCTGCTTGTCTATGCAGTCTTTCGAGTGTGGGGCACATGGAGGACAGCCAAGCTGCAAATGTCCCTGCGAAAATACTGTATCCAGCTGGAAGAAACAGTGGCGAATAGCCGAGCTTTCACTAATCTCGTGAGGAAAGCTCTACGACTCATTCAAGAGACTGAAGTAATTTCAAGAGGATTTACCCTGTGAGTCTATATTTCGCTTTATTTAATACACAGATCCATTCAAGCCAGATGTCTTCTAAAAGTGTCTTGTTACACTGTCTCCCATAACAAGTGAAATTACTGAAAAACATAATACCTAAAGCTTTTAATTTACATAAAACAGTATAATTACCATTCATACTCAAAGTATGAATTCTAACAACTCAGTGCTAAAACCCTGCGTCCTGAAGGAGAATTAAGTCTCGCAAAACTTGTATGCCTTTGCAATCTCCTGCTTTGCTAGCAATGAAGTACAGGAGAAATAGATTTTGAACCAATTTAGTTAATTATTTTGGGAAGTCATTTAGAGGGTTGTTTGTCTGAAGGGTTTTTGTATCCTGTATTACCAAATCTATGTAAACAAACTGACCTGCAAGTAATAATTCATATTTTAGAAAATGAGATTACATTAAAACCACTCTATTTTTATTTAACAAATAACGGTCTGAAGTAATGAGAACACAGCAATTGGCAAAAACCATCAAAGGTACACCTCAAATAAAGTGTACATGACTTTTTTCTTGTATACAATTGTTTAGGAGTTTAGATTCTTAGATTATTTACAGCTGAATTTGCCTCATCTGCTTAAGTGATGTGAAAGTGTTCCTGGTTATTTAGCTCTTGTAGCTATTTGGTAATTTTTGCTTATTTGCTATGTGAAAGGACATCAGAACATGTTCAGTATATGCAATGATCCCAAAACCAACAGGCCCACTTCTGTGCACTCTCATTGCCATGTATGCTTTTCCCTTATAACAACCTATGGTTACATATGTACCTGTGCCAGTTAGGCTTAAGGTTAAAGGAGGTGGGATTCACCAACAGCTAAAATCCAGTTGACTTCTTTTTAAAAACAACCGAAACTTCCCTTGTGTGCACAAAGAAATTGTTTGCTCATGCCAGACCAGCTATTCTGTGCTCAGGCACATGTTTTTACATGCAAGCTTGAAACTGTAGACTTAACATTTTGAATTAATTTTCTAGCTAGAGATACCTTCAGTATGCTTCACTGAAGAAATGTTTCATTCTCCCTTTGGAATGCACAAGCATGTCTTCAGTCTGCCTAGCTATGTGTTTTGTTTTGGTTTTTTGCTGAAGAAGCATATAGTTAAGCAATAGGCAGTCTTATCTTTGCAAACGGGTTCTTAAAAGAAATTATTGTTAGGGCTTGTCCAAATTACAGATGAGAAAAACATTTGGATTTTTTCCTAAGCTTAAGCAAACGAACTTGTGGTCAATGTCTAAATTGCTGGTGCCTTGTTCTTTTACTACATATCTTAGATAACAGATTAACAAAAACCAGACTGGTCTTTAAGCTGATGCTTGATCTAAAAGCCTCTTTACTTAAAACTTTGGCAAGCTTTTCAAAAGACTTTGGAGTATGGATGGAGTGGGAGAAGTCTGACTGTGCCAGCATCCTCATTGGAACAACTGTCCAGTATGAAGAAGTCAGTGCTGTACAGGTTTTTGTTTAGTTTAGCCTGGAGGAAGTTCTAACTCCAAAGTGTCCTTTTCAGCATCCACATATGCAAGAGGTGCTGTTGCACAGGGCACAATAAAATTCTTTGGTTGAGATAGTGCTTCATGTATGATCCAAAAAACTAGCTACCCCTTTTTTCTTGCAGAATTTTGCTGCAATAAACCTTAGCAGAACGAAGTTTACTGTGTTCTGTAGTAACCTTGTCAAAGTCTTAATGCTTGTTCGGAAAGAGTCCCATGGCAATAGAAATGGTTGCAACGGAAAAGTTGATTAGTATCTTCTTGTGTCATTTTACATCCTTGAAGGAATGGGATTTCAACCAGGTAGCACAGCACCCTGTTCAGTGATACGTATGCTGCTGTTTTAATATACTGCTAGCTCAGCATAGGACTGAGCATTAACCATGTCGTGAATGGAAAGATACTGAAGCTGACGTTTAAACAGTACTGACTTCAGATTTTGGCTAGCTGCACTTAGCTGAACTGTAATATGGCAAGTCCAGGTCTGCAGCTTTGGGCTGAAGTTCCTTGCATTCCAACACTTTTTTCTCCCCGTTGCACCGTTGCTACATTCTCATAGGCTAATTTACATGTGCTTTGAAATATCTATGGCCTTGCTTTATTCTACCCCATTTGCCCCATCTTAATTCATATTTGACTATCTCTGTAAATGTTAAATTATTATTGATGAGGTTTTGATTGGTTATCCACTGTTCCACCTATTTACTACTGTGTGGTAGTGACTGCTATATGCTTAACTAATTCAAGCATTGTTTTGCCTTCATTCCCCTCCCACCCAAAAAAACCCACAGCAGCCATGCTGGAAAAGGAACTAAGAACCCTGTCAGGCCTCTCTTATATTAGCTGCTCTCAAAGGCAGCTGGATACTCTGATTTCAGAATGGCCTTCAGAAGTATTTAACGCTGCTGTTGGCATTTCAGGTACATCTGTGTAGTACAACCTCTGCAATGCAGAGATGGCCAAGACCTCACCAGGGTAGTTTGGATTACAGAAGTTGTGTAGCCAAGGTAGGGCAGTGCTATACTCAGTCAGAATGGCAGTATTTCTGTCTAATTGCTTAATTTGCAATTAGACAAATGAAGCTTGATTATGGGTTGCAGCCTGGAATTTCTGCTGGGTAATGAAAGTATGTCCATTGTCTTGCACATTATAAGATGGAAACTGTATGAATACATAATAAAAGGCTGCAGCAATAAGCAGCAAGTAGTTATCTCCTTGTCTGTCAGTGAAATAATCAACTTTTCTCCAAAATGCTCCCTTTCTACTATTTTTTAAGTTAGAATCAAGGTCTATGAGCACATATTGGTGTATAAAGCATGTTTATAGATCTGCTTTCATGTTGGGGTGCAGTAATATGTTTTTATTAATGTGTCTGTAGAAGTTTGTTAAAAGCTAAGGGTCTGTTTAAAATTTGGCTAGTGAGATTAATGGAGAAATAAGTCACTGTTCTTTACAAGTAAAATGGGTTTGGAGCAGTAGGAAAGAGGAAATTCACCCTTAACCTTTTTTTCTTCTTGCTACTTGTGGCTGGTACACAGAGGTGATAACATTTTGTGAGTCCAATTAAAACATATAGAAGATAAATGGAACATTAGGAAGTCAGGGATATGCCATGTCTGGCACAGAGACATTTGTAGCAAGCTATACTAATTTAAGATTACTGGAACAAAGAATAATTATTTTGTAAAAAACAATGAAATAAGCCTTTCCAGAAGGAAAGCAAATTGTTTTGCTGAGTACATGCTGTGCATGAGTTGTGCTCTATTGGTTCTCTATAGGAACTGGAAATGCTTACATTGCTGTAGCAGAACATAGATATCTCTCTCTTTTTCACAGTAGAAGAATTTTGCTCCTTTTCTTTGAGCCTGCTTCTGACAATTCACCCAGGGCTTGAGTCTAGAAACTGATGTGAGAGTTCATCCCTAAACACTTCCAGTTGTTGCCTTCAAAAGCTAGGGAAATTATAGAGATTGGCATGTACTACATTACATGCTGTGTTCCCTAGTGAAACATATGGCAAGATTAACATTTTAAATTTACATTAAGAAATTGAAATTAACCTAGTTTGGTTTTATTTTATTCAGGTTTTAAAGTACTTTATGAGATGTTATATAAGTCATTTTAATATCACTCACATAATTTAATATGGTACACAGATATTTTAATATGATATTTTGGCTAGAGTATTCAATATACTGCAGTATTTGGCATGAATCTCCTTGTGTTAATCATGTTTAACAAACTGGTATGGGTCCAGCCTTGCTCAGTGGGTGGGCTGCATTGCTTTCCATATTAAACAGTGAAGGCCATAAGCTATTTCCCCTCCCAGTCAACGTGCAGCATGGTCCAGCTAAGCACATGCAGTAGGACTGATGTTTTTCCAGAAGGGTCAGGTCTGCTGGCTTAGTCAGCTCTTCAGTCATATGGGCTACACAAATAGTGACCAGTGCAGCAACCTACCTCAAGCTTGCCAGGTACCCTGTATGCCTTTTCCTTTTAAGTGACTGTGGACATAAAGTCACCTCCTGACCGTGCCCTGGGAAAGGTGAGAGCAGAAGCAGGCTTCTAGTCCCCAAACAATTCATCACAGTTCATTGTCCTGTTGTTCGCACTACGTCCATTCCTGAGCCAATTCTAGTAAAAACAGTCCCAGCAAGTAGAGTGCACCTAAGCTGTTTTCAGTGTCTCAGTCTCAGTCTGGCATCAGATTATATATGAACAGCTCTAACTGGATATTAATCTTCTTTTCCTTTTCTACAGCTTAATGTTACACAGACATGTTTAACGTTCTCCCAGTTCACAATTTACTTTATTGCCAGGAGAGCCAATTTCTTACAATTCTAAAGCCATTCTGAAGTGTATTCTAATAGACAAATGGCACGTTTTCTTTTAAATGGTATGTTCACCTGAATATGTGGACACCAAAATATTTTTTCACATATACTGGTATAGTTGTATGCATTTCATGTGTTTACCTGTCAGACTCCCATAAACACAGCTGTCATTCCTTGCATGATGGTAAAATCTGTGTCACCACTCAAATAATATTTCTGTTGATGTAGAGAAGAATCTGCATGGAGAAGGTTGAAAGAATATAGTGTTTTGCATGACAAACAATATGTAGTAACACATCTCTTCTGCAAAAATTATTTAAATAACAAATTTGCATATAAATAGGTATATGTTAAATATCTGTGTGTTAAAACTTCCAAAGCTTACAGTGGGCTTGTGATAGTTTTGTATCAGAGATAATGTTATGGCCTTCTACCCTTAGCGTATCATTTCAGAAAACTTTGGCAAAAACAGATATCCTCAGGAGTTTTGCCATGCATGGCTCAGATGAGAATAGGATCAGGCTGTCTACTGAGGAATCCTGGCTGATTATCTGAAATTTTATTTAAATGTATCATTTATATGATGCTCTTTTTTTTTTGCGCTGATAGTTACTGAGTGGTTTGAAAAAGTTTTCTGAGTACTGGAATAAGAAAACTAATGTACTGTCTTCTTAAAAATACTTTAGGACATCTGTACAGTTGTATCACATTTTACTTTTCAAGTTTGCTTGACAGGGTCAGTGCCGCTTGCCCATTTAATAAAGCTGGACAGCATCCTAGTCAGCATCTTATTGGTCTCCGGAAAGCCGTTTATCGATCTGTCAGAGCCAACTTTCGAGCTTCAAGACTGGCTACTCTATACATGCTGAAAAAATATCCTTTGTGTAAAAACACACGAGTTCAGATATTCGATGTTATTGTGACTGTAACTGTGCCAATGTTTAGAATTAGTATGTCTAGAAACATAAAATGTCTAATTACTTACCTAAACAAGATTAAAAAAAGGTAGCGTAGTAAATTGGTGCTTATGCTTGGTTTGGAATATTCTTAAAATGTTTGTCTTTTTGTGTACTGTGCAGTGTGAGATAAGATTCTGTGCACTGAAAACATTGTCCCAGTTACTGACACCCATGCTTTTGGTGTAAGTGCTGATAATGTGTTTCAGAATCCTTCAGGATTTTGTTTTATAACTCCTCTTAGCCATCTGTTTCCCTTGCACCAAAATACCCTCTTCTCTGAACAGTATGGCCTTTCACTTGACATCCCCGTGTTCAAAGGTAAGTTGATTTCCTGTTTCAGACAAGCTGGGTGAAACTCTGATTACATTAATTAGTCAAAAGGCACACTTAAGAGCAAGGAGTTTCTACTCTGAATCAAAGCAGTACACTTTGTTCAGATCCCATTTTGTGAAGTGTCATCTGTATTTCTTTGGTCAGTTGTATACTTTCTTTAATGGCATTAGCGTTTCAAGGGTTTTTTCTATGTTTATTTTACTTACTGTTCAATATAGGAAATAACAATGTCTTCACCCTGTATTATAGCAAAAAATAAAACAGGTATGTTCCTGATCTGAAAAAACACATGCATGGAAACAAAAGCTGGTGGTAATGTGAGTGTTGACAATCTGACATGACACATTACTTGTTTTGTCTTCCTGGAACATAATATTTGACTAATATAGCTTGCCTGGCAAATGGATGGAGATATTGAGTGATGACACACGCACACAGAGGCACACTCAGAGCTACAAGTGTGTGCATTCACATTGAAGGAAATTATTTAATTGCAAAATAACAACTTGTGTTGGGATAGGCATCCTTTTTCTGGGCTCAAGCCTTCACTCTTAGCTCTGAGGAATAAGGTGGTTTTGCTATGTAAAGAAAGAAAAAAATACTCTGGTTCAGACACATTGGTAGGAGCAACTGATACTGAGCTTGGAAATAATCAAGAATCACTTCTAAGAACATGGGAAGAGAGATCTGGAAATAGGATGAGCAAACGTGGCCTTCCCATATATCCTCCTGCATGAAGAATGTCAGTCCAGCAGTGGTTATGACAGGTGTGTAGATTGTTGCTGTGGGGAAGTCAAAGAATATTGGTGTGTATTAGACTGTCCTCTAGTTTTGTAACTACTAAAATTAAGGAATAGCTTTTAAATTAAGGAATGGGAGAGAAGAAAGTTTTGTTTACTTTTGATAATTTGATACTTATATCTGTCTTGGAAAAGTTTTTTACAGTGCAAGTTCCATTACACCAAGTTATCGTGCAGATATCACAGTAGTAAGGGCCAGCAGAAATAAACGGCCAAAAATTTATTGAAGTTGCATGTATATGGGTGGGTTCTTGACAAGTGGAAAGGGAAGCATTATATTTGTGCAGAACGTTGTGGCAAAACCAGCAGTAGCATGTGAGCTGAGATGCAGGCCGGGCCAATTCTGCAGTGCATAAAAACTGCAAGTACAGAATTTAAATGTAAGGACGGTGAGTAAAGGATTCCTCCTCCCCATCAGGATAATTAAGAGCAACTTTAAGGTAGTTCCAAGTTGCCTTAGTTTGAATTTTTGCCTGCGTATCGTGGATGCCTGAAAATGTTGCATGTATTACATGGGTATTGATGGCAAGGAGCATCTTTCAAACAGATTCCAGTGCCTTGTGCAATTAAATAGTACTCTTATGCTGGAGGAGCCAAAGATTCCTTCATGTCAAAAGCATTCACAGCTGCCACTTGTGACAACTTTAATGCCCTTGTCCGTCATCAGATTGTTAGCATGAATCTGGCCTTCAGCACAGAGAAAGAGGAACTGGAGAGATTAAATGAAGGAGTGAGGTGATAAATTGAAGGAGAGGAATGTTGATAAATTAAAGGAAAGGAACTTCCCTCCGATGTGTGGAAATGAGATCCCAATTCTGACTTTTACAGTTCTTTTTCACAAGTTTTGCTTCGCACAAAAGCAGAAGATATCCTCAACTTTAACTCCTCTAGGTTATTTGAGTATGAATGAATGAATTGCTATTTGGAATTTGCTTTTTCTGAGGATTGTGAGAGACATTAATCCACTAGCGCTGTTAGTGATTTACACTGACAATAGCAAAACAAAATGCTTTTATTAGAGAAAAAGATGTTAGAGAAATATTGCAAATATTTAAAATTTTTATTAATATTACAAAACTGCATTAAAAAATGCAAACCTGTTTTTCCTGGTTAGTCATAATACTGTTTAAATAAACATTTTTTTGTTTTACTGGATATTGGTTTGTATTTTTGTTGCAGAGCAGATTTATCTCTCTTTTTAGGCAAGTGAAAAACTGAATTATTTTTGCTTGGAACAATTTTCAGTAGGAATTTAATATGCAAAACACTTCCTAGTCTCAAAGGGAGCAGAAGTTGAATCTTCATAGCTAATACTAAAGATCAAATCTTAGTTCCATTTTAACTGATGGCTGATCATTCTTTAAGGTGATTTTTCTCTTTAAAGAATAAGGAAGTAGTCATTTCTTACGAGTGTGAGCAAATACCTAGGACGGGCACTGCTTTCAACCGTGGAGTGTGCATTTCATGCAAACATTTATGTGCACATATAAATGGGAAATAATCTTCCATATTACAGTTTGGTTTCCTTGGTTTACGGTATTCAGTTGGTACTGCACCATGGGCATGATACTTGTCCTTCAGCAACAGTGGTGAGCCTTTGATTTCAGAGATCCTTTCTGTGTCATGTCCAGTGTCAAAATAAGGTCCTAATCTGTGACTGGGCCTTCTGAGTGGTGTACAGGCCTACAAAAGGATGATAATGTGAAGTATGTCCTATTTTCCTTCATCCTTCTGTTTCTTATAATAAACCTGGAAATCTGAGATTGACATTTATAATGCAGTGAAAATAATTGTTGCCTTACGGCTACAGTAAACATGTCTTGAACTGAGACGTGTCTATCATTAGATAGAGTGCTTAAAGTAGCAGAAAGTAGTAGAAAATGGTATTAAATTTACTAATGTAGTAAAAGGCATACTTTGAATTAAGCTTTCATTTAAAACATTCCTATATATTCAGAACTTACTAGAAATATCTGTAGCTGAATTATTTTTCAAGCTTACTATGTCAGAATATCCCTTCCAAAAACAATTTGCAACAAGATCAATTTACTCATTTATGGCTTAGTGAGGACTGATAATTTTCTCTACTTTGAAAATATGCATTTATATGTGCTTAACAGAATCAGCCAAACAGCTTCTTATAGGAACTCTTTTCTAAGACAGGTTGCATGTATGTAATATTAAGCAAAAAAAAGTGTTCAGAAATAAGCAAAATCTATTTCAATGGGTGGGTTACTTTTTTGTCCAGAAAAAGTCATTGCAGTGAATAATGTTGTACAGACATGTGTTTGAGCTAAATTCTACTGTGAATTTTCATACTTACATTGATTTAAATCTGGACCTTTAACACTATACAGTAAAATAGCAAAGCTTATTGTTGCTTTATTTTACACTGCCTTGAGAGACTTTTGTTAGTAATCGTAAGTAGGTTGCTAAACATACACTTTAATGTATTTGATTATTTCTGAGATAAGTATCAAATTCATACTTTGAGTCAGTAAAACTAATGCTATTGGAAGCCAAAAGGAAGCCGCTTTGAACTTAAGCCACTTGCTTTGTGTTATAACTTCAAGAGAGACAAGGAAGAAAATATACTTGAGGGGCTGAGTGGTAACTGTTGGGCTGAGTCTTAAAAACTGGCTAGTCTAAGTATTAACCTTAATCGTAGACATAAATGAGTGACTAAGTAAGAATAAACTAGTAAAAACATCTTAATGTTAAGGGATATATTGATCTATGCTAATCCATTAAGTATAGATATTATAGCCATCAGTATTACTTCTCCTACCAAAATATCTGCAGCAAGTTAGGCTTTTATGTTAATGTATACCTCAAATGTGTAAGAGGGAGATCCGTCTGATGAACCCGTTACAGAGAGTGAAAAATCTTAATTCATGGTTTTATTCATGGCAATACAAATTGCATAAACTTGATAAGTTATCATTACTCACTTCAATAAAACTAGAAATGTAGCAATATTTGCTTGTGGCTAACGGGCCCCCTTTTAGCTAGACATCTGCCTTCAATGAGTAGAATAAATTAATACTGTGCTAATTAAAATCTGTTCCCATGTAAAATAGAAAAGCTATACAATTATACTTTAGCCTTCTACCAGGCATTTGTATCAAACTTGGTGAACCAGTGGTTTAATGAGACAGAAAGTCATATTCCATATACTTTATATGAAGGGACATTTGGGTACTTGCAGAAACAATTCAGTATTTTCTCATGCGGTTCTTATTATGATTTGTTCATATCGGCAAGAGTACAGTGCTCAAAATCATAGAAGAAAAAGTCAGAAGGGAGAAAAGAGTACTTCTATTTCAATCTGGAAGATGAGGGTATAGTAGGATGCAATGGCTGAAAGCTTAAACTGGAAATTAGGCAATTTGTGTTAAGTATTTAGAGGATGTTGTGCAGACCAGTCACTACTTGTTCAACAAACCTCTGCACTACACTGAATTGTGTAATAACTCAGGCAATACTTCAGTCAGCGTGCTAGTTGCTTAATATTCTTACATTTAAGAGCCTTGTGGGTTCTGCGTCATAGGAGTCTATGGTTTATTCACTGATTTAATGATATGCAAGCTGGATGGAGGAAATTTTGTAGCTTATGTTACTGGATGATATTAATAGTATCCTCAGCTGGTGCAAGATGGTGTGATACTCCACAGGTAGGACCTGGAGGTTGGACCATATAAACTGAAACAACTTTAATGTTGTTGTAAGTGTAAGGTCTCATTCTCTGATGGCAAGGCATAAATAGTGCTATAAAACCAGACATTGCATAACAGTATTTTAAACTGGATGGTATCTCACCCCATTAAGGTGGAATGGATTCTATAAAATGTGTTCTATGTTGTCGTGGTTTTAGCTGGGATAGAGTTAATTTTCTTCACTCTAGCTGGTATAGTGCTGTGCTTTGAAATTAGCATGGAAAAAAAACCTGTTGAGTTAACACACAGATGTTTAGGCTGTTGCTGGGCAGCGCTTATACTAGTCAAGGACATGTCTAGCCTCCCATGCTCTGCTGGGTGCACAAGAAGCTGGGAGGGGAGGGGGCACAGCTAAGAGAGCGGATTCAAACTGACCAAAGGGATATTCCATATCATGTAACGTCATGCCCAGTATGCTACCTGGGAGGGGCTGGCCAGGGGAGGGGGGAGCAATCGCGGCTCGGGGACGGGCAGCGTCGGTCGGCGGGTGGTGAGCGGTTGTATTGTTTGTGTTTCTGTGGTTTTTTCCCTGTTTTCCCTTTCCCTTCCTTTTCCCTTTTATTATATTAACATTATTGTCATTATTATCATAATCATTTATCATTATCATTTTATTGTAATCATTAAACTGTGCTTATCTCAACCCACAAGTTCTTTTGCTCGTTCGATTCTCTTCCCCATCCCACAGGGGTGGGGGGATTGAGCGAGCGGCTGCGTGGTGTTCAGTTGCCAGCTGAGGCTGAACCACGACATATGTCTTTGAGATGCACTGAGCACAGGGAAACTTGCATATTTCCTCTAGTAAATCTAGCAAAAAATTTTTCCTTCTCCTCTGTACAAATTTAGTTATTACATCACAAAATGTTAGAAAACCACATACCTTTTAACTTGGGAAAGAGAAAACTCACACAAGAAAATAGTAAGCTAAACAATGACCTCTTTGGGTCATAAAAGCCTAAATCAGAAATCCAGTACTGGAAGGTCTGAGTAAAGATACTTGGGCATTTTTCAGTGTGATGTTTCTTCCTTGACCAGCCAGTTCATCACATGCTTACTTCATCCCTTCCCGCCTGGGGAGCAGGTGAGAATTTTATAAAAGAGCAGCGTGGATTTCTCAGGGATATTGCAAAGCCCTCCTGTTAGATCTTTAGGTATGAATGTGCTTCTGGAAAGAAAAGCATGAATATTAAATTGTTACATACAGGGGTACATTAGCGTTCTTGCTTTTCTATAGGTATATAAGATCAGCCTCCTGACAGAGCTTAGATGTTCATTATACAGATATTTTATTTTGGATATGATAGTTTGTTATTAAGTAGCTTTGCCTTCTCTTCTTTCAGGCTAATCAGGAACGTAAGTTAAACAGATAAATGAAATGTTATCACAAAGACATAGAAAAATTTACCTAACCAAAGGTTAGTTACTGTATTTTGGCTTTAATAGAAAATGCTAACACAAAAAAAATATTGTGGTTTAGAGCAAAGAGCATGAAGGAAGTGTGTGTATATGTATTTGTTTGTGTATATGTATGTTTAAACTTTCTAAAGGTTTAGTCCTTAGGAAGCTAATGGGGGCATGTGATCAGTTCTCTTCTTTCATCTTGCATGGAAGTGGCAGTGGGAGGGCTACAATAGAGCAGGGCAAGGCAGGAGGTGCAGGAGTCCACTGGGAATCCCTCGCTGAGACATAGTATTGTTAAGTGGCTCCTTTGGCCCAACCACTCGTTTGAAATGTTGCCTGGAAGGCTTTTTTTAGCATGACTTAGAAATTCATGTGTGTCCAAACTGCTTTTTATGGTGCTCGTGCTGTTGGAAATGTCTTGTTCTGGGAAAAGATTAACAAGGAATATAATTGGTCTCTGAGATAACTGGTCCTGAAGGGTTTTGCCCTGACTTTTCAATCTCTGATGGAGTTACCATCTTCATCCCATGTGCTCCATCTGCTGGGCGTGCTGGCAGGTTAACTTAGAATAGACACCATTTATGTGAGGCAGCTGCTGGTGGCAACAATAATATTCTGTTCCTAATTAATTTGCATTGCAGGTATTTGTCTGAACACTTAATAGGCTTCTTTCTTCCTGGACTTCGGGGAGAAATCAGGGAAAAATGTATTTGTTTATTTAGAGCCTGGACACTTAACATTGCAGTTTCCTGGGATATAGATTATATTTTTTATGCAATGTTCTTCTAGTCAAGTGGTAAAAATTTTCTTGAGCAAATCACTTTTCCAAGCTCAATCCTATGAGAATTTAGCACGTGGAAAATTTGGGAGTGAAAGCGGATGGAACTTGTAGCTTCTTCAGAAAACATATTAGTTGGACAAGAAACAAGTGCTTCTAATTGGTTTTGTGTGCCCCAAGAGATGAAAGCATTCAATTTGTAAATTGAAATATAAATGAAAAAAACCCATCGTTTAAATTAAGGCCTATTTTTATGAATGCTTTACAAATATTTATATATATATATATATATATATATATATATTTCTGTGGAACAAAAGTGCATATGACCAGAAGTTGTAAGTTTGTTTTAAAGCAAGTTTTACCATTTTGTGACTAGGTAGCTAGCCAAAATGTGCAGAAATCTTGAACTGTTCCTCCTCCCCCTTCCCCAGCATGAGGTTAGCCTAAAATTAGTGCTATTTTAAAATAAATGCTGCCTAGTCTATGAATTATTTTTATCCATCTTCTGGTATCAGTTATATTGTGCTTGCTTCTTACTTTTTAAGCATTTCTGAGGACTGGAAGTGTACATTTTCCTACTCAGAGTTTAAATGTGCCGAATAGCGTTGATAGGTAACAGTTTGACACTGTTCCTGCCAAGATCATGGTGGCTTTACAGCGATGTAATCAATAACTTTAATGGTATGACAATTGGAGAGCTCCTCTTCTTCATGGTACTATCTGAAATGTCAAAGAGCAGTTATTGTAGAGATCTCTGAGTGGTCCCTCCACAGACAGAACTCACAGGGAATTCCAACCCTCCTGGGTTTGGTCTATAACATAGGCTACCTTTGAAACTTAAAATTGTGCAATTAAAATTGCCCTTTCCTCTGTTAAATATATGAATTCTGGTTTAAGATTGACATGAGCTACTTCTTGTAAACTTAATATTTAAAGGTAAAATATTTTCCTTGCTTGAACGGGATGCAGGGATTTTTCATCAGCCTGTTTTGTTTCTTTTTATGTGTTTGTATTTAGATGTAGGTGTTTTGTCAATGTCTCATCTGTCATCCTTCTAAGAGCATTTAAAACTTGTGCTCTGAATAAGGATTGCAAAACATTCAGTTGAACAGGATTCTGGTGGATTTGAGTGGAGTGTATGTGCTTTCATACAAACAGCGAGAAATAATAGACCTTATTAGGTGTTTTTCCATTTTCTGTGTGTTTACTGCAAAAGTTGCTTTGCTAACCACCTTAACTCCAGCCAAACCTATCCTCTGAACTCAGAGAGTGACAATGTGACCAGCTACATCTGTGTAGTCCCCTTTAAGGAGCTGGGTCTGGGACTGAGTGAAGAGCAGGTGTCTGAAGAGGAGGCACACAACCTAACCGATGGCTTCAGCTTGCCTGCGCTCAAGGTAACCTCACCTAGAAGGACAAACATCCACAGAGGCTCCTGGTGAAAACCTCTTCCTGCTGTCCTGAAGCTCTGTAGCTTGTACGTACTAGCCTGTAGTAACACGGTCAGCCGAGGGGGAGATGTTATCGGTCTCATATGATGTGTTTCTACATTTATTGGTATTTAGGTGATTTCTTTTTGCATGTAGTTGAAGAGAAGTTGTACAATACAACATGAGGATTTTTTACTGCAAATCATGTAAATTCAAATCAGTGTTTTATAATAAGCTTGATCAACTTCCTTAATATGATTTTTTGCTCTCTGATTTCACTTGATCCCAGCTGAATAAAATAATTTCCAGATTTGTACTTAAATCTTTTTTAGCTAATCCCTTGACTTGAATAAAAAGACATCAGAAGATAAAAATTAGTTGTAATTGCCAAAGAGAATAGTGCATTTAGTTACACGGAGGAGTAGAAATCATAAGCTTGGACCCCTGTTGCCATGAGGCAGTGTGGTTCTTTTATCTTTGAAAAACATTTAACTGTGCAGAATGACAACCATATAATGGCCTTTTTGTCTATCTCGTTTTGAGATGTTAGGTGTTTTTAATTTGCATGGGTCAATGGCTGCAATCGGAAAGAAGATCTAATTCGAATGCAAGTCGTCTACACTCTAGTGGTTCTCTGCTGAGGCAGTTCCCTTTTAACATTATTTTTTTAATGGAAAATTCCATTAATTTGTGACTTCTGTGTTTCTGTGGGGTTGGCTCTTGTTGCATTTTATTCACTTAATTCCTAGACTTTGACTTCTTTTGTTCTGACAGTAAATGTTACCAGTAACAGTGATTGCTAAGCTTTGAGGCTTTGGCTAATTAGTTGTAAGCTAAGAGCTACATCAGTTTTAAACTTTGGGGATTTTTTTTCTTGCCTTTTCATTAGCTGAAGTTCTAATTGCAACCGTGCCAGCCCACTTATTTACCCACTTATTTTTAAGCACAAGAAACCAGTCAGAGGTGTCCAAGCTTGTAAGCGAAGTCTTTGTTTACCTGCAATTTGCAGTAATTTAACTGAAAACTGTTTTAGTTAAACTGGTTGGGGTGCTTTCTGGATACAGTTAAACTCACAACTAGTAAATCTCAGTTTATGTTAACTCCTAACAGACAGTGATGTAGGCTGGGTGTGATGTAGTTGAACCAAACTAAATTAATGTAAATCAGTCAGTCCTAGGCAGATTCCTGCATAGATCATAAAACAGATACACTTCAAAAACCCTAGGACATATTTGTGTTGTGATCCCTGGATTTATGTGCAGTTCTCTTCGGTGTTTTTTTTTGATTTGAGAGAACTTGTCTGTATGTTAAAATGCAGGTAGAATACAGACATGTATCCAGATTTGGTAATATTTAGTTTTCATTCAAGCCCATGTCTAGGCCATATGACAAATGTAGCCTGTGTCTTTTGGCTACCTTGTCCTTGAACTAAACTAATTTATAGAGTGAAAATTTTTTGCTTATGAAAAAATACCAATTCAAGCTGAGGAGAGCCAGTTGGATGTTCTGGTGAAGTTTAAGTGTCAGTAAAAATCATCCGAAGCCATTGGCAAAGCAAGCTATTTGCAACCCTAAATGCATCCGGAAATTCCTTTTCTCTCATCATTGTGCCTTTTTTTCAGGTAGGTTTTGGATTATTATTATTGATTCCTGAAGTCCGGTACTTTTGCATGCTACTTTTTCACTGGTTTTTTCTTATGTCTGGTGGAAGGGATTGGTCTCCTTTTGTGGTTAGTACAGCATGAGCTTTCTATCCAGGGCGCCACACCTTCTGGGACACTTGTGTGATTGCTGCCCATTTGTTTGCTTTTTATTTTAGCACCAGCCAAATCACAGTCTTGCATGTGTGCCCCAAATTAATTACACATCGTTCTGTGTTCCTTCTTCTCATAACCATCTTTTGTAATTTGAGATACTTTTTTTTCTTTTGGAATATTTTATCAGTTTGCATCCAAATATTTTTTATATACCCTTGGAGTATATCACACCACATCTTTCTGAAGGCATTTAATTTTTTGTGCTACTATTCTGAATGTTTTGGTCTTGATTGTTTGCTCTTGTCCATAGTAATATGGGTACAAAGATGTAAATATATTATTTCAAATCCTGTAGGTTGAAAATCTCAGAACAAGTCATTTGTTAGCCCTATTCTGTAGCTGAGGGGGATGGAAAAAGCCATGATGAGTAGTTACTTTGTCTGCCTCAGTCTGGAATGCTTGAGAACAGATTTCAGACTACACCTCATAGTCACCTACAGTTGATCCCTTTTAGTAAGGACCAGTATTGCAGAGAAAAGTGTCATAACCTTTTGTTTTCATTTTAGAGATATAAGATGCTACTGTTCTGTCATGGTCTACTGAGCCAAGAGCCTTCTCTAAACTAAGGAAACAGTTCTTTTAATTTCATTGGAAGTGGAAGTTCTAAAGAAATTGCAGTTGTGGGTTTCCTTGCTCCTGGATGGACTGACCTTTTCTGTACCATATATAACACTGTTCCTTACAAGCCTTTCCCTCCTTATTGATACTGGTGAAATTTCTCACATTGGCTGAAAAAAAAAATTAAGTTAGGGGCTCAGCTTTCTTCAGGTGTAAAATGTTTTTTGTTGAAGTACAGTGCAATTAGACTCGTGTTTCAAGGTTGGGTGTGGAGCAATGCAACAGTAGTTTGTAGAAATGATAGCTTGGCATTATAAAGGAAAAAAATGTCTTTGCAGCCTCTGGAATTTTGGCAGCCCTTTATGAGCTGCAGGGTATGTGGAGAATATAGCAAACAATGGAACTGTCAGATGAGAACATGAGTTTTTAGGCCTCTGACAACCTTCTGAGCATAATTGCGTATAATATCCTTCATCGAAGAACTAACAGTCACCTAAGGTTCACAAGATCTGAACCTCACATGGTCTGGGATACCCTTTAAAAACATTCAGCCAATTTTTGCAGTTTTCAGAGTTCCTGTTGCTGGCCGAGGAACGCTTTCGCGTGGTGTATCTGTACTTTTACTTTAGAAGCTGGCTGTCTTCCCAGGTACACAGAGCTAACCCTACCCTGTTTTGCAGGTCCTCTTTCAGCTCTGGGTAGGGCAGAGCTCAGAATTCTTCAGGAGGCTGGTGCTGCTCCTCTCCCCAGCCAATGCATCCCCCAAGCCCTTGGTCTCCCCTGAACGGCTGCCTCATCATATCTTGTCTGATGTGACTCAAGGCCTACCTCATACACATGCTGCCTGCTTAGAGGAGCTTAAGCGAAGCTACGAGTTTTATCGGTACTTTGAAACTCAGCATCAGTCAGGTTTTGAACGGGCAACCAGAACAAAACAGAAGTCAAGAGAGCTGAACAGTCTTCAGACAGCGGTACGCAGCTTGCAGCTTCATCTCAAGGCACTGCTCAATGAGTAAGTTTACACAAGAATTAAGAGAATATGCCTGTAGGAAGCGGGCTTCAGACTTGAGTTCTTTGGGTTGTCAGTTTGTATCCCAGATTAAAAACAAAAAAGGCAGGTACGTATAGTCATTGCAGTCATAGGCATATCTTCACATAGTATGCAGTAAAAGATCCTTGGTTCAATATGGAACCTGCTGTTGTTTCGTGGTTATTCTTTAAGTATCTGATGAAAATTCAAAGCTAAGCAGCGCATTAAGACCTTGTCTCATTTTTGTCCCTCCCTCAAAAAAATCTGAAAACATACTTATCTTTCATTGATTTTGCAACATACCAAATGCTTTATAAGAAATTTCAGCTTATGGTAACTGCCCAGTTAATTTTTAAAGATTCATCACTGCCTTGGTGAAATAGTTGAAACTGTCCTACTCCTTTAATCTGACATAGAAGAATTACTATAACGAATGCAAGTGAACAATGTATCTTGATGTGGAGAAAAGGATCTTATTTTTTAAATTTTGGGGCATCTTTGACGAGTTGGCTGAGTTAGATTCTTAAAACTTGAAGACAATAACAGGGTATTAAATTAAACACTTGAAGGAACGGTCAAGCCAAATATTTATTACTACTTATTTCTGTTAATCTCCTCATCACTTAGGGTAATAATTCTTGAGGATGAACTTGAAAAACTTGTTAGCACTAAGGAGATACCTGAGTTGACAACAGAAGCCCATCAGGTTCTGGAACAAAAACTGAAGTTTATTCAGCCTCATATCCAGGCAAGCAACAGCTGCTGGGAAGAAGCCATTTCTCAGGTGGAAAAAATGCGTGGAAGAAACCCAAATAAAAAAGGTAAACGTGAGAGATTAATTTAACAACTAATGGGATACACTTTAGAGATGGAATGGTCAAATGGATGGAATTCTAGCTGAAGAAGGTCTTATGACCATACACTTTGAAAAACTGTATACCTGTCAGACTTCTTCATTGGGATGACCTTGAAGCTTTTGTTTCAGAAAAAAATGTAAATGTGTTAGCCCGGTTTGTTTGACCTGTGGCTTCAGATTGCTACATTTCCAGATGTAGGGTGGTAGCAGCTTGTTGCTTTGACTGGAGAATCACATGTGAAGGGGTAGGATTTTGAAGAATCAACCCTGAGATTTTAATTTATTTACTGTATAAAAATCACATAGTTAATTGAAATCACAATGGTGTTGTCATGAAAATTTCTTGACAGTGACATTTCCTGGAACATTTTAAATTGTAGAGGGTGTATTGAGCATACAGTACCCATTTACCTGCTCTCTCGGAGAGAGGGAGCTAATCTTCCATGTGCTTAAAAGTCATACTGAGCAGCATATCCTAACATTTTGCCTTATGTCCCTCTCCTTAATGACCTGTACTGCCCATGCTGTTCTCCTTGCAAATCACAACTAGCTTAAATAATGGAAGCGAACTTAGGCTCTCCTGTCATGGAGTTGAACCGATAATTTCTAATCTTTCTTTTTTCCAGGAGCTTTTTTACCATCCTAGGAAGGCACAGCCCAGCATCTGAAAAATGCTGGTAATAGAGACTGCATTAGGAAAATGATGACCTGGGGTATCAGCAAGTTACCTACAGAAATCCAAATTTAGTAGTCAGCTAAGCTCGTAATGATATATGGGTGGGATATCCAGTAGACGGAAGAATATTGCTGTGGGCCTAGAGGTGTGCGAGCTAACCTTGTTCGTGCTTACAGCTGAACTGGGAGCACTGGGAGGCCTAATGCAGGCTCTGTGCAGGTCCAGACATGGTATAACCAAACTTGCGTGTACTTTGCCTAACAGTCTAGTCTTACAACTTCCCTCTCAGTGCTGTGTAGAACAACCTATGAGGATATTAGAAGTAGTCTGCTACAATTTGCATGTGCTAGCCTGTTGTGTTTTGTTGGTACTCTCCACAACCAGCAGTTCCACTGATCTTTTTTTCCCCTTTCCTTAAATGTTCATTCTAGACTGCACACCATAGTATTTTTAGTTATTTTTGTTTTATTTTTACTTTGTATATAAATTTCACAGCAGGCACTTTTATTATAACTTGCTTCCTTTTAAAGTTCAGTACAAAAATAACCTAGTATGTGATCTAGAAGG
The DNA here is from genome assembly GCF_963921805.1 of Phalacrocorax carbo. Classification (NCBI taxonomy): domain Eukaryota; kingdom Metazoa; phylum Chordata; class Aves; order Suliformes; family Phalacrocoracidae; genus Phalacrocorax; species Phalacrocorax carbo. The sequence goes on from NC_087513.1 coordinate 51,135,196, forward strand.
GAGGGATTGCGTGGGAAATACAAAATTAAAAAATCCTTCACTTTCACTTTTGCCCAGTGACTTTCCTGGAAGCGTGCTGGGGTTGAATCTCTACTTCGCAACAAGTTTACTGAATTACTCCACAGGAGCTACTTTTAAATTATGTTGGTCATTGAAAACTATTTTTATCTGACTATATTTGTCTTTCCTGATATATTTCTAAGCAGTCCAGCTTCTGTGAGTTGACCTTTTCAAGCTGTGCATGAAATCAAGTCTAATTCTTCTGCTGTCTTTCTACAAATCTTAAGAGCTGGTCTGTCAGTCATGATTATATGAATTACTTCATTAAATTATCTTGGGTTTTTGTCAGTGCCTCCTGAAAGCTCTTTGGAAGAATATATCTTCCTGCTGAAATAATATAGCAGCTAAACACTTTTTTTTTTTTTTTGTCTTTATGCAGTATTATCCAAAACCAAATTAATCTTTTTACAAGAGCTGTAGCGAGAAACCCATGGTAATAGAACATGGTGTCTAAGAGGATGCCCAGCATTTTTGCTGCAATAGATGTTTAGTTCAACTAACTAGTTCAACCAGTATAGCAGTGGGAATACAGTTTTCAATGTCAGTTATGAACACTGTTGAAGAGGGAGCTGATGCTGATGGCTTAGACCCTGTTTTGAGAGGAAATATTTCATTACATAGAAGTTGTATATATTTCTTAAATATTTTTAGCAGTATCTTATAACTGTGCTTAGTATTTAAACAAAATAAGTCTTTTTTGCTTCTTCATCTATAAATACAAAATGTATCGAGTATTTAAATTTACTGTTTGCTTGGGTTTCGTTCTTACCATGCTTATATATTTAGCAAAAATGTATCTTTGCTAGTCATTCTTGGTTCCTTGTGCTCTCAGCACGGGAAGGTTACCTTCCATGAGAAGCACAAGTCAGCTCATTAGTTGCAGCAGCAAAGGGCCTGTGTTGCTCCATGGCAAGGAGGAAACTGGGAACCCAGTCCAGCATCAGAGTGCTGTTGTTGAACCAGGAGGTGAAAGTTTCCAACCACTAAAGAGCTGTTTAGAACTGTGGGCTATCCTAGTTAGGGTATCCTACGTAGCTGCCTTACACTTATTTTCAGAGCAGTTTTGGGTATCTTTAAGTGTTTTCTGTATAAACAGATCAGTCTTCTTCAGCAATCACTGCATGCTTCTTACCCTAAATCATTCTGTGTCGAAGCAGGTTTCTTACAGCTACGTTGAATAGTTCATTGCATCAAACTCTGCCAAAGCAAAGCCTTTCAGTCTGACTGATTAAACATTCATACACTCCCATCAGCCACTCATGGGTGGTGATACGAGCGTATATTATAGTATATGGTTACTTTAGCGAATGCCGTTTGGCTTCTTTGTTTACAGGACTTGGTGTATTTCTAGAACCAGTGCCGTTTGTCACTGAGCCTGTCAGTCAGAACAGAGCCTGAGAGCAAGTGGGGCTTTAGCACCTTGAGGGGAATTCACCTCTACTTAAATTCATTGGGCAACAATACTTATCTGTCATTGATCTACACGTAGATCTTTGCTCATTTCCGACATGACTTGATTCTAGACTTCCAGCCATCTTCTCTTTATTCTTTCACCTTTTTTTGTCACTGATGAAACTGCTTTTCCACTTAAGGCCTCCACAATTTAAGCATGTAGTAATCTGCTGCTAATTTTACAGGATGGAATACCCTTTATGGCTAGTTACAGTGTTGTTTTACTGATCTTTGAAATAATGTCCCTCAAACTGTCTAAATTCCATCCTTTTTCCTTTTAAATTGTCTCTATCTTTGCAAATATATAAATTTTTTTTAGATATTTATAAGAACAAGGCCATAGTACTGTGCTGCAAGCTCCTGGATCAGTCCTTTGATCCAATGGAGAGGAACTAAAGGAGTGACAGTTTTAGTTAAACACTGTGAATTCATGATCTTGAGGCATATCGTTAGCAGTGGCATCGTCCCATATAGGTGGCAGACAGAGCAGTCTGTACATATTAGAGCATCTGCTTTACTCCTCTGATTTGGGAAGGCAAGCTTTTATTTGGTAACTTCCATATACCATTCCAAATTTGTCTTCAGACCATCAGGAGTGTATTTCTATTGTTGCTGCCATCATTATTATTATTATTAAAGTGTTTTTATTACAAAGCAGAGTTACGCAATGGACAAGGTGGCTTGATATTTATAAAATAAATATGTCAATTTTCCACTTACTTCAGATTGCATTACATGCATCACCTTTCTTTTAAACTTTGCATTTAGATACTTCCGGAATGTCAAATCTTTAGCTCAGCCCAGGCAATTAGGGAATTACATACTTTCCTTGTTCGCAAAAGTAGGCAACTGAACACCACTAAAATTGTCATTAATGTGAACCAACTACTTTCAGAATACCATCCCTAAGTATAATCAATGTATAGATTAGAAATTGAAAATAGGGATAGTAGGACTTGGTAAGGTCATGTAGCCCATTTCCCTTATCAAGGGTAAATTAGTGTTTGTGAGTAAACGTTGTTTACGTCTTCCTATAAACCTCTCTTTAGAGACATTTTACACTATTTCCAGGCATTTATTCCAGCACTTAACTCCATTACCAGTAGAAAGTTATTACTGAATAGAAATATCTCTTGCTGTAATTTAAAAACGGTACTTCTGATCCACCCACAATGGAAATCCATTTCCTTTTTGTAGCTCTTACATTTTTGAGGATAGTTAATATGTTTGTTTCCATCTTCTCTGTGGGACTCTATCCTTCAACTCTTCCCTGACAACTATACTTTATTTAGTCCTCTGATCATTTCCACTCTTTTCCTCTGGAGTCCCTCTGTCTAGTTGGTCCACAATATTATTAAATGAAGGAGCCCCAGACTAGGCACTATGTTCCTCCCACGGCCTGATCAGTGCCAGAGTAGAAATGTAATTTCGTGTGTCTAACAGTCAGTGCTGTTTATATGTGCTAGTACGTAGTTTGGCTTTTTGCTTGCAGCAGGGCATAGTTGACTACTAGGCTCCTCACATCTTTTTCTCAGTGGTGCTGCCTAGTCAGTTGTCATATATTGTGCATTTGGCTATTCCAAAGGACAAAAATTTGCAGCCATGGTCACCAAACTGCTCTATCTGAAATCCAGTTCTTCCTGGGCTGTATCTCTGATTTTCCAGTATTATTTTCCATTCTAATTGTGCCCTCCAGTATCCTTGCAGATTATCCCAATGTCAGCGGATTTAACGAGCTGGAACACTTTTCTTTCACCTATTGGAATTATTAAAGAATATTGGACTTGAGACAAATCCTCATTAATGATATTGTTTCTGTCTGAAAATGTTAACTACACTCTGATTATCCAAGAGACTGTTTTGTGCACCTAAGAGCAACTTCTCCTGGCCTATGCATTTTGCTTATGAGTCTGTCATGACACCATGTCAAAACCCATACTGAAAACAAAATGCGGGACGTCTTTGGCTTCTTTCTATTCTGTTAGTTGCTTTAGTTGCTTTCTAGTCTGTTAGTACCTGTTACTGCATTGGAAAATGAAATTGGAGTAATTGAAATCATCTACTCTCCACAAACCCACAGTGGCTGTCACTTATTTCCTTGCTACCTTCCAAATAGCTTCCTGTAAATTTTGCGTGATTATTTCTTCCAGTGTTTTCCAATGATTTGAAGCTGATCTGCCTATAATTTTACTATTTTACTTGTCTTTTTAAACTTGGGCATCAAGTCTTTTTTCTGGTTTTACCAATTTTTCTTGCCATCTGCAGGTTTTGAAAATCTATAAAAATTCTGAGATTTGTTAGTTGAAGTATTTAAAGATGAGTTTCATCAGACCCAGCTTATATCAAAAGAGCTAATTATTTAAGTGCTCTCTAACACAGTATTTCAATGTATTCTAACTAGTGTTCTCACCATTTTTTGTGTGTGTGCCAATCCTGCCTAATGAAAATGCCTGGACCTTCCCTGAGTGAGTCAAAAACATCATTCAATGCTCCATCTTTTGGGGTTTTTTAATCACTTTTCTTCTTTCCCCTTAAAGGCAAACTTGAAGTTTCCTGTGACAACCTACAGCGTACTACAGTACCTTTAACACAGCCTGCCATACACATAGAAAACAAAGATCCAATCCCTGAAGAGCAGGTAAAAAAAAATAGGACCACTTAAAATAATAATTGGGGCTTGTCTGCTGTATCCATTCCTTTTTCAGTTGCTTGTGCAGTGACCTTCTTGTCTTGCTAAGACAGATGAAGTAGGTAGCCCGTGCCGTTTCATAATTGGACTTACAGAAAAAAATTATGTATATTCCTCTTGCTGTTCTTTGGGGAGGTATTTCCTATCCTGGAAGAAAGAGCACTAGCATTCATCTCTTCTCAATGTATCGTTAGAATTAAGCGACAAAAGGAGAGCAGCAACACAAATCAGAGTAATATAGAAAAACAAAGTGAATTGCTAAAAGCCAGTATATAAAATAGGGTCATACCTGCATATTGTTAGATGAACAGCTGCAAAAGGGATGAGCTCCAGAACAAACCAGCCTGTCCTCAGTTTGAGTAATCTTTGCATTTTTGGATACCTAAAACAGACTGTGACTCTGAACAGTTTTGTGTTGTTTGAGGAACTCAACAGTTTGGGCTGTCTTGAAGAGAGGCTGGCCTCCTCCATCCCACAGCTGAGCGGCGGATGCATTCTGAAAGCAGATTGAACGCCCGTGCTCTGCTTTCTCCCTCCCTCACCTTCCCCCAAGCCTACCCCACATGTATTCTCTCTAGATTTTTTTCCATATCAAAGAGCTGGGACTAATAGCTTTACTGGCTGTCTGTTGCAACATAAATGGAGCTCTGTTTTTTCATGCTTGTAAGCCAATGTAGTTAAAATTGGAGGAGGAGATTGCTATTCTCAACATCCTCTTAATAAGGATTTACATAAGTGAAATTAGCAAGATGCCTGACTGAGGAAGAATTGCTTATAGTGTAAATTAAAAAAAAAAAACCAGAGCCGCATCAGCATTGCTTACTTCCACCTGTAATTATGGGAAAATGGACTCCCATTTTCAAGGTACATCACTTGATCACACTTGTGTGTGAAAGTAAATCTTAGGTGACTACAGTAATGTTGACTTTCAACAAGTGGACTTGCTCCAAAATTTTACAGATATAGCTGAGAGTAGGTTCAGATCCACTGGCCCTGCTCAAACCGGGCTCCATCCTGTTACTGTGGTTGGCTTGTGTTGAGATCACTTGATCATGCATCATATTGTAGGACCTGGACTACACTGACAGTGAAGATAAAATTTTTTTCTTTCTTTCTTTCTTTAGGAATTGGAAGCATATGTTGATTATTCAGATACGGAGAATGAATACAAAAGGGAAGATTTTTACTGCTTTTCCCAGGAAGAAAGAGAGAGACAAGAACGAGAGAGACAGGAGTCTAAGAGGGTGTTACAAGAATTGAAATCTGTACTGGGATTTAAAGCTTCAGAAGTAGAAAGACAGAAATGGAAACAGCTGCTATTCAGCGACCATGGTAAGCATTGCTTTTGAAAATTAATTCCTTTCTAAGAAAGGGTAGGTGTCTGCCATCAACTTTCGACTATGTTAGAATTCGGACAGTGCTTAGCTATAGTAGTGTCTTTGATAGAGCTGTGTGGCCTTAGTTTGGTATTCCATCTCTTTGTATGACTTGTAGCAATCATTTTACTATATATTGAAAAGAACTTGGAAATGGGAATTTGGCTCTAAACAAAATATTGAGCTAAAATATTAAACACAAAATATTAAGATAGCATAAAGAGAACTGTCAGGCTATAAACCATGCAAACTGAACTGTCTTTCTTTCATGGCTTTCCAGTAAATATTAATTTTAATCAAGGTGGATAAATAAATTACTTTTCAGAATTTAAAGAAACCATCAGAAATTATCCCAGATGTACAGAAATATATAGGTTAAAGTGAAGAGCTAGACTTTGAAATATTAAAGGCTCATAAAAGAGTAAGACTGGCTTTTGCTTCCATGAGATTGTAAGTATACAGAATATGTTTAAAAAAAAAAGGTAACAAGAAAGGTTCTTCCAAACTAGCCTTTACTAACTCTGAGGACTGCTGGGTAGCTCCATCCACTTGCACTTGAAGGCAGGAATATGAAAGTTTCTCTTGCCTCAACAAGACGGTCTGTCTCTTCCAGCAATAGGACTGGATAGAACTTGATCCCTTTCACTGCTTGAGCTGTTTGATTTATTCTCTTTAAAATTGGCAGTAGTTTGTCTTTTCCTTTTTCCCTTCTTTTTTCCCATTTTCATTCCTTCCTCTTAAAGACAGTCTAGGAAAAGCCCTCTAAAAAATTTCATGATCTGTGTTATGAAAAACAACCTTCAAATCTGGCAACGTATCCAAGGATTCTGCCTCTGCCAGTGTCTACCAGGGAAAAAGACCATGGATTGCATATTTCAGTAATTTAGTGGGAACACACAGTAAAGACTATACCTGTTTATGAGACTGTTTCTTTTGACGTCAAACCCACAAAAATATCTGTTCTTCACAACTTTCTTCTGTATGTCCATTTAGCTACAACTATGGTAAAAGAAATCACTTGGCCATTGGTACTGAGTTCTCTTCTAGTTGAGTTAAAAAAACCTACAACACCAGATTGCATCAGAGTCTGCTCAAGAGTATGATTTCCATATTATCCTTCTGGTGTTTGATGCGACACCACACAGCTCTTCACATAAATCTCTTCACGTCTTCCTTTCCTCCCTGTTGAGGGAGGAGGCAGGACTCCTATGTCCCGTTCAAGTCTTGACAGATCTAGTGCCTGCTGCAGAAAAAGTTCTTGTCAGGAGAGCTTGCACAGGGTATTTCCTTATCTAGGTTAGCAACTGATACCTGTCCGCATCAGTATATCCTCAGGCCATTTGTGGCCGTAGCTGGAAAGCGTCAGCTAACGCCTGTAGTCTTCAGTAACTGTTCACCTGCAAGCCTTTGTGACTCACATTGGTTCCTTTCCTTTCCATTTATACATACTACATTGTTTTAAGATTAGAGATTCAATGGTGTGGAGGGGGGGAAGTGTGATTTCCTCCAGCTGCCTAGGACTAATCATTGATTACTTCCATCCTGTACAAAACTGGAAAACATGAGGGCAGTTCACAAAAGTAGTTAATATAGTCTCCGTTTCGCTCGGAGACTGTGTGTGACTAGTCTGAAAGACAGATAGGGACAGCAGACATAACATCTACTGGTTTTTAAGGAATTTCTTCATTATTTCTTCAAAAGAAACACAAGTCAGTTAAATGTGATATAATGGACCCTAGCACATTACTGCTGCAGGCTTTAATTTATCTATATGCGTGAATCATTCCTTAAAGAAACATTTTTGTGAGCTGTGTTTTCCACATTTGTGGCTTGCTTTATCTTGAAGATTTAAACCCAGAAAGGTTCATATTCTTGTCTCCATTGGCCCAAGTCAATGGATGACCATGGTATCACACTTTTCCACAGCTTTCTTTCCATAGCCTGCTTTTATAGGATGATCGTATTCCAGAAATCCGGTGTTCTCTCAACTTGTGGTTATTGTGAAAAAAAGATCCCGAAATACTCAAAGGCTTTAATCTGTTAGTCAAGGCACCCAGCAAGCCATTCTGACTTGTTAGGGTTTTTGGTTTGTTGAAGGAGGTGAGGGTTCCCACATAAAAGAGGTCAGCTCCAAACAAGTTGGTATGTCTAAAGAACACAGCGTGAACTCATGAAAGGTTGGCTTCCAGAAGAAAAACATCCTCTTAGCAGGGCACCAGACTAAAGCAAATGCAGCCAGGCCTGGCATCATGGTAATACTGCCTACAGTCTGGGCAGTAGGTCCTTATGGGAGTGTAGGTGAGCTTTTATTTTTGGTCCTTTGGCATCTTGATGAGCCAGTAAAATGAAAGTGCTTTTGAAGAGGTCTGTGCTGTTATTAGTGGCTTTGGTTTTATCTATCAAACACTGTAAAACAACTTTCTTCCGGTGCAAAATCACTTCTAGCCTTTCCTCTAACCTCTTCCCCCAAAAAAGTTCATTCTGTGAGTGGTTCCGTTGTACCCAGCTGTTTCCCCTTCTCCCACCTTGTCCATACACCAGTTTTTATACAGCTGTTTCTCAGATTTGGAAAGCTACACTCTGAGAATTGATAAATTCCACCTCGCTTATTAACTAATCAACTCAGCAAATCAGCCAGCTACTCATCTGGAATATCTGTTTGTTTTTCAAGAAATTTTGGCTTTGGAAGCATTCTTTGGAGGAAGTAGGCAACAAGTTTGCTCCTGAATGGCAAGATTACCTTGCATATTCCTGCCTCTTCAAGTAAATGGGCAGAAATAAGCAGCAGCATGTTTTTTACAAGGTAGGGAAAGAACTACCCCATTACCGATTGAGATGAGACTGGTGCAGCGCTCCTTCGGTATCTAAGGTTTTAAAACAAACAGTACAATACAAATTCGAAGCCACAGTCTTTCAGTGTGCTAATGACAATAATGATCAATGTGACAACCGTAATGATGCGCCTGCCTTCAGCTAGCTAAAGTAAATATTACTGAAATAGGATGCGATGGAAAAATCCTAATACCGTAAATTTTGTTTCCCGTGAAAAGTTTGTGTATTTCCCAGAGTTATTTTCATCTCTGCTTACAGGGGTAAAGTCAGAATGGAATTAGAAAGGGAAATGCCACTTGGGAATCTGCTGTTGCCGCTCTCATTTATGTTCGTGCTGCTACTCTAATGGAGCTGCTGCAGTTTAGGGAATCTGTTACTTGGAAATGGACATTATATCGTTTTCTTAAAAAGAAAGACGCCTGTTCTTCAAGAAGTGATTGTACCGAGTTATACTAACCCTTAACACTGGGAGGAGAGACTTCCTGGCAAGCATCCCGTTGCTGGCAATGGGACTCGCTGCTGCTACTAACTTCAAGAAAGGCTAAATTAAACCACACTTTATTTGTGAGGACACCTTACCTGACTGTATGAATACATGTTGTATTTATATGTTGTGATGTATGAGATCAGATATTGCATATAAGGACTTTTTCATGTACCAGCTGTCTTTACTGGATTAGGTAAACTGTTGTTTAAAACAAAGACAGTTCAAATCTGTATACAGTGCACTAGTTCTACTTGTTTTTTACTTTAACACTGAATGCAGTACCTGTTTGATGCCGTTTTTAAACGTCATTGATTTTGTGCTCTCTTTTTACGTCACAGATTGTAAGTAGTTCCAACAAGTAGCTACCACATTTTATTTCAGCTTTGTGGTTAGAAAACACGGTTTTATTTTAAGTTTTCTTTGACTGCATTTTTTTTGTGTGTTGTTTCGATTTTATTTTTTAATCTGTTTTGACCTCTACAATCTTGCATCTTCTCAAACACAAATAAATTATTTCTATATACCAGCTTGCTTTTAGTTATCATTTAATTTTTTTCCCCCTTTTTAAGCTGCAGTGAAACCCTTGTCTCCTGTAGAACCGCTGAAGCTACTAAATAATTTGGAATCACATATGAATTCAGATATGGAAAAGCAGGACTGCAGCCAAAGTTGTGATGAATCTGAAGAAAAAGACTCTAATCCAAAAGTGAATGCTGCTGATAAAAGCAGGACAGAATATTTGTATGAAGATCCTGAGATGGAGAAAAACAAAGACAATACTACTGATGAAGGTATTTCTACAGAGGCTGAAGAAAGACTGTGTTATCAGCATGAAGGGGAAGTTGAAGAACTCAAGCTGAGCAATATGGATGGAGTAGAGGTTTCACAGTCTCCCTCTAAGGATGCATTACATTCAAAAATCAAGCATAGGCTGGCCCAGCTCCACATATCAACAGATTTAAACTTCACATCTGGTCTGGCTGCACAAGTTGCTGCCAGGTCTTTTGCTTTTACTACAATGCAGGAAGAGACTTTTGGAGATGAGGAGGAGGAGGAGGAAGAGAAGACACAGGAGCGTGAAGACGTTGTGGAGGACTGTGAGAATGAAGATAGAGGCTGTGAAAGTGAAGGAAAAGTATAAGTCTGAGCTGAACTTTGTTAAACCAACAGCAGGCATTTTGATGGAAAAAACTAAGGTGGGGATCTGAAGATAAAAATACTGGATGGAAAAAAAGGAGACCTAAATATAATACATCTTGTTCCCTAAGTCTGATACTCTAAATAGGACTTCTAAGTATATTGAAAATTTGCAGGTAAGAGAAGTCTAGGCTGCATCCAAGAGTTGGCTGTTGCCTTTTTGAGATCCTAGTGGTGGGTTTTGGAATTTACCTTTGTGTTTTCTGTTCTATTTATTTATATTATAATGTATTATGGCTTTTTTCTAAAAAGAAGGAAAACCAATGTCTTGAATTACAACAGACTCCGTTATTTTGCTCTGATTCTGTTGTCATGGTGTCAATGTTTGCTCCAACAAAAAAGCCAGGGCTTTTTTTTTGTAAGAACCTGAACTGTTCCCTGTCATCTTCCCCCACCACTTTTGTTTCACTTCTTGTGTCTGCAGTGTGTTGGCTAAGCCACCATAGGCATTTGTGATTCTGTGGCTAGTCATGTGGCTCCCAACTAAAATGTAGAATTTTAAATAAAAACTTGGAAGCGCTAGTAGTTGATGTGTCCTGGGGTATGGGGCTGAAATAGTAAAAAGTTAGTCATGCTCCATATTAAGGTTTATTTAGAATTTTATGAAGGGTTAATAAATGATTTCTAGATGTTGTAATTCATGTTGGAGAAATATGTAGTGTATGTTAGGGAGGGTTATAAGCACATCAGTAGAAAGTACTATAGACAGCTAGGAGCTATCTCTTGGATTGATAATAGATGAGAAGTAAATACCTATTTATTAAAACAGCTATTAATTATTTGTTAACCTTTTGTAAATTGAACCTTAATATAATTGTTTGATTTGATATAATGATTGTACATTTTTATTTCCTGAAGTCATTTTCTTAAAGCAAAATTATCTGAGTGCTTAACAACACAGTATTTTGTTTAAACAGCATACGTGCTTTTTTCCCTGATGTTCTTTCATTTTTCCTTAGATGACAACTATAACCCGTGTGATTAAGAATCCATGCGAGAACAAGAATTGTGTATTTTCTAAGGTGTATCTTGTAACTTAGTTGACACCGAAGTCTGGATGTTTGGTACGAGGTTGCGTGGGTTGTTTTTTTCTCTGTGGTGGTGTTACGAGGAACAGCAAACAGATGCTTACCTTACAGAGGAGCTTGTTAAGGGATTCACTGCCTTCCCTTCCTTTTGCCCTCTTGACACACAATGAAGCAAAGGTCTCATGTCTCTGATGGCGAGAGAGCTGCCTATTTGTACAGGATATGTATGTGCATACGTATGGAACGCTTGGACCTGGATACATTTACAAAACACCTCACCAGTTACTTAGGGTATTTATTGCCTCTTGCTGATTCTATAGAATAAAGGGGTTTTTAGATGCAAGTGGTTCAGAGCAGTATCTTTCCCAGGATGCTGTTGTGGGAAGTGGGGAAGCTAACAAAGGTCAGCAGGTTAGGGTGGCACTCTTGACCTTATGTCAGAAAACAAGCGCTTTCTTTCAATGTCTCTCTCTTCTATTAGTGATTTTGTATGAACACTGTTCAGTGTGTGGAGTTTTTCACAGAGTGTAAAGAGGAAAATAACAATTGATAGAGAAGGGAATATGTGACTTACACTGTTCTTTCACAATATAATGCCCGTCTTCTCCCTCACACACGGATTTAAGGAAGGCAATATTTTGCTGTTTTTCATTAACCAGTAGCACTGTGTTTTGTGCCCTTAGTTTTGTGTAAGTGACTGGAAGCTGAATGGATGATGTCTTGGGGAACTTGTAAAAGAAAAAAAAGATGCTTCTCCTAGTGTATCCAGAAGCTAAGGCTCCTTTTCGTGGTAGAGTATATTCTTCTGTAATCTGTAAAGTTTAGGCTAAGATGATGAAACACTGTTTTATTTTCTCGGTGGTAAGCAATTTTTTTTATCAAGTCTAGAACAACTGCTTTGGATAAACTGTGTTCGAAGCATTGTCCATGCTTCTGAAAAAGAAGTCTTCCTCATCCTTAAGTTCACAAAGTGCCCAGATATTTTTTGCTCCTAGCTAATTGTTCTGACTGCCTAAATGTATGTTCCATTAATATTTTTCCATTAACTCATCCACTGGCATCTCACGATCTGACGTTGTGTATCCCAGAAATTATACTCCTGAACATTTCCCAAAGGATCCAAAGCTTAGTTTACAATGTGTATGGCTATGATACCAGCCTGGAAAAATGAACAGATTTAGGATATGAATTATCACTGTCCTCACAGTTTTGGATGAAGTCAGTAGTAGCCTGAGTGCTTTGCATTGCTACTAACATAGGTTTCAGATCTCACATTTATAAAAGTTGCTAGCTCTTTGTTCCTTTGCTGTAGTCCTTAGCAAAAGACCTGGAGAATCTACTTTGGTGGCTCACTTGGGACCTAGTTTTATAATACGCTGGTCTTGGCGATGAAACTGGCCTAAGAAACCCCATCCGTGGTTAGTTGTTCATTTTCACCCATCAGCTGGGTCAGCGCAGGTTTTTGTGGCCATATTATAAACCAGCTCATGGGTCTGCTTAGGTCAAAAATCCACCCTTTTTAGGGGTTACTCTTCACTGTTCTTATTGCAGTGATGCAGTTTACAGCATTTGCCTCCAAACAGCTGTAACGTATTGTGCTGCTGGCGTGAGACTCAGGGTTTCTCACATTTACATTAGTGGTGTAGTGTGAAATTACAGCCTTGACATTAGACATGGGTATGATCAGAGAAGGACTTTTTGGAGCAAGTTCTAATCCTACTTTGAATAAATAGATTTTCTACAAACAGTTTAACTGATTTCCACGGTCTGTCTGAATGCAGTCTTAGAAGCTGCATATATGGAACACCTGGGCTCACTTGTTTTCTCTGCCTCTCATCACATCTATATAAAGCAGCCATCACGTCATTTATTTTGATTTATTGAATATTCTCCCTGCAGAACAATATGGCTAACAGTGTACAGCACGCAAAGCATGGCTTCCCTTGATTTGGTAAGCAGGTTTCATCTACATATAGTCTGTTATAATCCAGATTTCCTCATAATTTTGTCGTTTGAAAGGACTGTGTGTACATGCTGCAGATTCCTTCAAGAACCTGGCAGATTTCTTGGCAATCATGATTAACTGTTGCATTTAAAATAATATATATGAACACACTGAAGTGTGTGTTAGCACTAAAGAGTTGTGTTAATATATTGTGCATGTCAAGGGCTGAGTGCTGTCCTGCATTCTTTGGCTCATTACCCCAGATAGGGATTTTTGTGAAAACAGAACATTTACGCCTTAGAGCTTTGTAACTTTTTGAAACATGTTAATCAGGAAATCCATACTAAATAATGGGTTATGCCAAAGGATATCTGCAGCCAAAATTCTTTGCGAAGAGCAGAGCTATCAATAAATGCCTTTCCCTATTTCATTTCCGATTAGCAGGTCTGTGAAGTTGTAAAGAAGCAAGTAATCATATAGGGTTAAGTAATTTCTTCTCCTCGTGTCCTGCCTGGAAGGCGCTCCAAAGATGGTGTTTGCTTCTTAGGTTGGATTGCAATCTAGCACTGCATTTTTTATGTCACTTAACTTTACAGCTAAAGATCCAGGTGAAGGCTTAAATGGAGGCAAAGATCTGTGATAAGAAGATTACTTGTCCCTTTTTTTAAGCATATGTCTTCGTGACAAAAATAAAGCAGTGGTGTAATGGAAGCAAAATTTGAGAATTACAGATAATCAAGCATCTTCCAAATGGAGTCAAATGTGCCTGTGTGAGCTATAAGCAACATTCGCAAATGTCAAGGCTTCGGCTATCGGTTGCAGTAACGAGACAGTTTTACTCCCAATAGCGGAGTACTGGACATCACTGAGTCTTGCACTTAGTTTTCTAAATGGAAGGTGGAGTCTGGTAGAGTAGCCAGTTTTACTGAGGTTTCAGACTTTGTCCTGAGCACACCTATCTGTGTGTGACCCAGCTGTTTGTTTACAGTATTAGAAATTTTATGTGGGTCTGAAGTGCAGAATTTGCAACTGTCTTATTAAAATGGTGGACTGTGTAGAATTGTTGGCCCACACTGAACATTGTAATCTTGTAGTCTATCCCTCTTTTTCTTTTTTTCCTTTATTTTTAAACAGAAACAAGGGGTGGTCAAGTATACTAAACTGCCCTTGTTCTTGAAAGTATTTAGTGAAGTGCTGCTGTTGCTCTGCAAGTGGCATGTTCCTGGGGCTAATTACTCTTTAGAATGAACAGGTTTTCATACTGCCTCATCTGAAAAAGCAGGCAGAGTGTGCGAAAGGCACTGGGTCAGTGTAAAGGGTCAGGCTACTCTGGGATCTTATCTGTGACAGGGGCTGATAGCAGATGCTGAGGGAAGAGTATGAGAAAAGGGAGATCGTGTAGCGATGGTTCCCCAGACTACTCCCCCACAATTTGTGGCTTGGGGACTTCTTTAGCTAGTAGTGGTGCTTGTCAGCTTCACAGATCTCGATGGAATTCTCTTCCATAAATTTGTTCAGTCTCATATTTGGTCAACTTTTACCAGTCCCCATGCCAGCGTGCGCTCATCTTCATTACAGTCTTTTACAAACAATAAGATTTGTCAATAATGTGTTCCATTTTTCTTTTTTAAACTGAGCAAGCCCACTTCTCTCAGTCCTTCCGCAGAGGTCGTTTTCTACCTTTTGGTTGCTTTCCTTAGAATCTGTCCAGTTTTTGAAGTGTAATGGCCAAAGAGTGTGGTGCAGTATGCCAGACGTAACCTCAGCAGTGCTGAGTATGGAGTAATAATCACCTCCCATAAAACACTGAACCATTCAAATACATTTGAGTCCATACAGGAAAAAAATCTTATTAGAGCCTTTACCCCTAGCTATTAGGATGACAAATGAAAATATTTGGCCTAATGCAGGAGAAATATTTATTCCCTGTCAGCAGGATTTGGCTGGACAATGGTTTTGTTTACTAAGAAAACAAAAAGTTGTTAAATCAAAATTATCTTCCAACAGCTGCCACCTGGTCTAACACAAACTAAAGATGCCAAACAACACTTGTTTAAATTTCAGCTTGACTTTTCAGAGCTGATCTGGTCTCTGATGAATAAGTATGTATCACAAAATATATTATCGCACAAGAAACGTGGCAGTGGATATGTGGATGTCAGAGATCAAACTGAAGGCTTCTGTGGTCGATTTTTAAAATGCTTGGAGGTTTGTTTTATTCATATTCTCATTATACTTAATTCTCTCATGTAGATGTTTTTATTTTACTACCTTGAATTTTAAATGCCAAAAAAAACCCCACTTTGGTTTATTTGACACGGAAATTTGTGCAGTAACCAGGTAAGTGGTGATGGTACCATAACAGTGATAATAAGGCATGGTCACAGGTAGGGGTGAAATCTGCCTACCATGAACGTTGCTTTGTAGACAGACACAGCAATGTAGTTTGAGCTACAGCTCAGTACCTAACTGTTCTCAATATTCTGCCTCACTTTTCAGACTGCTCTCTTAAGTTATTGGCAGGTTGGTCAGAATAAAACTTGACTCAACAGCTTGAATGCTCTGTTAGCCCACGTTACGCTTTCTGAATTGAAAACAGGATTCTGAAGAAGTGACTATAACTTGGTAGATGAGAAAAAAAGAGTTTGTTTCTCTGTTACAAAGTGGCTTATTTTAAAAGGGTTGAACAGGACCAGAACTTGGATACTTTCATATGATCGACGTGTTTTGACCTTTATACATTCTCAGCTTTAAATCTTAAAGGGCCTCGTGGACAGGCTGCTTTAGGGAATGCAGTTCTATAGCAGCTTAAAGCAATCCAGGTCCAGGCTGCCATGGCCCTGCCTTGGCCATGCAAGCTCAGTCCCTCCTTTAGGCTGGCTTTTGTAACCACTCAGTGATTTAGAACATGGATCTGGCTAAAAATGCAGGGCTGCTTTAACTTTCAGTTGGCTCCTTCAACTAATTCATCATGTGGTTGAAAGAGCAGTAGTAGCATCTCAGGGGAGCAGGAGGGAATACATGCCTGGGTGATGAGGAGGAATGACATAGCTCAAATTTAAATCAGTTTGAATTAATGTTTACATGCTGTGAGTTACATCATTAGTGTCTGTACTGAAGTGGGATAAACTCAACTCTCTATGTTGCTTCCTTCATCTCCGTATTTTCTGGTGACTGGGGATGATACCATTCATTATTTTTCTCACTTATTTTGACTCAATTTTTGTGTTCTTCAGGCCTAAGCTGCCCAAGACCTGTTGTGTCTTATTCCACAGAGTCTTTAAGAACTGTTATATTATACTGCCAGTAAAACCGAAGTTATCATGCATGGGTTTTTTGCTTACTGTTTTCACCCTCTGGTCCCTCTGACACCCATGGTCCTCTACTTTTACCACCACTCTTAAGAGGTTCAGATTTTTAAATAATACACAAATAATTTTTGTGTGTGTTTGTAAGACAGCTTGATTCTTCTGTGTCTTCAGCATTGGAATGACTAGATTTAGAAATGTACACTGACTTTCCCACTTGACTTGAGAACTGAAACAGAAGGGGGATGCCACAATGGGGAGTACTACAGCCAAAAGAGGAATAATGTATAGTAGCTCAAAGTTATGCCACACTTTTGGTGTATATTGGCTTTTATAAGTAATTCTGGCTTACTGAAAAACATGAGTTGTGTTTTAGAAATAACTGCAATTCTAGTACGAGGTCCCAAAAAAAGTGTCATTAGTTGGCTTGATTTGTGCTCAAATCTTAATATTTGAAGACTGCTTCCTGACCTTTTCCAGCTGCATGGACAAGAACTGAAAATAATCTCAAAGTTCCAAATAGAGAGTGACCGATGTTTTCCGTTACTTTGTGCTATTAAAAAGAGGTCCATTCCTAAATAAACAAAAGAGAAAAGTCAGTGCTTAGTATCTTCAGTAGTCATTACTAACAGAGAATCATGCATTTGATCTCAATAGAAGCACCATAAATGAGGGCTGTTTTTAATGTTTTATATCTGTGTTTCTAAAATAATAACAACAATAACAATAATAATAATAATAGGCTTTAAATGTATTATGGGATAAAAGCCAGAAACCTATGAATTGTCCTCCAGATCTTTCATCCAAAGCAACAGCTGGTCAAATTTAAACAAGTTCATGCTGTCTGTTCCTGTGCTGCTCAGCATGACACTGCACTCAAAATTGTTCATGTCCCAACGTAAGTGTTCACAGACAGTCTGCACACACCTGTGTGCTTGAGGTCTGCAGAGCTTGTAGAGATCATGGAACAGTGCTGAGTGAAACCTATACAGAAGCAGGATGCCTCAGAAGCATTTGGGGTTTATTGTCTCTGTCTTGCTCTATTGCAGCATCCATGCCATAAGCAATCCCCCTCAGAAACTTTTTCTGTCTCAGCTTTCCTCTTCATAAACCATGCAAACCAGTTGTGGAGGGGGTTTGTTTGTCTCTCACCTAGGTTACTATCCTATAATGCACCAGGTAATATATTTCCAATGGATGTTTAAACATCAGTGGCCACACTGTGAAACATGGGACCTGGGCACACAAGGGCTGGAGAAGCTCTGTTGGTTTGACCGCTTCTGTGGGGGTGCTGAGCTAGGCTAAATGATTCGGCAGGCATCTTTCAAAGCTCCAGTTTTTGCTAGGTCTGTTCTTTGCTCCGGTGGTCCCTCTGTTCCCTCTAGCAGTCTTCAGCTCTTCTCCAGTATTCTGCTGCCAACTCTTTAGGAACTTGGCCACTTTTTCCCTTCATTTTTGAACCTGCTGTCTAAACTTTATGAAACGGCAGGTTAGAGGGAACCCACACCAAGGTGCTGCTGCGCATTCCCAGTCAAAAACTCATCAACAAAAGGATTCTTAGTGCTGGTTACTTGTCTGTCCTGACTTTCCTTCCAGGGAGCTTTGACCTACATTTCAACCTGGCCCTCCTCCTGTTCCTTCCTGGACTTCAGAACATTCACTTCCAGGAATCTCCCTCCTTAATGATCATAAGATGGTAACATCTCCCCAGCAAGGCTGATCCTTGAACACACCTTCCTCATTACATGAACTTTACTTGTTCTGTCCAACAGGAGTGGCACAGTTATGGCTGAGTCTGTGTTCCCCCAAATAAGCTTGCTTCTACCTGCAGTGGGGACTGAAAACATGCTCTCCGGCTGCTATGCCAATGTGCTTTGGCTCCACAGCTGCCTGGCCTTGAGCTCTGGAAGCTCTGGGACGTAGCAGTTGTGCTTAAACCAGTTGTGCTTAAACCTTTCCCACTGTCAAAGAACACAGTTACTACTAAATCTCCCTTGAATTGAACCATTTTGAATTTTTATTGAGCAGCATTAATGGATTGTTCCTTAATTTGAGGGGTTTGTGTGAGTTTTATATGTATACACACACACTCTCTTCATATTGCACGCATGTATTGCCAGGTATCACATTGAAAGGCTTGCCCAGCAAAGAGGTTGTATTTTTCCCATATCAAACTTTCCAGTTCCTTACTCAGAATGTAAAAAAAAAACCCTTCATTCTTGCTATCTAATGGCAAAAGGACTGAATTCTGTTCTACCAAGCAGGCTGTGTGGAGGTATTTAAAATGCATGCTGATTTTACACCCTTAATTAGAAAAGCTATTTAACCTTGTTCTCTCTTATCAACACTTTGCACCTGAGCTGCTGTGAGTGTCTGTATGCCCATCTGCCCTGTCTTAAATACGTAAACAAATACGTGTTCCTCAGTGTTTCCTGCCTGCTAAGCCTTAGCGGCTCCCAAAACAGGGCCTAAGGGCAGCATAGATTGCCAAGGAAACCACAGGGAAGGGAAAGAAAAGAATCTTGATAAGCTGCTGTTTAATTGGTTAATAAATGAGAGCTAAAATATAAGAGGAAATGTTTGAAAGAACAAACTGCAGCAAGAGACTTCTGGCAGGGCTGCAGAGGGAAATCAAATGTGATACACCCTGAAGTCTGCAGACACTGGGAAGGATCCACAATTTCTTTTCAGTGTGAAGACAGGAAACATTGACCAGACTGGTAGTCTCAGCAGCTCTTAAAAAAACTTCTATTTTATCTATATTTTGTTTCCACAGAAAGACTCAGTCATGCTGTGCTGGTGTATCAAGCTGTACATAAATCAATCTCTGTATCTCTTCCTTTAAGCTCTGTATGGCATCAGTCTCTTCCCTGCACTGAAAACCCATGTGGTTTGACTCCACTGGGAGCCTCTTCTGCACTTATCCTGCCGCCTGCTGACGCGGCTTTAAACACAGTTGATTACACCGGCCTCAAGCAGGTTTAGACCAGCAGCTCTTTAAAGCAGGTATGAAGCCTGGTGGCTGGCTGCGTTAAGGCTCCAAGAGCTGAAGTTCCAGGTTGGATGTAGGCAGTAACAAGCAAACGTTCCTGGGTTCTGCCCTTTCCGTGTGATAGTGTTTCTTGCCTGTGATATTTTCCCAAACCCTTTTGTTTCTCTTACTTTCCCACTTTACCTCCTTCCTTTTTTGCATGGATATGAATCAGGACCTAAGGTCTTTTTTACATCTTTTATGATGTGTATCACCAGGATTATTTTTAAGCCATTTCTAAAAAAATTTGGCTGGGTTTCCCCAGTTTCAGTAGTAGTTTTCACAATTGTAATGCTAATCACTTTCAAAGTCTTTCTGGTTGCTGTTATTTCTTCAGCATCTGTAGTAAAATTCTGCCTCGCTACTGCATGTATCGCTTTTTCTCCTTATCCCGTATCCCTGACAGCTGCCTAGGTGGCATGGGTGTGGCTTATCCATCCTTCAGTTAGTAATGATTGAATGGAATAGGGAATGCTTTCACAGGGATGCATAAATGCTGTATCAGCACTTTGTTTGATCTGTTTTAGAGACGTTTGTTTATAATTCCTCTTTCATCCTGAAGATGAAATTAATTTTAAGCAATCCTGGCAATAGTTGGTTTCTGCAGTATATTTTGCTGGCTTCATAGTACAGGCACTTTAGTAATGAACACTGGGTACTCTTGCCTAAATAGGTGATGACTGAAGAAAGGATGTTTTCTGTGTGTCATGTGCTTCCGGTTGCACCTTCCCATCATCTTTCAGAGACCTGTATGCTGTGCAACCATGTGGCAACTATTAGCAAAATTCCTTTTAGCATCACGTGAATGGCTAGGTAGGTGGAGCTTTAGGAAGAGAATAATGTGTCAAGTAAGGAGACTGGTAGCAGGTAGATCTTTAGCCTAGGAACCAGGCTTAGGTGTTCTGCAGGAGATGTCTTCTACTTGTCTAGCTGTATGACTCCTAAGAAAGAGACTTTCTCTGTATGCTTTGAAAGCACCAAAATAGTGGCAATGGTACAGACTGGCTCCTTTTATCTGAAGCTTTGTGGCTCCCTCATACTGCTTAGGCTTTATTATCAGCACAAAGGCTGTGTTCTGCTGATGTTAGGAGCTGTGGCTGACGCACACCTCTTCCAGTAAACTTTCCCGGTATTGGTTTTAACAGCTGTTGATGGCTCTTCTCACTTAGGTGTGACTCACTCTCACCTCATTTATATCCCCAGGAAGGAAAGCTGAGAGATGACTGGGGACAAAGGGAAATAATTTGATCTCGAAAGGCACAGGGAAGCTTGGTGAGGCAGGAGTATTTATTCACATGTATTGAATCTTGCTGCCTAATCAGTGCATAGTTTGTTGTGCAGTACGAAAGGTCTTGCTTACTCTTTGCTATTTCCAGGTTTATTTGTTTGCTTGTTGTCATATGGAATACTGAACAGATCCAGCTGCTGCTGTTAGAAGGAGAAGCCTGTCTACCAAGAGGGGTCTGTAATGTTTTCCTTTACTTGGAGATTTTTTGAATGCTAAATTGCCTGTGTGTATTCTTCATAATGTATCATATGCAAATATTCTTCAGGAATTGATACTACCACTTCAGACAGTCAATATTTTCTATGTAAGAACTGTACGTTTCCTATACTGCCAAGAATGTATATATATATCTATGAAGACTTAAGATTGTATCTTTTTGAGCAAGCCTCTTTCTTCAGCCATCTGAAACTTTCCTCCTGTTTCTCAAGTTCTCTGCTAATTTATTAGATACTTGTGTTATATTGTGTACTTTTTTGTATCAGCTGTATTGCTGTATTTCTCCTTTCTCTCATTAAAACCTGTTCTTCTCATCTTTCTGCTGTGCTGCTTCATATTGGAAATAGTCACACCGTATCAGGTAACCTGGTCTGGTGTAATGGGTCTGCCTGAGATGGAGCCAGACCAGTCCTAAAAAGCCAGTCATTCAGACTTCTATTATGTTGCTCCACTGGTCCCCACATGTAATCAGTTTTACTGTATTAAGCTTCCCTAGGGTTATTTTGCAGCATAGTCCATACTGTTCTAAGATAGTGAAGAAGAAACCTAGAATGGGATACCCGTGGTATAAACAAATGGAAAAAACGCAAAAAACGTACTGAGAGATGAAGTCCATAAGTCTCACAGACATTTGTTTCTGCTGACATATGCTAAGACACCTGTGGTCTTCCTGAGTGAAGCAAGTTTTGAGGAGAGGTTTGGAAGAGGAATCTATGAGCACCTGATTGCTAGAAATGTGGCCTTCAACTTAAGTCAGTCAGTTCTCTGTGCTGTCTCCACACTTAACTCATCTTCCAGTTAGATGAAAAGAAAAAAATGAGTGCAGGGTAGGACCTGTTTGCTTACTTCCATTAGACAAATAGCTGATTTACAAACAAGAAAATGCCATCTCCCAGGATATCACTCCATGAACAGATAGAGAAATTATAGTGCTTCTCTTATCCTCCCAGTAAAAAGCAAGATTTTCAATGCTTCAACTGATGCTAATCCCCATTTAGCAGTGCAGGATCTTCCTTGACCTACAGCCATACTCTCAATAGTACCTGTTCCATGGCATGGTGTGCAGGAGGAAAGAGTTCAAAAGTCCATTACAGTGGACCCAAGGTATTGAAATAAGGTGAACCGAACATGCATGTACACCTCTGTGTTAAGTATTGGACAGTTTTTGAGGTTAGGAGATCAGCTGGCAAGAGGGGAAATAGCAGGAGCATCCGCTCTTGGAGAATCTACTGTTTCATCTGTAAGGATGAAACACTTAAGGATTAAATTAATCATATCTTTAGCACCACCTATATAATTAAAGCAGTGTATATGGAAATAGCTATGTCACCTAGCCTTGGTTTTCTCTCAGACTCTTCATCACCCTCTTCTTCATTAAGACTGCCTTTGTGCCCCCGGTTGCACTGGCTCATGTGCTCACAGCCTGTGTGTGAAAGAACCCTGTGGGTTGTCCCAGTGGTAGCATTTAAGGATTTCATGGCATGGTGCGGTGCTCGCAAGGAGCAGAAACACACATGTGGAATAACCATGCCAGCTCTGACCACATGTGATGTTGGATATACTGGATTTAGGTTAGGCAAATGCCCTGCATTTGTGACTGCGTGCATTTGCTTCTAAAGTTGCATTTAGGGATGATGCCACAGTGGGAAATATTTCAGAAAATTCTAGTGTAGAGAAGAACCAGCACAGGGAATTCCACAGGCCAGTGCAGCCTTTCCAGTCACTCAGAGAAGCATTGGAAAAATACCCAGCCTAAAGCTATTCTGTCCTGCCTTCAATCAAGAAAGCTCGCCACTGATTTGGAGGGAAAGCACGGTAGGCCAGTAATTAATGCATTTGCAAATGCTACTGTTAATTACCTGTTACATTTAATCCCTAACTTCTCTACTACTCCAGTAATTGTTTTGTGTACACATGTGAAGTGGCAAGCTTCCTTCAGAGAAGAATGGACCTCAATTATAATATCTGCTGTTGTTCAATATAAATGGAATACATTGTTCTGTTAAGCTAAAAAGAAATACAAGAAAGGAACAGACTTTGCCTGACCTGACAAAGCTAACTAAGAGCAGCTCAGCAAAAGGCTGCACACTTCATTTTGGGCTATATTCTGTCGTCTTCTTTCCTGTCGCTGCTGTCAACTGCTTCTCAGCTATTAACAGTAGTTTAATAGATCATCATGATCATCATCACACCCTGCAAGAGGTATTGGTTAAGTCAGTAGTGGAAAGCAGTGGCCTTTGCATTCATACCAGGCGCTCTGAAGTTCTGGTTTGATTACTGGTTTGCAGCACCCACCACTAAATTAAAAATAATTATACGGTTCCCAAAAGCTGTGTAATAAATGTATTGCAAAAGTTGCAGTTATTTCCCCTTTCTGCCCGTCTTTGTTTCTGCTTTGGAAACTTCTACGAGACAGCTACTGCATTGCAGCGTGTGCTTTAGCTCCTGGGATTGTGCCCTCTGTGAGCTGCATGCTCAGTATGGAGCTGGGAAGTATTTGACCATCTGCTGCTATTTCTCCAGGTTATGCTTCTAAAGCTTCCCTGCAACTATTAATTAAATGAAGAAGCTGGTTGCCAGAAGACACCTGACTAAAGTAATTGGTCCTTTTATTGCAATTAATTTTTTATGGATAGTGCCAAAATGTAAATATAACAGCGCATAGAACAAGTTAAGTCTTAGTCAGACATACACAAAAGAAATGGGGGACGTGCCCAGGACCTTCACCTCTGTTTTCTTATTTCCTCCTTGCCAGTAACTGCCGGTAGAGATTCTGTAGCTCAGCAGGTAGGGTTAGACAGTCCTAACTATTGAATGGGACAGGAAGGAATATACAAAATGGAGAACTTGTAAACACACCAAAAAGGAGCAAATGCTTTGATATTGAGACTGCTGTACTTGCTGCTCTGAGTCACAGTGCTTTATATTTAAGAAACTGAACACAGAAGCCAAAGATCTCAGAATGAAGCGATTAAAAGCCGTAATGATGGAAAGTAAAATACCTGAACTTGAAATCACTTGGAAGACAGTAACCCATGCGATAATCACTCCTCGTCTGAGCTATTTGTTTTTGAAGGTCTTTAGTTGACTTGCTGTACCCATTGAAAATATAGTTGGCAAAGAGTAGCTTTCCTTGAAGGTACATCTGCCAAAGAAGAGAACAAAAAAGAAACATGCAGAATTAGCAAGAGAAACCTCTTATTCTAAATGAAGATAACAGGTTGAGAAACAAAAAACGTTCATAGGTAGCCTGACTTACAACTTCATTACGGCTTATGGCTTGCACTTTTCATAACTTTGTTATATGAAACATTTTATTTCATTTAAGAAATTAAAAAATAAAACTTGTATTTTTCTACTCCCTTCAAGATTTCAACACAGAGCACACTGGAGCATATAAAACAGCACTTTGCATGCCACTTCATGGACTACCAAAATCCATCACCATCCATCCGGTAATATTTCAGTTTAGGTATGGCATAACATGACATAGTTGAAGATGAACACAGACAAATACATTAGGCTTAGGAAAAAAACAGCTGTTTGGGTTTTCTCTTTTGCATATGTTAATATTTTTCTTTGATTTTTTTTGTTTTGTTTTTTTACTAAGAAGAAGTATGGTATCCTACTTCTAAACTGTTATAAGGAGCAGTGGACTTTCCTGTTTAAATACTATATTTTATTGGAAACAGTTTTCTAGAGAAGAATGGTGACCAAGATCATTTCACAAATGATTGTAAACCTACAGGAATTAACTAGGCCTGATGTTCAAATCAGTAAGATTCAAAATGTGGGCAAAATCTGAAACTTTAGCAATTTCCTCTCCCTGGAAATGTAAACCAGGACACTAAAGCTAATTCAGAGCCGTTCAGAAGATCCAGAAACATTTTCTTCCAACTCTATTTCCACAGTTTTGAACTTGGTTTTGATTCTGCAGTATTTTTCATGATGTCTCAATCATTTGCATGATTCCTGAAGCTGGCATTTGTAGATTACTATCTTATCATGACATGCTCAACAAAACAGAGGAGTTAAAAGCCAAGTTCTGTTTTGTGCTAGAACTTAGAATTCTTAAACAAGTCAGATGA
Organism: Phalacrocorax carbo; assembly: GCF_963921805.1. Classification (NCBI taxonomy): domain Eukaryota; kingdom Metazoa; phylum Chordata; class Aves; order Suliformes; family Phalacrocoracidae; genus Phalacrocorax; species Phalacrocorax carbo. The sequence goes on from NC_087513.1 coordinate 51,160,193, forward strand.
ATGATGCATTTTGTATTAAGATCTAAACAACCGGAAGGAGGCGGCCTTCTTGATTTTTAGAGTATTTCTATTGGTTTTGGATCAGTTTGTTGGGTTGGGCCTTTTGGTTTTAATGTCCCCAGACTCCAAATTACCAGAGCAAGTTCAAGAAAAGATAAATACTTTTTCAACATGTTGCAAAGACTGTTCCACACAGTTCTAACATATGGATGATCTCAGAATTAGGACCCAAAGAAAAGCTTGTTGAAATATTAGATAGAATGAAGGTGAGAGCATCAGCCTTTTCTCAGTTGGTAAAGAAACAGTGACATAGTTGGGCCAGATTCTCACTGACAGGAAGGCCTGCGTCATTGTTCTGGCAGTGTAAAGGAGCCTTTGTTTAAGTGAAAATTGACTTCACTGAATTTAAAACTATAAGAATCATTTAAGCTGATGTACTATCCAACGCTGCTTGTGTTGTGGGATGTCCCCAGTGTTCCACAATTGGAAACATCTGGCTTATTTCATGGAAGCTCTCAGCATGCAGGACTCCAAGTCTAGGCTCTTTGAATACTTCAGGGTAATGCATATTCAAGTAACAATGGATGTATTCACTAGCAGGAAATCCAGAGGGCCGCTGAATTGTCTTCGTCTGACACTCGCACCAATATGTATTCATCTGTAGTATAACCAGTAATGAACATGATGTAGAACTCTGCTTTTACTTGTGGCTAACTGAGAGGGGGGAAAAAACATTTTACATCAAGTGTTTTTCAGTTTTATAGGCAAAATATTTTATGATAGCACTGTTTTACTCAACTCCAAGACATTTTTCTTTCAGTCAAGTAGCTTGTCCCATTACTATGAAAAGCTCTATTTACCTGAGCATGAGAGGAGCACTTGCAGCAGTGCAGATCTGAAAGTGATGAACAGTTTAATACATGCTACGCTATGACACAGGTCCTCATTTCTCCGCTCCCTTCCTTAAATCCAGTGTTGTGAGCAGTGTCAGCATCATAACAAAGGGAATCCTGTAAGCTCTCCTTGGGGTACAGTTTTGAGTGTGTGCCCGCAGGTGGATATGACAGTAACATTTGGCCTCAGCTGCTGACCCTCTGTGGGTCATGTCTGTGGCAATATGTACCCTGTGTGCCTGTGTGCTTTCCCCTGAGGCAAACTCTCTGCATTCATTTGTTCTGACTTTCCTGAATCTCGATTTTTCTATTCTCATTTCAGTTTCTTCCTTGTACTTTACCTGTACGTACGTTTCTTTCCCTGCTGCTTACTTTTTCTCTAATCAGTGCCTCATCTTGCTTCCCATAACCGGTCTTACCTCCCCTTCCCTATTGTATTCCTCATGACACAGATCCTTCTGATCCGACGTCCAGTCTCTCATGCTTCTCCTCTGTTATTGTTCTCCCTCAACTCTGCACGTTCTTTCCTTGCTTATGGTGGGAGCAGAGAGAACAAGAGAAGGAACCTCCAGCCCAGCTTACTGCCTCTGCTCCATAGGCCAGGAATTTGTGCTTTGCTTTGGTCACCACTCCCTGGCCTGTTGTAGCCTATGGGTTCCCCGTACAGATAACCTGAATTAGCTTTCTCTTGCTCCTGCAAGCCCTTACGTTGTTCAATTTAAGTGCCTTTCACTACCACGTTGATGAGGAAGCAACACACAACACTCCTCTCCTGTTGGCTCTGTTTAACCACTGGCATTGTCCTACTGCCAAAACGTGGTGGCATGCGTACCAGTTTTGTTATTTCGTTTAGAGCTCTGACTCTGTTTCATTGTGGCTGATGATGAAAACTGTAACAAGCAGATAGGGAAGGAACCTTTTGCCACTGCAGGATTGCCGACAGAATGCTTTGAAACCTATTCTGCTACACGTGTTCTGTAATTTTACAAAATGAAGAGGCTGATAGAGGGGGTAGATAAATCTATTCCAAGGATGATCCAATGCATTAATACACAATGCGTTGAAACTTTCCTAAGTGAATATAAACGAGAAGGCTGCCTCTGGCAATCGCCATCACTGTCAGAGGAATGTAGCCCTTTCCATTACAATTCACCTGGTTGATTCTGTAACATTATGACATGGAGCAATTTCATTATTCCTTCCACCACAAGCAATTTATTTGTGCCTTCAAGCATAAAATTCAAGTATGCTTGAGATTTGCTTTGCTTGCATAATACATAAATGTTACCAGTCAGAGTTTTCCAGTGTTTTTCAAATTCCTGTCACCCTCATTATGGCCTTCTGTAGCATGTGACTTTCACAGGCTGGCATTTTATGGCACGAGTAAGACTTTTACCTTCTACAGGGTATCTTTCTGGCTTGGTTCATTCCTAAAACACCAGGAATTTATAGAATACGAAGATTCATTAACAAGCAGCTCTGAAGGTCAGCTTCTCTCAGTAAGTATAAACTGGCACAGCAAAGCTCTTTTACCCCTACTGGGGTAAATTTAATCCAGGGTGTTTTAAAACCCAAGTCTTTAGTGAAAGAGCCAAGAGATAAATTTGGATGGTGGCATTTTGGAGTGGGGGGAGGTCCTTTCTCCTCTCACAGCTAAACATAGTTCTGGCAAATGGCCTCAGACTGAAATTCTTGAGGGAGTCATAATAAGCAAGCCAGGGCAAAGAGGAATGTTTTTTTCTCCCTGACTAATTCTCCCACATAAAAAGGTGAAAGGTCAAAGATGAACTTTAATACTAATGAAATTCTGAACTTTCAGAGCAGTAATATGTCAGAACATTTAAAAAAAAAAAAGTCAATAAAAATTGTTTTATTATTGGCAACAGTAGGTTGGTTTTATGAGCATATATATCTCTGTCCTGATTCCTTTTAACCTTTGGGAGAAGGGGAAGTTTTAGATATTAAGCACAGACATTAAGCAATCCACAGTAGGGGTTTGGGGAGTTCAGCCCATACTTTTCCCCTTATGTGCCCTTCTGCATCTTTCCAGCTGACTGAAGGAGTAAAATGGGACTGTCTTCAAGTTACCACAAGTTCTCTTTCCCTGGCTTTTTTGACCGAGACGGTCATTCTCGAGGTTAATTTCCTTCTTCCTTCTATCTAGGAATATTTCATGCAGTTTAGCAAACTTCACATGTTCTTATTATACAAGCAACTCTGTTGATCCAAACCACCCCTGAGAGAAGGAACTTGACAAATTCAAGTGGATATGTGCATGTGCATTCAGATGTTCAGGACAAAAGATTTGCTCACTCTGAAGTTCATTTAAATTTAATCACCAGAGTTGAAACACATTTAATGAAAGCTTTGTCATCTCTTTGGGTTTTGCAGTACCATCCTTCCTGAGTTGGTAATGTACAAACAAGATGGCTGAGCTGTCCTTTTCAGGTTATAGATTACCTCTGCTGATGCTGACATACAACTTTTAATCATTGGGGGGGTGTGCAAATAGGAATTTAACCTATTAAATACAAGGTATAACTTGTAAGCTCAGCAGTGCTGGAGCGGCCAAATGCGTATCAACAAGCAAGAATCTGCAGGAAAGCAAGGGGAATGACCAGAGTTCCAGCAAACATGACCTGCAAAGAAAGGCTGCATAACCTGTGCTTGTTTAGTATACGGGCATGAAGACTGAGTGTGGGAGTATAGCTACAGGAGGCAGAAGGGATGTAAAAGTATGACCTGCTACAGAAAGAAAGAGAACTGTCTGTTTTCCATGTCTGTGATAAACGGAGCAAGAAATAATGGGCTTTAACTACAGGAAGAAAAATTAAATATGAAAAGTGGTCAAGCAATTTGAGTATAAAGCATTCGGATATATTTTTGTAAGGATATTATGGCTTCTCTATCACTGCGTCTCTATGAACAGGTTAAGCAGCAAGCATGAAATTCACCTCACCTACAGCTGAATACCTTGCGAGTGAAACAGGCATTTCCAGTATATGATTCATTTGACCCACTTCCATTATACATTGGAAGGAGATGAAATGCACTGTGGAAGTGCCTGTTTCTCTTAAGGAGCTGTGAAAGACTCTAGAAACCCAACTGAGGTCTAAAGGTCTGCTTTGTAGATGTCTACAGCTCTGTCAGGACTGTACCATCTCCTGTGTCGGTCATAGCACTGACGCAGTTGATTTTGTACTGGTGAAAAAGGCGAGGCTAGATGATCTCTTCAGGTTGAAATGAACTGCCATTGCAGAAGGGCTGCCTAACTAAAGCACTAACTGAAACAGAAGTTGCCTCTTCAGGAGGATGACAGTAACAAAAATTTGATGTTATTTGATGGCTGCTTGGCTGAATAATTTGGAATGTGATAATGAAGAATTTAATTGTTAATAAGCAAACAATTACATTATCACCACACAATGGGAAAACTGGCTGCCTTAGTCAGTCAAAGAAGTCAAGAGTAGAAGAAGCATAAAGACTGATTACCCTGTAAATTCCTGACTGTGGCCTTTCCAGAATAGCTTTTGTGAAACAGAAAACTATACAAACAGTTGCTGGGTGTGTTGTTAGGTTCTGTGTATAAATAGAGGATTCCATATCTGGGGCTCATTTCATAAGCATTATTTTTACTGGAGAAAAATTACTGAAAACATTGTCAACTTGATTATTTGCAGAAGAAAATGGCAGAATAAACTTTAAATTATATTCCCAGAAGACTTCCATTCAACTCTTGAATCCAGAGAAGTCCAAACTCACTGAATGGCCTGATATAGCATGACTTCCTTCCACGCTGTTGATAAGCTGCAGCATCAGCTTGAAGCATTCAGCCTGTATCATAATAAGTGCACTTAAGACACTGGCAGGCTTTAGCTGGCTGCAAGGGAAATGCAATCATAGAACCCAGCCTTCCTTTAAAAAATTTTGGATCTTGAGATCAGCTGGAATGAAATTGATGTTATTCTCTCTCACCTTTTTCAGGGCATTACTCTATTTTTCAAAGGAGAAGAACCGTGAAAACCTAATCTGTGATGTTTCTCTTGACTTGTTTAGCTGAGTTTAGCTTGACTTGTACAACCAGTTACAAATGTGTACTGCCCCTTATCACCATGCTATCTCAATATTTCCAACCTGTAGTCATCTCGGAAGGGCAATAAAAAAAGCCACTAGTGGATTTAATGACATCTTTGTTACATTTCCCATCTCAAACCTACATGCTAGAATGCTGACTGGGGATGGGGAAGTATGGGATAGGTTAAAGTCAGGCTGTGGTTTCACCGGACCTTTTCTGGAAGTCTTGTGCATATTCACATCTTGGGGGAAAAACAAGGATTCTTCTGCTCTTCATCCTAGGCCTTAATCTATGCTTGGATGGCCGATTTCTCCACAGATGTCTGCTTAGTGTATGAGTTTCACTTCTGGCAAACGCAGCAGGTGTTACTGAGGGCAAGATTTGTCCCATTCTTGCTTTGTTTCATTTTTAGTTTTCCTCTTCTAGCTTCCTCACACATTTGGGGGACTTCTGTCTGTGTTTCACACTTAGCAGAAGGTTACTAATGGCACAAGCCAGGCACGCTGCAGCTTCCTGGAGAGGCCAGTTACCTTTGTTGTTGTTTGGGATAAACAGAGGATCTGGAATAATGGATTCAAATCTAAAGCTGCTGCTTTCCATCTGTGACTACGTGGCCACACTGCAAGCGAATGCTAAGTGACCGTAAGTAACTTTCACAGCTCATGTTGCATTCTTTGAGTGCAGGAACACATTTCCAGACCGATGGATCTCATTTTGACCTCAAGTCGCCTTCTCCTCTCCATTGCATCACACTGTCAGTCTCACACGCTTCAGAAATTGGAAAACACAACCTTTTAAGAGTTGTGCTGCAAGGATGGGCTCAGGTAGTCACACCCAGAGAAAACTATAAATCCAGGAATGTAATCATTTGATGCCAGTTTCCCTCAGCTAGCTCTCAGAGTATTTAACCATCACTCCATGTAGTACAGCACTGATGGATGAAAGCAAGTATATTGGTTTAAGTTCATTTTCAAACTGGAACTGCAGTATGTGCATGTATGTAAGGACACCATGCTTTATTATTGTTAGGTTCATATGTTTGTTATCCTAGTAATTTCTTAACAAATAATGTATGATTATAAATTTGTAAACTACACAGAAAAGGCATCTACTTTGTAAAAAAGACGAATGAAAATCCTATGGGAAAGAAAACAGCAGGAATGTTTGGTGGTTGGTGGTTGGTTTTTCTAACTTAGCATAAACAATGCTTTTGAAAAGCCACTTCTTCCAAATGAAATAAAATTAAAACTTTGGTTTCCTTCTGCCTCCTGCCCCTCAAACACACAATTCCCTAACATTTTGAAGGCACAGGAATTAAGTCCTGGCTGAAGATCTTTAGATGGAGGGCAGGGGGAGTGAGGGGGATTGTCCGTATGGCAGGAAGTACACGCCACGATCAGAGAAAAGCAACTGCCCCTGGGAGCAACAGCATTATTGTAATGCTTCTGTAAAACCATTTCCTTCAGGCATCCAAAAGACTATATAGAAAGCTGTCCGAAAGCAAATGTTTAATATCATACAACATTTCCTTCTTGCCTAATACATTCATTAAAACTTGAACCTAATTCTTTTTATTTGAAGCCATGAATTCCTTCTTTGAAACTCACTTGTATTTATTTAGCTGAACAATAGTTATTTCAGTAGGAAATTAAGGATGGACTGTGTCCTGAGTGTACTAAGGGTAGCCTTTTGATTCATTAGACACAGAGGTTTCATTCTGAAGTTTTTTTTCCTGATCATCTGAGGAAATTGCTGAGGACTAGAGGAAATGAGTTAGCTGCCTCCAGAAGAAAGCATGTAAAATTAAGTTAATTTTTAATCTTACTTTTACAGTTTGAGAGAGACATTCCCCTCCTGGGAACATTAATTTTGCTTTATTGAAGCTTTACAAATTAGAATATATAGAAAATTGTTTGACATATGTAGCTGAGGATGATTTCAGAGGCAAAGAACCTTCTTCTTACGAACTCTGTGCATTCCGCCCCCCAATCCTTTTATTAAAGTTTTACCCAAATTAATGCAAGAACCTTACACATACTGGTGCAAAAGCAGTTGTGTAGGATTATACCAAAGGCTCATCTAACCAACCCATCCAGTATCCTGTCCCTGTGAGTGGCTGGTAGCTGGGGAAGGAGTAGAAGAGCATTTATAAGAAAATCCTATTCTTTGTGACCCGTAGCAGCCATAAGCAGTTAACAATTCAGGGATTTCCTCAACCAAAAGCTTTGTCTGGGCCATAAAGTTTGATAGCTGCCGATGGAGCTAACCTTCAGGAATGTATCTAATTCCATTTTGAACACACTTATGCTTTTGGCCTCCACAACATCCTGTGGCAAAGAGGTCCACAATTTAATGATGTGCTGTGAGAAAAAGAACTTCCTTTTGTTTTAAATCTGCTGCTTATCTCTTCACTGGTGCCTGATCATTCCTGTGTTTTAAGAAACAATGAATAATTATTTCTTATTCCTCTGCCACACCATTTTTGCTTTTTAAAGCTTTCTTGCATCTCATCTTAGTCTCTTTTGTAAGCTACCCTATTTAGTCCTTCCTCATGCAAACAGCCATTCCACATTATGTCCTTTTTTCAGATGTGGCAAAGACAGTCACATGCTGCATACCAGAATTTCAAGAATGTTTTATTTACACTTTAACTAACATTCTGCTTGCATTATGTCCGTTGCAGAGCACTGATCAGAACTTTTCAGGGATATGTCAATGAATGAGTCTTAGATCTCTTACTTCAGTGTAAAGAGCTATTGCGTCCATCTTTGCATCTGTAGAAATAATTACAATTCTTCTCCCCCATGAAAATTAATCTGCACTTATTAGGAGTGATTTTCATTCACCAACTGAAAATCAGTTACTGAGTGTTGCACAATCCTTCTGGAGCTCTCTGTGATCTGCTTTGAACATCCAAGACAGTCAGGTGTGACCTGGAATTTTGTCATCTCTGACACGTGACTGATTTTTCAGAACTACAAGAAAAAAAGTTGTATTCTACCCTAAATGTAGTGATGTTATTCTTAATGATTATTACTTCTAAACTGCAGTCAGGCCAGTGCCACTTCTTCAGCAGAGGTCGTGCTGTTGTCCAACAGGAAAGAACCACAGCCTATTTTATGTTCCAGAACTTCTGAATATTCTTTATTGTTTTGCTTTTGAGCCGCTCTGGAAATGACTATATACAATGCTGTGACCCTTTCCAATTTGTGACTTCTGGTAGAGTTGCATTTGACAGCTTATCTTTCTCCTGATCTTTGCAAGTCACCTCTGTATGCAGATAACATTAGGACAGCTGGAGCTGCTACCTCTGGCAGGATTCCTTAGTGTCCCGTGGTCCGTAGAGAACGCTTGTATCCTCCATTATGGCTTTGGTCAAGCCTTGTCCTTCAAAGCCAGGCCTGTGAAACTCTTCTGAATTGCTACTGCTCCTGTCGGTAGGTTAAACTCTTCTGACTGAGCATGGTAACAGCTGGATGAGTCTGACTGGGAATTGCTTGCGGATGGGTTGAATACCTCTCTGGAAGCAGCAAAGAAGGCTCTATCTTTATAGAATGTTCACTGTATCATTTGAAAGGTCATAGGGGTTGTAACCAGGTGAAATAGGTTCATACCTTTGAGATCTTTTGTTTGCTTGGACTGATTATTTGCCAGCTGAGAGACATTAGAAGTATTGATAGAAGGGACTATTAACACATTCCTTCTACAAACTCCATTCTTCCTTAAACAATGGTTCGTTTCTTGTTCAAGCAAAAGAACTAGCCACCTTGCCTTTACCATTCAGTTTTTTAAAATAGTAATTAAGACCATGCTGACAGGCTAATTAGGTTTCAGGTTTACTCCTTACACATCTTTCGTACCTATCTGTCTGTATCTAGGTACTGAGACTGAGCTTGTGCTGGTGGCTAATCTTTGTAGCAGTGAATTACAGGTGAAGTAAAAAAAAAATCCAAACCAAAACAAACCAAATGCTGCACCTATACCATAGAATGTCTTTAAATGATTTTTAAAACAATAGTAGTTTATGAGCTGTTCTAAGGATTAATCAGTGCCTCAGCCACAAAAATTTGCTTGTTATCCTGATTTTTCTTTCACGAATAGTAAATAATTTCCACATGGGAATGCAAAAAGGTAACACGGAACAGAATCAAACTGCACCTCTGTAACTGGTTACCTGAGTTCCTCGGAGCCGTTAACAATCATTTTCTTCAGTTGTGGGTCATTCACACTAAAGCATGTCATCTTCATCTTTTTCTACAACAGGCCCTCAGTTCATTGTGTATTTTACAAAGTATCTTCCCACTTTGTCTCCTTCAGCTTTGTAAACTACATGTAGTAGGTTTGGAAGAAGTTTTGGTTTTTCTGCATTTTCTTTTTCCTATTTATTAAACCACTTTGCCACCAGAGAGGAAAGAAAATGTTCTTAATATTACCAGGAAAAAAGAAGCTGTGTGGTTAAGAATTTAATCTTCAGACATGTGTTCTGTGGTACTGTACACAGCTAAGCAATGTCAGATAGGCTGCTGGTGTCACCCAGTGGACAGAGAAGCTGATCACAGAGAGGTGTCATGTAGAGTTTTTCTTTCTGCAGGAATAGCTCGTTCCTGACAGCCTTAATTTTACAGTAGTTAAGATGAGACAATATTTGAAAGGTACTCTGTTCTAATGCCATGGCCACCTCTAAAAATGTACAGAGCAAACACAGGAAGCAGTACTTGTTCCTCACCATTATTAGGAAGTAGGCAAAGAATAACCAAACAATAATTAGCGGGTGCTCTCTCATGGTGGGATAAAGTAACTAAAATATCCAAGGAAAACTGTGCCGGTGTTCATGGAAAGATGTGAGGATTATTAAAATCCAATTATAATGCAATTCTGTGCGATGCAAAACAAGATTGCATTTTCTTAGCCTAATAACAGCTTGCAACAGAGGTGAACACCTTGTCAACAGAAGTGAACAAGACCTGGAGAATCGTCTCATCGCAGTGTTACAACAATAATGTATTTCAAAACATGCAGTGTATGCTTTGCATGCAAAACTTCAATAGAATAAACCACCTATGAATTAATCTCTTACAAGAAATTCTAATGTTTCCAAACCACTTATGAAAATTAATCAAGTACTTAAAAATAACTTCAGTGCACGTTTCATCTTAGACCTTTTACTGGTTTGCAAAGAGTACTTCTCAGAATGTTGGAAAACAGAAGGTGGTTGTTCTTCTTTTTTTAAAGACTGAAACATGCTGTTGTGTGATGTGCTTCAAGACTTTGCTACAGATGAAGCAGAAATGGGGCTAAGTGCCTATAGATGGCTAGATCTAACCTACAAAGTCCAAAGGAAGAAACCGTGTTCTTTTTCTAATGGTGTGGCAACTAGCATCTGCTTCTTGCCCTTTGCAGGTGAAATGAGAATGACCTGATGCATTGTCTATCCTGATCTGCTAATAGATAAAGAAGAGCTGGGGCTGCTGGGACAACAGCTGGTACTCCTGAAGAAGGAAGATTAGCATTCCACTCTCCTCATGGCCCAAATACTCATGATGTGGCAGTCCCAAAGCCACTCATTTGTAACCCAATCACAGTAATAACATTAAAAGTTAAATAATTGACTGTAATGGTTTTAACATACCAAAAACATGCCAGGAGCTACATTATGTCTCTTTTTCAATAAGGAACCCTTACGATCTGTAAATGCATCTGCAGAAGTGATGTCATATCTGAGGAGGCGAAAGGAATCCAGACAACCCTGAAGCAAAAAAGGAAGCACAATTGTATAATCAAGTAGGTGGAAAATTTTGTCTGACCAATTAAACTGGTAACATTCTTTCTAAACAAGTCGTTATGATTTCAGCTGAATTATCTTTCTCTTTCAGGCAGGGTAGCAATGGTTCTTTACACTCTAAGTTTGATGACAGAGGCTTTTATATTTCTCAGTTGCTCTTTGCAGGTGTATTTCTCTCGTCTTAAAAGAAACAGCTCCTCTGATTTATAAAACTAGACTTCATAGCTGCAAGAACAGAGGTGGTAGCTAATCACTGTGCAACCTCCTTATGGATTTGTCATAATCCTCTGGAATCCTGGCATCCAAAAGTCTTGTGCTCCTGCCATTAGTGAGCAGGGGCCAAATACAGGACCACGCTGTATGGACAAGGAGGCAATACACAAGCCTTTTTTCCACTGATTTCCCAAATAAGTTTTCAGGTCAGGCTTCCTCAAATAAAGAACAATATGAAAATTTAGGTCTGAAAACACCCTTACTTTCTTCCCCTTCTCTTTACACACAATGTAGAAATTTAATTAATATTTAGCCTCTGCTTCTTGGACTAAAAATCCTGTTGGTGATGAAATGCACGGGCGTTTTCCCAAAGACTTCATGAGGGCCAGAAGTTGTCCCCTTATATGCTAACTTTTTCAAATGCAAATCAGAAATGATAGTTGCTATGTGACCAATTTCTCACGGAATGGATAAATGAGACAGAGAGAAAGAAGTAATTTTAATCATAGAATCATTAAGGTTGGAAAACACCTTTAGGATCATCAAGTCCAACCACCAATCCAACACCCACAGGCCTCCTAAACCATGCCCTGAAGTGCCGCGTCTACATGTTTTTTGAACACCTCCACGGATGATGACTCTACCACCTCCCTGGGCAGCCTGTTCCAATGCCTGACCACTCTTTCAGTAAAGAAGTTTTTCCCAATAGCCAATCTAAACCTGCCCTGATGCAGCTTGAGGCCATTTCTTCTCGTTCTATCGCTAGTAATTTGGGAGAAGAGACCAACACCCACCTCACTACAACCTCCTTTCAGGTAGTTGTAAAGAGCGATAAGGTCTCCCCTCAGCCTCCTCTTCTCCAGCTCCCTCAGCCCCTCCTCATGAAGCTTGCTCCATACCCTTCAGCAGCTTTGTTGCCCTTCTCTGGACATGCTCCAGCAACTTGATGTCCTTTTTGCAGTGAGGGGCCCAAAACTGAACACAGTATTCAAGGTGCGGCCTCACCAGGGCCGAGTACAGGGGCACGATCACTTCCCTACTTCTGCTGGCCACGCTGTTCCTGATACAAGCCAGGATGCTGTTGGCCTATTTGGCCACCTGGGTACCCTGCTGGCTCACGTTCAGCCACCTGTCGACCAGCACCCCCAGGTCCTTCTCTGCTGGGCAGCTTTCCAGCCATTCTTCCCCAAGCCTGTAGCATTGCATGGGGTTGTTAATGTCTTAATTGGTACTGAAGCTATGCTATGCAGGCTCAAATCCTCTTAACATCTTAATTTCAGTGCAGCTCCAGTAATGTCTAGTAAAAAGTGGAAGGCTCTGAGTACAGGAGTCACTGATGTTTACTGTTGTACCCACTATGTCAAGTGATAAAGATGCCTGTTGAATGTCTACTGCCACTTCCACTGTTAGCTTTACTGAGAATTTTTCAGGTAATTCTAAGAACAGACAATGCCTGGGGGCCACTGAAGCAGAAAACTTTCTTTGTTTTAAAGTCTTTATCGTATCACCGATCCTTTGCTTTTTTGCCCTTCCAAAATTTAACTTACTCATATTTCCAGTCCTTCTAAATACAGACTTACACAACGATACTTTCTATTGTGCATTTTCTTAGTGCTTGGCTATGTGAACGTGAGGATAGGCTCTTCTATTAAACCATTGCTCAGTAACTTTGTACTGTAAGGAAAATGAGCTGGTTTGAAATTTTCTAACAGCATGCTTCTGTGTGGAATTTTTTTCATTCATATTTACTAGAAAGTGCTGATTCCTGGAAGCCAAAATGTTTCAGGAAAAAAAGATATTTTGTCACACTGCTATCAAATCATACATTTATGCTCAACTGACGCAATAGGCTGTTGTGGTTACTAATCCTTGGGGCCTGCAATGCCACAGTAGCCACACACACCTACACACAGCCTCAGGGTTTCCTGGTACTGTGCCACAGAGCTAGAAAGCCCATCAAAACTCAGTTCTAGAAATTTTTAATCAAGACTTGAGGTCCTTGCACTACATCAAGAGATTATTCAGTATTAGTCCCTCAGCTGTTCCAGAAAAAAAGACTGATGTGAGGAAATCCTCTAAGCTGGGAACTGCAATTTATGCCATCTTCAAAGATACAGATTCAAGTAATATTTAGTTTTCAGAAACAATTTGTTTTTAAATGCCTTTTTTTTGTAGGAAACTCTAGCATTTCTAGTCTTTTTTCCTACTTTGGAAGTATTTTTAGTATAGCATTTCCTGTAGAACACATATTTGGAGTTGGTGCCAGTTAGACATTTCTGGTGAGAAGGTTTCGGATATTTTAGCAACCAGGTAAACAGAAAATTATTCCAAAAAGACTTTTTACAGTTTTCATCCATGTGCTGGAAAAACTATCTACTGTCTGTTAAAACGCACCTGAGCACAAGGCATACTTCTGTTCTTGTTCTTTCTTTCATACAGCTGCTCTATCTTGTCTTCACTAGGATCCTTCTTTGTTTGTGAAGATGAGACACAGACCACTATAATCTGCTCCTTAAAGGACATCTGATTGTTAATGAGGTGATCATACTCCAGGTCAGACACGTAAGGAATCCGATGATTACTACACCTGCATGCCTTCCCTTCCTCTCCCATCATAATTCTTCGAAGCACAGCAGGACAGGCAGCCTGGGATGTGACCCACAGCTTGTCCCTGTCACAAGGAAAATATAGGGGAAAGTGTTAGGAAGTTAGACTGTCAAATAAATCAAGTATAGATTGAAGAACCATTTAAAATCATCTCTATAAATGGCAGGCTTAGGCCCAGTCATCCCCTGTTATCTGAGGCATGCGATTATCTAAATGTTTCAGGTATTTGTTAAGGTCTGATGCAATTGTGAGTGCTGTGGAGCTCCTGGTTTCCCCCAAAACACAGCCTCTGAAACCAAGCTGAGAGGAGAAAGAGGGATGTGCTTTAACCAGATGAGCTAGCCAGGCAGGCTTTGGTAGCAGCCAAGAGTAAACTTCAAAGGCTACTCCCTAATTATTTGAAGGTCTCACAAGCACCTCTTATCTCTGACAGCTGATTGTAATACACTCATTTTATACTCATGTGTATGTGCTATGTGTGTTGGTATTATTTGTCTTTCACAAGTGTGGCAAAGACTAATTCGTTTGAGAAGTCCTTTGACATTTTGTGGGGAATTCTGTAGGTTGTTCAGCCATTGAAAGCAGGCAGTAGAAGTGCCAAGTCCCAGAGCCTTATCTTCCTCTAGTGATGACATCATGTCATCAATAAGAACCTGCCACACACCTCTATGTGAACTCAACTTCCTCACAGTGAGAGCAAATCCTTAAAAGGTTTGGACCAGGGAAAAAAAAAAGATACTCTGAAAGCTGCAGGTGTCCCCTGTGGCCTTCTGAAGCTAATGGAAAGATTGTTGCTGTATTTGGGGGTGTTGGGCCAAGGCCTAAATGGCTGCGTGAAGAGAAAAGCATTAAAACAGAGAGAGCTATGAGGCACGCTGGCCTTAATTAAATGCTTGCTGGAGGTATGCTGTGCTGGTGGGAGCAGAAGGAAAAAGGAAATAAGTTTAAAATAAATGGATCAGGGAAAAGAAACCATAAGTGATCTCACAGACAGCAGGAGAATGTGCAAAATTTTGGTTTTCAGCTTCACATGTATGTAAGACAAGATTACAATTTCAGCATACTAGGAGCAATAATAAAATACTTGAGGTTTATGGGATTTTTACTTTATTAGTTGAGCTACAGACTAGTCATACGAAATTAAAAGTAGTTTGTTCCTTTAATTTTGCTCATGTTAAATTTATTAAAAAAGCATTGTTGCTATTCACCCATAGGAAAAGAATCAATAAAAGCAAACTTGCCTCAAAGACACAAGGGAACCTTGAGCCACCAAAAATACAGTGAGAAATCATGTCACCTTGTTTTCCTGCTATGAGAAACTGCAGGCACAGCATGAATGTCAGATGTGGGTTACTTAGGTTTGAAAAGTTATTACTGCTTTTGATCCGCATGCGATGCATCCTGTGCAATGGTGTAACGGCTTGGGGGCATAGGTGAACGACTTAACCATATCCAGAAATTAACTGCTAGTAAACTACTACCATCAGTGTTTACACTGGAGCCAACATTAGCCAATCTTAGCTTAGATTTAATGACACTCAGTACATTCCTTCTTTTATTTAAATTGAACTGAGTCATATGCAGCTTCTCTGATTTGGTATTTAGTAATGGATTTTGTAAAAAACAAGCCCTGTATGAGAAAATAACAGCAAGTAAGTGAAAGTTTAATGGCAAAACAAAACACACAAGCATCTTGCATTAGCAAGATGTGCCATGGATGGGTGAAGTAAGGTTTCAGAGAATTGCTAAAGATATTGCAAACCTCTTTGCTTTAATGGATTGAATAAAAAGACATTTGTCTGAGATGAGCAGATAATTTGAAATCAAATACAGACTGTCTTGTACTTGAAAAGGAACAACTTGGGAAAGATGCTGAAAACAATACTCCCTCCATTTCTGACTTCCTTTACATATTTTTAAGAAGTGAAACAAAGTAGCATAACTACAACTGTAAACAAAAGTCTTAGAAAGCAAGTCTGAAGCTCAGATTTTCTATATGGCACAACTGGCAGATGGTGACAGTTGGAAGAGCAGTGCATCAGTCAAGTGCATGACACACGGAGGTTGCATCTTCATAAATGCTGGTATAGGGAGGCATTGCTCCCAGAGTTTTTTGGATGCTACCATCACAAATGTGACTGATAATAATAAAAATATAATTATATCTACTGCAATAGTATTTAAATATTTTAATATGGGCATTTTTCCAAACCACCTCAACTGCTGCTTCATTGTTGTTGCTGCTTTTACAGTATCATACAGGCATATATGAAGGCTCTGAGGTACTGATAATAATATATCATGGCAAAAGGATGTAAATTCTTACAGTGTGGCATAAGCAAGTGACCATAAAAGAACTGTTTAGTGACGTGTGACTTGGTGGAAAAGTAGTTTTCTCATCTCCTCCCCTTGTCCCCATCATTTACCTGAGAGGATAAGAGTATGGTTCCTGCTGCATGCTGTAAGGAGGAGCCGACTGCATTCGATCTAGAAGGAGAGGAGTTTCTGACTTGGGAGCTTGGCTGTTCTTTGTCCTCTTCCCTTGTGATCTCTGCAAACCCGAGGTAATTGGGAGAGCATCTGCAGACTGAATTATGCCTTTCCTTAAGGGTCGCAGAGGAAGGTCAGACATTTTCTGAAGGCGTATGCGGTCAATTCCTGAAATACACCACCACTGCTAAAATCACTGATGAAGTAAGCCCTGATTTGGTAACTAATGGTGGTGGGTTTGTGCTTAGAAACGTAACTCATCTGCTGTGTCATCCAAACTGGAAAAATAACAATGAAAGTTAATCATAGAATTACAGAATCACAGAATGGTTGAGATTGGAAGGGGCCTCTGGAGATCATCTGGTCCAATCCCCCTGTTCAAGCAGGGCCATCTAGAGCCGATTGCCCAAGACCATGTCCAGATGGCTTTTGAATATATCCAAAGTGGGAGACTCCACAACCTGTGCCAGTGCCCAGTCACCCTCACAGTGAAAAAGTGTTTCATGTTCAGAGGGAACCTCCAGTTTTTCAGTTTGTGCACATTGCCTCTGGTCCTGTCATTGGGCACCACTGAAAAGAGCCTGGCTCCGTTCTTGATGTACCCTCCCTTCAGGTATTTACATACATTGATGAGATCCCTCTCAGCCTTCTCTTCTCCAGGCTGAACAGTCCCATCTCTCAGCCTTTCCTCATTGGAGAGACGCTGCAGTGCCTTAACCATCTTCATGGCCCTTCACTGGACCCTCTCCAGTAAATCTATGTCTCTATATTGGGGAGCCCAGAACTGGACATAGTACTGCAGGTATGGCTTTGCTACTGCTAAGTAAGGGAGAAGGATCACCTCCCTCAACCTCAACCAAGGCCAGAGTCTTAACTCAGGTGGTAGATCTTAAATCTGATCCTCACCCTTTTATACCTCCCTCTTCCTGCCCAGAACCAGTTATCTACTGTTGGATTAGGTGTAACTAATAGGCAGATTGGCAGGTTTTTCTGGTGGCTAGATTACAATCCAGAAGAAAAAAAATTATCAGTGTTGACAATGATGTTGACAAGGTAGAAGAGGAAAAATTAATACTGCCAAAGGAACATGGTGATGCTCAAGCTGTCTTCCCCATAAGAATACTCCAATATATGGAATGTATATTTTGCTAATTTAATCAGCAAAGATACAGAATTCAGGCAGTGCCAATTTTACTGAACCATGTAAACTAGAACATGTTCTTACAGCTTTCTTTTATATTATTAAGGAGGCTTTAATGTATCAAGCACTCACAGAATTATTTACATGGCATGTAATGCCCCAGCATGAGCTCTCTAAATCAATTTCATTCCATTCAAGGCTGAAATCAAGTTTATATTAGCCTTCTGCCCAGGCCTGGCTTTCATGCTGTCAGGATATATAAGAACTCACAGTGGATTACATTATCAGATAGTTCATTTAAATGTTATAGCTCATGCATATAAAGCAACAGTCTTCAAAAAAGGTTAGTAGTTAATACACACCTTTTTTTCCCCCTTTTCCAAACCTTTCTTCCTCTGTCCCCACAGTCTCATTCTAACAAAAGCTGCACTACTAGAGAAGTAGGGAATCAGAGGTCATTACCTGTCCCACGGTCCCCAGTAGTTTCCCCAGTACAGGACTGGAATCCACTGTTTGTTCAGCCCAAATGTACCTCAAGGATCTACACAGGGCATGTCTGTACTGTGCAATATACCTCATTGCAGTGATCCCTGACCAAGTCGATGTGCTTGCCTCGGTGCAGTACCACGCAGAGGTATTAGCCTGGCCCTGGGAACAGCACAGCGTGTTAACATGCTGCTATGACTGTGCTGAATGGCCCAAACCCTCTAGGGCTGATCAGTTCCAATGCAGTAGGACTCTGATGCAGCTCTGCCACT
Source organism: Phalacrocorax carbo (assembly GCF_963921805.1). Taxonomy (NCBI): domain Eukaryota; kingdom Metazoa; phylum Chordata; class Aves; order Suliformes; family Phalacrocoracidae; genus Phalacrocorax; species Phalacrocorax carbo. The sequence goes on from NC_087513.1 coordinate 51,178,152, forward strand.
GTCAGCTGGAGAGTGGGCTTCTTCAGCACTTGCCTAGCAAGTTTAATGCCATGCTTTATGGAAACACTCAGCATAAATATATCTGCTGATCTCAGAGGAATCATGTACCCCAAGTTCCTGCTCACCAGTTTGAGTAACAGGTTGCCCATTAGCCTCCTTTCTAGTTCCGTGTTCAAGCCAGCAATGTCTGAATTCTCTGACTATTTAGTCTAGTCTGGTACCTGCTGATATAGAAACAAACTCATAAAACCAGGTCTCCAACTGTTTTCTGACCATGCCTGACCTAGGGCTGTGCGATAATACCGCAGCCAGTCATCCACAATGCTCCAGATCTTCCTCTGCAAATTCCTCAGTTCTCTGGCTGCGCTGATGTCATTTATGTGGCTTACAGTTGCGTCTGGAACTTCATTTTTCATCAACAGCTCTGTCAACTTTGGCTTTAAAAAATAACAATGAATATACACGTTAAAGAACTTAATGATTCCATCTCTTGTTTAATGGTACTGACACTGGCATAACACTATTAAATGCCTCAGAGATACAAACACTTTCTGAGTACAAGTTATTGATAGAATGAGATGTAATTTAAAAAGAATTTGTTAGCCAACTCAACCATCACTGGAGAATAGCTACGTGAGTGAATCCTGCCCACTTCTAGCCTGGACAAAGGAGACTATAAACACTGAAACTGTTAGTATTTGTCTGCTTGGCTGGGCTCATGTGGCCAAAGAAGACAGCACTTTATGCTATGCAAAAAAAGAGGCATGAAGCAGATATAACTACTGGATCTTTCACTGAATCTAGAACCATTTAAATCTTTGCATTCCAAACAAACACTCTACCTTTACTTTGTTCTGAACATACATAGTAACTGTGTGATATGTGTTGTAACACTTTACAAACAATGTCATACATTAATGTATGCTTGAAAGAGCCCCTAATGACTATGGATAAGGAAAATTAACAACTAAGACAGTTAGGCCCCTCTGAAAAATACAAATGTAACCTGAAATTAATAAAAAATTAATTCCACACAGAATCTCTACTTCATACCTGAAATAAAATACTCTTAAATTGAAAATAAACATTTTTAATATTGTGCCCCTTGAGATTCTTTTGGGTTTTTTTCAGCCAGAAGGTAGCTATGGCAGGACTAGTGTGGCTTTATTTGTGTTTCCCTAATCCTTTAAATTGGAGTAGACACCAGAGAGCCCACTCTTCTCCAGAGCTATAGGATTCTCTCCAGTTAAGACTGAAGCGTATTTTTCATTCTATGCAGATTTTGGTCCTCTTAATTTCTTGCACAAATCAAAATCAGCCTAATACCTGCTCTTTACCTGCAATTTGTCAGCTTATTTACTCGCTGAAGGTTAATATAACTATTTATTTCTTTTTAACAAAATCTTAGTTTGCATGCCAAGATTCTGTGTTCTCTAAAAATGTTACAGATTCTACCATGCCACAGTGTGACTATGAATTTAAATCTACCTGAAAATAATCCTCTTTCAGATTTGCTGCTGTGAATTACATCTTCCCTAGCCCTTTCAGAAGAAACAAAGTCTCTGTGGCTAAACATATTTGAGGGCTAAAGAGACAAGAATCAGAATAATTTCCTCAGAATGAACTCTGATCTCCTCTAAATTCCTTTAATTTAATTAGTCCAAATTATCTCAGCTTTGAAGAAAATAATTTTCTTCTGGTGGGAAATATAGATGCAAGGGAAATACTAAGTGACAGGTAGTGGCAATATGTCTGGTTTTAAATATATCTGATTATACTATGCTTACTTAAGGCAGAAAGAGTTGAAAGGATTAACTGGTTTCTAAAGGTGTAGCCAGCAGCAGGATATGGATTATGTTGTCTACTTACTGTCCAGCTCCTCATAATGATGACCATGCCTAGTGCAGGAGGGCTCTTGGGGTAAAGAACCTTCATAGAGAGCATAGACTGATGTGAAAGTGGATGCTAGCAGGACTCCAAAAAGAATGGTACCAGTCTTAGAATCTACCACTCTGAGAAAGACAAATACCCAGTATGGTTTAACTGGCTTTAGTGTTCATCTCTTCTGCTATGACTCACACTTTTCATTGTGTGTCATTTAAATATGTGCTGGTTTATGAGGTTTTACTGTGCAATGTCTTTAATTATTTGGATTGCTGACAACTGAAAAAAATAGAGCTATTTTAATTGCTATAAAAGGAGATTATTTGATTTTTGGAAGAGAAAAATATTGAGAGATATTCTTGCTGACTAGAAGTGAGAAGCACTGTTTAAAATTCAGAGGAAAGATAATTTTCATTAATAAGAAATTAAGGGCAAAGTACAAAGACAAGTGCTGATTTACCTCAAAGTTTAGACTATTTTTGATGCTGGCAGTTAATCTATAATGAAATAACAGGTACAAGTATTTAAAATGCCTCTAACTACAGCTGATATTCTGATGTAAGCAAATGCCACCTTCTCATAACCATTTTCAAAAAAGTCAGACCTTTCAGAATAATTGGTTCTTTTGGACCAGTAGTGTGTAAAATGTCATAAATCTGCTTGGAGAAGGGAGGGCAATAAGATTGCAGAGTACTGTAAACATCTGGTGTGTGTTGCTGGGCTATCTCTTAATGAGTCAATGTGGAGTCTTAGAGAGTAGAGATCCATAATCAAACTGACTCAATAAAAGCCTCTGGTCATACCTTCTCAGGTTTTTACTGACAAACCCTTGTGCCAGTAGATAAGTAAAGACACAGGTTCTCTCTGCCTCAAACCTTAGCTGTCTGTCATATATTTTCTGTAATTTTTTCCAGATGGAATTTGCTGTGTCAGCTGTTTAAAGTAAAATCCTCTTGAAATCAAATTCTCCGCCTCAGTGCTGTGTCAAGGAAGGTTTTGTGTTTAAAGAAGTAGGTCTGAACTGAGAATTGGATAAACTCTAAACCTACTCAAGGGTGTGAATGAGCCAAAAGACTTATTCCTGCTATCCCAATTCTCCCTATTTCCTTGTAGACCCTGAGAGCAGTGACCCTTCCAATTCCACTAGGGAAAGATATTAAGTGAATTCCTCATGGTGCTTCATCTTCCCTAGTTCTACCTCTGAGAGAGGCTCAAATTCTCCATTATTCTGCACAGGAAGCCTTGTTGTGGTGGCATTTCAGACGGCAGTCTTACAGCGAGTCAGGAGTAGCTCTATTATTGTTATGGCCCAGCCGTTTCCAGAATTAGAAGGAATAAGGTATTGTTTCTCATCCCAGTGTTGCAGAGGGATTATAGCTTATTAAAGAGGTATTAAGAGCTTCTCAATCTTCTTTAATCAAAGAACTGCCAAACTGTAAAAATAAACTAAGGTCCACCTTACGAGATGTAGATTGAATTTTTGTTTCCAAACAAATAAAAAATGGGTTACATTTTGAATAAGTTAATTTACTACTCTTATTTTCCCTCATTTGGAATGTTTCCTTGCCCACATAAGCAGAAAGTCATGTGAGTGAGAAGTTGGGGTTTTTTATGCTAATGATGGTGATGTTAGTTGTAGTAGTTTCATGGATCATGTTCTAATACCTAAGCCTATGAGCTACACATTGTGAAACTCTCTTACGAAATGCCATTTATTAACTCCAGCAAACTTAATTTCTCAGAAGTACAGGAGTTAATCTAAATTTCTCTTAAAATCAATGAGACATGTATACATGCCTCTTATAGACCTGCAATGTGTGCTTTTACATTTTCTAGGCTAAATGCTTTCATATATAACAGGAAGAAAGAAAAAAACTCTGAACAAACAGAATTTTGTTTTTGTTTTACTTGGATCATAGATTTCTTTTGCTTTTCCAACAACTGTTTCATAACTATCTTTTTCCTGACTCCCAAATCACATTAAAAAATCCATTTTATGAACAGTGTACTTCAACCCAACTATAAGACAGCTTTTGCCACTAAGTTGTAGGGTTTTGACTGAATGATTAACCTAGATGGACAGCCAGCTCACTGCATGGAAGTGAAGATCAGAAAGATTAGGATCAGGATTTCTTGGGGCTTCATTCGGTACTCCCCACCTACAACACAATAAATTATACCTACCTCAGAATGGTCTGTCAATGCACTTAGTATTCTGCCTGGTGGACCAGAGGATTCTAAATAAATTACAGGTAATATTTTACCATCCTTTCTGAGCAAAAATGAAGATTCATCTGTGTTTTAGCTGCAGCTATAGAGTAAACACTGGATGTAGAGTGGTAGGGACTGAATCACCAAAAGTTAGGAACAGCGAATACATTAAATAATTAAGGACATTAGCTAGGAAAAAAAAGAAAGGCAGAAGTAGGAATCTCAGTACGTAGAAATAACTGTCCCATTGGGCCTGACCTATAGTAAGTGGACATTGGCATAAATCCACTGGAGTTTATATTTAATCTCTAGAAGCTCTTACTTGATCACTCTGTGGCATTGCACTTAGCACACTTAAAAGGAAATAAACTTAGGAAGTGTATTTTATGGGAAAGCTCATCAATTCCAGAGTTTGCAGAGCAAATAATATTTTTAAAGGGCCTCCATAAAATGCAATACCATAGCAGTTACAACATACCAATTCTCCTAACTGTGGAAGAGCCACACCCGGCAGTGGTGACAAAGACAAGCACACACTTTCATGTTGCCACTTGTAGACCAAGCTAATTGCAAAGCGTCCTGCAATCCTCACTGTGATGTATTCATTAACCTGAAAGAGCAAGAAAGGAGATTTACTAACTCCGCCAAGTTTTCATAATTATGTTTGGATGGAAAAGGCAGACTGAAGTCTCAAAGGGTTATCCAAGACAGCTGGTCATAGGCGAGGGAATGATCAGTTACTCTATCTAGGCTTAAGTCTGCAAAGAATTTTTAGTTCTGTTGCTCTCATTTGAATCCTGAGAATTTAAGCTTGTAACGTAAGAACTGTGGATAGAGACAGCTCCCAGCCCTTTGTCCAGATGACTCCGGCCCAAAGCAAATACACTGAGGCTGTGCATGTTTTGGAAGGTGATGCTGTACAACAGGAAGACCTGAGAAACTCTCCTACCTCTCAAACTGCTCAGGAAGGCATGTATACTTCTGAAGCAGAGGCTGTGGAGTCAGAAATGGACAGACTTGGGAAGCTCTAGTCCTTGCTTGCCCTTTAACTACTGTTGTTGGTGAGAGTGGGCAGGATTTCGACAATGTTTAGTCCCCAGTAAAGAATTAGCATTTAGACACGTACAAAGTACTTTCTTTAAATCGTGGTCACTAAATCCATTAGCATTGTCTGTGCACACAGACCATGAAGAATGCCCTGTGACACCAAGCAGGGGGACTTCAAACCACTTCCATTTAATCCAAAAGCCAGTCTGCACCAGCCTTTTCCAGCCTTGGACACTCCTACTCATTCACACAAAGTAAATATTATGTTGCAAAACCTAACAGCTTTACTAAACTCATTTCCTTTTTCATGTGGCTCTTGAAGAATATCAAATTAACTTGATATAGCACATCATTCACAGTCTATAATCTGTAACACTCTATAATCTGCATTTGATAACTTAAACTGTTTCAATAATTATCTGCTTTCATTTTTACAGACTTTCAAAAGCCAAAACTGCAGATACAGCATGATATTTTCTAAGTCTAAAACGCTTGCATTTTCTAAGTCTAAAACGCTTGCAGATTTTACAGAATAAACAAGTCAGTTTAGAGAAAAAAATCCAACCCCAAAAAATAGTATCTGCCTATATGAAACAGTCATGGCAGCTGTAAGAATTTTGCTGCCATTTGTTTGAAGTTATTCCTTCATGTCAGGGAAAACCTGTTAACGGGTTTGGCTACCTGTCATTCTGCCAGGGCCTTATGTATGCCTTGGGTAAAATAGTAAGCATTATGCCAGTAGCTCTATATTAGGTAGCAAAGAATAAAAAACCACCACCTGATACAACTCCTGTAAAGAATGGGTGTGTTTACAAACTCCATGCCTGAAGGCATGCTTACTGACTTGGGTCACTAATGTTTTACCTTTGTTTCTGGTATTTTCACAGCATGCTAGGACCAGGTCTGGTAACCACAAAGCAGTGGGAGACTTTTCATGGACAGTGGATCAGGCCTGAAGTAAGGCAAACAACTGCCTGCTACTCAGCATGCCCAAAAGAAAAATAAGGCATGGCTTGTTCGTATTCCCAAGCTCAGAAAAGACACTTCCAAGAAGCTTCCAGCAGTGAGGATGGGCCTCTGTTTTACTGAAATCCTAAGTTACAACAGTTCCAGGCAATTTGCTTTTCCTTCTTCTTGGTAAGATGCCACAACAGTAAAACAGAGGTAAAGACACCCTCTCATGTAGAGGCTGTTGGGAGAGCCATTCTTTTTAAAGAATGTGTTAAAGAAGAAGAAATGTAAGCATCATGTTTCTTGCAATTAAGACACCTCAGAGAGACCAGATGAATGAAATTTTAAAAAAAAAAAAAAAAAAAAAGAGGTAAGGACAACAGTAAGAAAAGTAGAGCAATAAATATTACCTGTGCAATAACTGGCTGGGCAAGCTTGCCATCCCAAGGCCATTTCCATTCTCTGACCATTTCTTCATTTTTATTAGTCACCAGACCTCCTTCCTGATTAAACATCACTATTACGCTATTGCTGTAAACAACAGAAATATTAAACCTGTTTTTCCTGGCGTATCTCAGTAAAACCTAAGCAATCCAAGAAGCTCTCTTTGATCTATGAGTCTTTAATTAAAAAGTCACTTTGCATATCCACTCCTTCATCGAGCTTTTTTCATGCTACAGGGCTGTGAGGCAGGTATAAATTATCATCCCTGTGATACAAACAAAAAAGTCAGGTTAAATTCTTGTTTTAATAATTCAAGTGTAAAAGAAACTGGTGTCAAATGGTGTGATTTTAGTGCCATTTCTACTAGGCCATTCCTAGGAGTTCCAAAACACTTCAAATTCTACTGTAAATTTAAAGGAGGAAACAAATAAGGTTAAATGGCATGTAGATGCCATTCATGTGTAAGCCTTCAGTTTACAGTTTTAGGAACATTTTAATGTCTCTATTCTTAATATTTATTAATAATAATATGGATTCTAATGCTGCTTTTATCTCCCATAAGCAAACAACACCTGATGACCTGCAGAAAGCCATAAATTTTGAAACATATGGAAAAGGTCCTCAGATTATCAAAAAAGGTTTTTTAAGTGGATGCTGTGTGTTCATGGTCTGCCTTGGACACAGAGGATTGGAGAATTTTGTGGTTTATTTTTAAAGTAGCAGGGATAGTCCCAGGTTTTCTGCTTATTTCTCACAACTTAACACTGCAACCAAGTTTTTAACAACGGTCATGTTTTTCCTGAGTTTCCACTGGGTTTTGAAAAATAAATACAAACGTATTAACAAGGACAAAGCAAGAAGCACTAGGAATCCTGAGATTTAATGCCTGAACTTTATACTTTCTTGTATCTTTGCTTGCTTGTCCATAATGTCAGTTTGGCCAGTGTAGGTAAATTTGCTTGGTTTGATTTTATAACCTAACTGAGAATTGTTTACAATGGTTTTTTTAAATATTTTTGACTCCTAGACTTTTGGTGTTTTAGAAACAAGGGCCAGCTCCTTCCATTAGCCATAAGGGCATTGAACTCCTTTTAAAGTCCTTTTATACAAGAGCTGAGCAATCCTCTGCACAGCTCCAGTAAAACATATTCCTCCGGTCCCAAGAGCTCAATCAGGATGGTAAGCCAATGAACTTGACTTCTTTAAAAATTAAGGCAGCTGCAAGTTAATGTGTCCCTCATTTTTAGTTACTGTTCCTCTCTGCAGAGCATGAAATTTTGGTCCCAGATGTCTTGAGTACTCCCAAAGTCACTAAAGGAGCATAAAAGAGGAAAACCAAGGAAAAGACTGAACTTTAAGTAGGAGTCAATGATAATCTATGTTCACATCATGTAAAGGTACAGAGAACTACACAGAGAGATTTAAACAGATAGTAACATTGTCCAGAAGAGAACTGCTGATGTTCAATTTACATGGTCTTGTGGGCCTGAAACATCAGAGGAAATCACCTGTGTGCTTGCTTTCCACAAGTGACGATCTGTTCTTTACAACTGCATTTGAAATCTACATGGAGGATACTGAGACTATCAGTGTTCATCCTGCAGCTTTTGTTAGATAGGTTTTTAATGACAGACCTTTCTATGCCCCCTTAGATAGGGGACCCACCCACAAAAGGACAAAAGGGCAAAAGCTGTAGAGAAGGATAAGTATCCAAACAAATACTTGCAATTGTTTTAACACGATGTTGTAACACTAGCCTGGGAGAATAAATGAAACCCAGCAAAAGAAACAGAATCAAGATGAAAACGTAAAACCATGAGCAATACTTTTTAAAGGACTTTTCTTAAAACATGCATCAAACTAAGAACTAGTAAAACCAATTACAGTTAATTTCCATCCTTATTAGAAACACACTGTAGAAAAAAGAGCTGGAAGGGACTTACAGAAGTCATTCAGACACATTTAAATAGAGGGAGGGGCCAAACAACTCTGCAAATATTTGGTGGTGGCCAGGCACAAAGATCTCAGATCTTTGTTGTGTGTAAACTATTCCAGCTTAGGTCAGTAGCTCCACTTTCTCCATAAAGTTATGCCAATTACTTTTAATACAAAAAATCACAATGATTGAACTATACCTAGAACAAATAGTATTTGATCAGCTCTTTTTATGACCTGTATAATGCATGCATTGTGAGGCACTAAGAAGTGGCAGCGGTGGAGGGGGGAAGAGGATGTCTGCATTTTGTCTGTGTGGAATATCCATCTGCAACTCATGTCATGCATTCAAGGCAGCCAGAAGGCTGGCTCCCAATTGCCGGCTGTCTCATTTGTTTGTGTAAATTTTCTAGTAGGCCAAAGTGCATCCTGTCCTCACAGCATGGGTTTCACAAATGGGAAATTCAATTTTCAAAGCGACTTCTGTCTAGTTTAGCAATTTAGATAATATAGTGCTTTGGGGATGCTTGAAAAAATGGTGGTATTTGACTCTTAGAGGAGTCTTGTAGAGGGCACAAGTTCCTTCACCTCCTGCTGACCTGCAAACAAGATGGAAGTGGTGTTTTTCATCTTGCCACACATGTAGGTGTCAACCTCCTCCAATGCCAAACTGACCATGGACTATCAGTCTGACTGAGCAAAAGTTTGGTGACCAAAGACTGTGCCTGTCTTTACTTTTATGAGTGAGGAGGGTAGATGAAAAACAACCAACCAAAATAAACCCAACCTGTTGTTAGACACCCAATAAAGATATGACTCTAAGCTGCAAAAGAAAAATTGTGTTGCCCAACATAACACCTTTCTCATGTCCATTGTGATTTTGAACATTGTTCACATCATTGTATAGCTTCATGGTCTCTGCTCTAATTTGCAGCACCAAGCAAGTGCTTATAGTCGTTCTACCTACCTGCTAGGAAGACAGATGCTGCCATGTCCAAAAGGGGTGAAAGTTCCGACTATAGAGTGATCTGGAGCTGGGCTAAATATGTTGGTATAGAAACCCCCACATGGGAGACTGCAGCAGCTTTGGCAAACAGCAAGATACTCGGAAGGATAGCTAAAATGAGAGTCAAGAAGTAATCTTGTTATCATTCTCCCATTCTATGGCTTCTGTTACATGCCCCTGCAGAGGACACAGGGACTAACACTCTACCAGCTCTATATCCTGGGTATTGGGTTCAAGTGCACACAGATAAGTGAAGCTTACAGTCACCTCCTTCCTTGAATAAGCAGGTTGGGAGTAATGGAGGATGAGCAGAACTCTCAGTACAAAATCCACCCACCTGACTAAGCTAATATGGCAGGTACAGACCAAAAATGACCTTTGCAGGAGCAACACATGAATCAGAAATACGTTTATGAAGCACAATATCTTTGGTGGTTTTCCCTGTGACAGAGCAGACTGTTCCTAATCCGTTTGATGACTGTGACTGAAAAAGTGACATTTGTTCAAGACAAGGTTATACCCTAAATGGATTGCAGTCTGACACCACTAACTTTTAACTGCATTTTTCATTCTGTAATATTTCTTTCTGAGGCGTGTCCATCCAACTAACAGATATTGTTGTTAGAATCTGTCTACCTGGCAATAGCTCTGGTACTATATAAATAAAATCTGATATAAAACAAACTTTTTCATGTACCCGAGTCTTGGAAGCTGTTCAGCTACACATTAAGTCTGAGTCTTCTCCCTGTAGAAGTCCTCCCACTAGCTCCCACACTCTTGCTAGAATTCACACATGCTGTGTAAACAAAAAGGATATTAAATGAAAGATGAGCCATCGTTCAGCCCATAGTGCAATTTTCTCTGTGCTGTGCCTGCTTTCTTGACCACTGGGATCTGAGGTTTGCCATATGTCAGCTCTGGTGTGACAGTCATGCCAGCCTGAACCTTCCATGTCTTGGAGGAAGATTCTTCTCCATGATCACCATAATGCCGGAGAATAATGGGCTTGTCAAACCCCACTTCTTTCATCTTGGATGTTTTCTCTTCTCTGTTTACATGGGGGAGGAAAAAAAATTACACCTCTGATTAGTTCTTGCTAAGCAGAATCCTCAGTCAAGACTACCATTAGTTTAAAATGAAGTTTGACCTAAGCATAAAACATACCATGATTTGTGAGTTTCTCAGCTGAGAGAGAAATGATCAAGGTTACGAACTTAGCTAGGAAGTCTGGCAGCCTCACAAACATCAGCAAACTGCCCCATCGCCTGCTGAATTTGTTACAGACATTTCAGTGCTTTGTCACTGGACTCAGCCCATGAGAGGCAGTAGAGTGTGGAGGTTCAAACTTCTTACTGATCAGTATGGCCATTGTGAGTGACAGGGAAAATGTCTGGTTTAGAGTCTCAGCTATTGTACACTTAAAATTATCTCAGCAAGTTGCAGTATCAGCCTGAAGTAGCAGATTTCTATTTTGTTTCATTAATAACCTTTCATTAGGACCTCTCTACAGCTAATGATATGATTTTGCACTCTTCTAAATTGTTTTCCATGTAAGAATCCTGTGGAGCTTTGTAAACATTGATGATAAATACTATTAAAGGGGTCAAGTAAGTTGCCCAAGATCACATAAGTCACCAGTGGTTAAGCTGGCACTAGAACTGACTACACCACCCCTCTACACATGTACTTAGCAGAGGTCCTTTGACTGTGACGGGCAGTCAACTTCACCCCTGTTGAAAGTCTGTCTACCTGATTTTTTTTCTTCATTTTTACCATCCTGTATTCCATACACCAATAGTGCTGCTCTTCTCTGCTATTGCTTAATTCATCCTTCTGAGAAAGAACAATACTTAAATATTTTAAAATTTCTTTATCTAGCAGCCAAATTTATATCTGTTTCAGTCCCATGACTGATGTTCAGAAAGAAGCAGAGAGAGTTTGAGGCTGGCTAAATTAACCCAAACCTAGGAGACAGCTATTTAGTCCTGCCAGCCTTTGGCTGACATCCTCTTCAATTAGACCTTCTACCTGTACTGGTCTACATGTATATATGAGTGCATGCATCCATAATTTTATATGTTAGTCTTTAAGCAGTTATAAAAATGTGCAGGTCAGCACAGTAAGTAAACAAAACCATTAAAGGAAAAAAATGAGCACAAAAGCTGGTGAATTTTGAGGAAAGCTAATTATGTAAAACATTAGCTGATGGAAATCAAAGGCATATTTTTCTCTTTAAACCAGTATTTGTTGCTGTTTCAGTTTTGCCATAAAATATTGCTCAGTGTAAACTTTTTGCTGACCAGGCTAAACATAAATACAGGAGGATAAATGACAGATACATTTCAGAGCATTCTCTACAACAGGTAATTTTAAAACATGATACGTCTCATGAGTGGGAAGACAACAGCACTCATTTAAATAATCAGCAAATATGATGCTTCCAGTATAAACCTCAAATATTAAGCTTTTTTGTTGCTTTTCTTTTTCTTGGCTTTGCAAACACATTCTATAGCTATTGGAGGGTGGCGTACAAGGTTGGTCAGACAATGCAAACTCCAGTTTTGCAGCATCAGTTGTTTTGAGCTTTGGGCTACTCAGTTCCCCAAGGAATAAAGCAATGATGCTAACCCATTCCATGAGTTCCACTGAGAACTGCTTGATTTTATACAGCCACTAGCTGCTAAACCTGTATTTATGAATGATGATTTTTCAGCTAAGAAACAATGCTGATTTTATTAAATCTGAGTATGTTTTTAATTTTGCCAGTGTACAGGAACCATCAGTTAAGTAGCAGGATATGTAACAGCTCAAATTCAGAAACTGCGCTGTAGATACAAAATTATACAGGTTAACTTTAATAACTGCCCTTGTAAGTAATTAATGCTTATAATTAGTTATCAGCAAAGACTACTTTCATTTAAACCTAGCCCGCTTTATAAATTCCTGTACTTGTTCCTCAGAGAACTGATCAGGCAGGGTAAATCTTAACTATTTCTGACGTCCTCCATCCCTTGATACTATTCTAGCACTATAGTTGGTACTCAGAGAATGATTGATGTATTTGGAAGCTACTATACGTTTTAAACACATGGTCAGTTCTCTATGGGGAACCTGTACTTTGCCCCTCTACTCAACACTGGTGAGGCCGCACCTTGAATACTGTGTTCAGTTTTGGGCCCCTCACTGCAAAAAGGACATCAAGTTGCTGGAGCATGTCCAGAGAAGGGCAACAAAGCTGCTGAAGGGTATGGAGCAAGCTTCATGAGGAGGGGCTGAGGGAGCTGGAGATGTTTAGCCTGGAGAAGAGGAGGCTGAGGGGAGACCTTATTGCACTTTACAACTACCCGAAAGGAGGTTGTAGTGAGGTGGGTGTTGGTCTCTTCTCCCAAATTACTAGCGATAGAACGAGAAGAAATGGCCTCAAGCTGCATCAGGGCAGGTTTAGATTGGCTATTGGGAAAAACTTCTTTACTGAAAGAGTGGTCAGGCATTGGAACAGGCTGCCCAGGGAGGTGGTGGAGTCACCATCCATGGAGGTGTTAAAAAAACGCGTAGACGTGGCACTTCAGGGCATGGTTTAGGAGGCCTGTGGGTGTTGAGTTGGTGGTTGGTCTTGATGATCCTAAAGGTCTTTTCAAATCTTAATGATTCTATGATTCTATGACTTGAACAACCTCCAGGGTGTTAAGGCTATCTTGAGCTATGTAAAAATAGAGGGCTTAAGTATAAGCAGCATGAAGAAGTCTGAAGCCTGATTCTGGCCACAATATCTTATGGCAATCTTCTTTCAGGCCCTGGCAAGGCAACAGACTACAGATCACAGCAAATTATCAAAATGCAGAATGGTTTTCACTAAACATGGTTTCCTCTGCAAAAGATACTCAACAGTTTTTCACAACTCTTGGGACGTTTATCTGCAGATTAATCATAATCAGAAAATATTGTCTCAAGACTAAACTCTGAAAATGTCTCTGTTGAGATAATTCTTATCTGCCATTACAGTAGCTATAATAAAAGTATATGCTTCTCTTTCATGAACAGTGAAATGTTAAGCAGCACACTAGGAGTTTGCAAAGCAATAACACTCTGCAGACTACCGTGTCAGGTTGGTTAAATGGTCTCCCATAATCTGTACCCTACATCATGAAAACATTGCCATGTATTCTAATTTTGTTAATGGAAGTAAAAACATCAGTTTGTTACATTTGGTTTTGAATTTGTTTTAGCTTCTCCAGTGTCCAGACATGAGGCGGCTTCTGGTGAGTATCTTCAGAATTTGAGTCAGAAACTTGGAAAATCCAACCTAGAGAAACAGAATGAGAGATGAGAATTAGATACATAAGTAAAGACTGATGTTAATGTTGGTCCTGTTCTATGGCATCTGTCAATAGAAAGTAAGGTTCATTTATGTGAATACAAAGCGTTGAAGCTTTGGGAATTGCCTTCTTAAAGAGATTAAACAGATTCTTTGTCTTGAACAATACAATGGGAGAAAGACAGAATGTGCATTGTACGCGCCTTCAGTTGAAAAACAGAAAATTATGTCTAGGAAGAAGATAGACATCTATAAAAATTGATTATTCAGATAAATTCCAGGTTAGACCTTCATATGAACTACCTTAACTTCCCACATCAGTCACAGTCGCTGTTTGATTTCTGTACAGCCCAGGATCGCTGCTGAAAAAGCATGCAGGTAATGCAGACTCTTTAATTATTCTCAGCAGCAATCTGGCAAAGTAGTTGGAAAATTAAGTCATGCATCGCTCTGAGCAGCAGGGGCACAGAGTATTTTAGTGTGTATTTCTGTAAGACATCTGTGGTTGCAGCTGCACTACGGCAGGTATATTTTACTTAGATCATATTTGCAGCATTTGTGGATGATTTCAGAAAGCTGTGGGAGTATGAAGGAAGAAGTTCCTTAACTTCTGGAGATTCTCAGTTATTCTCACTCAATTTTCTAAAAAGGTGAGAACGCCTGAGATGAATGGTCAGGATGTGATCTCTATTCAGTCTGAACATCTTCTGTTGCAATGGTTATTATCAAGAAATCAGATTACTTGATGTGAAAGTCCAAATGAGGTGATAAAAAATGGCTACAGATACAGACTGCTAGAGAATGGGCCAAGAAATTGTTAAAATTAATGCAGGGAAGTTCAGTTTCCCTAGATTTACTGTTTCACTGTGAACAAATTGAAAAGCAAGTTTGTCAGAAAAAAGAACTCTGTGAGTTAGAATTGCAGTCACAGAAATCCATGACCTGCTGCTGGGCATTCCCTTCACCAAATGAAAAATAAACCTGTGACAACAGACCAAGAAAACGGGAGCTCCCAAGAGACAGGAAAGGCTAGGGACAGTTTAGTGGAAGCTGGTTGTCTCAACCCTTTAGACGTTCATCTGTGATTAAGAAAACTCCAAGAGCTGCCTGCCTGTACAGTGCACTGGCAGATCCACTGGTGGAGTGCTGAAATCTTGAGATCACTGAGACAGAAGAATAGGGAAGCTGCTTGTGAGCACAAGAGCTAAAGGTGGAATCCATACTCTTGCAAACTTAACAGTTTAGAGACCCCACGAGCAAGCAACTCTACAGCAGAGCACTTCAGAAGTGCTGTTGCTTTGTTACAACCAGAAGAAACTGGATGCCACAATTTCAGAAAACAGCAGAAGAGGAAATAATTCCCTTCCATCCCTATATATTTGTTTATGGAGCTATTCCTCCATGCTAGGATGCTGAGTGTCTCTGCAGCACTTTTAACCTTCACCAGCCAAGGAATTTTTGTTCTGCAGTCCTGGTGGCTCCTGACCAACTTCATGCCAGGATTAGGAAGAAAATGACAAATGTGCTTTTTTTCACATGTCAATGTTCTTAGAGAAATAAAAAAAAGGTGCAGAATAAGCAGTTCTTCCCTTCAGAACTGGTATAATGCCTTCTCAAGAACTTTTCAAGTTAGTGCATTAATGCTCCCATTCAGAGAAAGAGTTAAGTCAGATATGTAAGTGGTCAGATGGTTTCCAGTAGGGAAAGGCTTAAAATAATATCCCAAAGCAGTTATTCACCCTGTATTCTGCTAACAAAGAGTAGTGGGCCTGCAGTGGCTATGTAGAAAACCTTGTTGGCAGTTGATCAGAGATAATCAGAGAAGGACTGGGTATTTAAAAACAGATTATATCCAAAAAGCATTGGGGGGTTATTGCTTGACAATTACTCCCTTCTCATGCTAGTCCACACTTCAGTAAATTCAGGCAATTCAGAACAGCTGTCCAGGTACTGCATAATTCTAACTACCTCTGCTAAACACCAGCCATCCAGCCGAACTGCCTGGTACTCTTACCTCTGTCCTCACAAATGGTGGACGACAGCGAGAAGCTGATTGTGACGGGTGACTGGCCAGCATCATTTTGAACAGGAGCTAGACAGGAAGAAAGCAGAGTGCAGTGTTTATGATCATACATGCAAGGGTGAGTCAGCTTTCAAAACAGAAAAACAAAGATTTTTTTTAATTATTTTTTTTTAAGGAGGAAGGCTGCAGTAGCACCTGGAGAGCTGGAACAGGCTTGACCCCAATCTATGGTTCTACACGAAGGATTACTGACACTTGCTGAATTAAGTGCTCTGGATGCATATGATTTTTACTGGCGCAATATGTTATGACTCTATCACTCACCTTGAAAGAGGAGACTAAATGTGCTTTGATAAATGGTTTGAAATGTTGCCCAGTTTCACCAGCTTTGTTCTTCTAAGTGTTTGTACCTCTTGCTTCAGCTGCAAAGCTATTTCATCATGTCCCAAAACAATGCTTTGCAGAGAACTGCAGTATAACAAGCTAGAAGGTGGAGCATGTTGGCCTACCCAGCCAACTGAGAGTGTAGTCTTAACAGAAAGTACTTTTTTCCCTTTTGCGGCCAAACATTACAACACAGCACATTTACGTAGCATGACCTTACCTTTACTTCCTACAGGCATGTTTGATGCTGTCTCAGGTTTTGTTTTCTCCTTTGTAGTGCAGACTGGTAGAGCAAAGCTTTTCTTGTATCGGTCTTTTCTCATGGCAGTGATTTCACACTCTGTACATTTGGATGCCAGAGCACCACTCTTAACCTCCTCTGAGGCTTGGCTTCTCCTGGATCTCACACTTTTGTACGCTAGTGATTTCTGGTGCCATTTATGGTAATCAACCCCCTCAGCGAGCTCTCTCCAGCTATGGTTAAGCACATTCACAAGTCCCTGAGGGAACCCAGTCTCATACCTAGCAAGAAGCTGCAACTTCTCTCCAAGTTCCTGTAACATGTTGGCAGCCACAGACTCATTCAACATTTTCAGTGGTGAGTCCTCATCTGCCCGTGGGATCAAAGATGTTTGGGAGATCTTTGGGTTTGAGTCCTCCGTAGTGGTTTTACATAGTGAATGCCAAGACACTTGTTGCAAAACTGGATATTTTTCTTTCCTTGTTGTATCATCATTTAAGAAACCATCTTCATGGCTACCTGTATGCTCACCTGTACAGATGGCACTCTGGCCCTCTATCGGGCTGAGGAGGAAAAAAAGCTGTTATCATTAAGTGAGAGCAGTAACAGCTAAAGAGCACAGAAAAGAGACCTGTTAGCTTTGCTGCCTGAACAGATGTGGACAGGTTGGCAGTGCTCCCTTTCATAGTTGAGACTGAGCCACATCTCCTCCCAGGGAAGACACTCCTAGATCAAGCTCAGAAATACCTATGCAGAGCAGCACAAGATTTAGTGCAGCCATTGCCAAACCAGGGAGCCTCCGTCTGCACTGACAGTGTATGCTTTGGACTACGCCTGCTGCAGTGCAATGTTATGTAATGTAACATGTTGACTGGTTTCTTCCCTTCTATGTAAAATTATTTGCTCTTGCCTCAGTAAAATGGTAACAAACTAAATCCAAACCTTTGCTTTCTTAGATGTGACATGCAAAGGACTTTTAGATATAATGAAACTTTGAGTGTCTAAAGAAATCTTCTCCAGTAGCTGCTGATTCTATATGCTCTATTCTGTATTGGGCTTTTTTTTTTTTTTTCCCAGTTTGGGAACTCTGATATTCCACGGTTATGAGAGGACCATCTTTATTTTAAACTATAACAGTTTAATTAGAGGACTGCCAATGTGGAGAATTTATTAACAAGTTTTAGGAGTTTTAAAATCTAAAATACAAATAAAGTTTACTAAAAAAGGCTTAGTCCTCAAGCCTCTAAACACACACAAGCTTAGCTGTAACCACACGGCTACCCCCTCCACTTTCAATGGTAGTTTCTTATACTCTTTGAGTGCAAACAAACATGTTCATAGACTGAAACAATTTGGAGTAAGTTTCTGAAATTCAAAAGCAAGTTAGGCAAAACAAGGTTTGTCCTTGGAACGAAAACATAGGTTTAAAGCAAATGTGATGAAATCTGAATTTAAAACCCAGTTATCCAGAGGAGTCACACCCCAGAGGAATGCTGTGAGCACTGGCTCCCAGTACATTAGTCAGCAGACATGAACTTTATGAAATCCACAGAGCTCTGCAATGTGCTGCTGTTCAGTCCATGCCAAAACAGTAGAACACAGCTATTATGTGGCATTCTTTAACTAACTGCTCAAGATTTGTATGTTAAATATATTAAACTCATAAAACACTGACAGCAGAAATGAGCATTAGGTACTACACCTCAGGGAGTTAGGGTTAGGTATAGGACACTGTCACCATCCCATTTGTCTCCCTCTGCTCACACTGTGTGGCAGGATGCCAGTTCTCGTCATGTGCCTTGGCCACAGCTACCTTGTGACTCCTTTTTGTGTCTTCCCTGAAAAACTAGATGACAGAAACTTCCCTGCTCCCACCACTACTGCCGTCACACCATTACCTGGGAGTAAAGCCAGGGGGAAGATCTGTAGTAAAATATGAGGACAGTTCAAGTATCTTCTTGCCCCTCTCTTTCATCCTAGTTTTCATCTATAACAAAATGAACGTTTGCAATTTAAGATTGGAGGAGGTGTGAAGGGGAAGAGGGAAGTAGAGGAATGTCCTGGATATAAAAGCAAATACCTGGTCAAAGAAATATACAGGTCCTGCCTCCATTGCTGCAGCTGTAAACATTGGTTCCATCACTCCCTAGAAAGAAGAAGGGGTGGAGCACCCCAAAGGAAAATAGGTATGTCAGCAGGCTGTGAGAAAGAAACTGTTTATGGTTTTCTGTACTAACAGTGAAGCCGAGGAATTACTTTCTGTGTGAGGCCTTGAAAATCTGCTTCAAATAATACAGGAACCACCACTGTGTGAATGGGAATATATTAATGCATCAGTGGATTAAACTATACAAAGTTGATTACAAAACTGAAGATCAAAACATCAGGTTTTGATAATTTAGGTTCATACTACTCCAAAATAGGGTTTCCTTGAGATACGACCTACAATTATTTCTGGTGATAGGTAACGTCTCAGTTTGTTATCTGAAAAAGAAGACTGCCTGCATCTGCAGTTATGACTCAATGAGTACATCAATAAATATGCTTTTATCAAAAAAGGGGTTTACGACTCTATCATAAATATAAAAAGTTTATTTGAAATATACCAGTGTGGGGACCCCTGACTCTGTGCAGCCTTCCGTCCCCTACCAAGGCTGCACACAGGCATAGAGATCTGCTGTGAGGGAGACACGGTAGCACATGCAAACACACATATCTGTGCACACTCCTAATGCAATAGCTCCTTATCACAGAAATATAAGGAGTCTTTTTGAAGCACTGGTCCAGGCAATGGTTTGTTCTGTTCATGTGAATCTTGTTGCGTAAAAGCAATTTTTAAAATGAGCTCCAGAGGAGGCAATAAACTGACTTATTTTTACATTTCACAGCATGCACCTATTCATGCAGACTGAAAGCACTTGGTTTGTCCCAGTTTGAGTGCACAAACAGCGGTCTGTCCTTCTCAAGGTAACTTTCAGCAGTAAGAGAGATGAAATTTGCTTCTTTTCAGAAGCACTCATTGCATCCTTTGAAAATCTGTCCTTCAAAGGACACAGATGTTGTGACGCTAGCTGATGCAAGCTAGTATGTTCGGATTACAACTGTCAGGCTGTAATCAAACTAGTTTGGTGAAAAAAAAAATTGCTAAGGAATGTGGAAAGAAGTACACAGTGAACAGTGTTAGATGTGAATTCTTTGGCTGCTTTTGTCACTTTTAACTTTAACTACTCCATCTAGGTTTTAAGTAAAATCTTAGAGAAGGAGTCGTTTCATAATTAAGGAAGCCCTATATCCTGCTCATGCTAACGAAGACACATTTTGGTGACAGCTGTCATTCCCACAGTAAATACTATGGGTGATGACGACTGAGGAAGTACAAGTGCCCTCCGTCCTCAGCAACTGGTGAGGGGGAATATCCTTCCTTCTAGAGCTCCTAAGACATATTTGCTCTCATGCAAGAAACATTTTCTTTGTCTACACCCAGCCTTTAGGCCTGATATTAAACCTCTAGTCATAAAAACTGTCCCATTGACTTCAGTGGATTTTTAGAGCTGAGTGAGGACTATGAGTTTTGGCCCTAAGCTAGGAAAAACAGCATTAAAGTGTCATAAACACATAAATAATGGCATCAGTCCCAGAAATACAAACAGAAACAAATATAACATCCCTCTGTTCAACTCTTCTTGGGACCGATATAGGCCACTTACACCCTAGTTGTCCTTCCTCCCCCTCTTTCCAGGATTAAACCGCAGCTGTCCAAGATAGCTCCCCCAATCCATTCCACACCATTTCTTGACACATACAGCTTGAAAAGAAAACACAAAAGCAAGCATAACATACCCTGAAAGAAGTATTTTCCTGAAGCTCCTAACTTCTTTTTCTAAGAAAAGAGTGCAATGGGAGCTGCCTCCCTGGAAGGAAAAGAAGAGGTGAGCCTCTGTTGTCTTTCAGGAAAGGGTTTCAAGTCCTGCTGCTTAGTTACCAAATGTTTTGGACTGAATTCAGCCCTTCCCTTAACTCCCCAGCCACTGCCTGCCTTTGTCCGGGAGGCTGGTTAGGAGAAAACAAAAAAACCCAGTATCTTTCTCCAGCTAAAATCAGCATTCAAATGTCTCTTCTGGCGTATGGCCTGTCCGATACTGTCTTCTTATTATGCTGCCTAGTACAGCATGAAATTGGAAAATGTAGCATTAATTAATATAATGTGTATTAAATGCTAGGAACAGCTGACTGGCAATAACAGAAGAAGGATAAAAAAATCAGAGCTGGTAAGGGCATGCTGTAAGGTGTGGCTCGCTCCCTCTAAGAGACCAGGTCCTCTTAAAAGCAGCCAGGTGGGGAACAGGGAGTCCAGTTGTCAGTCTGTTCATGTTAATGTTCACTCTGTTAATGTTGTCAGTCCAGCTTCTTACTCCCACTTTGCAATTTTTTTTTTGTACAGCATTCCTATTTTTGCACATTGCTTACCATGCTCTTATCCTATTGGCTACCTGTTCTCTCTTATATAGAAGTATAAGGCTAATTCTGGGGCTGGAAGCAGTGTAACCTGGAAGGCGCTTAACTTTTCTCCACCCAATGCGCCCTCATCTCTGCAAGCCTGATCAACACAGCTTGTGGAGTGCTCCTGAGTCCAGTAACAACACCTCAAACTGTAGAGACACACTGTTAAGCCTGCCTCTTCTAGCTCACTGTCAGTTTTATTTCACTCTGTTAAGTAAAGTGTGACTCCCCTCTACAAATTTTTTTCAGCCAACATTTTTTAAGGAAATGAGGTTTATACAAATGTCCAGTTTCAGCCAGATTTGGCAGAATAACACACCCAAAGATAACGACGCCTGAACACACTTTGTGAAAATCAGCAGCTGGGTAGAAGATAGAGGCCCAAGGAAGTGCCCCCACCTAGAGGGGGACAGGCCAAACTCGGCTGAACTGTGCGGCAGCAGTCAGCTGGCCAACTGCATGCGCATTACTACAGCACAAACCAACTCTCTCTCTCTGTTGGGGTATCACAGAGATTATGAATGGTGCTGGAGTCATTCCGGGGAGGAAAGCAACAACCTTCTGAGAAAACTGGCTTCATTAATTCAGCTGATCACAGAAATATTTGTTCTGCTTCTTGCCCTTTTTCCTCTGATGCCCTTACTTCTGGATCTCATGTCTGCAGCCTCTGCATGAGATGTATTCTTATCTGCCTTATTTTTCCTTTATCTATCTCTCATCAATATCTCTCCTTCTGTATTCCCTGGGCTTCTGTAGACTTTATGGCCTCCTTTATCTGTGACTGCAGTTCTAGAGTCAACAAAATCCATGGTCTGGCAACTTGTCTGTTTTGGCACATACCAGAGTGAAGGGACCAGGAGCACAAGCGAGTGACTCTCTTTTTCAAGCTGTCAAGGCACCAAAGGGGATATAGCGAGGGGTAAGAACAGTCTGGTATATGAGAGACTAATAGATTAAAGTCAAACACAAAAGTAGAAACAGTGTTATAGGATCTCTCGAGACCATTACAGTGCCCAGCTACAATAAATGTACAACAGGAAGATCTAAGATGACTCAGGATGGAGAATTCAGGGAATTTGACCCCTCATGTTCCCCCTCCTACTGCCGCCAACCACAAAACCCCCAGCTCTGTAGACTCCTCTTCTACCTAATTAGAAAACTAGAATTGAAAGCAATAAAGTGTTCTAGGCAACATTAGTGCACATGCTTGTGTGTCATTCATTCTCAATATGAGAAAGAGTTATTCTTCCACGGTTCTCTTCATCAGCCTCGGACAACATCAATTCTGACTGGAGTAGGGGCAACAAAACAGCAGCAAAATAGCAGCAGAGCATTAAACAGCTCGCCTGCTTTATTGTGCAAGGTTTGTTCTGTTTTAAGCATAGTAATAGGACCCTCCTGGTGGTGGTCCAGTTATATTAATTGACATGTACATATAACAACATGGACAAGATGGGGAACAAGTGGTACCACAGCAGTTCCCAAGTGGCGGGGCACATATCTCTGCTCTGAACATGCCTTAAGCCCTGGGAAGTCAGCTTCCCAGCACCCAGCCAGGTCCCTGGTGTGAGCCGGGGGGAGAAAATCAGCGAGCAGCTGGCCTCAGTGGGGCCAGCAGGGCAGAATTTGTACCTCGGTGATGTACAAGGCGTTACCAGTTTTCCCAAGCGAAGACCTGTCTGCAGAAGCGTTTTAAAACACAGCCATGCAGGATAAGGCCCATTTATAACCTTCATGTGTTATAAATTATCATGATGCTCTATTATACTATATACTATAAATACATCTCAGGCAGGAGTTGTCAAGATACACCAGTAAGGAAGAAAAATATTTTTGACCAGCATGGTTATACTAGTAGAAAACCTGTGAAAAGTGTAAACTCAGTACAGGAATTTTAAGAATTGGACTGATTTAATGAATGGATGCTGGTGACACAGGTATTTCTCCTTGGTTTTCTAGGTAGTGGTAGAAATGGGACAAGGCAGTGCCCTTCACTATGTACTAGAATCTTCCTTTTTTTGCTCCATGGGACTTCAAACACATCATTTTTTCTTACATTATTTTCTTTCTGTACAAGTTACCTCCCACATGACTCAGTTAATTTGTTCAGTGTTCCCAAGTTGTAAAATCTTAACAATCCTAAACGCTATAAAACCTTTCACAGCAGCTCTTCCAACTGGGAAAGGAGTGCTTTGTTTTAGCAAGATTTTCTATTTCTTATTCTATTTCCTCAGGACAATACTTGCTGATGAAGAGAGTCTCTGCTGTTGGCCCTCAGCCTGCATTTCAGGAACCTTCCTTTGCGACGCCTATTGGCTTGTCGTCTTGTCCCACTGACCCTCTCCAAACTGTACCCCAGTTATGTGGAAGGGGGTTGTGTCACCCAAGCCGTTTGGTTTCCTCCAATTCCAGCCCGTTGGCAAATGCAGGAGGCCAAACAGGGCCTTTCAGAGTCAAGGGCACAGGCTCCCCCTAAAAAATACACAGGTAAAATGTCATCCGGACACTGCCCTGCGTGTCGTTGGGTATTACAGAAGGGAAGCAGGAGGTGACGGGGCAGAGGCTGACGCGGATGGCGCCGGGAGCAGGCTGCGGGGGACAGCGCGGCTGCCGGGCCGCGGCGCCTCGAGAGCACGGTCACACTGGCGGCCGGGCCCGGGAGAGACGGCGGGAGAGCCGCCGCGGCCGGTCACCGCCATCAGTGCCCCCCGTATCCTCACAGACAGCGCGGGAGGGACGGAGGGAGGGAGGAAGGAAGGCCTTCCCGCGCTCTTCCTCCGCCCCTTGCCGAGTCCTCCAGGCTCCCAACGTGCCCCGCGCTCACCATAGAGCGGAGGCCCGGCCCCCGCCGCTCTCCTCGCCCGTCCGCACCGTGTGTGGGAGGGAGGCGGCGCGGCCGCGGCGACATGGCGGGCGTGGGGCAGGCGGGCAGCGCTGCCGCCGAGGCGGAGAAGCACCTTAACGGCGAGCTGCCGCTGGAGCCTGAGGACAAGGACGGCGCGGAGGGCGGCGCGGCGGGGCTGGGCGCGGAGGACGGTGCCAAGAAGAAGCGCAAGAAGAAGAAGAAGGGCAAAGCGGGCCCCGCGGGTATGGGCCGCGCCGCGCAGCGCCGGGAGCCTCCGGTGACAGGCCGGAGCCGGCGGGGCGGCTAAGGGGGTCTGAGGGGAGCTGAAGCGAGGGGCGCGGGTGGGGCGTGGGGCGCCGCCGGGGCCGGTGTCCCAGCCGGCGGCGGCTGCGTGGGCCGGGGATCCCCTCGGCGAGGGGGAGCTGGCGGGTACTCCCAGTACCGCAGGGTGCTGCTGGGCGCCGGGGGAGCCGGGGCGAGGGAAGGCCTCTCCACGCCGGTGCGCGCAGGAGAGGCCACCCCTTCCCTCACCATCCCCTCCCGTGCCCCGAGGGGGGAGAGGCGCAAGGCTGCTGCTGTAAAAGTCATCCCGCATGATGGAGTCTCTGTACCCCTCCCAGGCTCTCCGAGAGAGCCCGAGCAAGTCTGGGCAAATAGTGTAAAGGAACTACGGTTTGGGGTTGTTTTAGCAGGCTGGCACTCAGTGATGATCACGCAGTGCGTTTATAATTATCTGCTTTATGCCCATATTATCTCACAAGACCAGGTTGCTGCTATGGCAAGACGAATTAGTTACCCTGGCAGGGGAAAAAAAAAGTAATCAGAAGCGTCTGGATAATGCTACCTTTATACTCAAGCTTCAATAACAGTACCTGTCACTGTAGTGCTCTACAATCTTAACACATTGGGTCTGCTTTAAAATAAAAAAGCAGTGCATGCGCTGGTATCTGTGGGATGAGTACCGCGTGATATTTCTATAAAGTTTTGGGGGCTGTTGTTCACTAATGTGGAGCTATTCTTTTTCTGTAAGTCATACTTTAACTTTACAAACAGGACAAGAAACAGATAAAGAAATGGAAGGTACTCTTGACGATGTAGCAAAACAATTGGATAAACAAGCACTGGAGGAGAAAGAAAAAGACGATGATGATGAAGGCAAGTGTAACTTACCTTTTCTCTTTACGTTTCCAACTTCTTCCTGGACTCCCATTTTAACAGACCTTTACAGATGACTTTTGGATTTTTTGAGGTTGGTTGTTTTTTGGCTTGGGAGAGCTGAGATGCAGCTATCTATACTTTCTGCTTTTTTGGCAACAATTGTGTGTAGATATATATATAAAAAATAACAGGAATAGCTGTTACAGCTTGTTTTCAAGGATCTTATTGGTGCAGGGAAATCTTTAGTTTAAGATAGGGTAAGCTATAAATCATTCTCACTTGCATTACCGTGGTCAGTATAAATTTATGTTCCAAATTATGTCTCTTATTCTTGGCTTAGAACAAAAATACAGACAAAATATTAAGGGGGCATTTTAATTAATAGAAGGTTTTAGTGTCTTCACCAATAACTTTAAACCTGTTCATCTGTAATCCTAATTTTTCATTAAAACTGAACTGGCGGGAGATTAATACACAAGCAAGGCATACACCTTGTGTGTTGCTTGTGCTATGCAGCTGATGTTCTAAGCAAGTGCCTTGGAAGTGTCTGGTATGCAAATCCAGGCTGGGTGCATCTTTTCTGTAGGCGTATCAGGTGAAAATGCTGTCTTTGCTTTGTTTTTGTGAGTTCCCAATAGAAATGGACATTTAAGAAAACATATTTCTTAAGTTAGAAACTTAGTTTCCTTCTTGTGAATTAGCGTTTAAAGTTGGCTCAGCACCCTGAAATGGTTCTTGCTGTTGTGCTTTGGAATCTTCTTAGTTGACTATCGCTGGAATTCATCGTTCCAGAATTAAATTTAATAAACTAGGTATAGAAGTTTAAAAAAGAAATTAGTGTGCTGAGATATATAAAATTACAAACAAATTGACCTTGGAACATTTTAAATCTATATATAGCATCCAGTTTTATGCAATTACTTTCTGTAGAAATATATTCTGGTGGATTATTTGGTTTATGGTGTATTTCAGGTTATGGAGTTAAAAGAAAATTAATACAATATATGCTTTGCCATTGTTGCAATTGAAATAAAAAAATATTGAGAAGGGAGGGTAGTGAAAACTTTACACAGTGAAAAAATATCATTGAAAATTATTAGAATAGTTATAGTTCCATCTCAGGAGAAAGAACATTGTTAGCCGTAGATCAAGCCCTGTGTTCTTTTATGCTTTTTACAGTATTAGCAATTAGTATTACAATATTAAAAAGTATAAAAAATATGAAGTGGTGCTATCACTGAAATAATCTTCCTTTTTTCCACATATTAGTCTTGAGGTGGTTTTAGAAAAACAATATTTTTGTAGCAAAAAAAATTGCTCTAACTTTTTTGAGGGCAACTGTGTGTTCTTGCTTGTACTGGTTCCCACAACTTGATGTCTTAATTGTGTCATTTCAGAGGTGTTGCTTAAGACATGGTGCTGCATTAAATTAAAACTAATAAAATACCAACACACACACCCCCTGTTTTTTTACCTTGATAAGCCCATAACTGAGTGACCTCAGAAACGAAACTGTATACATTTTGAAATCTGGGAGAGATTAGGAAGTGCTTTTCAGATTTCCTTTGCAGTGTTAAAACATGCTGATAGATAACATTTTTCCATTATATTAGGCTAAGTTATTAAACAGCTATACAAAAATGGCATAAGGTTGGGCTTCAGTTTTGCAAAGAACTTAAATTGCTTATCTGGTGAAAATATTTTTCGTTACCAGCTAAATCACCAGAAGACAAACAGGGTATTGGTCAGCTGCAGTAGTTATGTTTCTGGCAGCACAGTTAGTCTGCAGCAGTCTTCAAGGACGTGAAAGCGTAGGCCCGGTTAGTTTGGCTTGCAGTTGGCAGATTCACGTGCAGTGATGTATGAAAAAGACACAATAAGCAGATAGCAACAGTGACAACACTTTAAAAATGCTGTACTTTTTTGTGATTTAGGCCTAGCATTTTACTAAATAAATAAAAGATAAAAAAATGACTTGGTGAATGAACTGGAGTCACATTTGATTTATTTCTTGATGAATGGTTTGAGCACAGCTCAAGGTCAAGAGAAATGTGGCAAAGTTACCACGTTTTAAAGAAATTGATATGTGCTGTTAAGGATTTTTGGCTGCCTATGAAATCTGAATTAATGGAGAGTCTGGTAAGCTGAACTGCAATGTAGTTACACTAGTAGTACAAGTTATACTTGCAGTTTTTTTACAAAAATTTAAAGATACTTAATGCCAGAATGAGCTGGGGAGGGACGGGGATGACACACTGCTGAAACCTGCCCCAGCTGCCGGATTACAGCAGTCACTATGGCATAAAAATGCATGTGACACTGACCATCATGAGAGGCTTGAAATCTGGTGACTGGAACAACTGGTCGGTGTTTTCGTTTGTATTTGCTCATTTATTTAAAAACAAGTTTCTTTATAAATGCATTCAAAATGGCAGTGCTTTGACTTGATTCTGAAAGTTCATTCCCTTTTACTTTTGCTTTAGATATAAATAAATGTTCTAAATGTAGATGACTAGTACTTATCCATTTTTATATGAACTTGTGGTTAGGTCCAGAAGGCTTAGTTAGATGGTATCACATAAGATAAATAATTCATAGCGTATGAAGTAACTAAGCATTAGGTGTAGCCAAATGTGAAATCCATGGGGTTATTGTTAACTCCCAAATTTGACTGTAACACGGTGTGGCTGATTCTTGGTGCTTACGTTGCTCTCTGAAAACCTCCCGCTTCACTGATACATCCCACACACAGTGGTTTTTGCTCAGTGCTGTTTGTGACTTTCCCTGTTATCTCCAGATTAAACTCATCCTGACCTTAGTGCTGTCATCTTTGCTTGTTTGGGTTTTTTTTTTTTCCAGGTGCATTAAGTTCCTTTAGCTGAAGCATCAAAAGATGGGTTTGAAGCAGTAGTTCCTAACTTTTTGCTAGCTGTCATGTCTAATACAGTTTTCTCTCATGCCCTCCCCCAACCCCAGGCATCTTTTTGGGTGAATTGAAGATAGAGGAATTTGAAGTAGGACTTTCTGAAAACTCTTTCCTTGAGCTGCTTTTTTTCTCTGTTTGATTATATCTTTAAGTCATCAACTTTAGAAAGTATTTTCTGAGGTCTGTGTGTGGTCTAGGGACTGAAAGTGCTAATGGTTTTGTTATCCTGAAAAGTAGGTTTGTTCGCCTGGTGCGCAAAACACCAAACTACACACAGAGCGGAAGTATTTTATTCAAGTCATTTTTGTGCAAAGATTGGTGCTAGTTGGTAACCCACAAAGCTAGCATACTGCACTGAGAAGCTACAAGGCATTTATACAGGTAAATGTGTCAGTCATAGCTATTACTCACATGCCTTGGCTATTAATTGGTTAATTTCTTCCTAGCTTCGATGTTAAGGTCCAGCTCACATTTTAATTTACCACGCATGCTCAGGGAGTAAGGGGCTTACTAGAGGGAGGGTGGTTCCTGGCCTATGGGGTCTGATTTTTAGTATTATGAGGATAGTTCCCCTAATGGGCACTTTGTTTTAGTTCTTATCAACATCCCAATTAGTTGTTCTTTTTGACTATACACTTTATCACCCTGTTCTCAGCAGCTTCTGAGGCAGGATGTTTGCTTTGATCTGTCTCTCTGCTGTCCTCAAGGATATACTTGTAAAACAAGTGCTTCTTTATCTCTCAGTTCCCGACTCTGGCCTTCAAATTCTGTTTTGCCAGGCTGACATAGTTCATTGTTATGGCTTAGCAGAAAATTCCAAAAATTCCATTTTCTTCAGGATATCAGTTTGGTGGCAGCTTCTAGCTGTCTTTTAATCCATTAAATTCTGCTGTGAAGGAAGTGTTTCCAGATAATGCAGATGGTTCTGTGCCTCATTCAAAATTCTTTGGTTCTTTAAGGTTATTTATGTTCACCTGAGCACTTTGTTTCCTGTAGATGGAGAGGGTGAAGGAGATGGAGCAACAGGGAAAAAGAAGAAGAAGAAGAAAAAGAAGAAAGGACGTAGGTATCAAGCTCAAAAATATAGACTGCAGTGAATATTTGGTATAAGCATGTGTAAGTGCTGTTCTTGGCAGCGGAAACACATTTCGGGGTGCAGTTTGGGTTTATAGGCCCACTCTGGCTGTGTTTTCATCTTTCTGGTATCCCTGAATGTGACCTCGAGCATTGGCCAAATAAAGTCTTATGAGGGCATCATGATATGATGTTGTCTTGGTAGAAGCCCAAATAACTTGTGCCATTTAACTTTTATGGTTGAAGTAAGATACTTAGTATTTCCCGTGTACGTTATGTAAAACTTTCTTAAATTATATTCAACAGCTAAAGTCCAGACAGATCCACCTTCTATTCCAATATGTGATCTATTTCCCAGCAACGTATTCCCGAAGGGAGAAGAATGTGAATACCCACCAACACAAGATGGGTGAGTGTTCTAAGCTTGAAAAATAAATGCTGTCATCTGGATGTGCTGAATTGTGAAACTGTTGATGTACAACTAAATGGACAAAGTGAGTTGTAGTGTACTTCCCTCCCCCCCTTGTTTTTTTACCTGGATCATCTAAAAACTTAATGAATAGAAGTTTTCAGGCCAAAAATGTTACTCTTTCCCTACCATTTTAATTAAGCTGTAGCCTGTATGAGCAGAATTGCCATGAGGCAGGGGACCTTGAGACCCAGGGGACCAACAGGATTTCAGTAGGCAGCTTGTAAGAAAGGTATGATCTGAATTAGAACTGAGTGAAGGTTTAAAACTTACGGAGATGAGACAGTGTTATGCAGCAGTTTGTTTATTTTTTGGTAGAGACATGTCAATCTCAGAGTATGAGACAGTTTAAATTAAAAGCCTAAGTGGTATATTCTGCACTTTGATTCTCTTTGTGTGAATATATAGTTATCGTAAACTAAACTAATTTGTAATTCATAGTGACATGGGAATAACATGCAATTTCGCTAAACAAGAAACAGTTTCTAGTGGTTTACTGGGACAGAGATGTGCATCTTCCTGTTTTCATAGGGTGCTATTTCCTTATGCTTTGTTAGGGGCTGGGATATACCAGCTTGACTGAGTTCCCTGATTTTTTTCCCTCATGAAGTGTTGTCGAAGGTCATGTTTTACTGGGGGGTTGAGGGGAGCATGGGGCACGGAATTCGCTTGAATTGCATGAAAATCTGAATGAAAAGACCAAGTGTTACTGAAAACTTCCCAGGAGATTTTGAATCAAAACTCTGAAAACCAAAGGGGGGGGGAAGTAGATAAGTATTTATATTTCTGAAAGCATTGTTTAGTTTTCAGTGACTTTTTCAGAATTAAGTTTCTTTGAAACATTTATTGGTTGTTTAAAGTCAATGCCTGTTTCTCATAGAGTGTAAGCAACATAGTTAAAGGGTCTAGTACATCCTCTAAATTGTGTTCAGATATTCACATAATATGGTTTCATTTTTATGAGATTAAAATTTGATTTTGAGGAAGCCTTTTCGTCTTTTTTAATGACTTCTATTTGATCACAAGGTGTGCTCATATTTATTTGTAAATGACTGCCTTGTTTGTATGCACAATCTTAGCATGCTAATGAAGGACTTTCAGAGGGTAGCTGATCCAGGAGTGATTCTTTCAGGCTTAAGAGTTAAGTGCTTGTCTGTATATTCATATGCCACGTTCAGAAGGACATGATTTAAGCAATCCAGGAATTTCAATTATAAATATCTTAAGAATGTTTGCAGTTTATTAATAAATGACACGCTATTTTTACACTTCTGTTATGTATCCAGCTATTGAGGATTAAATGTTTTACTCTTGGTTCACTGCTATTCATTTGAAAGGGAAAAAAGCCCTCACAAAACAACAACAACAAATCACCTTTTCTAACAGGAGTTAAGTGTGGTGTCTTTGCTGTACCAAGAATGTTCTGCTACGGAAGAAGGATATACACTTCTTAAGGAACCTGAAATAGTTTCTTTATATAATTTGCTTAAGCAAATAAATGCTTAGTTTTGTTCCTAATTTAAATATTTAACTCGTATGATGCTACTTTAGTGTTTGCTAACTTAAGTAGCTACCTAAATTAGTAGCTGAAATGAATGCTAGGCCATTTCCTATTATGAATAGTAATTTAATTTTATATTTTGTCAAAGCATTTTTCTGCTGCTGCTTTTATTCATGCTGAGGTTGGTAGGGTTCTGTCTTTAGATTTTTTTTAGAGTTGCACTTCTAATCCTAACTCTTGATGTCACACACTTTCTAAAGTTACCTCTCAACCTAGAATTCTGTATTTTGTGTGGGAAGTTGAACTAGAAGTGTGGGTGTTGTTCAATTTTCAGAGGAAAAAAATTGCAGAGAATCAGTTCTTATATAGGCAACAGACTAACATCTTTGATATTTTTATATCTCAGGTATTTAGTTCTATTTGAAGGCTTGCGTTTTTCGTTGAAGACACCTGAATTTGAAATGATGTGACAGGGAGGGCGGAAAAGCTATAACCAATATTTCATGATAAACTGATTTTGTGAAAGTGGGATTAAGGAATTCTTGTCACTGCCTGCTTGCTTCTGCCCGTGCTCTTATCTGGGTTAAAATAATGTGGGGGAGTTATTTTCTGGAATTCTTATTTTTGATCACTAAAACTAGTTTACAGCACAATCCTGTAAAGATTTGTGCTTGTGAAAACTGGGGCTCTGAACTGGAGTGAAAAGATGAGAACAAATGGCTTGGAGCAAGAGGTGAACTTCTTAAACTCATTTATGTGGTAGCCAGCACATTAGGCAAATGTCCTCGGGAAAGCTTGCTAGCTCATGTAGCTAGCTAGCTAACTTGATGTTTGATGTGAGACCTTTATCTGATCAGTTGATTTTTCACATGTCCTGAAGCGTTTCACATGTCCTGAAGAATCCCAAGTGGGATTTCTTGTCGTCTCCTTTCCTGAGCTCCCAGGTGGCAGCGGTGCAGCTTTTGCAGCAAAATGCTTTGGGTCTGATACAGTATTTTTAAATGTAGAGGCTATTTTGTCCCCCAGTTGTCTTGCATGGAGTGACTATATGCTGAAATACAGAGGGATAGAGTGAGGACAGCTTCCTTGCAGTTTGCTGGATTTTGCACTTAAGTCAGTGACTGATGGCAGAGCAGCTGCCCAGACTCTGTCAGCAGCTCTTGCTACCAGAGGGTGTTCCCCGCTGGAATCCAGACCAGTCTGAAAGGATTCTTGAGTCCCTCTCACCACTGTTTTTCTGCAGTACACCTTTTCCATCTTGTGCTGTGGCTACTATGCTGGCAGTAGTCCTATTTCCAAGTGCAGTAAGGAGGCTTGGGTGTTGCAGCCTGTTGCTTTTTTTTTTTTGGTGGAATTTACCGGTGTTAAGGCAAATTTGAAGAGTAGTGCTTGCTACTGGAGCGAGAAAACTGCTCAGAAACGTAAGCATGGCGTTTCTCCTTTTGCACTGTTACTTCATCTGGAAAGGTGCAGGAAGCTCAAGGGAAACAAACAAAAGTGTCTCAAAATATTTGGATCCTCTGGTCATCCTGAGAAAAATTTTACGGAATAGCCTGTTATCCTTTATCTTTTCAACTCCCCTTTAGAACTGGAGGCCTCTTAACACTGTATACTCAGTTCAAAACACAGCATGCAGGGCATAGTCTCTTGGCTCACTCATACCTGTTTCTTGGCTGTGAAGGAAACTCTTAGAGTGGAGCCAAGTTACATGTGTCTGAATCAGGTAAGGAGCCACCCTTTTGGATTTCAGAAAGTAATGCTTTTACTCTGCATATTCAGTTGTTTACTTAGAAATGAACTCACCTGCATAAAGGTAAAAATTTCTAAATTCAGAAACTTTGTGGCATAGTTCAGCATCTTCGTTCCATCTTGTTCGTTACCCCTTTTCTTTTATGACCAACCTACCAGGATGCCCGGTTATATATTGTTTGTAGTAGTATTTGTCTTGCATGGCATGTACAGAGCTATTTGAGCTGTCACTAGGATTTTTGCGTCATTACAGGAGTCCAGCTTCACCATTTGAAGGGTATCTCTACTTTGTCGTCAGAAGAGTAGTCTTTAAGTTCTGACAGTTGCTGGAGTGCTTAAATTACTTTTTTGTTTATTTGCTTTCTTGGAACCTTAGTTGTATGGTTTCTTGCATAATAAAGAAATATATTCAAAACCAGTCATGTTTGGTCTTGTATGGAAAACTATTCTTGTATTTGTTCTATGAACCTACTGAAGAGCCATAAAGAGCGGTATTCTCCTGGAACAAAAGTTAATTGACCATCCAGCAAACTTAGAAAGTAACTTCCTGGCATATGTCACAGTTACTATGCACTGTGTTAGGTGTTACTAACTAAATATTCTGAGGATGAGCGACAGTAATACTAGAACTGCAAGCTCTTTAAATTTTGGAGGAGCTTATTGTGTCTGTGTCAGGAGCGGTTTCTGGGCCAAGCAGCCACACCACAGTGCTGAGATTCTCCTCTGTACAAGAGCAGCACTGTCATAATGAGTAAGATTGTGCAAAAAAATAAACTTTTTGCGTGAGCAGAGCATGTTGCCCTGCTAAACTCAAGGTGGAATTGCAGGCACTGATATGAATTCTATACGCCTGTTCTGTCTTTTTGAAAAGTATTGTGCATCCTCCAAGGACACTGCTTCTCTGGGCTTTTGGGAGGGTTTGGGAAGGAAGGCTTTTGAAATTGTAAAGGGAATAATATTGTTCATGGTCTGAGTTAAATTTCTATGTATACATAATTATTTTTTTTGCTGTAAATGTTACTACCTTTCACAGGTGCCAGTCTGTGGTGCAGGTAGATTTCTATAGGCTTCCTTTATTCTGAAAATTTTATAAATCAGGATGTTTTCTGCTGCAGAGGGGAATCTAGGCCTGACTGGATAATCAATGCTTTGCAGGCTTTAGATAGAAGTTGCAGTGACTACTGTGATTATAGTAGCTTTTCATAACAGGCTTGCTTTATTTTGAAGGCGAACTGCTGCTTGGAGAACAACTAGTGAAGAAAAGAAAGCACTAGACCAAGCCAGTGAGGAAATCTGGAATGATTTTCGGGAAGCTGCAGAGGCACACAGACAAGTGAGGAAATATGTTATGAGCTGGATAAAACCTGGAATGACAATGATAGAAATCTGGTGAGGACACAGATCTTCTTAAAGACCTCTGCTATGGACTTTTCTTCTTTCTCCAGAGGGGGAGGGCTTTAGTCTCAATTTTGTGTGCTTAATTGACTGTGTCATGAATGTTGGGGGAGATTTCTGTTTGAAGTATGCAGCCACTATCCACAGTTATTTCCTTTTAAGTTTCCTCCTATAACATATTCTTAGCTTATCCAGCTTTACAGGGCCTGGGATCATACTGAATTTCAAACTAAGCTTTCAGTTATTTTGAGCACATGCTTGATTTTAGTGTTCTGTGCCCTGGCTACTCTTGCACCTAAGTTCTGCAGGCAGTGCTGAAAGAAGCAGCAATAGCGGTAGTAAACATCCTGGCTTTTGCCAGAGTTGTCAGTGCAATGCTACATGGCTGAGCGATACAGGTGCGGTCTGAGGCTGGGAGTGGGGGAAGAGGCATGAAAACAGCATGGCTGTGTGCTCAGTCCAGGGCAGGAAGATTTTTGTCTGTATTTAGTCTTCACTGACTGATCTTTCTGGAGAAACACAGTGTTTCTTTGTGGTGTTCTCAGCTGATAATCCATTTGCTCAGTTATTTCTTAAGATAAACAGTAGTTTGATTAAGGTAAAGTTTAAAGAAATAATTAGCCTGGACTGATTCTCTTGACTCTTCCAACTATTCCTTTTTCTGTCCTTCAGTTTATCTGGAGTGAATGTCTACTGTCCAAGTACTGCACTGATCCAGGACAGTTTAGTTTCCAAAATCAGGTGCTTTCAGCCTGGTATGACTGAGGACTGTGCTGACAAGAGTAGGATAGTAAGAAAGCTAATGAGAGCTGATCCCCAAGGTAACTGTGCAGGGATAACTGAAAGAAATACTATACTGTCAGGGAAAGTGAAAGACAGACAGGTGCCTTAATAAGCTAGTCTGGCTGAAACAAATCTGTCACATTGCATTATACAGTTTGACTGTTATAAGCAATGATTTTCTGAAAACATGACTTTTTCTTCCTAAAGTACCTCAGGCTATGGGGACTTGCCTATTAAAGTAAGCTTTCTTCTTTTTCCAGATTGCTCTGAGTGAATAGCTTGCTTAAATAAAATCAGGCTATGGTGCACTGATGTGAGCTGCAGTACTTCATTCACTGCTACTATAGGAGTATGCCCTGGTGGACGTGTATCTGTAGCTTTCTGGTAGCTAACAGCTTGAGAGTAGACAAAAACCAAGAACAAATGCTAGTCTCCAGGTTTTATTTTATCACAGTTATCACTTAAAGTTAAAAAAATACTATTATCCTTCTTTAAATAGATATTTGTTTAAATAAATGAGAGGACTATAATACTGCTCCCCCCCCCCCCCCCCCCCCCCAATCCCAGTAATTGTTAAAAATTCACTTAATTTGTCTAAACTTTAGTTGTGTGACCTCTGGAAGGAACAACAGGTTAAAAATGTAGTTTGTAATGGATGGATATTTTAAATTTAGAGTAAAAAACACAAATGAAGTGCTCAATTTTGCCTAAAAAAGGTTAGAACAAACAACACCAAGAACTGAAGATTGTGATGTTGTACTTAAGTTTTCCAGTCTAGGGTTTCTTTCCAGTTAGCATACAAGTAGTTTAAGATTTTAAATTGAAACATTTGCTTCAGTATTGTTCTGAGGTTTGGTTCTTGCATTGCTTTGTTTTAAGTCATCATAAGAAATATTAATGACAACTGTTGTGTTCTTTTTTCTTCTCCCTCCTCTCTGCCTTTTAGTGAAAAATTAGAAGACTGCTCACGTAAGCTGATAAAGGAAAATGGTTTAAATGCAGGTCTTGCATTTCCTACTGGGTGCTCTCTGAATAATTGTGCCGCCCACTACACTCCCAATGCTGGAGATCCAACAGTCCTGCAGTACGATGATATTTGCAAAATAGATTTTGGGACACATATTAGTGGTTAGTTTTCATTTATGAATTAAAACTTTGAGAACATTCCTCATTGCAAAGACCATGAAGCTAATTAACTTCTGCTGATTTCAGGTCGTATTATTGACTGTGCTTTTACAGTCACATTCAATCCAAAATATGACAGGCTATTACAAGCTGTAAAGGATGCCACAAATACTGGAATAAAGGTATGGTCATTAAGTAAGTCACTGAGCAAGTCTTTTACAGTAAACTTTGCAATTATTTTCCATTTATATTTGCACTTTATTTCCAGTGTGCTGGAATAGATGTACGTCTCTGTGATGTGGGGGAGGCCATACAAGAAGTTATGGAGTCTTACGAGGTTGAAATTGATGGCAAAACATACCAAGGCAAGTTCTTTCCTTTATATAAGGATAGTTGCTCTTAGAACATATATATATTTGTACAAATATTGATTTATTTTGTATTATATTGAAAAGCTGTCTGTACTAGACGTATGAGTGACTTGCATAAATACATGTTTCTGGCTGGCTTGCCGTTCTTCTGGAGGAAAGTTCTTGACTTATCCTTCCAAGTATTGCATCTTTAACAGATAAGATGAAGGCTAAACAACTGTTTTGAAATACACAAATTATTTGATACCTGCTGTTTGGCTTTTATTAATAACTTCTGTTACTCTTGGAATTGCTAGTCTAATAATGAAGTTTTGATACAGCGTACAAAACTAACTCGTATCTTGACTGGAATTTGTACCACAAGATGTGTGGATAGTTTAGTTCCTCTGAACTAGGATGAGTCACTATCGTACTTTTGGTATGAGCTAACCAACCAAGTTGTTCTAAAGGGTTTAGCATGTTAGGAAATTGCCTGTAATATTAATGTTTTCTTCAAAAGTGAAACCAATTCGCAATTTGAATGGACACTCGATTGGGCCGTATAGGATACATGCTGGAAAAACGGTACCCATTGTGAAAGGAGGAGAAGCCACAAGAATGGAGGTAAATGGAGCTCTTAAATCTTTCTGTTAAGTTTCCCTGGCTGTCACTGCAAGAATAATATTTCCTGTGCAGTCCTAATGTGTAGTATTTGTGATCCTGGTGGATAATAGCAGCAGAGGAAGGACTTGCTGTACTTTGTAGTGTTCCCATAAAGGAGTGATCACTCTTGTTTCATCTCAGTGGCTGCTTCGTTTGGTCCTGGAGTGTTCTGGTAGCTGACACTTTCTGAAATTGAAGTCTTGGAACCCTGCTATTCAAAAAAACAAAACAACACACAAACAAACAAACAAAAACCAAACACCCAAACACTAAACAAAAATCCCCAATCCCACCACCACCAAACAGCAAAACAACCCCTTGATATCTGAATGGCCTTAGCGATGCTTACAGAAACTCTTGCACATTTATGTCTCAGTGTTTATATGTTACTTAAAAACACTGTTGGAACGATGCACTTAGGAATGTCGCACTTAGGAGCAGGGAAAAGGACAGGAATTCAAATTTGGGGGTGAACTTGAGGGACCAGAGTTTTCCTGAAAGGTCTTTGGACTTGCCAGTCATTCCCACTTGCCTTGTTTGTTCATTCTGTAATTAAAAATACTAACAGTCTTCTCATGCTCAGGTAATTCTTGAGAACTATTTTTGTAGTGTTATAGCTTCGGGTGACTTTTTGCAAGTACAGTTAGATATGATATCTTTATTGAAAAGCTTCCAGTGCAGTTTTATTTTGCAGATACAAAACAATTAAGCATATTCCTAGTTAATGGGAGAAGCTAGATGAAAGATGCTGTTTGAGTAGTGTTTGGAGCAGGGGAAAAGAAATTGCTGTACATGATGTGGCAAACCATACCAATGGGAAAGGCAGTATTAAAGTATGTAACCTGAGATTTAGCCCCCATTTTGATGTAAGCTTGTGTTCTAACAAGATAAGAAGGCTCATTTAAAAGATTGGTAATAAGATAAGAAGCTTTTCATTTCATTCTAAGCCTGATCACTGATCAGCAAGGATCACTAGTAAGCCTATCAATGTAAATAAGACTTGTAAGAGCTGAAGAGGGGACAGGTGTGGTCTGGACAGGATTGTTTTTTGAGGCAGGCTCGCTCTCATCGCCCAAAACTTGTATCATAATTGTTGATCACCTTGTTAACGATGTGAGCAAAAAGACAAAGTTTTAGTATCATGTTATCTATAGGAGTGTGCAAAGGGATTAAAGAGGAAAAGGAAGAAATGGAAATGGAGAAGAAGGGAGAAAAAGGCTGTGTGCCCTTCTTGTTTTAGGTTAGTGAATGGTTAGGTCTTGTATATCATCCATCATCAGTATATTGCTAGTATAAAACTTCTGGGTTCTTTAAGCAAATCTTACTTAAAGATTTCAGAGCTCTGAGGTTGTTTTAATTGAATATCCAGACACTGGGGAGGAGATGTTTTTTAATTTCTTCAGCTTCTGGAGGTTACTTAGGACACAATCCTACATCGTTAAAGACAGTGAGTTTTGCCAATGAAGAATGTGGAGCATAGCCAAGGTCTTACCGTACTGTGCTAATTATAGTATCAAACTGCAATCCAAGGAGGTTTTTGTGATGGAGAGAAATACAGCCTCTTGACGATTTTAGTCTGAAAAAGTGGGTGTAAAGTAATTTTTTTTTTTAATTGTGTGTGGGTTTTTGTGGTTTTATGTGGTGGTTTTTTTGTTTGTTTGTTTTTATGAAAACAGTTGAATATTCAGGGACATCTTTAAGAGTTTGTCTTGAATATGAAGCCTGTGTTCCTGCTTTGCATATGGCTTCTTATTGTTGGGTTATGGCTTTCAAAGTAGCTTAATAAACTGAAAAACCCAGCTCCCGGTGTCTGTTAATGTTTGATGCCTTATCTCATTAAGTCGCTTTCACAGTCCTACCATTAAGGATATGTGAATGCACTTGCAGAAATTAGTTTATATAATGGCATTTCAGTATGTTCTTGGCTAGAATTTTGATAATGCCCTTGCAGATGTATGTCACCTTCATTTCTTGAAGAAATTCATCTTGTGGAGTGGAAATGAGCAGGTTAAGGGTTTATACTAGCAGCTGTTACCAGAAAATTCTTGCAGAAATTGGGCAGACAGTTCTTCAGTGCAGTAAGTCTCTGTAATCAACATCTATTTGCTATGTGTAAACTATACACTTCCTAGGACTTCTCTCTGAATAGCAAAGGAGAATTACTTCCAGTTAGCAAATGTTTTGCAGCAGAGTGTAGCTTCTTAGCTATGTTACACGTATGCTTTGACAACGTTTTAACTGTGCAGTGACTTTGAGAAATCGTGACTACCAATGTGCTGACATTTATGGCTTGAAACAAATAAAATGGTACTAACATAAATAGCTGATGACTTGGAGATGTAACTTTACTCTGTGAAATCTCTGTATATAATTTTTCTGTACATCAATTTGGTGATTGAATCTATTCGCATTTAATTGTATTCAGAAGTTGTTATACTGAGATTGTTATATCTGAATGGCCCAATGTCACTTATTTTCATATTGCAACGTATTCCCTTTCTTTTTTTCTGTTCCTAGGAAGGTGAAGTATATGCGATAGAAACCTTCGGTAGCACAGGAAAAGGTGTTGTTCATGATGATATGGAGTGTTCTCATTATATGAAGAACTTTGATGTTGGGCATGTGCCAATAAGGTTGGATGATGTTGCTGTCATTGTTGTTGGGTTTTTTTGTTGGTATATTGTGCTAGAACTACCACCCTTCTAAGGATCAAATTTTGATGCAGTGCAGGTTCTTCACTAATTAAACAGGCTGTCAGAGGACTTAAAGGGTGGTGTTAGCAATGTTCTTATTACGAAATGTGCTCCGATTGTAAATCTGGGACAATATGGAATTATTCCCAAAGAATCTGAGAATGGAGAAAAATACATAATTATGTATTCAGAAATGTAGATTGTTTTTAACAATCTTCCTGTCATAATTAACTTTGTAAAATTAATAATATACAGATTATGTTTGTATATGTGTCTATATATTAAATGCATAACTTTTTTTTTAGGTCAACATCTGTGTTATGTTTGTGTGCCACAATCTTTGTCTTAGTGCTGTTCCCAGAATAAATCAAGTCATCATGTCATCTGTTTTGTTTTGTATGCATGTTTTGTGGGTTTTAAGTTCTTGTATCAGCGTTATCGCTATAAAATGAAATAGCTTATTAATTTTCAGTTTTCACTGGGATTGCATTTTGGCATTTCTAGGGGTGCAATGTATTTTCTGAAGTGAAGGCTGTTACGAAAGCAGGCAGACATGCTTTTCCAGATAGTTCTATTTTGTCTCCATAGAACAATCTAGTAATATGAAAAAGGCGAGGGGGTGGAAAATTAGCCTAGGGGTTGGAAAGGAACTGCTTATGTTTGGAAAGAAGTTTATTTCTTAGCAGATCTATAAATCTAATTTTTTGCTTATATATTGTCAGAAGGATGAATAAAAAGCTTACCAAGCATTTGACTTCAGAAGTAAAATTTCAGAGTTTTAAGCCAACGAGCTTACGCTTAAATTAGTTCAGATTAAGAACCACTTTGTATCGGGAGAAAACCTGTTTTTATTTATAAAATGAATCATCCTTTATTATTTAAGAGGATGATTCTTTTTACTGTGTTTAGGTTTGCTTGCGTAGTTAGATACAGACACGTTCACAGCCTAACTTTCCCTGTTTGAAATGGGTGGCCAGTGTGTCTGGCAGCATTCAGGTTTGTTTTGAAGGATACCTTTTTGCAGAAGGAGAGCGCGCTCTATTTTGTGAACAGAACGCCTGGTTGATGTGGAAGGACATCCCAAGATGTCTTAAACTACCTTGAAATCTAACCTTTTTCTTAACTGGTGTGTTTATTTCTGTAGTGAATGCTCGCTGGTGATACCTCTTTCTTCTCAAACATGTTCTTCTGTTTCCTACAGGCTTCCAAGAGCGAAACACTTGCTAAATGTTATCAATGAAAACTTTGGTACTCTTGCATTCTGCCGCAGATGGCTAGATCGCCTGGGAGAGAGTAAATACCTAATGGCATTGAAGAACCTGTGCGACTTGGGTATAGTGGATCCGTATCCTCCCTTATGCGACATTAAAGGCTCGTACACAGCACAGTTCGAGCATACTATACTGTTGCGCCCAACGTGCAAGGAGGTTGTCAGCAGAGGAGATGACTACTAAACTCAAAGCCACCTCAGCACCTTTATGCTCTAGGCTTTGTTGGAACATACTACACCAGAATTAATTTGCAACATATTGTCTGTTTTAACAGTGGACTGATGTAATACTTTCCATATTTGGAAAGGAAGGAATTTAATCAAAGGCAAGTCTTCTAATGTAACTAACCAAGGAAAAAGCTTTCAGGCCTTTAGAAATACTTCAAAAGTTACTTATTTTTTCTGTTCAGGGAAATACGTGCTATAAAGCTCAATTTTTAGTTTGGAATGAGTTATACATTTTGTTCTGAACATTTATGAGAAAAGATGCTTTTCAAATATTTATATTACCATATTCCTACTTGAATGCTTTGAATGACTACACCGGATTTCTGCGTCCAAGTCCTCAATGATACTGCCTTTTAAACTTCCTGGAATCCATTTTGTAAAAAATAAAGACAAATTTTCAGATCTAAAAATATATATACTTTTTAGAAGTCTGGTTATGATTCTGGTCAGGAGTCTGCTGGGAAATCGCTCTATTAAATATTTTACAAACTTGACTTGCCATTTCTTGTCTTGAAACTGGACCTGTCTTACCCTTAATGTGAAGCTTTGCCTTTTAGTGCTTATTTAAATAGTCTTGTCAGTGCTGGGATACAGGGCAAGAAGTCATGAACTCTTTGCAGGACAGAATGTGACTTGA
Organism: Phalacrocorax carbo; assembly: GCF_963921805.1. Taxonomy (NCBI): domain Eukaryota; kingdom Metazoa; phylum Chordata; class Aves; order Suliformes; family Phalacrocoracidae; genus Phalacrocorax; species Phalacrocorax carbo. The sequence continues at coordinate 51,219,959 of NC_087513.1, forward strand.
GTGGAGATGCGTGGTGGTATTTGTTTTTGAGAGCACCAGTCTTCAGCGTAGACTTTAGCTGCATTTGGAACACGTCAAACGCATTTTGTGGTCTCTGTTGCTGTTAGCAGCAGCATGCAACTTCGGGCTGGAGTCAACTGTGGATGTTGGTATGTGTCCCTACATATTCTTTGCTGTTGGCATGCCCTTTTGCAGGAGTAAAATATTGCTTCGTATGATTCCCAGTCTCCTTTAAGTACACGTTGGATTGGACGAGTTGTGGGGACAATGAAAATGTTGATTTATTTTGGAATGTTGGAAGTTCTTCTGTGCAGGCAAACTAGTCTGGAGTATTTGATGTTTCCTTGACGTAAGAAGTCATTATCAGTCTTCCCACTGCAGTGCGTCTGACTGGTGAATCTGGTTTGTAAAGGTGAATTAAATCCCACAGCTCTTCAGGCTTAGATGCCATATGCCTTCCAGTGCTCTCTATTTACCTCAGGACTCGCATATTAAAATTTTGCATAGTTACTGGTAACAGAACCAACAGCTTCTTTGATACATCGGTAACAGTGCCTTAAACTGCTCAGGAAACAGAGACACTAAACCTGCTCCTTTACAGTGACGGTGTGTGTTTGTTCGTGGAGTTGTTCATATTAAATTAGAAATACAAGTTCTTTCCCCCTCTGTCTTCAGGTAAAAGCTGCAGTTTGTCCTTTAAAACTCCAGTATGTGAGCTGCAGTTTAGAGGGAGGGAAGCAATGTCACACACTGCCTACAGTTTAAAAATAATAACCATGGAAGGGGATTTTTTCCTGTTTGTATTATTTAAACTTCATACTGCTTGTACAAGTGGATTTAGTAGGATACTGAAATGTGTATTCCTGTTGCTGCTGTTTGGGAGTCTTGGCATCCCAGCAATGAATTTTAAGTAATTTATGCAGCTGTGTGGGCTTGTGTGTCTCAGCTTCCAAACAAGCAGTAGCTGCTGTACGTGCTTGTGCGTTGCAGAGTAAAAACTGGCACTTGAAAGAATCTGTGACGAACAGGGTAGAATTAATGGTTTCCAGCTTACTTATCCTGTTTTGGTAACAAGCCTGGTTACTACAAACTCTGCTAGAAACAAGACAAATCTGCTTTGGTTCTCAGCCTCTTACCCACTAATCCCAAGCTTTTTTCCCTAGAAAGTCCGTTAGGCGCTCAGTGATGTTTGAAGCGGTTCTTCCAGCTCAAGGCTTTTTTTAAATCTTTGCTGATGATTACTTCAAGAACACTGAGTATTACAGATCAATGATTTGTTTTCCTCCCTTTTGACTTTTCTCTTACCTGAGCATAATAGGAAGACCTGGACTAGCAGAGCTACTTTGGACTATGGCCTATTCTTTTAACTTTTTAACATACTGGCTGTTGGTGAATTCACATATGGAAGCTGATAGTCATGCATAACAAATTGTAGAGGAAGGGCTTCAGAAAACACTTGCAGAACATGATGATTAATTGTTGCCATTAAATTTAACCATGTTTGTCTGGGTACGTGCTTCCTGTGCTGCTGACCGCCCTGCACTTACACCTGTCAGTACAGAAGGCAAGCCCTAGTTCCACCTCCTCCTTGCATTTAACCAAAAAAACCCCAAACATTCCTCTACTGCCTTCGTGCCCTTTAGGCTGCCTTTTCCTGTGGCTGTAAACATAAAGTCCTGGCTGTGCTGTCTGATAACTGGGCCGTGCTGTCTTGTCACTTGACAAAATCAAAAATTTATCAAAGACTTTTGCGCCAGATATTGAAGTCTGCCTTCCCCAAATACCCAGAAGATGGGATCATCTTGTTTCTTGAGTACATGCAGCACAATAAATGGTAATAGTTTTTATAGAGCGCGTTCATTAGAGGTGGCAGAGAGTTCTGAACCTACTTTGCAGGGTTTTTCCTTCATGCAGACCTTGTGAGACACAGGCGTCATTAGAGAATGAGTAGTTTGACCTCATACGATCTGTCCTTTTGATGAAGGGATGGCCTAAGCTTTTCCTAACCAGACTAATTTTAGACTCAAACAACGTGCTTCTCTCAGATGTGGGTTGGGTTGTTTTTCCTCCCATCCCACGGCCCTCCTGCTTTTTGAACACCTGCTCAAGTAAGTTTTCAACCTAATTGTTCCGTTAATTTCACAGAGCCTCATACTAGTTTTCTGACTGTAAAATAGCGAAGTTATTGTCTTGTGTTTAACTGCGTTAGCAGCACCCCACTGCAGCGCGTGCACTTGCTGGGGGCAGCGGGCACTGTCCCTTCCTGAGTCTTTCCCAGGTTGTTGAAATAGAGCCTGTCCCCTCCGCCTGTTCGAAAGCAGCAGAGTGAGGTGGAACCTTCTGACTGCAGCTTGCATAAGCAATGTGAACTTGGCTTTGTACCAAACCAAAAAGCTCTGTTGCGTTAAGAGTTGCCAAGGAAGCAAGTGCCTGCAGCGAGCACCAGAGCTGCCCTGCACTTCCCCCCCCGCGCAGCGTGCGCCTTGGCCGGAGCCGGGCACGGGGCTGCTCGGCGCAGGAGGCCCCCGTCGAAGGCCTTTTATAGCGTGGGACGGGGAAAACTGGGCTGGTGGGTACAAACACAGCTGTAACGGGTGGAAGTCTTGCATGGAGGGATGGGGTTGCTTTTGTTTCTCAAAGCTTCTGCAGCATGGGTACTTTGTAGAAAATAAACGATCTTAAAACTAGAGGGGCTTTCCTTATGAAGGATAGATTTTACTGCTTTTACTTGAATCAGAGGTAGTAGTATTCAAAGTCTCAGGTCTCCTGTTTAAAAGTGTCGTCTTGCATGTTGATGGTAGCTTTCCTTGGAGTTTTGCACTTCATGTTTTGGCTTTAAAAATACTACTGTACTGGGAAGATCAGGGTTTTCCCTTTTTAGTGGTAGATTTTACTAAAAATGGAAATAAACTTGGTGCTAAGTAGCAACTGCAAGGTACGTCCCTAGAGACATTCTCGTCTACGACAGACTAACTTGTGAAATAACAAAGCAGTTCCAGCACTAGCTTTGTGGAAGCTGCTGCATTGCAGCCTGGCTTGCAAGGGAGCAGGCATTTCAAGTGCGAGTATAACTAACTTTTCAAAGAGGAGGCTGAAGACAGGCTGAGAGAGTTGGGGTTGTTCAGCCTGGAGAAGGCAAGGCTGTGGGGAGACCTTATAGCAGCCTTCCAGTACCTGGAGGGGGGGGCTACAAGAAAGCTGGAGAGGGACCTTTTACAAGGGCACGTAGTGACAGGACAAGGGGTAATGGCTTTAAACTGAAAGAGGGTAGATTTAGATTAGATATAAGGAAGAAATTCTTCATGATGAGGGTGGCGAGGCACTGGAATGGATTTCCCAAAGAAATTCTGGGTGCCCCATCCTTGAAAGCGTTCAAGGCCAGGCTGGATGGGGCTCTGAGCAACCTGGTCTAGTGAAAGGTGTCCCTGCCCTGGCAGGGGGCGTGGAACTAGATAATGTTTAAGGTCCCTTCCAACACAAACCATTCTGTAATCCCGTGAAATAGGGCATCTGTCAGGGAGGGAGATAAAGTTGCTGTTACAGTGAGAAAACTGCTGTTGCACCTTCCAACTTCATTGTGTCATGGTACCTTCAGTAAATCAAAATAATATTTCATAAAAGTACAAAGCCAGAGCAGGATGGTACCATGGAAACTTCATGATGCGAGGTGTAAACATGAGTGGAATTTGTTCGTTTGATTTTTACAGGTGGTGTTTGGAGGTAGAGGAACTTTGCCAAAGCCTATTTCTTTGAAATATTTTTCTTACAGGAAGGAGAGACTTAGGCTTTTTATAGTTAATCATTTGCCAGGATTTTGCACTTCCAACTTGCTGGTAGTCGGCATTCTGTGGAACATCAATCGGCTGTCCACAAACATAGGAGGGCAGTATATTTTCTTAAGTCCATTCACAAAATACTGTTTCTGCCAAATGGTTTTATGAAGGTGTGTTTAGAGATAAAGACTGTGTAACTTGAGAACAGCATAGCGTGCTTTGAAAGAAGACGTTATTTTTATATGAATTTTTTCAATAGTATGGTTTTTTTCTACGTGGATTCAGGAGGCAGTTCTGTTTTTACAAATAGAAATGTTTGAGTACTTTTAATGTAAATGAAAAAATAGAGAACTGTGCTGTGACTCTTTTAGGATTTTTGTGGGTTTTTTTGTCATAGCAGCCAGCCAACGCTTGTAACGAAGGTTAAAAGTTGTAAATTTTTAGCTTTGCCTTTATACCAATGCTGATTTCTCTCATTTTGCATAGCTACAGTGCTTTAAAAAACAAAACAAAATCATGTAGAATAGTCAGCAGTTAAGAGGAAGAGTAAGCCTTTTGCCTGGTTATTTTTGAGCTTTAGATGTCTGCTTCCCCACTTTCTGAAGTTAACTTTTTTTTTTCTCTATATGGCCAAATCTCTTAATCCCTTAAATTGGAGAGAGCTGTATGGAAACCTTATTTACCGCTAGCTAAAAGTGAAGACACATAATCCCACTGCATGCTCTCTGGACGCACCTATCTATTACCACCTAGGACTGGAAATTGCTATTAATTTTTAGTTTAAGAATGAGCTAATTTCACCTCCACGATGTGCCAGAGTGCGCTCTCAGCAAGTTTGCAGGTGATGCAATTCGGGGAGGAGTGGCTGATAGACCAGCTGGGGGCACTGCCATCCAGAGGGAGCGGGACAGGCAGGGGAAATAGGCCAACAGAAACCTCGTGCAGCTCAGCAATGGGAAGAGCCACATCCTGCGCCTGGGCAGGAATAACCCCAGGCACCGGCACAGGCGGGGAAGCAGCTCCCGGGAGAAGGACCTGGGGGAAGGACCTGGGGGACGAGCCCACCATGAGCCAGCAACGTGCCCTGTGGCAAAGCAGGCCAACAGCCTCCAGGGCTGCATCAGGCAGAGCATCGCCAGCAGGTCGAGGGAGGTGATCCCTCCCCTCTCCTCAGCCCTGCTGAGACACAGCTGGAGGGCTGGGTCCAGTGCTGCATTTCCACCACAAGATATGGCCTTACTGGAGTGAGTCCACCAAAGGGCCAGGAAGGTGAGCAAAGGGCTCGGAGCCCTTTCTGACATACGAGGAGAGGCTGAGGGAGCTGGGAGTGTTCAGCCGGGAGAAGGGAAGCTCAGGGGGAGCCTTATCCATGTCCGTAAGCACCTGATGGGAGGGGAGTAAAGATGACTGAGCCAGGCTCTTCTCAGTGGTGCCCGGCGACAGGACAAGAGGGAAGAGGCACAAACAGAAACACAGGGGGTTCTGTTTAGACAGAGGAAGAAACTGTTTTTAGCGTGAGGGTGGTCTGGCACTGGCATAGGCTGCCCAGAGAGGTTGTGGTGTCTCCATCCTTGGTGCTGTTGAAAACTCGACTGCACACAGCCCTGACCAACCTGTTTTGAGCAGAGTTGGGCTCTGCAATCTCCAAAGGCCCTGTCCACAAGCAAAAATTTTGTGCACTCTCAAGTATACTTGGTAGGTGACTAGTTACGGTGCAGTGCCCCTTCCCTTGTGTACCTGGGCAAAAAAAAAATCCAGCCTCTCTCCTGAAGAGCTGAGGAAGGGAGTCAGCAAGTGAACTCAAAAATGTATGTAAAACTTTAACTACTACTCATGGTGCATTGCTGCCTGCGTGTCTGTGCGCAAGGGGGTCCTGAACCCTTAAAAATAATTAGTACACAATTGCTTTACTGAGTTCCTACAAGCACCGATTGCTTGTGCAACAGGAGGAAATTCAGCAAGGGCAATGCATGGAGCTCTAGGTACCCAGGTAGCAGGCATCTGGGCTGGAGACAACTCAGCAAGGTTGCAATGGAGCAGAACCTTCAACCTGAACCCGTTTTTCTGACCATAGATTAAAATTAAGGTGGAGAGAAGATGAGACAAGGGTTATGGCTCCTTGAGCTGCTTTCTCATGATTAGTCTTTCATGCAAGGAACTTGGCTACCAGACCAACTCTGCTCATAAAGGAGGGAGCTCTGGAATCATCAGGTGGGCTTGCCTGGGTCTCTTCTATTGTAACAGACCACTCTGCCTAACACTACCCCTGTTGCTGATGGATGTGCTGGACCCTTAGCTTTACAGCTCTGCAGAACTCCTGTGAGTTGTGGAACCCTGACTCCAGGAACTGCTGCTGCTAAAATGGGTGGGTAGGCCTTTGATCAAATAGCCATCTGTTTCCCAAGGCCTATAGAATGATGTAGGCTTCTGCACTGGCTGTGGTATTTCTGCTGATTCTGTCACTGGTCCTGAGCCTTGGCCCTTCCTTGGCTCCAGCTGGAGCTCAATTTTAAATATTTACTCGAGTGAAACAAGGCAGAATATAAGCATATAGACCTATGCTGTGCTGAAGTCTTACTCTAGGTAAAGGGCACAGAGCTAGATACTTAAGAACCAGCATGTACTAAGAACCAAAGCAGAAGCTGTTGAGAAGCGCACCTAGATTAGCTCACCCTTCTGCTGGACTGCAGTAATTATCCCTATCCTTCCCACTGCTTGGACATTAGTCTGGACATTAGTCTGAGCGTGTCCTTTCTCCTTCCCCTCTCCTGTTCTACTCCAGAAAGCACCAATGGGAAGAAATCAGACTGTTTTTGCGCAGCTAATGATGCATTTTAGAGAAAGCTTTGAAACTTAGTAATGCTTGCTACGGTGAGAGAAAATGCAGGGGAACAGCCAGAAGCACAGCCGAGGCAATCCTTCTATAAAAAATGGCAGGATAAGATTCTTTCTAAGGGACTTGAGTATGTGCTTAATGCTGATGACTAAAGCTAATGAACTCCCACCATCCCATCGCTCTCTACAAGTCCCATGATAGACTCTTCCATTAATACTTGAGTCTCTTAGGACCCCGATGTATCAGGTTGAGATGCTGCTCTTGGGGGAAGAAAAAAGTATCAGAATTCTGAGAGGCAATTAGCACAACTCTTTCTCCTTCCCTTCTGTTCCCCTGAAATACTTACCAGTAGAAAGAAGTGTTTAAATGACATTTCCTCAACAAAAAGGACAGCAGAGAAGGAAGGTATTTGAAGGACTGCACAGCCATAACAAGTAGATTTGTCAGTCCATCTCACTTCATCAGGTGCCCCTCGGCTTAAAAAAAAACCCAAAACCAAAAAACCCACCAAACTGCTTTTGCACATTTAATGAGCATGAGCACAAGGTGAAGAAAGTTTGCGATCTGAGGCCGCAATGTGCTCACTATAATATGTCATCTTTCAGAAACAGACAGAAATGGTAGAAAAAGTCATTAATAAAACCAGCTGTTAATTCAGTGGCTGCTGCCCACAGTGGTCTTATAGTTAATGCCTTAACCCATGTTAGACAAAGTTGAAAAACAATTTAAAAAAGAAGAGAGTATAATGCTAGTGTAGGAACTAATTCCAGTGCACACGTGGTTTTCTGTCCACATCAAGGCATTTTATTGAGGTATAAACTTTGCAGAAGATGAGGTAACAATTTGCATAGGACTTATGCAAAACAACTTCGCAATTAAAATTTACTTGGCATTAACTCCTGTAGGTGGAGAACGGCTGATAATTCCTCCATGCTAGATTCTCCTCACTGCCCAGTTCTGTTAATGCTAGTGGTAGGACCGCAGAGAAGGTACAGCAGTTGTAGCTCATGAAACCAGTCAGACTGTAAATGCTTTCATATGTTTTACAGCTTCTTTTCAGTGGTTTGTTTTAAGAGATTCCTGAAACAGACAACGCTTGCTACGATTTAAAACAAGCTTGTCCAATGCAAGAAAGGGGGTGCTAATGTTCTTGTAGCAATGACAGTGGGGTGGGTGAGTGTGGGTTTGTTGTTGGATTTTTAAAAAATTAAAAAAAAGCTTCTTTAAGTTATTGAAAAAAAAAAAGCCCCTAGTTGTCAAAATTAATACTTCGAATTTGGCACTTGAGTTTGAAGTTGTCAGACTTCTTAAGGCTAAAACATGGAAGAAACATTCTTGTGCTATTATGTGCTCCTCTTACATACTTATGTAAAAATAAGTACAAGCTCCATTTCCTTAACTTCAGATTTTAAGAAATTCTATCGATGTATCTTTAGTGCAGCTCCCCTGAAGGCTCCTTTGAAGTTTGTAAAATAATTTCACTTTAGTCATAAAAAATATACAGAAAGTTTCCTATGAAAAATTCAGTTACTATTTGACATGTAAAACATTCCTTGCTGGTGAATGTTAATATTCTAAGACCTAGTAGCAATTCCTGCAGACAGTAAGAATCATGATATCATTAGCACTATACTATAAAATGTACACAAGCATATATAGAAAAATACCCAGAGAAACAACAGATGCCCACTGAAAGTCATTTTTCTAAACCAATTCAAAAAGATTATCAAAATACAAAACCAGCTTTAAAAAACCGCCTGAGGTAAGAGTTAAATGCAAATAGCAATCTTTTTCTTAAAAAAATAGCTGTATCAAAATTCTAGGTACTTAGAAAGTTACTTACTGTCAATAAAAACTCTTACTAACAATTGTAAAGAGTACTTCAACTAATACAAAACTATATAAACATTGTACACAAAGTAAAAAGTACAACACTGTACTTTCATTCCATTTAAAAATATATAGTTATGACAATTCAAACTTTAACCATTCACACAGTTAACTGGCTTTGGATTGGCTGCTACTGTTGTCCATGGAACAGTCAGCTTGTTCTGCGTGCTGCTGACTTTCAGCTGTGCTGGGACACGGCATTTTACCACGTCCATTTGCCTGAGTAAGTCGTTGGCTGTAAAACAAAATGTAAGCTTGAGCCTTGCATACTTCTTCCATAGTGCACATGTTGAGTTTCGAATCATTGCAGTGTACCCAAAATCCTGCAGTGAAGAAATACACCAGAAAGCATCATCAGGGCAGTGATTTGAGGTAACTGCACTGTATTAAATAATTAATTAGTGCATCCCATTTAACAAGTCGTGTAGAAACAGTACCGTGTTTCAGTTGCTCTAGTAGATTTGCCTCTACATTTTAAAAGCCCAGCTTAGCTTCCTCAGATTTATGAGGGTTTATAGCCAGATGATGTTTTAACAAGCCAATACAAAAACTGAACTGTTTTGGTCTACAGAACTGCAATTCTCATTCCAGGCAGTTCAGCTACAAGTGACTCCCTTTTGCGTTTGAGAAAAGAGAGTAAGCTTATCAGCCTAGAATTACGACCACCCCGTTCTCCCACACTCCTGCTTTCACAGCTGGTTCCTACCTCCTTCTGAATTGTAGCAGTAGGCAGTGTAGTGCCCTGAGCCAAATCCTTTCCCGTGATGCATTACGACAGCAGACAAGTCATAGATAAAGCAGTCGGGTAGGAGGGACTTGAGGGATTCTCTGCAGCAATAAGGCTCCATGTTCAGCATTTGATCAAAATTAACATGTACACCAATTTTTTCGCGATGATTGCGTCCTGACCACCTGGAAAGTAAAGTCAAATGAAAACTTACATTTCTTCAAATAACATAGCATTCTGCACTGTCTTTTAACATAACAAGTGTTATCTTCACGATTGTCTTTGTGTACAAAATAAATGCCAATTTTTATACTTTTTTCTAGGCTTTCCCTTGTCCTTTATTTTAAGGCCTTTTAAAACGTGTCTATGGTACCTACTATTCTCATCTTCTGAAATATCCATCTTAAGATCTATGTAATGGTGAGTGGGAAGTACTTCCCACGTGTTACGTCTCATTGGTCTTTCTGATTTATTCTGCCTCATTTTCAGTTTCCTTTGCATTCAGGACAGACTCTGTACTAATGTGTGGACTAAGAGGTCACAGAGATGCAGTCTCCACTTCCTTACTCTCAGGCTAATTCTTTAATGTATTTGGTTATATGAAGGTTATGTGAGACTCCCACTGAATGTAATCCTGGCTTGTACAGTACTGAATACGAGCATTTACTCTACCTGAAGATAACACAAGATTAATTTTTACCAACAGAGTTCACAGCAAGGTTAGTAGGTTTTTACTGAAAAGAAGGATGAAATAATTTCGGTATTAGAGTAGCAAGTAGTTGGAATCCAAAAGGTCAATTTTCTACTTATAGCCTATCTTATTGATGTTTAAATTAGACAAGAAAAAGAAGTTTCTCAAAACTATTGCCCATCATAATAGTAAAGGGAAATGAAACTGGTGCTGAAAAACATTGATCCCAAACCACGGAAGAGCAGGACCCAGTTGGTCAGTTTGCAACGCTGGTTGTTGTGGTACTACTTACCTAAACCGTTTAAGGTGTAATCTGAGAACCTGAGGTAGTCGACACACCATAAGCTGCTTCTGAGCTTCTGTGAGTATAACTGGTTTAGAAGAAAACTTCCTTCGTTTTGCTGAGGCCAAACACACAGTTACACAATACAAATCTCAATAACAGCCTTGTATTTCACTTTTAAGATCTATCCACCGAATTTGTGTGGACCTAAATATCTATTGTATGTGCCTCCTTAAAAAGGATACACTCTGAGAGCCGTTTTGCAAGGATTATTTTATGATGCGAGTATAAAATACTTGTGGTCACTTTGGTTAGTCACCTTAATTTAAAAAGCTGATGGGTTCTTCAGCTGGGAGTGTCAGAATCCCCATTACTGTGTGATCAGAACTTTATCTAAGAGAAGCATCACACTTTAGCACATCCTCTGAACAACTCCATCTTCTAGATGGTGAGTAATAGCTGCCAAGTGACCACACCAGAACTTCATTCTCAACATAATTTTAAGGCTTCTAGTATTTTCCTTCCACGCTTTCACAGTCAGTTTATATTTTACACAGAGAACGTATGCATGAGTACATACTGCCTTTACTCACTGTTGCACTGATCACATGCATATATCTTTCCTTCCAAAGCTTCAGTTTCTGTAAACTTGGCCAGCATTTCTGTCAGCAGACATGGATACTGAGTCGACATCTCCTTGCCATTGCAGTGATACCTCTCAGGAAACTCCAGGGACAGGTCCCAAAAAGGCTCTATGGTATTGGATTTATTGTCACAGGCAAGACATGTAACCTGTAAAACAATATTTCACCAATTGCTTACACTCAAAAACTTACTTTGCTAACAATGTACCATAACATAGGTCTTAAAGAAAAAATTCCCTAGAGATAACTGATGCAACCAAAGACAAGACACAGTCATTTAACAAAATTAATGATACACCCTATTTCTTTTCTCTGAAGCCGCATGTCCAATACCGTTATCACAAATAGGTAAGTGTTCTATTGTTTTACTGACAAACAAAAGCAGCATCAAAATGGTCTGTCTGGGACTGTCCAAGAGAAAACAGCTGGTGGAGTCTCGGGAGTCTTTTCTCCAAAAAGAAACACTCCAAAAGGAAAATTTACATGAAAGAGAGAAACTTCAGTTTAGGTTAACTTTAAAAAAAAAAAAAAAAAGCTGGGGATTTTAAAGTCATATCCTTCTTACTTTGTAAGTCTTCCAGGGAAGCCTGGATTAGGGAGCACACTTCTTCAAAGAAAAATTAACAGGTAAAAATAATTTATTTCTTCTTTCAGTAAGTTGATCCATCGTCACACTAGGGAAAGGACAAGCAGTAAGACAACATAAATAAAATGTCAAGAAGTGAAATGAGTCAACCTGGAAAATGCAGATAATACAGCAGGGGACAACTAATTTATGATAATATTCAATATTTAGGAAATTAAGTTAAAAGCAGTAGCTCTTCTATGCTGGAATGGCAACACACTAGGTGTTGATCTGCAATGCAGTCTTCTAAAAGCCAGCTCAAGCTGTTTATAGAAGAGTGTCACATCATTTGAGTCTTCCTGCAGAGGACCTCCACCCTTCCATGACCCATGTGGATGAACAACTTCTATTAGCAGCTGAAGCCATGCGGTAGTGAAACTCCATGTAGACTGTAACAAGCATAGTTCATAAAGGCTATAAGGAAATACCAGTAAATATAAAGTGTGCGAGACTGAAGAAAGATATGTTCACCTTGGTATGTTGAATGCAACAATGTACAATACAATCCTGAAGAGTCATTACCCGAATTTTCTACTGTTCATGTATTTATTGGTTTAGAAGTTGCAGTTCACCACTAACTCAAGCAGCTCTAACCTCAAGGAAAGACGGATTCTGAAAATAAGTTGATTTTTAATCAGGCTCGGATAGATAGCATCCAACATGTTCCCATCCCCTCCCCCAACAACTAAACCTTCCCACCAAAAAGACTAAAGGAACTCAAAACTTTCATATAGGACCGACTGTCAAGATAGTGTTATATATCAGCTCAGAATAACAACCAGGTGTGATGAGACACCACCATTCATGTTTTACAGTAAATGGAATATCAAATATCTCCTTATGTTTGCACCACAAGGGTAAATAATTGCCAAATTAAATCTCTAGAAGCATGCTTCCTATTTAGGAAAATATCACGAGTCATTTGGAACAAGTAAAACAAAGACGTAGTAATAAAGGAATGAAAATCCATGAGGGATCCAAATATTGTTATTTCACAGGCACGCCTTTGTGCTGCTGTTCTGCATAAATTCGGTGTAGTTCTCTTCAGTTAGGTTGGTAAGCCTACACAAGTGTAAAAATGCACTCAATTTTTGTTCAAGAGCTCCTTTATTTTCCTCTGAAAGTTTGCTGTTATGCAATTATTCACCCTGCTTTGTCTGGTATTTCATGATCATTTATATAAGGACAGATCTGTCACCTTATGGAACCTTCCTCCTAGGTGTTTATGTGAGTAATTATTTAATGCATTCATTAGTTGCAACAGCTTATACGTGACCTATGCATTAGCTACCTAATGCGCACGTCTAGTTGTGCACCAGCGTACGTGTTTAGCAGGGAAGTTAGTGAAACTGTTAGCTGCTTTAAGCTCTGAGAAGAAGAAAATGCCACTGCCTTGTTCTTAGAAAACAAAACTTCAGACTTCCACAGCAGAAAAGAGGAGAATCTTTTGTTTTAATTTACACTGACAGGAGCTTCTTTTGTAAGTGCTAACATCTGGCAACGTTTCAAAGCCACAAACTATTAGTAATTCAGAGCTGGAATCTAGACTTGGAGACAAAATGATATGTTTGGCCACAGTTCAAGCTAACTCCAGCATAAACACAGAATGACTAATAGATTTCTGCTGTACAAATGGGTGATTTTGTTGGGCCAAAAGTTTATTTAATTGATGAGTTACTTAAGAATTTTTTGCACATGAATGCACACTGAAGATTAACGGGCTCAGGATGAAGTACATACATGCACTCAGTACAGATAATTTTAACAATCCTGAGGTTTTAAATTTAGTGTGTAATGATAACAAACTAGATTAAGATCCTCTTCCCCAACTAGATGGTAAGTACTACCCCAAAGGAAAAAAAAAAAAAACAACTATCCAGCTTCCAATTTTTGCCCCTCAAAAAAACAAAAAAGGTGAACCAATACAATAGCACTGCTTCTCATTTTGTCATGCAACTGTGAGCAAAGCAGATTTGTGTTGACAAAATCCTGTACTGATAGAGAGCTGCACTTACTTCCTCAAATGCACCACACTCTTCCTCACCATGAGGCTGCAGCAGAGTTACACTCTTCAGAATTATCTGGGATTTGCATACTTGCCCACAGCTGAATAACCTGACATATTTGGATAAGCATACACCCAACTGTATCAGGCGCAGCACGCTAACTGCTCCTGTTCACACTCTCACTCAACGGTAAATGAGAGGTAAGTCAGGGCTGGAACAAAGGTTGGAATTATTTTTCTTAGTCAGGCCTGAGCTTACAAATTGGATTAGTCAACAAGTAGGAGGATCCCTACCCTTCTGTGGAATCCGTCGGCACTGGCCTGTCCATCAGCACGGGCTTCACAACACTCCCATCGCTTCTCTTTCTGTCCTAAATGGGACTCCTTCATCTCACACTCCACTGCCATTCACATGGTACAACACAGATTTTCTTTTTTCATGAAAAGCACTGGAATTGTATAAACTGCTCCAAAGTTGGTTGATAAAGATGTGCGGGTTTTATAAAAAAACTAAACAAAACAAAACCCAAACATGAGCTCAAAGGGCTGGCAAAAAGCTTATGTATCTGTCCAATGTAACTTTTTATGGTATGAGTATGCATGACAGGAATAGGGAAGTAGGCCTGCTCCAGCAATCTGGTTAGTGACAGGTATCTTTTTATGACTACATTTGACAAATTCAGAGTTTGATTTTACTTCCTCATTATATTCCATAATTGGTATTTTAAGAAGCCTCAATGCTGTCATTTATAACAAAGCTATACGAGAAGTTTACGTTAGAGCAAAGAAAGTAAATTACTGTTTTTAGCTAGTCTGAAAACTCTACCTTATGTTCCCCCTGACCACCCTCTCATGCCTTGAATCACGGGTACTATATACAATTGTTTGGTTAAAGCTCAGTATTCAATCATGGGCCAAAGGCCAGGCTGAAAAGAGCTGGATCAAATTGCTTGATTGAAGTTAAGCACGGAGGCCACTCAGACAAGCATCATTGTGCCCACAATAATTTGATGGACAGCCACTGCCCCGGATGGCATTCAGCATAAATGCAGCCCAAGAGAATAGTTAACATATTGCTGCAAAAGCAGCCAACTCCATAATCAATGGTTTTGCCTACATTCCCCACACTTCATCGAAGAAACACAACTGTTACCACCTCTGCTCTAATTCTTTTTTGGTTTTTAAGAGCAGTAAGATGGCCAGTCCCAGTTTTGTGCTTTCACTACTATTTAAGCTCTCACTGCATGAGACATATATACAAAGCGTAGTAACTGAACTTTTCCACAGCAAAGTAATCAAAGTAGAATACTGCTATAATATGGAATTCCACATGACAATCCATACTGTAATTATTCAGTTATAAAAAAACCTAAACTTTGTAGTGATGCACATACGGCATCATCAAAATGATCGGTATCTATTTAACAGAATAAAATAAGCATAACCACAGCAAACCGTGGTCTGTGATGCAATGGCCTCCTTGAGGCCAGATTATCTTAAAATGCCTTCCTCTAGTTGGAAAGCAACTTCACAACCATTCTGTGGTGAGTCAGGCTACACATAAAAGCACAGAAATTAAGACTGGAATTAAAAAATCATGGAAGTGCAAATCCTCCTCCTACCTACCAGAAGTTCTCATAGTTTTTAATAATCTTTTCAGTGGGAGACTTAATACCCAGCCCTGCAGGAGTCACCCTCACCATTCTCCCCCCAACTTTAACTTTAACCCACAGCATACTACCCAAAACTGAAGGGCTTCAAACAACCCGAAGGTTGCACATTTCCCCTTCTCTCAGCCAACCTGTCCTGAAATACACCAGTTGAGCAAGCAAATGGCACAAGACTTACAAGAAGTGGGGCGCTGCCTTTTAAAACTCGACATGTTTACATACTACGTTGGTTAGAACCTACTTCACGCACTGGGTCTTGGCATATTCCTTTCTCTGAGCACTGCACACACTTACTCTGCCATGCTTGGCAGGGCTGGGGGAGGCATTTTGCTCAGATTGCATCTTAAACATGACCAGAAACCAATCAAACCTTTTTTTGTTTTGGGTGTTTTTTTTTTAAGTATGCCTAGAGATATCAAAAGCTAGTTCTTACTAGACATTGGTACAATAAATGGTGAATTACGGGAGGGTGGGGAAATCACAGCCCAAGATAGGTTCATCCTAAGAAGAAACGGTAACTAATCACAACATTGCTTTAGAGGAAACTCATTACTAAATCAGCATAGGTATTGCTCTTCACTTTCACTGCTATGTATGTTGCTGTAACAGAAATCTAGGCAAAGAGCATTACCTAAGGCACCAGATTCAAACGCAGTGGAATCCTCACAATGCGCCTTCAAACCCCACCCCAAATAGCTTCTAAAGGGTTCCTCACCACTCCAAAGATGTTAAAATGACATTGGCTAGGTATTTCTTTGATCACTTATATTAAATTTGAATTTACTCAACAGCACTCCATAAAGAAATCAACAACTACTTACTGCTTTGTAACATGCACCAGTTCAGTAAAACACTACATTCATAATTCAGCGTCAGTTTTCTTCCTTGAATGAGGTGCCCAAGCAGCTTTCACATAAATCAGCACAAGCCCAATTTTTTCCCCTCTCTTACTGGGCCTTTTTTAGCCACAGGAAATACTGATTGCCCTTCTTGTTCCCTTTGCGTTGAATTAGAAGCTATCCCTGATTAAACTGTAAGAATAGAGGGAGCTGGCTGATGATGTTGCAAGGCCATTCTTCATCTTTGAAAGGTCCTGGCAAGGTTGTGGCAATCAGGGGAGGACAGAAAGCAAGCAAGTGACACTCCTGTCTTCAAGGAGGAGGATCTGGGGAACTGCAAGTCAGTCAGCGTCACCTTGGTCTGTGAGAAGGCTGATGGAGGAAAACCTGGAAACCGTTTCCAAAGGAATTAAGAATAAGATGATGATTGGGAACAGGCACCATAGATGGGAAAATAATTCCTGACCAACCTGACAGCCTTTGTTGTTCAGTGAGATGACTGGTACAGATAACCAGTGGATGAGTGGAAAAGAGTGGATGTTGTTTATCTTGACTTCAATGAGGCTTTCAACACTGTATCCCATAACATCCTCACAGGAAAAAAAAAAATGAAGTGCAGGCTAGATAAATGGACAGTGAGGTGGACTGAAAACTGAATGACCTGTCAGGTTTAATGGGTTGTGGTCAGTGGCATGAAATGCTGCTGGAGCCCAGCCACTAGCAGTGTACCCCAGGGGTTGATACTGCTGCCAATTCTTTTAAAGTCTCAGCAAGTTTGCAGATGACACAATCCCAGGCAGAGTGGCTGATAGACAAAGGGGGTTGTGCTGCCATCCAGAGGGAGCAGGACAGGCAGGGGAAATAGGCCAACAGAAACCTCGTGCAGCTCAGCAATGGGAAGAGCCACATCCTGCGCCTGGGCAGGAATAACCCCAGGCACCGGCACAGGCGGGGAAGCAGCTCCTGGGAGAAGGACCTGGGGGAAGGACCTGGGGGACGAGCCCACCATGAGCCAGCAACGTGCCCTGTGGCAAAGCAGGCCAACAGCCTCCAGGGCTGCATCAGGCAGAGCATCGCCAGCAGGTCGAGGGAGGTGATCCCTCCCCTCTCCTCAGCCCTGCTGAGACACAGCTGGAGGGCTGGGTCCAGTGCTGCATTTCCACCACAAGATATGGCCTTACTGGAGTGAGTCCACCAAAGGGCCAGGAAGGTGAGCAAAGGGCTCGGAGCCCTTTCTGACATACGAGGAGAGGCTGAGGGAGCTGGGAGTATTCAGCCGGGAGAAGGGAAGCTCAGGGGGAGCCTTATCCATGTCCGTAAGCACCTGATGGGAGGGGAGTAAAGATGACGGAGCCAGGCTCTTCTCAGTGGTGCCCGGCGACAGGACAAGAGGGAAGAGGCACAAACAGAAACACAGGGGGTTCTGTTTAGACAGAGGAAGAAACTGTTTTTAGCGTGAGGGTGGTCTGGCACTGGCATAGGCTGCCCAGAGAGGTTGTGGTGTCTCCATCCTTGGTGCTGTTGAAAACTCGACTGCACACAGCCCTGACCAACCTGTTTTAGTACACCCTGTTTTGAGCAGAGTTGGACAAGATGATTTACAGAGGTCCTTTCCAACCTCAACAATTCTGGTTGTACATACATGTGTGTATGTGCACAAGTAAACATGATCTTAACTGTCAGGAAGTTATAAAAATGAAAAGTGAAAGCCAAGCAACTGAGGGAAGGCACACAATGACAGGTAGTAGAAAGTTTTCTAAAATCATAATTTGATCTTTAGTGACTACTTTGGACAAATTATTTTTTTTATTATTAGACTCAAATATACCTTTAGATCTCTACAGAGGAAGAAGCTGTAACCCTAAATAAGAATATTGGAATTAAGGAGGAAAAAAAAACCACACAGACACACAAAAAAAAAACCTTAGTCAGGGCAAACCACTCATTCTGTTCCTGGAGTTACCCATTACCTAGTTCAGTATTACACAAAACACTAAAAGATTTCAAGCAGTAGATGAGGAACTTTAAATCAGCAGAGGACATAACAAAAGAAAAACAACTAACTCATAAAAAGTGCAATTGTTTTGACATCCCCTAAAGCTTTTTCTAGCTATCAAAAAGTAATCTGCATAAAACCTCACACACCCAATTTTCATCTTTAATGCTAAATTCCATTGCAGTGCTGAACCAGGCAGCCATTCTAATAACAAACTGATGGCAAACTCAGGATTTACTTCTCTTCAAGTTAAAATAGAACAGTTAGAAGAAGAGGGAAAATGTTTTATTGCACATGTGAAAGTGCTATAAAGCCTAAGCAAATACACAGCTTATTCGCATTTTAAGTGATCCTGTGTAGTTCATAGTATTCCTGAGGTTTGAAAGTCAAGAAGACTGACTTCACTATCTCACAGAATCAAATATCTTTAACTAGTATTTTTCAGTACTAAGAGATAGTAAATATAATAACATTTTTAGTGATCCTAAAACAGAAGGCAACTGCTGCTGAGAAACAAGCTTCTCAGTTTCCCTTATTCACTGAATTAAGACGTAGTTTATAAAATACTGTAGACTAAAATCCCATCCTATTTTCAATAAATGCAGCAGGCTATGGCTCCAACTATTTTCTAGAGACAAACTGTAATACTGTTACAGCTTATAGGGAAAGTTAAGCATACAAGGACAAAGCACACACTCCTTGCTTTTAAGAGCTAACAATGTCAAAGGTGTGGTGATATAGCAAGAAGTCTTTCATATTTTATTTCAGCCTTGCATGGATGTCTTCATGCCTTTTTTGTTAACTTCATCATAGCAGTTTGTGCCAGTTCTGACAAAAGCCTGGCAAAATCACAATGCAGGAATCTTAGTGAGGAAAGCAACTGATTAATGGTTTTTAAAGCTCATCCTTCCATGTGCAAACACTAGGGTCTGAATCATTAAGATTACCTGAATAAATTTTGTCAAGGGAGAACTGTAAATCTTCAGGGGTTACCCTTTTCTTTTAATATTTATCATGTTCAAAAGCCCTAGTGAAGACGACATTGGAACAAAGGAGTGGCAGAAGACTTCCAGTGTCGTCTTCACTAGCGCTTTTGAAGACGAAGGGAACATTCCCGTGCACCAGCACAGGCTGGGGGCTGAACTACTGGAAAGCCGCTCTGTTGAGAAGGACCTGGGAGTGCTTGCTGGAAAACAAGTTGATCATGAGCCAGCACTGTGCCCTTGTGGCCAAGAAGGCCAACAGTATCCTGGGGTGCATCAAAAGGAATGCGACCAGCAGGTTGAGAGAGGTTATCCTCCCCCTCTACTCTGCCCTCGTGAGACCACATTTGGAGTATTGTGTCCAGTTTTGAGGCCCCCAGTTTAGGAGGGACACGGAACTGCTTGAGCAAGTCCAGCAGAGAGCTACCAAGATGATCAGGGGACTGAGCATCTCCCTTATGAGGAAATGCAGAGAGACCTGGGTGCATTTAGCCTGCAGAAGAGAAGACTATGGGGGGATTTCATCAATACCTATCAATATCTAAAGGGTGGGTGTCAGGATGATGAGACTGTACTCTTTTCAGTGGTGCCCAATGACAGGACAAGGGGCAACGGGCACAAGTTGGAACACAGGAAGTTCCACTTAAAGATGAGAAAAAAATTCTTTCCTGTGAGGGTGACAGAGCAGTGGAACAGGCTGCCCAGGGAGGCTGTGGAGTCTCCTTCCCTGGAGACATTCAAAACCCACCTGGACATGTTGCTGTGCCCCCTGCTCTAGGTGTCCCTGCTCAAGCAGGGGGTTGGACAAGATGATCTCCAGAGGTCCCTTCCAACCCCTACCATTCTGTGATTAGGAGGCAAAGCGTTGGACACTTGTCTGTGGGAACTGTCTAATGAGCCAGGACAAATTCCTACAGATAACAGTCTCAATACTCTTTTCCTTGTTCCTCTCACTTGAGGCATTCTGAAGTTCATCAAGGCTGTATTTTGCACACAGACATTGACCAGCTGCAGTAAAAGAGCTGTGTAGTCACAGAAGTCACAGGATAGCTCAAAACTGTTGAATTCTCTTTCAGTCTTACTCATTGACACTTGAGTGAATTCACTGTCCCGGCTCCCCCCCTCCCCCCCCCCCCCCCCTTCGTTTCAGGAAGGTGGGACAGTTTCTATCACAAAGCTAAAAACACGTAAAAGAAGAGGTACTGCTGAAATAATGCTTAGTGTCTTCAGGGCCTTGAAAATTCTTCCAGAAAATAAGTCCTGTTAGAAAACTTGGAATGCAACCAAGCCCTGTCAGTATACTTAAGCAATTACTTTGTTTTACTAACAAAGTCACTATTTTAGAGAGGAATGTGACTTTCAAATAGAGCACTTTAATGACATAATATACTAGAGACTTACATTAGCACAACCCTGATACAAGATATGTTAACTACCCTGAGGAAAGGAAGTATGCCAACAGAAATGTTCTTACACTGGGCCAAATGGAAGCTAAAGCATTGTCTGGTTTTATCAGTAGATATATCAGTTTCAAGTAGTTATGGGAAACCTAAGATGACCTAAAAGCTAACATATGCTGCAAACAATCCTAATTTAAAAAGTCCTGTTATCTTATTGTAAAGTTTATAGATACCATAGCAGTAAACAACCCCACCTTAGTCAAAAACCACTTGGATTTCTAGCTTCACATACTAAAACGTTAAACCATCAAATAGTCAGAATAATTGGCACACCCACATTTTTGTTAATTTGTGTTAAACCTCTGCTCCTTTACACAACATATC
This sequence comes from Phalacrocorax carbo, assembly GCF_963921805.1. Taxonomy (NCBI): domain Eukaryota; kingdom Metazoa; phylum Chordata; class Aves; order Suliformes; family Phalacrocoracidae; genus Phalacrocorax; species Phalacrocorax carbo. The sequence continues at coordinate 51,240,705 of NC_087513.1, forward strand.
CATTAATGCTTCTGACTCCCTCAGTAACATGTGCATGTGTACTAAAGACCAGTTCCAGGGGACTAAGACTTCTCAACCTCTGTTACTGCTGCGATGTGGTTAGTTCTTAGATTAATTCAACAGAACCCAGCATTTGTTTGTTCAGTCAGTTCTCAGACATTTGTACACGCACACAGTTGGGATATGCATAATAGTAAGTGGACACACTGAAGTACTTAACAGGAAGCCAAGGAGGAGAAGAACAACAAAGAAGAGTAGTCAAGCAGATAAAAGGAAAACAACCATTGCCCCCACCCCACAAATTTGGTTCCTGTGTTGACAGAGCCTTCTATCTTTGTGTTGTAACAGAAAAGTAGTATTCCTGTACATAGCATCATGGCAGGCAATCACTCTCTAGTAATGGATCTCAAATCCAAGCTATTTACAGAAATAATTCCTTGCTTGGCATCCACTAGCTAATCAGTTTCCATTCAGATGAGAGTAACACCTTCCTTAACACCTTTTATCTGGTATCGCTACAGTGATAAGCCAGATGCTTGAAATTGTAAATTCTTTATTCCTGCAAATTAGTTGGCACTTAATAGCAAAGTCAGATATTTCTCAGTAGTTGCAAAGGTGTGCTTTAAGATACCAGATTTAACGCTTTTTCAGGTGACTCTTCTACTGAAAGTTTAGGAGTACCCAATGACCCATCTTCTGAAATTTTGTATATTATGTCCTTGCCACCCCTCCTCAATAGTTATTAACCTTTGAAGTATGCCCATCACTGACCAGTATAAAGCCATACCTACAGATCATTACACACCTTAAAAAAATTATAAAACATACCTGACTTAATAGCTGTCCATGAAAAATGTTGTTAACCACATTCAAAACCTGTTTTATAAGTTTTCTTTGAGAAGCAGGGATGAGAGCTGGGTATCTGGTCCCTGTAGTCTCCAGTTCCTGCTGCACTTTATCCAAAAGTTCACAGAGAAATTCCTGAGCATCTTGTTGGGCATACCCTCTGAAGGCTGGAATTAGTCTCCACACAGAATGAAGCATGGCAAAAGGAGACACCAGCGCCCATTTGCCAGACCACATAACTTGGAACAGAGTATGCAGCTCATGACAGAGAGAAATATGCTTTGAACTGGGCTCCCTGGGTTGAATAAGTTCCATGTTTCTACTTTTTGATGCTCCTCCACTTAATCCAGAGGATAAACTAGGCCGCCTCACAGAAGAAGATCCCTTTACTTTCTCTTGGTTCTCATTCACATGTAATGTTGAGGCAGCTACTGACAGATGTTTAGATGACGATCTGGTTTTCCCATTGGTTGCTGTTGCCAGCAGTTCCTGAGTTTGGTTGAGATCAAGCTTTAAAAAGCATTCTCGAAAAATAAGTAAGTGACTTAATACCTGCAGGATAGAATTCATATAACATGTATTTCCCAGGTTTCTCAGTCCTGTTACCCCAGGAGTCACCGTGGGCCTTCGTTTAATTGGAGAGTCACTTATTTTTTTCAATCTTACTTCATCTGAGGTATATGTTTTTTTCAACTCTGCCACAGATTCCATGATCTGTGATGTTTTTTGCAGGCAGGGTGCTGTATCTGAGGACATTCTAATCTGATTTTGTAAACGACTGCTCTTTCTTGGAGGCATCTTTTCCATCTCTGCTTTTAACTCACGCTTTCGTTCTTGTCTTCTCTTCCTAGCTTTGTCCCTTCTTTCCTCTGCTTCTTCCCGACGCCTTTCTTCTTCCAAAATCTTTTTCCCAGTAGGTGTCAACTCAAACCATGATCTGAATATTTTGCCCAGGAACGCATGCCGTCGGTGCCAGAGAGCTGTGAACATGCGATCTTCGTTCCGAAGCAAGGCTTGGGCACCACCATGTGAAAGATAAGAATCATCGCTTGTACCCATAGAACGCAAAGTCCTCCCACTTCGAGTAGTGCACTCATAGTTTTGACTCTTGATTGCACTTAATGTACTTCGCAACAGCTTTAAATCACCAGTTGCGTTATCATTAAGAACATAATCATCACAGAGATAACAGAAAACATACAGCTCATTTACTTCCAATGCCACTGGGTGACTGCTCTCCTGAAAGTGCTTTAGTGCATGTTCTTCAATATACCTTCCACATGCCACGTGTGAGCAGCTGAGGCACGCCCACACAGATTCGGTAGTATTGCAGTCCATGCAATGCCATTTCTGAGGATTCAGAATGGAGTGATCTTGGGCCAGCCGCAGGCGTCCTATGTGCTTACACTTATCCATTGTTAAAACTGAAATTGCAGAGATATGCTGGCAAAACACATCATCCAAACTATCTTCTGCCCATGATATTTCAATCTGCAACTTAAAAAAAAAAAAGGTTGTAAGTTACAGCTCATAAATACCCAACTGTATCACTTTTACAGGTGTCAGTACACCAAACTCATACTTGAGGTTAAGATCCCGATCTCCATCCAACTAAGTTCCACCAAACATACAAAGGCAGTCAGTCATGTGGAGCCACAATCAACATCATCAACAGCAGTTCAAAATTCAGACTAAACGGTCTGAATACCACTGTTTATATTCCCAGTATCTTCTCCCTCAGGACTGAAGTGTATGACCTACATTTTAGACTGGGCCCGGTTTTCTCAGAAGAGCACTGAATTAGTTAAAAGACACTGTTACAGAGTTTGGATACACACACAACTTAAAATAGGACAGGTTGCCCAGAGAAGTTGTGGATGCCCCAACCCTGGAGGTATTCAAGGCCAGGTTAGATGGGGCTCTGGGCAACCTCATCTCGCGGAAGGTGTCCCTGCCCATGGCAGGGGGGTTGGAACTAGATGATCTCTAAGGTCCCTCCCAACCCAAACTACTCTGTGTTTCTATGATTCTAAAATGCTCCTATTAATTCTATCCCCGAGCATACAGGTGCAGAAATGCAAAGTTCACTTAAATTTATTATGTTTACACAGTGCCAACAGTTCAGACAAATGAGCCTTTATACAACTCAAACCCTTAATTAGACCACACCTTTAATTAAATCACTGCACCTTTGTGCTCAGGCAAGCCCATTATACCAGTGCTTTCTACAGTAACGTATCTTTAGTAAGTACGTTTAAACATGTCATCCTGACACCTCTGAAAGAAAAAGAATGACCTGGAAAAGTAGAACTTAATTTCTTCACAAGACAGAAATACCATCAGATATCTACCTCTGTTGCTGCAAACTTTATAAAAAAAAACACTACACTTTGAACAGATCTTTCTAATCCAAGTCTTTAAAAAACTAATTTAAAAATTTGGCTAGCACTGGCTTACATCCTTTAATAAGCTTATGTGATAGCATGTATTTGTTTAAAGCGGCTGTATTTGCTTTCTCCTATAAGGTGCGTTTATCTAAAACAAACGGGCAGGCTCTGACTAACGAAAATTAAAGAGAAACTAATTCATTCTCTCTTTAAGCTTTTACCATCTTTCTTTTGACTGTCTCTACTTGAGAGAGATCTAAAGAGAAACGACGCGTCAGTAGGTGACTATATTTGATCTGGGTTGCTCGTGCCCACGATGTCACTGACTAGAAGGGCTAAGTAGCACACACCACCAGTATCGTTATGAGCAATACTTGCTAGATGAAACGGTTAATTCATCTGAGGAGTACCAAGGGTTTGTCAAACACCCAGGCTCTGCCAAGCAATACAAGTTATGCCATTACAAATGCATGCAAACTGTGGACCTGGCCTAGACTGCACCATATCAAGGTCCAGGATTCTATGTTTTATAGATAAGTAAACTATGCTATGAAAACACTGAGTGATTTAAACAACTCTAGATAGAACCCAAAAGGTTATATTCCAGCTCTTATCCTTGAATATGCCAATATTTCTCCATTTTCACAGTTCTGAGATACACAAGAATCAGTTACTCAATTTAGAACAGATGTCTGGATTAGAATAAGCAATTAGATTGAGGGAACCCTAACATACGACAACATGACACCGCTAAGGAAGGGAAACAGGTAAAAAGTTGCAGCTGGATAGCAAAGAAGCTTTAATTTTCATCTGGTACTTAGATAAAAACTGTGTTTAAAAGATTTAACAAAAAAAGGGCTTGCTTTGGTTAATTGGCCCACAGCTAGTGCCTTTTAAAATGACAATACAGATACCAGCATTAAGAGCTATGATAACTCGCTAAGCACATAGCATTGGATGTGTTGTGTAGGTCTAATAAAAAAAACCTAACAATACTACAAATAAAAATAATACTAATAAAAACTACTTAAGAAAGTAATAAAGTGTACACAGTTTTACATGCCCATATTAATCACTCCCATTCAATTTATTTAAGAGATGTCTCCAGTCCATACTGACCTCACTGAAGAATTTCAGGCACCACGACCTCTGGGTAGCCATTCAGTAATTCCCAGATTAAGTACCAGCCATAGTGTGTTACGGGAGGTCGAGATCCCTTGTGTGCCATGGTCAACAGATCACAAAAATAATGGCTTGCTGAACTTTTTCAGCTTGCTAGCATCCATAACATTCACTCCTTCTAAAAGGCAGTCTATTCATAGGCTGCTAATGAGATTCTTTTACAAATAGTTGTGCATACTAAGTTTACTTTTTATACTATCTTTATAAATAAGACCACTAGCACTATCACATGTCTTCTCCTAGTCTGACAACCTGTTTTCCCCAACAAAGCTGAGCTTTTCTAACACTGACAAAATTCCAATAAAATTCAGAGTTGGACCATGTCCATTAATCCCTCCTGGTATATTAAAGTAATAGCTATGTAAAGCATGCTGTGAGAACTAAATACGGTAGACAAGATTTTAAGAGACAAGACTCATCTTTTTGTTTTTGGGCTAACAGAAGTAGATTCCCCTGCATAATATATCAGTAACGGTCCTTTCCAGCAGGCCAGAAAAGAACACTAAACCCTGCCTTCCCACAGGGCTGTCACATACAGAAACGCTGTCAGTCAGAGTACTCTGACAGGTTGACCTTTCTGGTTTTGTTAAAGTCACTGTGTAAACACTGTGCCTTATTTTTCTCTCTTTTTAATATTATGTGGTTAGAAGAATTGGTTTTCTCCATTTCAAAATTATTATCGAGAGTGAAACTACTTACATGCCTCAATGTAAGTAGATGTTGGATTGAGGACAAAAGTAGTCTGCTGATTTCAGGACGACCACTGTGTAAACCAGGGTTGCACAATCAAGCTCTTCATGCAAAAGCAACAGGATTCTACGAAAGCGCAAGATCAGTGCCTTGAAGAGAAAAACCTAAAGCCCCGGCTCCCCCACCAGCAACCAAGCCAGCATGACATTTTCCCACCTACGTCGATGTGTGGAGAAAGTAGATGGGGTGAAAGGGGGGAGGGGGAGGAAACCTCTTAGCATGGGAGAAGTCTTTCTTTGAAGCAAATGCAAAGAAATCAAAATGCAGAGTTTGGTCGAAAAGACAGAAATATCTGAAAAGACTGGGGTAGAGCTAAAAGTACAAAAGTGAGACCAAGAAAACTCAAACTGAATGTCAAGCAGCACGCTGACAGGCAGAATATTTTAAGACGTAGAGCACTTAAGTCCTGAGACTACAAGTCACAAAATTTTAAAAACTTTACCTTAGAACCAAGACTTGGCAAGATAGAACAGCTCTGGGAAAAACAGGAGTGAAGTGACAGTTAATGGTGGAAGAAACCTTAAAAATACCGTGTACTCATTCCCACGCCTACTAGAAAGCTGCAGCTGGAACAAAATAGTACAAGCAAATGCTACAGCGTCAAAATTCCCTAAAGAAAGTTATTCAGCGCTAGTTTCTACATTCTTCTCTCCCGAGGTTCAGTTCTGTGCACACACACAAAGAAACTGTGAATTAGTTGACCAGCACTTCAGAGATCAAGCCCCCCTGTGCTCTTAGCACAGACCTGAGCTGAAGTAGTAAGCAAAATAACAAGTACTAACATACAGAATAGCACTACTGAAAGCATTGTCTGGGAAAATAGAGATATGCAAGTCTTTTACTGCGCCGAAGTTTCACAAGGAAGAAATAAAGATATACGGAACAGGATTTTTTTTTTCCGTTGAACCATATTTCAACCTTATTGACATGCTCATTTCTTTAGTTTCACTGAAGAATGGCTGGCAAAATGTACATTTTGGAGTAACCAATGAGCTGAAAAAGTACTCGATGTCAAAAACCAACAACTTAGAAGTCGAGAAAATATGTTTTTCTTCCATTTGTGTTCCATGTAAACAAGAAGTTAAGATTCATCTTGGCAGTTGATAAATTTAAAAAATGTAAGGCTAAATATAAACAAAAGGAAATCTTTTTCCCTTAGTCACTACTTTCATAATTAATTGTTTGGCACGTAAATGAAAAAAAATCAGTCCATCTCAAGCGTCTGGCTAGAAATGCAGTATATAGTTGTACTAAAATATATACACACGCGCCTGTGTGTGTGCTCGTGTGCGCCATTAATATTCTGGCTTTTAAATCAGGTGACAGTTTACCAAGTGATTTTCATCAGGTTCCGAGTACCTGTTTAATATCGGGGGGTGGGGGGGAACAACAACAAAAAAAACCACCCCCCAGGAATCGTGGCTACTTTATCAACTGAAAGTCTTGGATAACAAGTAGGCTAACTAGAAGGCAGATGTAGCACTTTACTGGTTTCTTGAACAACTTTTTTTTTTTCTTTAAGAAAACAAGACCACAAAAGATTGATGTGCATAACTCCAAGCTGCACTACAGTCCAGCAGGCATAACAGTAAGACTTAAAAATCAAAGCAGTACTTCAAAAAGAAATTTTCTAAGTGATTTCCGATTTTTAACGGTACAGCCTTTGGCAAGGAACCCACCCAGCCTTTCTCTGGAGACGCACAGATCGTCATTTAACTTCTGTTTTCTCTTTTTATTCCGCCAGCTAAGGGATGCCCACACAGCATGCTGCCTAGAGTAGCCGCTCACACCGGGACACCAGCCCCGGCCCAGCGTCGCATTCGATGTCCCGTATTGCAAATACCCGCGCATTTCCTGCGGTTGAGAGTTCAAGGTAAACAAACAGTTCAGGCTGAAGCGTTTTCACGGAAGCATGAAAAACACAGCATTTCTGGATTTACACTTGACAGTTCTTCCCGTGTAGAAGGACGAGCGCCCCTGGCTGCGCTGACAGCCCCTCGGACAACGCCGGGCTCCCGTTCCGACGGCCCCCGCAGGGCAGGGCACCCCGGGTAGGTTCAGCCCCGGCTCCATGCCGGGTACGAGCCTGCCCACGGCTGTCGCGACGGGAGGTCCAGCGCTTCCCAGCGCCCCGCGACATGGCGCGACTCTCGGCCTCTCCCCGACAACGAGCGGCACAGACGGGACCCGAGGGGCTGGCCCGGCTCGGCCGCCCCGCTGCCCGCTGCCACCCCTCACCTCGGTGCCTTCCCGACCCCTCCGGGACCGCTGAGGGGACCGGGCCCGGCGGGCTCCCCGCCACACACCGAGCGCGGCCGGCGCTCGAGGACGGTCCCGGGGGTCCCGCTCCCGGGCCAGAGCCGCTGGCACGGCCGCGGCCCCTCGCTCCCCCCCCGCCCGCTTCGCCCCCGCGGCGACGAGCGCCCCCTCCTCAAGTGCCCCTCCGCGGGCACAGCGCCGCCACCGCCCCTCCCCGTGGGAAAGGGTGTCGCCGCCGCCGCCCCCCGCCCAGCACCTGTGCCCCCCCCTTCCCCCCCGCCCCGCGGGGCTCCCGCCGGGGCCGCAGAGCCACCGTCCCGCTCCCGCCGGCCGCCCCCGCACGCACCCGTCACCCGCCGCTGCCGCCATCTTGGGCGCCCCGAGCCGCAGCCTCCTCGGAGCGGCCCCTCGGCGACGTCAGCGCCGCGCAGAGGCCGCCCCCCCACAACCCGCACCCCTTCACAACCGCCCCCCCTACCGCCCCGCACGGCGCGGGTATCCCCACTCCTGCCGCCCCCGCCTGCCCACGGGCGGGGACCGAGCATCGGGGGGTGGAGGGGGGAACGCCGCTCGGGACCCCCCCCCCCCAGCACACCCCACACACCCCCACCCGGGTCGCCACCGCCGCCCCGCACCCACCTGCCGAGCGCGGGGCGGGAAGCGCCGATGGCCATGTGCCGGCGGCGGCTCTGTCACCGGATTTGTAGCGGCAACCCAAGTCCTTCCCACCTCCCCTCCCACCTCTCCCGGCCTCCCCCGCCCGCCGCCGCCGCCGCCGGGCCGAGGGCAGGAAGGCGGGCGGGAACGGCGGGGCCGCTGCCTCGGCGGGACGGGCGGTGTGAGCGGGCTCCCGCGGCACCGGGGAGCCGCCGCTGCCCCTGGGACACCTGTTTCCCCTGAGGCGGGCCGGTACCCAACCGGGAAGAAGAGGGCTCTCGGGCTTCCCGGCAGCGGGTTTCCGTATTTTCCCTCCTACATTTCACTCGCGTTTTGGCGTCGCCCTCGCTGGGCCAGAACAAGGGCCCTGTTCGCTTTTCCCCGGGGCTCGCAGGTGCTGCCAGGAGCCGCTTCCCGGCCTCACACAGCCGCCCGCGGCCTGCCCGCCGAGAGGCGAGCATCACCCGCACCTTGCGGGGCATCCCAGCTGAAACTGCCTCGCATCCCTCCGTGCGTCGTGGTGGTGGAAACTTGGGCAAGGCGGCTCACATGGGGGAAAATAAAAAAGTTCTTATCAGGCCCCCTGTTCCCCATCTATCGAGTACTTTTTCAGTCTCAGGTTTCATTACAGAAACTTAAATAGGCAAAAACTTGTAAACTCACACCCTGCATCTGCATCTGTCCTGTTTTGTAAACTTGAAGTGTCTTTACACTGGTCCTTTTAAAACTAAAGTTTCTGAAATGCAGCCGGCTCTTTTAGCAGCTTTCCAGTTCTGCTTGTCCTGAATTAACTTGTACTTGCGCACGCCTTTGGCTCTGCCCCGGGATGTACTGGGCAGCCGTGCACAGGCTGCCTGTGTTCAGAGCAAGAGGTGTCTGGTGAAAACCCCCTCCTGACCGGGCTGATGTTGTTTTTTGCATCCGTGCTCAAGAAGGTTGGGTTTTGGTTTATATGAACCTGCCCAGAAAGATGGTACATGGTGCTGCTAGGGATTGCAGAACGTGTTTGTGGGATGCGTGTGCTGCTTCTTAGCCACAATAAACAAGCGGTGTTTTGATGCAGAGCACGAGCGCTTCAGATTCCCTCCTCTCCTTTTGGATCCATTATGCATCAGGATGTTTTCATGACGGCATCAAAATCTTGCACATCTGTTTCTGTGTTTCTAATTGTGTCATCACAGAAAATGTGTTTCAGTTTAAAACTTGAAACTTATAGGCCCCGGTTGCCTCAGTTCTCCTCCAGTAGTGCTTTCCAGTTCTTGCTGTTTCTAATGAGGCTGCCGAGATGGTGTTAGCGGGATGTGGCCAAGAGATGCATTTCGATTTTTTCTGCAGGGTCACTTTATCACGGTGCTTTCAGAAGCTAATAAAAAAGAGTATACGGATAAAGTAAGCTCACCAGGCTTCTCTCATGAGCCCAATGTGTTTCTAACTTGTAACTTTAAAGTGAGGAATGCTGCTGCCTAATCAAAATATTTATGAAACCTGTCCATGCACAGGGATTCACTGTATTTCTACGCCTCTCTTGGTTGTTTTTAAGACAACTTGAACAGTTTTCAAATAACTATATTTATTTTTTGTCAAGTTACTACCTCCATCTTTAACAGTAGCAGTTTCTTCTTTAGTAATAGTGGGCAAACTAACCCTTCCGTAGCGTTATGTCGCTGGAATCCTCTTACAACATTCTCACACTCAATATCTAAGCCCAGCCCTGTGTACATGTCAGTCTGTTGGCTAAGCGGGTGTCGGATCTGCTCTCAGGACCAGGCTGACCCGCTGTCCCTACTGGAACCTCTTCAGCTGCATTTGCAGCTGCTTTCACCTGAGCTCTTCAGCCGTGTGGGTCTCTGGAGGGGGTGAGCCCAAGCTCCTGATGCCTCTGCACACTGCTGGAGGTCTTGTCCGTGTGGTCCGTGTGGATGAAATCTAGGCAAGGCTCAGGGAATTACCGTTCAAGGCACTGAGGAATAACCCCAAATCCTGGTTTTCCTAAGCATTCAGGGGAGACTTTGATCCTGGGCTGCTCACAGGAAGGCTAGCGGCAGCAATGTAAATGGGAAATGGTGGCTCTCAGTCATGCATATGCTTAACCCCACTCCAGAGCCTCATTCAGACACAGCCTGAGGCCTTGTCACCAACCCCCTTTATGCCCTAAATGGCCACTCTTAGAAGCCATTCCCAAAGGGATTATGATCCTTAAATATTCTTATTTATTTATGCTGTTTTTATATCCTGGTAGCCTATCACCTCTCTAATGCGCAGTGCTACTCCTTTCTCTTTCACCAAATAGCGCCTATCTTTCAAAACCCCATTCTAGTGATAACAGATATTTGCCATGTCTCTGCTATCTCTGTGGATTCTGATTTAACACAGAATAGATAAAGTTCCTCCTTTTTTTTTTTTTTTTTTTTTTTGTGTGTGTATGTAGATTCCCTGTGTTAACAGACAACATTCCAGCTGATTTTCACTAAGCATACTTCATACCCTTATTGGATTAGAGCAGCCTTCAATCTCTGCTCTTGCATGTTGGCTAATCCATTGCAAAGTATTGATTGCGATTTGTCTCTGGCATAGCAGGTAAATCACTGAATTTCTATATGCTGCTCTTACCATATCTATCTTACTTCATGTGTGCCTTTAGTGACATCCCACTTAAAAATTTTCACCCTCCTTTAGCCTTTCTCACAGTGATGTATTTATTCTCCTAAATAATGGCCGCATTAAAAACATTCAAGGCTGGTAACAGAATTCCTGAGCCTTAGGGACATGTATAAGACCCAGCTCCTTTCCACCATCCAGATGTTACAGCTAGAATGTTCGCGATTTATTGAGACAGCCAGAAATTTATTTCCCAAATGTAATTTAATTTTAAATTAATTGGGCATTTATGAACATGGATGCCAGATATGGCAAAGAAATGTAATAAATCCCTAAAAGTAATGTAACCTCATATCTTCCTATTGTGTGTAAAAACATTCTCTAGAGGGGAAAACACCACCTCTGACTCGATGTTAAAACCTTTCCAATATGGCAAATAATTTTAATGTATTTTTTAAATGGGCCCTAGCATTATATACACTGAGCACACTTACTGCATTAATTAAACTGAAAAAATATTTACTTAGTCCATTTGCAGGATGGAGGCATCAGAAGCTGTTATTTTGAATGAGGCATCTACACTTCTACAAATGTCTGCAATTTTAAATTTCTGTCAAATATAAACAGAATTGTAAAGTAGTAATAGGTTTAGGTACTCCAGAGCAGCAAAGGGGTAGGTTAACCAGAGCTTTTGAGTCTATCTGGAACAGGATGTGCGGAGAGGCGGTAGAAGCCCCCATCCCTGGAAACATTCAACATCAGGTTGGACAGGGCTCTGAGCAACCTGATCTGGTTGAAGATGTCTCTGCTCACTGCAGGGGGGTCGGACTAGGTGACCTTTAAAGGTCCCTTCCAACCAAAACCATTCTATGATTCTGATTCTGTGATCTGAAGAGAGTTGACACGACACAGCAGCATATCTGTAAAGACTGGATGCATATTCATCTATGTTTCCACTAGGTTTGTGTTGCCTTGGGGCTGTTTTTGTGGTTTGAATATTCAGAACTGGTGAAAAGAGAGAGACAAAGAAAAAGCCTTATGTATGTTAAAGAAATGAAAAGCAAGCTTTAAACAAATACAGAGCTACCTTTTGCTCTGGATGTGAACGCTGTTACTTGTTTGCAGGACCCCAGTTAGGAGTGGTGCCCCTGCGTGCCCACGGTGCTTGCAGGGTATGATGTCACCCTGGCAGCCACATTGCTCAGATGGGAAGTCACGTTTGTCACTGCTCTGGTCTCAAGCTGCCCGCAACCACACTGCTTGCACAAGGAACTGTTCTGAGTTCAAGCTGCTTCATAGGAAATTTCTCCTCCCGGAGAGCCAGCCGGCTTCCTCGAAGTGCAAGGCATATTGGTGATCAGGAAATTTGTTCTTTTGCTTTTATGATAGTACAGACATATCCTGTGTAGGCACAAGCAGATGGGGCTGACAATATGGAGTTAATTGCACATCTGAGGCACAGAAAATAGATGGGATGAGGGGAGTGATAATAAATCACAAAGTTGCATAGATTTATATGAGCAGCTTGATGGTTTCCAGTTCAGCCCTAGATGATAAACAGAAACATTTTTTTGTCCTAGAACAGTGGGTGCATTTTAAAACAGCACATAAAAAGGGGAATCTTGGAAAGCCCATCTAAAAGCTTGATGCACATAACACCATCTTTTGCATGTTTGGGGAATATTTGCATACTTACCTTCATACAACATCTGCACTGAGCGTTTGTTGTGTTGCCATGTTCCTTAACACAAACAAAATACTTCCATTTATCTATAAAGAGATTCAGGACTCAAAAATAAATTGTGTGTCTGTGTGACCCTGAAAATAACACAGTGGTTTTTTTCTCCAGCGCCTGTGAAACTTGAGCTGTGGTTCAACTAAAGATGAAGACATGTACATGTTGGTGTACATAAGAGCTGGGTGTTTTAATTCCCAGCAGAGCTGGGGGGAGGCAATTTGCATCAGTTATATTCGAGGTACTTCTGGTGTGTGAGACATTTGGACGGGCCTGGCCAACCTGGCACACAATCTACAGCACTGTAGTGCCCTTCTGGAACAGTAACTGGAGACAAGATGGGGTAGTCTATAGCCTCTGAAATGGCATTGGGCATCAAGACAGCTGAACTGAGCACTGGAGATCTCCTTAGGTTGACCCTATGCAGATACTGATGGGTGGTTAAATGAATCAATCTCTAGACTCCTTTAAGTACACTGACTAAGAGCTCAGTCAATTCTGTGAACATCTAATGCCACTTGAGAGACTGTGGGATGTCCTACCTGGTCTCAGGCTACCCTTCTGGAAAGGCATCAGTTCCCATATGCACTGTGCCATATCTACTAGCTCCATGGAGGCGTCTCAGATATCTTAGGGGTTCTCACATTGCTTTAGATGCCAAAATGTAGGCAACTGAATCAAGCCTTGGATCTCCATGGGCTATAACAGGAATGCAGACACATTTAGTTGCCTAAATATAGGCCCTAGAGATGGCCCTGGGCACCAAAGACATCCACGGAGGCTAACTGGCATGATGGAGGGTCTACAGAAGAACTGAACCTTTGTGGAGCTGCCTGTGGGGCTGCCCACCTCTCCTCAGCCCAGGCCCATCAGTGGTGACAGATGCCTTATCCTTAGGCAATTAAATCCTGCACCTAGCCTGTGTGCAGGTGCTTAGGTTTGGGTGTCTACGTGGTACACTGGATCCCACCTCTACTGACTTCATTGAACTCTGACTGGGTCTGAACACAGAAGATGTATTATACAAATAGGTATTTTTCACAAATGTTTGGGAAGATTCCTGATGCAGATCCTTTAAATGATCTGCAGGTTTAAAAACAAAGCAAAAAATATAAATATGGCATGATGAATCACTAGGTATTTTTCCAATGATTTCCCTACTTTTCTGCATAAGAATAAAGCAAACAAAAAATACTCATTTTAATGCTGATTAGAGGGAAAATTGTAATTGTCAAGGTTAATGCCAGGCTTATTCCACTTCTTTTCATCCCAGTCAAGTTTCCTTCACTTCTTCTCATTGTTTTTTTCCAGGCAAATGCAGACAAACCCATCCCCATGGCTAAAATGGTTTAACAGTAAGGAAGTATTTGGGCCCAGGACTTTGAAGGCCTATTGACAGTGCTAAATACACCAAAATGCTTAATGACATTTTGGTGTTTTTTTTTTTTCTTATTATTTCTAATTTTTAAACAGCTTGAAATACAATTGAAAATTTATCAAACGGTTGTTTTAGGCAGGTGCTTTTGTTTTTAACTGAAAGGTCTGAGGCTCTAAGGTTCCTTTTTGTTATTAGGCATTTGGCTTGTTCTCCTTGTGCTCCTGGTGAGATTCTGAGTCCCATCTCTAACACAAGTATTGTTACTAAAAATGCTCAGACAGGTACTCTTCCTACCAGTCTTTCATAGAAACCAACTAAACATGCATTGGAAGTGTCAGAGAGACAGAATTTAATGCAACAAATATTTATCAATCAAATTTTGCTACTGCTCCTTGTAAGGACAAGTGAAAAATGTTTTTCATTTTCAAACTCAGGAGTCATCCCCTCCGACTCTGAATCCAACATGCCCTGGTGAAAACATGCTTGTCAATATTTTCCTCATCTGCTCTGCTTGGACCTGCTCTACTGCTATACACAACGGGAGCTCTAAAGGAGCGTGCAACGTGATGGACCTCTGATTTTGTTATACTTACATTAGATCTGACTTTGAGTCTAGACACCAGGAGTGTTGTTGGGGTTAACAGGCAAAGGAATGTTGCTCTGATTAACTCTTAGTTAAACGGAAGTTTTACACACCTATTCTATCAACCAGAAGGAAAGAGAAGTGCCCTCCTCTGCAGGCACCTTTGTATCCTGGATCTGCCTGCCAGATGAGAGAGTGCCCAGAATCTCTAGCATTTTCTCTTTCCTTAAACCCTATAGATTCATTTTCTCTTTCCCTAAGCCCTACACTCCTCTGCCTTTGCTCTGCATGAGCCTGGAGAGCCATCGTCCCACGTCGTCCCCAGAATACAAAGCACCCTCAGTGCATGACCCCACTCCTTGGCCAAATGCTGAGTCCTTTTCTTCTGCTCTAAGAGCTTGTTCTGCATGACAGTGCTGTGTCTTTAACACGTCTTTTGTGTGGCAAGTTCTGCCCTAAGATTTGCTGTGGATCTCCCATCGAGGTCAATGGATGTGGTAAGTATGTCTGCATAGCTCAACCCTGCTTTACTGTAATTGCAAAGAAAGGGGAAGTGCTCAGATGTGATAAATGTGTCATTCTTCACTCTGGATGCTGGCTGTCACAGCTACTGTAGCTCACTGGCTCCTCAGAGAGAAGAATGAGGGCACAGTTTGCTTTGCCCCCAGCCCTTCTCCTACTCTCATCCTCCCAAGCCTCCGTTGGAGTATCCATAGAGTCACGTAGAGTGTGACTCTATCACAGATGTCCTTGTTCCTCCTTCCTTAACAGAAGGGACCGGATCAAACCAGAACCCCTGATGGGTTTGGGGTTAAATGATTTTGGGTCACAGGCTTTGCTTCAGCCAAGCTGAGATTCATCTTATTTCACCTCCAAGTGCGTATGTCCATGGACTTCAGTGGGAGCTGCGACTGCGAATAGACCTGAACCTGCAAATACTGAAGCCGGCAGAAGAAACTGGCCTTGATCTGGCCCCTAACGCAGCCTATAATTCCATTAAAGAGAAGGAGGACACGCTTGTCCCGTTTGTTTTGCTACTACGTACTTTGGTGTTAGTTTTGTAGCCACACATTCAATGGCGCGTTATTGCCCTTGATTTTATCCAGTGCTTCTCTCCATGGCGCTGAGTTCGGACTGTACCCTTTAACAGCTTATTTTTAAACTTTAGTACGCTTATTAAATAAGCTTTTTGTTACTGAATATCTCACACTTTGCTTGGCACCTCAGCTGAGAATCGGTTAATTGAAATACCTCTGCAACTGGAAAAAAATAATAACTGGAAAAAAAATATTTGGATTTTGGGGAATTATTGCAGCCATCGGCCCGCATGGTACGATGCCAGTATTTCTGCCTTTAGATGTAAATGCCTGTGCAAATGCTGCTTTTCAATTAAACTGTAGTACAATTCGTTGAAGTTTAGCCAAGAAAGCCTGTGAATGGAAACACTTAAACGATACATTAGGATTTAGTTACAGACTTTGCATTTGTTTTCTCAAGCAAATGTAAAACAATTGTGTAGTGGCCCATAGGAGAGAAGACTGTACGTGGGTTTTGTTTGAGCTTCAGTGTTAACGATCAGTGCTCAAGCGTTTTAGATTTCAATCTTAAATTAGCAATTTAAAGACAACAAAGAATGATTTTCATGCTTGTCAGTTCTGATTAATGTAACATTAACTCCTAGAGAACAGTATATTGCTCCAGTACTTTATTTCAAGTTGCAAGAGACCAGCCCTGGGAAACAATGAAAGGCTGTTTTGGGCTTTTTTGTTTTGTTTTGTGTTGTTTTTAACTTGAATTGTAAAGATACCCCTGCTGCTGATATCACTCTTACATATTGCGGGTCTTGGTGTTGTTATTTTCCAAGGTATATGACAACGAGAGATTTCCTAAATTACACCCTTACCAAGGTAACGCCATTTCATTGCTTCCTACAGATCCCGGCACTGATTTTGCCGCTCCCGTGTTGATCCCGAGAAGCCCCAGCTCGCTACCTGCTGATCTGAGCTTTCAAGGGCAAAACCTGCTGGGAGCATGCACAGGAAATTTATATGCCTCTCCCCTGCTGAGTAAATTACAGAGAGAGGAAACAAAACCAGAATGTGAAAGTGGCACATAAAATAAGAGCAGTTTTGCTGAAGAAGGCGTTGCTTTTTGACAACTGCCAGCATAAACAAAATGTGCTGTGATTTCCCTGACTGTAGAACAGCAGTTTACATGGTTGCTGTTTGTCGTCCCCAGTTTGGAGGTGGTGAGACAGGCATATAAGGAGGATGGTAGAGATGAGGAGAGGCCACACAGTGGTACGTTTGTCATGTGGGGTGTATTAAGGTGTGAATGGGGGGGTCTCTGTTTCCCCTGGTCCTTTCCCAGAGTAAGGTCAGACAGAAATTCTGTCCATATGAGGCAGCAAGAGATCTGCCACTGACATAGAAACTGTCCCCCAGAATGAACTATTGGAAACCTGGTGCTACATTTGCAGTGTTCTCAGGTGACTCCCTGCAAAAGATGCTCAAGGGCTTCAAGTCAGGAAAAAGAAGTCGCATTAGAAGAAAAAAAAAAGCCTTGGAAAGTTTCAGCTTTCCAAATTGCAGCAATTAGACGAACAGTTTTGTATACAAACTTCACAAGACTTCCAAATAATTCAAATATATCCCCTGGTGATTGCAATCTCTCTCACCCAGCAATCCCTCTGTGGGGGAAGCAAAAACCATAAAACTTCAGCAGGGGCACGGAAAAAAAGAGTTTCTTTCATCCCAGCTGTTTATATCTACTTGTGTGTTTCTAGGGGTTCACTCTACATTTTGTTTTGCTTCTTTTCTGTTACTGCCTAAACGTTGGGAGTGGAGAGACAACAGCTGCCTCTCATGAGCCCATCATGCAGCAATGAAGGCAAAGAAATGAATATCTACTGAACAATGTGCACTTTTTATGCTTGCTGAACTTCCCTTGACTCCAGTGGGAGCTTGAGGATCTGCAAGAATCACAGACCTTGTCTTGAAGGATGATTCATATATTCATTTTGCCATGGTATTTTGTATTTGGAATTATTCATAGACTTGAATGGAAGACCTTTGCGTGCCCACATACGTGTACATGTATACATATGGAAGTAAGATGGTACATAATCCACGCAACAAATAGTCATGGCTTTTCTCTTGTGCCAGAACAGTGTACCAGAACATTTGTAGCAGAGCCTCTGACACTGACCATGGTGTGACCTGGAGCCTGAGTCTCCACAAAAGCTGTATGCCAGGAGTGGGCAGCTGCCGGCAGATCCCAGAGTGGGGTGCCCAAATAAGGGGCTGTAGGTGTGCCTCTGGGCATGCCTCTCATCCAGGCTCCTCCAAAGCTACTTGTAAGGCCCACAGGGAGATGCATGCTCAGGTGCTCTTGCCACTGCCTTTCCGATCTCCCTGACCAGCTCCAAGAACTTGGCATATCAATGCTATGTCTGGACATACGGGCTCACAGGTGGAGGTATAGGGTAGGTGGGGAGCTGCAATATTGCCCTGCAAGAGCATGATGGGCAGCTCCACGGCAGAAGAATGTGAAGAAGCAGCCACGTAAGCTCATGTCCCACAAGATGTGACAGACTGACGGCAGCACCCTGCTCCTTTAGGCATGGTACAAATATGTAGCAAAAGCAAAAGTTCCTGCAGTGAAGAGACTGCATTTTGAGTTGATATAGACATGGGGGATAGGAGAGGAAGTGTATGCTATTAATTTATTGTAGTTGTCATGCTTCTTGGGCTGCTTCACCTGTATGGGGCTAAGTACTGGTAAGTTTTTCTGGGTGACAGCTGGCTTCCCAAAACTTGTAGTGCCTTTCAGAAAGCCCTTACATAAAGAAAAAAAAAAGAAAAAGAAAAATAATGAACATTTGGAAACATGCTGGAAAACTAATAATGTTTTCTCCAGAGGGTGGAAGTTCCCTCCCCAGATGACAGGGAGGGACTGGGGGAGCAGAGTGAAGGCTGGACTCTCCAGTGGAAGGAGCTCAGCAGTCAGCCTCTTTGCTCACCCAAGCCTTGGCTGCAAACAAGAGGGGGGAAGAGGAAGGATGGCCTGATCCAGGAGCAAGGATGCTCCCTGAGCCCCCAAAGGCAGCCCTTGGAGGAGGGAAATGTAATGCCTGCTCCCACTGGTTTATACATGCATGAAGGCACACACTTTCCTGCCTGTAACAACTTTCTTTTTTAACACATGCCTGATGCTATTTTTATAATAGAATATTTTACATTTATGTTTCACTTTTTGTAAACTTCTTGGAGGCTTCTTCTTCCTCCACCATTCGTTGCTCACAGGGAAAAATGTAAAGAGAAAGCATCGACTTTTGAGCCTAACCTAGGATTTTGACAACTTCTAGTTATCCAATGCTGACATTTAGCACAGTTTACTGTGCAGTCACTTGGTGCTATTGTGGTGAAGTTTAATAAAAGCTGCAATTACAAAACAGATGAGACACTCTGGTTTACACAGAAGAGATGGTGGTGTAATATTTGTGGTTCTACTGCCAAGATAGTCAGGAACAAGGGTCATTGCAGACTCAAATGTGCTCTTTGTAGACAGTGAGAGATTCAAGATGTCACTTTAAGAAACACCAGTTGAAAACCCAGTTCTGAAAATATTTCACCTAATATGGCTAAAACTACCTCCTTAGTGTACTAGAACTTGTACCAATTCAAGGAAACATCTTTCCTGTTCGTTTACTTCAAACCCTCAGCAGCATTGTGTATTTAATGAGGTTCACTCCTTGGCTTCTTTCTTTAGCTGTTCAGGGTTTTTTAGTGCCCTACCACATGAGTGAGGCTTTTAGACAACAAAGGTGAGAAAGTACTGCAATAAAATGGGAGGACAAGATTGTGAAACCACTGATGGTGGCAAAGGGCATTTGGCAGGTGCAACCTTTGAAACCACTTTGATTTTTTTAATTGTCTAGATTTCAAAGCAATGAGATCTTTCTGACTTCCCAGGCTTTTCACCAAAATTAATCTTTTTGGTAGGCTTCTTGAAGCATTCATTGACCTGGTAATACAGCACTGAACTAGGTCTTCCTGTATACTTCATGAGCCCTATTTAAAACATCTTTCTGCTCTAGGTTTAAATGTATATTCTCTGTGGAGAGTGGCTTGTACAACATGTATATCTGATTTTGTCCTTTGGAAGACCACAGGATCACAGAACCACAGGTTACTTCATCTTGGAAGGGATGTGAGGAGTTGACTGGTCCAAACTCCTGCTCAAAGCAGGAGCAGCTGTGAGATCAGACCAGGTGGCTCAGGATTTCATCCAGCTGGGACTTGGAAAAACTCCAGGGGTGGAGGCTGGACAGCCTCTCTGGGCTGCCCATCCCACTGTTTGAGTGGGGAAAGAATAGGCCCTTATATCCTGTCTGAAACTCTTGTCTTTCACCTCATGCCCATCGCCCCTTGTCCTCCCAGCAGGCTGTGAGCAGCCTGTCTTCTTCTCCATAATCCTCTCATTAGGGGCTGCTGTTAGGTCTCCCCAAAGCTGTCTCAGCTCCAGGCTGAGCCAGCTCCTGTCCCTAAGTCTCTCCTCAGGGCCAGAAGAAACTGAGGAGGTGTGATGTGGTGCTCATCCCATGCTCCCTGCTGCCAGCAAGGGCCTTGCCTGGCCACTGCATCCAGCTGTGGGCACTGGCATTTAAGAAAAATGGTGGGCAGATGCAGGGAGCAACAAAAAGGATGAAAACTGGTCTGTTCAGAAAGGTTGAAGGAACTAGATTTACTTAACCTGGAAACAAATGGAGTATATATAGAGCAGGAGTGAGGGGAAATGGTAACAAAGGTCTTCTGATGGGTAGAGGTTTGTTATGTTGCCGGCGGTGGTCGCTTGTCCTTGATAGCCATTGGGAGTAAGAAAATAGAAATTATGCACAAGTTTCAACACAGATGATGTAGGTTATACACAGGGAAAACTGTTCAATTGAAGTAAAAGAACAAGACAGTGCTACTCTCACACTGCAGGGTCTTAATCTTTATGAAAAGGGTGTATTTTGAGAGATTTTTAAAAATCCTCTTCTTCTAGATGTTAAAATAGGAAATAGAGGGATAGCCATTACACTATGAGGCTGTGATCCTGTATAACCTATTCCTTCCATATCACTGCAATCCTCCCAGGGCCCATTAACATGCACCAGAGGCCTCTACAGAAGTCAGTTTTAATCTGAGTGACTGGCAGAGCAAATCTGCCGTGTTAGATGATTAGTGTTTGCTCTTCAGCCTCACAGGCAGGATGCACATCGCTAACACAGAGCCATTATCTTGCCATTGTGTCCATCAGGAATTGGGTCCTCATGGTCATGGATGCTGTAACTGTAGGATGAAAAGATGGTCCCCCCACTAAGACACTTAAGCTAACTGAAAAGCAAGGAAAAAACCATCAGTACAGGCAGGGAAGTAGGAAGAAAGATGCAGAAAGTAACACTGCTCTTGCAACCCAACTAGGCTTATAATTCCTTGGGTATGTCAGCAGCAACCTCTCGCAAGCAACAGCAGAAAGGAAATTGGTAGTGTTCACCACAATGCCACAGGCATTTCCTGCTCTAATTATAGATGTTGTGGTATCTTGAGCATGAGACAAGGGGCATCGCACGGCCTTGCTGGACTGCTGCTGCACAGCAAATCGCAGTGTACACGCCTTAAATGGTGTGGTTACTGGCGATAAGCGTTGGGGCTTTCCAGTGGTGGCCACTGTAGGTATTTTGTGGTAGGAAGGATGGCAACCACAACGAAGAGCTTTCAAATTGTCATTTAAAGCGAAAGGTAAACCAGCAGGAGTCTGTGGGTATTTGCAAAGACATCTAGGCTGTTGTATGGGAAAAAAAGCAGTCACTGTGGCTGCAGAAAATGCCCATCATTTTGCCAGCGTCCTCAGTTTACAGAACTATTTTTAAAACTAAAAATACTGTGATCATTCTTTTTTTTTTCTTCTTCATGCAATTTTGTTAAACACTGACCAACGTTTTTAATGAAATCCTGACTTTGCTTTTTTTTGGGGGGGTATAAACTGACCTCTATGGGTCCACAGCTGTAGCTACCACTGCTGCTCCTGGTACATGCCCCAGGGCCAGATCCGTGCAGGCTCTCTGGGACAGCTCAAGCAGAGATTTTACTCTTACCTCATGGGGAAAGGATGTTATCTTTCTGTTGTGTTTTCATTTGGGCTCTCAAAATATCTGAGAAATATTAATGACTCAGATGTCTTGGATGGCAGCATGTATGAGAAAGTTAAACATACCCAAGCATTGCTGGCTGAAGCTGGGCAAAGACAGGTTTGGACCTCAGATGAGAGGTTAACCTGGAGAGAAGGCAGCTTCTCATCCTCACCGCGAGTGTTGATTGCACTGCACTGAATTGCCTGCACTAAATGTAGGAATTTTGCATGGGGCTTTCCTGCTTGCCCTATATCTGCTTAATGCTTGGGAGAGAATGGAGATGAAGAAATTATGTCACATATTTAATATTTTTGATTATTTAAATGCCCTTTTTTAAACTTTCTTTATCCAGGACCTCTTGGGCACAGCTTCCCCTCCCTCTCTGAAGAAGCAGACATGGGATGCTGCCTGCCCTCCACTGAGGGCTGCCGGAGACTCCAAGCCACTCGGTCAAGGGTGAGGGAGCAGAGACATCATGCTGCCTGTGTGCAACCACAAGTGGGGGAAAACAACTGGGAAAAGCCAAAATACAGAACCTGTGCCTCTGCCTGCAGCATCCCCAGGGCAGTATCGAACCTTTTTAAAGGTTCACTGGGGCAGCTGTGGCCTGGGAGAGATGACTGGCTTGCAGACTGGGGCAAAACTGTGGGTCCTGTGTGAAAACTGTTAGGGTTTGCTGGATGTCAGGGCATCTGAGGACAAGAGCCAGGAAACAAACTCCACTCCCAGAGGCTTCAGAGGAAACAGCTGGAAGGGGAACCATAGGGGACCCTGCAGAGCCTCCTTCAGCACAGGCAGAGCTGTGTGTTAATACCTCATGTTCAAACCTACTCTTGTTTGAGGTGTCGTGGTGGGGGCTGGAGTCTAGGCTTCATGTGCCAAAGCTGGCAGCCTGGGAAGTAGAGGCTCAAATGTTATATTCCTCGCATAAGCGGAATGGAGCCTATAAAAGTCCTCGTCATGCAATCCATCATCCAAGATGAATAAAGGCAGTAAAAGTAATGATAATAATCTCCACTATATACAGAGGGAAGGAGATGGCTGAGGGAGAGAAATGACTTCTCCTAAGTCTCCACAGTGAGTGCAGCCCTGTTTCCCAAGCTGAGGATTTAGCAGGTAAGCGGGTGCCTCCTGGGGGTGGGTGTTTCCCCAGTAGGGCACATGCTCCTTAGAAAGAAACGAGACCTTTGTTTTTGCTTCCTCATTGGTTTCATGCTTTGAATTTCAGTCTTCTGGAAACTCAGTGCTTTCTTGTTTATATTCTCCTAATTTCAAAGGAAGGTGTTTTGCTGACATTTATGCAATATAACCATTTCTCATGCCAAATCCTTAAAAAGTTTTAAAGTTGCTGTTTGGGGAGTGTAAATAAGCTCCCTCCTCTCTCCATGCAGGACTGTAATGCATAAACCGGGTACGACCCCTGCTTTAGGAATCGAAAACCTAGGGTATTTCTTTTCCAGATTGAATATCTGAATAAGAGGTCACGTCGAGACATTATAACTCAGGCAAGGTAACATATGCTAGGAGCTGGGAGCCAAATGGGACTGAAAAAAATGTTGGTGAGTCAAGTATGTGTTCGCCTTCTCCACCTACCTCTCTATCTATAAATCACGTGTAAGAGGAAATAACTCCTTCCAGAGGGCTGTTCTGTCATGCAGGCGATGTATGCAGGCATGCAGGCCCTTCACCAGCCTGTAAGTTGTTGCAGTCAGGAGAGGGCTGTACCTCAGACAGGCTGGTGCTGGTTGGAAGGATGTAAATACATCAGTGGATTAAATAATCTCTGGCTCTGCATGTCTGGAAATGAAAGAGTTTGAATCCAGGTCACTGCTAGTACAAGTAATGCTGTCACTATAGTTTCCTTTCTCTGCCTGGGCATTTCAGAAAGTTGCAAGAGTCTGTACGCTTCAGGTAACATCCTTGGCCTTTTTCATGGTCACACAGCTACAGGAGACCCAGGGCACTGTCCTAGAAGAAACCAGTGGTGGCTTGAGCAGACACCACTTTGGGGCAGAGGCTGTTTCTTGGCTTCCTTTCTGAGCCAAACCTAACACCAAAATGTCACTCGAGCCACCAGTTCCTTGCAGTCATGTGTACAGACTACTTTCTGCTATTTTTCTGATGTGTTTATACACACATGTTTATAAATGCCATGCCTGCCTATCTGTGATAAACAGCTGGCTGTGTGATGCCCTCCTGCTGTCCTCTAGTGGGTGGATTCAGAAGAGCTCAGACATACTGCAAGGCCACATCTCTGGAGGAAACGCTTTTAAGTCGAGAGTAACAGCCCTGGGAGCTGAGGGACGCGAGGTGTCAGTGCCACCACTGCAAGGAGCCAAGTGTCCAGGCAGCCACCACAGTGCGGACCATGAAGGCAAAAACGCGCTCTCCAGTCCCCTCTCTACCATAAGACTATAGTCTATATACGTCTCATATGTAGACATATGACACTCTACCATAGGCTGCATGTCTGAAGTGAGTGGTGTTTTTTTAAAGCATTTTCACATTGAATGAACATTGTTAATCCACAGATTAAATCGATTCCACCCCTGCACTAAAATGATGAGAAACTCCTTCGCATGTGACCCTCTTCACTCACAGCCCCACACTGGCCACCATGTGTGGGGCAAGATGAGTTCCCTGGGGAGGAGCAGCCAGGACTGAAGCGGGCAGAGTGACTTTGAAGGGCTGGGGAAGAGGCTGCAGATTGCCCTGCCTGCTTGCTCACACCCACGGCTGGGGTTGCTGACCTGTGCAGAGCCCTCCCACATTCACATGCTTGTCCGCAGCCAGCTGAGATGGCCTTGAGGATCATTTTGGTGGCCAGAAATTTTGCTGCCCTGGTTTTCTGGAGCTTTCTGCAGCAGGGGAGAGCTCACCTGTGGCTTCAGCAAAACCTGGTCAGCAGCCAGACCCTGGGTTTGAGAGATTCCTCAAGTCTGCCAGGATTTAGAGACCATCGACAGCCTTCATGCTACACAAAAGACCCATTTTCATGAAGTCAGGCCTTCTCTAACATATATGAAAACTTCCCAAACACACACCCAGCTGGGCACACTTCTGCCAGAGAAAGAAGGATGGGTGAACACAAGGGTACCAGGTGGTGGCCAAGCTGCTGACCAGGGGGCTGGCAGTGCTTCGGCACGGGAGAATGAACTGGTGACAGGACCTGTATGGGGCAGAAATGAATCAGGCAACCACGACTTCTTCTGCCTTGCTGTTCAGTAATTTTTAAGACTAGAATTTAACGGAACTTGCAACCCGTTTGAAAAGCGTAAGAAAACCTACAGTTTAACATTTTGCCGTAAGAGGGCAGTCTGAGATAACTGCGTAAGTTATCTTGCACAGGCCTGAGTTTTTCTTATCAAAAAACCAAGAAGGCTGATAGGAATGAATGACTTGTCTCAAACCAAAGTCTTGTATTTAACTTTAGAAGGGATTTTTTGCAATTGGTGACATAGAATGAGTGTAGAGTGTAAAAGGGGAGCATTTACAGTAAACACAATTAAATTCCTGCTTTCCTGGAAGAGACATAAAATGATGTATAAGCCCCAAATTCAGGAGTCAGAGGGATGAGATTCAACTTTGTACGGCTGTATTATCCTGCAATGATGGTTTTGATTTTCCCCTCAGCGGAAAAACTATGTGGTCTAATGTGGGAAGAGGACCACGGCAGCACATGCTTATGCTGAAAGA
The DNA here is from genome assembly GCF_963921805.1 of Phalacrocorax carbo. Lineage (NCBI taxonomy): Eukaryota > Metazoa > Chordata > Aves > Suliformes > Phalacrocoracidae > Phalacrocorax > Phalacrocorax carbo. The sequence goes on from NC_087513.1 coordinate 51,265,953, forward strand.
GCAGAGCCACTGCAAGGCAGGGATGGGGCAATATGGCACCTTCAGAGAAGCATTTCTAAGGAGCTCTCAGGTCTTGCTCTCTGTTGAGGAGGCTAGGTCCTCCCAAAAGAGGTCTGGCAACCACAACCCTCCTAGTTCTTGCTGACTTTCTCCTGCACGTAATCTCTAATGTTGAAAAAGCCAGTCTGGCACAGGGCTTTGAAAGGTTGCCTGCTGCTAATCTGATGCTGGGGTCTGGAAGAGGAAAATCTCATTCTCTTTAAGCTCCAACTTGTCTTTCTGTGCTGGCCATGGCACTTGTGTGCCCTAAGCATAAGCCACTGATGAATGGATGCAGGATAATTCCCCCAGCGTCATTCACTGGCTACCTCTTGCAGAGTGCCTTGAAACACTGCCGCTGCTCTTCCACATCAGAGATATAATGCACTGCCACTCCAGCCCCTGGTTGCTGTTCTTGGCCATCCCCTGGTGCGAGAGGTAGGTCCAGGGGAAAAAGGGATTAGAGCTGTGGAGGCTACTGCCTCCCAAGGCACTGCTGAGTGACTGGAGGGGCAGCTGGGGAGAGGACAACCCCGAGGCTGGCCACAAGCTTCAGCTCCATAGCTGGGAGAGCTGGTGGGATGCCACCTCTTCTTCCCTCCTTTGCTTAGGCATCATGGTGGCTCGAAGCAAGCACCAGACATCTTTTTGCAAAACCACGCTTTTGCTATGCCCTTTATCCAATACAGGGTACGTTTCACGCTTTCATTAGCTCAGACAAATACATTTGCTTCATGACGCAGCTCAAGGGCAGCTGTTCAGTCAATAAAAACTGAAGAGAGAGCAAATGTTGTCTGTGTCCCAGTGTCACCCTGGAGGGCAAAAATAGTCAATCTCGGCCTCTCCTGGAAGAAGAACCACAGAGGGAGACAAACAGCAGAGCCGGCTGTTCACAGTGTGACACTGGAGCACAGAAGCAGGCTCATGTTCAAACCACAGCAGTGCTCAAGGGCAGGAGATGGAACTGCTGGCCTCCAGCCCTAGGGTGTGAATTGCTCACATAGAAATCAAAGAGCTGTGCTCTCTGGGCTGTGCTACAACAGCGCATCAGACTGGGAAAACTTCAAAAGGTCCTTCCGATGTTATTGAAGCTACCAGGCAAGGAGGTTCAAATGTGTTTTGGGAAGATTTGTCTCCTGGTGTCGGAGAAAAATATCCATGTACCTAATGTACTGCAGAATCTCTTTGGCTATAGTTTAGGTTTTAAGATAATAAAGCTCTTGTGAACCTCCCACGATCGCTACAGCCTTAGGGGTTTGCTAGATAAATGCCTCTGCATAGATTAGATGTGTTTTAGCGGGGGCAGTGAAATCTAGCTTCACGCATTGTGAAAACAGAAGGGAGTTTTGAGTCAAGGCTGATTCTAGTTTAAGCTGCTGATTCTGGGTTTGTTCTATTTTACCAATATTTGGTGATGAACCTCTGGGCTGCATGAGTCCCCCTGACAAGGGGAAAGCATGAAGCCCCATCCTGTTTCCTGCACAGGGCATGAACACTTGGGCAAGGACACTGCTCCCCATGCTCACTGACCCTGTGTTTTGGCATCCTCAGCAAAGCCTTGCTGTCCCTCCCCTGCAGTGGCAAGGTGACAAAACTTGTCTTCTGGTAACATGCCCTTAGCTTCTCCTTGTCTTGAGCTCAGTCTCTCCATTATAGGTCAACCTAGAGCTAATTTTGTCTAAGATGAGGTACTGATTTGTACGGGAATTTGCAGGGTTATAGCAAGCTAAAGCTGGGCTCTGCCATAGCTTTCGGATGCAAAATTAGCTTTGATTTGGTTACAGCAGTTCCAGTTAAAGGTTGTTTGCTGTGCCTTTTTCAATGTTGTTTTTCAAGAATGGAGACCAAAAATACATAAAATATTTGCTATTCCCTCCTCAGGTCTGCCTTTACTATCACGTATAATGCAATAACAGAAATTGGTAAACAGCAGATACTCAGAAATAACAGCCTGTGGGAGGAAGGAACTGGAAACTTCCCAACCTGTTCCAACTCCAATAATCTGGAAAAAAACCCCACATCTCAAGGTTTTTTTTGGGGGGAGGAGATAGAAGGAGTGGGATATTTGTCCCTCATGCTCTCAGCATGGGTTTGTTGTCTGCCATGGCAAAAAAAAAAGAAAGAGCAAACCTTTTATTTTGAGGTCAAGTTCACAACATGTAATAGCTAATAAAATTGTTCTTGGGAAAATCTGAGGTTAATCAAATACACAGTCTTACCGTAATTATTGCTTTAAATACAATTAAGTGTTTAATCAGTAGTTAGAAATGTTCTTGCTTTTGATGAGTAAGAGACAGATCTTTAATGACAGTGATCCTTTGCCATCTCTGTCTACATTTTACCTTTAAAATTGAGAGAACAAATAGCTTAACAGCCCGAAAAGAGTTTGCAGTTTGCTATAAATGCACGCAGAGGCTTCATAAGAGCAAACTGAATTCCTCAGCTGTATACGGGCAGATTCCTTTAATCAGTGCAGTCATGCTCACAGAAGTAAAAAATGGACCTGTCATCTCTGAGGAGCGGTTAGTCCACTGCTACGCTCCCATGGGAAAGGGAAAGGCAATTTTCCCAACCAAAGGAATTGCTCCATAATGTGAGAGATCATTGAAATGCAAGTAACAAACCAAAACAGATGAAATATGCGCAAAGTAAATAGATCAAAGACATTGAGATAATTAATTACCGGCGGTCCAGTTCTCAGAGAAAGACCGTTCATTCACAAAGAAGCCACTGTACCCGCGACTTCCCAATATTGGTGCCTACAGCATGGATTTGCTGATGTTTGTTAATGAGTAAAGACAGAATTATTATGCCAGAAAACTGGCTACCCTAAGAGTTTATGTTCTGTTGTGATGATGCCTTGGTCTGCAAATAAACTTTGCTACATTCATAACATTTTAGTTTAAGAAAAAGTGCCGAGTCCATTGTTGTGTTTACTAATGTGGATGTTTTGATCTCTATCTGCTAATCATTTTTGTGTTTACACAGCCATTTCAAAAGAAAACTCAACAATGTTTTGAACCCAAATTCTCTTAATTCTTAGTGCCTTGATACCCATCATTTTAATCCCATTAGCACAGCAGGAATATTTCTGCTGTAAGGACAGCAAGAGCGGAAAGGATGAAGCCCTGCATTAGTGCTGGCTCTTTGTCTGCCTGCACACTGAGACGGGCTTATCCCCTAAGGAAATATTGGAATGATATAAAATAATTAATTTCTTTTCTGCTGCATGCTCTGGTCTGATGGCGAGCTGAGCACCTTGAAGGCACAGTAAGGCTTGCGGCCACAGGGTTATTTCTGCAAGGAGTGTGATACCAGGCAAGTGTGAACAGTAAATTTTAGTTGCTCTGAGTCTGCAAACCCAAAGGTTTGCCAGGTGGGAGGATTTCCTGGGAGCAGGCACTAAGCTGAAAGGCACCAGAAGGAGTGAGGAGGCAAAGATGCTGATTGCTACCTGGGAGTGGCACTGGGCACCTACCTTCTGCTGAAAACACCAAGAGTTCGATTTAGCCATCAGGTATCTAAATCTCTTTGAAGACTAGCATTTGAAGCATCCTGGGCAAGCTGCATGTTTCTCAGAGAGTTTTTGAGGGATGCTGAGGGAGTTCATCCCACCCATCCCCAGCACCTTCTCCTCCATGACCTTCAGACCCTAATTTTGACTCCTAAACATTTATGGGTGGCCGAGGGCACAGGGCTGGGGGTCCGGGCCCTGCACTTTCTCACAGTCCTTAAAGGAAATCAAAACACTTTCCTGAGGAGAGGACTGGAATAGCGCTATGTATAAAGGAGTCCAGACAGTGTCGGGGAGGTCAGGACAAGTGAGAGGCAAAGTCTCTCATGTAGGTAGGTGTTAGTGATTTGGGACTTTTGATGTCCCAGCTCTAGCTCTGCATCCCCTGGAAACTCTGACTCCACTCAGGTGAGGCCACGGTGTTGTGGAGCTATCTGAAGGTTGCACAGTGCCATACATTGGGATTTCACCCACTGACACAGGATCTGTGAGCACATCAAGGGGCAGGCCAGGTGACTCCACCAGCCATGGAGGGAACAGCATTAGGGGCCAACAAGGGAGGGAGGGGACAACAGCCATGCTCCCCAAATGCCTGGGGAGCAGGGCTGGGAGAGAGAGCTGGAGGACGAAAGGGTCTTGGGGGGAGAAGGGGGAGCAACTGCCAGGACCTGAGGGAGGAGATTTGGAGAGCTCTGGGGTGGAGGGTATCTCCAACATGGATGCAGAAGATGGGAGGGCTCTGGGAAATGGGGGGTGCACAGTGCAGTGCCCCAGTTGGGAAGCACCGGTAGCTCTGGAGAAGACTGGGGTAATACCTTGGGGGGAGTGGGGCTTCATGTGAGTAGCAAGCCTGAGCTCTGCAGCATGTGGGATGCAGACCAGGAGCTTTGGGGCAAGAAGGATGTGGGATTCAGGAGGAAGAAGGCCATGTTGGGGTGCAGTAGTCTTTCTTCCCCCTCTCCTCTCTTTTTTATTTCCAAAAAACACAGCAGCCCTCACCTGGATGGATGGATGGATGGATGGATGGATGGATGGATGGATGGATGGATGGATGAATAATTGGCAAGGTGTGACTGGTTCTCTCTTTTCCAGGACTACCCCCCAAACAATTATATCCCAACATTCAAAACAGATGGACTTCCAAGTGTTTTCCTGTGAAAATTTGTCACAGATTCTCTTTCCCTTTTAACAACATCTCAGCAACTATTAAAACCCCCTGGATAAAGCGGTCTCTGTCTATTTATATGAACGAGGGGGCTGCAGCACATCAGCTGTGAGACTTTGGGTTTTGTATCTGGCAAAGACCCCACTGTTGTCAGTATGTAACCGTGTCTCCAGCTTTAACACTCTCCCAGAATAGTGTTCTCCCACCAGGTTATAGAGCCTAAGCCAAGGGATTTAAGGAGCAGCAAGTGATAGGGGACAAGTGTGAAGGCTTAGTTTACTTGGTTTAGCACAGACCTTTAATTTTAGCCACCACAAATATAATAAGGCCTTTTCTTTATTTATCTATGCAGCCATGGGGCAGAAAGGGCAGAGGAGCTTGAAAGACTTATTCATGCAAGCAGGGCTGCTGTGCTAAGTCCACTATTTACACACTGCGAATGTATTTCATTCACATTAATGAAATGTGGAGGAAAATGGATGCAAATCATGTGTATCCATCTCCACAGCAGTTCAGAGGCTGAAAGTGCAACCAGAGGCTGGCAATCTTTGTATTTTCCCTTCTGCAAAATGGAAAGCTGATCTATGCAGAAGGGCTGAAAGGGTTTTCTAAGCCATCCCAAAACAGAACAAAATTTGCTCATGTTCTGTGGCTCAGGGACTGCTAAAATAATTCTCTAACATCTCTCTGCCTGTTCTATTTTAAGCAGAATGATTTCCCAGCTAAGGGGAAAATAGTTCAAGTTTGAGACATTATTAGCATTTTTCAAGAATTCCTCCTTCCAGCCTCTTGCTTGTGCCAGGCAAATTGGTTTTGCTGAACTTCAGCACAGTTTATGCAGAATATTTCAAGGTGTTCCTGGCAGACCTTTGGGCTGTAGATTGGTGAAACCTTGGTGCGAGCACAGAAAAAAGGCAAATATGTAAGTCATCTTTGCAAGTTGCATCTCTGAAGTGGTTTAACTGTACCCATGCACCTTTCTCCTATTGATACCTGTAAGTCAGAGCAAACTGGTTTAAGATAAGAACTGAAAAATCAAGGCCAAAATAGCTGTTTTCCTTCCAGAAACCTGTGGCAGGGCTGGGCGGGGGAGAAGAGTGCTGTGTGACAGGATGCCACCTATTCTCAAGAGGGGGTCCAGCAGCCAGAAGGGACATGGGGACCCTGCCTGCGGGTCATATCTGGCTGTCACCGGTCCCCTCCAGCACCTGGGGACAGCCCAGCAAATGCTGTAGAAGCTGTGACAGCCATTCAGCTGCTCTTGCAGGTGCGTTTGGTGCTCCACATAGCCAGCGCCGGTCTGAGCAGAGGCCCAGAGCAAGGCATCCCCGCCATGCTCAGCCGCCAGTGCTGGGGACACTTGAACCAGGACTCTGCACAGCATGTCAGATGCTGCCGTGAGAAGACAAAGCGGTAAAGTACAGTCACCTTTCCGGCCTCTGCTCCCTGTCCAACAGCAGCACCCTTTTCCATCCAGCTCTGTCACAGCTGAAAATACACTATTAACAGCCTGCCAGTCCTACTGGGTGAGGATTCCTGAAATAACACCTTCTCCCACCCCTCCCTGCCTGGAGCAGGGTTATTTGCCAGCTCTACTCAACACAAGGACTAACCTGTACCATGGGAACACCTATTTAAAGAGGTACTTTTTTAGCTATTCCTTTTCATAGCTGAAGTGCTTGGAGAGAAGCCAAGAGTGATTCTCAGGCACCTCTGAGCCGCAGGGTAATTTGTCTGTAGCAGAAGCACTGGGATGTGGGGGTCAGGGTGGCAGAGGACCAGTTTTATCTGGCTTACAGATTTACAGTCTCTCTTTCCAGGAATATGTTCAGAACTACTCTGGTTCTAAAGGTGAATTTCTTTTCTTGGCCATCCTTGTTTTCCAGCTGATTTTCTGATTTCTGTCCTGGCTTGAACATCTCAAAAAAAGGATGCGTGCTGGGAAGTCACTGCTAGAAAGCTGCAGCCTTCCTTCTTGTCTCTTACGGATTATCAAGGCCGCTGAGAAAAGAACATGTGTTTTTCCTGCTGTATTAAATATTTTGAATGTATGCTAAAAATGTTAGTATGTTATTGAAGGGATAGGAATTTTTCCTTCAGGTGTGATGCCTTTAGGCCATTTGTGCTTCACACACAATTGCAGGTAAGGACTTGTTACACTGGCAGAAACACGCACTTAATGAAATGTTATTCTCCATCTATTGTAGTCAATAAGAGAGCTCAGCAGCCACTCAGCTTTAATGTATCCTACTTTTTCCTCAAAAGCTTTGCCCTGGAGTCAGAGCTGCAGCAAGGCTGGGGCAGGTGGGATATCTGTCCTCTGAGGAAGGTCCTAAATGGGTGCAAACATGCCAGGATCCCGCCGGCCACTCTGGGCACCTGGGAAAGCAACCAGGAGATGTGCAGCAAGCAGGAGGTGACAGAAGCAATGGGAAGGAGCCAAAGAAGGAGGAAAGGGCACTGAAAAGCTCAAGGAATAAAACCTCTGGAAGTAGAAGGGGATGGTGGGGGCAAGGTGCCAGATTTCACCCTCTCTCTGGTGCACCCTCTGCAGCATGATTTCACTTGTGGCCTGGTCCTTGCTAAAGCTGTACAGACCCAGTGCAGCAAGGAGGCTCCCTGGGAGGTCGTGGGTCCCCCTGGGTGAACTCTGGCAGCAGAACATGCACGGAAGGGCAGAGGCCCTGTGGGTGCCAGGCGTGGTGCCTCTCGCCCAGGGGTCTGGCACCCCAGCAGTGAGCCATACCTCACAGACACAGCCCCGGGGGAATACAGTCAGTCCCTGTGGCCCAGGGCGTTCGTGGGCCTGCTTCACAGCAGGAAAGACTAGTGGCACAAGCCCTTGTGCTTGGAGAATCCTCTTACTCCTCTCAACAGCTTTGCAGAAGTTGGTTATAAGCTGGCTGCTCTGCTCTACTCAGGTAATACCCTGACGGGGTGTCCACCTCAGGGGTACCAGGGCCCTTTTGGAAACTTTGGCTTTCCTTTCTGGCTAGCTTTATCATTAGTTGTGGTGCGGCTGTTTCATTCTCGTTGCATATTATTGGTTAAAATATTCCCATACTAGCTCATCTTTACCTTGAAGCCTCAGAGAGCCAGCAGGCTGAGTTCTCCTGAAGGTATTGATCAATACTCACAGATAAAGGCTGGAGTTTTGTAGTATAACTTGAACCAGCATCAGGTTTCATTTTGGTTTCTCGGTTTAGATTTAACTTTAGGCAATTTGACGACATTAAGGTAGCAAAGGGCACATTCCCAGATAGCTGCGCTCCACACGTAAGCACAGGCTTTCTTGCTGGATGTTGGCAGGGTCATATTGCATATCCACAGGCAACATCTTGGGGGACAGAGCGCATTTGGGGCTTCAGAGCTGATTAAAAAATTTCCGTGTGCAAGGAGGTTGTATCCATATGGATCTGCAGAAGGGAAGGATTTTGGGGGGATCACTGGGTTGAGCTGATTGTTCCTGAACCACGTTGTGTGCCACAGAGCTCATTGACTTGGCTGGAGGTAAGTGTCCTCTGCTCCCACAGCTGTCCTCATCACCTTGCAGAACCATGCCCGTATTTTGACTCCTGAACGTGTGGCCTCAGCATGGCCGGGCGCTGGTCCCAGCCTCTCCAGCAAGCAGAGCGTGTTGTTCCGCCTGTCTGCTCGCAGCTTTCGCCTTTCTTCTGTCCTCCTGCTATTCTATCGCTACCATAAAATGCAGTTCTGACCTTTTTTGTCCTCTGCAAGCTATTCATTTAAAATACAAATGCTGTCCTCAAACAGCAATCATTAATATGAGGCAGCAAATTCTTTTCTTTGTTCTTTACTGTTGATTTCCCCCCATTGGGAAACTGGGTGGCAGGAGAACTGCATAGCTGCAGGAGCAGCTTGCTAATTGCATACTTTCAAATACTAATTTGTATGGGTTTGTTTGGTTATAAAAGGGAAGAGAAACAAGCCAGGGGGTGATAAAAAAATGTCAAGGTTATAAACCCCACAGAAGCTCTCTGGCTTGGAATTTTTATTAATTATTTAAATGTAAATTGCTGGCCCACGGCTGCACATCCGTGCCCCCCGCTGAGTGCCAGGTAAAGCAGTGCAATTCGCCCTGCAGACCTTCAGTGCGGCACTCAAGCTGAGATGCTGAGCTCTGCCCTCAGCTGCCCAGGAGCAAGGCCAGTGAGATGCCAGCCAGGCCGCTGTTGCCATTGCGGGCAAAACAAAACTTACGGATATTCAGCTCTTTCAAGTGTTCAAGCCCTTGGGTACCAGCTCCAGATAGGTTATTAGGGATGTTTTTTTAAGCAGTTGTCTTTTTTCTCACTTCCAGGTTTTTTGCCATAATTGATGTCTTCCTATAGGTACTTCTTTGCCACCAAACAATGTCTGCCACTTTCTCTTTTGAAAAGGGTATTTTCCGATGCTGTCTTCTGAGAAGTTCACAATGCCCATGCATGGTACTCATGCATAGTGGGGGCATTTCTGCCTACAGCAATCAGCTCTGTCCTATTTGGACATTCTTATCACTTCATCTCCTTCCCTGTCTCTGTTTCTTGCAGTCACAGGTTTGGAGAAGTGCCCTGGCACCCTGACACCCAGCAAAAGCAGAGCACTGACAAATCTGATTGCCTTCCATGACAAAGTGACCTGCTTGGCTGATGTGGGGTGAGTGGTGGGCATTGTCTAACTGCACTTCTCCAAGGCTTTTGATACAGTTTCCCATATCCTTTTCCTAGAGAAACGGATGCGTTACAGTCTAGGCAAGTGGTCTGTGTGGTGGGTGGGAACGGGTGGACAGGCTGTACCCAGAGGGTGGTGGTAAATAGCTCCTTTTCAAACTGGCAACTTGTCACAAGTGGGGTCCCCCAGGGATCGATATTGGGCCCAACACTGTTTAATAACTTCATAAGTGATCTGGATGATGGGATCAAGTGTACCTTGATGAAGTTTGCTGATTATGCCAAACTGAGTGCGGAAATGGGCACTTCAGAAGGGAGAGCCACCATGCAGGAAGACCTGGGTAGGCTGGGAGAGTGGGCTAACAAGAGCCTTATGAAGTTCAACAAGGGCAAGTGTAGGGTCTTACACCTGGGAAAACATAATCCAGGATTGCAGCACAGGCTGCATTCTAGCCAGTTGGGGAGCAGCTCTGTGGAAAGGGATCTGAGTGTCCTGGTCGACAGGAAGCTCAATATGAGTGAACGGTGTGCTGTTGCAGCAAAGAAAGCCAACAGGATGCTGGGTTGTATCAACAAGGGCATCACCAGCAGAGATAAAGTACTCATTATCCCACTCTACTTAGCACTTGTTAGGCCACACCCAGAATACTGTGTTTAGTTTTGGTCCTCACTACACAAGATGTGGACAGGCTGGAGAGGGTCCAGAGAAGGGTCACAAAGATGATCACAGGACTGGGAAGCCTGCCATATGAGGAAAGGCTGAGAGAACTGGGTTTGTTCAGCTGTTAGAAAAGAAGGCTTAGGGGAGACCTTACCACCATGTTCCAGTATTTAAAGGGTGGTTACAAAGAAGATGGAGGCTCCCTTTTTGCAAGGAGTCACATGGAGAAGATGAGGGGTAATGGGTACAAGTTACTCCTGGGGTATTGCGACTGGACGCAAGAGGAAAATTTTTCACAATGAGAAGCAGTCAGCCATTGGAATAATGTCCCCAAGGAAGTGGTGGATTCCCCAACATTGGAAACTTTTAAGATTCATCTGGACAAGGTGCTGGGCCATCTTGTCTAGATTGTGCTTTTGCCAAGATAGGTTGGACCAGATGATCCTTGAGGTCCCTTCCAACCTGGTATTCTATGATTCTATGATCCCATGCTCACCCTCAGTGCCAGCACTGCTCTTGCACCCAAGGACCATGGCTGCCAGCAGCCCCTGCTGCCGGCAGGGATCTCCCCCAGCAGGGCTGCTGCCTGTGCAAGGGTGCCTTGAAATGTGTGCCAAGCCACTGTGAATGTGGCAGACAACCAGCTCTAAGGACCTGCTGTAGTGATCCCACATGAAGGATGTGACAGCGGCCAGTGCCAGGAAGAACCTTCCCAGGGCAGCGAGCATTGAAGGGATGGGTGCTGCACGGGGATCTGCAATTCACCGTTGTCCTGGTCAGAGCTTCCACCGTATCAGCAGCTAAAGATACCAGAGGGCTCCAAGGCTGTGAATGTGAGGGAGGCAAAGTCAAGGAAAAGTTTTATTAACGGTGTTATTTTGTGTCTGTTTGCATGGGAAGGGTAGCTATCTCTGTTTGTTCACTCTCTTGTTGTTACATAACCTGATACAGAGTCAAAATAGATTTTATTGTGTACCACTTGCATTAAAAAAAAATACTTTCCCAGTATATACCACAATAGGCCACTGTTGTTATTTCACACTCTGCTTAATAAAGTAATCATGGTTGAATGACAGCATCAAGGGGAAAAAGCATGCACAGGCACCAGCTCTCTTAAAAATAACTTATATTTTATTTCATTTATAGGGAAAGGTCAGAGTCATTGGCCAAGTCACACAGTTTGAGTGGGTTTACAGTGGAAAGCACCGTAACCACAGGACTGCAGCGACAAAACCAATATCTAATTATAACACATAAAAATGTTGTGTTAGCTGGGAACTGATACCTGAAGGTTGTTTCTCAGTTCATAATGAGCAGCACAGTGGATCCCTTGACAGGAATATTTGGGTTTTTTGAGGTATGTGATGCTTAATATAATTGGCCAATTAATTTCCTTAACTGGAAGAGAAAGGATGAGTCGGTAACCTTTATGGCTTGTTATTATTAAAATAGTGTTTATTCAGGGAGCAGCAAGGAGAGAATTGTAGTGGAGGTCAGTGCTCAGCAGCTTGTGAATTACTGAGATAAACCCACTGGGGCGCAGTGAGTAAGACCCGTAGCACCTCTGGTTTGCAGTAGGTGACCCTTGATGGTTCTCACACCTCCATGCTCTCTGTGAGGGATGCCCCCTGCCCCAAGCCTGTGGTAGGCTCCAAATCCACACTTTACATTTTTGTCATGGCTTTCATGTACTCTGGAAAACAGAAGGCAGGTGGATTTAAAAACCATAGAGTCTGAAGTGCCTTACTACCATACATTACTGGTTCTTAGCAGGCTTATTTCATGGCAGCTAAGCTGCCTGGGTGCTAGCACATGTGCTCCCCAGGACCTGGGTTGCTGTAGCCACAAGGTGGGCTCTGCCTCTGCCCCTGTGGTGTCTGCTGCTTGATGGTGGCTGGCTGGTGGAGGGGATGGGCTGTCCAACCTTCTGCAAAATCTGTGTCAGAATTGCGCAAGTGGGAGTTGTGGTGGTCTCACCATGAAAGAGCTGCTGGTCATGAAAGCCCAGCCCTGCTCCACTCCTGGGTAATGCCAGGGAAGGAAAACAAAATCTTCCAAGCAAGACAAGAGGGGATAGTGTGTCTTCCCCAAGCCCTGGTCTCCCTGGAGCCCTCAGACCCTGCAGTCCTTGGGGTAAAAACTCTTTGGGCAGCATCTAGTATAACCGAGTACCAGCCTCCACCAACAAGCTGTGTGCAATTGCTGCAACAACTAGGGAGGGGGAATTAGGAAGACTATAGCCCTGTTACTCCCCAGTCTTCTTCCACAGATGTATCTCCATGGACTACAGATAATTCAAATGAAAACGTTTCTTCAGTACAATGAAGAAACATTCAGAAGATTTCAGAAACTATACGAAAATCATGGTAACACTCACAGTCCTTTATCAGCAAAGCAACAGGCTCTCTTCATTGCAGTTCAGTCAGAAAAAAACATCCTTAACATAACATGAATGCAGAATTCTTGCTTCGCCAGGTGAGGGAAACTCAGGGATTAGCCATGTAGGTTTATTTTTCAGGATGTTTTGCATAAGCTGTCCCCCAGAATATGCCTTGCTGCTAACTTACACTACAGGAAAAATAACAGGGCAGAAATTGTAGCATAAAGCAAGAAGTTATCTCAGTTGTGGATTCAAGCTTGAAGCTGGCATCCGGCTGGCAGAGACTGGATGGCTATTAAATATGTCAACAACCCCAGATAAATGCCAGGATAGCCTTGTGAACAGGAACTCCTGATGGTATTTTCTCTTGTACTGTTCCTATTTTAGTAATATTTGTTTTCTCTCTATTTTGGATTTTATATGTGGGGGGGAGGGAAGACTCTGCACAGCTAATAAAAACAGAGTCCTGGAAGGAGAAGAATGAGGATGCCAGATGGTCACTCCTCCTTTGCTCCTAGCTAATATAACTGCTGCATGTTTGATTTCTTTCCAAATCACAGAAGGTTTAAATGACAGGTATGGTATGTCCTTGGTGTATGTCATCATCTGCCAGGTATTCAAGAATTTCTAAGGATTTAAGCTTGCCTGCTGGTTGAATACAGGATGAGCAGCAATCCCTATTCTCTGGCATGTGTAGGGCTTCCCTGAGGGTGGAAAGGGAGACTGGAATTTAAAGTGATTCTCATTTATTTAGTATTTCCCTGTACAAAAGCCGGGAGTTTTCCAAAGCTGACTGGAGTGCAGTCATTTGTGGAGAACAACCTGTGGCTGCTACCTGGGTTATGTCGGCATGTAACAATACCTGTCTGCCTCATGAATGTCAGACAAAGCTGTCATAAATCTTCAAGCCCAGCAGTAAAATTAATGGGAATTGCAGAGAGCAGGACCTTGTCAGCTTCATAATAGGTCTGTGGGTGGAAAAAAAATTCCCATGCTTTCCTTCGGGCATTAGGCAACCCAGCTACTGATGCTCAGTGGCCATTATCCAATTATAAGTGCTTTTTTGCTCAGAAGAATTTGGTCGTTATCGCTTTCAATGTGTCAAAGTTAAATAGTCACCAGTGTGGAGCGCAGGCAAGGGAGCAGACCCCGTTGCAGTCTGTGGCAGAAGTCCCCCGGGCCATCTCCTCCCCTCACCCTCGAAGCTCTTTCCCATATCACTTGTATTTTGTCATTTGTAATATTGCTTTGTCATTTCAGAGGTGACTAGGGCGCAGCGAGGCCAGCCTCTTCCCTCTTCTGCCCCGTCCAGCTGATCGGTATCAGCCCGGGTGGGACGTCCTGTTTACATCCCGGACCAGGACTGGAAGTGCTGGCCCATTCCACCGTCCCAGTCCCCGGTCCCCGGAGCGCTGCCACAGGGCGTCGGGCTCCTCAGAGCGCCAAGGCCAGGCTGTTTGTCTGTGCTGCATTGAATTGTATTTACAGCACCTTTCAGGGTTTCTGTCGGTCACCCGCTGCGACCAGAGAAATATTTTTTCCCCCTCTGCTGCATAACTTGGCTTCTGTTTTCTTGTTGTTGTTTTTTTCCTCCTGCCTTTGTAGCTGTTGGCTGCAGCCAGGGCCAAGTCACGGGGCAGGATGTGCTGCTTCTCTGGAGGTACAGACATGTGAATAAATTACACAGTTTTCAGGAACTTTTCTGGGCCCTGGAAGGTGATCATCTCTACTGCCAAGCTGTTAGCATAGCTCCTGGCACAGCTCTGGCCTGCACCACTTCATCCCTTCCCAACCCCCTGGCCCAGGGGCTGCCGAGGGCCAGGGTCCTTCCCAAAATGTCTGTTTCAGAGATGTTTTGTGGCTGCAGAGCAGCTCTGGGCATGCTTAGTTTGCACATGGAGCTCCATGTGAATGCTTTCAAATTCCTTAGGTGGCTGCCAGCTGAGTGCATTGCAGTGACCAGGCTCGGGGTCCCTCAAATTGGCCTCCATGTTCCCATCACCCCAGTGGCTCTGGGAGCCTTTTTGAGGACCTGCTTTGCAGGTCAAGAGACGACCCCCTATTGCAGCTCTTCGGGAGAAGGGGCTGGTCAGGTCCAGGCAGCCATGCTGAGCAAGGGGTGATGATAGCGATGCCTTAGGTTTCCTTGTCTCCTACTGCTGGGGTCCCTTGTCCCTGTGTTTGTCTGCAGCTGCAGATGAATACTGCCAATGTCCCTGCTTGGATAACGTCCCTACCCCTGCACAAGGTGGGTTTAATCCCTTGGTCTTCTGCCAAGAGAATCTTGGTGATGCACTTCAAGCTACAAAAGCACCTGTGCATCTTCTTGCCCCCTGACCTGCGCCTGCAGGGCAGTTAGGCAGCTGTAATGGCCCCCAGGGCCTGGGCTCCTGGGTCTTTTCTGCAACCCTGGGGCAATCAGGGGATCCTTGCCCAAATGCCACCTGCCACCTGCACCTCACATTAGGTGGGACAAGTCTCCAGTCCTTGTTTGTGTACCTGAAATACTGTTTCCTTATCTCCTGCAGGTGTTACTCAGATAAAGCCCAAGCAGAGATGACGCAGCAGATTTGACCACCTGGAGGCTGCACAAATGATCAAGGTCCAGAAGCAAGCTGCACCTGATGCAGGAGAGAAGAACCAGCTCCTGTGAAGATCAGAAGACGGACAGCAACTGTGGTTTTTTACAGCTATACATTTTAAGGTTAGAGTGTTAGAAATATCCCCTACCAAACCAGGTAGGGATGATGTTTGTGAATCAGGTGAAGGAAATGCAGTGATGAATGTTCTTTACTCCAGGTTAATGCCTGCCTAATGGACAGTTGCTTGGTTTTGATCTGGTTTTTGATCAGTGTGTGTCCTGAGCCTGGAGCTGGACTGTGTTTTGCACCTGCCGAAAGGGGTACATATCCATGTTCACAGCAAGTCAGTTCAGGGAAACTTCACTCATGTTGGGTTTAGGAACAATTTTATTCTTCTCAGCAATTTTCATACAGATCCAAGGGCCTTTGGCAGCCCTGTTTTCCAGATGACTTAAAATCCAGGTCCTGTGTTCAATAAGTACATATGACTTCTATGTATAAGACTGAGAGAAGAGGTCAAAGACAGAAATGCTGGCAGTGTGAGCAACCTGCCCAGTCAGATATGTGAGCAGGGAAAATGCCATCTGGGAGATGAAGCAGTGAGCAGTCCTGTAGGGATGCACATGCACACCCCTGCATCCACACCTACACCTCCCAAATCTCTTAGCAGCCTGATAAACTTCTTTTACACATCTTCTACTGCTGAGAAAGTGACCAAGTAGAGCTTAGAGATGCCTTGAACCATAGATCACATTGCAGTCAACAGGACTTGGGGACAACAAAATCTTCCCTGGCCTATGTGCATCAGTGGGGCTTAAGTGTATCCATGAGCACATCACGCCTGTGAGCACATCTTACCCATGAGCACACCACACCGATCAACACATCATGTCTGTGAGCAGCCCAGAATGATTTTTGCTCCAAAGAAGCCACCGGGGTAATGGAAGAGTGAGGAAAGGGACATGGCCTGGAGCTGGGCGGGGGACATAGAGCGGTTCTCCCAATGCCTGCTGCAGCATGTTGGCCTCTTGGCCATGCTAACATTTTCAATATACCAAAACATTTCCCATATATAGTATATTTCCCAGCCTGTGAGCCTTGCCGAGGGCTCATTGCCTTCCCTTGAAGCAATAAAAGGCATTTGTGATGTTTCTGTGCTGAACTGTGGGAAAAGACCAGCAAGAAGCTGTGACCCCTGGGCAAGGGCATGCTTTGGAAACACCGTCATCGAAAAATCAACACATCAGCCCAGTAGGCCCACAGGCAGCCGATCTCCTCCTGCCTTATCAGACAGAAGACTCCTCTGGATGCTGGGGCAGCAGCCACTGGACATTTTTGGGATGTTTATTCTATCCAGTGTTGATACTGAAGTCAATACCATAACTAAAAACAAAGATTTGAAAAAAAAAATACACTGCAGCTATTTGTTCCTGAGTTGTTATGTTTACCCATACCAGCCTGGCTTTCCATTTAGGCAGGCTAGTAGTACCAGATGTTCAGTCATTTTCAGCAACATGGTCATATCCCAGAAGATTCAGCCTGCCGGAGCAACTATATTAAACATGCCTGTAATTTTCCACTGCATGGAAGATCACGTTCCTCTGGGGCAAGTGATGGCTGACTGGACGGGCCCCACGCATGTGCAACTGGCACAGTCCCGAGCCCTTCCCAACTCTCGTGGTGGCAGGAGGGGACACAGTTTCTGCAGCTCGCTGGGGCTTGCTCTGGGAGGTTGCAAGGACAGAGTAGGTCCCCATCATCATCAGTTCCTGGGAGGTGATGGGACAAGTTGTCGGGGTCCATGGGTTGCCCGGTCGCCCTATGGCCAGCTGCTGCTGCAGGGAAAGATGCGGCTGGGGCTGCAGGCAGGTTTTCCCCTACCCTTCCTTGCACTCGCAGCTGGTAGGCATGGATGGTGTCTGTTAAGGTGGTCCAAAGAGAAAATGCTCTTTAACAGAATAAAAGCAGATGTTTCACCTGAACACCTCTGTCCCATCACTTTGTGCTTCCTGCTAAATGAGTGGGTAGAGGTATTCAGCCCACAGGCTCTGCAGAGCCTGGGAGCGCTCACCCCATTTGCAGATGTTTACTAGCAAGCAATTGAGTGTGTAAGGTGCCCTCCCGAGGGTGAATGTGCCACACCTCTGAGTATAGCCTCCTCCAAGCACCTGGCTTCAGATTAGTGAAAACTGATGGGCAGATCTGTGTGGTTGTCCTGCTTTCTTCCACAAGTAGCAGTGGTGGCAGAGGACAGTGGAGAAAGCTTCACTTGCACAGCAGCACATGAATTTAGCTCAGTGCCTGGTCCTGACAACCCTCATGGCACAGTATTTGGGCTCAGAGAGATGCACGGTGGAAGGAGGGACTGAAAACTTGTTGTTGGGGCTGGGTGTTCCCCTTCTCTGTGCTGTAGCATCTGCTATGGATCATATGCAGACACACTGGATGGGCTGTATTTGTGATGTGTGCTTTTGGTCTGTGATGTGTTGGCAGCTGGCTCTAACCACCCGCTTTACCTCCTCCAGCCCAAGTGCGTGTCATCAGCCGTGTCACTCCTGCAATGCTGGCACACAACCAGGAGCATGGGGGCTCTGGCAGGCAGCCCTAGCCCCTATCACTGACCCTTGGCCACTGCTTACGTCTAGCCTCCTGCACTGGAAATAGGGATGGCTGAAGACTCCACCATGCGTCCTTCAGTGGCAGGGAGGTACTTGCTCTTTAGGTGCAGGTGAGGCATGAGGACAGCACAGGGATGCTCTGGGCAGAGCTGCTGCAGCTCCTGGTGCTGCTGCCACCACTTTGGTCCCCAAAAACCCGGCACCCGCCTCTGCTTTCCTCATGCCAGAGCAACAGGGTCCAGAGAGGGGCAGCTTGGCCTCTGGTGAAGTTGCCAGCCTTGCCTCCATCAGAAACTCTTGTATGTGAGGCCAGAGGGGTATTTCTGGAAGAAAACACCCTTTCATGGATGCTGCTGCCAACTCTGATTATGACTGGGTTGGTTTTCCTGCTGCTGATTTTTGTCACACAGCACGACTGGTCAAAGCATTGCTACTCCTGGAGTTGTCAAGCAGTAAATCTACTCTTCAGGTGGGTAGGGAAAGATATCTTATTCTTATACATGTAACAGATGGGATTAAACAGAAAAACCAGGCAGGCTGCTTCCATGAACTCACTCAATTGCAAAGATTTACTGTCCAAACAAGCTTTTCTCTCTGAGAAGGGCTTGGCTGGCCATCTTGTCACTGTGAGGTGACCTCATATGGATGGAGGGATATGCAGCTTGCCCGCTCACGGTAAAGGGACATTTCTCCTTCCAGCCAAAATCCCCTTACAGAAATCTTTCATGGGCAGATTTGTCCTGTGGAAGTTAATCCTTTTCCTTCATAAGACCATCAATGACCAGACCCAAGGCTAGGGCTGGGGTCAGACAAGGTTCCATAAGCAGTGTCTGCCACTGCTGGAGCCATCCCAGTTCCCTGCAGTGCTCAAGCTGGCTGGGACTGTGGGCCTCTCCACTCACACCCTCCGGCTTTCATGATGCCACATTAACCAACTAGCCATTGCAAATGCAGTTTTAATTACACTAAAATAAAATTAAGCTAAAAATATGTCAAGCAGGTAAAACTGCAAAGTTTTAATCAAAATGGAGATACTGGAGGCGCTTAGTCTCCAAGTGTCGCCACAGGAGTCGTCTTTCCCTGCCCTCTCCTCCAGCCACCAGCGAGATGGGTGCTGCTGCAGTGTGGTCACTGATTAACTGCCCACCTGGGGAGGTGCTGCCCATGTTGTGCTATGCCTCGACCCCCTGGCTGCTCATTTCTGATGCTTGACTTCACTCTGCTGTGTTTTTATAGACCTTTTGCCACAACACTCATTTCCCACAGCCTTTTTTTTTTCCTTTACAGTTTCAAATGTAGGGAGTGAGCCTGATTTCTGCCATTGCTGGCTTGCTTTATGGGTAACTTCTCTGCATCTCAGCCACCAGGCCTGTGTGGATGCAGTAACTGGCCGGCTTTGAAAATATTTAGGTACAATTCCCCTTCTTATGAGAAAAGCTTATAAGCCTCCCAAAATAGAGTTGAAATGGGATTTCTGTGAGCCATCCATGCTACCTGGCTTTTTACCATATGGTGAATATTATGTTCCAGAGAGGAAAATATCCCCCATGGCAGCTTCTTCCTATCCAGCTCCATCTTCACTGTGCTCTCTAGTGCTGGCACAAAGACTACTTTGCCAGTGGCATAAGCAGTAACACGAGATTAAGATGTTGAAATCATATTATATTTATTATATTACATACATGAGATACAAAAACAAATTACCAAAATAGTATCATTTTTTTTTTGTGAGTCCACAGGACGGGACCTTGAAAGAAAAATACATACGTAAAGCAGATTGGTAGACTCGTGACTTTTCTGGTGTTGCATGTCTTCATTCTCTTTCCCCTCATACTTATGAACAAAATACTCTATGCAATGTGGTTTAAAGATGCTTATCAGAAAAGATATATTTTAGTGCTGAAAACTGTAGTAAACTGTGCTATATTCCATACTGGTGTTAATGAGGAAGTATAATGGCCGTATATATTGCAAACAGTAACACAGAAAAAGAAAAAGTTCAGTTTTAAATACTAACATAAAATTAAAATAAACTCCAGGCCCACCATGAATCGCTGGGTTGTGATATGCAAATGTGAGTCCTTTTCATTCTCCACATCCACTCCTTTTCCTGCAGGCAGAGTTTTTCTCTTCTGGCAATTGCATTTTTTGTCTCAAAGTCTCTTCTTCTCACGCTGCTTGCGAAGTCTTGCTGGAGTCCTGCCCACGGGGTCCAAGTGCTGGTCTGAAGCTGAGACTTCAGTGCAAATACTTTATCTTTCAGATTGTATCCTCAGATACTCTGAGTGGCCAGTGCCAGGCTGGCCGTTCCCTTTATACCGTTAACACCGTCCAACTGGGAGGGTCTTCAGGAGTGCTTCTGTTTCAGGGAGCTTTTTTCATGTGCCACCTTCAAGCTCTTCTCTCCCAACACAATTAGACTTCCCGCACCGTGAAGAGGCAGGTAGTAAAGTGCTTTATACAATGAAATATTTACACTAGTTTGTTTTTTAACACTTCAAGGGCAAAAGCTCAGAGACACTGCACCCTCCAGAGCCGGCTCTTCTCTGTGGGCATGCGGTGGGTAGAGAGCTGGCCTCTGCCTTGTGCCACGCTTGTGCCAAGGCAGAGGGATTCGGTTCACTCCAGCAGCTCCATCCTCACCAGCACTGGCAGAGA
Organism: Phalacrocorax carbo; assembly: GCF_963921805.1. Taxonomy (NCBI): domain Eukaryota; kingdom Metazoa; phylum Chordata; class Aves; order Suliformes; family Phalacrocoracidae; genus Phalacrocorax; species Phalacrocorax carbo. The sequence goes on from NC_087513.1 coordinate 51,286,240, forward strand.
ATGTAGCTCCCCGAAACCTTCCGTGGGTCCACCAGGTTAAAAGCACCTGGTGCCCGATTCTCTTTGACAGGTGCTGTGTCCTAACCTGAGGGGGTGTTTCTAAAGAGCGGTCATCGCTGCCATGCTGCTGTCAGTGCCTGCCTGCCTCTGCAGCCATCACCTTCCCCACAGCATCCTCTGGGAGCCTCTGGAAGTCACCCAGGATCTGCACCAGCAGCTGTGTTTTGCTTTTCACCTCTAGCTCGTGGGCACGCTTTCCCTCTCTAGGGTGGCAGTTTAGTCCGGGGTGATCAGTGGCTTCATAGGAGTTGCTCCAACATTGCACTGGAGCGAGACAAGCGTCCGCCCTTCCTTTTGTTTCCCTCAACATAACGATGAGCTGGGCTCAGGCGAGCCCCTGGCAAGGAAGCTACAGGCGAGTGAATGAACATTGGCCGGGAAGGGTTAAATTAGACAGCGCCTACAACTCTGAATGCCTCGCTACATGTTTTGGCACTATTTTCTTACATTCCAGTTTTCATCCTAGAGGTCTTCTCTCTGTGAAGGCTGTTGCATTTGATGCATAAAGAAATGCACTAGGCAGTTGTGCACCTCTAGTTGCAGTCTCTTTTCAAAATCTCCAGGACCTTTCTTCCGAGAGCTGACTTCCACTGATGGACAAAACTTTTCATGTTGACAATGAGTCTGCCAGTTCGGACATCCTCGTGTCCTGCCACGAGGTATTCCAAGCCTGCAAACCAGCAAAGTGGTCAGGGACTGCACAGCACTATGCTTAAAAGGCCTATTGACACTGCAAAGTCAGCCTGGATATCTAATCCCATGCAAAATGCACTTATATGAAGAAATACTTATACATATTGATTCTCTCATATATCTGTGTATCTATACCTCTATCTATATCTATGGAAAAATGACCCCTGTGGCGCTTATGTTGGTGAGATGCAGTATACAAACTTCGATTTTGTTAACTTCAGAATATAAATGGAAGCTGAATTCTGATAGCTGAACTACAAGCTTTCGTACCTCATTTCGGAACTGCTACCACCTTCATTTGGCAGCCACGTACCTCACCCCTCCCTGAATATTCGTGGGCCTGGAGATCGGTCAGTTCAGCACATCCCAGCAGTGACAGCACAGGATGGCCCAGTGCTGGTGTCTTGCTCCAAATGGCGGTGCCCTGTTGCAGGCAACGGCACGCTAGACCCTGCCGAGAAGCGATACTAGATTTGCCAGCACAAACACCCTAGAAGAGCCTGAGAGGGGTGGAAGCCACACTGAAAGTAGCTGCATTAACTTCTGCCTCTCCCAGATGTTTTAGAGCAGCATGTGGCAAAGCCCTCTCTGGTGTTCAGAAGGTGCCAGAAAGGGCGGAAGGGCAGCCCCATAGCGTCCCGCTGCACAGGTTGCCCCAGGCATCCAGGTCCATTCCTGGCTTTCGGGGCACAACTCAAAGAGCGCTTGGAGCCAGGCAATAACTGCTAAGCTGAATTAGCTAAAGAAACACTGCCACAGATCCCAACAGCCTAAATGGGTCACAAACGTGCCATAAACCAGGATAACCAGGAGGATAATTCCTCCTGTGGCAGGAGGAGCTCCCTGCCAGGGCCAGCATCCTGCTGCAGCACACGTGGGGTACAGCAAGCATGAGACCCCTCCCCATACATCCTCTTCCTTGCACTGGTCTGGGGAGCACCACATGGAGGTACAAACTAGCTTGGGAGAGATGGGTCTCCCTCAGTGCTCTCGGCCGCCCTGCTCTGCCCTGGCCACAGCGGGGGGTCTGCTCATGTCTTCTTGGTTTTTCATTTTGTAGTTCGGAATAAAGGGAGAGTGTCCCCTAGTTAAAGGTCAAGCATGTTTTTCTTTAATTCAATACAATTTGTTATCTACTGTATCTGAGTTTTTGGGCACACACATTATCTCTTCTGCCAAGTAAACACAGGATATGTGTATGGCAGTATCACCCTTTGCAAGACATTCATTTTGGCCATGTCAAGCCTACTGTTATAAACATCACTCTTCAAGGGCTCCTAAATCTACCTCCCCTGAAACAGAAAAGTGGCATGCACCCTCAGAGAGCAAGCAAATATTGCTGTAGTTGCTGATCCAGTAGGGATTTCTAGATTTTCAACCAGATGTTACAGAAGTGTAAAAATGAATCAAACGACTGAGATGCTGCAAGCCAGCTCTTCAGGCTGTGAGTTTTGCCCTGCGTTGCTGGCAGGCAGCTCTCTTCTTATTTGTGTCTGTGGTTGGAAGAGCCAAGGAGAAGCAGGGCTCCCTTTCCCTTGCGTTCAGCTGAGACTTTTAAACCTTTCATCTCAGTGTCCCCCCAGAAGTCCAACCTGCCTCTGTGGGTGTGTGCACAGGGGTAGGTGTGCAAGGGTAGTGAATATCCTCTTGTAGGAACTTAAGCACATTTATCATCTGCAAATGGCCCATGCAGATTTGATAAATGCTTGGAGCTTCCATCATAGCTATATGTCAGGAAATTGTTTTATGTGAGCTTGGCTTTTTATCCAGCTGTTGTTGGTTTATTCATTCAGAGGTCATAAGCTCTTTTTCTGAGAGAGGGATAAATCTGCTAATATAGTATTGCTGACCATCCAGAAATGAATGTGGTAGCTAAAGAAAATAATGAAATTTTAAAAAATATTTGGGATCCTTTTTTTCCCACTTTGAAATGGTTGAATCTTAAAAATGCACTCTGTTGATGTTTTCAAGTTTCTTGTTAGGACCAAACTTCACAACTTCTTTCCAACATGAAAGCTGAGATTAATTTATATATTCATGGGACTCTGGCAGCTGCATTTCAAGAAAACACCAAGCTTTGCAGTGTAATCATGAGAGCTTGCAAGGGGTAACACCCAATGTGTCAGATGCCTGGATTGTCCCTAAAGGCAATTGTACCTCCACCCTTCTGCTGATGTCCAAGCCATCTTCATCGATTCTGTGATTAATGCTGTCTTTTCCTCTGCTGGGGAAAATCAGTGAAGCTCCTCTGAAGTTAGTGGAGTTGAAAAGTCAGGTGTGGGACTGCCCTGCATGATCAGTGTCTGGCAGCTTCTGTGTCATTCCTCCATGTTCATATTAAAGCTTTCTTGCTTGTGTTTGCATAGCATATGTAAAAATAAAACACTTGTATCTATTTAATTACAGATTTATGGGGTTTTACCAATATCCAAAGTCTTACTGTGCTTAAATAGCAGAGTTCTGCCTAACGCTGCTGATTCATCTGACCCTTGCACCTGACAAAACTTCCTGACTACAGCTGTGCTATCACAGCAGCTTGCCTTCAAAGCTAAAGACGGTCACTCTGGTGGAGATGAAAGAAGACTGCAAACACCTCATCAATGAATAACCTTTCTGTGTGATCCAGCTTTGCAGAGAGCCCTTTCCCCGCCAAAGGAAGTTCCTAGTGCTACACATGTAAGCGACATCTCAGCACTGAAGTTGACATTTTGATCAGGGATTTCCAAGTGATGTGTGCGTGTTATGGGAAAAAAACCCACCTTTCTCTGAATTAGTTGGTAACTGTTGGTTTATCTCAGAGTTGTAAAGAAAGGTGTGTCAGCTGGAGCTTAGTTTTGCTCTATTGAAGGAAACCCTAAGTCTGCATCTCCTCGTCCGTACCAGAGACTACATGGACAGGTTTAACCACCACTGGTTATCCTCCATTTCAGTGAAAGAGGATGAGGAAAAACCTGTGAAGCCAAAGCTGCCCTCTCACTGCATAAGAGAATCTCTTCCAAATCTTGTAGATGCAAATTAGTGTTACTTCCAAGGAGCCATCTTCCCCTGAGTTTAGATTAGAACTTCAGTACAATGTCATGACTCAAATTAGATTTAAACGTGTTTTTATGGATTCAAATTAGCATTAGTTTTGAAAATGTATGTCATGTAGTCATGGCGTGGTATGTACCTCCCTCCCTCTGGGAACAGACTGAGACTGGTAAAGCTCTAAGACTGTTACTATGCTTCATAAAGATAAATGTGTGTTTGAAAGACTATAGAATGAATAAAGTTTTTCTCTACAAAATTCAAATCTGATGGACATTGCTGTTGGAATCCAAATGATGTAACAGCCAATAATTTAATGAACATTGGGCTGCAATCTCAGCTCATTGGCATGAAGGGACAGAGGGATGGGAATGAAATCTCTGTAAACGTGGTGGGGGTAAACTGCTCAGGGCGTCAAACCTACCAGGATTGAGGATGGGACAAGTGCAGCCTCTGTTAGTCCAGGATTCAGGGTAGAGCATCCTCTTGCCCCGGAGGATCTTCAGCTTTGTAGATTTCAAGACTTTCTTGATCTTCACATTGACTTCTGCATGGGAGCCTTTGTCATGTGCTGACAAGACCTTTGCCTTGATCACTGCGAAGACACGAATTCAAAACCAGGAATATATAAACTGTTTACAGTACTCTCTTTTTTTTTTTATTTGGTCTAATGCAGGTGTCTGGGTGAAGCAGTGAGGACAATTCATTACAGTGGAGTTAGTCCGATGCTCCTTGCTGTGGAGCCTGGGGTCAGCAAAGCCACTCAGGGAGCACATACATCCCCATTCCCGTGGGCAGGAATGCTGCTGGCTGGTTTGGCCATGACCCCTGGACCTGCCACGCAGGCTGTGGGAGATGTCCAGTGGCCTGATTTTCAAAACCTGTGAGGGTCCCATTTTCTCCCAGAGCTCAGCAAAGACTTTGGCTTCCTTAGTGCTTTTGGAAATCAAGTGGAAATCCTTACTTTTAGGGATGGACCTGGAGACTTTACCAGCCTCAGCCCTGGTAGGCCAGGCAGCAGGCAAGAGCATGAGGGGCTGCTCCCAGCCTACCCTGGTGAGCACTCCTGCTGCTGGTCCTCCTGCTTTGCAGAATTGCCAAATCCAAATGCAGTGGTAGAGACTGAGATGTTGGTGAGGACTGAGGTAAGTCGTGGAGTATTTTGAGCTCACAGATACCCACAAGCACCCCACTGCTGCCTAGTATCCCACCTGCTGAGCCCCTCTGAGGTGGAGGCTCAGGGCTTGGGTCCCACATGTGAGCTTCCTCCCAACTATGCTGATGCCTACACTGGTAGGTATCACCGTATGGTGGTGCTTTATTCAGTGCTGCACATTAGGAAGCTCAGCAAAACCTCTCCTCCTACAGCATGGCCTCGTGAAGCTTGTGATGAGCACCATACTTCATCTGTCTCTCCAGTTTAGCTGACACCTTTGCATGCTGAGCGATGAAAGGGTGGGAAGCCTGAGTGCACTTTAGATAAGATTTATTAACTTGGGGGTTTTGTGACTTTTTTTTTTTTCTTTTCTTATCTTTTGCAAGATTAAACACGGGCACTATCGCGGCCAGGAGCAAAGCAAAACAGAATCAGATTTTTTCCTAATATCGCTAAGCCAGTGCTACATTTCAACAACTGGCGGCCCCTTGAACTCCACTTTGTGGGTTGCTCCGCAGCCTGCAGAGGTAGGGGTTATCTCTCTGTGCATTTTCAACTTCGGTGTGAGACGAAACAGGTGCAGGAGACCCCTGTGAAGACTGTGAAGGAAGGGAGTGCTACACAGAACATTCCTTGCTCTGCTGTGGTATGAAGGAGGCGGTTCACTGGCACACACCGGAAAGGTCTTGGGAAACAATGTGCCTCCTCTCATTCATTTAAATCCAACAGACACACAGACAATATATATCACCCCATTGCAACAGCTGAGCTTTGTTGACAGGGGGAAGCTCACAGTAGCTGCCAGAGCCATCTTCTCTATATAGTGGCTTGTGTGGTGATCACTGTCCCTCCTTACATTCAGTGTAATTCAGATTTAGTGATTTCTAGACTGTTCTTGGGACACCTGGTCTACAGACAGAGTTTTAGTGACCCCTTTTTGGCAACAGTGCTTTCCAGTCTGCTCCGACCTAGACAACCTCTTCCAGCTCTTGTCCTCCAGTGATTTTGGCACTGGCGTATTTTGGTAGCAAGAAAGGTGGGTAACAGAGCAAGATGCGTGACCCACCTTGACTTAGCACCATGGTATGGAAAGGTCAAAGATCTGCCCCCAGACTAAGTACCCCATGGGTTTTCAGGGACAGAGCGATGTGCACAGCAGCATCTCTCATGCTTTATACCCTTGCACCGCCTCGCAGCACCTCCGTTTACATGACTGCCACCTCACCCGAAACTCACCATAGGTGTATTTCATCCCGCAGAAGACCTTGGGACTCCCTAGAACTTGCTCTTTACATTCGCATTTACCTGGGGAAAGAGAAGGAAGCAAACAGCCGCGGATTGTACTTAAAACTTGGGAGCCCTTGTGGGCAGAAACTGGGGCCTGCCAGAGGTTTCCACATGGTCCACAACCCCCCGTGCAAAAAAAGCCCTGTTTTCAGATCCAGGCTGAATACACAATCTTAGTCCAAGGGCAATTATTCCTTGTTTACAATTTGAAGAGAAGGGAAACAAAGGCCTTATTATTTTGCCTCGGGATGCAAATAACACGCATGTCTTTCCCTGCGGTATTTTCCACACCATAATGTACCAGACAAAATTTAAAAGGAAATGTTGCAGAGGTTAAGGCAGATTAATGACTTCCGTGATCTTAGAACAAAGAATAACATGATATACTTATTTATGTTTAAAATGAAGTTGCCCAGACGAATGATGGAGCTTTCCCCTCAATTAACTCAATTATTGTATCTTTGAGATTTTATCATGCTGCCTTCTGAAAATGGAGGAAATGACGCTTGCCTGCTTGCATACAACGATTGCAAGGGAGGATGGCTTGACATTGTGCCGTGGGGACAAACTGCCTCACCGCAACCTCTCGCAGCACCCGCCTCCTCCAGACTGGGGGGGAAATAACTTTTCCAGCTGAAACCATAGCTGAAATGTTAGGCAATTTTGAATTGCATCGTAAGCTGCAGCTGGTGCCAAAACTGTGGCCATCAGGGAAATAAATTCTTATTTGGAAATTTCCAATTCCCTGGTTATAAAGTGGCAAAACCCATCCTCTAATGAATGTTGCTGGTTTGTCCAACATGTAGTCGTTCTAGTGGATACAAAGACACATTTAAAACATGATGGACAAAGTAGAGAGAGCGTTCAGCCTTGAAATTCAGAGCTGGGGCTGCAAATTCAGGGAGGCAACTCTTGCCTTACCAACAGCTAAATACTGGGTGCAGGCTTTCAGCATGGAGCATCTGCCTAAAGGGTCTGCACATCCTCATGTTTATGGGACAAGCAGTAAAGCCCCTCCAGCTCATGGAGGGGAAGGAGGTGGTCACACAGGACATATATGGGGTAATGTCCATCCCCTCCTGCAACTCCCAGGGCACTAGCTACAAGCCAGTGCAGAGGACTCTATCTGCGCTGGCTGCTGGCAGGAGGGATGGGACAAGGAAACATGCGTGAAGCCACCGTCCTACCAGAGTGCCGGAGCGCCGAGAAGCCCTGTTCGTCCTCCCAGCCCCAGGCAGGCTCACTCTCATTAAGCACCACCTGGAAAGGAGGTGCTTCGTGGTGCCAGGTCACATCTGAGCTGTTAGGGAGAAAGGGAGATGGTTAGCCTTCCTCCTGGAGCTGGTGAAAAGCAGGGCCACTACCAACCTGTCCTCTGGGTGCAACGTGACTGCATGACTTGGTGGTGTTAAATGCAAGGGCCAATTTTGCAAAGTGAACAGGTTGAGTGTTGTCACAGTGGGTCATGAATCCATTTTGGGTTTAAAATGTGTTATAGGGATTTATATGCTATAAATATCCCCAATGTGGTAAAAAAAAAAGCAATATGTAAGATCTGAAGAGTGGGCTATTATTAAAATGTGCTGTCTTCTACAAGTCAGACCTGACTCTAAGTCCAGCGCAATCAATGCAAGCTGAGTTGCACCTGAACGATATTAACCCTTTGATTTCCTCTCACTCAGATCACCGCGAGGCTCACATTTTGTTCATGGAGAGGAAGCAATGGTGAAGGCTGTGGAGAATGCCCCATGCATTAACACCAGCACCGAGAGCCAATAATCCAACCTTGCCAGTGCCCTGCCCATGGTGTGCCAGGCACCCAGGTGAAATGCAGACTCAGCTCCCACTCCATTCCCAATTCCTGACCATACCAAACCCAAATATTTTATATCATGGATATTTTTCAGACTGTGTGCCATGCATAAATTGTGTTGGAGCAGTGCCTTCCCTGGGGTGCAGACTGCAGGGAGATTGCTGAGGCTGGGGGGGGTGGGTGGCCGGGACCCCCAACTCACCTGCTGCTGTGGCAGTCACCAGTGTGGGGGTCACAGCTGCGGGCGCAGTCGCAGGGGCGGCAGCCGTAGGCACCAAAGCCCCAATAGCCAGGGAGGCAGTGGTCGCAGCGGGGCCCCGCCACGCCAGGCTTGCAGGGGCAGTCGCCGGTGCTGGGGTCGCAGAAGGTGCGGGGGCCCAGAGGGAGCATGGCCGATCCCAGGGGGTGGCAGGAGCAGGCTGTGGGGGACACCATCAGGGAAGAGAGAGCGTCTGTGAATGCAAAAACTCTGCGGGACAAAGGCGCAGGAGATGCCTGCGAAACTGCTGCTCGGCCTGGGGACAATGATGTTTCTGGGATTTTTTTCCTTCTTGCCCATATAAATCTGTCCAGAATCTCCCTTTAGAAACTTTATGACTTCAACTTTTGTGAGGTATCTTAATTAGTCAACCTACCCTGGTTTCGTGTTATGTTTTGCCAAACAGGCCTTTATTACTTTCCTTATAGCATCTGGACTCTAGTCCAGCCAAGTACCCAGGGATGTGCCTGGCTCGCAGTGATGTTTAAGCAGCTGCGGGTGCTTTATTGCAAAAATGAATCAGAGCATAATTGCCTTCTAAAGTAATAACAACTGTCTTGCATCCAGGAGGTTAAAAAAACCCCTCAGAATGATCATTTTAATTAGTGGAGGCTGAGCAAAAAGTAGCCCTCTGTCTGATTTTCTTTTAAAGCATAATTTCAAAACATTAAAAAAAAAGAATGAGGACATCAATGGCTTAGAGATATGCTTTTGCATATACTCTGGGACAGGGGTTTGCAGAGTGCATGTCAGAAATGCCAGATGCTCTTCTTCCCTCCCCCACAGCCCCTTGCAGCAGAATGATGCACTGGAAGCGTACTGGGACACACTGGGAGAAATGGCCATTCTCACAAATCAGAAAGGCTGCCCTAAATTAGGTGGTGTGAAGTTTTCTTTGCCTAATTCTTAGGATTTTTCTTTCGCATAAATGTAATTTGTGTCTGTTGAAAGATTAGAGTCTTTTCTCCACCAAATATGTTAATCTTTTCAAAGATCAGAAATACAGTTATCAAAAGAGTGAGCCAAACCTCTGACCATTGGCCTGGCCAGCAGGCAACGTGGTGCCCTGCAGGACCAGCTACTGGGTGACCTGGGCCCTCCTGAGTTTGGTTCTCTGACCAGGATGTGTTATGGTCAGCCTTGAGCATTATGGCAAAAAATTTCCTGCCGAAAGACTTTTGTCTAAAACTCCATTTACATAAAAATTGGATTTCCTGAGAAAATTTCATTTGGAGGAAAAATTTGCTTCAAATTCTAATATGAATATTTTTATTTTACAACTGTGAAGGCAATAAAGCAAAAAAAGCCACTGCATGCACCACAACCTTTCTTTCTCTTAAAATACTTATTGCTGCACAGATATATTTAACTTTGCTCTGACAACATTTTTGTGGTTTCAGGGATTCAACATACCTGGAGTGTCGTTTCAAAATATTAACGGATAGATTAATATTGGCAGCTAACTTAGAGGTGACTACAATTCCAAAATCTTTGCCAAAGTAATCCCTAAATTTTCCCCACCCTCTCCATTCCCAAACAAATATAATTATATAAAATTAAAAGATTAGAAACCTCTCCACAAACTGCATAACTAGCTGCAGGCAGTGAACTCTGGTACCTTTAATAGCATAGTTTTCAACAGCGCTCACTGAGACTTGCATACCTTTCTCCTGAAGTCTGTGAAGTGTTTTACACCTGACACATGTAGCCAAATGCTCTCTTTTCCTACTGGATGTGGTGGGTATTTCTGGCATTCCTCAGCCCCTTCAGGGGAAATATCAAGCACTTAAAGCTCTTCTATTCTCCTGCAGTCAGTGAGCTAAACCCACTGCTCAGGCAGAGATTTGGTCCTGTTTTGGTCAGGTTTCAGCTGAGGTTTATACCCAACCCTATTGGGGTTGGAGTTTTTTATGTTTTAGACAATGCTTTCGCACAAGTTTTTTCATAATGGGAAATTTAATGGCAGTGGCAACACCACGGTGAGGCAAGAGTATTACATTTACAAAGGCTGTTAAGAAAAATAGAGCGGCAAGTTCACAGGCAATTAAAATAGCAATTAAAAATGAGAATGTAGTTGACTATACTTTTGAATAGAAGCTGCAAAGACATGTGTTGTAAAGGTTGGTCATTTCTACAAGGGCTGCACACCCACCTCCATGGACCCCATCCTTCCTGGCTGCTCCCCTATAAGCTACCAAGAGGCCAACCTGCTTTCCACTGGTGGCCGGCAAATGGAAGTTTTCTGATCTTGCATCTTAGGCGGATGTCCAAGATGACACTAAGTGGCATTAATCTGGATGCTTTGGGTGGTAAATTTACAACATTTGTGATGTGCTGCAGTGGGAATGTGCTGAGACATCAAGTGCAGACCATCACTACACACCAAGCACAGAAATAAGACTAGAGCTCAAATGTGAGCACGTTGTACCAACTTAGAAAGAAATGCATGAAAATAGGACCAAGTGCTTCCATACTATGGCAATGACAGGAAGAAAGGGACTGCAGGACTGATTATACAACACCTGGCAGTTGCAGCTACTGCTCCCTCATGGGCTGCTGCACCTTGTGTTGGTTTTAGACCTTGTTTTCCTCCTTCCACCCAATCTGCACCTCACTGTACACAAGTAGTTGGAGACCCACCTCCAGGAAGATGAGCGGAACAGCCGAGCAGCAGATAAAGCAGCTACAGACAGTGTTGGATGGCATTTCATGGCAGATGCACAGGCACAGAGCATGAGACGCTCAGTGCAAGGCTTCAGGACAGTATCTATATCATGTGCCATGGCCACCCCACCAGGGAGGGAGGCTGGGGGTTTACACAGCCAAGGGAGCTCCAGTGAAAGAAGGGCTGGCTGGGCACCACTAGCCTGGGGCCAAAAGAAACCTTCCACAAGCTTGATCTTTTTGCTTTCTTTTTGATTTGTAAGCTGCATCGTTAAAACGCCAATTTACCACCCTGTACTACACTGCTATATTTTGTATGTGACTTCCATACATGTATGAATTAACAGCCACATGTCCCAGCGTTGCGTGTGCTGATTGGGATCAAAACCCAGTGAGCGGGACCCCAGTGGAGCTGGATTTCTCTGCCCTGGATTGGCGATACTTTTGTGGTTTCTTCAGCTGCCAGCTAATCTTTGGAAATGACAAATATTTACCCTCAAAAACCTACAGTTGAAAAGCAAAAATAAACTCAGCAATTATAAAACCCAATTTATTGTCTGCAATTATACTGTAGCTGCGGCTTAAAAATTCATGAGGGATGTAAAGAAAAGGGCCGATAGGTATGGCGAGGGGAAAGAGTCATCAGATTGCTCTTTTAAGTGGCAGAACATCTCGTTTTATCGGGTACACACCTACTGCTGAGCAAATATTAGATACACTCTTTGCCTACAAGAATCTTTAAAGTATCCTTAAAGATTATGGCTTAACAACTCCTTTATTTACTTTGACCTTGGTATTTTAAAATTTTCAATGCTATCCCATGGTTGAGCAATAATGGTGCCTTCAGCCAGAAGCAAGCAGGCAACACCGTGGCCTTCTTGGGAAGAATAACAGGGTACCACGTACGTCCCTTGTTATTGCAGACCATGGCATGGTCCTTGGAAATGTGCCAGGCATAGGCTGTAATTGGTCTTATATAATTTAATTTAACAGTCATTAGTCATTTGCTATGGCCCTGCAAGCTGCTGGGCTCCCCCATGAGACGCCAGGTCCCCATGTGCAGGGAGCTGCCCTGGCAGCAGGAGACCAGAAGGGAAAGGGTAAAGGGGTCTTAGGGAGGAGAGCATTTGTGAGGGTTTGAAAAGCCCAGAGAGAAATAATCTGTGTGCTTGTGTCAATAGGGTCTCTGAAAGGAAAGCATTCAGATAATCCCTACATTTTTGTGGAAGCCAGTTTATGCTGGGGAACATTGTCTCCCTGAGATACTTGAGTACTTTATGCTCTGTAATTCATAAATACCGAAAAAAAAAAAAAAGAGCAACAGAGTAGATGTACCTAATGCAGAAGGTAAATAAATGTAGACTTTTTCTGCACTGTACTCAAGGCTATCTTACAGTTCTTGTCAAATATGTTACCTTTCACCTTTAAATACCAGAGTTCATGAATACATAGTGACCCATAAAGAGGCTAGATTGTTGCATTGAAGAGTATCGGAAACAAATTTATAGTCTTTATGTCAGGCACACTTTTCTGCGGGGGGGTGTGGTTGGGGGGTGGGATATGGGGTGGGGGGGAAAGTGGAATGCCACAGGCCAGTGATTTAGAGATGAATGCCGAAAGCTGAGAGGACCGAGCATCGGCATTTGTGTCTGCCATTACATCAACAAAAATACCCATTAATCATCTCATCGCCACAGCTTCCTCCTGCCCAGAAGGGCTGGTAGAAACTTTTTAATCAAGTCTCCTGGGATTTGGCTAACATATAGCTAATGATGTGATGTAATGCCTGACTTCATTAGTGCTGATCTAACTTGCACACAGGCACATGCACACTGTTGGCAGCCTTCCCTTTGGGTTGTGGCCGTTTTGCAGTGATACATCCTGAGACTTCTGTTTCCATCTGGTTTTGCAAAGAAAACCAGGAAAACCCTACAATAGGTCCCCTGTGAAACTCCATCTCCTTGATGGGCTGCATGAGACATCGCAGGAGACGGCAGCCACTCCTACCACCTCCAAGGTGAAGGGCATTATTTTTACGTGTCCAGAAGACCACACTCAAATCAGTGCCAAAGCCTGACTTGGCTTCAATGGCCTCAGAAAAGTGTGCGCTTTCTGTGACGAGAACGGGCACGTAAAGAGCATCAGGAATTACAATCCCAGTGAAGGTAGCACAGCTGCAGTAAAAGCACATTTTGGAGCTTCAGGGTCCCATAGAGAATTTATTTCAGTCCTTCATCCTGCGTTATCTAGCAGGAGTCAACTAATCCAGTTGGTTTTTTTCTTAATCAGCACGGATCAATCCATGAGAATTAGGAAAAAAGCCTCAAGCCCCTGCTTTGGCTCTAAGTGCAAGATTTAAACCTGTGTTTTTGCTAATGAGACTCTAAAACAAAAGTTAATTGAATAAGTTCTGGCAATAATTATGGAGGGAAAGCATGTGATGTTTAAGACGACAAGACTTGGGACTTCAATGTACACAAGTAGGTAAAGAACTTTTAAAAGTTATTAAATTCATGGTCTAAAAAGCCAAATTTGTGTACATACTACAGCAGTGAAATAATTATTTACACAAGTAATGGAGCACTGTGGTCAATTCTGTTTTTGTAAAAGGAATCAGGGCTGTAACACAGGCGGTTCAGCTGTTACTGCTCCTCCTTGCAACGAGTGAAAGGGGAAGAGGAGGACTTCTGCGACAGGACGGTGGGGCCACAGGGAGTCTCATGAGGATGATGCGCAGCGAGGGAGAGGGACAAAAGTGGACAATCCCCACCGGACCCTCCAGACAAAAGTGAAACTGCACACACCCTCCCAGCCCACAGTGCAGCTCCCCACCCCAGAAGGGTTTCTCTTCCTTTAAATGCAGGCACTTCTCCTTTGGAGGTGGGAGATGAGCTCAGTCTCCCCTCAAATGACACAAGCAGGGTCTCAGTCAGATCTTTTTCTGCTTCCCATGAAGGTTCTCATCCAGATTTGGGTCAGTGAGGAGAAATATTGTGAAGGCAGTGGGTGGCTGTAGGTACAGAGCAGAGGGCATGCCTGTGCCCTATATTTAGCTGACTAGTGTAATGTGCTTAGTGCAGTTTGGGGATCCGGAGTCCCCCACGGTGAGTCACCATCCTCACAGTGGTCCCTGGGGAGTATGGCTTTTGGATCACTGCTTTTGCTTGGGAAATATTTAATTTCACATATGTCTAAGTCATTGCCTTTGGCCTGGCCTCCTCAGTGTCACGCCTTCTGGAATATCACTTAACTTATGTTCCTGTCTTTCCCTTCAGACCCACCTGCTGCTGCTGTGAACATGTGCTGGTGGGCGATGCTATTTATCAGCTGTACCCCTGTTGGCTGAGGCACCCCTCTTCTGGGGTTGTGACAATCACCAAACAAGGAGAACATGCAAACAAGATGCAGCTTTTGCTCTCCAAAAATAGCAGGAGAAAGTCCCTGAATCATCTCTCTTCCCCTGTGCCCAAGCTACTGGGATCCTTGGGATAGATTTATCAACAGCACCTGCAGGCTTTCGCCCTGCAAAATGCACCATTGCTTTTTGCAAACAGCATCAGTAATGGAATTGAAAGAAATCCCTGACCCTCACTGAAGCAAGAAGATTGCTCCAAGGAGGAACAGGAAGATCTCACCTTTCCTTTGACACCCTCCCACTTAACAGAAGCATTTTTACTAGTAAAAGGTCACTGACTTACGTTTGCAGGCATCCGGGGCAGAGAAGGGCTTCCTGAGGTTCCGGTAGAAGCCCGGCTTGCAGCGCTGGCAGTGCTGCCCTTCTGTGTTGTGCTGACAGTTGTCGCAGACACCACCGCTGCGATTTCCCGACGCCAGCCACGCATCCATGTCAAAATGACAAGTGTCAGCATGCCCATTACACTTGCATGCTGAGACAAAGCCAAAGGGAACAGAAAGTCTCATTAAGGTCATGAAAGATATTGATATATAGAAAAGAGACACAAAACCCCAAAACGCATTTTGGAATGGGAGACTTGACCTATGAAGCCATTATTCATGCAAGTGCATGAAGTATCATCACATTTTCATCCGCACTTCTCAGCCTTTAGAGGAGACATTTAGGAAAATAATACTTTCTTTAAGTCTTATTTCTGGTACAAGGGCAGCAACATGGTCAGGCTGCTGCAGGGAGACCTCCCACATTCACTGGTCCTGCTGGGGCTGAATCCTTCCCTCCTTGTTTTAGAAATCAGCAGTGCTCCATACAGTATCTGCCATGCAGGATGCTCCTGCAGGTGATGGAGTGAAAAGGCAGGTGGAGGGGAAGTGTGTGAGAGAGGGTGAACATCTCTCTTTCCCTGTGCTGGCAGTGGAGGAAGTCTGGATGCCCACATGCCTGAAGTCAGGGGCTAAGTGAGGTCTGTTCCAACCCCTGCATATCAAATACTGCTGGTGGAAATAGGGGCTCACTGTGACTCCCTTGGGGAACACCCACACTGCAGCAAGGTGTGACCACAGCCCACATCGGCAGGCTGATACTAGCTTAAGTGTTGATAGCATGGTAGTCACAGCAGGATGGTGCTTAGCATGCCTTCAAACCTTCCCAGCATGGTGTGGTTAATTCTCAGCGCCCTGCTGGCTAAGCTGCTGCTGTTATGGAAGCAGATCACCTCGTGACCTCTGCGGTCCCCTGCAGCCTGCACTCATCCCAGGCATCTCTCCCAGGCACCACAGAAGCAGTCCTCGAACGTCCCCACAACCTGCAGCTCCTCCTGCCCCCAGTGTCCGGGAGGTGAGCAGAGACCACGTCCAGCAGCAGAAGGCCATACCTCCCGCAAACATTTATCAGCAGTGCCCATGGAGGGGTCAATGCTGGCAGCCCTGGCAGGCCGCAGTCTGCCTGCAACTGAAGACCTCATCTCAAGGCGATGGATGCACTTGAGTCCCACAGAAAGGCTACACCACCAGATACCATGGTCTCATGAGGATTTCCAAGCGAGGAGCTTTGCGAACAGGGCCGTCCCCACCATACAAACATGTGGTGGGCACTGGGCAGGAGCGTGGCATTGGCTCCACACTTGCTGAGCAAACACCTGCCCATCGCCCCAGTATCCACCGCCTCTTGGAAACAAAGGAGAAAAGTGCGCAAAGAGGAAATATTTTGCTCCAGCACAGGCTCTGGAGATGCTGTTTCCAGCTGGTTACTTACACTGACACTCTCTGGGGGCTCCAGTTTTGCCATCAGCAGCCTGCCAAGGCTGGTCATTGTAGAGTGGGGCACAGTGCTGGCAGTGGGAGCCTGCTGTGTTGTGCTTGCACATGCATTTCCCATGGACCTAGTAGGGGAAAGAGATCAAGGATCACCCACAGAAAAACCCAAAGTGTCTCTGGGGCACGAGCAATGCCCAGGTAGAGGAGATACCGCACCAGCTAGATGCTATTATATAGACTAGAAAGAGGGCTAGCAATATGTCTGTCTTGGTATCTTCAACCAGACAAATATTCTGCAGTTACATTTTCGATTAGATTACTATTTGCAGAGCTGCATGTTATAGTACTGTATAATCACACCTTTTTTTTTGAGAGCTAAAAGGATCTTTAGCAGAGAGTTTCCAACTGCAGCATGAATGGGGCAGGAGTGTTGATCTGCTTGAGGCTAGGAAGGCTGTGCAGAGGGATCTGGACAGGCTGGATTGATAGGCTGAGGTCAACTATATGAGCTTTAACAAGGCCAAGCGCTGGGTCTTGCACTTTGGTCACAACAACACCACGCAACGCTACAGGCTTGGGGAAGAATGGCTGGAAAGCTGCCTGGCGGAGAAGGACCTGGGCGTGTTGGTTGACAGCCGGCTGAACATGAGCCAGCAGTGTGCCCAGGTGGCCAAGAAGGCCAACAGCATCCTGGCTTGTATCAGGAATAGTGTGGCCAGCAGGAGTAGGGAAGTGATCGTGCCCCTGTACTGGGCCCTGGTGAGGCCACACCTCAAATACTGTGTTCAGTTTTGGGCCCCTCACTGCAAGGACATTGAGTTTCTGGAGCATGTCCAGAGAAGGGCAATGAAGCTGGTGAAGGGTCTGGAGAGCAAGTCTTGTGACAAGAGGTTGTGGAACTGGGGTTGTTTAGCCTGGAGAAGAGGAGGCTGAGGGGAGACCTTATTGCTCTCTACAACTACCTGAAAGGGCATTGTAGTGAGGTGGGTGTCGGTCTCTTCTCTCAAATTATTAGCAATAGAACGAGATGAAATGGCCTCAAGCTGCATCAGGGGAGGCTTAGATTGGATATTAGGAAAAATTTCTTTACTGAAAGAGTGGTCATGCATCGGAACAGGCTGCCCAGAAAGCTGGTGGAGTCACCACCTGTGTAGATGTGGCACTTCAGGGCATGGTTTAGGAGGCATGGTGGTGTTGGGTTGGCGGTTGGACTTGATGATCCTAGACCTCTTTTCCAACCTTAATAATTATATGATTCTATGATTCTATGAATTTCCAGGAGAGATTAAAAAAAAACCAAGATCCAAAGCATCCTTGGGACACACTGTAAAACCTTTCTCTTTTTCTCCCTCCCAAACACAAATACACCTTTGCAGTACTGCTGGAATAGCACTCACAAACTCAGCACTCAGCTCTGTGTGCCCAGCCATCAACAACATCAAAAAGTATGAGAAAAAAAGAAATTCAACCCCCCAAAGCATAGATATCTACTCATCTCAGGCAGTGTTTTTACCCCACAGAGGAAGAACCAGGGACAGCACAAAGACTGTGAGTGTCTATACTTGGATATCTTCATGACAGATAGGTAATTTAACAGCTAGACAGCCTAAAGTAGGGGTGTAATTAGAGATGAAAAGCCAGCGTAGCACGCTGGGTGCCAGCTGCCCTGTCAGCCACTGGCATTACTCATGCTGTTGGCAAACGCAAAGAAAACAGGATGTAGCCAGAGGGCAAGAGCAGCCCAGCATCCCCTAGAGACAATGAAATCAAGTTCTGAAGCAGCATGGCTCTGCCGGCAAGGCTGACGGCCCTGCCTTCTGCTGTGGAGCGTGGCAGGCTACCATAGCTATTTCTGTGGCTGTCTGTGCTTGCAACTTTACTCTGCTTGAAGTTTTGCTTTTAAATACAGCTTTACTAACAGCATTTCAGCAGCAAGTCTCTCCAGATGTCTGATACCTGGGCAGGCTCAAGGCACGATCAATGTCCTGCATTTGTTGAAACATGAGCTGAGCAGAGCCTCACCACCCTGGTGCCCCTTCCTTCACCAGTGGTAGAGAAAGGAAGGCAATAAACTGAGCACGGTTCAGCTTCTCCTGCTGCTCAGTAACGAACCGGAGACCTCAGCCTGCCCTGCCAGCATCGCCCCGTGCTCATGCCACAGGTAGGTCATAAAACCAGCACAGTTGGGCACCAGCCCACTGACTGCTTTCGGCATTGGGAGCAACACAGGGTGGTCGGGGGGCTCAGAGCTGGGGCATGGCTTTAACAGCTACTGGAAAATGCTGCCTTCCACTCTGTTTAACTTGTGCTTTTACAAGTGTGCTGTTCCTAACTGTATGACTTGTTGCCGAGACCTGCCATGCAAAAGGTTCCTGTGAAAAACCTGAACAGTAAACAAAACAGAAGAGGACCTTGAACATGTTGTAAACAGCTCCTGCTTGTTACATAGGTGCACACACATGCACCACACACACTCCTGGCTAATGATGACTTTCTGATTTATTTATTTTTAATGAATAGATTTCAGCTGCTGTCTTACAGGAGTCAGATGTAACCGGGACAGATAAAACTTCAAAACTGACCTTGAAAGTCCTTAAAAGATTTTTCAGCAGCAATGCAAAATCTTTCAAAAACTTTTCAAGTGATTCTTTCCTGCCTTATTAAAATGTCTGGATCATCAAAGCAGAAATAAGCAAAGTACAGTACAGCAACTGGACTGTGTAAGCAATGGACAGATACAGACAGAGTCCCACAGAATGTGCAAACCTCTAAGCTAAAGCACAAATAGTAAGATAACATCACTTTCTGTGCTATTTTGGCCTCATTGCAGATATCAGTTGGTGTCTGGCTTATCATACTGATATATGCTTAAATGTGTGCTAATGTTTGAGAAGAATGAGAAGCAAATATAGAAAAGAAAAAATAAATTTGCAGAGGGAGTATTTAGCTCTCAAAGTGTGCCTTGTGTTTTCATATTTTCATTTTTGCTACCACCTACAAAATGTTCTTCAAACTCTAAGATGCCTCACTTTCCTAAATCAACACTCTGCAATAAAATTTCTTTCTCTCTTCTACATTTTTTAGGCAAAGTCTACATACAAACCAATGTTACAGAGTCACTTTACACACTAGAAGAATCCACACACATGGAAACAGAAATTCGTTAAACTTCGTAGTTGTGTCGTCATCTTTTGGTGGTTTTGGTGGAGCTCTAACTCTTTGATACCATATTGCCATTTCCCGTAAGCCCTTTGGCCATCGAATGGTTATTGCTAAAGAGGCTGCAGCAGCCTGAATCACATTTGTGGCCAGAGAAACCCTTTGGCTTGTTCCTCACCAGACTGTCCCAGTTGTTAGGGTAGAGGGATCCACCAGACCCAGGATGTGGGTGATCAGGAGGGGAAGGTGACCTGAGGCAGCCAGAGAGTGCCACGGTCAAAACCAGGTGGTCCCTTGGTGCTTTGGCGATCACGGAGCCAAAGTAAGAAGGATGTGGGAGAAGAATTGCAAACAGGGGTTTGTCTTAGACATGGGGACTCTTGGGATTACTGCAGCGATGTGCGCTCCTCCTGCCTGTGCCCATAGCCTTCATCCTCACCCCTCAAATTCAGCTCCCCCCTTGCCAAAGCCACACAAAGAATCAGTGGGGACTTAATCAATCAGCCAGCAGCTGCCCAACATTAATAATATATGGCTCTGGAACTTAGCAGCACCTAAGAAACCCTCAAAGGATTAAGCATCTTAAGACACCAGCAGAGAGCAAGGCAAAACTCCCTGCTGAGGAGCATTCACAGTCCCAAGGCATAAGAGCCTACATTTTCTGAAAGCCCAAGTACTGTATAATAGAGCATGCCGTGTTGCCAGAATAGCAGGAGGTGCACGAAAATAAACCAGAAGAGGATGGGTATCCCAAGGCTGTGACGTGCAGCTGTTAATTTGGCATGCAGAACTAATAAGTAAACTACTGAATAGCTGTTGGCCAAACTTCTTAATCTGTATGTGACCTCTAAAGGAAGAGTTTTGTAAAACTCAAAAAACAATATTGAATCAAGCAAATCAAGCCAGTTGTTGTTTACAGAGCCCCTGAGGTAGAGCGGGGCATAATGTTCCTTGTATTGATTGCTTGTAAATGTACAATGCATCCAGGAGGGAAAGAAACGAGTGGTCTGGCTGAAAAGATTAAACAATAACTGAATAGTGTGATCCTGACTTCTGCATGATGGCAAGTGCAAGGCCAGCACAGAGGCCTGTAGTTGCAGGCTCCCCAGCCGACTCGGCAGGGCTGGAAACCTGCTCCTGGGGCCAGTGCTGAGCACCCAGTGGGTGCTGCCACAGCTTGGGTCAGGAGGAGCCACGCATTCCCAGTCTTTATTGCAAGGGTGCTGCTTTGCATTCTCCTTTCCTCCAGGGGTTATTACAACCACTTGCGTTAGTATCTTCATCAGACGCTCCCTTCCAAGTCCAGATCCAGCTGTGGATCCTGCACCTCCTCTGCAGGAGATGCTCAGCTCAGCGTGGGCAGGGATGGACATTCAGTGGCCTAGCCTACCATGTGCTCTTTGCAAAACCATGTGCCCCTGCTTGCCATGGGGCAAGGGACTCATAATCTTGGCGGGAATCGTGTCTGGGTGCCCATGGGGGCACAGGATGTGATGGCCTGGTTGGTCCTGCTTCTGCATCAGATGCAGCTGCTCAGGCTCTGGTCTTTGGGAGCAAGCTTTGGAAAAGACAGCTGCGTTCCCGACTCCTGTGGTGCCGAGCCTTTACTGTGCCGCTACTCAAACAGGCTGGACCCCGAGAAAACCCTGCCTCTGTGAGGTGCCCCCTCATCCCACGGTGGCCTTGACCCCTCTCAGCCAGAAAAGGGTGCAGACCTGTTAATGAACAAGCTAAACAGCTAAATGGCCCATCTCAACTGAGCGAGGCAAGGGAAACGGGCTTTTTTATAAGTTGTTTCTCAGTGCAACTGTTTAGTTAATACCTTTTATTCCCTATTCCTTTTTTCCAGAAATTTAATGAAAGTTGGACCTAAGTGCTTCAGAAAACTTGCCTCAGGCTCATGTATTAATTATTTTTCAATAGCATTCTAATGATTACCCCCCAAAACAGTTCTGCTTCAAACATCTCTCCATCCTAATTTTATCCCATTCAAGAAAATATCTTTTTCTTCTACATAATTCCAACATGGCAGAAAAGATTTTCATGTGTCGGAAACAACAAAAGAAGGTGAATATTAGCAAGCCCGTTCTTGCAGCCCTCAGGCAGACAGGTATTTTTTTTTAGTTATAAAGAAATACCGTGACAGCTGAAAATAAGAGGACAGAAGGACAAGAAGGAGCGGTAACAGAAGGAAAGGAGAAGTGGCGGCAGGTGAAAAACAGCCAACAGACTGTCTACACCAGGTGAAATTAATGCACATAAGAGCCATAGGAGGGCCAGATGCAAGACTGTGATGCCCTGTAAATTCCCTGTTGTGCTGGGAAGCATCTGGGAGCCGTGGCTGAGAAACCAGCCTGGCAGCTCTGCTGGAACCCAAAGTAGAGCAGCGAAATGATGTACCCAGCCTCGGGGATTTCTCTGCCACCTCAGCACCTTTCTGAAGGCAGAATGTAAGCCCTACACGCCGACAAGGGAAAGAGACATTTTTTCCTCCCTTTTTATTCATCTCAATTTACATTTAACTGTAAGGCGTACTCACTTGGGTCATTCTGGAGCATTGCTAAGTACACAAACACAATTCCCAGTACGTCTCACTGCTTTAAGCATTCACACGGCTCTTGACTCATTTAAGCAGCAAAAGCCTTCTCATGCCATTTTTCATTTTGTCATGGGGTTTTTACATCCCAGTTCACTTTCACACTGTTTCCCTTCTTAGCTCGACAGCCCCGTCGCAACGTCAGTCATTAGAGGGCACAATGCAAACAGTGTTACAAAAGTTGACTGCTGTAAGATAAACGAGCGACTGATTTCTCTATAAAAAGACAGTTGCTAGGGCATGCTTCCTTCCAGAGTCTTTTGTTGCTGAATTATAACCTTCCAGCACTTCCTTTCAGATTGCAAATACATGGGTTTTTTTTCTTTAGTCAAATTTTATAAAATACTTTCGCCCCTATTTATCATGTTCCAAAATGTTGGGCAGTGACAAAGAAATGCTGTGTCGAGAGAAAAATGCTTTCAGTCACCTGTTATGAATTGATTTATATTGCAAGAACTACCCACTATATAGAGTCCAACACAAACACACACTAAAAGAAAATCAATGTTGTAAAGACCTGATGGTCTAAATAGGCTGAATAGCTGGGAGGGGCAACTGCTTTTAATAGAGTTTATTTCTTGGAACTGCTAAAATTGTATTTTCTTTTTTTTTATTATTTTCATGGAAAATGGGCTTGATATCAGTCTAAAGGAAAATCACAGCATTCACATCGAGCCTTTAACGATAGCTTTTTAAACTGTGTTGTGCTTGAGCCACTGTGCCAATTTTAGAACCGCTGCTTACTGGCTGCTGTCAGCACACGGGGAGGTATTCTTTCCCAAAGCACCAGACAACCAAATTTATGCATGAGAAAATTCTCATATCCTATCTCGTTCTTGTGAAAGAATACAAAGCTTGTTGTCCAGGGTGTGGGGGCTGTCTGGTAGGTTTTTTTAAATTCTGTGTACAATGGGCTTCTGTCAGTGCTGCTGAAGAAGACCTTCAGCATCTTTTGATGTCAGTAGCATGATAACAATTTATAACAGCCACTGGGTTGGCCATGTGGGAAGGGGGAGGAATATTCATGCTGCCCGACTATACAGAAGTGCCTTAGCATGGTAACTCAGTCTACCCAGGATCCCAACCATATTGTATCCCTCCACCCCTTCATAACTGTGGAAGGAGCCTGGGGAGATCAGCTGGCTAACTTGGGTACATCAGACACATGCCTAAAATTAGGTGAGGTATATGTGGGGTTTGGTGCCTAATTGTCAGGCAGCTGCCAGAAATCAAGTTCAGATGCATTCACTGATCAGGTTTCTGAACTGGTTTGTCTGTTCAGCCTAGAAAATAAAGCCCAGTTCCTGGAAAAGTCCTTGACACACTGATGCAGCACCTTGGACTACTAAAGAAGCATATAAGCATAATTGTAGCAGTACCATTTCGGTATGGCAGCAGCACTATGACAAACTGCTTTGGGCACATGTCTTCTTCTGCATCCCTAAGTTTTAGTTTCCCACTTCCTTTCTTCAGAGCAAAGACAGCTGCTGTATCATGTTATTAAAGCTGTCATTGAGGGAAAAAGAGAACAAGAGGATGAACAAAACCAGACCGCTTCATCTGCTTTCACTCAGTTCAGTGCGGGTGAAAGATGTGTAACTAGGGCTGCACTAGTGGGAGTGCAGGAGAGGAAAGGAAGGACAGAGCGGGAAACATTAGATATTTCAAAATGTTGGATTATCAATGAGATAATGAAGTTGTCAGTTGATAATAGGATCTCATCTCATAGAGGTACAAGCAGGAAGCCCCAGCAAGGACACAGCCCTCTAAGGCTGATAACTCAGGCCAACTGTGAAAACCACTTAGCTGTTGCAGGATTCTGCAGTCAGGGAGGGTCAAGGAGTCTCTGAGATAGATGAACTCCTGCCCTCACCTTGAGACAGAGCTGCGCAGGCCAGGTGAGGTATCTCTGGGTTTGCTTTCCCCACTTCAGAGTCCTATATTGCAAGATCCTACTTATATCCAGGCTTGTCTCCTCTTTCACGACCCTTGCCACAGTTGCAAGCAGGCCATGGGAATGCTTTAGCTGGTAAGGGGCCAAGCATGCACTGCAATGGCTCCATGCACAGAGGTACTGGCAAGGGGTGAGAAGCTCCTGTGCCACAGATCAGCCAAAAAAAGTCTTCTCACAGCCACTGAAGGTCAGGAGGGATCTCCTGTGTCTGTGAATCCATCTCTCTATTCGCATGGGTGTTTTGCCATGTAATGCAGCTCACAAACTGATCCAACTGCTTTGCATAGATGATATGAGGTGCGTTTGTCCATGCACATTTTTTCCTGGGCATGCATTGGGCTGCTGTTGATGAGGTTTGGGTAGTGATGCTTTGCATAAATTTGGGAGGAGAGGGGAAGAGAAGAAAGTGTATCTGTATCACCCTGACAGCTGTCTGTTGTATGCAAGTGTATAACAAGTAACAGTCAGGATTATAGTACTTACGAGAAGCAGCCCTTGCTGTTGCTGGAAGGCAGCCAGGTGCTCTCCATAGGCTGCCCGTGCAGCTCGTGGAGAAGTACACTCCCCTGGAGCAGGAGACCCACCTGTATACTCAGAATTCCCCCACAGGTTGACATGGCATTTCTGATGCTAAAAAGAACCTAGTGCTTCCCTAAATAAATTCCTCTCTCCTTTAGGAGAAAGGCTGGGTGAGGGAAATGACCTGTAAGCTTTGCTCTGTGGTACCCACATGGTGACCTCCGCGGTGAGGAGCATCACGGAGAATTTTGCAGCTGAACAGCAGTGAAAGCACAGAAACAAATCTCTTCTCTTACCAGGTCTTGGCTATTGCTCTTTGCTGTTGGGGCTACTGTGAAATAATTTTTTTCTTACAGTGAATGTTTGGACTCTGTAAAGTCCACTTTTGCTCTAATCTGACTCAGAGGTTATCCCACCCCAGTGAAGAAGCTAGAGCTGCTTCTGCTGGGGTGGAAGGAGCCCCTCACTGTCCAAAAGCCACCCTGTTTGCATCTCACTCCCATGCCCTGAGGATGTCCCGTGTCAGTATTATCTCATGGCCAAGTTGGACTTCTAGCTTTCCTTCAGCCACTCCCAGCACAGAAGGGCCCAGCTGTCAAGAAAAAAATGCATCCCGTGGTAGGAATCCCGTGGCAGTGAGCTGGGCCAATGTCCTAAGCTGAGTGGAGCATCCTGGCCCCCGCACCAAACCTGCCTGGACAGCACCCATGCATCCCCACGTGGCTTTGTCAGATCCTCTCTGACTGATGGCTGAAATGCTTCTGGTCACTTTGCGAGATCTGTCTGAGACCTGGCAGCTATGCCCGGTGCTGCCAGGACACCCCGGCTTACTGCCCAGAGCAGCCCAAGAGAAAAACAAATATATCACATCCAGTTCTTCCACTGGCCCAGCAGGGACTGAATCTAAGCCCGCAGTTAGCATTTTGCCTGTGGGCTAAGACCAAGTAGGGGTTAAGAAAACTTGTGTATAATTATTTTTAAAAGTTTGGGGTTTTTTTAGGGGATCTTAAACTTGCTTAAATTTTGATGCTAATGCTCTAACTTAGGGGATATTCCTCAGGAGTGATCTGGTCTAAACAAATATAAAAACAGAGTCAGATTTTATAATCATATTGTGAAATGGTAATGTGCTTCCCAGCTTTCATGTCCTCGGTTTTACAGAGAAGGTTCTGCTAAAACCCCATGTAGATACTGTTACATAAAGACAAGATTGAAGTCCCCGTCTCACACTTGAATGACTGACCGTAATTCTTCAGAATTATCTTTTCTGTGACTTTTTCAGGTGAAACATACAAAAATGCTCCCTCTCTGAAATCCTACTTTCTTTTCAGAAGTTTTTCTTACCTCTCCCAGCTAAGCAGCCACAGACCCCACAATATTTCATCCCTTTTCTGTTAATTCACACACGTGTCTTGCTATCATCTTGGAAAAAATCCTCTTCCCCTCCTGAAGCAATGCACTGGCAACCCCCTGTCTGGTATGCACAAGTTGGGTGACACTGGAGCCCCCAAATTGCAGCAGCCTTTGGGGATTGTGCCAGGCAGAGGCCTGGCACAGACTGGGCTCAGCCCAAGCTGCCCCAGTCCTATGATGGAAAAGGTGGTATTGGGAGAGGAAACATCTTACCACTCCCTGACCCTCCTTACAAACCACGGGGCTATGTCACCCCCACACTGGCACATCCCTTCTGGGACATGTGGAATAAGCTGTAAGGCACCGTAAAATGAATCAGCCTCACTGCAGAAACGTCACCTTTGGGACTCCTGCCACATACATATTTATAATAGGAGTTGAATTTCCAGTCCCCTGGGGGCCAGCGCAGGGGCTTGTTTCTATTTCTTGCTTTGGTTTTCAGTGCAATTTTGGCACCTGACTCCTTCCCACAGCACCGCCTGTTACCTGCGTGCTACAGTTCCCATAGGCTATAGCTGTACCGGAAACGTATTTGGCTGCAGGCTCTGCTACAACTCTCAGTGGTGCTCCGGGACACGCTCCTGTGCAATTGTATCCCACCAAAATAATCCTGAGCAGACAGCTCCTTTCAAAGACTTTCGCTCAGGGAACATCTGTGGAAAGCAGAGCAGTGCTACTTGAAACAGCCTTATCAATCATAAAGCTGTACGCTTTCAAATTGGTGTATTTTAGGATGTTGCAAGACTAGCTCTATTAGAAGGAAAACATGCTGTCTGCTTCACGTCTGAGACCATAATTTAGGTGAAATGAGAGTTCCCTGAAGAGCTGGACAGATGCCAGACCTCCTTACCTCGAGTAACTGCCTGATGATTTTTTAATGATCTTTTCCTTTCTAACGTTATTCAGCCAATATGCTTGACTGCCCTGGATTTCCCTACTGCTGCTCCGCCAGCAAAGCCAGGACTTTCAGAGCCAGCCAAGACAGGCAGAAAGGACAAGATGTGTTGGGGGCAGCGAGCCCAGGGTGTCCCAGGGCTGGCACGGTGCAGGCATGCCATGCCTCAGGCATCCAACACATTGGCTGCTGCTGTGCCCATCACCTTGCCAATGAGTTAGTGGCTCTTGCTTCCCTGTGATGTGGGAGGACTGGGGTTTAGGTCTTGGTCAGTCCCAAGGGATTTGAGCTCAGACCTCTTGTGATGGGAGTCCCCTCAAAACTGGAGCACAGGGTTTTTATCCAGAGAAGGGTATTGCAAAGTGCAATGGAAAGCCTGGGAGTGAGAGGGGAACCCCCAGCTCTTCTGCCTCTCATTTCAGGAGCCAACCCAGTATTTGAGGATCCTCCAGAAGCAATGGCAATCAGAAGATCCCTAGGACATTCAGGGAAGCTCTCCTGCTTCTCTGTCATCAAGATGACCTGTGTTTATTATCTTTTAGATATTCTGTTATTGAGAGTTAGCATTTGGGGGAAGAAGGGAGTCAGCAATTTTAATTTATTTGAAGGATCAACCTGAAATAAATAAACTTAAATTACTGTGGAGAACCCCTGAATGACCTGATGAGTGAGTGATGAGTGACCTGGTGGACCCAGCACCTCAGCCTCAGACCACCTCCCCTGTAAACACTGCTTTTGCTCACTGTGCTTGGAATTCAGGGCATCACACATCAAATACCATATACTTGGACCTATACCACACTCTACACCATTCCCTACTATTTTTAAAACTCTGCTCTCCTGCAGTGCAGACATTGCTGGGCGTGTGTACATACCACATGGAAAACACCGGCTGCCTTGATGGGCTTGAATCCGGTGACGGGGACGCAGTGGTCAGCGTGGCCGTTGCAGAAGCAGCTGCCCTTCACAATGAAGTCATAGATGGCGTAGTGCAGGGGTGCTGGGGGCTGCAGGGTCCAGGGAGCCGGCCCTGCCGGGAGGCAGGGGCAGCCCTGCCGCTCCAGCAGCCGCACCCGCAGATTGGTAATCTTCAGCTGCGCCTGGGCTTCCGCGCTGTACGGGTCCTCCATGGCATAAGGCGGTGACAGGGCTCGGTATATCACCTGGGCAGAGAAACATAGCATGGGAAGCAGAAAGGAGGATGTCAGCCAGCCCTGTGGTGGGCTGGGGTGTGGGATGGCAGGGGGAACATTCCCTGGGAGCATGCACCAGGCTTTTGTGATGCTCTTCCCCCTTCGCAAGCGGCGGAAGCAGCAAATCCACCTCCACCCCGGTGTGCGCAAAGTGACCCCCTGTGACCCACTATGTCCCTTTCCACATGATGTCCAGACCCTATGGGTGTCAAGTGACATTTCATCATTAACTTAAAGGAGAGGTCAGTGCCGATGGTGCACGGTGTGGCCCAGCGCAGGGACCGGCAGTCCTGCATATGATGCTAGGTGGGAGACTCTTCATTAACCTTCCCTCCCCCAGAATCGGCAGGTTTTTTAACAAATAAAGATCAGATTTCCAAATATTTGGCTCTTATGAGTCCCAGGCTGCTTCCTAGTGGAAAAGTGATTAGGTGTGGCAATTAGTAACAGCAAGCTGATAGTCGAGAAAACCAAGATAAGAAAGAAAAAAAAGTGGGGGGCCTCTAAAGTTTAAACAAATACTTATCAGTCAGTCATTGTTTTAACTTGGGTCTGATTGAATAGGTAAATATTGTCGCAAGCTGAAAATTGAGAGCACTAGATTAAAAAAATTAGCACTAACTCATCTTCTTGAAGAGGTTTATTTTAAACTTGTTGGTCAAGGTGCCATATAGCATATATCTCACATAGCTGCTATTGGCATAAAACGACACATTTACAACACATGTATTAGTTACTGGTACATTAACTTATAGTGACACTTTCTAAAGAGTTAAATAGCTCTTCACTGAGTAGCTGCCGAAGGCCTGATGAACTACAATATTTGTAAATGTCAGTTCCATCAGTCGCTCGTCAAGCGTTTGAGGGTGTGACGCAGCCTAACAGCTTGATGCGCTGCTCCCAGCAGCCGTTTAAAACCTCCTCAACTGCCCCGCTGCCCTGCTGATACCACCCATGGCACGTGAAACAGCAGCCAGCCTCCTTTGGACAGCAAGGAGGTGTGCAGCAGTGAAGGGTGACCATAGTTTCTTGCCAGGAGGTGCTGCAGGGCGCCTGGAGACAGGCAGTGGGCAAGCCTGCTGGCACCGCTTACAGGGATCACAGCTTCCTCTCCCTAAATCCAGTCCTACCAAAGGATGCGGCTAATACGCTTCAGCTGATGAAGGCTTCTCTTTTGTTTCACCAGGATTCGTGTATGCTTGAAATAATGATGCCGGTGCTGCCAGCTCGCCAGCCTGCGGGCTTTGCCTGCTGACTGCTGCCTCTGCCAGCCCCACCACTGCTGGCACCGCTCCTGGCCGGGACCTGGATTTTCTCCAGAGCTGCCAGGATCCAGCCACAGCAAGCTTTGTCCTGGCCTGGAAGGAGATTTAGAGCTCATTTTAGAGCTGAATGGCAGCAGTGTGCTTTTGCGCATCCCATTGGCTTGGTAAGCATGGTCGCCACCAGCATGCCAGTGACAGCGGGGCCTGGGCGTGCTGGTGCCAGACACCGTGCGCTGGCAAGCACGTCACAGCTGCAGCCCTGTGCTGCCATCCTGCAGATGCTCCCTCCCAAAGGTATTCCAGCATCTTCTGCCGGAAAGACATTGATAAGGGAGAAGGTTAACCGGGAGAGGTGGTCAGAGGGCAAGGCTGGTAAGCGGTACGCCCCTCGTGTGGAAGTGTTGAGTCTGATGAGGGATATTAATAAATAGTAACGTATTTCAAAAGGGCTTTTTTTTCGTCTCTTTCAGGGACATACTAAGTTTTTTCTGCTTTCCTAAGAAAAAATATCAAGCAGATACGAACAGAAACCCAAGTGAACCCAACTCTCAGGCCCTGCACCTCTCCCCAAGTCTTGTTATTTACCCAAATTTAAATCAATGTCATTCTGATCACATTTACTCATTAATGGCTTTGTGAACACAAGACGCTTTCAGATATGAAAAGAAAATTCCTTGGGAAACATCCAAACTGGTGACATTGATTTCCTTTTGGTGGAGATGATAGAAAATGCTGCACCGAGAATTTTCAGTAAAAACTAGCAGTTCGGGTTCCTTGTGATTACATAAATTGCATCTCAGAGAATTCTTTGTTGGTCCTGAGTCAGATGAAAGCAACAAAGGAAATACATAAAAGGGAAAAATTTGTGCTAGAACCAGCTGCAGACTTTCTTCTCATAATCTTCAGTTTTTCTTGTTTATCTGCCCCTGTTTAATGCACGTGACTGATGCTTGTAGCTCTACTAAAGACAATGCAGCCAGGAAATCAATAACCCTGAGTGGCTTTGTGCTGAAAGAGTTACGTCTTGCCTGGGTGGAATTCAGGAGGAGTTATGCTGCTGATTTCAATGGGGCCAGTATTCCTGCTCAGGCCCTAAAATGTTACAAACATTTCTTTTTATGGCTACTTGAAAACAGTGATGCTAAACATGAACCCTATCTGTAATTCCCAGGGGCTGCAGGCTCTCAGCCACTCCCGCTGGCCGCCCCGTATTGCTCTGGCTGTGCCCAGCAGCCCCGGCACCAGCTTCAGAGCCTTGCTGCACCCTGCAGCACTGCAATGTAACAGGGTGAGCCTGGTCTCAGTGCTGCCAACACAGTAAACTCCCTCATCCCTCTGTCCCAGACGCTAGTAGCTCTGTTTTAATAAAATACAAACCAGTCATTATAACATGTAGGATGCCATACAAACAGCAGTTCTCCGCTCTGCCCCGGCCAATTGAGCTGTAGTCCCCAGAGGCTGCATAAGGTCAAGGACGCTTTTCCCAGCAAGATCTCCCTGTTCAGTTGTTAACCTCGCTGATTTATCCCAGCCTATCTTGGGAGTCAGCCTGTCGCTGGGGCCACACCACCCTCATACAACTGCTATGGGTCTGCACCCCTGTGCTGCCCAGCACATCAGCCCCACGTACACACACGGGCCGGTAACAGCCTTCCTGTGTTTACCTCTCTCGGACCTTTCTCTGCAATTGCCCCACTGATAGGACCAGCCCTGGTCTGCAGCATCACATCTGTGAACGAACCATGGTTTGCACAGCAAACCTGACTGGGTTTTCACACCTCCAGTTCTGCCGCAATCCTTGGCCACTGCAGTCAGAGTCCTCCTCAGCCAAAATATTGTTTAGTTTTAATGGTGCAGGGGAAGCACGTACGCAGGATTTGAGAAGAACACGCTGCCAACATGCATGTGTATCTGACAATGGGGTTTTGCAAGCCTATCATCTCCCTGTTGCCACTGGGCAGGACTTCCTCTGATCGACTCTGTTGGGCCAGCACTCCCCAGCCGCCCTGAGACACTCGTGGTGATGTGCCCAATCCACAGCTGACGTTTTCTCTTCCCAACAGCTCCCTGCAGCCCTTTGGGTTTATCTTGCTAAAAACACAGAGAAAACATGCGCGCCTGGCTCAAACCACAGGGACAGAAACTCTCCCCAGCATCTCTGCCGCTGCAGTCGTGGTCCTGGCACGTGTCATGACAGCTTTTTAGCTGTTGGGGCACCCCTCTGCCAGACGTGACAGGGGGACAGCAGTTCCCTACTGTCCCCCCAGAGAAGTTACTGCCTGCAAAGCCATCAAGTCCATTACTCTTCCCATCTCAAAAGCATTGAAGGAAGTCAAGGCCGAAGGTCCTGCCAAAGACAGCTCTGTTGCAATTACATAAGGGGGATAAACAGGTCAGTGAGGTACAGAAGAACAACCTTTTTGATAAATGACGCCATTCCTGTTTTCACAGAGCAAGGCCTCTGCCACGAGAAAGCTCCACCATGCACAGGGGAATGCACCTACCCCCCTTTGGAGAGGAGCAATGGCAACAAAATCTGGCCATTTGCCTGCAACGAGTCTCACCAGAAAGCACTCCACAGTAACCAGACCTCTGGCTTTCCCACTGAAGTCTCTCTGCATGCGGGGTCTTACTGACAATATGTCAAAGCCCAGCATTACAATGTTGGGTAGGCAGTGTGACTTCTCCCAGTAGTCAGCACTGCATATGATAACAAAGGGTGGAAGGCCTGGATCTTTGAATCAGCAGCTCTATAGTGCATGCACTAATCCAAATTTTCTATTTTGTAGAACAAGTAGGAAGTAATAAATTGAAAACCCATGGAACTCTATGCTAGACATGCCATAACATATCCTATCAGAAAGATATTTTCATTCCCAGTGTTGCTAGCTCACTATAAATCTTAGGGTGCTTGGGATTCTTCTTGAACATAATCCCAGGAACGGAATCTTTATCTCAGCTTCCATTTAAAACTAAGTATCTAGCAATATCTCATATCTGAGGAGTAGATGTCACAAGCCAGGAGGCAAATAAAAAGAACCTCTGTCTTTAAAACGAAATATCAATATTTGGGGTAATGCTACTTCCATGTCATGTGGAATTATGCTGTCGGATCCCATGTCCTATAAATGCTACATCTGCATGAAACAACATCAATAGCGAAGTGATTTAAAACTTGCATGAGGATTTTTTGGTGGGGGAGAGGTCTCCACGCAGCCAAATAGGAATTGTAGACTGCAGTCCCTGAGTGAGGAATGCCACTGCTATGCCTTGAGAGGGTTGGGTCCACCTGGCCCTCCCGGTGCGATGCCCAGTGGTGGCAGGAGGGAGCCCACTCCACCAGGGGAGCGGGAGCAGAGAAGCTGTCCCACAGTGCCTTGTGTATGTCATAGAGTAAAAATATTCTGCTTTTCAGCTGGACTGCTCCAGCTGTCTGCAGCTTGGGCGCACCATTACACAGACACCCTTTAATAAATTTCCACAGTATTTCAATTTCCTTATGGGCTGTCATGAGCAACTCTTCCTCTGTTGATTACTTCACTTAATTTTGTCTTAGTGGTGCAAGAAGCCTTAGCTACTTGTCATTCCGCAGATGCAATAATGTAGCTATATATATAAATAAAACAGCAGCCATGAACATGGTGCACTCAAGTAACCGTTTGCACCACAATGATCTCAATTTATAAAATCATAAAAGTCCCTTTGCAAGAAGTACCCTAGTATGTTTACACTCGAGAGGCAATGAAAGGACAGCTTTATATATATCCACAGTGGGAAGGAAAATGCTAAAGAATGATGCTGAGAGCAACAAAATAGGCTCTGAAGTCAAAGTTGCCTGAGGAAGTCAACAAAACCAGTGAAAGATTTGCTGCCAGCAAAGCCTTCTCGATGAGTCACGGGTGCATCTCGGATCACTGGAGCCTCCACCCACCACAGCTGCAGGGACCCGGACCTTTGTCAAGATACAAGTGTCCACAGCAATAAAATGGGGCCCTTTGTGTTGCAAATGCCCATGACACTGAAGAGACACAGGTGATCCACAAGAAGCTTCTTCCTCACAGACCTTCAGAATTAGGCACAGCCGCAGAGGCCATGGGCAGGGACCCACAGTCCCCGTGTGTGTGCCCCTTCCTCAGGTCCCAGCACCCAGCTAGAGGCACAACGCTCCAACCTCCAACTGGGAGACCAGCCTCAGCCAGTGCTTCTGCCCCCAAGCCTGGGAGACATCAGGAGATGGTTCACAAAATGACACCACCAGTAAATTATAGACAGAGGGAATAAACAGATAGGCGACTCAAGAAGCATATACACATGGGAAAAAGCCAACAAATGGGAATACAGCAGAAATAAAAGCAATAAATATTAAAAACATAACTGCATTTTAGTTGATTGCAAATGAAAACCAAGGTGGTAACACTGCACAAAGTGGTCTGTGTTTTCTTCCCAACAAGATCTCTAGATTGAGATTGAGGGACTCTACTCTCTGTCATCCAACCTGGATGCATGAGAATGCATCTATAAGCACCCTATAATAATGACTTATCCATATTAGTGATTTGGCTCATGGGCATTTGATAAATTCAGTACTGCTTTATTTAATTTTTGCTGGTGATTTTATTCCTTTCAACGTATTTTACAGGAGCACAGGAAAAAATAATAAGAACAAAAAGAATGTAAGGTTTTATGTCTTCTCCAAATACAGAGATGGCAAAAGCAATGAGGGGCATGCACCACCATACAAAAGGGCATGTGAGGTCTCGGTACATGCTTAACGGAAAAGTTAAGGTTTGCATTATGAGTCTGCAGTGTCTCTTGGTATGCAGGCACTAAATAAATGTGGCTAATTGGCCTGTATTATGGGGCCCTGCTGAATCTCCACATTACTGGAAGCTATCTGGTTCAATTACTGCCTGGACAACACTCTGAAAATGTAGGCAGTAAAGGTGTTGGTGGAGCTCAGCCAGCGTGTCCAGAACCTCGTCTCTTTGCCTCCTGAAAAATTTCCCTCAAGCCCAGCAAGTGGCCGAGATTAGGCACTGCCTGCCAGGCACTGGGGCTAAGGCAAAGGAGAGCCCTCATCCTCCACATCCTGGCCCCAGGGTATCCAACTGCTTGCCCAGCATTGCCTCTCATCTACTTGTCCCCACAGCCCCCTACTGCTGCTTGCAGCCGCATGCAACTGCAGCTCAAGCTGAGATGCTCCATGCTGCACCCACGGCACGGTACACCTCTGCCATCCCCAGCCACTGTGTGCCTGTGCCCCATCCTCCCGTGCCTCCCTCCACAGCCAGCCCAGCCCATCAAACAGCCCAGGCCCTCTCCCATAAGGACTACCCAAAAGTAGCGGCTGCTTTCAGCCTTGGCTGGTCTTGTTTGGAGAAGCTTAGCTGGGAAATTTTATTGGGCTGATTAAGTTTTTCTTCTCAATAAATGTAAAAGTTAAAAGTAGTAATTTCTCTTGGTAAGGGTTACAGAAAGCTCCAGGGGGAAATAAAGCTGATTTGTAGAAATGGGTAATTTAAAAAATCATAACAATGATGCAACATGTATGTGCCCAGTGAGGCTTTCTATATCATCAACCTGCCACAGTGCCTGATTTCAACTTCCACCCAAGAAACTGCATCATCACCACAAAAGTCTGATTAGACTTTTCTTTTTTTTCACTTGCAGAGGGAATCAGATATAAATTTAGCTGTGGAAATTCAGCACCAGCCAGGTGCTCCTGGTTCAAAGAGGATGTCCCCAAACCTCCTTCCCTCATCCCTGCTTGGTCACCTCTTGGTGGCGCAGGGGTGTCTTGAGATTCATCCCCTTGCACCTTCCCAGGAAAGACTAAATAAGCTTAATTAAGCCTAACACCCTACGCAAGAAAGCCTGAGGTGAGACTGTCACTGTACCTGTGAGGATGGCTTGACTTTCAAGGTTTGCCGTGCCAAGTGGCAAGACTCATGCCACAGCAATAAATCCTATTTGGTATCTACAGGGAGCAGATACAGTCCTACCTGCCCCAGCATCATTGGGGACCCCTTTTTACAGTGGGAAGCATCAGGCACAGGAGCTGCCTGGTTCAACGGGGCTTCCTTAGCCCTGCCAGTGCAGGAGCAGCTCAGGTGCTCTGTCTGTCAGATGCATGGTCAAACCACCAGACCTAGTGCCTACAACCAATGTATTCCCTGACCACATACGTCCTCTGAGAGAGACAGGTACTCTGCAGATAGGTTTTTCTTGTCTTCCAGTTTCAGTATTGAGGGCTCAACCCCATGCTAGCACTTACTCTCCCAGTCAGTATGTTAGTTTCCAGGGATTTTTCTGCATCAGTGTGGTCAACTTCTGCCAGGCTCTCTCCTTGGCTTTTTTCCCAGAGGGGAGAGCTGTGCCTGCAGAGGAGTGTTTTGCTTGTCAAGCCTTCCCATATCTTTTAGGTTAGTTCTCTACTGAAAGAGACCTTATGCCATTGCACTGCATGTGTATCTACATGTCTGTCCATCAGCCCACCCTAAAAACTTTTGAAACCACTGGCTAACTTCAACCACATTTGGGAGCTACATCTTAAAGGCGTTCAGCTCCTAAAAGTTTTATGAAACAATCTTGTTCCTTCACAAAATCAAGCCTCGTGAACTCCTCCCCCTGAGGAGGGAGTGACAAAACACTTATTTGATGTATTACCACACCAAGCAAAAGAGCTTTTAAGAAAGAAACCCATGTGTATCTCTGTGCTATGTCCACTGCAATGACCCTAGGCTAAAAAAAAAGACTTTTTGGCAGATGCTGTAAATAATTCACATGGTGTGGGAAGTTCATCAACCTAAACTGGGCAGGTATCATCACCTCTAATATACTTTGTTTTTCTGCCTGTGAGACGAAGTGGACTGGAGGGAAGAAGAGCCTCTCTCTTTCTCACTGAGAGGTCTGACCATTCCCGGCACATGCATATTCACAGTGCACACTTCAGCATCACCTGGGTGAGATAAAACAGAGAAATCGGGAAACCTGCCTCACCACTGCAGAGAGGTGGCTGTTGGAGACACTAAGGTCAAACTGAGCAGTGGGGCCTGTCTTTTGGGCCACAGTGCTCTGTCCATGTCCGAAAGCAATGGTGACAGAAACCCGCTGTCTACTATCAATGGTACCCCCTGAGCTCCTCGAGATGCTGGAGAAATGGCACTGTATTTTGGCCCATGCCTACAGCCCTTCTGCAATCTTTGACAGCACATGAAAGAAGGCAAATAATCCCTTATCTCACCATTCAAAAGTTAGGCAATCTTACAAAGACTTCAGGAGGAAAATCCAACTACTTCAAACGACCGGCCCTTGCGGGGGCCTTGGCAAGTTAATTTATGCCAAGACAACTTTTATTTTTTGGGAAACTCATGGCATTCTTCCACCATTCTCAAAAGTAAGAACCCATATGGAATGAGGTTCTACTCATGCGCAGCAGCTGGCCGGGGAGGGGCTGGGAAAGGCATGAAGAGAGCTAGGCAAGAGCCTTGGAATTTCTCCAGGATCCTAGACTTCTCTGGCAATAATCAATCACCCAAGAGCCATCTTCTCAGCTTCCTTTCAACATCCCACCGCACAATTTCATTAGATGAAAATGAAACACTGCTAGGTCATGCCTGTCTTCATGCAGATGACGATCACAGAAGTAATATTCTCTCCAGAAAAATCTCTCTCCAGCTCAAAACACCCCAAAACATTTTGATTTCCTCACCTCCAGTTAACAGTGCTTCTCCAAGAATGGATAGTTTATTCCACAATTACTTTATTTTGCCTAATCACTACTTTCACTCATCAAACAAATAGAAACACTCAGTTTCTTGCCTCACAAAACCCTGCAGATGGAGAATATAATCAGCTATGAACTATCAAGGAAAATAATTATTGCTTTTTTCTCATCTTCAGCATTGCTGTTTCCAAGGCTGCATTATCCCTCACAGGAAAATGAACCAGCACATTTCAGCTGATGATATGAAGAAGTCCTTTGACTGATCAGCAAGAAAAATGGTATTTAAATACTGTTCCCTCCAGCAATTCCCCTCCTTTCCCTATCCCCACAAAGATTTATGTTCTCAGCCTTGGCCTGCTGGCAATACCTGTTGTGCATATGGAAGACCAAGAAAACCTGGAGCTACCTCCAAAGAACCAGACAGAGAACTGGATTTGCTTGTTCATAGGCAGGGCTGTAAGAAAAGCTGGCTCACCCCGCAGAGCTGCAGAACAACTCCTTTAACAGCTCCTGAGCATGATGCACCACTGCAAAAGCCTGCAAGGCAGCAGGCTAGTGTTTAGGCAAGAATGCCTGCGTACTAGGGATCGAGGGGATTTCTTTCAGCCTAAGAGTAATACAATTTCATGAATATTTTTCAGTTGCTCTTTTCTATGGTGAAAAGGCTTTGTGTCTATAGGGCTGGTTGCTTAAACCATCCAGTTACATGAACTACACTGAATTTTGGGAAAAAGAACACCTGTCTGAATTATATGTAAATTCACATAATCAAAAAGACCGTGAGAAACAGCACTGCCCTTTCAACTCATGGCTACAGATTTTGACCACAGCAATGAGGGATGCTGCATAGAGACTGGTGATAGAGAGTCATGGCATATGTGTCTAGTAAGTTTGTTTTTGGACATTAACTTCTTTTCTTCCTGGAAATGTTGCCCAGGGAGAATTTGAGGACGTCACCATTTGTGTAGGATTTGGAACGTTGGTAGACTGGATATCTCACGCCGACACCCATTGTGCATGGTGATTAATCTCAGATTAAGTCCCCATGAACTTTTGATCCAAATCTTCTGAGATGTGTTGATTCACTGCTTTAGGTTACACACTTCCTGTGCAACCGGTTGTATCCAGGAATCACAAACAGAAATATGGCAGCCCTACTTTCCAGCCAGCGAACTGGGGAGCTTGAATAAGTGAGCCAGTCCTCCCTTCATGCCAAAAATGAACTGTGAAATGAAGCAGTGGGGTGCAGTGCCTGAAGAGAGGCTCTGGCTGCCCCACTAAAATCCCGTAGCACTCTTCTCAAGGGAAGCAATAGTCCCGCTAACAAGGCCAGATGCCAATTTAGAGAATTAAATTCTGCCTACCCAAATTCCTCGTTTCATGTGGGTACAGTGCTCTTCACCTCCTACATAAGAAGTTTGGAAAGGGTCTCCTGGAGCCCTGCGACTTATTCCCTCCTGCTGTTGGCAGCCTACAATATACCCCCTTTCACAGACCGGTCAAGCTCACACCAAGGAATAATTTGTTTTAGCCATAAGTGGAGGCCAATCCAGAAGCCCTGATCCACAGTTGTCAGAAACTTGCTGTTCTAAACGAAGCACTGACGATACGCACTGTTAAACACTGGCTATGCTCCATCCCAGGGGCGGCTGCATTTCAAGAGCTGGCCAAGCGGAAGGCCAGCCTCCAAGTGTCAAAAGCACTGGGAAAGCCAGGGAGAAAAGGAGACAATGAGACTTTCCTGTGGGCTAGCTGCAACAGGGGGAATCATGCAGAGGATCACCAGGCAGGTTAAAGTGTCTTGCCCCTCGCATGCCCTGCTCCTCCACAGATGCTGAGTACCCAGGAGGCCCAGCAAAGGGACATGTCACTGCTCTGGGACTGCCTACGGCAGAGAGGGAAGGTTTTGACACAACCTGGGCCAGAGACCTTGCAGTGTCATCCCTGGTACTCCACGTGTGGAAAACTTAAAAAGCAGGTGTGGGTGCCCAGAAAACAGCAGTTGTGTTGCTCAGCCCTGCTGGTGCCCAGTCTCTGGAGGGAAAGTACTTTTCACGGTAAAATTCCATGGAGACCCAAGGTTTGTCTCCACATGTGCCCAGAATTGCCCCTGTCTCCTGACCTCCCAGGCACAGATTAAAAAATAAGCTCAGGTTTCCCCTTTTTCCTTGAAACCCCTTTTTGCTGCCCCACTATTTAAAGGGAGAGGCTCCCCGCAACCCGACAGTGCTAAAGCCAGTGGAAACGTTGCACAGGGCTTGGGAAGATGGGAGGGAAAGCTCAGGAACCAAGTCAAGAGATGCACCTCGCCACAGCCATGGGCAAGGCAGCTGGTGGGAGGATGGTGTCCTGCTGGCCTGCTGCTGACAGCACTGCTGAGCAGCGAGCCTTGTGCTGTGCTGGCCGGCAGGCATGCATCCTGTTCGCCTCTCATGAACCCTTGCCAGCCACCCCTCAGTTAATGGTCAGCCTCTACAGCCCAGGATTTCTAGGTTCCTACATCACTACATTGGCTCTGGCCTGGCTTTATTTACTTTGTTTTATTAACTTTTCCCTTAGAAATCATTATTTTTGTGCTATGTGTCCCCACATCTTGCTGAATTCACTGATATAATGCAAAGAGTTGGGCTGGGTCTGGCCATCACCCCCATCACCCCTTCCCCCCTCTTTTACACATGGCATTTCTATACAGAGCCTGACAATTTGCATTTTTCCAAAGACAGGATGATGAGGAAGGTGCTGTTAAAGAGGTTTTTTTTTTTCCTACAAAATACACTTCTACAAAGCGTAGAGATGGGACTTAAAAACATACTTCCCTAGCCATGTCCTCACGTGTCCTGAGCACTGCTGAACACCAGCCAGGATCCCTTTTTCCTTCTCGTCAGTCTGGGCCTTTGTTTTCTCTCTGTGCAGACAGCAGTGACAGAGGACGATTAAAAAAGCCATTTGCAGCCCTCTAATGGGCTGACATCCGACGCTGTTTTGAGGTTATTCTTGCATATTTGCCCAGACTCTTTGTGGAGTCCTAAGTCCTGCAAGTGGCTGAACTCAAATGTCCCGTGACCCATGAGATCCTCGGAGGATCTCCGAGCAATGGAGATGAACCTTCAGTTCAGGACAGCAATGATAAGCTTAAAACCCCGGCTTATTCAGGCCTAAAAGACAAGCCAAAAAATGGGCAAAAGCTTCCAGGCTGCAACAGAGTGTTTCTACAACCCAAAATTAGGGCTCCAAAGTAAAAATCACTGAACATCTTTAGCTCCTGTTTGTGTCAGTGGGTGTTGCAATTCCTTGCTGCCTATCAGGGCCAAACCTGTGAGTAGCAGGACACAATTTACTTCTCTACACAGCTAATTTCAGGTAGAACTAGTAGGACTGGTGTTCAAATCCTTAAGGAACAGAAGCAGGCTGCATGCAGCAACAGTGCAAAGCAAAACATTTGAAGGTTTTTCTGCTATAGAAGGCACATGAGATCAATAAAATGGTCAGTAAGACACACACCCCACAGTAAAAGAGTGGTATGTGACGTTTCAAAAGTTAAAAGCACGTTAGAATTTGTTGCTGGAATATAGTCAAGCTGCAAATATGCCTCTCCTATTAATAGCAAACAGCAACAATAGCTGAGGTCTCCAAGTGATTTATTAGCAGTGTTCTGAATAGATGAACACAAAAATAAGTTAATAATTTACTAAAATCTTGTCAAGGAGACTCTACTTCAGTAAGTCCTTTTATTCTGGAGCTTGTCTAAATGGGGACACTCAGGCGAGCTAATCTGAGTTGACCACAGATGGGACTGTAAAGCGAATGAGATTAACTGCATTGCAGAGTGGACAGTCACTCTTGCTCACAGTTAAAGAATTAACATCTGCTAAGGGCCCCTTGTCGATCAGCCCTTAACAGCGATCAGATTAAGCTGCAAAGGAAGAGATATTAATATGATCTGAACTATGGGAGGGAATACAGCCTTTTATGCATACTAATAAAATTGGCATTCCTGTCTGAGCATGAAGCTGGAGGAGTTTATTTCTGCATCTTGTTTACTTAGATTATGTTTGGCTGGGAAATCCAGTTCTGATTTCCCTTGCAATAACGTGGCTGAAGGGTTACACCCTGGAAAACAGTGGAAATACTCTGTCTTTGCAGCACATTTGTATGGTCCAGGCTGAAACTTGGTCTTAGCCTTTCTTTTAAAACACAGATAAGGCCAGCATTTAGGGGTTTCTGTCTACCCTGTAAAACTGCTGCTGTGAAACAATTAATTCACTGAATTTAGCATGGGGAAAGTCTTCAGTGACCCCTCTGCATGCAGCTGATCCAAAATTATTCCCTGACAGGGAAGGAGTTTCTTGTCGCCTTCACAGTGTTGCAAGTCTGACCCCTCAAATTGGCAGACGCTTGAAGCTTGCTGGAAACCTGGGTTGGTTGTACTGAGGTTTCCTTCTCCTTCCTGTTTCTCTTTTTCCCATACTGGATGGGCCCCATGATGGGGGGAGCTCCCCACAGCAGTGCCAGTCTGCAAGTGGGTTTCTGAACAGGATGCAGTGAGTGCCTGCGGATGCCAGGGCAGGAGGCAGGTGCCCACCATCTGCCTCTTTTCCTTTGTTCCCTACTGAGGAGGGGCTCAGTTACTTTCTCTGGCTCCTGGATCTCTGCAGACAAGCCATTGCTTTCCTGGCTGCTGAAAGAGTGGTACTTCTCTGCATGAGGTCAGACTACAGCCAGGCTGCTCCAGTGCGGGGTTCAGCTTGGCAAAGCGTCTGAGCACGTGCTGACCTGTGAACTCATGCTTACTTCTACCGAGAAAGCCTTTAAGACCAAACCCAGGGCATCTGTGCAGTGTTCCTGACATCAGTACTGTGCCATGCAGCCTTCAACCTCTCTCCTCTACAGTTCTGTCCAGATCTGCCCTTTCCTTCCTAATCCCACCATTGGGCTGTTGATCCTCCAGCTCACGCCTGCTTCAGAGTGGAGGACTCAGATGCACCCAAAGCAGAGGACAACCATG
Organism: Phalacrocorax carbo; assembly: GCF_963921805.1. NCBI lineage: Eukaryota > Metazoa > Chordata > Aves > Suliformes > Phalacrocoracidae > Phalacrocorax > Phalacrocorax carbo. Next base: position 51,328,093 of record NC_087513.1, read on the forward strand.
CCTGGCAGTTTTGCAACATCAGGGACAGGTAGCAAGGAAGGGCAGACAGCTGCCAAGTCCCTCCCAAGGTGACTCTACCTATTAGTAGACCTGCCAAGTGTCACACATGGCATGTGACATTACCATGGCTGGCTCCCACTGCTGTGGTGGCCTTTAGCTCAGGTAACTGCAGCATGGTGACAGCCTGCAGCCTCCCCATGAAGACCACTCTCCCAATATCCTCCACCACCCTGGTCCCACCACTGCAAGGGAAAGCCCAGACTACTCTACTAAAGAAGAAAGATGAAAGGTGTCTCCCAGAGCCAATTCAGCATCTCTCATTTCTCCACCAACTCTGAGCTCTGGATCTTTGAAATGAACCCGGAGACTTGGCAGCTTGCTTTCTGTGGTGTCATAAATCTCCTCAAGAACAACATCATGGCAAGTTGTGATGAGGGAGGATTTTTTCATAAGAGTTGAACTAGGCATCTAAGGAATGACTCATGATGATGAGGGCAGAAGAAATGTAAAAAGTCTGATTTTTCTTTTCAATAAGAACTGAAGCAGATACACCTTTGCTCCAAATTAACACATGTGATTTATTAAAAAGAGGCCGTAAGCCCCTGAGTACTATGAGCTTCTGCATGATGCTGCCTTGAAACAGGGCTTGCAGGCACCATAATGCTCAGCAGAAACACGGGCGGATCTGCTCTGGTGCCGGTTGGGGTGAGCTGCCATCTCCTGAGGCCTCTCCTGAGCTTTGCACATTGCTCATCCAGGGGTACGGGCAGCAGCGACTGAGCTGCCAGCAGCATGCAGAGACCCCACCATGCCACAAAACCCTGCAAGCCCTGACTCTGTGCCTGGAAATGCACATGTGGTGTTGAAATGTTTGAAGTGGGAGAAAGCGGTATACAGACAGTGTGATACACAGTTTGGATCACACGTTATTGTTGTTACACTGCAGCTAAAAAACTCAAGAAGGTTAAAAAAGAAAACCAGTAGCACTCGCAGGATTTATGTTTGTGCTTTAAAGCAAACTGCAGAAACTGAGCTCCAATTAAATAATACCCTTCAGACTTGGACATTTCAGATGACTGCATATTTGAAACCACTGTTTCAAGTGAAATTACTGTTTCCATATGTCTGAAATTAGGTGCTACCAGAAGTGGGAGTAAAGCACAACATAACTCCAAAGAGAACACAAAACTCTGATGTTTCTTTAGGTGAGATACATGTTGCTATTGGCAGTTACAAGTAATTGCTGGAATGTAGCACACTGTAATAAATTAAATGTGATATTTGCTAAGCACGCAGGCTTGCCATCTGGTCGCCAGAGAGTTGCTGTTATTACTTTGCAGGTAAAATGTGGTGTTTAAGTGCAGGGAACTGAAGTGTGCCATATAAATAGAAACTTATAAGCTCCAGCCCCTTGGACTCAATCTTTGTTTAAAACCTGGAATAATTAAATGATCTTGATTTTTATAGCTTCTTTGCAATAACACAAACTAAAACAATGCCAGAAGAAGAGATCCCACAGGGAGCAAGCTCGGTAAACAGCCTCCTTTTGCAGCATGCTACTGCAGATGCATCAAACATCACCAAATCCTTTTCCTTCTTTAGAGAGGCACCAGTTTCTACACACAAGACCTTGAACCTACTGTCCCCACACATTTCAACAGCCTGTAGAGGAGCCAGCCTGAGGTTGGGATTTGCACAGGTTCTTGCCAGATACAGCCCCTGTCCTGCTGAGCCCATACATCACTACAGTGACCGCAGTGCAAACTGCGCCGGGGTCCTAGCTACGTGGGGACCAGCACAAACGAGGCAAATACTGCCCCAGATGATGCCCTGGGTTTCTTATCCCGAAGAACAATCCCTGGGAAAGCTGAAAAAGGAGGAAGCAAGTCACACTACTCCAGAATTGTCCCCCTGGCTGGCCTGAGAGCTATAGATTTCAGTCCCTGTGCTGTATCACAGGTTGGCATAGCCTTATGATTTGGGTGGTGGGACACAGGCGGAAGAAGTGCTGAGGGCCTGGAAAATGCTTTTCTTTTGTAGGTCCCACATCGTGGTTAGCCCTGATTCAGAATCACAGAATGGTTTGGGTTAGAAGGGACCTTCAAAGATCGTTTAGCCCAGCCTGCTTGCCATGGGCAGGGGCATCTCCTACTAGATCCAGTTGTTCAAAGCCCCCTCCAACCTGACCTTGAACAATTCCAGGGACGGGGCATCCACAGGTCCTCTGGGCAACCAGTTCCAGTGCCTCACCACCCTCATCATAAAAAATGTCTTGCTTATACCCAATCTATATCAATTTCAGTTTAAAACCATTGCCCCTTATTGTGTCAGAATAGGCCCTGGTGAAAAGCCTCCATCTTTCTCATAAGCCCCTTTACATATTTCACTGTGAAATGAAGTTCAGGCAGCTTTTTGGGGGCATGTACAAAGGGAGGCAGGAGAAGAGAGGAAGATAGCAGTTTCTCTCACCAGCCATCTGATTTAAACTCTTTGCTGGCATAATTAAATAATCATCCTGGATATGTCTGGCAGGTGTGGAGATCCTTGTTTCTGAGCTGATGAGAGCATGGAGCAGCTTCTCCTACAGCAGGACACCAGCTGCCTCCCAAGACCTAACTAAGAGGTGCACTTTGGTGAACAAGCAGCCCTCAGTCTTTCTGCAGAGAGTGGCTTCCTAGCCAGAGCATGGCTAGAGGTGACCCCAAATGACTGCAAAGGGATCTGAACAGGTGATTTTTTTTCAGATGTGAATGCTGGTCTCCAAGAACCACGCTTTCACCTCAAAACGTGTTATCAGCAGAATCTAAAATTATATAACCTGATTACTAATCAAATTTGCTCCTTTCTCTGTGTTAGGTCAGAGGGCAATTTTAAGTCTGATTAAACCTTCAGACAAGCTCATTATATGAGGCCACTAGAGGGAGCAGCCTTTAAAGTCCAGGGATGGTCACTGGGGATGCGTCCCCACCAGTGGGGTCTTCGGGGGGCAGCCCTGCAGCCGTGGCTCCCAGGGGAGGGTCTCCAGTGCCGCAGGACAGGCTTAGGCACCAAAGGGAAGAGTATTATTGGTAGCACCTCCAAGCACATGATTTATTATCTGCTGTTTCTGATATTGGAAATAATCAGATTTTTCACATCTATTTTTCCTTTTAGCAAACGTGATGGTTTTCATCATTTTTTTTCATGCTCCTTTCACACAATAGTAAGTGTGCACAGGGAAAAAAAAAGGTTAAGTATAAGGCTTCTTAATTAGCTGGCTACTCTGGCTTATGGGAACTCTACTTCAGTGCAGTCAGTAGCTATTTTGACACTCTTAGTTCTCAGTGAGGGTATTTACTATTTAAAGTGAATCTGGCCACCGTTAATTTTAACATAGTTGCATTTTGGCCAAAGTTGGACCGATTTGCATCACCCCAAAACCACACAACTGCAAGGGGTGCAGAAGACCGTCAAGAGCAACATTCCCTTTGGCTTTCCTGAGGAATCAGCAGCATCCCTCTTCTTTGCAGTTGTGTGAGAGGGTTTCACCATTTCACCAGGTGAGGGGAGAGGAGTTCTTTGGGAAAGAGGGGGATTACAATCTCAGCAAAGTGAGGGGCAGGGCAGTGCCTACATCACCTCGGCATGAATTACGTTAATTCACCCTGTGAAACAGATCTGATGACAAGGGATGCCAGTGCAGTAAAACAAGAAGCGTAAACACCAGAGTGGAGATTGCAAAGGGAAAGGGGGCTAGAGCAAGGGCTTTCTCTTCCCGACCCCAGCAGACCTACCTCTCCTCCGGTGCAAGGGAAGGGACTTGAATATCTGGAAGTGCAAATGGCTCCCCTCTGACTCACATCATCCTCCAGCCCGAAGGTGGCTGAGCAGTTAGCAGCAAAGTATTTGTAAGGCATCCATGTCTCGCCGAAGTCTTGGGAGCGCTCCAGCACCATGGCGGCTGGCCTGGGCGACTTGAAGACCAAAATCAAGTGAGTGAAGTAGAAGGTGGCTTCCAGGTCCAGCTGGATGGTCTCACGAGGGGCGTCCTGGGCTGCCTGCCACCAGGTGCGGGGCAGGCGGAAGGGGGAGTCGGCCATGGCGGCAGGGGGGTGGGCCAGCCCCGCGTGGGCCCCGCTGCACCGGCCGCAGGCGGGGCGCTTGCAGCGATGCTGGGCGTCCTCGGTGTAGGCACAGAAGGGCTCGGTGGAGTGGCGCCCACAGGCCGTCTCTGTCCGCAGCGCCCGCCCGTGCGCCAGGTTGCCCATCCGAGGGTTGCAGGCCTTTTCGCAGGGGCTGCCTGCTCCCACCGCACTGCCCAGACCTGTAAGGCAGAGAGCGGGGGGCTCAAGCTGGCTCCCAAGGCAGGTGCATACCACCCCAATGGGAGCAGACGTGCTCCACAGCATGCTTTCTGGGGATGCTGACCCCCCGAGACCCCGTGGAGGGACCAAGGGAGAGCACGGCACTGCTGCTCAGCTCTCCTCCATGGAGCTCAGTGTGTCTAAAATAGCAAAACAAACCAAAAACCCCTCAGGACTTCCCTGTGCTTGGGAAAATCCCTACCTAGAGTTGCAGAGCAGAGCAGGCAGCAGGGGAGGAGGGATGCCTCCACCTCGCTCTCCCACCCTGAGTGACCCAGAACCAGGCTGAGGCTTCAGGGGCAGTGGCCATGGCCATGCCACCCCTGCCCTGAGGCCTCCAAGGAGCTCCAGGTGGTCCTGGGGAAGGTGAGAAAAGCACAAGAAAGATGGACTGCCAGTGACACTGGGGCGGCCAAGGTGGCATGCTGGCAGAGGCCAGGAGACAGCCATGGGGGATAGAATTGCTGCACCCCAGCTCACCGTGCAGCAGATGGGGTGTCAGGGGCACGAGAGCTGGTAGGAATATCTCCTCCCATGGATGACCCCAAATCTTCACCGCCCTTCCCCACCCCTCCACCCGGTCCCCAAACCTCCCGACAGTCCCAGACTGCTGCTGAGGTCAGTGTTGAATCAAAGCACTGGTTAAGTTTGAGAAGGCTATCACTGATGTGTGTTAAGGGAGTAAAAGAAAAAAAAATCCTTGGTTGAAATGACGCTGGCAAGCTGCCTCACAGCTGAGGCTCTGTGGTTTTTGTTCAAGTTTCTCTGGAAGCCTTGTCGATTTATAAAAATCCACAGTTAAAGTGTCAAAGGAAAATAAAATCACCATGGGGTTTGGTGTGAAACCATCTGCAATGTAACCCTCCTGGTGCAGGAATGTTTGATTAGGGGGCTCTCCGCCTCTTTATTAATAAATGTAACAGTAGGTCAAGGCTGTATTTGATTAACCAAAAGTGTTTAACATGAAAAAAAAAAAAGAGCTCTGATGACTTGGATGTGGGCAGGCCAAACCATCTGAGGTGCATAATGTCTTCTTTATCACCGGCCCAGTCATACACAGTCAGCTTTGTGCACCAATTATTATGGCTTCTTCTTGGCGTTTTTGTTATGTCCAAAGGTCGTTTCAGTTTAGCATCCAATAAATCCTTTATTTGGGGTTTATTCAGCTTTTGTCTACAGTGTCACAGTTGCAATTAAGCTATATTACGCACTAGCAGAGGCTAAGCCTTCAGAGCCTGACAGCGTTTCCCACTCTTCCTGCTCCTCAAGAAACACCCTGGAAAGAAAATATTTCTACCACCAAAGGTCTATACAGGTTTTCTACACTGATTATTCAGAACAGATGTGGACCGTTGCTTGTTATGCACCCATTAAAAAGCACTTCTGAATCCAGTCTCTGGATTTCACTGGGCAAACAGTCTTGGGAAATTTTTAGTGAACAAGAAATACTCCGTCAAGTTGGCTTTCTACCGGGACCTGGTAAAAACATGTTTGAGATGATCTATATTAACTGTGCAGAATACATTTACTCTAGAAAAGTAAACAAACATAACTGTAAAATCAATGTAATATCACTTACATGTCCTGAACATCCTTTTCAAAACGTTGTCTAAACATTAACTAACCTACGCAGCTCTCCTGAGAGGTAGGTAGGTAAGTAAGTGCTATTACCATATTATCAGTTAGGCTTGCCACAAGTTAGCCTAATTTATGTCTTTGGCTGCTTTCCAGGATTCTTTGGCTATACCTAACACAGCACAGTTAGCCGCTAAACAAATAGATGAACATTTACTGCGGTTCCCTCAGTTGCGGGATTGCAAGGTGGGGCAAGGGATGAGGTAAATAGATCAGGGCTCAGCCAGCACCCTGAGACAGGTCGAGATTATTGTTTGTGCTCATCTAGTCCTTCTGGTATTTTGCACATCATGGATTACTGTCTCCAGGGAGGCAGCGGAGGAGGACCTGACCAGTGGGAGGTGTCCCGGTGACTGCCCTGGTGGCAAGGCTCTGCGTGCGTAGCTGTTTCCAGGGCAGAGGCAAGGCTCTGCCTGAGCCTGGCCGGGAGGGGCTGGCTACCAAATTCCCATGTGAGACCCTGGGAGCTGAGGGTATTTGATTGCTCCCAGCTCCTGCTATGCTCCGGCCCCGGTCACCCACGGTCACTGACTACAGCTGTCTTCAGGCCAGGCATGGAGGGTCCCTTCCTTACCTGGGGCCTGATTTGGGGCCAGGGACCTTGGCTTCAGTAGCATTTGAGAAATGCTGCTGGCACACAGACCCCGCTTCCCATCCCAGCGGTGGGAAGGGGGGAGAGGAAAACCCCTTTGAAAGGGTGTTTGTTTTCACTTGAATTGGAAAGAGTTGCATGACGGATGCAGAGCACCGCATGTTATGAAAAGTGACAGCTTTCTAATGTAATGCTGCCTGCCGCAGGAATTCAGTAAAAGGCCAAATGAGAACATAAAGATTTTCACGCCGTCAGCCCCAAGCTCACAACTGCTCTGCCACAGCCCTGGAAAAGGTGCTTTTCCTTACTCAACTTAATGACTCTACCCAGCTAACTACTCCCGTTGTATACACTGTACATGCCACCGGACTGGGATCTTCAGTAATGAGTAAGAGCATGCAGCGAATACCATGACTCACCTGTAAAACATCCATGGAAAATCATATGCTTCCTGCTTAAGCATTTTAGCAACACTTGCCTTGCGATGTTTCATTTACATCTTGTGCCTGATTAAACGTGTGTTTCCCATCTGGGTTTTTTTCTTCTTTTTAAAGAAGAAAATTGGCACCCGGCTTGCGACCGGCCGAGGAAGCGTTATGCAAACTGTTTATTCCCAATTGTCTCTGCTGCGGCGCGGCAGGACCCCGCTGCGGGCGGGTCTGAGCGCAAAGCGTTTATGCTGCGGGAAGGGGCTTTGAAAACCCAGCCTGTCCTGCCCGCTCTGCCTGCCTCGCCTGCCGCCCCCCGCCCCCCCGCCGGCTCGGGGCACCGCCGCCCGAAAGCGCTTGCGAACCCCGCAGCTCCCTTCCTCCGCGTCTCCCGCTGCTCCCCCGCTCCCCAGAGGGGAGGCAGCCGGGCCCCGCTCCCCCATGGCACCCCCCGGCTCCCCCCTCGCTCCGGCCCTGGGCCGAGCCCCCCCGGCCCCGGCTCCCCCCGCCGCAGCCTCGGCGGGCCCGGACCCCTCTTTGTCCGCGGCGGGGATCTCAGCCCCGGCCCCCACCGGTGCTCCTGCCCCTCCGCACGCACACCGCAACCCCACATACGCAGCGTGTACGGACACACGCTAGCACAGCATGCACGTGTGTGTGTATATATATATATATACGTATGTGCGTGTACACATATACGTGCCTACGCAGACATACGCGTGTGTAGCCAGTGCGCACACGCGTGATAGCCTGGGCACCCGCGCGCTCCGATGTACACGCAGACATACGCGCGCGGATACATACGCGCGCAGGGAGGCGCACACGCGTTTGCACACACGCACACGCACACGCGGCCACGCGCGCAGCCGGCCCCGCGCCTCCCCCGCACGCCCGCGGAGGACGGACGACGCCGAGCGCCGGACGGTCGCGACCCACCTGCAGCAGCAGCGGCGGCGGCGGCGGCGGCCAGCAGCGGCGGCGGCGGCAGCGGGAGCAGCAGCAGCAGCAGCAGCAGCGCCAGCCGCATCCCGCGCCCCATGGCCCAGCGCCCCATGGCCCAGCGCCCCGCCGCCCTCCCTGCGCGCCCCGCCGCCGCCCCGCGGCGCCACCGGCCCCGCGCGGCATCACCGCCCCGCGCGCCACCGGCGGGCGGGCGCGCGCCGCCCCGCCGCCCCGCCGCGCACCGCGCCGCCCCGCCGCGCGGCGCCCCGCCACAGCTCCCCCCCCGTCCCCGCCCGCCCCGCCCTCCCCCGTCAGCCCCCTCCCCCCCCCCCCCCCCGCCGCGCCGCGGGGGGGCGGTTGCCGGTGCGCGGCGAGGCGCGGTATTGCAGCGGAGGGCACCCCCGCCGCCGTCCCCCCGCGGCAGCCCGGGGCTGGTGCCCGGGAGGGACCCCAGCGCCCCGGGGCAGGGGCCGCCCCGCAGCAGCCCCCGGGAGGCGCCGGCTCCCGCGCCGTCGGGGCGGAGAGGCTGGAAGGTGAGTATTGGAAGGCAGCCGTCCTCCGGGCCGGCTCGGCTTTAAAAGAGCGACATAACTAAGACGCTGACTAAGCCCGGGTTGCTCAAAACTTCAAAGACGTTTCTGGTTTTCTTGGCTCTTTTCTGGCAACTGAAGGACTCGCAGTGCGATGGAGCCATGTAAAAGAGGTTTTCCCTCCCTTCCCGGGACTCGGCAATCCCCGCTTAGCTCGCAATTCTTAAGAGCCATGAAGTCCCACGTAGTCTGATCAATTCAGTCGCACTGGCCACCATACCTCAACAGAAGTTTTGGGCTCTGAAAATAGGAAACGATGGAGTTACATCTACTTTTCACCGCCAGACCATTCCTTTCTGTCTCATTCGCTCTGTCTCAGCAGAGGGACGTGAGGAGAGCACGTGTGGAGCGCTTCTGAGCAGCCACTCTTTTCACTTACCTGAATTTAACCTGGGAGGTGAGAATGTTGTAAGCATTAGAAAATGTTTTTTACAGTTTTCTCTGCGCTTTGAACTTGCACAACTTAAGAACAGCTCAGTTTTAAAAGCCACCGCGATGGTATCTGAAGACCACCATGATGTCTTCTGCAATGCATTTCAAAAATGCCACAGGTTCAGGGCTGCTCAGGGTTATACCACCATCAAAATGCTCCCTGAGAGGTATTTAGTCCATAACCTACTGATAGCAGTCAACCGTCTGACTCACAGGGCGGTGTTACCTCTATATCTATACCTTAAAAGGTACAGGTAGGCTGATCTTTGTCATCTTGCTAGTTTTTCAGTGCTGACTTACATACCACAGAGAAACATTTTGCTCCCGTTGCCGCTGTCATTTTCTCTGCCCTCCAGATAAGCGCGTCTAGACAGGGACTTCCAGCCCCTGGGCACCCGTCAAGCCCCCACAGCCGCTTGCGAGCTACTCAGGGGCTTGTCCTGCAGCCTGCCCGTCATGCAGCGTGGGCTGCACCCACGCTTCTGAGCCTCCTCATGGTGGTGACCGTGGAGGGAGAGGATGTTCTGGAGGGTTCCTGCCTAAGGGTGATGTGTTGCTGAGGAATCACACGAGGGTTTGTGTTGTTACAGCCAGGTTGCAGCAGTCACATCATGCATGGCTGGGAAAGGAAAAGTGCAAGCCACAGAGGAGGAATTTATCTCCATTGTAACTTATCACTCATAGTTCCCTCTGCGTCAGAATTGCCAGGTGGTAAGTCTGACGTAGGGTGATAAGTCTGGGCGGACCTAAGCAAGAGCTCACACTACTGTGTCAACCCATTTGGCGTCAGGAGCACAGGGCAGGTTGAGGTCCATGTGCAGGAGGAGTAATTGTCTTGACAGGAGAAGACGGGGCTGACTAGGGCAGAGGGTGGCTCTGGAGAAATCCCTGGGGCAGGAGGGAAGGAGATGAGCTGGACGGAAAAACTGCAGAACAAAATCTTGAGGGAGATGGCTGGAGAGGGAGTGTGCAAGCAGGCTTGGGCTTCAGTTAGAAATGAGAGGGAAGAGCAGTGGCCAGTGAGGAAAAATGGGAGGAGAGAGGCTACATGGTGGGTATGGGCATGGACAGGAGAGAGAAAGAGTGTGTGGTAAGGACATGCGTACAGCAGTGGCAGGGGCAGGAAGTCTGATATCGCCTAAACAAATCCATTGCAGAGAGGACTGGAGAGAATAGAGGACAAGTTCCAGATAACCATAGGTAGGACATCCAAAAGTCAGCTTGAGTATCCAAAAATTTGCAAGAGCTGATGAACTCCCCTCACCTTGGTAGCAGAAGCCTGCTCCGTCAAGGCGTGGCTGGTCCATGCCTTGGTCCTCATAAGCCAAATAATTGAGTTGCACTTTCTTTCCTGCCTAGCAGCTCTGCAACCAGAAAAAAAAAATTGTTTGCTCTTCCTAGATGAATTTGCTTTACTTGTTGGAGGCCAGACAGTGTGCAACTCAGGCCGTGGGCAGCTCAGATCATCCTGACGCCACCTCCCTGGCTCTTGGTCACCCCATGGGACATTTGCAAGCACGCATCCATGAGTGCACCCAAGCCGGTGGCTCAGTGAATGCCCCCTGCAGAGCTGTGCACGGCCACAAGCTGTGGCCATCTTCCCAGGGCAGGCGTGATTGCCAGCTGCTTTGCAGGGCCGGTGGGAGTTCAGCAGAGGGTAGGAAGTGCACAGAGATGTTTCAGCACAGTTTTATTTTCTTTGTCTGTCAGTGTTGCTTCTTGAGGTGCTGGAGGAGAAAATTGCACAGTTACGAGGAGGAGAGTGTTCACCTCTCCTCAAATTTTCTTCAGGATCATACGCTTTTCAGATCATACTGTACTGCTGGTTAAGGAAGAGCAAGAGGTGTTTTGAGCTGTCATTCCTGCAATGTGGTTGTAGGTAGCCAGGCAGATAAAAAGGCCCAGAAATATGAAGATCACCTGTCTTTGCCTGGTGTTTGCATTTCTCAATTACACTTAAGAAGTCTTTAAAGAGTGATGATGTTCCCTGAATATACGTGTCTGAGTAAGTTAGAGGGAATAAGTGGGGGTGACAGGCCTGGGGGATGGCCTCTGCCTCCTCAGAGATGCTGAGGAGGTCACCTGGAGGAAGGAGCAGAGCCTGCTGCATGGGCAGAGGCCCCAAGGATGTGATGCTGTCCCTGGGGAGAGGCAGCAGAATCCCTTCAGCCTTTTCTGTCAGGGTGAAGTCCTGGTCCTTGAACTGGGTGATGAGAGACGATCCTCTGCAAATCTCTTCCCCCAAGCCCCCTGCCAAGGGAGGGATGAGCTGGGATTAATATTTTCAAGCCAGTGTGTGAAGCTAATTTTAGAAGCAAGCCATGGAGGGAATACCTCACCTACCACCAGACTAAGCCAGAGTCATCTGGCTTAGACTTTTGCCATAAAAATCTCAAAAATTCAAAAAATCAGATTTACTTTTTAACTAGAGGCTTGTTCAAAGATCACCATTTTCTCTATCGGCATCCATGTAAGTATGCAGGACTCCTGTTACAGTTTAACAGGAGGCCCTTGGGGCTGACGCAGTCCTTCAGACATGCCTGACTATTTTAAGTGGTGTCACATGTGCCATCTTATGGCTGCCCCTGAACTCACTGCTCCTCCACAGACTGGGCATGGCCTGCTTGGTTCTGTGCGGGGAACAGAGGCGATACCCAAATGGAGCATCGCTCATCGGCGGGAAGATGAGAGACCAGAGGGGAGCACTCTCTGCCAAGGAGCATAACTGCAGGGCAGCAATTCCAGCTGAGCAATTACCTACTTGCTTTAGCTCTAGAGATGCTTATTTTTAGTTTGATAGTTATTTTTCATTGAGGGACCCTTTCAGGTGCCCTCCGGGCAGGACTGGATGTAGCTCACACACCGCTCAGCAGTAGGTTGGGAGAGATGGGGACGAAAGGATCCCCCCTCACACTGGTGCAAAATGTGATGTGTCATGCAAGACGACCTGCCACACTCCTGTACAGAGTCCCTCCCCATGGCAGCTGCGCTTTGCTCCATATTGTTTTCACTGATCTGTTTTGCCTTTTTGCAATGTTTTGGGTGACCAGCATAATGTATCAAGTGATACGGTACTGGCCCTTTGCTCTGCCCTGTGGGAGATGGTGATGCTACTGTCTCTATAAGGGATCTGCTGGATTAGCAGTCCTTTTGACTTGTGAGAAAATTTGACTCATCCAGATATGGTGGCTGTTGCTGTTTTCAAGAGATGATCCACTCCTCCAGCCATGAACAGAGGTTAATGTACTGCATACACATTTAAATGTGCTACAGGAACTTTGTTGAAAGAAATAGAAATTTCTTTGTCTCAAGAAAAAATACGATCTTCATTCAAAGTCCAGTGAAGTCAGTGGAAGTTGATATCTGATCAGTGGATTTTGGATGCGGTCTGAAGCCCCCTCCCTTTTGTCTGTTTTGGTACCACATCTTTAATCCTTTCTATTAAAACCTGTTGTTACGTCTTGCACTTTTCCATTTTTTCACTAATCACTGAAAATCTTCCGACCGTTACCAAATGAGCAATGAGAATGTTTCACTGACTCATCGTATTTTGAAACAGCTTGATTCCTAAGTTTTCTGTACGAAAATAAACCAAGGAATAATCCAGAGGAGTAATTACTGGTTAAAGGTTCGTATTTCCTTGTTTAAATTCCTGTTAAAGCTGAGTTCTGGTATAAGGCATCACCCTACAGACAACTGGAGAAAACCAGGGAACACAAGTGCCCCTACTTTTCCCTGTAGCCATTGACTGACTTTTTGGAGCCAAGTATTTTGCATGCCGCACCAGTGTGCATACAAGAATGACAGCACTTTCATGGGATTTAGTAATTAGAAGTCAAGTCACAAAAGCATTATGGCAATGATAGCGCTGTTCTTTGGAAGTCTGTAATGAGGATGGAAAGGACCCTATTTCTGTTCACCATGGGGAAAAGTGCAAAAGGTTGGTAGGGAACCTGAAAAAGGATGAAGAAACCCTGGCATTACTCACTGTGGTTCATTTGATATGGGGGCAAAGCTGAGACCATCACAGCCTTTGGGTAGACTTCTGCACATTGCACGTAACAATAAATCCCTTTATTGAGCACATACAAACCCATTTACTATGTAGTCTGGTAAAGATTTGAATCCTTTACCCTTTAGTTATAGCATCAGTCCTTTTAGTGCATGAAAGGGTCTCCCTGCACCACTCAAAGGAAGCCTGTGCTCCAGCAAGGGTTCATCACCTTGTTGTGAAATCAGGTATCGCTTCCACTTACAATCCCCTCTTGGGATTCATGGGAGGGACGAGAGGGTTAAGGCTCATTCAGGTGTCCAGGAGGTCCGATAGCTGCTACAATTCTCTGACTAACAGCACCAAAATGCCTTCTGACAGGGATTTGTTTTAGGAAGGAAGGTCAGCCCCCGAGCCCAGCACCGCAGGGGATTGCCTGGCAGCACACAGGGCTGGATCCAGGTGCATTGGATTCTGTGTATCCACTGCTAAAAAAAACCAGCACAAACCTCTATTTTCAACAATACTTTTTAAAGGCTCTGCTGTCTTTCTGGAAGTAAAGGTTGAGTTGGTGTGTTAGTCTTCAAACTGTAGTAGCTCAAAAGCCACATCAATTATTTTTCATGTGCAGCTGGTTTTTATCCACAAGCAATGGCTCCAGGCATTTTGTGGGTTTTTTCCCTCTCTCTCTCCCCCTCCCTTCTTACCATCCATTTTGGACAAGGAGGAATGAAGGGGAACCAGCTAATCTGCCCATGTTCCATTTACAGGGGATTCAGGAGGGAAAAAAGCAAAGCAAAAGAGAGAAAGAGGTGGGGAGGACTTGCTAAAGAAAGAAAAATGTTGGTAGGCAGTTGGTGTAATTTTTTTTGCAATAGGACCTGTGCTTGCCGGATTATTGCTGTCACTTTTTTCTTAGCTCCCCTGTAACCTCTGACCCTCCTCCTTTCCTCCGTTCCTGGGTAATTGATATGCAGATATCAAGACAATGATGAAATTTAAATGCCATAGAAATCCACAGCACCAACGCTTTCTACATCAGTTCTCCACTCCATCCTGCATGCTACAAATTATTAGGAGGATTAACCTGCCAGCTGCTTCCTGAATGCCACCCCTGCCAACTTCAGCATCTAGTCAGCATAAAGCCTCTGAAACACTCCCGGCAGCCAGGGAGAGCAGCCAGGGCAGTGAGAGGCGGCAGGGGCGCTGAGGCAGCCGTCCATGGCCAGCGGCGTTGGGGCTGGCAGTGGGATGAGGCCAGGCACAGACCTCCCGGGTCCTTGCTGGCTCTTGTTTGAGTCCTGGCGCCTGGCCCAAAAGCTGGGAGTGAGGTGCCAGAGGGCAGCCCAGCAGCCAGCAGCAGCCACAGCAGTGGTATGTGGGGCTGGGAGGAGTGAGCTGGGGGGCAGAGGGAGAGGGGTTAGGCAAGGACAGCTGCTGTCACCTCTCTGCTGCCCTCCAAGATGTATGGGGAGCTGGTCCGGATGCTGCCTCGTGCTGGAAAGCCACCAAGTGCATCAGGGTCAGCACATCTTTCATCTCTAAGAAATGCCAGGCCAGCCACAGCGTACTGCATCCTGTTTCTCAGTTTCTGATGGGAAAATAATGCTCAGCATTGCTCTGCCTCACCACTGGTGTAAGGCGAGCCAAACCCCCAAAGCTGGGGTCCAGGGCAGCTGAAGGAGGTGTCCTCTGCCAGCTGGCATGAATATGTGCATGGAGGCAGAGCATCACCCTTCCATCATTCTCCTCACCTCTGGGCTGCCGAGCAGGCCAGGCACCCTGGGGACTGTCACAGCATCCAGCTCTTCCATGGTGACCCCATCGATGGGAATCTGGTGCCAAAGCACATGCACAAGCCTATTGCAGCACACCTTACAGAAAGGTAATCGAGCAGAGACAGCTGCAGGGACACTCAGACAGAAATGCAGAATAATTTAGAAAATGGGCTTAAAATGTAACTTTGTAAGTCAGGAGTAGGCACTGGGCAGTCAGGGCTTCCTCCAGGCCAGTGACTTGCTGCTGAACCTGCCTCCCCAGCAGGACCGTTTGAGAACCACATTACATTTGAATTAAATGAGGTTTAATAGCCTTCAGTTACAATCACTATTCATGCGGAGGAAAGATGGTATTAGTAGAAAGCAAGACCGGAAAAATGTGCCTCCATCTGCCCGAATAACAGGATGAGCAATGAAAATCTGACAAATTGAGTTTAGAAATGCCCAAAGAAGCATTTGGCAGTGGTTTCATGGCAAACTTGGGGAGGGTTAGGCAGTTGTAAATCACCCACTTCAGGCATTACAGGTCAATTTAAATAATGACATTTTATCAAACACAGCAATAAAGGCAGCATTTAGAGAAAGTAGGTTATTGCTTCGTGATCTCATTGGACTCCACTGAAAAAAAAAACCAGAAATGACTGGCAGACATGTGGAAAAACATTGACTAAATGATTGCACTTTGGTTGAATGAGCTGTTGAAATAGAAAGCTCCTCCCTGGGCCTAAAAGGTACCTTGAGCATTGGTCCCTTCTTGAGCCTAAGTCCCTCTGGAAAGTAATGCAAGGGCTCTCACCCTACAGGCCCAGCAGACTCGCTGAAGGGCATACAGCGCAGCCTCTGAAGGCGGGCAAAGTCCCGCACAGAAGCTATGGGGAGTTTGTGCCAGTGAATGAGCAGCAAAGATGGAAGGAGCCATGGTCCTGAGCGTGACAGCACGGCCAGATAGGGCAGGGGCATGACCAGCTGCCCTCCTCCTTCTCCTCTGTCTAGTAGACACTCCACAAAAGTATGACAGAAATTATGTCTGTCCTGTGCTGGTGGGAAAGCTTTCCTGACAGAAAAGTGTGTTGTAGAAGGTCTATTTTCCCTCCTTTCTTTGGAAAACAAAGTGTCTGCAGCTAGGACATGAGGAAGAACCCAAAGGAGGCAGAGCCCTGGCTCAGAGGAGGATACTAGCTCTGTCACACAAAGGTCCTTTCTTCTAACGATTGCACCTATGTTGGCATGAAAGTCTGGCTTCTAAGTAGCCATAAGCACAGTGGACCTTGCATCCTGCCACCATCTTTGCCTTTGGCTGTTTCATGGAGGGATGCTCTGGGAATGCACCTGGTGGCTGCCTGGGAGATGCAGAGCATGACTGGGTAAGTGGGGCCCCATGGGTGTCCTGCTCTGGCTGTTCTTCAGGCTCACAACACAGATTGCAGGTTAATCTCACTCAGAGGAAGCTTCCGGGCCATCCTTCACAGTGTTAACCCAACCAGTGCGCACCACTCAAGTCTCCAAGTATCATCGAGGAGTAGGCATGTGCTGGATGCAACATAGAACAGCCTAAAAACTACTCCTTTGAGCATGACCGTGACAGCAGTTATTGCACATGAATTGCTGATTTCAGCATGCTGGAAACAGCAGAAAGGTTTGATGGTGATTGATGGTTCCACCTTGCCACCAAGGCTTTCAGGCACACTGCAATGTCACTATTTTCAGGTACCCAAAATGAACACATGCAGTGTGAATACCCACAATTTGTGTGCAGCCTCCTGGTGCCTCTTCTGGGACATTAAAAAACCAGGCACTGAAAGTCAAGCTGAGCTGGAAACCCTTGGCCTTTGTCCTTACCCACTCCTTGCCTCCTTTGCTTTTTTACTAGCGATAATTGTGTGATGATTTCTTTGCTTTTGAATCTCTATTTGGAGCATCACTTTGCTCACACAGTCGCTTTTACCAGTCCTAGTCTGTTACCTGTGCAGTCAGGTGAGCTCCAGCATGGTGGAAGGTGCCCACTGCCAGATATCTTCCTGCTAATGCTGCTCCTTTCCATGAGGCTCTAAGAAAAAGCCCTCCATTATCCCCAGACACACAAAGTCTTAAGTCAGTGCTGTGCTGCTTGGTCCTTTTGTCCGCTTGCGAGTGAAAGTAACTGTCCTGGTTTCAGCTGGGATAGAGCTAATTCTCTTCCTAGAAGCTGGTATAGTGCTGTGTTTTGGATTTGTGTTGAAAACAGTGTTGATAATACAGGGATGTTTTAGTTACTGCTGAGCAGCACTTACACAGAGTCAAGGCCTTTTCTGCCTCTCACCCCACCCCACCAGTGCGTAGGCTGGGGGTGCACAACAAGCTGGGAGGGGGCATAGCCAGGATAGCTGACCCCAGCTGACCAAAGGGATATCCCATACCCTAGGGTGTCATGCTCAGCATATAAAGCTGGGGGAAGAAGAAGGAAGGGGGGGACATTTGGAGTGATGGTGTTTGTCTTCCCAAGTAACGGTTATGCATGATGAAGCTCTGCTTTCCTGGAGATGGCTGAACACCTGCCTGCCAATGTGTCCTGGTTTCAGCTGGGATAGAGTTACATTTCTTTGTAGTAGCTAGTATGGGGCTGTGTTTTGGATTTTTGCTGGAAACAGCGGTGATAATGTGGAGATGTTTTAGTTGTTGCTAAGTAGCGCTTACACTGGTCAAGGACTTTTTCAGCTCCCCGTGCTCTGCCAGGCACACAAGAAGCTGGGAGGGGACACAGCCAGGACAGCTGAGCCAAACTGACCAACGGGATATTCCATACCATATGACGTCATGCTCAGTATATAAAGCTGGGGAAGAAGAAGGAAGGGGGGACATTGGGAGTGATGGTGGCTGTCTTCCCAAGTAACCGTTACACATGATGGAGCCCTGCTTTCCTGGAGATGGCTGAACACCTGCCTGTCCATGGGAAGTAGTGAATGAATCCCTTGTTTTGCTTTGCTTCTGTGCGGAGTTTTTGCTTTACCTATCAAACTCTCTTTATCTCAAACCATGAGTTACCTCACTTTTACTCTTCTGGTTCTCTCCCCCGTCCCACCAGGGGGGAGTGAGTGAGTGGCTGTGTGGTGCTTGGTTGCTGACTGGGGCTAAACCACGACACCATGGGAAGCAGTGATTGAATTCCTTGTTTTGTTTTGCTTGCGTGCGTGGCTTCTGCTTTACCTATTAAACTGTCTTTATCTCAACCCATGAGTTTTCTCACTTTTACTCTTCCAATTCTCTCCCCCATCCCACTGGTAGGCAGTGAGCAAGCAGCTTAGTTGCTGACTGGTGTTAAACCATGACACTGTCACATAGTGTTGCTAAGAGAAAGGGAATGTGGCAGCACAGATATGGTGGAGCACCAGGCACTGGATCTGACAGTGGGCTCAGACTATGCCTTTTGTGCTGGTGGAAGATGCAAAAAGGTGTAATTTGTCCTGCTGGCTCAACATCACCTTTTGTCCTGTTGGCTCAGGGTCCAAAACGCTGCTTTTATAGCCAGCATTTATGGATTTGCAAGGCAGGCAGAGTGGGCAATGGGGAACCATACAGAACCATACAGAAAAATGCAGCCTGGATGTGCTGGAACCTCTCGGGCACAGAAGAGGATACCCATGCAGGCACATAGGCACAGAGAAGTCCTGGTGTGCTGCTCATGCCTCTTTTTGGGCTCAGGTAAGTCATACTATATATCTGAGAGCTAGAGCTCTTACGGCACAGACTGGGACTGAACTGGTCTACAGTTCTATTTCTCCCTGTGCAAACTTATTAACAACTGTGCAGGTAAATTGTAAAAAGTAATGCATGTGACACAGTGGCATCTTAAGTGCTTACTATGATCTTTTTATTTGAGGGGACTTAAGTATCCCCACCAGAAAATTAAACATCTGAGATAATTTGTATATGCTAAGGAGAGTGTGAATAATATATGGGACAGAGAGATTACATTCTTGATCAAACCACAAGGCTGTCTTTAAAATCTTGACCTCCAGCATGTCAGAGAAATTTGTCTATCCCCATGTTCCTTTCCTTAGTATCAAAATCTCCACTCAGATGTTGCTTTTGCTATGGGGTCTTGGCAGCCCTTCCACCCACTCTAGACATTTTGTTTTCTGCTGGATGTACACACAGAGTGACATCATGGCTATTTCTGGTCTCTGACAATAATCTCCTCTCTTTTGATAGGCAAAGGACAAGGCCATTTCATATTTATGATTCCTTGACCTATATGAGACTGATGTGCAGGAAAAATACTTCTGGTAAAACTAATCACATTGGGATGCAGTAGAAAGACTTGGTGCCAGAAAGAGCTCATGCTAGTCTAGGTGCACTCATTACAGTTGTACTTCATGCTACAGGTTACTGGGTGTGAGTATCACAGAGTGCTGGCATAATTTATAGTGGAAAAAACACCTTAAAAAGGGAATTCCTTCTTCTGTATGTCTGACACGCATCTAGCAAATTATCTGGAGTACACCATGTAGTCAAATTAATTACCTTCTTGTAAGTGGAAACTGAAGATCACTTAGCTCTTTAAATGTGAAACATGCTGTGTCTGTACTGTTGTGGCAGCAAAATATAGCAGAGCTACAGCTTCATGTAACTCGTGCATATGAGTCTGCTTTTAGTCTAGTCACCCTTTGGCTGCTTTCAAGCTTGGATCACTAGGGAGCTTTTAAACATCATTTTTTATAGGTAGTTAAATATGACAGCCCTGGTTGTTCAGTGTGTCCGTGGATGTAGAACACGTACAGAGTGGGAAGACAGCCAGGGAACCAGCCTAAGTAACACTATTCCCAGCTGCCTTATCCTGACATATGTTGAAGATGCCAGGGGCCTCATCACTTTTGCTCTGGATGAAAATTGAGCAATTAAGCTAAATTAGCCTCTATTAAGTTCTTGTTTACAGCTACTTTTGGTACCTCTAAACCATGCTGCAGGCAGCAGTGAAGACATGAAATATCAGCATGGCCAGAAAGAAGCCCGATCTCTGAGAGAGTCCTCTGGGGGATCTCCATCCTCCTCAAAGCAGTTCAGATTTGAGGCCCTCTGATTCCACAACATCCAGCAGGAACACAGGGGTCTGGAGGCATTTTGCAGTATATACTAGTAAAATGACAGATTGTTGCCAGAGGACATGCTGGCCACGTGCCTTTACCCAAGAGGTTTAGGAGGAGCTCTCAGAGAAGTTGAGCCAGCTTAACTCTGCACAGCCTCTTCTCGCTCAGGGTGATCTGATAAATTCACAGGAGGAACAGAGAGTATAGCTGCTATAGGGCTGGGAGGCCTTAAATACCTAAGTTACTTCTGCAAATGGGCTTTGGGCACTACTGAGACGTCACCCATTTTGCCTGCGTCCTATGTAAGAGCAGGAGGGGCTGCCACATCTGCATGCAGCCAGGTGCAGTAGTTCATCTAGGTCTTTCAACAAGGACCTGTGGACTCTCTATATAAAGACATTTCAAGAGGCAAGCCTTTTTTAAGTGATTGCTTTAAATTCTGCCTGAAATTTGCAGGGTAAATTTGAAAGCTGGTGGCTGAAGACCACTTTTGCTGGGCAACTGGCACCTCCTTCAAGTACCACTACTTGATACTGTGACTGTACTTGGAAGGGGAGGAAAAAGCACACAAAAAGGGACAGATACCAGCCAGACACTACTTAGTTTGTACAAATGAGACCATTCTATAAACATCCCTGACATTCTTGCTCACAAGGGTATGCTAATTCAGCAGGGAAATGGGATATTTTTAGAGTATTTTTGAAGGAGTTTGAGTTGCTACGTATACGTAGCCTGGGATATGCCAAAGATGGCTGGGGGGTGGGGGAGGATGGGGTTGCTCTCTTTTTGCTCTTGCTCTTGATTCTGTTCCCCACCAGGTTTGCTGTTAAGCCTTAGGTAAAGCTACTCTTTAAGCTATGATTGCTTTTGATGCTTAGGTGGGGGAGATTCAGCTCATTCATTTACTGAGACTGCTGAAGGTCCTTGGCAGACATTACAATGTCAATCCTCATGGATTTCCAAGCTGTCTGAATGGCAGGCCCCTGAAATCACTGAGGGTAACAGTGCTTCTGTAGCCCCTCAAGGCCATGGAATCATCATTTTCCAGAAAATCAAAACCACTACCTAAGACTGAGTCAGCAGCTGTTTTTTCAGTTCATCTTCTGATCAGAAATATGGTGGTTTTCTTCTTGGACAACCTCACATTAAACAAATGGAACAACACTAATTGTACCAGTTTCTTACTCCTGAAATGAAAATCTGAAAATCATTGACTTTTGGAGCACCTTTCTTCATATGCTTAGATGTTACTGGCCATGATCCCTGAAAGTTCTGTTATTTGCTGTTTTCAGCGTACTGAAATGCCAAGTTCCCAAAGCATCTTGAAGGAGTGAAAGATGGTCTCACCCATGAACAGTAAAGTATTGGTTTGAGTCCTGGGCAGAATTAAACCCCCTTTTCAGGAAAGCATCCTAACCAACCAGCTATTGGAGGCTGAATAGTTCTCAGTGTTTTTTCTTGCTCACTTATTTCCTTAGCAAATTTTGCAGCCTGCTGCAGCTGAGAGGTTGTGAATGAGAGGAAGACTTTATCAACTGGTGCACTGGGCACCACACCAGGAAGATCGACCTGTCTCTACAAGGATGTATATCCAAGTGCAAAGTAAATGTATACGCAAAAAGGCACAGTGTCAGTGGAAGCAAGCAAAAGCAGCACACCCCAAAATACCCACCAAAACCCAGAGCAGTGTGGTAGGAGTTGCAAATGCCTGCAGGTAGAAGAAGGGCTTGAATCAAGGTTTTCTGTATCCCAAAGGATGCATCCTGGATGGACTGCTGTTTCCACTGTGATGACACCAGTAGCAGACTGTTGATACTATTACTGCTTGAATTTAAAGTTTTGCCTTTATCACAGGTGAGTAATAAAAGTTGCTGTGGATATTATGAAAATATTTATTCCAGCATTTTCGAAACATTATTTCTTGTTATAGCCAAATCTATGTGCCTAATCCACAAATATTTTCAGCTACTCCAAACTGTATCTTTCAGTGAATGAAAGCCTTGACAGAGAATTTTTTTTCTTCTTGTCCTAAACTGATCAGCTGACACATGCCATATACTTTAAGGTGAAAAAAAATGGTCTGTTTGGGCTGGAAAATAAAAATAAATGACCTTTCATTTCTATTGTGTCTCTTCTTGATCTCATCACCTTTTCTTCCTTACTATCAGTTCTTCTTGATTCTCAAACTTTCTCTGCTTTTCCCTGTTGTAGCCTAGATCCATCCTTTGCTTCCTGCCATCATGGTCTTTAATCCCTCCTGTTCACAAAACCAATCCTACCCCTGTAGCCCACACTTGATGTCTGTTTTTCATCCCTGATCTGCCATTCATACCTGCCCTCTGCATCCCCATCTCTTTCTCTTCTCTCATTCTCCTTCTGCTGATATCTTTTTTACCAAATTATTATAAGATCGTGTATAAGAAATTACCTCTGAAGAATATTAGACAATCAAATAATAAAGGAAATGCTCAAGCATGACAGACTGTACTTTTCTGGGTCATTATAACGTTCCTTACTTTGTGCTATAAAGCATGAGTCCAAAAGCCAAGTGATATGGAGAACTAAAAAATGTGAGAAAATCACTCTTTGTGCTGTCTTTATAAAATGAGTCTAGACCTCTTGGAAAGTGTCCATTGATAGCCTGGAAACCCCTCCTTCACAGGACAAGCACAGCACTGCAGTGACAAAGTAACTGTTGTACTTAGCATCTGAAAACAATGAAGTCCAGCAACGCAGTGGTATGTTTCCACCATTACGCCCGTAAAACCTCTGAAAGACAAACATGGGAGTTGTATTGGCACTGCAGGAGTAGTATTGCTGCTTCTAAACAAATTCCCTGATAATTTCCACTTATTGCTCACTGGTTGGATCTGCAGAGCAATTCCGGCACTTGAGAATGAGATTTCCTTCGAAGGCTACTAAACTGGAGGGCTGCTCCAGGTGAGCATCAGCAGCACTCCAGCACCCAGGGACACATATGAACAACCGGTCCTTCAAGCAGCTGTGAGCCATATGCATGATAGGGACATCACAGTTGAAAGAAAAAACCCTTGGACGTGCGTGGAGTAGGTGCTGCTTTGATCTACTGATCCATCTAGCATGATGAATTACCAGCTCATGTCCTGGATCTATAATGCCCTGACCCCTGTAATCCCACTCCTGGGCACCTAGCGCTCTCCATCCCCTTACAGGGAGCACAGACAGCTCACTCAGGGCAATATGGAGGAGAAAGTGGCAAGAGGCCTAAAAAGCAGATGACAGGATGCTCAGATTTGCAACACTTCTGTCTATTTGAGGCCCCAGTCCCAGTGGAAATTGCATTCCTACTCATGGAAGCATGGCTAAGCCTTTCAAACCCTCGGCCTTTAGCTTGAGTTTTATGATGCCAGGGGGATGGGGCTCACTGCCCACCAACACCACAGGCAAACGTTTCTTAAGCCCTAGACCTTTTCTATAACAGAAAAACTCCTTAGACAAGATCTAGAGGGCTGTTCGCAGCCTTGGGATCCCCACTGTTGGAAAGATGCTGACATGCCGAAGGGATTCGTAGAAGAGCAGGAGGAATCAAAGGGGGAGGACAGACCTCTGCTAGACGAACAGAGGACTAAGTCTGATCTGGCTGAACAACAACTGGGGAGAAATACTGATGGTATACTGACAGTATATGAGTCATAGTGTGGTTGTTTGAGGCAGTACAGTGCACAGCACAGCTGAGCAGAAGAAAATCATAACTGAATCCCAGGAAAAATGAAATGAAAGAAGAAATGAACGAAGTTTAGGGGGTTTCCAGCTCCATAAAAAAACCATAATAATGGATAATATAGGAATATCACAGCACTGAGAGAGTGAGACACATGAGAGACTCCTCATTTCCAATTTCTGTATCTTTACAGACCATAAAACAGAATGTGCTGACCTGCAGAGCTAAGACTTTCAAGGGAAGCAAATAAACACATACATAGTTGCATATGAATGAACAGTCTGTAGCAATAGGCAGGATAAAGAATGTTTTAAAGACACAGAACAGACACTAAACACTGGGGAATATCTCTAACTATGGTCAAATAATTTCATAGCTTTCCATTCTGGGCTTACTTGGCTCTTCACCAGGTCTTGGCCATTCTCAGAGATGGGACACTGAATGACTCAGTTATGACTGAGATAATGTTCTTCCTCGGTTTAAAACCAGAAAGCACTGGAAAAGCATGAAGAGAGATAAGCAGTGCTTAAGAGGAAAATTCAGAATGATCCAGGAGTTAGTAAGGCTGGGAATATTTTTTATAGCTTTGTGATTTTGGCATCAGACAAAATTCTAAATACATTCCTGGCAGATGAGATCCCCAAACATCTGGAGACATATGAGCTGATAAGAACTACTTATTCACATTTCATAAAGGATAAATTTAGACATTTCTAACAGCTGGAGTGACTGTGAGACTTAGGCAGAGCCATGGATGGAAGCTGTGAGAAGTTCAGCAGGGAAACAGTCTGGCAGCCAGGCTTTACATTGTCTTTGGCAAAGGGTGGATTTTCCAAGTGCAAGGGGGTAACAAAATTCTCCCCATGTTCGCACGGACCACTGCACTTCTGGGTGGTGGGAATGAGTTCCTGCTGCTCCTGTAGGCCACTGATATCCTACCCCTGCTATAGGTACCTGGCACAGAAATGTCCACAGGAGTCTACAGACTGAAACAACAGCTCTGAACCCCATCCACCCCTGATACACCCCAGAAACCTGCTGCTTTGGGGAGGGAGTTTCTAACAACCCTAGCAGGAACGTGGGGTCCCTTTTTGTGCTGTGGTCCAGCCATGGGTTCCAGCACCCTTGTGTAACTGCAGCACTCACAGCACTGTGCCCTGCAAGGGAGGGGACAGCCAGGACAAACCTCAGACCACAAACTGGGAGGTATTTTGGCACCTTACTGCCCTTGCCTAAATATGTCTGAGCTTCTGGAAACCAGGCAGGAGAAGGAACAACACAGGACAAATGGTTCAGATTTTTAATGGGTTTAAAATAGGTCTGAAATCAAAGAAGATGAGATCCAGTGATCCGATGTCAACTCACGTTCCTGAGCAGCAGCCAAGAAAAACAAGCTGCTGTTCAGAAACCCGTTGAAGAACAAAGGAGAGAAGGCAGCAATGAAAGGGAGAATGGAAAAAAGCATGAAGCCACAAGCTCAATACGTGTATCTAGCAGAGGACTGCCATGTCAGCACTAGTGTCTAATGAGGTCAGATGAAAAAGGATTTCTCATTCAATAAAAACATATTGATGTGTTTGAAATGTCCCTGATTTTAATAAGAAAATAATTTTGAATGAAAATATGTCAACACATTTCAGGCCATGAATTCCCTTTCCAGATTGGACTGAAGCAGAACAAGTTTTGGGGTTTGATATGGTTTAAAGGGAATTATAGGGCTCATTTTTCTTTCTCCTCCCATTCTCCAATGTATAAAGCAATATTGCCTTCATGTTTGCCGATCTAAACTGAAGTATCTCCCTTACCCTGTAGTCTTTATTTCTCCTTTGTAGTGTAGAAAGGCCAGAGAAAAGGAAGGAGCAGAAATGAGTGACTTGTTTTTTTCTATAAGGGCTTAAATATGTAAAGTTTTTTACGTGTCTGAAACCATGTTTTTAAGACATTTCACTAAAAATTCTGTTCTAAAGTGTTCCAACAGGAAGTGATACTTATTTTGATCTGCTGCTTTATTTAACATACAGAATGTTCCCAGTTGTTGCAGCAACACATCACTAAATCTGAGCAAACATCACTATTCTCTGAAAGGCAAGGAAATGTGGAACACATGAATTTTTATACATTTTATGAACAAGAATGCAGAGACAATGAAAGTAATCAAATTATCTCAGCCTGCCAAGGAAGGCAGAGGCAGAACCAAGAACACAGGTTCAAAACAGAGCCTGGAGAAAAGTCAACAGTGGCGCATTAGATTGCATTGTGAAGGGTCAGTCCCCAGTCTTCATCTTCAGTGCAGTGATTTACATTTTCTATCTTGGGACAATGTTTTTTTCAGTGAGTAATTATGTGGGTTTGTCTGTGGCCTCCTACGCACAGAAGCTCTGTATTTTGTGAAAAGCAATGTCTGGTGGGATTGACAGTGAACTGTCTGACAGCAGATTTTAGTGTTTAGTGAGCAGCAATGATTGCTCGTATTTTTAAAAGCAAGAATGGATATAAAACACAGTTTGGGTTTCTTTTCCCTAGTTAATTTTCAAGATTATTTTAAAAAAGACTAAAGCACAACTCCCAAACCAAGCAACTGGTTTGCGTACGTCCGCATAACAACTGTAACATTCATGATGTTGCTCGGACATGCGCTGTCTTTATGGGCTCTTGGTGTAAGAATTTTAATTTATCTTAAGTTAAAAGTTTAAAGCTTGTGCTAGCTTGTTCCAAAGATCTTTTGTAATATTAACTGAATTATGTCAAGTATTTTCTGTCAGCTATAAGATTTGCCATAAATCACAAGAGATCTTGTAATAATGTAGTTCTGAGCATTATGTCTCCAAAAAGCCCCTTTCATAATGGGAAACACCGTCTTATGTTTTTTAATGTCTTTCTTTCCTCCCTTCCCTTGGGCTGTGCTTTTTTCTTTCTTTTGTCCTTTCTAGGGAAATTAAAGTTTTCCTTTTGACTGACTGGAGAAAATCAACCACTTAGTAAGTTCTATGTTTGTATCTTCTTTATCTCCCTGTAATAGAGGCAATTTCCTTCATCTGCACAAATATTTAGTACACTGGACTCCACATTTATCATTTAGTTTCTCCTCAGTAATTTCCTACTTGAGATCTTTTAGCAAAGATGGGCATGAGTGAGCTTATGGAAGAAACTTCTAGATGCTGGGGACATTCCGTCCAGAGCCAAACCTTCCTCTTGTGAATGACCAACATCTACAAACATCCAACCCAAAATACCAGAACCAGGTAATGCTGCCTTTTGGAGCAGATTCTCCTAACATAAAGAGATCTCCTAGAAGACACCCTCCCTCTTCTATATCCTCAGGATGCGCAGGGTAGAAGGTGCCATCCCGCTGGCACAGGGATGCCCATATCAAAGGTGAGGAAGCTGAGCTGGGCCATCTGTCCATTTGCAAAAGTTTATTCCCCTGGTCAGCTCTCAGGGGGTAAGCCAGGGCCATGCACCTTGTAACACTGAAGGAGCATGTGAAAGAGGGGAAAGGAGATGCTGGCACCAAACAAAGCCAGCAAAGAGCTGTCTTTGAGGAGGGAACCTGTCCAGAACCAGCTGACTGGAGAGACTGTGTCCCAGCTGAGGTTACCACTCTGCGGTGACTTCAGGCAGGCAGCAGCTTTGGCAAAGCTGCACACAGCAGTCACTGGGACATGAATGGAGCAGCTGCTGCAGCCTCTTCAGTTTCAAAAAAAGCCTTGCAGGAGTGTGCAAGTCTTTGGGGAATATGTCTGTGCAAGGCTTGCACTTTGAGTCCCATACTGGGGACTTTGATGTACTTCTGCAGTGGACCAGGTACCCTGTTTTGATCATGTTGCTTCACCTCTTCTCCCTTCTCCTTTCAAAAAGCGCTGGCCCCATCACTGGTGGGGTGATGGTAAACTTTGAGGCTGGTCTGATCAAATGTGAGTCCTTGCTGAGAAGCAGCTGGCCTCTGCTCAGAGCCACCTCAGCCTATGAGCCTCATCTTCAAGGAGGGACAAGTGAAGCCAGGTAAGGCTGTCAGGTCACCTCATGAGACAGAGCCAGATGCAGCAATGCAATGAAGCAGGAGCTGATCCTGGGGCTCTGCTCCACAGGCTTGGTCAGTGGGGATTTTAGGCCCTGAAGTACCCCTGAAATGCCATGTAGCCACTCAAAAAGGCTTTGAACAGCAATTAAGTGACAGGCAGGAGCCTAGCACCAGCCCTGTGCAGATCCCCTGGTCAGAGCCACTCAGGGCAGTCACGCAGCAAGGAGTGTGCTGTTTTTGGAAACGAGTCTGAAGCATTTGGGTTTTTTAAAAACATTAGCTGACTATCTGGGCAAATAATTTTCTAGCTATCGGTGTCCTACAAAATGCTGGCCACCATGTTCCACTAATGAACCTTTGTGACCGGGGTGCCTGGCGGGTGAGCCAGTGTGGTTTCTGACTCCCTAAGCAAACACAGACGTTTCCTAGCATGAGCAAGTTCAGCAGTGAGCAGTGACTAATGAACAGCTGGTATGAATTCTTGACACTCCTGGAATCCAGAAATATGTTGATGAATTCTGGCAGAAGTCCAAATATTTGCAAAGTAATGACTAAGATGGTAATGAACTACAGCTGACTGGCTTATTCATGTTCAGAGGCCCAGTGGTTTATTCCAGTGTATATCCAGCATCTCTGGTCCAGTTCTGGGTCGCCTCTTCACATCTGGAAAGTGGCGAGCGCCTGGGGATGCTACAAGCACCGCTGCAGGACGAGGACGCACAGGATCACTGGTGCTCAGCTGCATCACGCATATGCTCCATCTCAAGGCAACAAGGACTTCTGGCTTGTGTGAAGGCACCAAGCCCCTTCCTATCTGCAAGGGAAGGTGTGCAGGTGGCTTCAAAACAGTGACCCAGGAACAGTAGGCACCACACAGGAGGTGGCACTTGAACATCAAATTAGCAAATGTCAGTGGCCTCACTTCATACAAGGAGCAGTTCAGAGAAGACTAAAGTTGATGGAGGAGATGGAGAGATGGCCAGGCCAGCAGGGAGTCCAAGATTTAGGATTAGTTCATTTCACTGGGAAGAGGATTATTTTCTGGAAATACAACCCAGACATGAACAATAGAGAAGGATGGGGGAAATCTACACTAAAGAGCATAGATTCTATACTGTGAACATATGTATTTATAGATGCTGATAGGCACCAGTAAACCTTGGCCTCTTCTACTGAGTCACCTTTGAAAATGGGACCTAGGGTGACTTAGCATTTTTTAACACACTGCCTCCTGATGAGGCATATGCTAGATTTATATCAATGCCCTGCACTGATTTCAATAGGGTTTCTCTTGACATGCACAAAACCAGATATGACCAGACTGTCCCTTGGACCATCTTCCTGCAATACCTGGGCACGTAGCTGGCTTGTCTTCCAGCCCTCCTGTGCAAGTGGATACATCCAATAGCTGCAGACAGGCGCATTTCCCAGCATGGGCTGAGAAGGCTGCTCACAAATTTCCTTGGGTAGATTCAGCCAGGCATCTCAAATTAAACTAAATTCAACCTAACAAATGGCCTCACTTTCCCTTTCCCTTTTTTTGGAAGGGATTTACTCTAATGATAAATGAATTTAACTGGCAGGCAAAACCACAGATGGGCGAACATGACAGATTGATGTAGCCAGATGGAATCATGTTTGTTTTAATCCACAATCAGTAGGCACAGCAGCGACAGCCTTTTCATGCTGCTTTACAGGAATCAAGTGCTCTGAAACTTAATTGGAATTATGTCATGAGAAATAAATAGTCCAGATTGAGACAGAGATAACAGAGGGTGCAAGGCAATGGCAGTGTGACATTGCTTCAGGGGGAAAAATGCATCTAGAAGTTGTTGAATATAACAAACCCAAGGACTGAGAGAAATAAGCTGACCTGGGGGGGACATTTTGGCTGCTGCTGCCTCCCCATCAGCAGCTAAGGCCTCCACAGCATTCAGGAGCAGCAAGAAACGCAGCCCTGAAATAGCAAAATGTATTTCTTGGCAAATGCTTTTTTTTCTGCTGCTACAGCTGCTGGCCTCCTCCTCCTCCTGCATTACCATCAGTGCCAGACACGGACCCCAGTGATGCTGCAGGGACACAAACCCCACCGTCCGTGGACCATCTCTGCTGCATGCACCTGCTGGCTGGAGGCTTTCCACCAACACACAGGGGCTTTGCATCATGGCAAGGTTTTGCATCAGGGCAGGATTTTGCATCAAGGCAGTGCTTTGCATCAGGACAGAGTTTTGCTCACATCTTTTTTGTTTGTTTGCTCACCACCTGCTTTGGAAGGAGGAATCTGGACCACTGATGAAGTTCTCCCCTCACTCCCCATGGGACCCCCTGTTGCTTTTGTCACGAACAAGCCATAGTTGTTAGCACTTTCCAAGAAAAGCAGCACTGTTTTGCTAAAAGTGCCGGCTGGCAGCAGGTTGGCATTGGGTTTCTTTGTGAAAAGATGACAGAGCTTATGTTTTCTGGGAGAAAGACAAGTCTTACTGATATAATAATATCATGCCAGGCAGACAGCCTTGCTTGTGTAATCCACTTTGAGCACAATGCCGTGTTGTGGCTTGAGCATTGTTTCCAGCTGAAAAGTGGCTGTGATTTGCCTGGTCAAGGACGTTATCCTGACTGACAGGTCTACAAAAGGAGACAGCATGTGTGGCGGGCTGAGAGGCTGGGGGAGTCCACCTGAGTGGCGAGGGGATGGAGCTGGGACCGGGGTGTGGGAACCCTCCCGCATGGGCACCTCCCTCCTGCAGCTTGAAATGATGCTGGGGCATCCCACAGTGCTGGTGCTGGTGGCATCCCACAGTGATGGGCTCCTGCTTCCCCAACACAGCAAGGATTCACAGCAAGGCTCATCGGATCAAGCAGTTTCTCCTGAAGGGCACATGGCCAAAGCAGAGAAGAAGGAGTCCGCGCTGGAAAAGTTACCCACAAGCCTAACCCTCTTTAAGGGTGACAGTTTGATACCTTACCAGAAACATGATGATGTCTCTGTTTGGAAAGACTGAAGGTGGGTAGTACCTGCCCCTGCCAAGATTTTCTTCTCCTGCAGCAGTCAAGATGTTTCCATACATGCTTTGTATGGGATTATTCCTGAAATCCTGATATCAATACCCTTGTGGCCATTTCTGTCATCTGATGGGCCAAGCTTTGTGTTTGCAACATAGCTAGGAAGTTAGAGTTGATAAAACTTTTTTGCAGAAATTCTGCTGCAAAGTTCACATGTATATGTACTAACCTTTCTCGAATTGTAGAGCATTTGTCACTGGTAAAATAGTGTCTTCTACGTAAAGTGGTTTATTACAACCACTTGTGTTGTAAAGACCATCCCTAAGCTGTTTGCAAAACCTTTTTTAGGGCTAAACTCGGCTATCAGCTGTGAAGTGATAAGTCTGGTTCATATTGAAGCCTTATACAGGTCATTTGTGGGTCTCATGCTCAACATTTAAACAGAGGCTGAGTTTCACTCAAATGCAAGAAGTGTATTAACTGCAGCATGGCCAGATGTGAGTAGGGATCAGATGGATAAGCAGGATGGAATACAGGAAAAAAAGAGAATCGTTTTCCTTTTTGGAGCTTGACTCCTCAATCAACAACCTTCCTCTAGCAAAAAATATTTCAGTATTTTACTGATGATGAATGAGCATCTGCACCAGCCCACCCTGAAACATCAGCATTTTCATTATGTATTCAGGGGATCGCTCTAGGAGATGGTGCTGTGCAGATGGCCAGCATGTGTTCTGCAGCATCAAAGTCCTTCTCTCTGGGTAGGAATTTGGGGATTTAAATGCCAAGTAGCTCTGTACTTATCTTCAGAATCAGGCTGGCTTTCCCTCTCTGCATGGAAAAATCAGTGTGAAGTCCTATGCATGCAATTAAATGAAATTCTGCTCCAGACATTCAAAACTGACAAGCTAATCATGGCCAGGACAGTCGTTGATTACTGAGAGAAGCACATCACCTGCAGCCTCTGAGACCACTCCTAGCTAAGGCAGATAATTTTTTGACAGCTTTCCATCCAGTACTGACCAGGCCTGAACATGCTTAATTAGTGAGATCTGATGAGTGCAAAGCCTGAGGTTGTATTAGTCTTGCTTCTAAATTTGGACACATGCTTTGAACTAGTAATACAGGAGTTAAAAGCATCATGTAAACGGGATTATACTTGGCTCGCAAAACCTTGGCTTCTTCCTTGTCTGAGGGAATAAGAGACAGCAAGAACGCACACAGCAGAGCAGATGCTTCAGACAAAAATGGCTAGTAACTCTGAAAACACACCTTTCAACATTTACCTCTGAGCATGTAAAAACACGGTATGCCTGGGGTCCTGTGATGGGCGTCAGCACTTGCAGGTGGGACGACATGCCTGGGAGGGTGGTGGCACTCAGCTGCAGTGGGGAGGGAGTCTGCCTACAGCCCCCACCGAGCAATAGGCCTGGCCGTCCCGGTCAGAAATATGTGCCCATACGACAGCATTGCACGTTTGCGGTTCCTGGAGCAGCCAGTGCTATGAAGCAGCCTGGGAAGGTGCACCACAGTCCAAGCTCCCTGCTGAGAGGGAGGTCAGGAAAGCCAGGCCCCATACAGGGCTCTCGATCCAGATCTTCTGTTTCTGGACCTCAGATACCATGAACCAGGCAACCACAGGGCTCAGAACAGCACTGCCTCTAACCAGGGTACAGACATGATGCAGGAGGCACTGGAGAAAATAAAATACGGGAGCCTTCCACTCAGTGGTGTGGTGCAGGCATTTATCCAGGGATTTGCCGACTCAGCAGGAGTGCACAAAGAATGCATGGAGCTTGATAAATCTGAAAATATGTCAGACAGCACTCCAGCCCATCCACTGATGGAGTACACAGCTTAGTATGTTTCATATATCTCAAGTATAGTTTCATGAGACAAATTCAAGCTTTCAGGAGGGCAGTAGCTTTCGCGGAGAGTGTCCTCATACATGTGAATTCAGCCTAGCACATGAGAATGGAGATTCTGACCTGATCTTTTAACACTTCCCTATATAAATACTAAATGATAATTGATCATGTCTTCTGAATATGATCATAGATGCCTCCCAGTTTTGCAGCTCTAGGTGACATGGATGCTCTTAGAAATGTATGTTCATAGAACTTTTGTCCAATCTCCAGCATCGATCTGCCTGAGCATGGATCTCCCAAGCTCGCCAGAATCCCTTCATTTGCACTTCTGTTTGAGAGAGATTTAAATTCCCTTTACATGCTATTTTCTTCTCCTTTTCTTTTTCTCATTTATCTGCAGATGTTTCAGGACTGGTGTAGAGTGCTTAGAAGAAATCTCCCAGCTGATGGACAAAAGACAGTATTTAATTTAGTTACTTTCAAGTAATCCAGTGGAGCCATTCAGACATTTGTTGCCAAACAAAACCATCAAGGCTAAGAGGCTTGTATATACAATTCCTATTGTTCTGATGAGTACTGCCTTGTACTTAGAGCAGTCTGTAAACTATTTATTTCTATACAAGTAGAGGGAATTTTACACATTTAAAGAATTCTCCATGCTTTGGTTTACAGATGTGATTTAACGGTTCTTGCCTTCAAAGAGCTTGATGGAGAAATATCTGAGGTATCTAAAATATTATAACAGAGGTCAGAAATGGCACTGAGAACTTAGGTCTGGTCACTTTTTTGGACTGCTGCAGTGAAAGAAGTGCTTTCACTTTGGGAAAGTGTTTAACAAGCTTGGAAGGAAGAATACAAAAGCCAAAGACATCTCATGGAGCGTTTGAAAAACGTTGTCTTTTTTCTTTACATATTTGTTTTCCCATTGAAAAGTAGTTTCAGTGGAACACACCAAAATGGCTCACTGTAAAGGCTTTCCAAACATTATTAAAACACATTTTATATGTAGCCTCCATATCATAAAGTGGGAATACTCATCTCCTGAAAAAATTTTTTCCTTGTCTTGTATACTTCCATATGAACATACACCCAGAAAGTGGGGCTGTTCATGCAGTAGGAAAAGTAATATCAGCTCCTTCATTTGCCCCGAGAAATATCAGATGAGCTGCTGTTTGTTACATTCACAGAGGCGGTGACCCTTAGCATCAGTCTCCTCTAAAGGATCCTCCTCTGTGGATTCCTGCTGACTCGCTTCCCTCCAGACTTGTGCGTTTCACCAGGCACTTTTGGCTTCAAACATTCGACTCCGCCTCACTTGCAAACCTGTGGTCTGGGTCACGGTCAGGAGAATGTTGGTGCTGATATTTTGTTTGAGATTTTAAGATGTGCGTGTCGCTGAGGGGCTGCAACCAACACAGCTCTGTTAGTGGCTCTGAGATGCAATGCTGAAATCTTTGCTCCTTTGGACTTTGTCTGTTTTGGCCCAGTCAAGTTTTGTATTTCCTTTTTCCTTAGTCTTTTTTAGCCCATTTCAAATTCAGTGCTGAAAATGAACTTGGAAGCACCGTTTTTTCTAGTTATGGCTGTACTGTTGGAAGATGTGGCACCATCAGCTGGAGTCCATCGATGTGCAGGTGCACTACAAGCCTTTAGCAAGAAAGAATGCAACCACTTTCAGATTTGAAGGCAATTCAAAAACACACAGTCATCTCCAGGAAGATCAGTATTTTCCATCCTAGAAGAAATTTCCACACCCAAGAAGATCATTATTAACAAAACACTTAAATAAAAAAATTGAACAGAATGTGCATTTTCAGAGTCACACTTTTTTTTTCCTGTGTAAGCAAGTTTTTAGTACTTGAAAAAAGCTTTTTTGATATTAGTTTGGTAAGCCACGGTTGCCTGGAAATAGATAATAAAGCTTGTTCTCCACTTTGTCCTCTGTGCTTAAAGGCAATCCAGGAATATGAATCTGCTCCAGAAAACTGGTAACTGAATACTCTGGAGGAAGGCTTCCAAAGCAAAGCCTCTCAGCTGTATGTGGCTGCCTCCCTCCCAAGACCATTTTACTGCGTACAAAACCCCAGTTGCAATCCTGCCTACGTCACTGATCAAAATTCCTTCTTCACAAAGTTAGAGTTTCTCCCTCTAGCAACTGAGCCTTCCTGGTGGGAAGTACAAGATACTTCTGTGGTTTATCCCAACAGCAGACTCTGACTTTCCCTTCCTTTGACAAAGTACACATCCACACCCACAGCTGTTTCTTTGCTCTCCTGTTTGAGTCTCCCATGAAGGGTTTGCATCTAGGGTTTTTTTTTTCACATCTTTCTCAAGACAGTCTGGGAACTACACGTGCCTTATTTACTTAGCATTATCTCACCACAGCCTTAGACCAAGTCAGCCAGCCTTTTCATTTGCATTAATTTTGTTTCTTTTTCTCTCCTTTCACTTTTTTTTCCATCAATAGCTATGTTTTAGGCCAGTGGGACAGTACCAGCCACCACATGCCACCAGGTGATATCACCTTGATGTCCACCTGTTGGGCCTCTATTTTTACAAGAGGTCAGTTCCCTTGGCTCTCTGGACACACTGCGTTTGTTGTGAGGACCGATGTAAAACCTAGATGAATATATTTGGCTTCATTTTCAACAGTTATGGTTCCTGAAACTTAATTACTTCGTATCAATTCTGCCTGATCATTTTAATCTCCACGTGTGTCTTTGAGCAATTTTTCTGCCTGCAGCACATCCAAATTTAACATCTTCTACTAATGTCATTGACATGCTCCTCCCTTTCCAGTTCATTAATAAAGTTGTTAAAAACCTTTTGCTGACCTTCAATATGATTTACTATGTGTTGCTGCTTCCATGATTAAGGGGGACTATTAGCAGGTCTGGAACTTCTCCAGCGTGCCTGGAATGTCTCTTTATCTCCAACAGTTTATGTCCTGCCTACAAGACAGACTGCTTAGAAGACAGAAACAATAAAATAACTCAGTTTTAGACCACAGCATGTGGATTCTTCCTTTTCCATTTCCCTCCCTTCTGAAACATAAGGTATTTCTTTGTGATTTTACATTCTCCCCAAAACTTTAGCAACAGTCATTGCCTTCCCTGACCACAATGCTCAAGTACTTTGAGAGCTGTGGCTCAGAAAGTCTTCATTCTTATTTCCAAAGCAGCTGAGCTATGGGAAAAGCACACTGTGATGATTCTTTTTATTTACTTATTTATGGCCTGAATTGGGTTTTACTTTCCTGCTGTCAAATTGCATCTTGCTGGCATTTGCTTTGAAGTGACTGCCTCCATTCCTGGTACATGGCATTTCACCACAGTAGTGCTGAAAATTACTTCTTTTAGTGAAGCTGTTTCTTGTTTCTGCACTGAACTTTGTAGAAAACTCATGAAATTTTCATTGTGTGCCAGTATGCAGCCGGACAAAGACCTTATAAATGAACTGTTTTGCTCTGAGTCTAATGATTAAACTTGAAAACAGCAGTTAGAGGACATGCAGTCCAGGGTTTCAATCTGCATAGAAAACTGCCTCTGATATCACACAAGATATATGTAGCAAAGGTGCCATATGTAACCGCCTTTAAGATTCCCCGTGTCTTGCTCCCATCCCATTAGAAGCAAGGGCATCTCTTGCCTGTAGTTACCGATCTACTCCACATTGCTCTTCTTGGGTGCTCTGAGTGAAGATCTCTCCTTTGCAAGCATCGCTGTCCAAGCTGCAGGTAAGGTACAACATTCCGTGACAGCCAGAAAAAAATAGATCTTTGTGGAGATCTGTCCACATCCCCCCCTGCTGAACCAGCCTGAGGAACTTCTACTTGGTGGTTTTCATAGACTAGTTATGCCCCAAGAGCATTTCTGCCAGACTCAGAAGTGCCCTGTCTACCACTCCACCAACACAGGGGAGTGGGCAGGATCCCACGCATAGTTCTCGACTGGGCCAAAAAAATCATGGGGTAGTTCAGTGCACCTGGATTTTAAAAGACAAACTGCAGAGAACAGTGAAAAGCAATATCTAATAGAGTCTTCACAGTTCTTTTCTTGACTTCTTTTCCCAGACTGACACCTTGATCATGATACCCTGGTGAAGACAAAGAAGGAGGAGAGACAGCACTACAGAAATCAGACCCAGGACCTCAGAACTGAACTGCTGCCTCAAGAGCAGACGATGTGTGAGTGTGTGCCTAAGTGAGGGCAGCCTCCCATCCCTCTGAGCAGCTGTGGCTTCATTGTAGTATCATACAACCCCCTGCTGGACTCATTTTTTTCCTCAGCACTTCTTGCACTGCCAATTTTTTCTGGTTTTTCCCCCCTTGGGATTCTTCACGGAGCCACCCTCTGCAGGTGCTCCTTTCTAAGGACAAAAGTAACTTTTTCGGGAAAGGATGGCCCTAAAAAGGGGCTGACTAGCGTTGCCCAGCGTTGTCCCGCTCCCTCTGTGGTGGTGGTGGCTATCCCTGGCAGGAACCGACCGTATCTCAGGCTAATGAGTTGTCAGAAACCCATCCCCATCCCTCGCCTCCCGGGCAGGTTATTATTATGAGGGCTGTCAGTGGCGGGTGACGATGGGGCAAGCAATCCATTTCTGCAGCCAGCGGGGAGCTGCGAATCTGTTCACAGGGGATCAGCGGGGTGCTGTGGGAACCGGCCTGCCCTGCAAGAGTCCACCAAGGGCTACCATTCAAGAGAGCACTGTGGGTTCATGGCGAGCGCAGCGAGTTTGCCTCTAATGTATGCCCTAATGAGTCGGCGGACGGTGTTCTGCCTGCCTGAATGTCTTTAGTGTGGCAAAGCGGAGTGGACATTCCCATACAATAGTGGGCTTAAATTCAGCTTCTCACCGATGCCTAATTCATGGGCGGAACGGCTTTTGTAATACCTATAGAAGAGAAGTACAGTAGGTCATTTCACCAACTAATTGGAGTTGACAATCCCATATCTATCCATATCTCAGGGCCATTTGCACGCATTTGGAAAGGGAGGCATTTTGTCTTCCCTCTTGCGGTCAGCCACCAAGAAGGGAAAAACATATGTATGGGTTCACACTTCAGACAGTCACAGCCTTGCAACAAAAAAACTAGTATATCCTAGCAGTGCCTTTTTCATTTCATGAATGGCAGGTAGAGCATCACAGGTTATCTTTCTTAGCCTCCATTCTCCACCTTTTAAATGATGCTTCCTTTTCCCCACCCATGGTTTGATATCTCTGCAGGGTACCTTCTTCATGTTTTTCAGGTGCCCCACAAAGCAGAGCCTCAATCTTGCATATGTCTTCTAGGTGCCATCATAACATCAATAAAATAATGTGATGATGGTCAGAATAATGAAAAATGTCCCTGCTTTGCAAACAGGAGTTTCACAACTTGCTGAAGGCCACTTGATGGACCAGTAGTTGGGGGTAAGACTGTTCCCTGATCCCACACCTATAATGACAGAGTGCATCAAAGCTGCCACACGTTTTAGTCTTTTGGGGCATAGCATGAACTTTTGCTATTATCAACACTTTATCCACTGTTCAGATATAGCAGTTGCCTTTGAGTATATAGCCAGACAGTATTTATTCTTCCACTTTAGTTAGGCACATAACACCTGAAAAAGAAAGCTTCT
Source organism: Phalacrocorax carbo (assembly GCF_963921805.1). NCBI lineage: Eukaryota > Metazoa > Chordata > Aves > Suliformes > Phalacrocoracidae > Phalacrocorax > Phalacrocorax carbo. The sequence goes on from NC_087513.1 coordinate 51,366,097, forward strand.
GAAATTCTCTGTGGAAGCCAAATGGGCACTTTGGAGTGCTGGGTCAGTTAAAACTGGATCTTCCCCTTTCTTCGGTAGATGATTTTGCCCTCAGAAAGGTCAGCCACAGAACTAAGTCCTGTCCCCTTTTATGGCAGTCTTTGGGAAGAATTGTCTGTGGTTTGAGCTAACTCGGGGGATTTGAATTTTTTTTTTTATAATAAAAGCTCGGTTTTGTCCATTTGTCACGGCAAAACCTCCAGGCTTTCTCAGTGCAGCCCTCAACTCCGTTAACAGTCTATGATGAAATCATGTAACTAAAGTAATGGCTTCTTCAATTGACTAAATGATTATTCCAAATGGGATTGGAAATGTAGACCCCAATAAAATTGTCTGGTTGGTACTTTATGCTGGGACTGAAGGTGACTGTAACATCATGTGGATGGAGACGAACAAACTTTATGCATCAACCCTCTCAACCCAGAGAGAATTTATTGTTCTTGATTTGACATGGAAGTTTTCTAAGATGCTCTAGAGCTAGGAAGCACTATAAAGCTGCACAACAGCTAGAACAAAGATAAGACAAATTGCCAATTTTTTTTCTAAACATGTTCATTAAGGATATTACTTTGCTTAGGAGGAAAAACTTTATTACAATTTTGCTCTTAAAAAACAACGATCTGCTGGAAGTGTGGGAAATATGTTTTAAAAACCCAGTAAATGGAGCACACGTCAGTAAAGGCAGCTCAATTTCGTTACGGTGGTGTGATCACAAAAACATTTTCTACCATGCAACTTTTAATTAGTCTCGCAAAAAATTATTCTGCTTCACTTATACAGAGTACAGTAAATGGCTACATAAATGCATAAGGAATGAAATAAAATATGCTTTGTTCAAATGTGGTGACCTTTGGGAGACAAAGATGATAAGAGAATGAAGTTTCTTTCTGTTTCCCCTTGTATTTTTCATGCGGCAAGTCAATGTTCCCTCATGAAATACAGTAATTATGATAAAAAATAAACTGAAGTGAACTTCTTCACTTCACACTTCAACAATCTTCCAGCCATACAGACGCATTCATGCATGTATGGCTGTCATTTCCAATCCAGACAATTTTTGATAAGCTTTAGCTATTCTGAGGTGCTGCCAGTTTGAGTGACAACCTTGATACCTGCAACTAAATGGTTAATCTGTTGACCATTGTGAAAGTAATCAGTGCTCTCAGACACAGTGGAATCCCACATTTTTCTGATGTCTGAAATAAAATGGTTGTTAGTAAATAATATAGAGTATATATATATATATAGGTGACACAGAAATATAGATTAATAAGCACGGTATTGTTTGCATTGTTTTGTAGTACCACACACATCTATATAAAATACACATATGAATATTAAACTAGAGAAAATATGGAAAGTAAGACATTTTAAAACTGTATAAAATGGATTTGCCTTTGCTCTAAATAAAAAAAAAATTAAACTATGCTTTTCATCACAACAACATTTCAGATGTACAACTGAAGTCTGAGTCATGTGTGCTCTATGAATTTTTAGTATAATTTAGCATCCAGTTCCCATGGAACTCAGGGGCATTCTGCCCTTGAAAGCGCAGTCATTACTTCCATCCTGCTGCTATTTAAACAGACCTGGAGATGATGTGTACTTCCAAATGTGAATAAAGCAAAACCAGTGAAGGCAAAGGTTATGTAGGCAAAGGGTATTCAATTTCCCGCATTTGCTAAAGACATTACAGCTCCGATCAATGTACTTAGCTTGCACCTTTTAGCCCATTATCTTGGCAACATCATAAAGGTTGTATTTTTCATTTGCATCAGCTATTATATACTCATATATTTGCTCAGCATCAGAAACACTGGTCTGCAGTATTTTCCATCTACACTTAATTTACTGATGTTGACTATTCAGAGGAAAAAAATCCATTTCATGCAGATGAACTTTTTATTTTCAGAACAAACTCCCTGAAATTCTGTCAAGTTTAGCACTGTAAGTAATGGACCCATGAAGAAAACCTATTGTATGGCTAGTGTATTAGAGGAATGGAGATCAGTTATAGATAACCTCAAAGATCCCTCACAAAATATAGGTTCTTAAGTCTGGTGTCGCTCCCCAAACACCACAAAAAGTAGAGCTGTATTATAAAGGTCATTATCAACAGGGCCTGTGGGAAAGTCCCTCCAAAGACCTAAATTCAGTTAATTATTAAATGGCGAACAAGTATCATGGCAGCCAGTTTTTCAGCCATTCTTACCTTCTGGATGGGTCACATATCTGCCAGGGTCCTCCGGTGGGAGCTGGTGTCCTAGTGCTGGGACAGGAGCACTGTCACCCACCCCTGCGCCCATGCCTCTCCTCGGACAGCCCAGTTCAGAGGGGCATGGGAATTGCCATCCCCTTGACTCTATTGAGAATTATCTTACCAACTACTTCATGTAAAGTCATACCTCCATTAAAATTCTTGGGGTCTCAACATGATAGTACTGAAAATTAAACAAGACTGTTTAGCTGTGGATTTGATGTCTGTTGTTAAATACATCTTTAATTGTATCATTTATCTCCTTTCCCAGAGATAAAAAATGGTAAGAGTTTCTTCCTGAGCATTTAAAGCAAGAACCCACAAAACCACAGATGAACTGAAGTGTTTTATGTCCAATTCACAGACGTATTTAAATCCATAAAGTGTCACAGGTATGAACTAGCCCTTTTCCCCTTCTAAGTACATATCTTTTACAATCTGTCAAAGCAAGTAGTCACTTGCCTTATGTGAAGCATCATGTGAAAGGAACATCAATATCAGTCCATTGAAACCCAGAACTGATCAAACAACCTTAAGGATAATTTTAGAAATGTAACATTTGCCACAAAATACTCAACACTGCATGGATATGCTAAATCTTTGTTTATCTTATCGCAAAAAAATGGTACAATAGTTTCGTATCTAAGCTATGGATTATATAAAATCCATACTAAATGCACCTGTTTTTTAAGTGAAGTTGGCAATGCTATTATTAAGGTTTCACTGTTTTTCATTCTAAGCTCCTCTTTCTTAGCAGCTTATAACTTTGGCAGCCTTTAACTGTTTTACTGTTTAACTGTAGAAATATTTACAGGAGGCAGATCTCTAGAAAAGCTTTCCTGGAAGCAGGAAATATCTGCACTGAGCTGATATTTTTCAAGAAAATTTCAGCCAAGAAGGTAATTTGCAAGAATAGTGCTTGGAAAAAAATAGGTTCCTTTTCCCTTATTTTAAAAAAAAAAGTTTCTTCTGGAATCATGATAATGAGCTTTGGAGCAAAGACTTGAGTGTCACAATAAATGGTCTTTGTTAAGGGTACACCTTTTGCTATGTTTGTGAAATGTGGTCGCAGTCTAACCCTTGAATATACCCTAATCCTCCAAATTATCACAGTTTGCACGTGCTGGTCGGAGTGAGCCAGCTCAGACACCAGAATATGTTTGTTGCCAGAGAAGCAGGCTTTTTTCAATTGTTTTTCTTACACAAACTAGCTTAAATATTTCTATCCTGTGTTGCACTAAACAATGTGGTCAAGGCCTGATTTTCCCTTCAGTCACCTGATCAGTACCTGCTCTTGCAAGTGTGTTTGCCATTGCATTCCTGGGCAGAAAAGTGGGTCCTCTATTGACCGCCTCCAGGTCCTATTGCAAGAACACCCTCCACTTACCTACTGTGGTGTAAATTGCCACAGAGAAGACACTGCTCTGGAGAAGGAAGGCACCAAATGGACGTAAATGCCTCTAAGACTATGCTACGATGCTGAGGCTGCCCATGCCAAGTGTACACAGCAACGGTGGCTGCTATAAAGGACTGTAAACAGAAAAGAACCCAAAGGGAGCACCGTGGCAGTGGGGCCAGGTCACCTGGGGCATGCAAGGGGCATCAGGAATTGTCAGTGCACCATCGGGAGCACTGAAATAGCTCATTGTGGCTCTCCAGGCTCTTGGTTCTCAAGTGGGGAAGCCCAGGGCACATCAGCTGCCTCCTCAGAAACACCTGCTGGGCAAAGAGAAGCCAGCTCCCATCCTCTGTGCACTTTGGGAAAAAAATAACGCTTGTATAAGCGATCTAACAGAGTAAGCAGCAAAATGAAGGCAGAAATGCCAAACTTAATGGCAACTTAAAGCATTACAGAAAGCACTTGTGATGAGGAAACACCAGCATATCAATGGCCTCCTGGCTAGAAGTGAAGCAGGTAGAGCAGCTCTCAGCGAGCACTATTGCCGTTGACACAATACACTGGAAACTTGGCCGGCCAAAACTCCAACTCACTGAACTCCTAAAGCATTTTGAAGAAAGGCATTTCTGTGGTGACGCACTGCACCCAGCACATACAGCTGGGCACTGCCCCAAAAAGGACGAAAGTCAGGGCACTGGGAATTTGGGAACGGTTGGCATAAAACCAGCATAAACATCCACAGCCGTGCTCTCTCTGCTGGATTTGTATCAGATGATGCATGTTGGACCACAGGCTTTCGAGTTACTTTTGCCTGGAGCACGCTGCAGTCTTTTGTGCTGTCTTGTGCATCGGTTCCTAACTCACTGACCATCCCCACTGTTAGTTCCTGGTCCCTGTAATCCTTCCTGTCTGGGGTAGGCTAAGCCTATCGCATTTGTGGGGTCTGAGAAAAGCTTGTGCACCTATGCAAGCTTGGACTCCTGCTTGTTTCAGGCAGGCAATAAGATGCTCAGAGGTTCTTTCTGGTAGCTGACTAGAAACTGGCTGCATGAAATCTTCTCCTCCAGCCTGCTCTATGGGGAAGGTTTGTACGTATACATTTGACTTTACAGCAGACCTTTGCCACTCCCTGGCCCTGGAGAGGCCCTCACGAAAGGACCACCAGTTTATTGGGGAGCTCTCAGATGCAGGGCATTGATCACTGCCTCCCAGCGGAGACATGGGCCCTGGGCTCAGGTTCAAGTCAAAGACGAAAAGCAGACGTTGCCTCTGGAACATTTTCAGAGTATGGGGGGTTGGGGATTGTTTTCTGTCTGCAGCCCCTTCCTTGAAATGAGACTTTCTGGCCCAGCTGCCCCAGGATCAGCTCTGGCTGAGGTGCAAACAGCAAACCGCCCAGCAGACTTTGCAGAGAGGCTCCAACCCCAAATTGTTCTTCCCTTTGGCTATTACAAAAATAGCTGCTATCTGGCCAAATTAATAAAATCACAGCACATTCAGAGCCTAATGAATGTAATGGAGTGTGTTCAGGACATATTTGTCCCTACAGCTGCCAGTCAGCCTGATGACTCACTGGTTTCTTTGGGGTCTGGGCTCCTATTTCTCTGCCTCATCTCTCCAGAATATTGCTTGGGCTCAGGCAGAGTTTTCTAAGTTCAGAAATCCTGGACTTAGCTCCTTCTTTTAACCCAGCAGTGTTTCTTTCTCTTACTTTCCCCTCTACAGATGGTTTCCTTCTGCTCTTCCTCTGAAATGGTGAGGGAACCTCTTGGACAACATCTAGTCTCTCCTGACCAGTGATCCCCTGGTGACTCATGTACCCACCCAACTGCCCTGTTGCCTAAACACTCCTTCTTCTCATCTCCCCATACACGATTCACTGTTTAAAATTACTTTCCTCTGTTTGTCAGGGTAACTGTTTGTCCAAGAGGGCTTCAGCATAAATAAAGGATTATTAAGGTTTAGAAACTGTTGTTAGGTTTGTACCACCACCACTGGAATTTCAGCCATGGCTGGAAGCAGAAGGACAAGAGAAGAAGCAGATGAGCTCCTCTGTTGAAATACAGCTTGCCACCTGACACAGAGAGACCCCAACACCAGCCAGAATTTCTGAGCTCTGCTCAGATTTCTCAAAACACCAGCTCTCAAACCACTTTTGTGATTCAGAGCCAGCTATTAGTTTCCATGAAGAGGTTTGTGTGAAAGCACGGTTTCCAAATTCCTTCTGCACAATGCTTGATCCCCCCCGCCCTTTTTGACACACACAAGAATGCCATTTTATTATTTATACAGACCACTTTGTTTTCCTCAGCACATAATTTCAATTCCAATTCGTTCATGTCAAAGTATAAAAGAAACAACAGCACATAAAGCAACAAAAGTTTGCCAGAACCAGAAGATAACAGCTGATAATTAAGGAAGTCCCATTATTTCTTGGCAAAGGAGCCGGTGTTTTCAGAGACACATTCTTAAAGGGCATCCCATTAGTGTAGCTGCATAATTTGCATGAATACTATTTGCATAAACAAATAAAGGTTTTTAATATGCATAAAAGGAGGCTTTAAAGTTCCTGCAATTTCTGTACAATACCCATTCCATGCCCCTTCTTGCTGGCACAGCCCAGCCCGGTGACAGGTTCACAGCAGAGTCACTCCAGCAAACCTCCTTGGGGAGGAGCAAAAAATTTTTGCGACTCCATCAAGACCTGAGCTTTTGTTAGCATATACCTACCACCTCCCAAATCTCATTTCATACCAACATCACTCTGTGGGCAAAAGGCATTGTGTTGATCTGAAACTGCACAATAAATCCTCCACTTGAGAAGAAACACAGCATTCCCTTCTTCCCAGGCTCACCCCCGCCTCCTGCACTGGGAGTCCTTCGCAGCACCATCTCTGCTCATTGGGCAAGTCAGCGCCAAATGGACATTTGCATCTTGCCCGTGTTTCCTCACATTGGCATGCCAGCCACTGCCGGGCACGCAGGGCTGACGGCAAGTCTCTCTTGGATTTTATGGCTCCCCTGTGTCCTTCCCTTCAGCTGGCTCCCAGTGTTGAGGCAAGACCAGACATCTATTCTAGGCTACAGCCTTGCACCAAGATGTGAATGTGGCAGCATGCAAAAGAGGCATGTTAGTTGGATCAGACCTGAAACAGGTTAACCAGTTTTGTGGCTCCTGGCACTTGGATTCTGTATACCCACCTCTGCAGCACAGCTCAACTTTGGTAAGGGTGATGATCTTAGGATGTCAGGGAGAAATTAAAGACCTCTCTTCTTCTGGAGCCTGATATCAATACCTAATGGGTCATAAAATCACAGAATCATAGAATCATTTAGTTTGGAAAAGACTCTTAAGATCGTCGAGTCTAACCATTAACCTAATACTGCCAAGTCCACTGCTAAGCCATGTCCCTAAGTACCACATCTACACGTCTTTTAAATACCTCCAGGGATCCCAGTCCTCGTCGGTGGTGAAGGTGGATGGTTATTTCCTCATTCATGGAGATCTGATCAAAGATTAAAATGACAAATCATCAACAGATAGAGGAAGGAAGTTTTACTGGTAGAGATCTCTGCGAAAATACTGCCTGAAGAGAAATTTTATTCTGGCAAAGCCCCAGAAGGTCAGGATTATACCTCATGTGAGGGCTGTTGACAATCCACACATAATGCCACAGCAGTTCCCAAATCACCAAGCGCTGATAACTCATATAGATTTTTTGAACATACAAAAAATTTGTATTTCTTATTGAAAATGACTTTTAGGCAAAATTTCATCAGATACTTTCAACATAAAATTTGCGGGCAAGAGCAAATTTTCCGTTACAGTATGATTGACAATGGCAAATCTTCCATTATGTCTATTGCTGAAGGAAAAATAAATCTATCTCATGGCAAGATTTGGCCAGAGTCCTAGATCCTCTTCTCTTTCTAGCAGCATTGCTACAGCAGCAAAACTCTCCAAGGGTGCACACAGCCTCAAAATCCTTCTAGGTCCATAATAGTCATAACCACTGCATCCCCAAGCAGATAGAAGAGAGAGCTTGTCAGAAATTAACTCCTGGTCTGCACAAGGCTACTTAAGAACTGTCTAGCTTAGACCGAGGCATCTAATATTTTCAAGAACCAGACACAGCGGTCTGGGAGTCAGGAAGGAGAGTGGTACATCTTCACCTGGGACAGGTTCGTATGGGGAGAGCAGCAGGCTCTTACACGGCTTTGTCAATTTTGAACCCAACAGAATCAGAAGCTGAGGTTCATCCGCCGTGTAGCAGGGCTAACCCCATGCTGCTGCACTGGACTGATTTTGATGCAAACCTGTCCTTCGAAGGTATTGTCTCCTGGTGGAGCTTCCTTTTTGTTAACTCAGCTCTCCCCACTCTGAATTCAGGGCTGTGCCTTCATGGTGGCTTTAAGTTCTCTGATTGCAACCCATCTCATGGTGTCTTCGGTGTGATGGCAAAGCTGGTGGTGCTACGACTCCGGTGGAGACGAACTGTGTGGTATCAGAAGTAACTCGCTTGATGTGGGAGAAGAATGCAGTAGAGCCCCATTTCGAGTGGCATACTGCTAGGAAAAGGTGCTCACTGGTCACTAAACATGCAGCCCAGAAGCTGGAGCATGGGGCAGCTCTCAAAGTTTCCTTAAGAAATGTGTTGATGGCAGGCAGATGGGGGTTATTGCAGGGGGTTCCTGTCTCAGCAAACTCAGCTCAATCAAGAAATAGTTCTGGGCAGCTCAGCTTTCTCTCAGCGATGTGAGGGAACAAGGGCTGGCTCTCTCTGCCTGGCATTATGGTGACATGTCGTGTTGGCAATGTCAGTGAGCATTTGTACTTACACAGATAACGTCATTTAATGAGTCTCTCCACCAGAAATGCTGCTGCTGTCAGATGTCCAGCTGCTTAACGTGTTTCCTTAGGAACAGAGTGTAGGCAGTTGTGCTAAATTCCCAGCCCTGAGCTGCAAGAGAAAATCCCATCCATCCACCCAAGACCTAAGGTTTGGATTAATCTATGACAAAGACTCTTTCCTGTTCATTTCCTGTTGAGCAGCAGCCTAAATACCCTGACCCAAAAGCAGAAAAGAATGCAAATGATTACTTCCCCTATTACATGGGGAAATACAAAGAAGACAAAAGGTGAACTTCACCCCTGTACTGAAGGTCAGGAAAAGACCCGCATAAGCAAACCGTCTCTGACTCAGAATGATTCAGCCAATAAGGTAAACAGCAAATTCCTTGGGGTGGGGGGGGGAGCAAAAGCTATGTTGTTTCCTGATTAACCAAGTTATCCAGTTAACAACATCAGATGTAGTCACGCATTCTGTGCTTTCAGTACTCCTTCCTACCCTACCACCACACAAAATTGCTGCAGACCCAGCCTACAGCTGATGAGATTACTGACGCGTGAATTCATGCACTGATTATGAAACTAGAAGTCAAGCACTCCTGCTCTCTGACTTCTACGCTGGTATCTATGACCCTGGGAAATTCTTCTGGTTTTTGATAGCTTTATAACAGCAGAGCTGGAATATTGACTCATCTGTCAGAGGAACAGTGTGTGTTAAAATCTGAATGTAATTGCTCCTGTATTTCTTGGTATACAAAAAGGTTTCCCAACACGAGTAGGAGATATTGTGATCAAAATAGGTTCAATATATAGAAATAGGAAGTGCTGCTTACAGGTACCATGCCAAAACCTGTTATATTGCCATTTACAGATATACATATTTATCCTTGGCAATTGTCAGAAAAGTGCAAAAGTTACTCCCACAGTATGATTTTATCCAAGATGCTCACTCTATGCTCATTGTGTTCTGCCACATTATGCGTGTTATCACTTGAAATCAGCCATTCTTTACTCCCGAGTGGCATGAAAAATTTTGTTGTATATACCATTTCCCGTTGTGCTCATGCTTTTCCTATACAGTCTGAACACAGACTTCCTTACAGAAATCTTGTAACTTAGTTACTCTTTCAGCTGGCCCATAGCAAGTCTCGCTACCAGAGAGACTATTAGCCTAAAGCTGATGTCCCTGTTGCCCATCCAAAACACCCTAAAAGAAAATCACTCTCATTTCTAATGATCATGGAAACAAGCATCCGAGTGCACTTTTAATACACGCTAGTTAAAAAGAATTACAATTCCTGCTCTTATTCGCTCCCACCCATCCATGAAGGTATCACAACCGCTGTGCATGAGGACGTCTGGATCTGGAGAAGATAGCTGGCTGAGCCAACAGCAGCCAACACTCAGATTTTAGCAGGTGATGATGGGTTTTGCCTTCAACGCTAAGGCACTAGACTGACCCTTGGAAGGTAAAGCACACAAAAGGTGTAATATCTCTGTTACAGAAAGGTTAGTTCCTGAGTGTATGGTTCCCACATTCAGCGACCAATACATTAAGGATGAAGGGAATGTGCTCTATGCAGGAACATAAATACGCATTGCGGCATTTGATGACTTTAGACATAGAGTAGTGGAATGCATTAGTGTAGACGTGACAAATTAGTAAACAGTACAAACGTTGGGTCAACATATTTGCCTGTCAAAGGTTAAGAGTCACAAATTACAGCTGGAGCAGGACTGGCGTCTCACGAGCGTCAATAAGCTGATGCTCCCTACAGCCAAGAAAAGCTCGGGCAGCTTCCTCGCCTGGGAGTCAAACGAGGCCGAGCAGAGCGCTCGCACGTTGGCGAGGACGTGGCTCCTGCGCCTTACAAACGCTGAGGTTTTCCACCCGCGCGTGTGGAGTGACGAACACGTAGTGGCCCGCAGATTCATTTTTAAAGGCGAGCGGATGCCGCCAGGCTCCCCCCGCCTGCCGGGCTGGCAGGTAACGCCGGCCGGGGTTGTCTCAAGTTCTGTCAGAGTTTGTGCCGTTACGCGCCGCAGCCGCCCTGCCAGTGAAGCACTGCCGCCCCGCGGAGGTACACCTGTACGGGCAGGGACGGGCCCGCGGGCGCGCTAACCGCTGCCGAGGGCCTCGGGGCTCGTGAGAAGCCAGCAACAGCCCGCCGGGACGGACGGACGGACTGACTGACTGACTGACTGACACATAGACTCGGTTGCTCAGCACCTGGGTGTCCCGCCCCGCGCCCCGGGACGGCGGCCCCGCTCCGGGACGGCGGCACCCCGAGCCCGCCAGCGTCGCCCCCAGCGATTGGTTGGGGAAGGGGGTGGGCGGCCAACCTGGCCAATGAGATAGACAGGCGGCGACGCCGAGCCAATGGGCAACCTCGCTTTTCCTTCGCGCGTGGGGGCGCCTCAGCCTATTGAAAGCGCGTCTCGGTAAAGGTGAGGGGTCAGGGGTGCTGGCGGCGCCCCCGGAAGTGGAAGCCGAAGCGGCGCTGCCTCCCATTCTTTCTCATCCCGCGGCGCGCACGAGGGGTTCCCGCGTGGGCCTGCGCTTCCCGGGCCGCCGCCGCGCGTCGCGCTGCCATGGTGAGGGGGTCGGGGGGGGGTCGGGGGCGGGAGCTGCGGCCGGTAGCGGTCCCGGTAGCGGTCCCGGTAGCGGTCCCGGTAGCGGTCCCGGTAGCGGTCCCGGTAGCGGTCCCGGGTCCGGAGGGAGGTACGTGACGGGCTATTCTCCCCGGCAGAGCCTGCCCCTCAACCCCAAGCCTTTCCTGAACGGGCTGACGGGGAAGCCCGTGATGGTGAAGCTGAAGTGGGGGATGGAGTACAAGGGCTACCTCGTCTCCGTCGACGGCTACATGAACATGCAGGTGAGCGGCGGGGCGGGGGTGGCGCCGGGCCTCGGCCCCGGGGCGGGGGAGGACAAGACACAAAGTGGGGCGGGGCGGAGGGACCGGCGCCGCCCGTTACCATCGTTCTGAGTTTTGCTGGTTTTCTCCCCAAGCTTGCCAACACAGAGGAGTACATAGACGGCGCGCTGTCTGGACACCTGGGCGAAGTTTTGATAAGGTAATTGGGGCACCTGATGGCAGAGGCAGGGCTTCTTTAAATCTTCTTATCGTTTGTGTTAAAATTTGCATTGCTAGGTGCAGTATTTTTTTTGCTAACTAAGATGCTAAATGTTAATATGACTCCTGTGGGAAGGCTATGAGGTCCCTTCTGAAGGGAGGGAAAATTAATTTTGAAATATTTGTAAATCAGTATTCACAATCCCTATTCCACGTAACTAAATACCTTAGTTTTCCAGATCATTGTAGATCCATTAGTCCCTTGGCATTAGTAGTATTGCTGCTGAAAACGCTTTGCATGCTTGGGTGTTTGTACATTACCACAACCGTTGACCCAAGAGTAAAGACTTCTTGTAGAGCATCGTCAGACAGTCACTGCTTTTATGAACTCGGGGGTTTTGCAGTTCTTACGAACTCTGTACAAGGTTGACAGTAGCAATTTGTTATGTGGAATTTGGCTGTTGCCAGATGATGCTCAAGCAAGCAAATATTTAAAGCAGTGTACATAAGGTGTGGAGAATTAAAATGCTTACAGTTAAGGGAACTCTTTGTTTCTATTTACAGGTGCAATAATGTTTTGTACATCAGAGGAGTAGAAGAAGAGGAAGAAGATGGAGAAATGAGAGAATAGGTGTTTTGTATATCTGGAAATAAACTTTTCTCTTTTTTTTTTGTTTTTCCATAATTTTGTAATACTGTGTTTACTTTTTTTCCATCGTATTTTAATATGGGGAAAGTTAACTTTTGAAAAGGTCTCCAATCTTTTATTAGTGTCCAAAAATCTAACACTGGAGGAATAGGCAATTATTTCATTTTGAAACTGAAAATATTGGATGAAAAGTGAATCTTTAAAAACAAGCAAACGCACCTCCCCACCACCACCCCAACTCTTAAGTATTACAAGTGTCAACAAATGTAATTACTGTCAGGGGAAATAGCTGAATTTAAATGATTTCTGGAATAAATTAAATCTTCAAACTTGGGTACTCCAAAAGAAAACAGATGGCTAATTCATGTCTCAGCTCAGTTTAGCATCAGTGTCAGTACTCAGCTGTCAGGTAGTCATACTGAATGCAGACTAGCATATAGAAGGTAAAGAACTTTCCATCATGTGTATGTGATTTTCTCCTACTGTCAGGCTAAGCTGACTCGCCAAGTAGATCGAAGGAGCTGCAGGGATGTCCTTTTTGGTGATGATGATAATATGGGCTGTAGAACAAGCAATGGAAATCTTTCCAGAAATACCCTGATGTGCCTACTGCAGGTTACTGATTTGGTAATGATTCCTTCAGCTCTGCATTGGTTAATTAAGAGGACACAGAGGATGCTTTCTAGCCTTGTTTTGGTAGAAACTGAGTTTCACCGCTAAGTGAAAAACTGTCACCTTGAGTGTTTGCAGGAGCAAATTGTTAGCTGTCACCTCTGTTTTAATGGCTTCAGGCTGTGAACAAAATACTAGTTATTTTCCTGTGTTTCAGATGGGAAGATATGGCAGTCTATGTAGTTTATAGTATGTATGTAGTTAAATACTTAAGTACACTTGGTCTTTAAACCTGTTTATAAACTATTTGGATATAGCTGTGAAGTCTTCACTGCAGGTGAGATGTGGAGATCCATAATATCCCAGTGTCTCTGAGAAATATCCTATTGCTTTGAGTCACAAAGTTTGAAGTGTGGCTGTACAATTGTTGTTAAGGAAGGATGAATTTGTACTGACTTTGTAGCTAATATCCACACAAACAAAAGCCTCTTGGCAGTCATAAAGGCCCATAGACTTTAATGGCATTAACAGAGATAGCACACTGCAAGATGGGAGTGTGCTTTCCCAGCCTCTGTCATAAAAAGGAAGTCTTTATTACCAGAATGTTAAAGTTTTGGCAGGAACACAATGACCATGTTTTCAAATGTCAGGGGTAAACACTGAGGGCAACTGAATCTCCGCTACCTGTCAGCATTGCTTAATGAAAGGCTGTTCCTTTGCCAGTGCTGCCAGTCTGAGGTTCCCTGTTTGAGGCTGTGATAGAGCTGAGAATTGCTCCCTGTAAGAAGCGGTTTGGAGAGGCCCTCTGCAAACCAGAGCCCAGACAGCTAGGGGTACACTCCGTGAACGTAAATGACAACCATGGTATTACTTTAGCCTTGCTCTCATCAGTGATTGCTTACTGTAATGCTGCTGTGAAATACAGAAGTATTATCCTGCTTTGCACTTGGGGAAAACAATTCTTCCTTCATCTGTCTGTGATGTCAACAGCAGAGCTTCACAAAAGGTAAAAGTTCCTTTGGTTCTCTCTTGTGGCCCTGGCCTTCCTTAGACATGGTCACAGGGTGGAAAAGGGAGAGGAAGGAACCCTTTTCTGCTCTTTGAAGACTCCAGCCACTTCCCTGACAGGACTTGCATGGGCATATTGCAGTGAAGCCTGAGACGATATGGAAAAGAGGTTTTACAGAAACATTCCACGTGCCGCAGGTTGTGCCATTAGCTTACTTGGTTTGCCTAAGGAGAGGAGCTATGTGATGGAAAGCTAATTGGGGACTAAAACCAGCGTTACGGCCAGCTTCCTATCTTGGGTTTAAAGGCCTCCACAAAGCATTGGGTATGAGCTTTTAGTAAACCACTTGAAGTGGAGGGTGGCTGGAGTCCTGCCACCTGTGTCCTGGAGGCACTGTGGGGAGCTCAGCGCCAGCCCCACTCTGTGCATTGTGACCGGCAGTTCAATGCAGAGTCTTCTGAAATCAGGTATCAACATGAATAACATCTATAAGCTCGATCTCATACCTCAGCATATTCGCAAATGAGTTTATCTTTCAGGCTAAACACTATTATTTGTCACCTATAGAAAACCATTGGTGTTCTGAGCTATTTAAAGTGAAAGTCTCAGATGAGTCAGCTATGAGCCCACTTCCACAAAAACTCAGCTAGTGCTGGTTATTTACCAGTAAATGACCCCACAGAAGTCACTGCACATAGATCTCAGCTCTGCCACCTGGTCGCCAAATGTGGCAGAACCCTGCAAGTGCTCTGGCTTTTATTAATTTGTTTTCATGCTAAAATTCTATGTTTCTTTAGTAGCAGGCTGTAGTAGCTGTGGTCTACAGATAGGAAGAAAAATGATAGTTTGTCACAAAGCCTAGCAGTCATTTAAAGGTGGATACAGTACCAATTTTTTTTTTCACTAGCCCCGGAAGGACAAACTGTGGAAAGAAAGAAATCTGTGTGGACTGCTGTGTTTCTAAAGGCCTGTTAAAATCAGCTTTTTGAGGAGGGACAGCATTCTAAACAAAGACCTTTGCCTTCAAACCCATATCTGGATGAAAAGGGTAAAAATTCTACAAAAATCTATGCAAAGATGAATAACACAAAAGGAAGGACGAGTGGACTCATATTTTGCAAAACCAAGGGCTCAGTCAGAATTAAGAAAACAAATGTATTTTTCTCCCATAAGCTGTCTCCCTTGTTCAAAGAGTGAGATCACCTGCTTTAGAGTCTTGAATTTTCGTTCTCAGTGAAAGTGTGCTTCTTCCATGTACCTACAAATTCTTTTCAGGTTTTTTGTTATGCATCTACAGGGTTCTTGAGAGGTACATCCATTAGACTTCAAACTCAGAAAGACGCTTTTATTTTTGAAGAGCACCAGGTGTCAAACGCAGCGCCTAAGTAATATGTTGCCATATAACTTCGTAACCAATCTTAGTTCTTGTGCCCACACGCTGCAGAGACGCGTGCAGGTGTTTATCTTTGCTCCTGTGAAGTGTTCCATTCATTTCAATGGGAGAACCCATGCAGGAACAGTTAGACAAAGACTTACACGTGTGCTGAATTCAGATTTTGGTCCTAAATGGTGTGAAAGAATTGCAGTGCAGAAGAAGGTCAGGTGCCCTGGATACATCAATGTAATTGGAGCCAGTCCTTAGCTGGTACGGAGTAAGCGTCATGAACGCAAACAGACTTTTCTGTTCTTCTGGAGCACATCCAAAAGGCAGAAGAATTGCAAATATTCCCTTATGTGTGTATTAAAAATACAAATAAAAGGGCTTGTGATTTTACTTTTGAAATATAAGGTATGAAAAGTAACTAAAAATAAAATGCTTTCATGTGTTTAAGTTGTTCAAATTGTTTATAGGATAGAAGAAATCAGAGGAAGTAGTAGGGCATTTCATCAGCAAAAGATTATACCGTGCAAGACTACTTACTAAATAAGGTAAGAAATTATGTAGCCAAAAAAAGCCCAGAAAGATATCTAGCAAGACACAAGACAGACAACACATAGTTTTGAGATTATTTTTTGTGTTACTCATTTAAGTACAGGTAGTTTGCTGTTTATTTTTGACTTGGAAACCTTCGGATTCCCAGGAGTAGCCAAAAAAAGAGTATACAACCTAGCTGAGAAGACCCTAAATTCTTATTGTTGCTAGGAGACCAAATGCTGCAAACTCTAATTCTGTCTGGCACAGATCACTGCAAAGAATGATGACCTTTAGCCATAAGGCTGGATGCTGGAATGATACCAGTTCCTATGCCTGGATGTGCCCACATCCTCACTCCCGACAGGACACAGGTGCACACAAGCTCTCCTTTTCCCCTTCGCTGTAGTTTTTGTGAAAAGGAAACCTAGACATATAGGTCAGAAAGGTTACACTATGCTCAGGGAGAACCATTCCTGCCAAATTATGTGCCCTGGGGCAGATGCCCAAAGGTCCCCCCATCACTACGGAGTGATGAACTTAGCCAAAGCAGTTACTGAGACAACCTGGGAGCCGAGGGAGGATTCAGAAAGCTTGTCTGAGCAAATGCAATGTCGCCATGGTTTGAGAGATGCAAAGTTTTTCTAAATAGGAAAAAGAAAATGCAGAATTACTTAATTTTTACTTTTGCAAAGCTGTGCAATATATATTTCTAAATGTGATGTAAAACTCGGTCTGATATGAAGGAAGCCAAGAGTACATAATGAATTTGCAGCTTAGTCTGGGTCAGTTCCGCATCTGAAAGTCAGTTTCATCCATGTGATGCTATTTCTGTGTTTGATCCTGAGAGTCCAGTAACCTCAGCTGCTTTTGTAAGCAGGGAAATACCAATTCTGTAAATTTCAATAACAATTTTTTTTTTAAGACATGCACAATATGCTCCTTTCAGGACATTTTATCATGCTATGTGTACTTTTGCAAAGGTCTGTTTAGCAGATGAAAAGCCCTAACACACAAATTTAAGGAAAATTTAGCCACTATTTGGACTAAGAGCCATATCCAACCTTGGGCCTCCTGTATTTAATTACATGTTGTTTACAAGAATAAAAATTCTAAAGTAACTCTGGCAGTGTATTTGAAAAGATGTTACTTGAGGAACAAATGTGTCATATGCTTACACAAAGCACCAGCAAGAAGAGATGAAATCTCTTAAATCAATAACCTGATATTCAATTGACTTTTTAACTTAACTTTACTTTTACTATTTTTTTCTTTTTCCTACCTTACTTAATTTGATTTTTTGGTGAAATGAGTTATTTTC
Source organism: Phalacrocorax carbo (assembly GCF_963921805.1). NCBI lineage: Eukaryota > Metazoa > Chordata > Aves > Suliformes > Phalacrocoracidae > Phalacrocorax > Phalacrocorax carbo. Next base: position 51,383,218 of record NC_087513.1, read on the forward strand.
CAGCCTAAACTGGGAAACTCAAGGAACTTAAGACAGCCAATAACAATAATAAAGGTAAAATGACCACACGATATTATCTTTCAAGCTGTTTTAGGAACACATATCTTTTCAGCAGGCAAAAACCCACCGGCTCTGTAAAGAACTGGCTTTCCATCTTTTACTGTGGAAGGAGTTCTCTTCTTTTGATTGCTTTTATCAACACCTATACAATTTTGCGGGAAAATAAATTATTAGTGGACACTATTGAAGATAGCACATTTTAAAATTAAAGCACTTTCACTGGAACATTAAGGTTGTGATTTAAAGGCTCTAAGTTAAAGGAATTTAGGCAGGGTTCCTCTGGTGTCCTACCATCCTCTGTTTACATCCAATGAATTCTGACAACATTTTAAAAATACAGCACAACTGTTAGAACCTGTACTTTTTGTATTAAACTCAAGAATATTCTGAGGAGGATGCAAGCAAGAAACCACTCCTGCATCTACCTTTCTGGGCAGTACTTTTAAAAATAGATCGGGCATAGCATGTCAGAAACCACTGACTTTGCAATGGATCGACCTTTACCTTTACAATTAAAGAGAAAATTCTTCAACAGACAAGAACCAGGGCATATACAAATACACAAGCACAGCTGTAACTTTTCTGCAAGCAGAACATAAGTCTGAGAATGAAATACACTCCTATCTTAGTAAGCACAAAATCTTCACCTATTCTAAGGATTTAAATTAGGATCTGCCCTTAGATCTTGGAAAAGCCTACTGTGCAGAACTGAATTTTGTCTTTTAGAGTACAACAACACACCTCTCGCAGCTGTAAAGCTTTACACAGAACTGATCTTTCCTTTTCCCCCTCCTTTATCAAAACTAATGTTATGAGTGGCTGGAGTCTGAGACTGGATCACCAGAAATACAGCTGCAGATGTCACCTTTGCTTGTCAAAATTCTCTCTGGAATTGCTGAAAGGCAAAAAAATGTGTAGATGTGAGAAACATAAACGTAAGAAGCATTCAGGACAGTTTTTGTTTAACTTCTAGCCCTGGCTCACAGAAGCACCAGATGGCCAGGCATCCAGTTAAACATGGGGATGTGCAAGTACGGGTGGGAATTTCATGTTCACTGATGGTCCTCTCAAGGGCAGAAAAAGCAGGTCATTGAATATATACCCTAAAGTATTTGTGAATATGAGGAAGATGATTTTGCAGTACTTACACTGCCATAAGACAGCGCTAGAGTGAAGCTGTCCAGTCCCCATTCTAGATCTCTTTATTTGCCCGCCACCCCACCACGTACAGGGAAGTGAGATGCGTGTGGGTGGGGAGGTGCTCCCTTCTGCTCTAGCTCAATCATCTTCTCCCTGCTGCTGGAGTACGGGCAGGACTGATCCGGCGAGTGCTGGGCTCTGCCACTGCATGCTGCACTTCATTCCTGACACACAAGCTCTCATCCCACCACTGCTGCTTAAGCATACCCCCCCAATGGAGTGTCCTGCCCTTGCTATGACTCTGTTGCAAGGTTCCTCTTTAATTTCTGCTTTCAAACATACTGTGATACTGCCAGGGAAAGCCAAAGTCAGCATCAGGAACTCCCGGAAGCAGTAAAGCACAACCTACCACCTCTCCTATCAATCTTCTGCACACCTAGTGAGAAAGAATGTTTAGGAGGAAGATGAAGATTATATTGTGGTGCAGTGGAGTAGTGTCACAAGATAACACTTGACGCTATCATAGTTTTACTCACTTTTCAGGTTTGTTAAGAAATGCAAAATACTGTGTTTTAGCTGCATACCTGGCCTCATTTGAAAACAAGACTTGAGCAGAAAGGCTCATTCAAAGAGGGAACATATCCATCTGTTTCTGCTGTACAGGAATATGTATATGCACATAGGTGTGTTACAAGCATTTTCAATTGATCTTCTTACTAAAAGAAAAGAAGGTGTCTAAAGAAGATTACCACCTCCAGAAAGGTGTCTGAGGGACCCCTTATTTAGAAAAACACTCAATTTTTCATCTGGGAACTGCTGGAGCCCTACACATGCTATGAATGTCTGAAAAGAGAAGAAAACGAAAAATATCCACTGAGAGTAAAGACTTGCTCCCCAACTCTCCCACCCCTAATTCTGTAGGGGGCAGCAGAATCGCACAAACCTTTTGATACTGGAATTGGATAAATTAATATCTGCCTGGATAAATTAATGTCTGCCTGAATATCTGGTGAGGTGAGAGGTGCTATTATCCCTCGGGGCTGGTGCAGGGATGCTGGCAGAGTGATGGACATTGGTGAGGTGACGGATGGCGAGGTGATTGATGGGGGGATGATCCATGGCGGGGAGGCGGTGCGCAGGCAGACAACTGCTCCCAATTCAGAAGCTCCTGTTTTCTTGGCAAAGAGAAATCTCCAGGTGGTGCAGTGTGGGCAGAGGGCTCTGGGAATCCCCAGCTGGCAAAACCCATGCTTCGGAGCTTATCATAAACCAGGACGATGTACAGATGTTGCCACGTTGCCCTGGACCGCAGCAACAACACGATTTGGCAGCAGGCTGCTGCCAAATTCACTCTTAAAGCAGCCCACATTCCTGTCAAGTGCCGAATGTGGCATGGGTGAGGATGGCCACTGCCACCCGCCTCACCCGCGTCCCGGAGGAATCATCCCGCTTTGCTTCTCACCTCCGTGTGTCCACCCTCTTGTTGGGAGGTTGGTTAGCAAAGGCCAACCCAGGCGGGCTGAGGGTCAGGGCCAGGCTCAGGGCCAGGCGCAGGGCCAGGCGCAGGGCCGGCCCGAGGCAGGGGCAGGCCGGCGGGGCAGGAGACGGCCTCTCCCTCGCCGGCCCGGGGGACTTTGAGCCGAGCGGCGGCCGCCCCCCGCGCCGGCCGCCATTTCCCGCGCTGCTCGCCGCCATGGCGGGCCGGCACCGGCTGCTGCTGGAGAGCGCCCAGCAGCTGGTGCTGGTCTGCGGCCGGGGCGAGGAGTACCTGCTGCGGGAGGGCGCTGCCAGCCTGGCCGTGCTGCGGGACGCCAGCCTGGTGGTGGGGCTGTGAGTGCGGGCGGCCGCGGGGATGGGGCTGGGACTGGGGCGGCGAGGCTTGCTCCGGAGCAGGACGCTGCCAGCAGCCCCTCACCCGACAGCCTGGCCGCCGGCTGCCAGGCCACCTCTGCCCGGTGGCCACCTCTCCGCATGGTGGTTGCCTCTGTGCGGTGGTTGCCTCTGCCCAGTGGCGGTTGAACTGCAGTGACCTGCCTGTATTGGAATGTGCCATCATAATTTTGATTATTTCAATCCGTATCCTGAGAACTTCCTTTATAATGTTTGCTCTTCCAGCCTCGTAAAAATAACTTCTAGCCTGGTGTTGATCATAACCGTTACCCTCTTCTGCTTCTGCTTTGTTTCTAGGTGAACCGACAGGATCTAATAGCAATCCTAGAAATGATTTGTGTAACTGATGAAATTATAGTTAATAATTAATGTATATCATTACATTTCTCCCATTTCTAAATGCTCTAACTGCTATTTGCCTCTTAACACTTCAACCGTGTAGTGTAGAGGGTACCTTCAGTGAGGAACCCGTGAGGACTCCCAGTTACTATTCCAGTGGCTTGAAAACAGCTGGAGAAAGACAAGGCTTAAAGGACAGAGGTGCTGCGTGTGCCCCGGGAAGCTGCTGTCGTGCAGGTGATGTGGAGCTCCATGCGTGGCTGAGAGGATCCATCAAGTGCAGTGTAGGGGTTCCCAGTACCATCCTTGAGCTCCACCGTGAGAAAATTGCTGTTGAACTGAAGATAAGGTCCCAAGAGATTTATCCCTATGGCTTCCGAGGGCACCAAGGGTCTGATTCAGGCGGTGGAGGCTGGCAACGACAGCTCAATTTCAGTGAGAGGAAGAGTGCCCTGCAGATACTTGCTGGAGGAATGCTGTATATTTGCCAATCCACAAGAGAAAAATAATGGTTGTCTAGCAGAAATTACAACAGAAGAGTACCACGGTATCATCCTGAGGGATCTAAGGAGAGGATATGACAAGTGTTATGGCAAACAACTTAAATGCATGGCATCACCCCATCGTTTTCTGTGCATCTGTAAGATTAGCAAACCACCTTCTGCATGCTTCTTCAGTCCTGCTGAAGATCCCTGCCCCTGCTTTCAGAGAGTTGTTGCTCCAGGAGCTGTCAGTGAGCACTTGACTTCAACAGACTCATGCTTTCTGTGTTCGTTGTCTGTTGTTTGCAGAGATGGTTGTATCAAGGCTGTGGGCCAGGCAGACGAAATTCGCAATCAGTTTTCAGGAGCAACATTTGAAAGAATAATTGACTGCTCCGGGAAGTGTGTGTTACCAGGTAGGTGTATTTTTTCATAATGATACAATGCTGAAAGGCAGCACTTGCTTAGAGACAGAGTAAATGTGTATTAAACATCCCTCCATCCTTTTTCCTCTATATTCAGCACTGGTTTGATAATATCTTGTATTGAGGGGCAGAGTATCAAAGCTTCCCCATCAGGAGTGCGGCAAGGAGAAAATTGCATTACTCGGGATGGTTTTTGGGCTTTGTGGTGGAGCTCTGTCTCCTCTTGGTTCATCGTATGTCTGTTCCTCCGTATCATAGACCACAACGGGAACATAGCTGGCCCACTGAATGACTTTTCAGATTCACGTCTATTTTCTCTACACTTTCTGTCCGTAAGCCATTCAGCCATGGAGCTCAGTCTCTCCATCCTGCCTGGAGCTGGTTGGAGGCAAAAGGGCAGCATGGGATTTTAAGTCACATACTTTGCAATTTCACTTGATAAAAAAATAAACCTGGGCAAATCTATTGCATGTTGCACTTTGCAAGTGGTATTAACACACAAGCTGTTAGACCTATGTTTCATTTTCAGTGGGCTTGGGCATTCAGTAGTGTTGATTTCACAGCTCGTAGAAAAAGCTCCTGCTGGAGTAAGTGGACTGTTGCTAGAATAAGTGCTAGTGTACTAAGCCCAGCCTGAGCACTTTGCTGTTTTTAAAGAGCACAGGCTTAAAGTCTAATGAACTATTTCAAAGTCTGTAATTTATCACTTCTTCCACAGTTTGAAAATGTCATCAAAACATGAGAAACTGAGCAACTTATGCATTTACTTAGAGACATTTTGCATAAGGTGTCAGCCAGTACGCCTAAAAAATTTGAAAGAAAATTAATAGCCTATGAAGAAAATCCTAGATTTTTGGCTGGTTGGATTTTTCTTTTTCTCTAACCAATAGAGGCTTTTCAGGAGAGCTTCTGCTATCCTTTTCATTTGCTTGCATGTTCATAAGCTTTTTTCTTACCCAGTGAAATAACCTGAGTGTATATTTACTTTGTTTTCTTTAGGCCTGGTAGATGCACATACACACCCAGTGTGGGCTGGTGATAGGGTTCATGAGTTTGCAATGAAGGTAATGACATAAAATTACACAGCTGGATTTTTCTTCCTCTTTTTTAATGTATAACTATTTCTATCTACTGACTCCTGTCTTTAATTTGTAGAGAAATATATAATTTTTGTGAGATAATCTCACTGAGGGAGGAAAGATGATTTTTGAATACTGGTAGGCTGAGAGAGGAGTGTAGCTGCAGCCTTTGCAGCCAGCCTTGATATGCTTTTGCATTAAGTGAAGCAATACAGGAGTGCTGCCTTCTATTACCATCTAAATCTTTGTTTGTTTGTTTTTCATTTTTCCCACATAAATGAATTTTTGAGCTAGAGAGGGGTTTTCCCCTTGGGCTCAGGGAAGGAAATCTTCAGAGTAATTCTCTTTAGGATGCTTCTTACATCGTTTCTTCACTTAAGGGAAGTGGAGAGAGAAGAGGAGGGGGGAGGGAGGAAGAATTAATAGGGCCTTTTTCCCCTCCTGTTCTTCTCTCTCACTGCAGAGAGACCTCAAGGCGCTTTCCAGAATCCCTTGGATAGAAAATGCACGTTTAATAGCTAATTGTATGGGGGCCTTGGGTTTTGTTTTCTCTTTTTTTCCCCAAGCTGGCAGGTGCGTCCTATATGGAGATCCACCAGGCTGGGGGAGGAATACATTTTACTGTGGAACACACTCGGAAGGCCACAGAAGAAGAGCTGTTTGATACTTTCAAACACCGACTCGAACGCATGCGCAGAGCAGGATCTACGTTGGTTGAATGCAAGAGTGGATATGGTTTAAACTTGGAAACAGAGCTTAAAATGCTCAGGGTGATCGAACGCGCTAAGCAATCCATGGATATTGGTATTTCTTCAACGTACTGTGGAGCTCATTCTGTGCCAAAGTAATATGACTTGATTTTTCTTGCTCTTGTTAAGTATTACTACTTTGCATTGAAAATTGGCTGTAATTTTCAGAAAGGTTTCTTCTTCCCAGCCTCCTAAAATACAACATATTTGAAACAATACCCAGTATTTACAGAAGGCTCTCCTAAATTTTAATTTGAAGGAAGACAGGGAAGCATTATTTAATGGCTACTAAATGCCAACATAAGCTTAGCACAGAATTCCTGCCTCCAGCTGATGCTCACACTGAACATAATGTGGATTACAGGGTTTCCTGTACAGAAAGTTCTTCTGCTTGGGTTTGCTGCTACCCATCAAGCTTAGTCTCTTCCATGAGCTTTTATTTTGACCAGCTAGCAAAAAAAAAATACTGTGTTGAATCCTTATACACCTCAGTAAACAAAGCTTTATTATGCTTCCATGCAATGAAGAACTGCATGCATCTTATAGGTATGAGATGAGTAGAAGATTAAAGTAAATGTGCTTAATCACAACTGTTTTGATGGCTCAAGTAGATACACCATAACAGGCCTTTCTCACTTTGTAATTTTTTTCTCCATGTTGGAAATAACATCTTCAGGTTACCAGATTTCATTGTATGAAAGAATTAATGAGTTTTATCTAGGTAGGTGTAGGTGACACATATTCAAACGTATATTTTAACAGGCTAAGAGGTAAGTTGCTGCAGAGCAAGGCATGAAGATGGAGGCAGGCCTAGCATCACAGGCATAGTGTGCCAATATCTAGATGTTCATTTAAAAGAACAAGCATACTCCAAGAAAAAGTATACCTCTTTTGACATTCAGGAAAACATGACCTAAAAAATTATTTGCAATCTAATTATTGTGTATCTGGGGCAGGATGGCAAATTATCTTTTGCTAATGTAACTATTCAAAAGGAGTCCTGTAACATCTTCAGTAACTAGAAGATGGTTAAGAATAAAGTAATTAAAATCTGCCAAAACCACCAAATATTTCTTTCAAGAAGTTCTACTGAAATTTGGAGGACTTAATGGTAAAATATAATTGAGGTTTTACCCCAAGCTATATATATTCCTTAGCCCTTCCTTTCCTCCTCCCCTAAAAAGCCTTAGGAGGATTTCAGCCAATATCCTGATAAAGTCTTTTCCACCAAAATATTTCAAGCATTTCTATAAACTAAGGAAATAAATTCCAGTGTTTTTACAAATATATCAAACCTTATGTGTTAGAATGACAGGTGTAACATCTCACTCTCTGCACAGTTCTGTCCCCATTGATGCACATCAAGCATAACAAAATACAGTTAGTGAGGATATTGTAAGTAAGGAGAAAAGGTAGCTGGGGACTTGAGGAAATCTCCTGAAGGAAATACTGAATTTTTTGTATTTTCCAGTTTGGGTCTTCTTAAATCCTCTTTGCTTTTCATTCATATGTTCATGTCTAGAGTATTTTGCTTGAGTTTTCTGCTGCCCTTCAAACTTAGTCTCTGCCTCAGGTTTTTATTTTGACCAGGAGGAATTCTGTAGCTCTTCTCTCATCCAAGGCCCAGTGTTCAGAGCCATGGTGCTCAGCCTTTGGCTGCCTCCTGAACATCTAGGCCAATAACATGCTGAAGGAAGCATCCCACTTTGTTGAGCTCCAGTTTTAAACTCTGAGTTCCCTGCAGCTTCCGTAACAGTGGAGAATCGGAAGGCAAGCATGTTGCCCGCAGGCTTGGGGCTGGGAATTGCTCCTTGGTATTATTTTTGCAAATGAGATTATGATCTTGTGGATTCTAGAAGCTGTTAAACAGACATCTTCCAAGTCACTTAAGCTCATGCCAATTTTCTTTCATCATTATATTCCATAAAACTGCCCTGTAGTTCAGTTATGCGTAAATCATCAAACCAAAGAGTAAGATTGATTTAACTGTTTTTATTTAAATCTTCTTGATTTATGTATGTCTTAAAATGTAATACCCTTTTTTGTGCTATGTACTTAATGGCAATTCCTGACTAGATAGCCATTAAAAGTCTAATAATTTTCTGATGATTTTGGAATGATCATAGTTGTGCAAATTTGTTACTGCCAATCTGCTAACATTGAATCAATTTTAAAATAATTCTATTAAATGTGAAACGAGAGCAATATTATACTTGCTTATGAAAAATGCTGCTTAGACCCCTGCGGGGCTGCTGCTGAGGACCTTTGTTAAGTTCTTGCTAAGCCATTTGCTTGCTTGCTTCTTACACTTGGCTTAATTTACTGTTGCAAGTCTGGCCTCTTACAGCAGAAGCATCAGCAGAAAGTTCATTTAATTGATAAAGATGCCAACTCTTCCATTTCGCCAAGTCTTGCAATACATGGCTCATCTGGTAAAGCTTCAATATTTGGAGTCTTAAGAGGAGCCTACCTCCAGACTTGCCAACACTGGTTATTCTTTTTTCCCACATGGAAATTAGAACTTGCTGTGTATTTCTGTTCATGATTTCTAGGTATACGGTAATTCAAGCTGATTTTCAGCTTCTAGAAGGCACCATTGACACATGATTCAAATTGACCTTGCTCTGCACCAGGGGTTGGATCAGATGAGCTCCAGAGGTCCTTAGAAACAGTTATTCTGTGGGACAATGATACACCGCATTGGTAGTAGGCAGTACTTACGGAAGTATGTGCCAAACAGTGCAGGCTACTTTAGTCTGAGCTATCCTAGAGAAAAATAAGCCTGCTCTGTTTATAGTGATCCTTGTTCCTGTCCATCACTTTTAAAAATGTTTCCAGCCTCAGAAGTTCCAGTTCTTTAGGAAATGAACCTAAAAAGCTCACAGCAGAGGGGCAAAGAAATAGCTGCTCTGTCATCTCTCCAGTCATCATTTTGACTCAAATTAATGATTTTGAGGATGTCTGATTCTAATTTCTTTTTTTTGTTTGTTTGTTTTTTTATTGGCAAAGCTTCACTGGGCCCTTTTCATCTTTAGGAAGAAATTTTCAAAGTTATTTCCTGAGCAGAAGTCTCTTGCATTAGAAAACAGCAGTTTTGAATTCTTGGGCATTATGTATGTGTCCCCCCAAATGAAATCAAAAGTTATGTTGCCCTCTGTTTTTTCTTGGCTCTGGTCCTAATCTTTCAATCTAAATCCCTCCAAAGGCTGCAGAGTAAAAGAAAAGGGAGAAGCTTGGCATGGTAAAAGCTTGAGCAAACCCAACAACTGAGTGAGAGGTGAACAAAAGAAGGCCCATAAGCCGGGTTCTGCTCTGCCTTATAACTGCAGAACCTTGTTTATAAATCCCAGTGGAATTTGGCTTCTTGAATTTACTGCCACTGTAAAACTCCCAACTTGCCTGCCTGTGGCACTTCTATAATGTTGGTCTGTGCATGCTTTCCAGTGCCTGAAATGAGGATTGAAATGTCACAGGCATTTAGTCACTTATCTTTAGATCTTAAAATTGCAAAATATTAACTGAACTGCAGGTTTTGGGATTGTTTGCTCTTTCAGAGGCATTTACTGATCTCTCCTGGGTTATCTTTGTGTAATAGGGGGTTCATAAATGCTTTTGACTTTGGCAAATTGAACCTTGGGAGGCCCCTCTGATTTAGAAAGAGTTATCTAGGTATCACTCTGAATGATATAAAAGGAGGAGAGGTGAATTCAAAACAATGACTTGTGCTGCATGTCCCCTTTGAGCTTTGATACTTGCATAAAAATACTGCATGAATATAATTTAAAATATTTAAATAATCATTTACATATTTTAAATAGTTGTATTTTAGAATACAGTATAAGTAGGTCAGAATATATGAATAGGAAAGCAGAAGAATTCGTTTTAAAATTCCCATGTCTTGTTAGCATCCAAGAAGGTAACCTGATAAAAACATCCAGTAATACAATCTACTGTTCTTTGAATGGAAAGTAATTAGTGTTTGAGAGTACATGAATTACAGTAGCTTTAAATTTTTTAATCTGAAGGTTTTCTGAGTCATTTCAATTTGCATCATTTTCTAAGTAATCCACTAACTGCACACACAATATAAATGTTTGCCAGACTTCAAGGATATTATTCTTATAGGTCTGTAACATTTTCTTTCATTAGAGGGAAAACAGCTACTGAAGCAACAGATGACATTATCAATAACCATCTCCCTAAACTGAAAGAACTCAAACTAAGTGGTGAAATACATGTTAACAATATCGATGTGTTCTGTGAGAAGGGAGTCTTTGATCTGGATTCTACTAGGAGAATTCTTCAAGCTGGAAAAGACATAGGGTTACAGATTAACTTCCATGGTGACGAACTCCATCCGATGAAATCTGCTGAGGTACGTCTTTCTTAACATTCTGTTAAGCCATTTTTGCTTTTTGCTTTGCTTTTGTGAGAGCTGAATCTTTGGAAGAATTGCAGTTTTCAAAACCAAGGTTTTATTTTCTCAGACTTTGTAAAATAGACCATTCATCGACATCTGTTTCTATCAGATGATGGAAAGCACAGCCCTTGTGCAGCTTTGTAGTTAAGGACATGGGAGGAAGCCTTGACCTCTGGGACTAACATGCACTGCCTAATCAAACATTGACTTTGCTTATCTTCCACATGGGATGCAGATGGAGAAGGTGGATATCCATGAACCCAAGAATGACAAAAACATGGTTTCTTTGCAGCTTGAAAAATCATTTTTCCTTAAATGTCCTGTTAGCAGCAACAAGTCAGATGTGCAGTGAACACACTCAGAGGGATGGTTTAGTCAAGAATAGGCTCCCAAATACCTCTATAAAAAAGTCATTCTGAGGTCATGTTTCACCGTCATTTAAACATTGCTTCCTTCCTGTGGAGTCTGCTCAAGTTATTCTCTGCTGTGTTTAAAAAAAAACCCAAACAAACCAAAACCAAAAACTTGATTGATCACAGAAGCCCTTTTGGTGCTTTACCATTGAAGGCAGCAGCTGCACTGCTGGTTTTGCAACCAGTGTCGGTTTTGTCAACCCTTTCTGCAGGATACTTTGTGAACAGGAATGGATAACGGTTTTATCCATATCTGTCCCATAGTTTGCATGTTACGCTGTTAAAAACACCACTGAAGGCGCGCTTCCACTCAGTGGATGGTTAATACCTTTTTGTGATCAACTTTTCCTGCAGTAAGTTAGCAAATATTTTGCCTCAGCGTATTGCTTGTTCTTCCAAGCATTTGTTATTTTTTCCTTTTCGTTAATTTTATATTAATAGTGAATTGTTTCCTCCAGTCATTTGATAACAACACTGCTTTACTGAATTAATTGAGAATGGTGAGTAATTTTCTTGAAAATTTGCATAGCTTGGAGCTGAACTAGGAGCCCTGGCTATCAGCCACCTGGAAGAAGTTAGTGATGAAGGTATCACGGCGATGGCAAGAGCTAAGTGTGCCGCTGTCCTTTTGCCAACAACTGCCTACATACTAAGGTGAGGCCACTAGACTGGAGGAAAACTTGTGTAACAGGAAAGCCAGATTTGTGGCTTTAGGTTCTTTTAATATAAAAATGTAAGCTTTTATCTGTGCCTTAAGGATCAGGATGGATGAGTGAAGACAGTCACAAACACAAAGAGCTGAATGAGCCTATTCATCTTGGTTTTGGTGGAGATCCTCAAATATGAAGCAATACCCTACTTCTGAGAAGTCTCACAGTGGATTTTGAGTGGTTCAGTCAACACTGGAATTTAACCCTTATGACAGGCTAAGGTGATAATCAGGCATTCATTTAAGAAGAAAACTAGACAGGTTTTCTTTAATCCACTTAGCCTTTGAAAACTGAATTGGCTTCTTTTCAGGCAAATTGTATCTGCAATATATGTGTTTACTCCCTTGCAGAAGGTTTTGCAGGGAGATGAATCCTTTGTTTATCTAAAGTGCTGGAAGGTTGTGGGTAGCATTTTTAAAATCTCATCTGATATTATCCAGGCAACACTGAGGAGAATCACCTTAAGAACACTATTTTCCATATGCAGATATTCCAGATAAGCATAGATGGCTCACCTGCTTATCCCTAATGCCAAAAATAAGCCAACTAGATGATGAGGACCATGACCCAGTAATACCTTCCCTCCTATGAAGAGAAGATCCTTGAGCTGATTTTGGTTTATTTTCAGCAGCCCACTTTCTGAGGCATCAAGGCTTGTGCCATTGCCACCTGTGTTCACATCTATGTTCATTCTTGTGTTTCTATTTGTAGTTAGCTGTCCATATCCTGCACAAGTGCTTTTGAACCACTGGCTGATTGCAACTACATGCCCTGCCACAATACAGATCTCAGGGAGGACATGTGGTTCTGCAGACTGACCCTGAGTGGGGAGGTAAAGGAGATAACAGAGAATCAGCCACCTCTGGAAAAGGCTGTGCTGTAACTCGTGTGTTACTCCAGAGATTCCATGTGGTGGGAAGTTTATAACCTCAAGATAAGTCTAAGATGGGGATAATAATGAGCCATAGGAAACGAGGCCTCATTTGTTCCAGTGTCTGGTGCACTATTTACTGAACATAGGCCTCCCAGTGTAAAACACTAAAAATGAAGAAGAGGTATAACAGATAACTAGTTAAAAGAGTATTAGAGGACCGAAAGCTCTGCAATGTATGAGGAGTTCCTGTGAGGTGATGTAGTACATCCTTTGCTGGCCTCCCTCAGCATCTTCCATACCACTTATGAGAGCTCAGGCCTTGGGAGGTCCTGCCCCTATACTGTCCCCTGGTTTTAAGAAAAGCAGCTGCGGCCAGGGCTTCCCCTGATGGCCAGAAGTGGGCCAAAGAGAGCAGCTGGAGAATTGCTTGACTGTTAGACTTTGCTAACCGTTGTGTGCAGTACTCCTAAGGCATCTGGGAGCAGAGCACAGCAGGGGAGGCAAAGGCCAGAAGGGCATGTGATGATGGGGAAAGGCTTTTCAGACAAATCTTTTTAAACATGGTTAACTCCCAGAGCATCATGTTGTGCAGGAGCAGGTGGTGTTACCTCATAAATCTGCTAAGAAGCTTCTATAGGGAGAGGGTTTTCTTATACCAAATGTATGCACTTCATTGAGATGTCATTTATTGTTCTTTTCTGTTAACTGCAGTGCTTTTAAAACTACTTTTTCAGTAGCAGACGCTCTAATGTTTCATTTTTATTGTTATGCTGGTTTGGACACGATGTTTGGTGCTATTTGCTTTACAGCAGCTATGGCTAAAACTTCTTAGAGAGTGTATTTCCCAGTGCCCACCCTTGCAAACACCTACCCAGATTAACCCAGTGGCTGAACAATTTTGAAATGGCTATTCCAGATATTGAAGCTATTGAAGACATCTTTTGCATTAACGTTGCTAAGTGAGAAAATCCTATAATGTGCACAGATTAAATTCACAGCCTCAACTTAGTATTTTGAATTGCCAACAGAATTGGGAAGGGACTATTGCATTGCTTATGCCACTGCTCATATTTGGGAGCCTGCCTTTGAAGCCATAAGGACTAGAAAATTACTTTTTTGAGCAATGAAGATTTTCACCTTGTAAATCCTTAAGTGGCTGAGGTCTGGGTAAATACCAGAATTCCAGTGGCCTGGAGCCTGATGCTTGGTACTGGCCGCTGCCACATGCTGTTACTGCAAAAGCAGTGGCTCATACTTCCCATTTATGCTGTATACAGGGTGATAGATAGGGAGCCAAGAGGAGAATTTAGCCTTTTGTCTCCAAAAGGATTAGTGTAAGTGAAGGCATGAATGTAGCCAAACTGAGTGATGACTTCTGCTCTTGTAATTCATCATGTAATAGCTAAGTGAATTGTACTGACAAGTGTCTTTTTCCTACTAGACTGAAGCAACCTCAAGCTAGAAAAATGTTAGAAGAAGGAGTTATAGTTGCTCTTGGCAGTGACTTTAATCCTAACGCGTACTGTTTTTCGATGGTAAGCTACTCCTAATACTTATGACGCCACAAAGTTATGAAATCTCCTACCAGTACAACTTGTGTATAGATCTTGTGCACGTACTTAAAACAGTGTTCGTATTTGCAGAGGGAGCTGTATGCCCAGCTTAGAGCATTGCTCATGCTTATTTACTTGGGTTCTTAGTTTTTGCCAGAAATTCTTGAAACCAGAAGGGCTTCTATTCTTCATATATACTGAAAGGCTTATAAAAAAGCCTCTCAAAGTTCCTGATTTTGAGAGTTCTCATTTTGGAGTTGGCAAGATTTGCATCATGCTGGACAACTCCTTCTATTGCACAAGGAGGGAGAAGAGTGCTTAGGGATTTGAGGCATGAACAGCTTTATTCGTGTTACTGGTAACTCTCATTGTCCACTTAACTTGCCTACTAGCCTATGGTGATGCATCTGGCCTGTGTGAACATGAAGATGTCAATGAATGAAGCACTAGCAGCTGCCACCATTAATGCAGCTTATGCTCTGGGAAAATCAGACACGCATGGCTCCATAGAGACTGGCAAGCAGGGGGATCTCGTTATCATAAATTCATCAAGGTTTGTTCTTCCGTTGTCATTTGAAGTGCAGTTTAACATAAGGGACTTTGGTTTTCACCATATTGTGGATTGTGGAGAGGTTAGTGAATTCTTTGTGCTTTAGAAGTTATTTTCATCTGAAAAAATGGACACTGCTAGCATTCTAGACCTACTTTCATTCACCTTAATCACTCCAGTGGAGAATAAAGCCTAAAACTTTTGGGGCTAATATTACAAATAATGCTAATTACTAATTATCTCAAGATAATACCTGTTTAATTTGTGGAAGGATTTCCACTGATTTGTACATTTGTACATTAACTCACTGTGTTCATGCAACATGAGATCAACATGTAAACATGGAACAGTGTTTTCTGATGGTTCAAGCAAATCTTTTGTAATTGCCAGGTACCACATACCTAGTAGGTATGTGACCTGCTTTTATGGAAGTCCGGATATTCTTAAACATCTCATTGTCTTTTTAGGTGGGAGCACTTGATTTACCAGTTTGGGGGACATGAAGCGTTGATCGACTATGTTATCGTTAAAGGAAAAGTTGTCTATCAAAACGACAGGTGTGGGACAATGAGCAGTTACTGAGAGAAGACAGTAATTTAGGAAGCTACCATAATCAAATGAGCATGGAATATTTCAAAGCAAGAGACAAATCAGATTTGCATTTACTGGTAAATTGCTTGCCTGCTCACCTTACCAGCCCTCTTATTCAAATAAACTTTAGCAAGCATTACCTATCTGGTGCATCTTGATGTCTGTTGTCCTTCTGTCCACTGCATGAAAAATAATTTTGAATTGTGTCTATTTCAGATAAGACAGTTTCAAAAAATGTTTTCCTATACAATTTTAATGTGTAAAATTATTATACTTGGGGGAAAAAAAAAACCAAACAAACAAAAAAACCACCAACAAATGAAGAAGTTTGAATCCAGGTAAGATTTACTGGGAAGAGTGATGCTAGGTAACCTGTGGTGGAGGGCCAGGGGCTCAGGCATGCACATTTGGAATGGTGCTTGGTGGTGCTGGGAGGCCACAGCATCCCAAGGAAACATTCATAGTTCCTGGTCTGCTGAGTCTCAAACTTGGCAGATAGCAGGAACCACAGCCGTGGTAGGAGGCACAGTATCTTACCTCTCTGAAATACCAAGTCTCCTGATTTCTGCAGGCTTGAAACTCAGTGCTTTAATGAATCAGATCCCTGAGGAAGGACAACAGTCTCATTCTGATTAACAGATACTTGAAAACCATCACAAATATTTATGAGCTTTATTATGACCTTCTGATCTCCCTGAGCCTTGGGCATATCTGTTAACGTCCAAAATATGTAAGCCACGCCATGGAGTATCTTTGTTCATGCTTTATTTGATCCAGGCTAGCCAACTAAATCAGTTTTTAAAACAATTTAATGGCATTCCTGCCACTAGACACATTTTTCTGCAAGCAGATGTTCCACCAGATGTGGGTGTGGACCTTTGTTTTTATAGAGCTTGGAAGAATAGCTGAAATATGTGATCACGTGGTCCATTCTGCCCAAGGCAGCACTCATAAATAATGTTTATGCAGGCCATTGGGGAAAGCTGTCAGGGTATGAAGGCAGGCATTTCTGAAATGCAGTGTGTGGCCAGTGTGGTGTCTCTTGGCTTAGTGTAGGTGTGGTGCGAAGCTGAGGCGACTGTGCTGCAGTGTGTGCTCCTGGTCCCTTGGTCGCAGGCAGCCAAAAGTGGAGGTGAGTGGGAAGCAGCGCCTGACACCTCCTCTCTGAAGTGCCTAAGGCATTTGAGAACCCAGGATTGTGTAAGGAAAAACCTCAAGTGTTCTCTTGCTGGACAGGAATAGGCATTCATGGCCTGAAACTACTGACGTGAGGGGATTCTGCTTTCACGAACAAGCTCTGACGGGAACATCAAACCATGTGCTTGCCCAGTCAGCTCAGCTGAATCCAGTAGCCATTTGGGAGTATGCCCCAAGGCTATAATTAGTGGCAGGTTTGCAGTTAGAGGATGTGGTTATAATTCAGTGGCACAGCTGGCTTAAGTGGTTCCTGATGGTCAGCTACATGGTCCTTGCCAGGGAAGGCACGCCCCACTGAAATGTAGGAAGATTTTGTTTGCTTGTTTTTAACGTGGCTCACTTCAGCGATGTCGTTCACCGTGCTCGCTCCCACAGAGGCTGGGAGCAGGACATGGGTAACAGTGCCGTGGATAGGAACTTGTGCCAGCTTTGCTACTGAAGGAACAGTATTGTTTAGCCGTAACATGAGGCTGAAGGACAATGGTTGACCCTACAAGATATAAGCCTGGCTGTTCATTCTCACACTTGAATTAATACCTGATTTTATACAAAAGGGAATACCTTCAGGGGGAGATTGAAATACGCCTGCTACAGGCAGCCTCAAGCTGAAAGGGAATGCGAGGGAGAGATGGAGGCTGGAGATGCTGCAAATCAGGTGCAGAAGCAAGGAGCTGAAGCGGGAGCTCACATGCCATGGGTGGGTATCCTAGTTCCCAGGTCTTCTGGCCAGGTTAGGTGTTGACTTGCCAGCTTGCCAACAGGCATGAGTCCTCCCCTTGGGGCACATTTAACACAGCAGGTCTCAGACACACGAGGATAGGTCCACACTAGCACTTCGGCTGCCCCTTGCAGCACAGCCCATAGCCTGGGAAGATTTCCAGCCCATGCTGAACCCCCTGCAGCTGTAGGTATCGGGGCAGTAGTGCCAAGGCTCGTGGTTGTTAACCAGTCTTTAGATCTCAGCACTGCACCGTGATGCGAAGTCTAAGTCCTGACTTTTCCTTGCAGAATAAAGCCTGTGCCAGAGGTCAATGTTGTAACACAGAGTGCACTACAGCATGAGTCGCTCGGTGGGGACGGGGCACTTGGTAGCCAGGCAGGTGCCTGGTAAGCCATGGGAGTGCAGATCTTGCACTGCTTCATATCTACCACCCTTACATCTTCTCCTCCTCCCCCTTTCCTGGCTCCTGTTTCACCTGTCCTCCTTATTTCCAAACCAAGCTTTTGCTTTACATTTTCATCATCACACATGACAGGAAAAGAGATTGCTACAGCTGTACGTGAAGCCCCAGTTTATTTATTGCCTGTGTAAGCCCAGAGCTCTTACAAAGCTGCATTAAGTGTAGTCTATCACCAGAATATATTTGTTCTTTAGCAATGATCTCCATAGCACATTTTTATGCACACAGATTTTCAGATTTGTGAAGGGCCTGCTCTGAAAATGCTCTTGTTATACAAGAACCTGTGCCTCACATATGATCCACAAAATGGAGGACAATTAAGTGTAAAGATAATTTTGCTTGTGGCAGAATGAAGGGGACCACAGCAGTTACCCAAAGGAAAAAAAAAGTGAGAATAACAAACCTAAGCTGTTCAGTATCACCAGCAGAGATAAAGAGAAACCAAGGAAGAGCTAATAATACAAATACAGGAGGCCATGTATAAAACATCCACTGGTTTCAGCAGGAGTCTGAATGTTTTGTGTTGGGAAGCTCAGGAAATTCAGATAAAACCAGACTATTGTGGCAAAGCTGTCTTTCACATGTGAGGAAAATAGCGAGCCATTTCTCTGCTATCTGTACGTGCTCCTGAGATACACAGTCAGGTCCTTTGGGTCACTTGGAGAAACCGTGTTGATTTCTAGTAGAACAGCCACCCTTAGGCAAGGTCCTGGAAAGGATCTGCTCTGTATCAGAGGACCACACTCTAAACTTCATCCTGATGCCGATGGTCGTGACCAACACCTGCATCCATTTCCAGCAATCCCAGGGAGAAGGCTGTTGGTGAAATGGGTCTCGATTCAGGGATGTGTTCCCTCCTGTACTTTTCAATGTAAGGTTTAGCCACTTCCCACACCTGCAAAATGAGAAGGTGGAACAGCAGAGTCAGAAGCAAAACAAAAGGTGAAGTCCGACATCAATGCACAAGTTCAGGAAACTCCATGGAAGAGTTACTGGGATGGAGGTGAGAGTGACAGACCTACATAGATAAGCTGTATGTGACCAGCAGAACCAGAGAGGTAGCCAGAGTGATGTTTAGGGAAGAGCATGTAGACGGAGTTGACAGGGGATGAGAGAGATACAGATGCAGGGGGACAAAGTGAAAGAGTTCAAGGTGAAAACGTTGCGTTTTGTCTTGTTACCAGGTTAATGCTCTGTATACAACATTTGGGAGAGGATCGCTGCCACTTGCTACAAAATCACTTGGTCACAAAGGGGCTGGGGGAGAAAATGGCAGCTGGCATGGACAAAGAAAAAGGGAAGGGGTGGTGGCTGGGATTTGAAGCAGAAAAGGAAAATGTTCTACAGTTATCTTTGTCTCTCCTCCTGTAAGGGCTGCAGGGCAAACAGCCTTGCAGAAGATGGACTGGGATTTTCTTCTCCCAGTTGCTTACTCTCCACAATTCTTCTGATACTTATATTTTGTAAACAAATAAATTAGATGGATCACTTGGCCCAGGTTGACATATTTTGCCGCTGCTATTCCCTCATCCACATCCCCTCATTTCTTCCTGTGGTCCACCAGGCCCAAGGGCTTCAAGGCTGGGAAGCACTCACTGCCCCGGGAATGAGGAACACTGTCTGGAGACACCACTGGTTTCTCTGGAGATCTGCGGGGGTATAGGACCCTGCCCTCAAATGATTCAAAGCTGCATGTATGTCTGTGAACCCCCTGCCAGAATTAATAATATAAGCTATTTATTACACAAGGCAACTTTAGGAATTGATTTCTAAATCTACCCCACTAAAACCATATCTCAGAAAATCTGTTGGGTCCGCCCCAGGCAGAGAAGCACTTTTAGCGAGGCCAGCCCATGAATGCATGGTGCGTATTTCCAGAGCAGAGCTGCAGTGTGTTCCTTTGGGACAGTCCTATGGCACATACTGAAAGTCAACACTTGCCTTCTGCTCCATGAGTAGCCTGTGAGCTGCTTCAATGTCTGGGGCCATGAAGCGATCCTTCATCCAAGGCCTGTAACAAGACACATTGCGAACATTGGCCAAACATTAACCACCACTGTGGGCAGCCAGTCTCCAAACAGGTAACCTCTGAGGGGGACAGTTATCTGATCTTACCTCACAACAGAGCGCACAAGGTCATAGACCTTCTCCAATGGGGTGGTTGTTCTCAGAGGGCGTAGGAATTCAATACCCTGGCAGGCTGCGAGCAGCTCAATAGCCAGAACTAGGAAATCAAAACAGTGAAAGGGATATTCAGCAGCTCAAGGGGCCATTTCCCTTATAAATCATAGAATCTTAGAATGGTTTGGGTTGGAAGGCACCTTTAGAGGTCATCTAGTCCAACCCCCCTGCAGTGAGCCGGGACATCTCCAACTAGATCAGGTTGCTCAGAGCCCACTCCAACCTGACCTTGAATGTTTCCAGGGATGGGACATCTACCACCTCTCAGCAACCTGTTCCAGTGTTTCACCACCCTCACTGTAAAAAAAGTTTTCCTTATATCTAGTCTAAATCTACCCTCCTTTAGATTTAAACCATTGCCCCTTGTCCTGTCACAACAGGCCTTGCTAAAGAGATTGTCCCCATCTTTTCTATAGTCCCCCTTTAAGTATGGAAAGGCCACAATAAGGTCTCCCCACAGCCTTCTCATCCCCCAGGCTGAACAACCCCAACTCTCTCAGCCTGTCCTTGTAGGAGAGGTGCTCTAGCTCTCAGATCATTTTTGTGGCCCTCCTCTGGACCCGCCCCAACAGGTCCATGTCCTTCCTGTGCTGGTGACCCCAGAGCTGGATGCAGTACTCCAGGTGGAGTCTCACCAGAGTGGAGTAGAGGGGAAGAATCACCTCCCTTGACCTCCTGGCCACCCTTCTTTTGATGCAGCCCGGGATACAGCTGGCCACCTGGGCTGCAAGTGCACGTTGTTGGCTCATGTCCAGCTTTTCATCCATCAGTAGCCCCAAATCCTTCTCCACAGGGTTGCTCTCAATCTCCTCATCCCCCAGCCTGAGGACCTTGCACTTGGCTTTGCTGAACCTCATGAGGTTCTCACAGGCCCACCTCTCCAGCTTGTCTAGGTCTCTGGGTGACATCCCATCCTTCTGGTGTGTCAACTGCACCGCTCAGCTTGGTGTCATCTGCAAACTTGCTGAGGGTGCGCTTGATCCCACTGTCTATGTTACTGATGAAGATATTAAATATTACTGGTCCCAGTACGGACCCATGAGGGACACCACTCATCACCGGTCTCCATCTGGACATCGAGCCATTGACCACTACCCTCTGGATGTGACCATCCAACCAATAAGTCTATCCTTGGTGTTTGTTCTGACTAACATAGTATGGTTTCAGGTAATGTAAAAAGACCAGTGGATCCACACACCCCAGAGTGGCAGCTGGGGGTAGCACCTAGCATTTTAGCAAGCAGCTTTTAGGTAGTTTGCCATACAGACTTTTCAGTGTGCAAGGAACTCCTAGTTATCACAGTCTTAAATCCATAAAAATCTATTCCAAGGCATCTTGAATACCCAAAGTAATCCGTATCATAAATCAGAAAACTTCTTTAGGACTGAGAAAAAGAAAGGGGCCCGAGCTCTAAAAGAAAGTTCTGCCTGTGAAGCTTGCAAGAGCCCACATGAAAGCACCACTAAAATTACAGAGTTTTGGAAGAGAGTCTTCTGTCTGGAGAAGTTTGCACCACAATTTCTCACCTCACACCTAATCATTATTGGCACTAGTTCTTCATTTTCACAAGCCAATTCACCCAAGGAATTGGGAGAACCCACTGGACCCACTGTTTCTCAACATGCTGATGGAACACACAGTTGCTCAAACTCATCTCTCTGCACAGGGAAAATGTATTTCTATGAAAATAAATCTTCGGAGCACTCAAATGTATAAAACTTAATTGGGCAAGTGAGTTCAGTATTTGTGCGCTGTGTATTGCTCTGCTCTTCCACTAACAGCTGATATCTGTATCTAAGCACACCATCTGCCAAATAAATAAATAAAAAGCAAGAGAGCAATCTGTCATTGTAAGCAAGAGAGGAAAGTTTTGCTGAGTGTCCTGCAGTAAGCAGTTTTGTTCCACAGGAAACACTTGGTGCTGGATTTACCTAATTTCTGTTAGAAAGATCCAAATGCTTGTAAAATATGTGCTTAATATAATATTTTTAGATAATCCTTTCAGATGCATTAACTCTTTTTTCTTAAAATATATCTAAAAAAATGGCACTAATATCTTAATCTGGTTGCATACATAAGGTCTGTCTGGAAATCAGCATTTTAATTTTACCTTGTTCCACATGTTCAATAACTCTCAAAGCTTTTCTTGCAGCCCATCCTCCCATGGACACGTGATCCTCTGTAGCAGCACTGGTTGAGAGAGAATCCACAGAAGAGGGGTGGCACAAGGCTTTGTTCTCAGAAACTGCAAAAATCCAGTGCAATGAATGTAGGACAGAATGGGCATGAGACAGCAGAAACAATGGCCAACCTGGAGGAAAGAGCCTGTCCACCACCTCAGCTCCAGCTATTGCTCCTCTTTCGAGAACGCATCGACGTTTCACCTGGACTGACTAATTCGTAATAAACATCTTGAAAACAACCATTGCCTCCGAAAACAGTAACCAATATCAGTCTTTAGGTGCAAATATTAACCAATTATAGAAAGACTGCTCACTTCCCCCCATTCTCTGGGGTTGGGTTGCTCTGGCTCAAAGGACTGATGGAAACTGAAGAAAAAGAGTGGACAGCATATCTGAAATACAAGCCTGGTCTTGCCTGTAACTCCAAGTTGACTCTTTGTAAAGAGCATTGGTTCCCTCTGGTTTTGGTCACAGATGCTTCCTCCCCTCCCCGGTTTCAAGAGGAAGGCTAAAGATCAGCACCTGGTCTTTTCTCATCAGAGCTGAGGCGCTTGCAGAACTTGTTCCAGGAAGATGCTGAAGTGTGATACAAATCCTCCTCCATCCTCCTCGCCTTGCACCAAGGCTGCCCATGTCCCTCCTCCAGGCACGCACACCCCTGAGGGTGGGAGAGCTCTGGCTTTGAAAGCTGGGTGCAAGACCTGGAGTAAGTCTCTCAAGCTGCACCTAAAAGCTAGAGGAATTTGGCTGCAGGAAGGGCTGCAGGCACCATCTGACAACAATCTGAGGTTGAGAATTGCTCTTAGAAGGGAAGAAATGAAGGCTGCATTCGCAGTGCTTTGGCTGTACGCAGACCTTTTCTTTCTGAAGCGCAGCAGGATGCTGCGTAATGCCCCTGCCAAATTAGGGGCTTCAGAAAAACAAGAGCAACAGAGCGGTGGTGACACCAATTGCAAATAGGCTGGAGTGACACAGTCCATGGCTGGAGCCCAGCTGGCAGATTCAGGCAGGCAACAGCAGGTCCCAGAGAGGCTGCATGTGGCTACCGCAAACAGTTTGCTCTGGCAGGCACAGCGCTACCAGAGAGGAAGGGAGAGATGTATCCAATGGCATTGCAAAACATCTGCAAAGTTTTTGCAGCTTTATCTCTTAACCCTAGGAGTGAACAACATTAGCTGGTACACAAACACCTTAGAAACTGGCAGAGTGACCCTAAAAATATTAGTAATATTTTATTAAAAAAAAAAAAAAAAAGAAGAAAACCAGCTCAAACTTCACTTTTAGATAAATTCCTGGCTATTTTGACTAGGGAAAGATGGTTTTAACCCATGGACTCGTGGTGTCAGCACAGCAATGAGTTAGCGGCAGGGCTGTAATTTTCATTCCCCGCAGCAGAGACCATGAACACCCCAGAATCTCTCACTCCTGATTGCTCCACAAGAGAGCTGTGAAACCTGAAGCCAAGCAACAGCTAAAGCGTGGAGCCATCCTGAACTCTGCCCAACCAAAATGAAAAGTTTCCAGCCTTCGAACAGGGGGACAAGCACTTCAGCTCCTTTTGCAGCCCCACTTCCCAAAACGGCCCCCGGGCTGGATTCCTTTATTACATTGATTTAGTTCATTGACTGTTTTTTTTTCTGCAGGATGTTTATCTGCACGTTTATCTGACATCCTCTGTTCCTTTTTCTGTTTGCATCTCTTATGATTTACCCTCTACTCATAGCATGTTTATCTTTATGTTGGCTCGTGCTTTCCTGAACCTATGAACTGTAATATCCCAGCGGCCAGCAGGCTTCTTGTTGTCTCAGTGATGAGTGCTAGAGGAAAAATGTACTAATGCTTATTTTTAGTGTGCTCTTCCAATAACCAGCCCTGGGAACTCTAGTCTCCTGAGGACTGTGGAGTCTGATATTGATGTACAGACCTGGTTGTCAAATGGAGACACCAAATACTAAGGGTATCAGGTCCAGCTTTGAGACAAGTGGTGTCCCTGTGCTAGTGAGAAGTGAACAGAGGTATCGCCTGCTTACAGACCATAACCATTCAAGCAGAGGCTCTAGGTTCAGCAAAGTGGCTCAGATGGATGCATGCTTATTGCCTGCAACTGTTTGCTGTTAATTACAGCCCTATCTGAGTTGATTAGCAGGCTTCTGGGTACAGAGCTGTTACTGATTTCAGCTGGAGTTCTTTTGTTGGTGACTCTGCAAATCAGATCGCTCCCTCCCAATGCCATAGATGCAAGCAGGCAAGCATTCCCACTAAAGTCCACCTAAGATTTTGCATGCTTGAGAGTGCTAAACATGCCCATGGATCAGTGCAGAATAAAGAATCCCAAGCTGAAATAATTGCAGCTGCACTCAATGCTCAAACTTTGCACACAGACAGCACAAAGCACACAGAGAATAGATGGAAAACAGGAGTGAGATCCCTTTGTATCTACTAACAAATTACAACTGCCTTGATGTAAATTAGTCTTTCTAGCTTGCTCTCTTGATGATGTTGCTCAAGCACTCACCCAGGGCAGCTGCTGTGCAGTGTGCAATCATGAAGCCAGAGTTCAGACCTCCTTCAGTGACTAAAAATGCAGGCAGTTCGCTGAGCGAGGGGTTGCAGAGCCTCTCAATTCTTCTTTCACTGATTGCTGCGAGTTCGTGCACACCAATTGCCAAATAGTCTAGAGCCTATAAAAGAAGATCTCCTTAAACCTGATGACAGAAACAAACAAAAAGCCCGAAACAGAAACAAAAATTGTGTTTTTTTTCTTTCTCCAAATGCTTGATTACCTTTGCAGGATATTCACCATGAAAATTTCCTCCAGAAATGGTCTCTGCTCTTTCAGCAAACACCATCTTTAAGGAGAAGTTAAGGCACAAACCTGAGTGAAATACAGTTTACATGACAGATATCTGTCAGTGATCAGAATATCTTAACTGAAGGAATGTTTGTGCTAATAGGCTTCTATTTGCAAGCACATTATATTATACCTGCATCTTCACTTTTCAGAAAATGAAGACCCAACCTCTGTTCTAGTTTTTCAAATAGACTGCAAAAAATGAGGTCTTTGATTGGGGGTGGGGAAGGATGCAAAGAAACACATGTGTTTGGATCCTAGCATAGTTTCTCATTTCCTTGGTAGATTCTTTCCATGGCAGATACAATTTTAGACAGAATACAAGTAGTAATGCTTATCGGCTATGGATGTGATGGTACGTATAGCATCATTATACTGCTGAGGGAAATCCAGCCTTGCTCAGCGCTAATTCAAGTACTGTGCGCAGAGTTTACCAGGCTGAGACACGGTGAGGCTTACCAGCCACAGGCGCTTTGTCTCCTTCCCTGACTGAGTGCAATTCTTGCTCTATAGTGCAGGTTTCACTCATGCTGCACCAACAGATGTTTCATATGACGAGGCACCATCTGCCTACATTGATTTGGTTGCCAAGTCCCATCTGTCTACGTATTCAGTATAAGCGTATGGAATCTCATCTAGGAAACATTTAACATGTGCTAAACTGCATGCGCACGTGGTTTCCTTGCCCAGACACACACTTGCATGCACCAGTGCAGACACGGAGGAAGGAAGCGAGGTTGCTGTTGCAAGCAATGATAGTTATTGACTGAAGCCAGTTACGACTTTTTTGCCTCCTGTGCAAATAATTATAGAGAAGAAAAGGATAAAAAAGGACAAGTAAAATTTTAAATGGAAATAAAGCCATTAAAAAGATACAGGGTTGTCCGTGGCACTATTGATTTCAGTAGTTATGATGTCCTTCACAAAAGCAATTGTATCATTTACAACTCCGTGGACCTAGAACAAAAGACATTAGCACCTGAGCTTAGTATCTACACTTAGTTCATGTTCAGGATGCTGACAGAGCTGCAGGCACCCTCTTTCCCATCACCCCAGTCTCTGCATCCACACATGAAGATGGTCTTGTATTTGCTCTTAAAATCAGGAGCATCACTATGGGACAATGCCCATCCTAGACACCTGGAAGACCATATTTACTATTATTGTGACAGTATTGCTAAAAGGGCAATCCAAATATGTCATTCTTTACTTGCTTGGGTTGGTTTACCCTAAATGGAAGATAAGATGCTTATTCAGTGGCAGAAGAGTTATTAGGAGAGAAGTAACCTTACAAAACCCCCACAGAAAACAAAAACTTCTGTTGATTAACTTTTATTAATTCCACTAATTTAATAGCTTTGCTTATGTTAAAACTCACTGTGTTGAGTTCTTCCAGTATGTTAGAGACACTACAGGTAGAAGAACAACCTATCACCCTGGCTTCTTCTGGAAAGACCTTTCCCCAGTTCCTGATCTTAGCACCAATGCAGTATAAATGCCCTGTAAAGCCTGCAAGAGTAGAAACCAGCACCTTCCCCCTGCTTCCAACACTTAGCCTCTTTCAGATCTGAACACAGCTTTGTTAGACACTGCCTGATGGGTTTGTGCATGGGATCAATGAATTAAAGTCATTAGGAATACTAATTAAGTTTGCTGACAACATAAAACTGGGAGGAGCTGTTGACACTCTTGAAGGCAGAGAGGCCCTGCAGAGAGATCTGGACAGACTGGAGAGCTGGGCAGTCACCAACTGTATGAAGTTTAACAAGGGCAAGTGCTGTATTTTGCAACCCTGGATGTACATACAGGCTGGGGAACAAGAGGCTGGAGAGCAGCTCTGCAGAGAGGGACCTGGGGGTTCTGGTTGGCAGCAAGTTGAACATGAGCCAACAGTGTGCCCTGGCAGCCAAGAGGGCCCACTGTGTCCTGGGGTACACCAAGCACTGCATTGCAGGCAGTCGAGGGAGGGGATTGTCCCGCGCTGCTCTGCGCTGGTGCAGCCTCACCTCGAGTGCTGTGTGCAGGTTTGGGTGCCACAGGACATTAAGGGTACAAAGCTACTAGAGAGTGTCCAGAGGAGGGCCATGAAGTTGATGAAGGGTTTAGAGGAGAAACTATATGAGGAGCGGCTAAAGTTACTTGGTTTGTTCAGCCTGGAGAAGAGGAGACTGAGGGGAGACCTTATTGTGGTCTACAGCTTCCTCACAAGGGGAGGAGGAGGGGCAGGCGCTGATCTCTTTGGTGACCAATGATAGGACCCAAGGGAATGGCAGGAAGATGTGCTAGGGAAGGGTTAGGTTGGATATTAGGAAAAGACTCTTCACCCAGAGGAGTTGGAGCACTGGAATAGGCTCCCCAAGGAGGCAGTCATGGCGCCAAGCCTGACGCTATTCAGGAAGCACTTGGACAACGCCCTCAGAGACATGGTATGAATTTGGGGTTGTCCTGTGCGGGGACAGGAGTTGGACTTGTTGATCGTTATGGGTCCCTTCCAACTCAGGACATTCTATGATATGTCTCCATTCATACTAACTTTAAAGTGAGGGAGAAGCAAAATAAAACCGCTTCCTCTAATGGAGTCAGACAGTGCCTAGTTTCTAGTATTTCTGATGTAGGAACTTCATCATCATCTATCTAGCGGTATGAAAAGAAATAAAAGTCAGATTTTACCTGAGGGCAACAGCGCAATGTGTATGCATCCTGAACTCGGTCACAGAATCTATGGCTCTCTAGAAGGAACAAGGGAGGAAAAAAACACATATTCCTCACATAAAAACATACGGGCTACTGCTGAAAGACCCAGCTGGACCTCTGTAACCTGAAAGGGTGAAGATTAAGATTGTTCACCTGCTATTTCTGATGGATGATGGTCTGAATCTAGAAGGGATCTGAATCGAAATGCCACTTCAGCCTGCCCTCGATGTGGGCGCACTGAATGGATATCTAGTAAAACAAGTTAGATTGTTAGGTTGTGTTTCTCTTGTCAATGGCTGTTAAGCAGAGAGACAGGAAAGGCCCAGTACCCACCAGTGTCAAAGGCTCTTGTTGTACCCTTCAAGACTTCAAGTGTAAGGGCAGCAATTATGTCAGCTTGTTTAGCAACAGCACTGGCTCTTTCAACTGCTTCGCATCCCAGCGAGGTGATCATTTGTGTCCCATTGATGAGAGCCAGACCCTTCAAAGAGAGAGCAGATGTTAAGCAAATTCATTGCAGCTATTCCACGCAGTGTGATAATTCCCCATCTCTGTGATAATTCTTCTCATATGAATGATTTAAAGACCTTTGCTCAGCTTCCTGGGTCATCCTGAAATCATAAAATGCACAGCTTGACTGGACATCTTTGCTGCATAAATTATCAACGGTCATGACCCTGCTAGGTCATTATAAGCACCCTTGGAGCACCAGTAGTTCCAAGCAAGAGGTTTATTTCATGCTATTTCAAGCTTAAGCAAAAAAAGTACAGAAAGTCTGTATTCTTTTCCTGTTCTTTGGAAGTGGAATGCTATTTTGATTAATTTCTTCTTAAGTTATTAGTTAAACCAAAGAAGTTATGATCATGGGGGGGTGAAAAAACCAATCATAATGAGGAAGTGGAGAATTAAAACAGCATTAGAAGTTATAACTGCTTTAAAAGATTTGCTGAGTTCAGTTAAAACTAGCTTCATGTTTGTTGTAAACAAACATGAGGCCCATGGGAGCCTTCCACTTGCCTTCAGGAGATACTGGATTTGGCTTCTTGCTTCTGGTGCTGTTTTGCAGCTACTGAGGCCCCTTATGAGGGAGCTGCACAGCCCCCACATCTGTTGTAAACTTGAATACTTGGAATGAGATTCATTTCACCTAGTTTTAATGATCCAGTGGTCAGATACCTGGTTCAAGACAGTCATCTGAGCTGCTGTCAAAGGGCAAATAGGTACCTTGGGAGGGCTTCTTAGGCAGGTGTTTCAGGATGATGTAAAGTGTTTTCTGAAGATGCCCATCTCTTTCCATTGACCACAGAGCCAATCTGAACATCAAGTTTGGGTCTGACGTTTCAAGTCAAATAAGGTGACACTAGGAGAAGTGAATCCCACCCCTGATAATGCTGCATTAATATCATTCTGGAGCTTGATTTAAAATGATCTTTAATTCACTTCAGGCCTAAATTGTTAAGTATAAAGCATCTAGTGATTGACTATGCTTGTATTTCATCAGCTGGATTAATTATACTTTATTACCTCTTTTGGCTTCAAGATAATTGGTTTCAGACCATGGGCTTCCAGGACCTGTGATGGAGTTTAATGACAGGGTAATTAATGAAAAATGTCTTTTGGTAATTCAACCACTAAAACTTTTAAATCTTAAATGTTTCCATTTAAAAAAAAAATTAACAAATTCCTTAAGTGAAGGGACAAAAAGAGCTTTATATAACCAACATTTAAAATATATTTTTCTGCTGGGCTAAATAAAGGACAACATTTTTAGGCTTCTGAACTAGCACTTCATTTCCCAGTGCCAGTAAAAGAAGGTAGTAGGAGCACTGAAGTGAGATACTGTCACAGACCATTAACATCTACCATGTATTACCTGATGGGAGAGAGTAATAGGAGAGATGGCCGGAAACATCTTGGGAAGGTAGTTCTGCCTACGTCCTGTCTCATAGCAGGTTTGTCTTGGCATAAACTATTCCTTCATAAATCATTCCCTAACCCTTTCTATAGGAAATCTCCAATGACAGGAAGAGTCCTACTCAGTTTATTCTATATATGTCTATTCCATAGGGCAATCGCTCTTGTGAGAAACGGAGGAAAGGCATAACCTTGATTCTGATTATAGTCCTCTCAACCTTTCCAGCTGAAGAGGTAACACATCTCAGAGGTGTACAGCTGTAACTTCTGGTCCTGAAGGTCCATGACACACTGGCCTGCTTCTTCCCTACTCTTCTTCCTGTGTAGTTCTCGGTACTTCTCCAGCCTACAGTGATGGTACAGCTATCCATCCATGAATAAATCTGGTGGATTTTTACATTTTTTTTTCCCATAGTGAGCTTCAAGTGAACTTGGTTCGTTCGCATTCTGCAGGTAATAAGAAATCACTTGGTATATTCCCTTTTCTGCTAGTGGGTTAGTAACTGAGAGTGTTACTGTTTTTTTCAGGTGTGGGGAAACCTTTGAGCCCAGAGAGATCTCGCATGCTGTTGGCGCTGAGGATCAATGTCCTAGCAAAAGGACACTCCTATCTATGGATAGGAGTGATGGGTGTAGCCCGACAAACTACCATGAAAGACTCTGGAGGGGCCAGACTTGGAGATACTCAACACTAGATCAATCTGCTGATGTATTAGTGACAGAATAACAATTAATTAAAAATTAATTCCATTGTAAAGCTTCCACCTGGTAAAGGAGGATGCTATAAATGTTCCCTGTAACTCTAGTTAATCTATCAAAAATGAAATGTCCAAACCTGTGTATTCACTTAAAGCCGTTACAAAATCAGTAGAAATTTTGCTGGTAAGTTCTTGCCTCTGATAAATCTCCAGTTACTCTCAGCATTTGGAGTTTTGAATTTGAGAGGTGATCTTAGGTTTGTTGGAACAGTGTTTATGGAGCTGAAGATATAGGAACAGTTCTTTCAAAGCTGATCACAGAATCACAGAATGGTAGGGTTTGGAAGGGACCTCTGGTGATCATCTTGTCCAACCCCCCCTGCTTGAGCAGGGACACCCAGAGCAGGGGGCACAGGACCGCACCCAGGCGGGTTTTGAATGTCTCCAGGGAAGGAGACTCCACATCCTATCACACCCTGTCCCTCTCTCCAGGTCCTAACCGGTGTCATTGCAGTATCTTGAATTCCAATACTATGGCATGATATTTCTTTTGGACTTAATAACATGCTGCATATTCATATCCGCTCCAGTAACATGTGGGTCAGTTATTCCACCCTCATGGATCCACCTTCCTCAAGGTAGAGGATGAGTTGATAAAGGCAACCTAAAGGCAACCTAGTCCCAATTCAAACTGGTACAAAAAGTCCAAAGGTTTTTTAATCTGTTATTAATCTGAGCAAAACCTCCCTCTCTCCCCTACATGCAAATTGGCAAATGACCCAGCAAGCAGAAAAAAACCCAAACAAACTATCAGCTGCATGAGTCTTACATATTTAGCATCAGCCCAGCCACTCTTTGGGGACCACATCTTTCCCTCTCCAATTAATCCCAGAGCAAGATGAGAGAGGGGGGCCAAGTCTCCGCTGGCTCCAACTGTCCCTTTCTCAGGGATATAAGGAAGGCAGGACACTAGAAAGAAAACAAAAATTACTCCTGTTAGAGCTTCCCCTCAATACAATCCTTGGGAAACAGAGAAGCCAGCACGTGCATGTGGCCACAGTAACATCCTGCAATCATGGTCAATGGCACCAACAGGACCATTCTCGTTGCAGACTGGGATTTGCCCCTGCTTGCAGGCTAGCTGCAGTGTATAAAGAAATCAATTGCCTTCTGCATTTAGTTCTGCATTCAGTTTTGGAGTGGGGGGACCACAGCCCAGGGTGATTGCATCTACAGCTACATAGCCAGGCGGGTAGAACATCATTCCCCTCAGCTTTCCATCGCAGGGTGACCACATAGTGTGGACAAAGCTACCGCTTAATTTCTCAATCCCTTATGGTAACTCCTACAAACCATCTTTGAGCTCTCTTCCCCCCTCCCCAGCCCTCTGAGCACTGGATGTGTGGAAATGAAGAAATGGAACCCAGGGAACTGCAGAAAAAGCAGGGAAGGGCTCAGCCTGTTTCTTTTCTTTTATGGAATTAAACACTGAATTGCAGCTTCTTCACCCGCTGTAGGAGGAGGAGGAGGGTGCAACAGAGGGCCGTGCTGCACAGAAAGAAAAGGTGGTCTTTGCTCGTCACAGCCACACTGGCATGCCTCAACAGTAGGACTCTTAATGGACATCAGCTAATGAACAGCACAGCCACCCCTTTGGTTTCCCTGCCACAGCGTCCAGCAAGGCCACCCAGCTTTAACTGCTTTGACAGCCATGGCCACGTGAGCTGCTCACCAGCCGTGTGATTCTGCACGTCTGTCTTGTAGCCCACTCATGAACCCTTGTGTAGGTCTCAGGTGGGTCTACTCATGAAAACAGGTACTGCTCAAGCGGGTCTGCTTGACAAACACCAACATGTGCAGTCTTCTACGTGGTAATAGCCCCACCCAAAAATCCTGGCGTCCCAAAAGATGGTGGCATGTGCAACAGGACAAAAGTTAGAGACTTGAGCCTTTGTAGAGGAGCTTGCCCAGAGTCAGAGTCATGCTCTCAGTCAAGCTAAGTCTTGAAATAATTACTTGACTTCTCAAAGGCTCATTTCCCAAACTTCTACCTGTTTCATCCCCTTCTCTCAGCCTTTCCTGTCACTTCTGCTCACACTCCTTGTTCTCTTCAACAGAGGAATGGTCTCTAGCCATGATCTTCTCCAGGACCAGTCACAGCCAAGCTTCGGTCCTGATCTCTCACAACTAACAAGTCAAAAGACCAACATCCATAGCTACACCCTTTATCAAAACAGTTAAAAAAATAAAAAAGAAAGGGAAAGGGGGATTTTCTTTAAACATCTTTTTACCATTAAATGCTTCAATAACTTGCTGGAGCGTTTCTAGGGATATTCCACTGTGTCCTTTTGCTAGGACATTGATCCTCAGCGCCAACAGCATGCGAGATCTCTCTGGGCTCAAAGGTTTCCCCACACCTGAAAAAAACAGTAACACCCTCAGTTACTAACCCACTAGCAGAAAAGGGAATATACCAAGTGATTTCTTATTACCTGCAGAATGCGAACGAACCAAGTTCACTTGAAGCTCACTATGGGAAAAAAAAATGTAAAAAGCCAAATAAGTCTTG
The DNA here is from genome assembly GCF_963921805.1 of Phalacrocorax carbo. Classification (NCBI taxonomy): domain Eukaryota; kingdom Metazoa; phylum Chordata; class Aves; order Suliformes; family Phalacrocoracidae; genus Phalacrocorax; species Phalacrocorax carbo. Next base: position 51,415,961 of record NC_087513.1, read on the forward strand.
TCAGGTTTTATTTTGCACAAAGCAAAGGGAAATACTGAAGCAGCTCTCTCATCTAACCACGGAGTTTAAATGTACAGGGTCGAACTGCTCCCTCCTCTTCCTTTTCTGAAAAGAAAGGATGGAGAGCGCCGCACATACAACTTACCTCAGCTTACTGTTTGGGATGACAGTCCTGGCGAACTTCCCAAACCCTGTGGTGATTCCATAAACAACTGCAAAAAACGTGTACTGCTGGTTAAGGAGGGAACCCAATAAAGGTTTCTAAACAATTAATAGAGGTAAAAGTATTTACCCGTTTGTTCCTTTACAATCCTTTCTATCACTTCTCGTGATTGTTTGACTTTAGCTTCAGCTTCAGGTGTGAGCTACAACACAGTTTAAATATGAGTTTATCTTTCATTATTTAAGTTTAATTGTAGAAAGATAAACATGTAATTTTTAGCTGTGTTTGTTCAGGATCTTTACCTTTATCTTGTAGAGCCCCTTTCCTAAATTGACCAAGTCCTCCGTTGTTAAGCTGTTGCCATCTAAAGAAATATACTACACCAAAGAACCACCTTTTAGTTTGGGATATGTATGGTTATAAGGTTGCTTAATAATCAGAGAAAAAAAAAAACCAAACAGTCAAAATTCAACAAGGAAGCTCACTCACGCTCATTCATAAGACAGAAACTCGCTAACAAAAATGTAATACGCACATTATAATTTAGATTCCTAGGCCCAGCCAATCTAACAGCCCCTGCTTTCATGAATGCTGCAGTGGCTGAACTCTCAGCACGTTCTGGTGAATAGCAGCATTCATTACCCAGTTGTAAAATCATTGGCGGTTCCTACCTGTTCTGGTTCTCGGTATTTGCTGTATCTGAAAGTTCTGTAAAGGAAAATAAAGGGCAGACAGGATTTCACAGGTAGTGACCATTCAATTACAGCTGGAAAAGTGTTTTAAGAATGAAGGAACACTAAAAGAACAGCAAAATCTAGGAAATGATAAATCTGGAATCATAAAAAATTCACAAAATGTTCGAAAAAGGATACAAATGAACTCCTTCTGGCTGAGATGGTATGAAATCTGGAGATACTACATCTCCTTCTATAACTAGAAGAAATATGCAAATAAACATGAATAGGATTAAATTGTATTCTACATATAAATAAACTTGTTATTCATTGAGATACACACCAGTAAGAATTCTAGTTTGCAGCTATCAGCCCCAAATATATTTGTATGCTTCTAGGAAAATAACAAGGGATTATGTAGTTAATTTAGTGTACTCTGAAGGCAAAAGAGCTGCCCAACCCTTGGACACATGCTCCATATCCCATCCAAATATATAGCGTATATGGTATCATATACAAATTTTATATATATAGAATCCTGTGGCTTCTATACCTTATATAGTCCTATACTTCAAAACTAAGGGCACATTTTGGTATTTTTCCATAAAAATCATGGACACTGTTTAGATAGTTTAGATAAACTAAACAGCAGTTTGGTGACTCGGAAGCCAACGTGGTCGCTCTGCAATGCATTGCTTAAGGTTTTGCTTACCAACTTCAACAAATTCGTTGTCCTCTAGAGCATCCTCCACTGTATCATCAAGATCCAGCAAGCCAAGTCCCTTGCACCTTCGAATGTAAAACTTTACTTCTTCCACTGAGGCAAATCCCCCATTGTCAGGTTTGTTTTTCATGTACCGTCTCACCGCTTCCTTTCCCAGCCATCCAACTGTGCTTCTGCAGTTGAGGCACGGCACTGCCAGCCATTCTCCCCGGACATGCACCGTGTATCTCGGCATGCTTTCTCACCAAACTTGTCCCTTGACTGAGAAGGGCTGCAATGTGCAGCAGCCACGCAACAGCCTGAAGAGCAGCGTTTAGCTGGAGTCCCGTGTCACAATCTGAGAGAGGCAAAAATACGCCCCCGAAATCCCCACCTTTGTAAATAAGCGAGATCGATGTATCCGGCTGACTTCATCCAATCAAACCAAACCTGGGGAACACACCCTTTTCATGGAAAGGCAAACCTCCCGTCCCCCCCCTATTACCACAGGAATTTTTTTCCCCGAAGATCACACCAGGAATATAGAAATGGAAATCTAGGAGCTGGGTTTATGTAGCAAGAATGGATAAATAAATCTGAATAAGCTAGAATGCAACTGTTCTAAAAATGTAAGGGTTTAACAAAAGTTAATGGAGTTGTCACCTGGCACTAGATTGCACTGATGAAAACCTCCACGAGGGACAGGGCTGGAGGACAGCCACCCCGCTATGGGTTGGTTGTGGCTGCTAGGATTGAAAGATGACTGGACCCATACACCTCTATGATGAGAGCAGGCAGCGTAGGAAGTAAGCCTTCTTTGCTCAGCCCAAGCCAAAGTGAGAAAACATGACTTTTGTATCATAGAAGAGGAGAAGATTAATGAGTTTCCCTCCATTACCCTTTCACCTATGCTCTGTAAGATGTTGCTAGAACAGGTAGCACAAATGTTAGGCCACACCTGCCGCTACAGAGACTGGTGCTGCTGTACCACACCTCTATTGCAGGCAGATGCAAAGCTGAGAAGATGCAGAGAAATACCTGGTAAGATGGTGCTAAAATAAAGTTTAGCAATGACCACGTCGACACAGAGGCTGAAAATACCTTTGCTTTTGAAGACAAACGAATAACACCACTTGTAGTCCATGCTGCTCACAATACTGTTCTCAGACAAAGGCACTGCTATAAAGTGCACTTACCTGGGGTGAATTATCGCAGGGAATTTTAACTTAAGACCCGTTGGTGGAAGACCCGTCGTGTGGGAGACCTTGCCCCTGGGGAGCAGGGCAACGCTAGCAGAAGCCATGCCTGCCACTATTTTTCCCTAGCTCTGACAACAAGAAATCAGGATTAGTTGGCAGCATGAACTCCAGCTGCCAAATCACAGTATATGATATGTAGGCTTTTATGACAAAATATTACCCCAAAACTAGTGGCATAAAACATTTCTAAAACAAAGGAGTTTTCATTGCAATCTGAGAGCTCGAACCAGAACCTGTTACCACCAGATACCCCCTCCTCCCACCAGCGCCTTGCTGAGAGAATCCCTCTTCATTTATGTGATGCTGTAGCGGAAGCCTTTGGTGAAGGCTTTTGCTTCCAGCAGAAGTTATCACTCCTTTAGAGGAGTAGCAAGAAGAGAATGAATGGCTCATTCGGTCCTTAATACAAGAAAGCCTCCAAGTTCCTTACACACAGGGAAATTACACTGATTTTGGTTCCAAAAAAGCCAGTATTGTGTTTAGTAAAAGCTGAATGACACAACATGCATAGAAAGAACGTAAACTGAGCCTCAGTCACCTCAGAGTTAGTTTTTCTATAACTTTTATTTCAACTACTTAGACAGAGGTAGGTTAAAGTTGAATGGAAAAGCTTGGGATGCCTTGAATCAATAAAATACACCAGGATATGTTCGTGCCTCAATTCACATTAGAGCTGCAAGCATGAAAAGATGAACCTCCTGGTGAAGTAAATAACTGAGCCCACATGAAAGCTTATGCTGATCAAAACTCAGATCAGAAATAAATTGACTGACAGGCTCTCCACTCCCACTCTATGTGCTATTTTAAAAATCCAAACCTTTTGCCATTACCTATATTGGGTACCTTCCTCCTCTGAAACTGCACTTCCCCCCCCTCGTTACTCTGCCATACGGGGATACCTCTGTGACAAGATTTAATTCGTGCTAACTGCTCATTTCCCGTTCTCCTCGAACTCACTTCAAAAAGCCACCCGTAGATGGCAGTGCTCACAGCAGTTTCACCTGAAACACCAACTTGAACCGAAGTGCTGTAGCAATTAAAGGAAACACGGCCCTCCGATTGTTTTTTTACCTTATTTCGAAGCTGTTTTACTAGCATAAAGTGGTAGTGCCCAGAACTGGTTAAAAAAGGGAAATACTACAAAATTAAAAAGGGGGAAAGGAAGACTTGGGCTTTAGTCCCCCTTGCAGTAATCAGAAGTTTTGAAAATACAGGGGGTTGAAATTAGTAAGTTACTGAAAGCATAGCAAGATATTAAGTCTGAAATTTCATCAAAACCTCAGGTTTGCTTAAAAAAAAAAGACAAGAAGGAAGTATTTCAGACAACTATGAGTGCACAGCATAGGACCCAAAAGGAATTAACTAAGTAAAACCACCACATTGCGATTAACTTCAAGAGTTGACTAACGTAACAAAACCATGACAAATAGGGCTAGGTGGAAATTCTGCTCTAACAGGAGAATGCTGTGATCCGGTCAGGTCTTCATAGTCCTCTTGGACCCATAATAAAAATTTCTCCCACAACAAAGAAGAGTAAATGAAACTTAGTTCAAAACTTTTCATACAGATCAATACACAGACAAGTAGACAATGAAAAGATTTATTTTTTAGTCTTCAGATAAAGTTTCAACCAGATTGCTATGAAAAAGAAAGCTGTGCACAAAGAGCCATACCATCCAGCAATTAATTTTCCATGTTTTTACATTCCATGACTGACCGATGACTACACCTCAGAACAGCTTTTCTGCATGTTCTAAAAATTGCTTGTAACAAAACCATTCCCCCGATTCCAGCGATTTAGCAGTTTTGCTGGTTTACTTGAAGGTGCAAAACAGAATGTACTGAACTTGCTTTGGAAAATTAATTTTAAGCTAAATTAGTACCAAAGCAGCAGAGCATTTTATGGCAGTCAAGCACGCGTATCAGCGGTTTGTGGAATCAGTCTCTTCTTTCAGCAAGAAGAAAATTTCAAAGAAATCAGTAGATTTGTCACTGATCCAGTTTCAAGTCTTTGCCCACAAGCATTGAAGTGACTGGGTGCATCGAGGCTCTATGCTCCAGAAATGTCTTGACAGCCAGATCTCGAGACTTGTCAAAACTGTAAAGATCCCTGCAAAAGAAAAAGCGGGGGAGGGAGGGGAAGCTCCATTACAAAAATCTATGAAAATAGTACAATGGGGATTTTCTTGATGTTTTACTTTTCCCCTGAAAGCCTCATATTAAGGTGCATACTGGGAGAGTAAGATTTCTTCTATTAAAAATAGTCAGCAAGTAGAAAGCTACCCTGAAGATAATTCTGTATTATATCACTTCAAAGCACAACATAAATACACGCACAATGTCAACTATTATACATTCCATTATACTAAAAATGCCAACAGCATGAGCTCCTACAATTTGGAGATTACTTTTACCTGAACAAGGGTCGAGTAAACTTCATCCTGCCCTGGTCTGCTGCCATTTTTAGAGCCAGAGGAATAGCTTCTTCCCACTTGGACTGGATGCAGAGGCGCAGCCATCTGGGAGGGAAAGAAAATTTACACTTTTATTTTAATTTGAAGTGGTTAGTTAGTTTATGATTCTGTTCCCATAAACACTCTGAGCAGTGCTATGCTATCAGGGGAATGAGATTCTAGCTAAGGTCAACACAAAATATTTACTGTCTGACTAGCACATTATGCAAGTGGACTTCTCTATAAAATAGGAAGCCATTTTTTCAGAGTTTCTCCAAAATGGTCTGATTATTTTCTGCAGCTACATATTTCTTTTATATTACTGTAGTGTCCAGTTGCATCACTTAGAATTAGAGCTGAATTATATAGCACTTGTCACATTTGACCAAGTGATTAAAAAAAAAAATAACCAAACCCAAAAAACCCCCCAAAACATCACCAGCAACTGGCATGTGCTTGTTTTGTTTTAAAAATTAGAAGAAATTGATTGTTACAAGAAGTAACATACAGTATAGTTTCTAAGATGGAATAACCGCCACTATTGCAAGAGCATCCAAATACAAACAGTAGCAACATATGCAATACTTAAAGCTACTTGTGAAGATTACTTACATCCTCAACAATACCTTTAACAAGTCATGTGTGTAAACACAATGTGTAAGTACAAAATAGAAGAAATTAGGATGCACAAACCTTTGTGATAGCATTGAAATGTGACAAAAACATTTCCAAGTTGTGTTTATTAAAAAAAAACAAACACCAAACCACTGGCACATCAGCAGAAGAACTGATTAAGTAAGTCCAGAAGACCTGCTCCTGCCTAAATTACCTGAAAGGTTTTTCAGGCATGTTTGAGTCACAGAGAGGCTCACTATTGTATTATCTGACACCACCCCCAAAATAAAAGTTACCAGGTCAGCAGGTTCCTTTGCTAGCATGACAGATGAAAATAAAGCACAGCTAATAAACCAATCACTTCCAGTTTTAATACTAGACTGTACTTCCCAGACTCATAAGGAACAGAACACCACTCTGGCTAAGCACACCTGCACGTGTGCTTACAGAAAAAATGCACACCACCACCAACATCCCCCAACCCTGCAACAGTTGAAGACAACCTACATGCTTAAGCAGCACGACAGTTTTATAAAAGCATTTAAGGTTAGAAAAACATCCATACTAGAACCAACCTGAATCTTATTTCAGAATTATTTATAGCATTGAAGTCATACACTTGCTGCATTCGTTTGACATGTGACAATGGCAGAGGAGCCTGAAAAAGGAAACTGCATAGTCAGAGTAAGGCAGAGGCACCCTTCAAGCCACATACTCCAAAAATAAACACGTTCATTATAAGAAGATTGATGCTACAAAGGAATTAAAAAGCTTACCATGACTAATATTTGTATTTGTTTCTTTCACCTTCTCATAGTATTAGGGAAGGGACAAGGAATAAGTGTTAGCAAAATTCCCACATCCAGTACTACCGAAACATTCAAAACTTGAAGTACTTCCATTCTGTTTTATTTACAGCTTATTCGCTCTAGCATCAAGTACAGACAAACTCAAGTGCCTTATAGTTTCGTTTTCACCTTTCAATCTAAAATACTCCGTATGTTGCTCATTAGCTGAAGAGCCAGACACAATCAAGGAGTCACAGCTGAAGGTTTTAGTAACTATGTATGGTAAGAGTGGGTTATTTTAGCAAAACTTAAAAGAAAATGGGCAACTGAATTCCAAAGCACACTTGGGCTTCTGTGTCTGCTTTTGTGATACTAGAGTCAAGTTACCCCAGGCACGCATTTACCTCCGCAAGCAACAGTGCTAAGAACTCAATCAACTGATGAGATGACATTTCCTTCAGGTCTGCTGAGCTGAATGAGTTCAAATCGGTCTCTTTTGCCTAAAAGAGAATGGTTACTGAAGTTTTAAATAGGTATTTCAAAGTACGATGTTTGGACACCTACATTTACTATTGAGCCATTCCACATATGAGAGATACTAATTTGTATTTGTGCAGGATGTTACATGAGGGAAAAGGGAGGGACTTAAGCAACTGTCTCATGTTTGGTATTCTTCACTTCAATTTTCAATTGTTTTCTCTCCACTGATCTTTTTAACTTTAACAGAAAAACAGTGCAGATAAGTATTTGATTTTTCACTTCTTCTAGAAAAAGTAATATTGGGAAGAAGAATCATAGAATAGTTTGGTTCGAAGGGACATTTAGAGATCAGCTAGTCCAATCCCCCTGCAGTGAGCAGGGACATCTTCCACTAGATCAGGTTGCTCAGAGCCCTGTCCAACCTGACCTTGAATGTTTCTAGGGGTGGGGCATCTACCACCTCTCTGGGCAACCTGTTCCAGGGCTTCACCACCCTCACTGTAATAGATTTAGACTGGATATAAGGAAGATATCTTCTCTCTTAAGAAAGTTAAAGATAGTATACATATTGTGAAAAGCCACAGAGCTAACAAACAGAAGGTATGCTGAATTCTGTGAGTTGTATGAGTCATGGTTAAAATTTTAAGAAAATTTTATGTTATTAGTTACTGATTATGATTTATGTATTTCAGTTTTTGATGAGAAACACATACTAGCTCCAGTATAATGTAGGGGAATTATTGCTAATACAATATAATCAGTAGAGATACCTTGCCATTTGTTTTTAAATCAAGCCATAATGTCAGGGTTTCAAAAAGAATATTCTCAGTTTGGTTACTACATACATACAGCAAAAAGCTGGCTGTGCGCCTCGTTAAAGTATGCTCAGCACTTCATGTACAGAAGTCACAGCAAATCCACAGACTCTATGATGAAAGGCTAGTCTACGAAATGCAAAATTCCTGGCAGCCATACCATCACCATAAATATGTTTTCTCTCAGCAAACAATAGGTTTTAGAAGAGGACAGCTCACTCTCAGACAACTAGCTTTTCAATACACAGACACATCAGTGCTCTTTAACCACTCACTTTGATCCATCTTTGGCTCAAGGCAACACAAGCATTTGTTAGTGTCATATCATACCTGTCAAATATTAAAAACAAAGGATCACACTTTGGAAACACAAAAAGCTCTTGTAATATTTTCATGAGAATGCTTAGAAATTATTTTCAAATGGCTCCAAATTTGTTCATTGTAGGCTCCAATGCAATACTGCAACACAATTTACAAGAGGTCTATTATAATGGAATACATTTTGGTTTTTGTTAGAAGCACTTTGTGCATAGATGGCACTATCCCTTGATCCCATACACTCTGAAAATGATCAATACTTCTGAGCATATATATGCTCATGCATGTGTTATAGCTTACAGTTGGAAAGAAAATATTGTTGTAACAAACTGTCAGAAAAAAGAATCTCTCCTGGCAACTTTCAGAGCAAAATGAGTTTCCACTAGAATAAAATCTTGAAAGTTCTATTAGCAACATTTTTCCTCTTATATACACATATATCAACTTCCACATAGTACTAGGACATTTGTGGGAAGACTTTCACCCTGTTTACAAACTTGTTTATGACTGTTTGGAAAAACCAGGTGCTTTCTGGAGAAGGAAAAGATGAACTACAAAAGAATGCAGCTTACGTAGGCTTCACTGGTGGCATTCCTGGAGCATTAAACCATGAGTTCCAATCCACTTTATCAAGAACATCTACCTACAAAGCAATGCAAATTTGTATTCAATTTTAGATGTTGTTTTTAGAGAAAAGAATACAATACGAAAACTAGTTTCAATCGGGGTTGTTTTGTTTCTTTAAGATCCCTCCAACTACCCTGGAGAATCCTACACAGATTACTTAAAACCAAAATATTCCCCTTCTAGAAGAAAAAAAGCATCATAATGCAAACCCATCTTTGTAAGATGCCAGACTACATCATATTAAAATCTTGATACAAAGAAAAAGACAAAAAACTGATCCTTAAAGAACTGGTCCTGAGCTAAACCGTAGTTTCACACAATTTAAAGGTTCCAAGCAATTAGTTTTAAATACTACCCAACCTTATCCTTGAAGTAGGAGTACAAGAAGTTCTTCCAGTCCTCCGTTATTATGCTCTTATAAGCAAACTGCTGAATGTAAGCCTTCAAGAAGCCAATGAAGACATCTAACAGTTAAAACAACGAACAGGTTTAGTATCTGAAATTAAATGGGAAACAATAATATGTAAAGTCTGACTAGCACTTACCTGGTCCTCCAAGAAGTTGTTCGAGGTAAAAAAGCAAAGCAAAGCCTTTCTCATATGGAACAGATGAGTAGGCAACATCAGGATCCACTTCATGCAGATTAGGGATAAGGTTAGTTACAGGATTGTTATCTCCAAGAGTATTTATCTGTGACAGATATGCAAGAAAGTCTATTCATCTAGGAAGTCAAGCACTACTATTCCTATTTATAAAGGTATAACCCACCCAAAACTAAGGTGGCCTCATTTCAAAGTGTTCTTTTTCATGAAGTTCTGAATCATATGTACAAAACAGTTTACTGAACTTTTTAAAATTTGTTTTATCAGTGTCTGATTGTGGATCAAACAAAAAAATGTGGGGATCAACCACACTGTGCTCCAGCTGTCTCAAAGCAGTTAATTACTGTCATGTCTGTCATAATCACGAGCACCTAATGAACTATCTATATTTATCCCTTTATTAACAAACTATTTAAACTACTTCATTTAAAAGGGTGATATAAAGAATAAAATGCAACATGAAATATTCGTAGTAAACCAAATAAACTGCATCACCAAACTGAACAAGAGGGCTAGAAGTAATCACAGGCTGGAAATATAAGAAATAAAGTTTAACTATGCTACCTAAACACAAAACTAAGCAACCCTCTGTGGCAGGTGCAACCTGCCCTCATAGCAACTGGGGCTTTCCGACTGCTTAAGCAGAGCAGCCACTGCTGCTTTTCATGCCCTTGCTGCACCGGCAGATGGAGCCCTCGGGCTCCAATAGGAACCAGCTGCGACCAGCTATGACCACAGATCAGATTCAGCCAGGGTATAAATGGAGCCCTGCCGGGAGGAGGGGGGGGGGCCGTAGAGCTGGTCCTGCTAGGGGAAGCGGGTCTGCAGTCGGGGACTCCCGCCTTGGGTCAGGATGCTGCTCAAGGTAACTCCTCGAGGTTGAGAGCCCTCATCTTCTTAGGTGAGTGCGCATTTTGGATCCTCATTCTAAAAACCCTAAGAATTCTTAAGTTGGCTGTGCAGTGACAGTTCCCGCCTGGCATCCTGAACCTGTGATTAATTAATGTTCATTGGAGCACTGAATTGACCTTACTTGAAACAAATTTCACTGAAGTATACTATGTGATTAGTTTATGTTGATAAGCCTACTCTACACCCTCCTAGACAGTAACAGATTAGGAATAGTCTCAATTGTAACACAGTACACAGGAAAAAAAGAAATTGGCTACTTGCATTAGGCACTGAAAATTGTGATGGCTGTGCTTGCACATAATTTTGACAAGCTTTCAGCTGCTCATGAATATGCTAACAGATAATACTGCAATTTACCCAGAACAAGAGTGTCTAAAAATGCTCATCCTTACAAAACAGATTAAACCAGTTCAAAAAGCTTCATCTAACCTGAGTATATTAAGCTATTACCTTTTGAAGAGATCGTGTACCTTGGAATTGAAGTTGTTCACCCTCTATTAAGAAAGTGTTAGGAAAGCTGACTAGATAAGTCTTATTTGTGGGAAACATTAAATCAGCTTTATTTTATTTAGATATATGCTTAAACACAAAGTTATCATAACTTTAAAAATATTTACCGTATTCTGCAGTTCCCTCCAACCTCCTAGGGCTTTGAACTGCCTGAACTGCTCACCAAACAGCCGACCAATAATCCTGCGTTCCAGGTATACAGTATGTCCCTCATTCAGCCTGGAAATACATTGATAAAGTCAGCACTGGTAGGAGGGCAAAATGAATTAAGGTGGTCTCTTTACAGATTAATTCTAAAATATGATTTGCGTGGCATTAAACGTCACACCTACCAAAAATGCTCCCATGTTTTGTTTGTTACTAAGTTTCCTGTCCAGCTGTGAGATATTTCATGAGCAATCACCTGAAACACAGAAAACAATGACATATCTCCATATCATAGACTCCTCTGGAAAACAAACATCAAATCCCAGAAAGGAAAAAATCCTGATGGGATTTCATTTACTGTACTACATTCCCAAAGCCATTAGCATTCACAGTTCTGTAAACTTAGCCATATAAATTTTATTTAGAGGACTAACACTACCCTACCGAACCTTCTCCAGAAATAATTTTGAATGTCCAGCCTGCAAGTCAGAGCCACACTGATCAACAAAAATAATTCCTCTGGAAGCACAGTGCAAGTACTGGTTTATGAAATCACATTCCAGAATACTGGATCCATGCCAAGTGACAGACTAGTACTACTTTCCCACCTAAGCAACTTCTGCAGTGCTGGGATGTTCTAGAGTACCAAACAGGAAGAAAACAGTCACCCCTAGAAGGATAATGACATATGATACATTAAAAAGTATCCATGTCAAATATTTCAGTATTCTTGGGATATGACAATTTTTTTTTAGCAGTATATCAGTCTAGTAGAGAGACATATGAGATAAAACAGCACACAACGTGATAAAACTGCACACAAAGTGAGTTCTAGGGCATATGCAGACATGTAGAGGAAGAAGTTCCCTACAAACAATTTCAATGAGATCAATTCAGTTGTGGTTTTTAAACATATCTTTACACAGGACAGGAAAAGAGCTACTGAGCAGCTAACTTCAGTCAGCCCCCTACGCATACAGGCACCCATGTTATTTTCATCTGTTCCTTATATAAAATAGATATGTCTCCAGTTTTCTGGAGTTTACGTAGCACTAAAACTCACTTGGTAAGACTTCTTGAGTTACTGCCTTAACTTTTAATTCCCCCAATAATAAAAAAAGACCAAGTTTTCAGGTATCTACTACAGCGGAAGTTAAGATACAACTTCAAGTTGTGTTCTCTTTTGTACTTACACTTGATAGAGATCGATCACCTGCCTAAAAAAAAAGAAAAAAAGACAAGGCAGTTGTCAGTTCAAGTAAGACTCAAAATATACCACTCAATGCAGCTTTATGTATGCTCCCTAACTCCAAAGGAGGCAGGAACATTTACAGTTGTTTCTAGGGGGAAGATTAATCCCATTTATGGATTAATATCCACCACATGATGGATAAGCAAGCCCTAAGGGAAAGCTGACTTTTATCAGTGTTACACTTACCAATAGTGTTGGCGTTACAAAAGTAAGACAAGGATTCTCCATGCCACCATAAGGAAAAGAAGGTGGTAAGACTAACAGATCATACTGTCCCCATACATAGGGTCCCGCTAAATCTTCCGCTATTTTCAGCATAGCTTCAGTCTGAAATAAGAATTCACATTAGTTTCTGATGTGACTCCTGACGGCAAACACTGAACAAGAAATAAACCATTTATCCCATACTTCTTTCTTTCACCTTGGCATGCCCCACATGCAAAATGAGTACAAGACTATCAATATTTATTTTTAGTAGTTCTTTTGTGTTGCGATACAACAGCAGCATTTTTGGGGGTGGGAAGCAGAGAAAGGAGAGCTACAGATGAACAAAACACTGAACTACAGTCTGTTCCTTTCCCAACACCATGTGAAGCAGTTGCTTACAAAACATTTTTTTGTTAATTACCCACCTCAGCAAATTCAAAGGCTGATTTATCCACCAGCTCCTTTTCAGCCCACACCAGTGTCCTTGGGCCAATCTTTCTGTTGAAAGTAAAAATGCCACAATAACACTGTAAACTAGAAATAATTCTGTGGGAAACTAATACAGAGAGCATATGTTTCACTGTGCTCATGAGTAACCCATGTCACTGAAGAAACTCATTAGAGAGTCTTTGTCTCTTTTTCCCCTTCACTGCTAAAGTAAAGCTTTAGAAAACAAGACAAACCACATACATCCACCGTTTGGGATAAATATATAGGAAGCACATTTACAGATTTTAAAATGTAAAGCCCTAATATAAAAGCACTCTTATGGGCTGGATTAACACATCCTTGTGCAGATGAGCAATGAGGCTGAAGCTATAATTTTCTGCCTTTGGTACATGACAAGGCTTATTGGTTACCTGTGGAAAAATATACTATTTCCTGAGCTAGAAAAAGCCCTTAGTGGTTCCAATCAATTCCAAACTCTTCATGGTATTTCTTTAACTTATAGCAAAGCTTATTCTATAGAAAAAATTATGCAAGAGTGAATCAAGATACATGCAGTTTGATACAAATTAACAGGTTCATCGAACCTCTAAGACCTTTTAAAACTAGAAACAAGACAAAGAAACAAAAATATAACTCTGAAGATTTACTATTAATATTTATACTTTGTGTAGATTCACTCACCTGCTTTCTAAAGCTCCAACCACTAAAGCAATCAAGTAGCAAGGTATGGGAACCTAGCAGAGAACATGAGAAAAAAATCTTATTTGTAACATGAGCTATCAACACCACTGATGCAAAGAAAAACAAAGGTATGTAAATAAAGAAGTCTGCCCATTTCCTCCATAGTTTCCTGCCTTATGTTATAATAAAGCCATTGTTTTCTTTCTCCCCAAATGGTATTTCTTTATCTACACGAAGTACTTGTTTCACAGATGTTTCATGCAAAGGCCACAAAATTATAAGTATCATCTCTGCTTGAAAAAAATTTGCATATATAAGAGCATACAAAAATGCCACTGGTTTGGTTACTGTTCAAAAGAAAGTCAGTTTTCCATATTAATCCCAGTTCCATCAAGTTTTATGGAAGGAGAAGTTAAGAGATACTGCTCAGAGAAAGGGCAGTTGTGTCATACAGGAAGATGCAGGAAGAGCTTTGAAGAATTCAAGTAAACAGAATATTTATGGACCAAAAGATTCAGCAAAATCAAAATATATGTATCTGATTTCTATGTTTTGAATTAAAATAAATTCTCAATATTTGTTATTTTAATGAAAGACATTCCAAAGCTACAGTATCTTTATAGAGAAAAGCTTTCTCCTGGTGCTTTTGAAACAAAAGGGGTCAATACAGACATCCCTGTAGAAGTTTGATTTTATTTGACTAAACAATATTAAATAAGACAGACTTGAAATCGTAATTACCTGGAGACAACATTTCAGAAAATTTTATTCTACCATTATCCCCAAACCATTTCAATATAATTTACTAAAATGCCTACATCATGCGTGCTTTAATTTTACGTATTAACCCACAGAATATATTCTTGAGAAGATTTAAGTCCATTGACTTGTTTTATGGACAAGTTATTAAAAGACTGCCAATATAACCCTGCATTTTGATGCCCAATTTGCTAATCTGAAGCTCTGAAATTACTTCAGATCTCAATGGCTGTTAGGCTATAAATTCCTTTTTACAGAGGCTGCTCTCTACCACGCTTCTTACCAGCCTGGCCATGCAGGAGCAAAAGAAGTAGTTTTAGGTAAGCTCAGTACGCGTACATATCAAAGAGTTTGATGCGTCTCCCCTTTCCGTCTAAGGAAACACATGCCTTTCCTAACAAATCGGTCTCATGGTTTTGTATGTTAGATGATGCGAATGTCTTCCTTAATGCATTTGCCTTTTTAATGTATATATTTTGTGATTGTGTTTGGCTTTTTTGTTTAACAAAAGGCATGCCTTTTCTAACAAATTAATCTAATGGTTTTCTATATTAGAAAGTGTAGTTTATTTCAATTGGACTAAATGTTATTCCTTGTACAGGTCCACCAAACTTTACAGGGTATTTCTAGATAATGTACAGCTCTGAATAACATAAAACATCAAAGCCTTGCGCACCAGACCAAGAATGGCGAATGTTTTTGGCTCCACAGAGGTGGCAGAACACTATATTGAAGAGCTTACAGATAAAGTAACAATTTTCTTTCTCTTGCTCCCCTCTTGCCTCTCTCAGATTTCACATAGCAGCCAAATCAGCCCAACAGCTGCTGCACTTCAGAGTAGGTTCCCCTCCTCTCCTCCAGTCACACAATTCCACCCCTCCTTGCAGTGACTCAGTCCCTCAGCAGCCCAGGTCAGCTTACTAAAACAATTTCTTTTTTAAACTTGTGTTAACTTTATCTGCTTGTTCAGCAAAATTAACTAGGCTCACCAAGAGATCCCATAAACATCAGAACTGTGACCCAATAAGCTATGAGAACAAAAAAAGCCAGAAGAGTAAATTGAGACTGCCACTTTAGAAGCAGGGGAATCATTAAACTAGCTGCACCACTTCATAAAACTTCACCCTAAGAATGGAATCTTTAATTAGCTGGAGATACCTTCCATAAAAGTTTTCATCTTTAAAAAACCAAAAAACCTGTGTTGTCAGAATTTGCATAACTTAAGTTAAAAATTGGTTCCAACACTCAGCTTCACTGCTAACATCTTGGTACGCTTAAAATTTGCAGGATCTGTTTTCCAAAAGTCATTCCCATGTTATTCAATTCCAAGCATTATTTCCCCAGAATCAGTGCAGACAGAAAGGGTTTTGACAGTGCTAGCTTTGAGTACACTAAACTTTTTCAAAACTCAAATTTAGCTTTTCTGGGAATGCCAAAATGACCGGTAAACATCACCAGCACCTACTGGTTGACTTTTCAGAGTTGGAGATTCATAATACCTCCTATTTCTATAGTGGCAAAGACCCATTGTAAGTTACATAAGTTTGCTGACAACATCAAAACCACATCTGAAGTGACTGAACTGCAAGAGTTAGGAATAAGGCCTTAGGCATCTGTTTACTAGCCTGGAGCACTTACATTCTGACTGAAACGGTATATCTTCCGACTGCTGTCCTCTGGGTCAGGCATCTCCCCATCACGATTAGCACTCATAAGAGCCACCAACTCTTTCGGAACGGATATCTGAAAGGTTACCCGACTGTGAGGAACTCAATTGGCATACAGGATTATACAACATACTAGAAGAAGCAACAGCAAAAAGACTAGCCCAGATTTGTTCTGGTTTTAAGTCCTCTCTATGAGGTAGAATATAAGGCACATAGAAAATTGTCTTAAAAGCTGGCAATATTTAATTAACCAGATGGATTACCTCTGACAGAAGTTAAAAGGTTCATGTTCTTCACACTACTGAATTGTAATGTCACATTGTACGTCTTGCTTTTTGCTTCCCTAAAACAACCGGACTATTTATGTTAGGATTGCAAAGATCCCCTATGTACCAGAATATATTACTCAGGGCATATATGAGAGTCATTTCAAGTATTTTTACTTTACAGCACTCTTCATTGTCTTACTGTCAGCTTTTCCTGATTTAAGAACATATTTCTTTCCTACTACAGCACTTTTTTTTCTTCTGGAATTAAAGATACATGAATGAAAAGGGATAAGAGATAAATATAAAGAAAAGGTAAAGCTAGAGAAGTGCCACAGGGAAGATAAGTAGTTTTTGGCTCTTATCTCTGTTTTTATTTTAGACCATATGCTGGCAGCTACAAAAAAAAAAGTCCCCATTGTAGTAGTTGTCTTTAGTTGGACACTCATGACTTATATTTATGTACCTCCGCATAGTAGGTTAGTTTCACAGCAGGCGTGTCTTGGCATGGAAAGATGGCTCTGCAGTGGGTAGCCTGGAGAGGGGTGGGGTGAGGGGAAAAAAAACCAAGCTAAAACATAACAATCTTTCTAATGCAGAGGACTATATATAAATAAAACTAATATATTTTATTGGAAATCTATAGAGCTCCTCCAGACAATTTGTTATCTACAAACCAATACTTCCTATCACTTATGGCTTATAGTAGTTTTCATAGTAAGGGTTTTCTAAATGAAATAATGGTAGGTAAGACAGATCAATAGCCACATATATTGACTGCAAAGGACTGCACATTCTTCAACGAGAACACTGGAGAGGGTAAAGCAGTTCTGGATTTATTCAATTGTAAACATACAACAAAATCTCAGTAAGTCAGGACATTGCTAAGTGTTATTTGGGACCTTTGATAAACACAATTAGAAATTATGGGCTACTGTACTACTAGCCTTCCTTTCTGACTCTTAAGAAACCAGGGGGAATTACATGTTCTATGTAAACAACAAGTTTTAAAAAAATAAAACAAGCAAAAACCAAACAAAACCAAAACCACTAATCCACTCAACCTGACACTGGCTGAAGAGAAATGGGTATTTCTTCCCAGAAGTTTGCTCCGGAGTAAACCACTGGAGAGCTGAAGACTTTGGAGAACTTTCAAAAGCAATTTCGACAATTGCTTCTTGTCCCCTGTGCAATAAAGAATATAGTCAGACTGTTTTGACACAACTCCCAATCACTACTTAACTTCCTCTACAAAGCCTTCTAGCAAATAGGTCTGCGGCACTGTCTCAAAAGCATTAGAAATAAGAACAAGTAGCATATCAAACAACTTCTCCCTTTCAATTATGATAGTAAAAATTAGCTGGTTTATTTCAATTTTAATGCCCCAAGGCACTTTTATTACTGTTTTTACTGACCAGAAACTTTTCCTCTCCCCTCTTCAAGGAGAAGACAAACTTCTTTAAACCATTTGGACCAGCTACATACAGTTTTGTCACAACTATTTAACATTGTACATGTAAGTGTAAAAACCCCACTGCAGTAAGCAAACAAAAAGGGTATAAAGCCTAGATGAGAACATACGTACATTAATAACATAGGATTTGTTTATTTTGTAATAAAAGAAGTAGATTTTACAGCTGATGTTATGTTCTATAAGTATCATCCTTAAGTAGAACCACTACCACACCCACCCCATTACCCCTCCCCGAAAGCAGTAATTACTGGAAAACCCTATTAACAGTGGGCTTAGCAAGAAAAATAAAAGATGTTCAAGTTCTATTCAGGGTTTCAGAACTGATGTAAAGTAAAAACTAACCTGTGCAAGACAGGTACTAGCTTGCTAACAAGAGAACACACGCAAACCTGACACATTTATACTCTTATTCTTTAAAAACACATCATAACCATCACTGACACCAAAAACACACAGAAGTACTTGCTGCTGTTATCAGAAAGTCCCACGTTATACGTGCAACTCTCTGGAATTAACACTCCAACCATAAATCAGAAAAAACTTCAGCTAATCAGAGGAGTTGGACACTAGATAAGCTGACTGGGGATACATATCTGGTTTATAACCAGTATTCCAAAGTACATATTTGATGAGAAAAGAGAAAATAATTTGTATCACCATAAGTACATTGCTTACTGAACAGTCAGACTTTCAGGTCTAACTCCTATCCTTTCCTATCACTGTTTTACTGATATTTACATAGGAGACTGCAATTAAAAAAGAGCTAAAAGGCAAACAAAACAAACAGGCCTATGTTTCTGCTGTGGCATGTTCAAGTACTTTGTTCCGTTTTATTTCAGGTCATAGGTGTTTCCCCAGAAGGGACAGCTATTGTATAACATTCCTTTCTCTTCCACATTATGTGTTTCTAAGTTTCACTAATTCAGAGAACAAACAAAAACCAAACAAATAAAAATTTGGGTTTGTAAAGGTAGTAATTAGTTTTGAAAACAAAACAATATGAAGCAACATAGTATAGAGTTTTATTCAAACAAGGGAGCCTCCTTATACAATCATAACTTTCAGCTTTGGCACGTGAGACACCATGGAGTTACAACATACAAAGCAAACAGTCAAAGTAGTATTGTAATTTATCAGCAACTTTTCAATTCGTTCATTAAGTTGAATTCATTTAATTCAACTTAAGAGGTAGATTATAGTTAGGTTCATTCTCTGTCATGCTGCCAAAACTCAGGTGCCAGTTTTTAGGAACTTGGGCATAGTGTACTCAATACACTAGAACTATGCTTTCAAGTAATAAAAGTTTTGTCTAACTGTAGTGACAACCTGCAGTTCTTACAGAAATGCAGGATGAGCCCTTGTATAAAAAAAAAAGGCAAACAGGGTCTGTAACTCCATATGTGCCATACCGTGGCAATTCTCAACATGACAAAATTCAGGTAGTTGAAGCAGAATGAATATTATTGATGAGAATCACTGGAAAAATCATGATACATTACCCATCACTTCACTAGTTACATTAGAAAGTCATTTTGTACGCGATATAAGACCTGGGGATGGGTATAAAGGCTGCCAAAGTTTTGGCAGCCTAATGAAGACCAACTATTAATTTAAATCTTAAGATAACGCCAAATAAATGCAACACCCTAATGTATAGGTCCCTTTGCAAGCTTTACCCAACCACCCTACAGGCGGACAAGCAGCTTATACAGTGCATTCTGGAAACAACCTAAAGGAACAAGCAAGAGTGTGTACCTTCTCAGTTCAAAGGGAAGCGTGATTTCCAAGGGGGTCCCCTTGAAACTGTGCTTTTCTCCAAAAGCAAATTTTGCATCCTGGCCATTTACAGTCACTTTAAATACCTGTAGGTCTTTTGTATCCAACACCTGTAATGAAGCAAATATCACATACTTATTAGATAACAAATAAGTGACATAGCACTCAACAAATTTTAAGCACGAGAGGAAGAAAGCCATCTTCTGTCCATGGAAGTTGAAACAGGAGTTTACCAAGTAAACTCTAAAAAACTTCACAGTGCTGCTATGACATGAGAACGATAGAAAAGACCCTGCCAAGGTTTCCACGGTGGAAATAGCTGCTATAAATCAAGACTTTCATACAACAGAAGATGAGTTAAGCAATGCTACACGAGTGAAGTTTTACTTTTCAACACTATGGATTTTCTAAAAAAAGTGAGCACCAATCACAAAAGGATTTTATGGAGCCAGAATGAAAAAAAAGCCCACAAACCCCAATTTGCATGTAAAGCAAAGCTAACGAGGTTTATACGTTTATTCGCATAGCTAACCGAGAAAGGAGCTGGCGTAACAAAGCACACACACGCTGAAAAGCCACAAGAATAGTCTACCCGTAGTTTATTCCCATCTCTTCAGCAACACGCTCTTCGCCATTTTAACGGGAAAAAGACATGTTTCTCCCCTTCCCTCGCCCAAACCGCAGCAGGCGGGACAGCTGGGCGGCCCAGGGGCGGCGAGGCGCTCGAGCACCGCGGGCGGCAGAAGGGAAGGGAGAACCGGGTGGGCGGCGTGGGCCGCCCCTCACAGCCGCGGGGGATCGCGCCTGCACACACAAACACAGACCCCTCTCGACCCCTCCCGCCCGCGCGCCCTGCCGTTACCAGGCAACGCAGCGCCTCGCGCTCGGCGCGCGCGGTGAGGGCCGCCGTGCCCCGCAGCGCCTGCGCGCCGAAGTCGGCGCGGCAGCGCAGGTAGAGGTGCCGCGTGAGGCAGCACGCTGGGGAGGCGAAGGAGCTCACGTCCGCCATGACTCACGCGGCTTCTGCCCTCCACCGCGCGCCCGCGGCCAAGGTATCGCCCGCGCCCCGCCCACCGCGCGGGGCGCGCCGGGAAACCTGATTGGCCGCCGGGGGCGAGGGGCGGGGCGGCGTTGGGGCGCGAGCGTGCCGGAAGCATCTGCCGGCTGTCGGGGGAACGGTATTTGTACAGTTCCTCGTTAGTATAGTGGTAAGTATCCCCGCCTGTCACGCGGGAGACCGGGGTTCGATTCCCCGACGGGGAGGTACAAATACTTTTTCCTCCTCAATCCACGATGTACCCTTTTTTCCGACAGACGAAGTTATTCTTTGTGAAATCAAAGCTGCTGCCAGACAGGCGCTGGAAGAGTACCGCGGCTTTAAAACAGAAAGCGGAGAATAAGAACACGGCAGGGCCCATCCACCTACCTGCTTGGGGCGTCGGGAAGTGGCAGGGTGGTACCAGCTCAGCTGCTTAACTGAAAGAATGTGTGTGGAAAGTATTTTCATGTTTAAATGGCTCAAGCAGCTGAACAGAGCAGTTAAGTAAGCCTTCCAAAAAAATTGACTTCTTTTCTTAAACCAAGAGGGGAAAAAAACCCCAACCTCACCAAGACCTGTGAGGTAGAAGGGATGGGAAGAGAGAGAGGTCATGGCCGAAGAGGGAAGGTGGAAAGCCGAAGGCCATCTTCTGGAGTGCAGTAATACAGCCCCTCGTTTTAATCCTCAAAGCAAGATCTTTGGAGAGTGGGAAGCCTTAAGGCTGTGCCCAATCCCGCCTGAGCCTGTGCTTCCAGCCAGCAGGTCACTGCCGCCTGCTGCACTAGCTAACAGGACACTGCAAAACAACTGTCAATCTCCAGCATCCCTGCCTGCACTTAGTATAGTCCAAAACGCTTTTTTAGGCACTCACCCCTTTTTTGTTACCCCTCCTGCCAAAAGGCTGTATTTATTTATATGTTTATTTATTAGTATGTCAGCACAAGGATACTGAAAGAGATCTCCTCCCTTCTGTGGGAGGTCAGCAGATACCGAGCAATAAAAGCGATCACCCAAATTTCTCTTTCTCCAAGTCAGGAAAGCACACCATGGCCGATCACACGTAGAAGGGGTAAGGTATTAGGACCCCGAGACAAGAGGCCAAGGCACCCAGCTACGAGGGGTGCGGGCTGAGTGTGCCTGGTGTTTGGTGTGGGAGGCCTGGAGGGCCTTGCTCTGGCCCTGGCTTTGTGCACTCGGGCAGTTCGGATAAGATTAATTTGATGCCCTCACCTGAGCATTGAAAGCAAATTATTCTGTACCATGAGTGACTTCATGGTACATGTCAACCAGACAAGCACAGCAGCATGCACTCAAATGAGACATACACAAAAAAAAAGAGCCAAGATCCAATTTGACAGCAAAATTTGGCAACAAAGGGCGATTGCTCTTGACAAAACATTCCTGGAAGCCGTGCACATGTAATGCTGAATGCAGAACCTAACCTTTTCACCTTAGAAATCAGTTCCCAAAACAACATGTCTTCAGCCTGTGTGCACATAGCCACAGGAGCAGTGCACCAGGAGCTGCGGGGAGCTGCAGGCACAGAAGGGGTGCAAGGCTTGAGGTACAGGTGTTTTCCATTGGCTCACCAGCTGGTGGCAAAGCCCATGGGCCTCCTGGGAGCATCTCACTGCCCCAGATGTCCCATCTGGATGTGACCCTGAGATGGGAATGTGAGAAGCACAGGAAGAAGAGGGAATGGGACATGGAGCATTGTTCACAGTGACACCCTGGAGCTTTGTATAAGCCAGCTAGCTGGACTAGAGCCACATTCAGACAAGCCCAGATAAACCCAGAGAGGAGAGGAAGGGAATATCAGTTGGTCTATTGCTGTGTGTGTTACAGAAAGAAGAAAAAACAGCCCCAACATTTTTCCTTTTGCAATTTCAGAATTTCCTCCCATGCCCACTTCCCTTTCTCAAAATCCACATATGTCATCAGAAACACATGGAAACTGATTTTGTTTAGTAGCCAGTTTATCTCAAAACAGAAGATGGACCATAAAATAAGATGTAAGAACCATTTAGTAGTTCATTTGTGTTGGCATCCAGTCAGGCAATTTCAGCTGTCATAAAAGAATAAAAGATTAGAAAAGCAATTAATTCAAAGCAGAAATAGGCTGACAGTGCTTTGCAGGTATAAAAAAAGAGTCTTGCAAGCAACTCCATACCTGCTTAGTCGTGGTTTCTGTTTTCAGATTAAGCTTTCACATTGCACAAGCAAACTACCCTAGAGGCAAAGTTTTGCTATACACGTGCAGCTTCTAGAATCCCAGGAAGTCATTCTCATTTGTGTGTGGGCAAAGGTAAAAGGAAGAGGAGCAAGGAGCTCAGGGTGTTGAGCAGGGTTTTAGAGGGCTAACCCTTCTGCCCCTGCAGGGTGCTTTGTTCTCGCCTCTTTTCCCCTCGCCTGCAGTACCAAATCTTTCCCACGCACCCCCACAGTGGTGTGGCACCCCACCTGGCAGCGTGGAGCCAGCACTGCTGGAACGCCAGCGGCAATGCTGGCAAGCCCAGGCTGCCTGCACCGCCTCGGACCACTGCAAGAATTCTGGTGCAGCCAGGCTGGCTTCCCTGTGGGCAAAGTCCACAAGGAGAGGGAGCCCTGGCAGGAAGCCTTCTGCAGTGTTTGCAGAAGGACAGTTTGAATAAGGGCCCTTACTAATGAAATCTGGAGGAGCAAATACTGCCATTTTTGCTAGCAGAAATCTTGCCCTGATCTGTTTTTCAAATGTCTGTCACATTATCCACATACAGCTTTCATAGAATCATAGAATAATTTTGGAAAAGACCCTTAAGATCACGGAATCCAACCATTAACCTAACACTGCCAAGTCCACAACTGTCCATAAGTGCCACATCTACACATATTTTAAATACCTCCAGAGATGGTGACTCAACCACTTCCCTGGGCAGCCTGTTCCAATGCTTTTGGTGAAGAATATTTTCCCAATATTCTATCTAAACCTCCCCTGGTGCCAGCTGAAGATGTTTCCTCTCATCCTACTACTTGTTACTTGGGAGAAGAGATCAACACCCCCCTCACCACAACCTCCTTTCAGGTAGGTGTAGGGAACAATAAGGTCTACCCTCAGCCTCCTTTCTCCAGGCTAACACAACCCCGGTTCCTTCAGCTGCTCCTCATAAGACTTGCTCTCCAGACCCTTCACCAGCTTCATTGTTCTCCTTTGGATGCACTCCAGAACCTGAATGTCTTTCTTGCAGTGAGGGGCCCACAACTGAACACAGCATTCAAGGTGTGGCCTCACCAGTGCTGAGTACAGGGACACAATCACTTCCCTACTCCTGCTGGTCACGCTATTCTTGATACAGGCCAGAATGCTATTGGCCTTCTTGGCCATCTGGGCATGCTGCTGGCTCATGTTCAGCCGGCTGTCAACCAACACACCCAGGTCTTTCTTTGCCAGGCAGCTTTCCAGCCACTCTTCTCCAAGCCTGTACCATTGCATGGGGTTGTTGTGACCAAAGTGCAGGACCCGGCACTTAGCCTTGTTAAACCTTTTACAGTTGGCCTCGGCCCATCGATCCAGCCTGTCCAGGTCCCTCTGCACAGCCTTCCTAATCTCAAGCGGATCAACACTCCCGCCCAACTTGGTGTTGTCTGCAAACTTACTGAGGGTGCACTCAATCCCCTCATCCAGGTCACTGATAAAGGTATGGTAAGAACTGGCTCCAGTACTGAGCCCTGAGGAACCATACTTATGACCAGCTGCCACCTGGATTTAATTCCATTCACCACAACCCTATGGGTCTGGCCATTCAGCCAGTTTTTTACCTAGTGAAGAGTACACCTGTCCAAGCCATGAGCAGCCAGTCTCTTTATGAGGATACTGTGGGTAACAGTGTCAAAGGCTTTACTGAAGTCCTGGTAAGCAACATCCACAGCCTTTTCCTCATCCACTAAGCAGGTCACCTGGTCATAGAAGGAGATCAAGTTAGTCAAGCAGGACCTGCCTCTCATAAACCCATGCTGACTCAGCCTGGTCCTCTGGTTGTCCTGTATGTCCACATCTTTTTTGATGTTTCTAGTCACTCCACTCGGCTTGCCACCAGGTGTGCGTCTTATTATCCTCACCTTATCAAAATCTCAGGGAGAGCTGGCATCAGCCTGATGGCTGGGAGAGAAGGCTGTGGCCAAACCAGCAAGACAGGAGTGGGCTGGAAAATAAACTACCACTAGCAGCCTTGCTGGTCACACAGCGTGGTAGCAAAGCAGCACCTAGTGGAGATCCAGGCTGGAGGTTCAGCCTGAGCGTGTTAACAGCATCTTGTTAAAGCACCTTGTTTAAGCACGTTCAAGCCCTGCATACTGTGTAACTATGTATTCTGGTCTCTGTGTCATATCCATATGTGTATTTAACTAAGTGTGTTTTACGTATGCTGAACTCTGCCAAATGTTTTAATTAACCTTTGTCAAGAAGATTTTTGGAAGGCAAAAAGATTGCTTGCAAACGTTGGAAACTGCTTTATGTCATTAGTAATGATGAAACACAAAGTTATGAGCACTGTGAATCTTGGAGCTTTTATGTTGCTGGTTACTCTAAGGGCAAGGAAAAGAAGAGAGGATCCCCTTAAACTTAACAGCTATAGCAATAAAGTAATGTTTTATGCCTAGTTAAAAATAAATTCTCAGCAGTTGTTCTAGGCAGTTCCAGTGGGGAAACTTAAACAGAACCAGCTACTGCAAATATGCTAATGGTGTTCTCACTTAGAAGGAAACTAATCAATAAATAGGGCGATCAGGTAGAGCACAGTAAAAAATGTCGCTGTAAGTGCTCAGCAAGGTCTAACAGCAGGAACAGACGATGGCAAATTGTTCACAAACCTTCTTGCAGGTCAGGACATCCAATGTAAGCATGATGAACTGACCGTTTAGGAGGATACAAGCCCTCTACTCCACCTTGATCTCCCACAGAGACTCCTGGCACTAAACCTTTTGACTGGTTAGAGGAGAAGGGAGCATGGTTGCCCCTCAGAAGGTGCCGAAACAATTTGCATCAATAGCTGCTATAGGCTTCTGATCCCCACACATGGTGAACCAGCTGATCATATAAATTACAAAAAGCATCCTGGAAGAATTTAGTCTTAATTCGAGAGGTTTTAGCTGGTCATCATTAGTGTCCGCTAACTGGTGGCCCCAAGGACCCCAGCAAGCTCTGCAGTCTTCTCACTGCACTGAGGAGTCTGGCTGCTGGTGCCCCCGACCAGCCCTGTGATGGTACCAGCTCCTGGGAAAAGGGCTGCATGTGAGGACGACAGCCAGACTGACCCTGTCACTGCCACTGTCCTTGTCCTGCTCGCCTTGTGTGGGTGCTGCGGGGCTGTGCCCTTGTCCATGGCAGCATGGCCCTGCCAGCCCCTGAGGAGCAGCCTGCTCCCCTGGCTCCCTGGCACAGCAAATGAGTCCTTTTATTGAAAATTTCCCATGTCTTTACACAGGTCTGGGTCTTCAGGTGCTGCACGTTGCTGCAGCCCCACTTGGATCAGTGGAGCAACACTAATCTGAGCCAGATGGGACACTGACCTACCCACCAATTAAAAAACACCCAGGCCATCATCAGGCATTCGATCCCAATGCATGCTGTGGTTTTATGACTCCAGACTTGCCCATCATATTTCCACACTAGCTTATAATAAGGGTAAATTAGATGTCCAATTTTTTTCCAGTAACTCTTAACATATTGAGCACCTAATACTTGAGCATAATGATTTACTGGGAACTGTTTGGTTTTGTACATGAATGACCAGTAACGGATCCAGTTTCCTGGGACAGATAGGGTGGAAAATATTTTAAAGCAATATAGTATTAGTAGTTTACTCTGCATTTATTTTTGAGCAGCTTTAGAGCACCTATTCTATTTCCATTTTTCTGAGAAAGACAGTTTCTCAGTCCTGTTTGCCCTGCAGAAGCCAACAACTATTTCATACAGCTGTATTTCTACATGTCAGATGATCTGTTAAATACAGTTTCCATAATCATCCTTTTCATTTGGATGGTGTCTGTTTTGTAATTTTTTCAGTTCCTCCTTTCTTCTGATTTTTAAAATACTTTTGCATGAGCAGCCTTCTTTAGTTTTTTTTTTTAACTTCCATGTTGCTAGACATACATGCAGCTTACACCACCAGAATGGTTAGCCTCAGCTTTTAGGAGCTGTGTTGAAGGTACCATAGAGACCTGACATTCAGAGTCACTCACATGATTTCAAAAGTAAAGAACCCAAAGATCACATTATACATTTGAAAATGTTAACCTACAACTTTGGGATACACTATTAAGTAACTAACTTTAAAATTGCCACTTGAACTGCCCATATTTGCATTTCTGCACAGTTATGACACGATTCCTTTTTGCCACTTCAAGGTGTGCAGTGTGTTTTCTTCTCCAGAGAATGTTATTTAACTGTACACCGAGATCTGGCAGCCTCAGGGTGTCACCACAACAGGCTCAGGTAAGGACAATTCCTGACTCAAAAACAAAAATCCAGATGATGCACAGTTAACGCTTCTTTTAATTTTATGTTAAACATCTATTACACCACTTAGCCTGCTCAGCATTTTGGGTTTTCTTAGATATTTTCTTTGTTAAAGCTTTTGAAATCTCCTTGATGGCAACACTTCCTCTTTCTGTTCATGTTATTAACATTTACCAACAGTGGATTGCAGCATCCTTCTTCATCGGAGAACCTTAGCACACAAAACTTTATTATACAGGCAGAACTGCAGTATATGAAGAAATCACCTATGTTTTCTATGTATCTGTAGCTATTTTTACCTTCATGATCTTCTCAGTTACCGATTTTAAAAACATCTGCTTCTGGATGATTGGGTCCTTTCTGTCCCATGAGGTACCAAACAAGCTCATACTAAATTTTAAGCATCCAAGAATCAGCATTGAAACAAAAGGGATGGTATATATGTTTCACACAAAGCATGTTCATAAGCACTTTTCTTGAATAGGACACGGGTGCTCATTTTCTTGCAGAACAAGCTCTATGATCACAAAAGGGATTTTTGTCTTTGTTGTTTAATATCTAAAGATTTCCAAGATCAGGTTTCATGTTTGTTTTCATAGGGTTCATCTTTAAGTGACCTTTTTCCCAGAGATCGGTACAGACTGGATGAACTTGGGTTATTTTTTTAGGGGTAGGGGTGCTCTCGAATTGCACCTAGATCTGATGCTGTCTTTCACCAACAGATGCACAGAAAATACACCCATCTCCTTCCGCTTCCACACAAGGCAATGGCTTCCGGTCAGTGTAACATGCAGTAATTAGGCTGCTTTTGAGCTCATTGTTGGGCCAAGAGTCTACATCTGTAGATCAGTAGGTTGGATTTCCCTTAGCTAGGCTTGATATTTTTTTTTTAGTTAGATTTGCTTCTTTGAGCCTTTTTTTGATTCTTCAGGGAGATGGTGCAGAACTTTTGCATGTAATTATCTGGATATTTGTCCCTCATATCCAAGTGCAGAGCAGGAATGCAAACCAAGGCAAGAACAAAAGTAGAAACCAATTGTGCAGGAAAATGCCATACTACCCAAAGGCTTCAGCAAAAACCAGAAATCTCATACATCTCATCTACAGATGTCTTTACTCAAGAATGGGAGCAGTGAAGAAATATTTACTAAACAGCAAAAGCTTCTATGACACTTTTGGAAGAAAAAAATAGCCACGTGCTTTCCTCTTTTCAGTCACTTCGATAGTATCTCTCTACCATTTTTGAGGTTGAAGAGGGCTTGCTTATTTCTTCTGCCTGGTTTGCTACATCTGCATTCACATCATCTGTAGCATTCTGCTGTTAATGCAGCACCAACAAATGGAAATTTTCACACACCATTTGACTTTATACTTCTGCCCCCTCTTATGTGTAGACTTGGAGTGTGATCCGAAGACTTGGCATTAGAGCAATGTTTATATGACTGCACATGCTTACGTGGTGTTGCCAGTCCCTCCAAATTTCAAAGGCTTTGTGTCTGGCACAGAAGAATCTCATATTTTTAAATTGGAATTTTCCTCTGTGACCCTTCTGCTAGACTTTGCCTGGCAGCAGCATTGGCTTCAACTTGTAGAGGTCGAGCTGGGAAAATGGAGTTATTCCATGCCAGTACTTAACAAACTCTGCTTTTTCACAATAAGCGATGAAAGAAGTTTAATCAAATAATATTTGGTTATCAAGGAGCAAGAAAAGAGGAAGGAAGCAAAAGTATTATCTAAAGAGCCAAAGACAAATGCTTTCTCCAAAGTCACTGGATGATAATGTGAGTCTTCATCACTTCTTAGTGAAGGGCTGTGAGGGTGTGAAGAGCAACTGCTTGTTCACATTTTGTTGTCCTCTTTATTTCTTAAACGCAGGTGTATCTTCAGTTACCATCATTTAGGCTACTGGTTAACAAGTCTGACCATTTACTCTGCAGTGATGAGCTGCTCCCAGAAGTCCTCTTCATTAGTCATCTTTGTTTGCTATTCCTTTGCCCCAGAGATCTCAGCTGCTTTGCAGGAATAACCACAAAGCCTACACAGTGTGATTGCCATAAAGGGAAGACTTCCTAAATGGATGTACTAGGGAACTCCCTTTGTCCCAAATCTGAGAACAACTGGGGATGATTACCACAGGCATAGTCAGCTTTTCACAACACAGGCAGTAACTTTCATGTTTCTGTCAAAGTTGTTTTCCATCATGGCTATTTCATAAGGCAGAAGTGCCTTCCTGCCTCTCCCCCACCCGCCCCGCTTCTTGCATAACATGCAACATAACATGCAAACTCATTAAGTCTGCTATTCAGGTGGCACCCTCTTCACTAAAAAACCTATGGACCACCCCATCCATCCAAGTCTCCACACCTCTGGTGCTCTCAGCAGAGGGATTGATCTTCTCTTGCCCCCCATGCATAACCTCAGCCAAGAGATGTCGCTATATCAGGATGCCTGAAGCCCTGCCCTTTCTGTGCAGGGATAGCTCCAAAACTGTGAAGCAGGACATTCTTGGGGCAAGGTCATGCATGCAGAGGAAGGGGTCATCTTCAGGTTTGTGCAGTGCCATTCTGGCCATAATCTGCAGGCCTTTCCTCCTCTCTCCCTCAGCTCCCCTGCTGAAATAGTTAGACACATCCCCAGGCCAAGGGAAAACCTTGGGGCTACATCCTTATTGCCTGACACTGGTTGAGTTCAGATGACCGAGGGTTAACTGAGCTGTTTCTATATTGTACTCAGCATACGACCTGAAGGAAGGTCTTTGCTGAGTTGTCTGGTAATACCTTCAGCAGAGAAAAAGGTTCAAGAAAGCCCAAGAGACCAGAGCATAGCATTGAGGTACAGGCAGGCCCTCAGGTGTGTTAAGAAATACTGCTTGTAACTGGTGGGCCTTCTCTGCATAGTGGGATCCTCTCATCCTGGGCACTCACCAAGATGCCTGGGCAGACACCGCACAGCCTGGACTGAAGAAATAGCATAAATGGCTCTCTTTAGCAGAGGGTGGTGTCATTTTGGATCATATGATCTCACTAAGGGGAAATAATAAGTTTGAGAGACTTCTTCAGAAGACATACTCAAATACATTTATTTTGTAAGTGCCTGACTGGCACTTACAGGTCTCTGGCCGAAGTCCTGGGCAGCCTGTCTGACTGTGTGGGATCTGGTTTCAGGCACTCCAGGGTGGCTGCGGGGGCTGCATCCTTTCAGTAGCTTTGGGAGGGCCATGGGACTTGGGATGTGTCAGGACAAGTGGCGAGACCTTCCTTCACCCATGCCCTCTGTGAGCCAGGAAAGCAAACAGTCAGCAATGAAGGATTTGGGCTTTTGTGAGGAATATGGTACGTGTGCCCTAGCCCCCCAGACCAGCACTTTTTACCCACCTGCCCCCTGTTAGCCAGGGCTGGACTGCAGGGACCACCATGCAGGGCTGGCAGGGGTTACCCCAGCCACCCTCCAAAGAGGCCACAGCCCTGCTGAGCATTGGCCATCCCCACTGAGGTGGGTCTCAAGAGCAGTGCAGGCAGACCATGGGTGGTCTTGTACCAAAACCAGGTATAACCCTTAAAGCCTCCCCAGCATCCCTCCCCACCTGCTTTTTACAAAGCACAGCACAAAGCCTTCTCAATGTCATTACATATAAAAATGAATATTTCTACTGAGAGTCAATAGATTTCTCTTTGATTTCTCTTTTCAGTGGTTTTTATTTTCTTTTCCTTTTTTTTTTTTTTTTTTTTTCTGGCTGATTCCCCTCATTAGCTTACCAGCACCTCCTGGCAGGATAGATTTTACACCAATGTATAGGCTGCCAGAGGGAGGCTAATAGCCTACCAAACAAGCAGGCACAGACATGCTGGGCAATTCGCTTCCTCTGGGGCAAAAAGATATGTCTTATCAAAAGGAAATCCTGTGTATGACCTTTCACACTGTTCAGGTCACTCCCAAAATTTCTTAGAAGCAAGCAGCTACACCCAGTTTTGACTTCAGCTTGCATTTAATGTACAATTGCACCCCACGCCTACTCCCAGCTGGCAACAAACCTCAAATCATGAGACAAATCCCCATGCACACACAGAGGTGCTGGAAGTTAAATTGTCTTTCTGGGACTTGTGCCCACCAGCAGGTGAGGTTTTCCAGCCATCAGTCCACCTCATGGGGCATGCAGTGCTTGCCCATCTTATGCTGTTAATATTCATCAGGATCCTGCCCCCCCAAATTTTCCTCCAGTTAAGCTCTGGGGCACACTGAGTGTCTAAGACAGTTCAGTGAGGGAAGTATTCATCCAGATTTTCTTTTAAATAAATACTTCCTACCAAACCCTAAAAAGTAGGAACAAATATTGCCAGACAAATAAAACAATGCAAGAGGCTCAGCTGGACATATTTACTTTTTTTTTTTTTGCTAAAATATGTAGCTGGACAATAGCCATGGCAGGCTTCAACCCAAGTAATATGAAACAGGTTGCATGTTTATGTGAAGACATTGATAAAAGCTCAGGGAATGTATTTTAAAATATTTTTAAAAATAGATGTCTATAAAATCACAAGTGGTCTGGAGAAGATGATCTGGGAATGGTTATTTATTGTTCCTCATGAAAAGAGAACAACTCCACACAGCCGCTCGCTCACTCCCCCCACCCCTGTGGGATAGGGGAGAGAATCAGAAGAGCAAAAGCAAGAAAACTTGTGGATTGAGATAAGAACAGTTTAATAATTAAAATAAAATAGAAATAGTAATAATGGTAATGATAATAATAATGATTATTATATTGATAATGATAATATAATAAAAAGGAAAATAACAAGAAAAAGAAATGAAGCTTGGGAAAAAAAGAAAAAAACCACAAGCGATGCAACCACTCACCACCCGCCAACCGATGTTGCCCATCCCTGAGCTGCAATCGCTGCTTCCCGCAGCCAGCTGCCCCCAATTGATATACTGAGCATGGCATCATATGATATGGAATATCCCTTTGGCCAGTTTGGATCTGCTCTCTGGGCTGTGCCCCCTCCCCTCCCGGCTTCTTGTGCAGCTGGCAGAGCATGGGAGGCTGGAAAAGTCCTTGACTAGCACAAGCACTACCCAGCAACAACTAAAACATCAGCGTGTTATCTCAACATTGTTTTCATACTAAGTCCAAAACACAGCACTGTACCAGCTACAGTGAAGGAAAATTAACTCTATCCCAGCTAAAACCATGACAGCAGGCAAGCAAAAGACAGCACTTTTTCATGCAGTTAAATGAGTTAAATGCAGCCATGTAAACTATGGAACTCATTGCAACAGGGTGTCGAGGACACTGGGAGATAAAACAGGTTCAAAAGAGTTAAAGAGTTGTGAAGCCTAGACCTAACAGTGCCTTTAAAACACTTCTGAGTGGATGCAGCTTCCAACTTGTGAAATCTATAAAGAGCAGATTTCTATAACCTGGGAGATTTTACCAGGGGAAAAAAATCACTCCATACTTCATCTTTCTTATGCTGTTCTCCTTAAACAGGGCAAAGATACTGAGGGAGGTGGGGCCTTGGTTTGGTCTGCTTCTGGAGGCTCTTAATCAATTAAGTTCTTAATTAGGTATACTAGTTTCGTCCCTTCAGGCCACTCATCCTACGAAGTGCTCTCTCAGACTCAGAAGTGTAGTGTCTAGCTAGAAGGATGCAGGGCTGCTCAGTGTGGGCCTTGTCAGACATTGACTGGGATTCTGGAGAATATTGTGCACGTCCAGGCTCTCCCACAAACTCCTTGTGTGGCTCATTTCAAAATTTTTGCTAAATGAGAGTAATTTCCCCTTTGTCTGTCTTGTGATTTTGACCGCAGAGCTTTGTGGGGAAGGTGTATGAACTATATGCAGAACCTTGCATTGTGGGGCCTCTGCAGCCTCTTTGGATACAACTAATTTAAGAAGGAAGAGAACACTGAAAGGAAAGAAATCACTCTAGCTTCCTCCCCTGTTGGGAGGATAGTGGAAGGTGGGAAGAGTGTTACCACCGGGTCCTAACACTTGGTTATGTCGTTTCTTTTCCAACAGTACAGAAGATATTGCCACATCAGAGAAACGAGTCTTCTCAGTTTCAGGCCAAAATGAGCTCGTTGGCAACAGTTAGTGTGACAGACTCACCCATCAGCAAAGTTTACAAATATTTTTAATTCCACATTGTGACTCACGTTCTGTCCTTCAGTCACTTGTTTACGTTGCTAAGTGAATACCGGTTACAAGAGGAAATTTTTACCTTGAATTTCCAAAGAATTCTTGTTTTTTTAAGGCATTGGGTTAATTGGAAAGACGTTGCTGATTGCAGTCTGGCAATTCATGCCTCTGCCCTGGCCACTGCGCGCAGGGGGCTGGAGCTTTCCCAGTCTTCAGGGAGTGGGGTCAGTCAGCGGCACGAGGAGCCAACAATTTAGTGGGTTTGCTTGAGGTTTTGTTAGGAAGCCAAGCTTGCGCAGACCTAATAGGGTTGATCTAAATGTTTCGGCCATTGTTTCCAGTGTATGATGAAAACTTATGTGCAAAGAGTTATTTAACTCCATGAAAATTGCAGTGAGGATTGCTGGCCATCCTTGTAATGGTGACCGGTTAATAAATATTGCTGCGATTTCCAAAATTTGTTTTGCCAAGCAGATGACACTTGCTCTTCCCAAGAGTAGTTTTGTACCGGCAGTGTTTAACTCCCTGTAGTACAGTCTCTTCTCATGGGGAAGCTGTAGAGCATTATGGTACATGAGACAGAGAAGAGAGAATGCATTTCGAGCTGCGTCTTCCTCACAGAACAAAACTAGCCCTGCTAACCCCACTGTCACTTTGGGCCCCATGAATCCACAGTTAGACTAGTGGTCTGTTGGACAAGCGCAGATGATGCAAAGCCAAGTTGCACCACATGCAGGCTGATCGCCCATCGGGGGCGGTGGCAAAGGCTCAGACCCAGCCACGAGTGGAGGATAAGCCAAGGAGCAAGGCAAGTGAGGCACTCTGAAGGCCAGGCTGAAGCCTTGCTTTGCAGTGTTGAGGCTGAACATACCCACAAGTTGAACTTCAATATTAAGAGCCTGAAACCAAACTGTACCAATAATGCCAAGGGATTTTGGGATCTGCTCAGTCTCATCCAGTGGCACTGTTGCTG
Organism: Phalacrocorax carbo; assembly: GCF_963921805.1. NCBI lineage: Eukaryota > Metazoa > Chordata > Aves > Suliformes > Phalacrocoracidae > Phalacrocorax > Phalacrocorax carbo. The sequence goes on from NC_087513.1 coordinate 51,450,203, forward strand.
TCTGCTGCAGTAGCTTAGCTTGTTACCCAGGAAAATCCTTTTGCAGGAGTAGCCTGGGAACCCTTAGGAAAGAAAGACTGCATTTGCAACATTCGACCAAACTTCCTAGACTTATCTCCTCAGATATCTGCTGCTGTGGAGTGGTGACACCTAACGGTAGGGACACAATGCAAGACAGGGATACAGGAGGGTGCAAATGAGCTAATAGAACTATGTAATTCTTCATGGATACAAAGTAACTGTCAGGATATCTTATAGGACTTATCCCCCCAACTGTGCAGAATTTTAATGCAATGTCTCCTTTTCAGACTTCGCTATCTCAATGTAATGTGTTATTAAGTTCTGCTCATGGAGACTTCATTTCAAGTTCTGATATTATACTAGCCCTTTCTCACTCCTGTGTTATTATCCTCTGCTCTGTTGACTCTGGCCAACCATTTTTATTAAACCCTGCAATTTGTAGCTTGTCCCAGAGCAGCTTGTTCAGATTAGACTTGCCTAGGGGCTAGTTTAAATTGCTCACATGACTTCTCGTAAGAAACATTACACACATGTTAAATTCATGAGCCAAAGTAGGCTTGTGCGTGGAGCGCTCGCCATTTCCCTTTGCCCTTTCCAGGTGGCTTTTCCTCATCTTTCCACACCTTCCCCACATGCCCCTTTGCCTCCCCCCACCGCCCTCCCACGCCTTTGTATGGAAATTAAGAGAATCTTGTCTCCATACAGTGAGATACAGCAATCCAGTCTGACTATTTAAATGTTCAGGATTGGAATCTGTCCCTATGAAACCTGTTTGTAGATAATTGTAATACAATATGCAAACGTAGCTGAAATGTGGAAAGAGAGCAGAGGGAGCCATTCATGCTCCTGAAAATCAAATGAAAATAAGTAACAGGGAAGGGAAGAAAAATCCTACTAGTGCCTGTGTTGAGGGGAAGGATGTGACATTTCACCCTCTTCAAGCATCATGGAGGAGAGCCATTATGAAATATTTCTTCTCAACAAAAGGAAAATAATCTGCTAGAGTTCACACCTCCTTAGATGCCAGATAGTTCAAACATGAGACACTACCAGGCCTTCCTAGTTCCACCTCACACAAAACTACTCCTCCTGCTTATAGTTACTTAACCGACCGTGGCTATTGCAAGTGCAAACGGCAATACGGCAATGCAATTAAGCCAGTCGTCTGTTCCAGCTAGCAGAGCATGGGCAGGCTGTTTCCACAGTGGGGAGAGCTGGCTGAAGGAATGACACAGCCACAACATTTTCCCATCTGGATGTAATCTGAGCTGTTAGTGCTATGTAAAACTGGATGGTAAATGGTTTAGAGGCTGGTCCTGAAGGACCACATCTCCCTCCGTGGACCTCCATGGACACTTAGATAATTGGCAGCATTTTTCCTGAAAGCCTGTAAATGTGTGCCCAGGACATGAGATATTTTCAGCAGAAGGACCTCAGCTGTGCAGCACCCTCCTCCCAGCAGCCTGCTGGGCCTTACTGGTCTGCGGTAATACTTACATAGCTGATACCATGCCTTGATTCCCCATCTGAATCAGCTGCCCTAAGCAGGCTGGGAAGCTGCTGCTGTGCTTTTTCATCCTTTGGTCTAAAGCTCTTCCAAAGTTGAAATTTGATTACAGGGAGTTCCCCTCCTGAGAACCTTCCTTGCTGAACCCGGGTATTTCCCCAGCACTTCAAGAAAGGTAGTCCAGAAGAAATCCCCATCCTTCCTACAACAGACTGCCGTCTGTGCGGCGCAGAACTGCAGGCTGCTTGCTGTCACTCCGCACCTCTTTTCGTTTCCCATGGCCTCTTCCTCCACAGACTTCCCTGTGATTTTTTTCTGTAACCCCAGTGGGGCCAAATGCTTCCCTTTACTGAGCTGTGGAGAAACCCCCACCTATTCTGAAAACTGTTCCCATAAATGACCATAAGTAATGGCTACCCTGTCCCCTGGCACAAACACTCCCGTTGCTTTCCACTGTAATGAAGCTCTCCTTTTCAATTAATTACTGGGAATTATGGAAAGTTCTTTTTCATACAACCAGCAAAGGACAAACATGTCCCAAAACAACTTGCTGTCAAAGACCAGGCCCTCTTTATTTGGGGCAGCGATGGTTCTTCCTAGAAATTTTTCAGTGCTTGGTTACACGGAAACTTGGGTTCAAACGGTAAAGTCACAGGTGCTTTCCTTAGATCATATATGATGTCATCAGACAATGAGGACCCAGATATGCACATAATTGCTGACAGTAAATATCTGCTTACTGTTAGCGTGCCTTAAAAAGATGTACTTATTTGGTTTGCCCACACACCCACCAGGGGTCCTGGGGTGCTTAGCCACGGCAGCGACAACAAAGCAGTGGGTTGGAGCAACTGCACAGTAGGTAGAGAGTTACTAATACTAAAGGAGGGTAGCTTACCTTCTTCAAGGAAAAGAATTCGATTTAAGGCTGTTATAATTTTAATCTAAAATATACAAAACATTCACCTGGAATAGGACATTATTTATTAGTGAATAAAAGTAAACAATAACAATGCAGCTGAGGCAGTAGAGCACATGCTTTCCTGGCATGCTTGGTCGTAAAAGCAATCTGGTGTATTGCATCACAATGTACTCAGAAATGTCTTTATTATTTATTGTTTATCAGTGATCCTTTATTTGGACTACACAAAGCTACTACACAAAACTATACAGAGAAGACCAAATTCTCTGTTAATATAAATCATGTTAGAAGAAGATCTTTTCCATCTGCTGACACCCTGTCCAGTCCAACCTCAACCAAGACTTGCTGATGACAGCTGAGTGATACCAGGTAGATGTGGTGCTTTCTGGCTATTTTTGGTGTTAGATAGTCAAATGTTTCATAGAAAATTGTGACTGCATTTGTAAAGTATCAGAAAGAACTTTTTAAGAATTTAGGTTTCCAGGTTACACGCAAAAGCTGACTGAGAATTCAGAAATACAGTCAGCATCTGTGTGGGAAGAAGACAGTCTTCAATAAGCCATACATCTTTTACTGAAGCCATACATCTTTTACTGAAGCAAAAATATTCTTAATCTCTTCATAGATGCCCATTTAATTCATGTTCAGGAATACGGGCAATGCAAGTTATTTTATTTAGCTTTTTTATTTACTGCATGACTATTGCACAAGTTACAGAACTGCACCCCCTCCACCCCGTACTCATCCTTATGGAGGTCTCTCTGGAGCAACATACTATTATAATTTCCAATTCACTACACATCGTTGTGTACATCCAAAAGATTTTTATCCTAGCCACGTTTTTATTGGATGTACTGACTTATTTGGCTTTGATGCTGGGTTCTGTATAAAAAAGTATTTTAGATTTTGATGTCCTGATGGTGGCAGTAGGAGATTTTACAAGAGATTTTGCAGAAGTCAATGATCCAGCAGTAAACAGCCTCATTATGTCTTCAAGGGGAAAAGCTGCCTAACTTATTGTGCCATTACTTATTTTGTTCTCTCCATTTGAACACAACCCAATTGACAAATTCTTATTTATGCACATCTGATAAATAACCAGGAATCATGAGCTCTTCAAGAAGCACTGATAGAAGTAAGCTATTGCCTGAAACAGAAATTTCCCTCCATGAAGTTTTCTTAAGAGGAGAGAGGAAGAAGCGTAAACGATGAGGAAAGCTGCAGACAGAGGACCCCAAGCCGTGCCCTTCAGAGAGCAGAATTCACCATGCACCAACTGTCTCCACGAGCACTTTGCTGCCCGTGTCAGGATATTCATCCTGCCCTATCTTGGGGAATGAAAGGAGGTTATTTATATCCATGGTGACCATAGGCTGTCTGTTGGTGACAGCAGGTGAACTGTCATCACATATGATTTGTGTAGGAGGCAGGAGCAAACCTGCTGTATTGCAGACATGCAGCACTGAGCACATGATCTCCCAATGTTCTTACCTGCTTCACAGCTTGCTGCAGCTGGGCGGTGTGAAAACAAGACCTCTTTTCCCTTCTGTCTCCTCTTGCACCATGTTTAACTTTGCTCACTTGATGTCACCATCCACTGGAGACATGAGATGGCTGGGATATCTGTAGCCTGGACTGGGTCAGCCCTAGTGCCCAGGCTGGGCATCCCCAGCAGCACCAGCACCTCTTGGAGGTGGGAGAGGAGACATGCTGGGTCCTTGACCACCCAGGAGGGCAGCAAGTGTGGCTCTGAGCTGTGCTGGTGACTGTGGCGGTGTAAGGATCACAAGTAGCAAGGGGCACCACAGATGGCCATGGTGGGGGCTGGGGGTCTCAGCATCAGCGTGCCACTAGCAGAGGCAAGGACTGTCTTGGTCCTGCAGGCTTTACGGTGCCAATGTGTCCATGATGCAATTGGAGGACTAAAAAGACAAAAAAGCAGGGAAGCACAGGTATAAACATTCCATGAATGGACACAAGTGGGTAGATGCACAGTCCCTGCCTCTGCTGCCCTCTCCTTCATTTGGCTTGCAGCTGACACAGTGGCCATGCTAACGAGGAGCGATTAGTGAGAGACTTAAGCAGCTCAACAAGTCTGCTGGATTTTTCGTCTTTAAAAATTAAACAGCTGTAGTTAAAAGCGGTAACAGGGCTTTAAGAGAGATTAAAAAGAAAAAAAGTCATCTTTTTCCACTGGACTGCCAGAGACTCCTTAAAAATTATGTTATAGGAAATGAATGCCTGAAAGTGGAGCAGAATGCATATATTCACTACCCATATCGCTGAGGCAGACTCTGCTGCGTGAATCCTTGGGAAGACAAGTTCCAAATGCCAGTAGCCTGACCCTGATCCTGCACTTACCCTGGTGTAAAGGGGGAGCAGCTCCACAGGGCGCTCAGGGAGGTAAACCCACTCTAGAATGGATTTGCACAGGACCTGCATGACCCCATCTTGTGCCCAACCCAGAATAGTGAGCTGAGATTGATAAAGCTGTTGCCATGGCTGTTGTTAACAAGTGATCGCAAACAAAACTGGGATAATACTAAAAATTAAACAAAAAAAAATATAGTAGGACCTTAATAACTGGGAACTTGCACCAGCTATTGTTTCACAGACTGAAATCGTAACCCTGTATTAAGGCTATCAGAAAATGAATTTGGAGCATTAAAAATTTATTAAGTCTTTTGAGTCCCTAGAAAGATCATTACTAGGCAACATATTGCTGTAGTTCCCATCAGAAGGTGCTGAGACGGTACAGACCCAGCTTCATATTGGCTGAGCTTCCTCCACCCTCACGGTGCAGAAGAGGGAGCACTTCAGTGTCATGAAGTGCCTTTGTGTAAGATGATCTTTGCCACCATGAGGAACATCAAGTCAGCAGGAGTTTGCTGAGGTGCACGGGGTGGGAGGACTGAGATCTCCAGTTATCAGCATCCCTCGGGTTGAACCACAGGCAGCCTGGTTATTTCCCACGTTTGCTAATCAGTGTAGCTTTGACCTTTCCCTTACTGCAAGGCAGCACTTTCTCCCTCTATTTAGCAGGTTGACTCCAACTCAAAATGCCCCACGGGAAACACTTCAAATGAACAGGTTTCATAAAAATTCTTTGACTCTAAAATGGCTTAGTATTTCATAGGTACCGCTCCTGACTTCATTCAGTGTGACTAGCCTTTTTATGGTGCATGCAGTTTTCTCATTTACTGCTGGGTGGTTTTGTGGCAAAAGCACTCAAGGGGCTCGCACTCTCCTCAAGGCTCTGCCTTTCTCTTTCATCCATAACACTGAATGTGACACTTTCTCTGCTATAGCTTCTGTAGTTTTGAATAGGGAAAATAATACACCACCTCTCAGAAGTATTAAAAAGCTCTGTTCCTCATATTTATGAAGTGCTTTGAGTTTTCAAGAGGAGGTGCAGTGTGCTGTAAATGCAAATTATTAGTAGCTATTACTCATGTAAATAAAATAGAATATTTATTCAGCAAGTCTCAGATGAAGTGGAACAGTCATGTCTACATGCGCTGTGTTAGTAACAGGGGTGAAAGGAAAACCAAGACCCCAAACTGTCGGGATTCCTATCGAATCTGCACACAAATGTATTGGCAAAGGTCAGTGTTAGGTCTAAGGTTCTGCTAAATGTTAGATAGGATTTACTAGGCTATTGCTCTCTCAACAAGATTTATTGCCAAAAGGCTGTTTTATTTCTTATGTCCTTATATCCATTGCTTCATATTCTGTTGGTTGCTTAAATATTTGTGTGCATTCAGGAGCAGCATTTTCATCTCTCTAACAGAAAAATGTTGCAGCTGGCAGTGGCTCTGTGCCAATAATACACAGGATGTTAGAGCAGCCCTGTGTGCAGTGTTTCTCTGCCTCAGCAATCTGGATTATGTTTTTGTAAGTTTATTTGATCATGGCGCTCATGAAAATTACAAATTAACATCAGTAAGTAGGAGCTTACATGGTCCCAGTGCATCGCGGGTAATCTTTACCATAGCTCTTTTGTTCAGCTCAGCCCTGACCTGTTGCCCTTCTTCCCTTCTCCAGGTTACACTCCTCTCAAGACTGACGCTGGCGGTGCATCACAGGAACTACAGATGCTAAGAGAATCGAAGGAGAACAACAAACTTTATGTAATTTAAGACTAGCATGAAAGCCAGTCAAGTTCCCCATAAGGAGAGGAATATGAAATAATAATACTTCAGTGCTGTAGTGACTGACCAACAACCAAGATTTTCCTTAAAGCCCTGAGCATTTAAGAATGTACTTAGCTACATCCCTACTTTGCAATGCATCCCTCTCTTAGTTTAACCTCTCTCCTTTGCACAAACCTATTGGTTGCCTTTGTTTATGCTTTAAGTGAATAGTTGCTCTTGATTGTGATTGTAAGATTTGGTCCTTAGCTGAAGAGAGCGTTAGCGATTGAAGACTGACACAAGGTGAGAAAATGATGCTGTTTAAACCTGCAGTACTAATTTCACACACACATACATCACATCAATCTTTGTTTTTTAAGCACTTTAGAAAGTGACTCACTTCTGCACTGGGAAAAACATTAGTCATCATCACGGATTTTGGCAATACTGAAAGAAAAGAACAACAAAAATTTAGCGTCACATAGGAAGCTATCCACACTCTACATTTGCTAAGATGACATCCCAAATAGGCCCCAGGAGGGAGGCAGGCAAACGTGAAGTTGCCTCAGTGAAGCCATTTACAGGAGCAAATCATTACCTCACGGTGTATAAGTCCAGATGAAGCTCATGTAACTAACCTGAGGAAAATAGTCACTTGTCTGCTAAAGAGCTGTTCAGTAGGTTAGAGCAAGACAGATCAATAGAATCAGCTTTCGCCTGCATTTTCGTCATGAGAGCTTACAGGAAATTAAGTGGAATTTAATGTAACACCATAATACCATACTGCCATTTAATTGCATGGTAATATATCATATGAAGCATTCCCCAAAGTTTAGCCTGTTAGTTCACTTGGTTAATTGAACATTTAGCACTTCCTCCCCTGTCTCCCTACCCTCTGTACCCTCCTCTCCGAACGGAAAATTTATTGATTCATTCATTATTGGCTCCTGCTGCAGAATAATATGCTCTCCTTTCCAGTGTCAGTATCCAAGTGTCCTTATCTGGTTGAAAAAAAATAATAAGAGGGTGAGAGAGAGGCTTTTTGAAGGAAACCACAAGTGAAAAACCGTAACACTTGCAGAGACGAGTACACTTCATATTTTCACATTAGTCTCCTTTTCTGTGACAACCTAAACAAATCCATTGTATCCGAGCATCCCTGCACTCAGAGCTCAGGCTCACCTTCGTTCTGCAATTACTGTTCCAGTGGTTTTAATGGCCAGGTCAGTTGGCTTAATCACATCCACCTTCCCAGCAGCTAGGGAGGAAGGCAGCCTGCCAGCACGCTCCCAGCGCAGGGCTGTTGCCGCCTTCTCTTGCCTAGGTGCAACCCCACTCGGCAGTGTGCCCGAGCCGCGGTGCCGGCCTGCATCCCACCTCTATGCTCCTGCTGGCACACCTCGAGCCTCTTCTACCCATGCTCATGGGTGCCAGGGGGCAGCTTTAAACTCCTCCAACCTGCTCCTGAGAAGTCAGCACCTAACTAGGTGCTCTACTCCAGGACTTGAAAATTGAAAATTAAAATTTTAGCAAAGCCCGGGTGACAATATTTTTTTATTAAAAGACCAGAAAAGTTAGGAGGATTGAGGATTCATACAGCTGGATTTCCCCACTTTCCTTTTTGTCCTGGTTTCAGCTAGGATAGAGTTAAACTTCTTCATAGTAGCTAGTATGGGGCTATGTTTTGGATTTTTGCTGGAAACAGAGGTGATAATGCGGAGGTGTTTTAGTTGTTGCTAAGTAGCGCTTACACTGGTCAAGGACTTTCAGCTCCCCGTGCTCTGCCGGGCACACAAGAAGCTGTCAGGGGACACAGCCGGGACAGCTGAGCCTAACTGACCAACGGGATATTCCATACCATATGGCGTCGTGCTCGGTATATAAAGCTGGGGGAAGAAGAAGGAAGGGGGGGATGCTTGGAGTGATGGTGTTTGAATTCCCAAGTAACGGTTACGCGTGATGGAGCCCTGCTTTCCTGGAGATGGCTGAACACCTGCCTGCCCATGGGAAGGAGTGAATGAATCCCTTGTTTTGCTTTGCTTCTGCATGCAGCTTTTCCTTTACCTATTAAACTCTCTTTATCTCAACCCATGAGTTACCTCACTTTTACTCTTCCAATTCTCTCCCCCGTCCCACCAGGGGGGAGTGAGTGAGTGGCTGTGTGGTGCTTGGTTGCTGACTGGGGCTAAACTACAACACTCTTTTACTCAGAAATATGTCCAAACAAATTTTGAGGGTTTTTCATGCTTATCTCAGATTTCCAGATATTTGATAGCTATAACTGATTGTACAGCACTGTGTCAGAACTGGGACTTGGCCCCCACTATTAGAAGATTTGACCATACTGTAGCAAGGAGCAGTCCCACCATCTGCTGATGGGGATGAGACTTGCTGCTTTGCAGCATGTGGTTCTTTTGGGCTCCATCCCATCAATGTCACTACCTGGGAGAAGTCACATTAGGGGATTTAGAGAACAGGGTAATTCACTGCACAGCTCTGTACTGCACACTGCTGCATGAGCTTCCCAAATGTTACCTCTTAACCCTTGTAAGAGTAGCCACAAGGGAATCAGGAGGAAAACAGAAAACACTGCAAAAATTAATTCAACATTATAATAATTTTTGTGAATTGTTAAAGGACATAAGCCCTGTAAACAATGTCCACTACTTTTTGTAACTCAAAACACTCAGGTAGCTGTAGGTGGCAGGTCCTGGAGTTTCTAAAACCTGATCTGGGATTTTGCCTCAAGTTTCTGCCTGCATAACATTAAAAGTCTCATAAAATGTCAGAAAATAGAGGACCCCACACAGAGGAACCATAACCAAAGCTGGTGGAGTGCTTGCTGCAGGTGGCAAGATGGGATAGGTGTGCAAGCTTCACGGAGCACAATGCACAAGCTGTCTGATTTCATGGGAGAGCACTGGACAGTTAGAAAGTAACAACAGGCTGGTTTATGAAAAGGACATTGCCGTGTTGCTCCAGCGGTAGCTCGAGTTGTGAACAGCAAGGACATTTTTTCTTTTGCTTGAAAGACCACAATATGTCATTGTTGAAATGTAAAAAACCTGTTGTAACTTATTTTTGGCGTCTCTTGGGAGCCTTGAAACAAGACAAATACGACTATTCTGTCCATACAAGGTAGAGCGAAAACATGCGACTGAAAAGTTGGAAGCAGTTCTTCCTGACCTCGAGGAGGAAGCACCAAGCTCCTTTTAACTTTGTGCTGGTTTTCAGTTTTCACAGGTAAGGTTGTTCACATCACAAAGTCCTCCTGCGGGAACCCCAAGAGAGGAGAGGAAGCAGTCACCAGCATCACTGCAGAGCTGGTGATGGAAGAGCCTTTGACACCAGGTCCAGGAGAGCCTCCCCAGAATTGGGCAAGAGGAATAGCAGCCTCCGAAGAAAGCCTGACTGTTTTTCTCCTCTCCACACCCACATCACTAAACTTTGGAATGGGCAATGAGATATTACTGCTTAAGACTCCCTGTATATGTGCGAAGAGCTGCTTAAGAAATGCTGAGTTGAAGAAATGAGATTTGCCTTTGGTTTCCATTCACAAAACCTGCAGCCATTCCTGTCTCCTGTGTGAGTAAGGGGTATGGTTTAATCCATTCCTGTGGATTTCCTCCTAATGGTAAAAACATCGCTGCTCCAAGAGAATGCAAATGTTAAAGGAAGGTACTGTCGTGGAAAGGAGCTGCCTGTCTCAGGAAGGACTTTCCTATCTGGAGACCTGGAGCTGGACTTTGCATTTGTTGGTGACCTGTGCTAAGAAAAGTGTCAGTGTAATGCGGCTGTGCTGCCTTGCTCAGCAAACAGAGAACTGAGCAAGTGAAATTTGTATTGAAGGGAACTTCTTCCCAGCATCCAAGTACAGGTGCACCTACAACAAATTGCAGCTACTGGATGAATTGCTGATGCTAGAGGTGCCCTGACACTATGTCCAGAAGTCCAGCCTGCAGGCTATTTTCAGGGTTGCAATTTTCTCAGCAGCTACAAAGTGAAGATGAACTTTTAGCAGTCTTGAATATTAGGGTTATTCTGAAGATTTCAGGAGCCTAATAGGTCAAAACTCAAGAAACAGGTCAAAAGTCAGTAAATACCTGGGTTATATACACCGTATCTATTAAGATGCCATTGGTGCAGGCAGACATTATCAAGAATTGGGAGATGAGGCTGATTTTTTGTGCTGCTTATTCCAGAGAGGTTGAGTGATTGCCAGCGCTCATGCATCAAGTTCAGTCTAAGAGGATGGCCGGTTCCTGCCATTTCCCCTCACCCTGGAGCATCCTGAAGAAGGGCTATACCAAACACCCTGGAGACTTTCTGCAGGATGGAGGTGACCTGGAAGAGGTCACTCACTGACACAACAAGTCCTGCCTCTGCACCATGATCTGGCTGGTAGAAATCCATCAGTGAGCAGGATGTGCTGGAGGCTGGGTTTTGCTACTGGCAGACCTCCTGACGGCAAAGACCTTTCACAGGCAGTTGTAAACCAGAAAGGCCACAGATTTCAGTTGTCTCTGAAGGAGAGGGCATTTAATGCTCTCATTCTGTCTAGGTCTTATCTGTGCAAATTGGGCTGTTTTTTCCAATGGGTAGAGATAAAATATAATCAGAAATGGCCTATTGCAGTATTTGTTATCCTGTTGGAATAAAATATAGACCTCCAGAAGGTAATAGCCAATAAATATCATTATCTCTTTCACAGGAATAAAGTACTCAGAAGTAAGAGGAAGAAATACATGGGCTAAACCAAAGCTGATGACTGGGGGCAGAGAAACATTGAAAAGACAGAGCATACCGATGTTCAGCTGCATTGGCCCTTTTGTGAGTACCTGTGGTTCTCTGATATGTGAAAATGTCAGATTGAAGGGTCTGTAAATCATTGTTTAAAGGGGCTGTTTCTTCTATGCTGTGATGAACAGAACTTTGTGTAAACATCACCTCATGTCAAAAGATTAAATACGCAGTCACTTGAAGAGCTATATAATTTCTGTGTATCAGCATTATAGGAGCAATAAAAGGAATAAAAAATATGAGGTAGGAGTACAGGTGGGTAGACAAGAAAATGCAGCAGAATGACTTGGATTTGTTAAAAACTGACTGAAAAACCAACAATGGGCAAATGCTAAGAAATTATCAGACCAACAGTTGCGGAGACTGAACTGGTTTCCCACTTGAGATGAGGATCCAGCCACAGGGCTGATGGATATGCTAACATGGCTTCTACCCTCACCAAATTAGCTTAGTGACTCAAGAAAAAGTTCCAGTTACCTTCAGCTGGCTCACCTGCCAGGAGGCTACACTGCCGCAGGCACTCACATACACAATTATAATGCGTGGAACAGAAAAAAATGCTTGTTGAAAAGAGCACTTACTGAATTTGACACGTGGGCTGAGGCAGTTGTTCTGCTACTGTAAGGAGATTAATTTCTTGCATGCTAGGTTATTATTTTAATGTTCTGCAGGAGGTGAGTTATTTAGGATTAGGAAACATAAACTGCTGAGAACTTTTGCACGTCTGAGTGCCTCTTCACAGTTCTAATGTCCTAACTCTTCTTTGAAATCCACTGTAGGGAGAGTGTCACCCACCAAATGCTGTGCCTAATCTAAAATGGCCTGTGCTAACATTTCCTGTAGCTTGAAAACAAAATGAGGAGGGAAAAAAAATACAGGCCAAGAAGACAAACAAGGGAGAAGGAGAAAAACATGGGAGATACCTGGTTGTATTTTTAACGAACCTTTGAATTGCCATTTTTGGTGATCACTTCTTGAGAAAAAAGTAAAAAGGGGAAATGCGAGAGATTCTCTCATGCCTATTTCTAATACATCTTACTGTCTTAGAAACCTATGCTGAGGATTCAGACAGCTGTTCTGCAGTACAGATGTTCTATAAAATACAAAGATGATGTCTTTGTGGGAGAAGAGGTTAAGCCAAAGCCTATTAAAGTCAATAAAATACTCCTGTTTTTTTCAATGGCAATTGGATCAGGCACAAAGTGAGTGATGGGGAACTATGGGGTCTCTGCTCCCTGCCCAGCTCTACCACAGGGTTCTCAAATAACCCCACCAACTAATCTATGTTTTATGCCTCATTCTCCTTACTTTTCTGAGTCTTCTAGAGTGTCTACCCAAAGGTATGATCAGGCTGAATGCCTCATAAGGTGATTGAAAAATCTTAGAAAGTGCTCCAGGACTGCAAGGTATTCCTGGTACCCAGCAAATGTTTTCTTTTATGGCTGGTTAAACACTTAATGTTTAAGATATGAGGGGCTGGTGAACACAAGTGTTAATAACAGGTTCCCATAGATTAGATTTTCTCCTGTGGGTCTACTTTGAACTTCATTCCTGTGTTTATTTAGCTGTGCATATGTGTGTGCATGGCCCTGCATGTAGCAAAGGGCCAGAAGGACTGAGCCCCTCCCTGAGGAAGCTCTGACAGAGCATCTGTGCAAATGTGCTTCCTCTTCCTTTCACTCCCCAACCTTAAGGTCAGAGGATCTGGAAAATCCTCCTCCACCCTGTGACTTGATCTGACGATTGTAAGAGAACCGCGGTTCCCCCTCGCCTTCCGCTCCCCACCCTTCCCTCTCACAGACTGGTAACCCTTTAAAACCTTCTCCAGATTGATGCCTATCAATCCAGGGCTCCAAGGAGGGATGCAGGGGCGTTGGATGCTTGTTTTTACATGCTGAGCCACCTTGAGCATCCTAGACGGTAGGATGTTTCTGTGACCTTCACGTGCCAAGGCAACACGTGAAAATGGTGTCTCAAAGGGTTTCAGGGGCATTGCTTCCTGCTCCCAGACAGACAAGAGGCAAGCCTGGAAAATGCATCAATTATTAACTCAGTTGAAAAGAGTTAACTGCTTTTTTATTTATTTCTTTTTTTCATGCTTAATCTCAGATATTTGGATTCAGGTCAGACGAGTCAGGAATTCCTGCCTTTGGTTTCCAGCTCTGCTGTGGTGTGAGGGGCCCCCATGGCAGCTGGTGGCATCGTGGCCTGTGCTGGTGGCTGGCATGGACAGGAGCATAAGGGCTGTGAGGACACAGTTTCAGGTGTCCCAGTCTGGGTGGATCTCTCCCATTAAGGCACTTTCCCACAGTTACTGGCACTGCCCTTTAAAAACGGCTTTGGGGACCCTTAGCAAAGCCTTCAGGGACCTCTGGGTGGAAATCACAGGAAAAGGGACAGTCAGCCAGAGGAGCGCCTCCATGGCCCACCCCACCTTCAGAGAAATTATGAATCAGGCTTATTTGGGCTGGAGATTTCTTAAGAAAAGACAAAAAAACGATGGCATTTGGAGTTGTTTTTATTTGCCTTCTGGCTCCTGAGCCTTTTAGTTGTACTGGACTTTCCTCTGCTCCCATCAGACCTAGAAAGTGACTTTTTATTTTCAATGGAAGGCATGATTTCCACCAAGAAGTGCTGAGGCGCTGTGACAAACACACCAGGGGCAGGCAGGCAGTAAAACCAGAAGCATGATCCGCACACCGACCATGGCCCAGGGACCACCCAAATGGCAGCTATGGGCTCGCTGAGGAGTGCGAGGCTGACTCACAGCCCAGCGTGCCCCTTCCCGCCACTCAAAGCCAAGCGCTCTTGGGTGCCATGGGGCTTTCAATTGACAAATACTCCAGCATTTGGCCTTGGCTGCCATTTTTAAGGTAGCTCCAGTAAAACGGGGCGCCCAGCTTCCCAGCAGAGGGGAGGCAGCAGCTGCGGGAGCTCTGCTCACACCACAGCCTGCAGGGCCTCACCTGTTCGCCCCTGTCTTCTGGAGGAGTGGGCTCGCGTCCCTCCCTATAGCTGCCTGTCTGCAGGAAGAGACCTCTCAGATATGGTGTGATCATTAGCTGCTGTTTCAGGTCACAGGCTCATCCCCGTCGGCTGGCCAGCCAGCCGGGGTGGCTCTTCCTGCATGCCTGTCCTTGCAGGAGCCAGGGGTGCAGGAAGGGATATCAGGGCCAGGATGCTGCCAGGCACAGCTTGGCATGACTCTGATGCCAGCCTTTGCAGCTCCCCTGCTCATTTCAGCCAGTGAAGGACCAGTCCTCTGTAGGACCGGACCGGGAAAGTGGCAGTGTCCCACCTGCTGCTGCTATTTGTGGCTGGACAATAGACACAGCATTTTTCCAGAGACAATAAATGCACTCCCAAACTCTAAAAGTCCACATGCAAACCTGATTGTTTTCTATTAATGTAAACAATTTTTAAGGAACTGCCTGGGACTATTCGCATTTGTTGCTTTGGTATACAGTCTGACATTTCTGGTGTCATGTGTAGACTTTGCCTCCTTAAAAGGAGCAGAAGGTACTCCCCAAAGAGCAAATTCAATGTGCGCCTCCATTTCTCCACTCAGTCTAGACTGAGCAAACATTTTAGGTTCTATCAGTGTTTGTGGTCTGCAATTAAAAAAGCT
Organism: Phalacrocorax carbo; assembly: GCF_963921805.1. NCBI lineage: Eukaryota > Metazoa > Chordata > Aves > Suliformes > Phalacrocoracidae > Phalacrocorax > Phalacrocorax carbo. The sequence goes on from NC_087513.1 coordinate 51,465,211, forward strand.
GAGACAGATAGATGTTAGTCTAGTTCTTCTGAAGAGTGATTTATTACGGACACGCAGGCCAGGGACTGCACACTGCAGCAATACATCTGACCCGCAGAATAAGTACTTACTAATATTAGCATTGACCCAGGCAAATTACACAGAGATGCCTGTGTAATTATGCCTCTTTGAAAGGCCTTTCAGTAAACATATATGTGTATAAAGTGTCTTTCATTTAAAGAACGCGAAGTGTTTTGGGCCTTATTCCACCCCATTTACACTAAGGCGCTATTACCCTTCTATGGAGGTGAAACTATACTGGGCTTCAGCCCAGGGAAAACCACAGGTGTTTGTGTCCTGCAACAAACATTTCTGGGTGCCTACACTAGCATTTGTAGAGGTAATCATGACATGAGTTACCATGGGGCCACAAACCTGGCTATAAATATATGCACAAATTTCATGTTTCCTGAAGCAGGAACTGCTATTTACTTGTACAGTACCTGACACAATGCAGTCTTGACCTGGTTAGGGTTCCTGCACTGTCCTGCAGTGAAATGGTAAATAAAATAGCAATAATGATGTTTTCTCCTTTCCTTCTGCATGGTGTGATTCCTGGGGTGTTTTTGCTTAGTGGGTCTAATTAGCAAACTTGGGGAATCACTACTGAATGAATAGGATTTGGATGAAGGCATGTTTTTGCCATTTGTGAATCCTGTCTACTTTAAAACAGGGCATGGGTTTCTTGAAATTTTGTAAGGAATGAAACCATGGTTTTTATAATAGTAATGAATTCTGTGCAGTGCAAAAGGTCATATAGAAAGCAGCAGGAGGACAGGATGCTGGGATAAAACACTGAGCAGATTTACTTCCTAAATTAACTTTTTTTTTCCTTTATTTTTACTCTCCCTGGGACTTTGTGGAATAACAGCATCTTGTGCTAGACAAAGGAAATGAAAGAGCATTAAGTACAGGTATACTGCAAATACAGTAGGCAAATTGCTGGGACATTTCTAAAGAAAACCAACAAAAGAACCCAACAAGGAATGCAGATTTAAGTGGAAACATGCAATTCAGCTTATCAGCAACTTTACATTTTATTCTTTGTCAAATGTATTGGGAAGCTATTAAGTGGACAAGTATAGGTAAAAGCTGTCACATATGATCAACAAGAATGAAGTAATTGAATTTATGAGAAACTCATGTGCATCTATCCGTGCAAGTATGAAGTAGGGTTATTATACCTGGCTATATATTTCCTGATTCTGAAGAGAATGGGCCAAATTCTTCTCTACCACAATTTCATCACTGTCTTCAGACATTTATTAAGCTCCTATTTGTCTGGTGTCAGTGCCTGAAAACATAAGCTCCAATAACACTTCAATCCAACAGATGTATGGAAAGTTTGGTTTAATAAATATAAGGGTCACAGATTCAGATGTCTCAGGTGTTTGGAGGAAGTTTTAATTAAAGACAAGTTTCGTTCACTGCAGCAGCTAATAATTTGCCTGTACAAGGTGTTTGACTCACCAAGAAAATCTATGCAAGGCATAAAATCTCATGACATAGACTTTGAAAACCTTGCTAAGTTTATGAGAAATGCCCATACACATTTGCCACTTTGCTTTACTAGCCGGGCCCTTCTGCCTGCTCCAAGGTCTCAGGAGGCCTCTGCACTCAGCTGCCCCAGGCCAGGAGGAGCACTGGGACATACTGGCAGTGAGACTTCCTCCCCAGGTCCTTGGGGAGCTTGGGGAAATGATGGTGGTGGGACTGACTTATTTCACTGTCCAACCATACCGTCTGGCCAATGCAAGAGGGTCTCAGTGCCATTCCTTGCCTTTGCCTGTCCTTCTGCATGCCAAGGAGATGTATAAAGCAAAGTCCTGGCCTCTCTGCACATTCTTCCCTTTCAGCATCCTCCTCCATGGGACTTTCTAATGCTGTCAGAGTTGCTGGACACACCCATTCATCCTCAGGTTCGTGTGGAATAAAAGGAGGATTAAGTTACCTGTTTCCTATTTTGGGCAAGAGTTTCAGAGTCCTTTCCTGTCCTGAGTCCCCAGGATCCTGCAGGCCTCTCCAAGGATAAGCTCTTGCAGAAGCGAGGAAGCAGAGAAGACTCCCATAGCAACAACACTCCTTCTGTCTCTCTGCATCTCTCTGTGTGCATCCTCTGGATTTTTACCTGCAGAATAGAAAAAGACATGTTTTGCCCCATTTTCCTTTCCAGCACTGGAAGATTACCAAGCAGGCTAGGAGGTGTGAAAACAAATAAATAGAAATGTTAAGGAAAAAAAGATAAAGCTGCAAGATAGAGAAGTATATAAGTAAAAGGAAGAAAATTATGACATGAGAAAGAGTGAAGTAGAAGAAGGTGCAGAAAAGAAATCATGATCCCAAGTATCTGTGTAGCTGAGGCTTCCACTTCCACGAAGTGTGCACTTCCTAGATTGACATAACTGTTCAGGAGCATTTTGTGCTCAGAAACACTAATTTCACACAGAACCTGCTGAAAGGATCACAGAAACCCCGTGTTTTATGAAATGTGCTGGAATAGCTGTATCCAAGTTACTGTTCCAGGGGACAGGGAGAAAAAGTCAATACAGCGTGGTGGACTAAAACATGCCTCCATATTCTGCCTGGGATTGCTCCCCAAATACCTCCCCCTGGGATAATATAAAACTTTGAAGATCTATGACCAGTGCATACAAATCGTATCCTCCTTTGCTTTTTCTTTATCATCTTCCTCTCAACCTTCCTCTTAGTTCTTTGGGTCAAAAGGGCATAACTTCCTGTCTGGCTCCTAAAACCATAGTCTTTTTTATTTTGAAACAAGAATGAGCTGAAGATGAACTTTATTTTGCAGATAGCTGAACATGAAAACATTTGAAATAAATAGGAACAGAAATTGAGTGCTTTTATATTGAAAAAAAAATGCAAGCAAAGTGATTCCCTCAGAATACTTGCAAAAAAGAAACAGATGTGAAAAAAAGTCTAAATGTGAATATAAAATAAAATCCAGACCTGTAAAACCTTTTTCTTTTGGCAAAGAAAGCCAGATTAACTGATATATCCTCAAAATATGGAAACAACATATTTGAAAAAGAGAAAAATAAGCTGAAAAAACAGCATCATAGGCCTGAAAAAATCAATGAAAAGAACAAAGTGAGTGAGGATTTGCAGAAGCCAAATAAATGCTGACATGACTTGAAGAAAGAAAATAAAATAATCCTAGCTAGCAAAAGAAAGTCTCTGCATCACAGCTGAAAAAAAAATTGGAGAGATGACACTTCGAAAGATGATCTGTTACCTTCATCAAGAATTTCCTTGCTAAATTCTGACCCTAATGAGGCTGTAGCATAACAGTTCTGCTGCTGATCATCACACTACTTAAAAGGATGTTTGTTTATTTTTTTTAAATTGGAGACTAAGGCTACTTTGAAGTTTCCAGATATTAACATCACATACACTCCAGCGCAGTGTGTGGGTTGTTTCCAGGCTGAAAGGTTTAGAAAAATGTACAACTGATCTGCGAAACATAAAATTCATCCCAATGAGATCTATAAGTTAATCAATTTAACATATATAACATAAACTTGTTTTTCCTCACTATTTTGAGGAAGAACATAATAAAAGCCACACCTGAAAACCCCCACAGAAAAAATGTGGGGCTAGAGACTTCATACTTATCTGTTGAACACTTAGCACACGCAGCTACAATCCTTATTCTCACTAGGAAATTAATCCTCATTCTCAGTGAACTTTGATGTTCAAAATACAGGCTCACTCAAAAAATCCCAAGTATGTATCTGACTAAAAACAGGGTTTTGGTTCTTACCTGGTTTTCTTCTTCACAATTTTAAAACATGTAAGATGTTACACACACAGGTACAGATTCTAATTCTTCGATGCATTTGGCTTACAATATGCAAGATGTCAACTGCCAAAATATTAGAAAGAAAATATGACAACAGTTTTGATTTTTTTTCAGAGATTTCATTGATGTCATTGACAAAAAAAGTGAGTTCTTTAATTAGGACATCAGTGCAAGATCTTTCTGAAACTTGTTAAGCAAAGATGACAGCCCAAAGCAGCCACTTCAAAGCTTTCTTCAGTTCGTATCTTACAAACCAATAATCTTCTGCAATCCCTAATGTTGGACCCAGTAATGTACTGTAATCTCATACAGTAGCACAGTCGGTACAGAGCAACCCTGTACATAAGCACTAATGTTAGTGAACACATAGAATTTCTGTTGGGTGTATAAGCACATAAACAGCTACATCTGAGGGTATAAGTCCTGATTTAGCATATTAGTGTATATACTGTAAGCCGTCAGATATAGCTAAACACAGTCTAAATCCTTTCTCTTCTCCTCTCCTCTCCTCTCCTCTCCTCTCCTCTCCTCTCCTCTCCTCTCCTCTCCTCTTCTCTTCTCCTTTTAAAGAATGTGCTGTTTGCTTTACAGCTTTTCAGAGCAGACCTTTTTCATGCTGCATACAAGGAAGCTGGAGATACTAGATTAAACAGGTTTTTTGTGTCCTTTCCATCTTTAATATTTTCTCTTCTATACCCTGGAAGAATCCCATCCTCATCTCACAGACAGATGACTCTTTGTCATCTTCAGACACAAGACTCGGTGTAAGTCTTGCATGAAGTCACCTAAATAGCATATACCTATTACAGAGTGACAGGGTGATTGATATCTTACCAGCAGAGATTGTCCTCCCCTTTCCAAGCAGTTTAATTGAAAAGGTTATCAGATAATGCCAGAAGCCCTAACTTCAACACCTGGGGCTCCACCTCCCCCTCATGTAAGTACAAATACATATTTTCCAGGCAAATTACCTCTTTTTTTCTCCAGACCTGAGATGGGTGACAATAGAGTAATTTCCAAATAACTGCAAGATAATATTCCCTTAAAGATGTAAAATATTCTCACAGTTCAGCAAAGACCTTGAAACAGCTACGTTCATTCCTCATTCCTGAAGCAAAGGACCTCTATCAATAACCACTCATGACTTCCCAGCCCCTTGCCATGAACAAGAACATCTCAGTTTCCTGTTTCACCCCACTGAACAGCTATGCAGAACTTTGAAGAGAGGTGATGAAAAAACATGCATCTTGGAAAAAAGGCACAGGCTGTATTTTGGTAGACTTCCGTGGAAATTAAGCAGTTTTGCGAGCAGAAGAACTCATTAAAAAGGACCGAAATGCAACAACTCCAGATTTTCTTTGTGCCTAGAAGTCTCTATACTGGCAGACCTACCTTAAAAGAAGCTGGCAAAGCTGCAGTGAGGCAAGACAGAGGTGATTCTTGCTGGGAGAAAGACAGGCATCATAGAAGTTGCTGTTTCCTCCATTATACCACACATCCTCAAGGGCATCTGTTTCTAGATTATTAAATTAATCTTTAGCCTGTGACTCATTTTTGTTTCTTCACAAACATAAACCCCCTTGACAGCTGTTCTGTTTGACTAAGGAAAGTATCAGGCCCCAAAGGAAGGTTTTTGCATGTGGGAGAGAAATGGAAGTAGAGACTGGAACCTGCAGGGGCAGATGCAGCCCTGCTCTAAATATGACTTATAGTGATGATTTAGTGATGCGGCCCTTGAGTGCATGGAGGTCTTCCAGACCACACTAATTGGGGAAGTACAGGGAAGAGGAAGGAAACCCTTTCAGCATCATGGTAAATGCCCAACTTGGTTGCCTCCCACAGGAGACGCAAGGCACGATTCTGGCTTCACTGTTTTCAGTATTACACAGAGCACTCATCTTTTTGATCTGTCTTTACCTCAATAAAATCCTCATAGAAACACATGCATAGATCTTTTTTTATAATGTAATCAAATTATGAAACAGTTTTTCTGGGGTGAAGTAATAATTCTTTGGTGCTGCTTGTAATGAGGTTTAAACAAAAAAAAAACAACCTGAAAATGCAGGCTCTGAAATAGTTGCTAAACTTTCAAGAAGTTGTTCTTTACCTCCAGTAAAAAGTCTTTCACTAGAACTTCCCCTGTTCAATTCCACAGAGCCTGGATTCCCCTTGTGACACCACCAAGCAATAATGCAGTGATAAAAATGTGCTAACACAAGCATCATATGAAACCAACCACCTATGTGTCTCATAACTCCACTTTTACTAATGCTGGTTTCCATTTGTCCTAGAGGAAGGAACGAGTTTACAGCCTTATGCCTACAGGTAATTGGGGAAACTAGTTCAGAAAGCCACTGGTTCAAAACTGTGTGTCTGTCTGTGCGACATGAGAATCCTCTGGAGACTGAAGCAAGCTGTTCACCAAGCTAATTCTTTGTATTTTTTTTCCTCTACATAACTCAGCTGAGACTGTCTTATCTAATGTATCTGATCAGAAGTGTAACAGATAAATTAGGGCAAAACACACATTTCTTTTGTTTTTGTTGAGATTTCACCTTGTTTTTAGTAAATGTTGTTCTTGTTAAGATTACTAGCACGTGTGTAATTTTACACTGATGCCCTCAAGGAAAGAAGACTCCTGCAACCTCTGGGGAAGGTATTGAACTGTTTGCACTGCTTTTGAAAGCAGAACAGAGCTATCTATACCTTCTGAAATGTGGTTTCATGAGGCTTTGATAGGCAAACCAAGATTATCTAGAGAACCAGAAAGACCAAAGAAGAAAGACATAAAGAAGGAGGAGCCGGTCGAAGACTGTTAAGTAATCTATGTTTAACTGGCATAACACTGGCCCCCAAAACAGTCCAGTCTTTCCTAGTAGCCTCTTGTTCATGTTGGACAAGAAGCGAAGAATTTATATCTCTGTGAAGCTGTGCAAAAAACCCAAGTTGTTCCAGAAAAGAAGAGCTAATGAAGTCTGGCTTCATATGGCTTTACATACTTTGACTGGGCTTTTTGGTGCCTAGCAAGTGCAAACTCCAACTGACTCTAATCACATGATTAAGGCATTTGCAGCGTATCATCATATGGCCTCACTGGTGTCCGTGACTACTTGAGTTCAGTTACACTTCTTGACGTAGCATTAACGGGGCTTTCTTTCCAAGTGCTAATTTTCACAGAATTTTCATGGAATTTGAGGTGCTGTTGGTTGGACCTTTGAGACCATTTCTGTCAATTTGGCTAAAATGGGAAAGCTGGGTTATGTGTTATCAGGGAGAACTGGCAGACCCCATCAAGTGCATCAAAGTGTGCAAATTTACAGTTGCACAGACATAGGTTCTCTCATCTGCACTCACATGGTGTGCGATCACTAAAGACTCATTTCTTTAAAAAAATGGGCTGAGGTTATTTCCACCTCTTTGCAATTGGGAAGCCAGTATTTATTTCTGAAACACCAGCAAAGGTCTGAAATTGTTCATAACTAGCCCAATGAAAACTCAGAGTAACACCAACGATTTCAGTACAGTTCTGTTAATTTAGACACGAGGGAGCCTGAGCAGAACAGGAATTGGAGTCCCATCTATCAACCACAAAAGCAGAATGCTCTAACACAATCATAAATGTTTGCCACATGCAAAGTATAGTTTCCACTGCTAACTGTGATTTTGTGATTTGCTTAGAAAAAACCACTCTCATCAATTTACAGTGTCATTGTATCAATTTTAATCACAGGGGGTTTTTTTTGAGACCATTCCTTGCCACAGGTTGGCCTTGTGCTAGATTACTTATTATTAAAGACATAATTTTTACAGAAATAAAGGTCAGGCAAGAGCATTATAATATAAATAAGTAAGATAAATAAAATGTAAATAAAATAAAGATTACATCAACATATACTTCTTAATCAGTTTGGTAATCAGCAAAGGCACAAATTTTAAATAATGAATTTTGCTGGCTACATCCTTATTTTGTTCTTCATACTATTAATTTCCTTCAAGTCAAAACATTTCCCCTTATTCTGTTTGCCTGTTCTATTTAGCACAAAAAGAAAGATAAAAAAGTCAATAAAATATATACATTATCAGAGAAGGTGGAGGAGAAAATAAAGGACTGATAACTATAAGAAACGTTTAACTCAGCAGATCTCATCCATGCAGAGGGAGCAGTTTTGTTCTGTATTATTGTAAATGTAAATTTTAAAAGGTCTACTTCCTATTTGCTATGTATTTCAACAACTTTTCTGAAACCTTTGCATATTTTTAAACGTTTCTGCCTTTTTCCATTATTTTTAATTTGGCAGCCCCCTGGATCATTTATTATTTTACATACATGAACTTTATTTGAAAAGAATAATCCATTTGTTTTCTGATCTTCCCTGACTTCCAGACTACAGAATAATTCTCTTCTGACTTGACCACCATCATGCCTTATTGCTATTGCTAGGGAGGAACTACTATATGATCTAAATGAGAAACACACATATATACATCTGCATTCATATGTCTGTAGGGTTATAAAACAGGCTTCCAACATTCAGAGGAACAGTACAATGGTAAGAGCCTACACTGGCTGCTCAGGAACATGGTCCATTAACATTAACTAAGCTTTTAAAGTCCTGGTCCTTCACTTTATTGTAAGTATTGGCTTTTAGAATGAATTAAGGCTGGAATCATATCAAAGGCCCTTACTAATTTCCTCATTTATTACTGGGAGTTAAGAAATTCCAGTACAATTCCCACAAGGATGCAGACAGAGTCTGGACAGACAGACAAGTGAAAAGTGGGAGCTAATGAATGTTGCTCTAGTGTCAGACAGGTAAAGCACTCCCCCTTTCCTGTTAATTCAGTCGAAACAATGAAGAGAAAAACCCAACCCACCCTTGTCTTGTTTGGCTTAGACATGAACCCTTGATAAGACTTTGGAAAACAAGAAACTTTGTAATACATTTTAGCTAGCTTTGGCTGAGAAACTCATATGTCATAAAAATGTAAAAATAGTGGTGTACTTCTGCAACCAATGTGCGCTCAGCTTGATATGTTGTAGATAAGAGAAAATGACTGAGATAAAGAATAATATAACATTTTTACTTGAATATTATATACTTCACGTTTCTCTACAGAAAGGATATCCCAGCAGGAAGGAGAAAGGTGGAGCACAATCCCTGTAGCATTTCTTGTTCTGCATTGTACAAAACTTTGTAGGGACACAGGAAGAGGATACGGAAGTTTCTACAGGAAAACGGAGAAAAGTTCAAACATAAACAGCATCCAAAAAATTTACCAACAGCTTATAACATTTCCTTTTTTCTCTTTAAATGTTTAAAGACACTTACATTACAGCATAATTTACTATACATTTCTATGTGTATGCATTTTTGCAATTTCTCTCACAATAGTATCTCGAAGCAATTTTTAACCTGAATTATGCAAGCTATATTACATGCAGTGACGTAAGCAATAATCTATTTGCTATAGCATCCTCCTTTTGGCAGAATGAGCAAGTGCCAGGCTAACCAGTTTATACTACAGTCTCTGTAGAATTTTGAAGAAACTTGGTATTTGACCGATGCTCTCCTGAAAAGTACATCCATAATAAATCCCTGACTGAAACTCTGATTTGATACTGAGGTCAGAAGAAATTCACCATAACCTCAACACCTTTTGCACAAGGATGTAAGGCCTTGCTTCAGCAAGGCTTAAGAATGTGCTTAAATCTGGTGTTGCATGCAGCTGAAATACAGATGAGAGGGTTATGGCTGATGCCCTGTCCTCTCACCTGGAACAACCGTGCTTCACTGGATGACACCAAAGGTGGGCTACAGCCATGTTAGCCGTTCCCGTAGGTTTGTGGTTGCCTTAATTTATTTTGTGTTAAACACAACATGAAAGCACATGGTTAACTTGTGGGGACTTGTTTAGTGAGTATGGAAGGAGCCTACAGTTTGTATCAAAAAAGCTTTCCGTGTAAGCGAGGCATCTCTTGATAACACCCAGTCAAGAGCGCACAACAACAGCCAAGGCAATATTTGTATAACCTTAGCTTTGGCTGCTGCACATCAGCAATCTTAAAAGTGTGACTATTGCTAGTATGTGATAAAAAGTTATCTGATGGGCAAACGGGTATCAGATTTTCAATGTGTGTACATTTAAGGTACAGGCAGGATAGCAGTCCTGGTCTAGTATAGAGCAAACCAGTATATGAAAGATGTACAAACTGGGAATTTTTGGAAGAACAAGATCGAGTTTGCATTGCAAGCCTACATTACTTGAGTTTTTAGAAGGATCAAAACACTGTAACTTTTAAATGACTTAGATGTATGTCTACACCGAAAGCTTTTTGTACTTGTAATTCAAATGTAAAGCAAAAACCCCCTCTGTATAAATCTTCTTGTAGACAGCTGAAAAGTGATCCCACATTTTAGCTGTACTGAAGGCAGAATATGAAGCTAAGGGATATCTATGCCTTCTAACACTAAGAACCTAATTTGGCCAGATGAGTTAGCTGGGGAGGCTTCCCAGGATTCCTGCATAGTTGGCGGAGAGAAGCAGGCACCTCCAGATCATTCATATCAGGGTTCTAACTTACATGCTTTGAATTGTTTTCTGAAGTCTCTCTCTGTTTAACGTACGTCAAGAAAAATGAGTGCACACGTACATGGAAAGTAAAGGTATTAAGAAACATTCCTTTTTTAACTTTTTTGTGTAACGTGACTTAGAAAAAGGATTTTCTAGCAGGCAAAAGGCAGCTACAATTATGCTCATAGCAGTCATTTCCCATAAGAAACACATAATGCACGTAGTTTATGGCTTGCACTATTTAAGGAGTTAGTTTTGACTTTAAAAACCCAAAGAAGATTTATTTGCTTTTCCAAAGTGTCTTTTTTATTAAGTTTATTATTATGGCTATGGAGTGTGAGAACAGGGAGGACTTTAAGAAAGCATTGATTATTTTATTAGAAAATGAACATCACCAAGAATATGCATAATTAACTTTGTGACTACAAACACGATAATACATTCATTGGAACATCATAATCAAACATACAACAATTAAAAGGAAAAAAAAAAACTTTGCACCTAACTGAAAGCTGTTAAGTAGAAATGTCTCTTAGTGTGTGTGTCATACTGAGAAACATAAAAGCTGTAAGGTCACATGTTGAAGATAAAATCTGCGCCATTTCATTCGTCATCTAGAAGTCTTAGAATTAGTGTGGGCTGAACAGAAGTGGCAGTGAGTTGCGCTCCATTTGACCAAAAGCATTTGAGAACAGTAGAAGCAGTTTAATTATATTCAGATGCTATGGTGATATCTGGCAGTAGAAATACCTTGGTTAAGTTATATTTAGAGATTAGGTTAGAATAAAATAGTTGGGAGATGGGGCAGTAGTGGTGGGGGAAAGAGACTGATAAAATGCAACTAAAAATTCTAGCTCAGACCTTTAATTAATTAGCCAGGAAAAGAAATTGCAGTAGAACAGATTCAAAGATTTAAGAACCACGGTGACCCCTGAAATAGTTAATCTTTGCAGTTAGATCAGACCTCACAGTTACTCAAAGATTCTTGGAATCCTCTTTCCCTGTTTTCCTGGGTTGCTTATTTAGGTGCTATAGGCTCTTTCAACACACAGTGACACAACATTCCTGAAATCACAGAAAATCATAGGCAATTACACTGCATGCAGGAGGTAATTCCTTATAAATCTTTCACTAAGAAGGCAAACCTAGTGAAATAGTACACACTAGTGATGCTTCTAATCGAAACATGTTGGGTCATGTGCTTTGTTCCACAACAACAAAGAGGGAAAGCAAAACATTCAGGAAAGCAAAAATGTGCCAGAGGAAGGGGAGTGTGAAAGCAGTAATTTTCCCCAAACACTCCTTCCTGATCAAGGACCACAGCCTTCCGCGAGTGGGTAGGGGAGAAGAGGAAAACCTTGGGGTCTCCAAAACATTGTTCCCTTAAGACTGAAGGCAGATTTCTAATTGCAACCCAGCAGTAATTCTCATTCACAGCCTCTGTCATGAGGGACCAGAACATGCTCCCCAAGGCAAAAAGAAGTTCCTGGGAGGAGGGAAGAAACTCCCGCTTCCTTGCTGAAGTCCTGCCATCTGCACAGTATACTTTTTTCAGGGTGTGAAGAAGCACTTAGCCCTTCTCCTGCCTCTGACAGGAAACATTTTAGGTTAAAACTTGCAGAATTCCTCTGTTGCAGAAAATGTGGCATGAGGTTTTGAACCTTTTGATGATGACATGCAATTGTTTTTTCCACTAATCTGATCCAACTTTGAACAAGAGGTTTCTCAACAGCGAACAGTTCTGTTGATGTCTGCCACCTAAAACCTTTTCTAAAGCTCACAATTTTGCTCTAGATAGCTCAGCAAAAAGCCCAGGAAGAAAGAATGCTTGCCAGGGAACAATGTGCAGTCCGGTCTCTTGAGCTACCACGGGTTTAGGGTCAGCGTTACACCCTGGAGGTAGCACTGGACAGTGTTGCAGACGGGACTTTTCTTGCCAGTGAAGCTGCCTGCAAGATGAGATAAAACCGAGGACCTGACCACTTTGTGGGCGGTATGAATCCCCCAGGACTTTTTGCAATAATGAAGTTGTTGGCCCTGAAGCCCGTGTTTGTCCAGCTATGGGAAAGTGTGAAAGAGAAGAGCTAGAGGATCATTCATCAATATTGAGGAAACATTTGCAAGTCATTTAAATAGTATTTAAATATTTAAGTATCTAAATATTTAAGTATTTACATATTAAGTATTCAAATATTATGTTGTGAAGGGCGACCACGATCCTATGTGAATTAAGCTCTCATTCCAACTCAGGTAACTAGTTTCTACATACCCACCTTCCAAAATCCCCTGGAAATCCCCCTGTAACCTGGCAGGTGGTTATTCAAACTAGAATTACTAGAAAATAAGAGAGAAGAATGGTTACAAGTGATTCTCCCACAGAACCTATTGTGTTAGTTGTCATAAAGGCAGACACAAATTTGAAACCTCTTCACTACAGAGCCTGTAATCTAGAAAGAAAAACAAAATGTTTAGAGAGGGTGAAACAATGTATACACTCATTAAATATATTTGCAATTAAAATAGTAAATGAAACAACAGTTATTTCCAACTGCTTTCAACTTTGTTCATGATAATTGCACGTGATTATAAGCATCTATGTACATTTAAGGAAAGTAGTGTACCATAAAGTGACATTACAATTATTTAATTTAATTTAATAATTTAATTACAGTGGGACACAGGCTCGGAGTGAAATTACACGAAAAGCTAGACCAACACAGATATGAACCTCAGCCTAAAAAGCTTAAATAGAGATCTGGAGCGCAGCAAATCTACCTTTATTTTTTTGTTTCCTTGTTTCAGATTGGTTAATTACAGCAGCACATAAGATTTATGAACAGTTTAAAAATACAGTAGAAACAATCTGAAAGGACAGACAAAGCCTGGTTTCTTAATTGATGTAATCTAATAAAAATGAAGCAGAATTATAGTCACTATACTTAGGAATGCTTTGGGGCAATTTTTTCATCAGAAAGACAGGTTTATAAATACAGGCTCTTCTACAAACTGCAGTATCCCTAGATAAACAGGACACAGAGACATCCTGGGTCCATGTGTTTGGTCAAGGATCGCCTGAGCCCATCAGATTAGGACTTTCAGCAGCAGTAACCTCCTTTACTGGCTGAAGGGGAGCTGTCTCGAGTTACTCTTAGTCCTTTATGAGTGTGACAGCTGGTGTCTGGACCAACTCTGAGCAAGGAACAATTTCCAAAGCTAAAACCCCAAATCTTCACAGCTTGAGGACAGGAATCGGGCTTTATAATTAACAGTGTAATGATAAGAAGTGCTGATGGATGGATGTGAATGAAGACACAGAAGCTGGCTAGTGACTACTAAAAACACAGCTAGCATTTTTATGACTACATAAACAAACAGGTTTTCTGAGTGGAACTGCTTTTGTGGAAGAAAAAGGCTCCTACACGATACAAACCTGTAATTTTCCTCATTCATCATCTTGTATTTTTGCATCAGATAATCCTTAAGCAAAACCATAAGTCTAGATCAGTTTAGGCAGGCAGATAGAGCAGATGAGGGAGCTTTGTCAACCATTCTGTAAAGCAGAGTGTTTTTATCAAGCATATAGACGTAGTTTCAAATAACATTTTCTGGATAACATCCATAGTGCTAGAATCAGTAGCCCTGGCCAAAAGCTCCCATTTTCTTCCACTTCCAGCAAAGCTTTCTGAATTCCTTGTGTTTCCAACATATCCTGGTGGCTTTATTCCATTAAACAAGTTCCGCGCTTTCTTCTCCAGCATCCGTAGGGTAATAGAAGCGCCCTCATCCAGTGGCCACCCAGCCTCCAGCACAGCAGCTTTATTTAGGTTTCTACCTCACTATTTAAAAAAAAAAAAAAAGGACCGGTGCTGCAAAAAAACTCCAGTGCTGTCAACCAAGTTACAACACAATAAATAAAAGAAACATTTTAATTTTTAAACATTTTTAAAAAGACATAGCGTTATTTACTTTTTTAAAAAGAAAAGAAGTTACGCTGGTTTTGAGAATTTATCGACTCAGACCTCCACACTGATAACTGGGAGCATCTCCGCTTCTTCTCTTGTTCACAAAATCAATGAGAGATAAATGTGGAAGATAAATGCTGGTACCCCCAGCTGTCAGTCCAACATTACATCTTGGTACCATGAAAGCTTCTCTGTCTACCCTTGTTTTGCAAAACTGGGTTTTCGGTTGTAGTTTCCAAACAAAGATTGATTCCAGCATCCCAATGACTTAAACTAATGCTTAAAACAGCAAGGACTTCATCCACTGCACATTTTAATCCAGGAAATATACCATCTCATTTTAATGCTTCTTTATTTGGGAAACACAAAATGAGGATTTAGCAGACCTCACATCTGTATCCTAAAATTCAGAATGACTTCCAAAAGGGAATTATTTAAGGAAAGTAACAAAGTTACGCAATTTGGTGTGCCAGTACGGTGTTACTCTTGCTCCCCCATGGCATGTTAGAAGACAAGAAGGAAGAAACCTGATGGACCTCCACAAGAGACTCGCAATTTGCTCACTGCCAGCTGTTCGGATGCTATTGACTAATGCTTAGTGGCCAACTGTGACGACCTTTTTAATTCCATCAAAGCATACTTTTGTTCCCAATGACATCGTAAGCAACAACCCGACAGAGCAATAAAAAATGATCATAGCTTCTGTGTCATTGCACGTCAAGAACATTCTAAACTGCAGTTATTGTGCTGGAATGATAAATCTTGTGACTGTTAAAAGGAACAGCAGTGCAATATTTATTTTAAAGTATGATGCATTGAACATCACTGATGTACTGGGCAGACAGAAGATAACGTCACTCATTCTGAGAATTTCCAAATAAAGTGAGAAGTAGTACAATGCAGATATATGAGACACCAGGAAGGACATAAAGGATGCAAGCTCCAAATATTGGAAATGCATCCCTTTTAATAAATCCAAACCAACGGTTTAGATCTGAGGTCTAGAGCTTGGGGGTCAAAATCTAAATCTCAATCAGCAAAATACCGCTGCTCTGCCTCTGAGATACAATGTGGAGCTGGAAGATCCAGGTCGGATTTGACGATTTGAGTGCCCCTTGACTTTTAATATGTAATTTCTCTCAATTTATGTTGTTGTGCCGTGTTGTGCCATGTTGCACCGACATGAGGTCTAGCCCGGGAAGGCGGCCAGCGCATCTAGCGAGCTAATGCACACCACCAACCCCTCAACCTCTACCGACCCGAAGCGGAGGCACCCAACGCTTCGCCCCCGCCCCCCACCCCCCCCCCCCCCACCTGAGCCCCCAAGCTCGGTGGGACAAGGACGGCGGCCGCTGCCAGGGCCAGCGCCTCGCCGGGGCCCCTCGCGATGCTCCGGGAAGGACGGAGCGCCGCCCGCAAGCGCTTCACAAGCATCCCCCGACCCTCAGCCGGGGAAAAAGCGGGTGTGTTTTTGGCAAGGGACCCGAGCCGCTGGTGGCGGGGTGCCGCCGGTGGGCCAAGCGCTGGGCTGGCGGCAAGCTCCTCCCCAGGGGTGTAGCACAGGAAGAGGTGGAGGTCGGGGGAGCCGGCGGAGCTCCCTGCGAGCCTGTGGAGTTGCCGTTACCCATTTTACTATGTGTGTGTCTTATATTACAGCCATGCTGCACATCAGTGGCCAGAGCGAGGGGAGAGGGGAGGAAAAGCCTGTTTACACAGACTGCAAACCGCCTGGGGAATAATGCAGGAAAGGAAGTGAGCCGGCTCTCTGTCTGACTGCTCTGACTTCCTGCTCGCTCTCTCACACAGGCACACGCGCGCACACACACACCCCCGGCCGAAAAAAAAAAAAAAGGGAGAAAAAAAAAAAAAAGGGGAAAAAAAAAAAATCAGGATCTCATTACAAGAGCAACAGAGCGTTTGCAGAAGACTGTCAGCATGGAGAACCGGGGGATTTTACCCAGCTCCCTCTAAACTACCAGGAGAGAGCGGAAAAGTCCCTCAGGCTCTGGGTAGGTACAAGTGCTGCGGCGCCTGCCCCGACTCCTGCAAAGTTTCGGGGGGCTTTGGGGAAGGGAAGGGGAGGCCGGCGGGGGGCTGTAGGGGCCGGCGCCCCCCTCGCTGGTGGGGCAGGCGGGGGGACACGGCGGGGCAAACCGCGGGCTGGGGGTGAGGTGCGCTGTGGGGGCGGAGGGCTCGGAGCTCCAGACGGGGGCCGGGTGTCCTGTCCCAGGGCCAGGGCCGGGGGCGCTGGGGGTCCTGTCCCGGGGCCGGGCGGGCCGGCCGTCCTGCCCCCTGGGGCAGGGGACGGCGGTTGGGGGGCGCTGCGGGGAGGGGGTAGGGGGTCGCGTTTCCTCAGGGGTCTCCGCCCGGGCGGAGGGCTGCACCAGGGGCCCCGCCGTCCCCCCCCCTCCGCGGGAACTGCGGGTGTAGGTGAGGGGACGGAGCGTGGGTGGGGGGCGGGCGGGAAGGGGCCGGGGTGTGAGGAGAGGCAGGGCCGGGCGGGGGGCGCTGCCTGACAGGGCGCAGCGGGCCGGCTCGGGGGGGAGCCCGGGCACCCCTCGGCGGTGCCGGGTGGCATCTTGCTGCCCCGCCGCGTCCCCCCCGCGTCTCCTCGTCCCGGCGGTGTCCCCCTGCCGCGGGCCGGCCACGCACGGGCAGCATCGTGATAACGGCGTGTGGGGCGGCGGGGGCCGCCCGGGTGCCTGTCACGGCGGCGGGGGGAGCCGCGGGGTCCCCGGCGCCGCTGCGGGGCGGGCGGGGGTGGGGGGGAAGGCTCCTGCAGAAACTGCAGAAGGGGCTTTAAAAAGGGAAAAAAAAAAAAAAAAAAAAAGAGGAGAAAAAAAAGTGTCGGGAGAGTTTCTGGCTTGTCTGGAAACAGCAAGACTAATTGCCATGCGCTTCCGGTTTGAAACTGGCAGCAGACAACATCTTGAAAATGAGTCACTGCAGCTCACAAAGAAACTCTGTGGTTTTCTCCCTCTCAGGTTTATATATTTGCTCCTTTTTACAGTTTCCTTTGTAGTCTTCTGCGTTCTCCCCGGCCCTCCCTGCTCTTCTTAGCCGCCCCCTGCCCCAAGACCCCTTGGCCGACGTGGATAGTTTCCACGACCAACCGAAAAAAACACTAAAAATGTTTGTAAGAGAAGGGGGGAAAAAAAGGGAGAGAGAGAAAGGGAGAGAAAGTGGAGAGTTGTTTTTGGATCTGGCTTTGCTGAAGGTTAGAGGGACTCTGATGCTGCAGGGGGAAAAAGTTCCCTGAATTTTCCACTGGCTGCAGGAAGAGAGCCCATTTAGTCATGGCTAAGTAATGTCTGCACACACACCAACTAATCTCATTAGGAGTTTCCGTTCCCTAACACAGGAGGGTTTTGTGAAGCCCTGTCAGCCTTTCTAACATTGCAGTTGAAAGGGAGACAACTTACATCTTTATTTACTTAGAGGTGTAGCACTAAGACTAGTTTATACAATGCGGCATCTTTTCAGTCATGAGGACTCCAACTTCAAAAGTCAATGGTTTCATTTAATTTCAAGCAGAAAGTCATGGTTCTTCTCATATTTTGCTCATACAGACTTTTTGGTTATTTCAGATTAAATGTAATTTATGCATAAATAGTTTCATAGGGTGAAGTTCAGAAATGGGGTACACAGAAGGCTCTGTTACAATAAGCAGGTTCTGTGCATCTGTGACAATCGTATGTAATTGCATGACTAAAAGACTCTCTTGCCAAGATACCAATGTGATGGGCATGTCTGAAAAGTATATTCACTCATGTAACCTTGCTCTGTTGGTACTTTACATATTTAATT
This sequence comes from Phalacrocorax carbo, assembly GCF_963921805.1. NCBI lineage: Eukaryota > Metazoa > Chordata > Aves > Suliformes > Phalacrocoracidae > Phalacrocorax > Phalacrocorax carbo. The sequence continues at coordinate 51,483,412 of NC_087513.1, forward strand.
TCCAAGAGATATTAATTTTGTACATATCCCTTGACTTAGTGGTTTGTGTAATTATCTTGTGATGATTTATTTTCATAGTGGTCATGAAAAAAGTCTGTGTTCACAACTAGAAAGATTTTTGCCATGCCGCACCGATCTTTAATTTAAATTAAAGTTAACAACTTTTTGCAAAAAAAAGTCTGGAGCAAACAAAGAAAATGGAGTCTTGCTTGCAAGTGGGTTTTGAGTTAAAGAAATGGCAAAGAATGTGAATAAAATTGCATGTAATAGGAAATAACACTTTGCTACTTACTTGAATTATCCTGTGATAGCTTTAAACTAGCAAATATTGTGCAAAAAAGTCGTACTTGGATGGAAAACTAATTGCGGTATACCACGTGTTCACCTTTGAGGATCTTCAGTGTTTCCTGTACTTCCTATGTCCAAGCTGCACAGAAAAGTTCTTCATTAACATCACTTTACAGAGGACTTTTATTAGTGGATTAGTGACACAATATCCAGACACAGATGCCTCTTGATTCCCTAGTTGGGCAGAGAAGAATTTTTAGAATACTATGAAAACCAGAAAATGCCTGATCTCTGTTTCAGTCAAATGCAGTCATCAGGTAGTGAGAGCTATTTTCTGGTTTTGGAGTTTTATTCCTTCTGTAAGGTTCTGAATTTTAGAGAGAGAGGTGAAATTACTGGCCGTAATGTTCAAAAACCTGTTGAATAGGTTGTGGGACAGTTAGTGTGGTGTACAACACCAAAACTCTTACTGAAGAGTGTTCCCTAGCTCTTACTACCTCTCTTTGAAATATGGACATTAAATTGTCCACTTATTGCATTAAATATTGCTGGAATTTCAGTGTGCCATCTGCTGAATCGGTGTAGATAAAACACACGCATTCATGCTTACAGATATATGTGTGTGTGTATATATAGTCTATCTACACTATATAAATTTCATATATTGTATTCACTCAGCATAAGTAAAAACATCTTGATGTCCTCGTAGGAAAACAGATGTAGTAGTAGTGTACTGGTTGTGTGTTCTGTATGTTTGAAAGAGTGAATAAAAAGTAATTCATAGATGTGTTAAAAGTACAACAGTTCTGTTTGGAACAGAAAAAAAATCCAAATATCTCACAGTGTGTGATGGTTTCTACTCAAATAAGAAAAATGTCTTAAAGGTGTTTTCACTCTGATTTTATTTTTTTACCTATTTTAGTTTATAAAATATAAATGTGTGAGAAGAATATGTACTGTCTGCTAAGGGATAAGATGTTGTCATAATTGCTTATATCTCAATTTTCCAAATCACCTCCGTGAGTTGTTCTTAAAAAGTAAAAACCTACAGGCTTGTATTCTTTCCGATATCACCGACTCCACCTAGATGCAGCAGCTGAAATAAGCAACACAATCTCAGGGGGGGAAGCTCAGCCACAGCCTTCCTTGTAACTGTGTTTATGAATCACTACACACATGGATGCTTTCATGTGTAGATACAAAAATCTATTTTGTTTTATTTGCTAGCAGTTCTCACTGCTTACTGACCCACAGTGGTTCTTTGCTCCTGTTACTTAATGTTATTTCATTAAACTTGTATCATGAGAACAGATGAAGTATCTCGCTCCAAAGAATGAAGCATTCACGTCAAGCTGTGTGTGAAGTCCAGTTATGTAAACTTTACCTTCTGATTGTAATGCCTTTCTTGGGATGGAGGCCAGCTTAAGGGTGTGTTATGTTAGAGGTATTCTTTCGGGAAGGTGTTACTGCTCAAGTGGCTCAATATCACTGAAGCTGAAACCTACCGTAGTTTAAAAATCTCTTCTGGAGGATTTAGCACAGAATGAAAGTAATTTTGCAGGTTCACCGAGGCGCATGGAGCTTGTGCTTTGCTCTGAGGGTCGTATGTTTGCTTCCATGTAGGAAGATAGGTGTATATATAATACTTACACCCACTGAGGTCCATCAGCTCTTACAGAAAATGCAAATCTTTGCCTTGGGAATGCGATCACATGACAACATGTTGCTTCAGAAAATTAAAGAAAACAAATAGATGCCGAAATAAAAAGTCATTTGGCTACTAAGGATGAGTGGGATATGGCTGGGAGAACCAACATACAGTTATTTGCGTTGCATGTATTTATAAAAAGTTATTTTAGCTGGTTTATCTTGGTGACATAATATAAAACCTGTATGCTCATGTAGCTACAGTTATCTCTGTGAATGGTTCTCTGTCATAGTACTAAATAATCTAAGATAGCAAATAACTGATAAATTAGCTAGTACTTCCCACAAAGATATGGCAGGTTGGACTCATTTGTGCAGTTCAGACTACTTATCAGTCCGTGGTTTTCTTCTGGTGGTGGTGGCTCCGGCATGCAGCATGCCTGGTGCTGCTGCTTGAATCCATCTTAGAGCCATGACACTGATTATAGGACACTGTTAGCCTGGGCCAGTTTCAGAGAGTACTGTTGGTTTTGAGCTGCTGTGTATCTTCTGTAACCACACCCAGTGGGTCATGCAGCAGGCTGTAACTTAGGGCCTTTGAAAATCGTGTTGTACTCTGTATCCCCAGGTTGATTCACCATGGCTTTCTCCTCGGTGATTCCCACAATAGGGAATCTCACAGTCTTGAATCGTTAGACAGATGTTTACTTCGTCTGTGGCTTGTTAAATGAATCAACTAATATTCTGGAGGCTGCTGAGAGCTCTTGAAAGACTGAATATATCTGTTCTCATGTTGAAATATTTTGTTGAATAATGAATGATTAAAGAATTAGTCATGATTTTGAGGAGAATGTCAAGGTGTAGGTACAGGAAGTCCAGCTCACTGCACTGCAAAATACAAGGCTGCATTTATGGAAACAAAGCAGATGAAGCACAAAGTACCTCTTATCTGGGCGCTTCACAAAAAGAAAATGCATCTTTGTCCTTAAAACTTTAACTCATTGTGGTTTTATATGCCAGTAATTATATCAGAATTCAGATTCTTAAGGGTTTGCTGTCAAGAGTGGATTCTAATTCAAAAGCTGTTTGAAGGAGACTTGCTGCTTTTTCTGAAAGCAAAAACTAAAGAAAATACCTGCCATAAGCGTTGATATGAAAATATCAGTAAGGCACTACCTGCCAGTTAATTCAATGCCAATTAATAGCTGTATATTCATTCTGCATTTTTAATTTTGCATGAATGCTGTGGTAGTTTTTGCAGCACCGGAAAGTACCCTGGAATTTTTGATCTGCTTAATCAGTGTAATTCATGGTCAGTGTCTCGCTTGAGCAATGCTCAAGTAGCATTGCTGTGACTAGAGCAGTGGGGTTTGTCCTTTCCTTATCTGTGGATCCACAGTTATTTTGGAGCATTTGTGCAAATGCCTGTGTTGCAGTTGAGCCTACTGTAGTAGTACTGTGTTGCTCTTGCCTCTCCTTCAGGAGGAATCCATTGACCCCTGCATGCATGGGCCATGTGCTGAAAACTGCTCACCTGTATGATGACACCTATGAACTTTTAAGATAAATATCAATCAGCTATGTAAAGAAAGGTTTCTAAAGACCATATACCGTGTGCTCTGTCTGTATTTGAGTGGTTAGGTACTGCTCAGGGTCTTCAGGAGAAGAATTTCTGTAGGAAGCCCCAAACTTACTTTGTTTTGATCTTTTAAAGCACTTAGGCTTGTATTTATTTTTGAGTGTGTCAGCACTTCTGTTAGTGCATTGAGACTAGCTGCATGTTGCAAACATTTAAATACTAGCTTAGGCCTTGAATGTGACAAAGGCATTGGAGTAGCTTTTGCTTGCTCTGTGCAAGTGTCCTCCTAGTCTTCCATAGCTTTGCTCTAAAATTTGCACTGTCAGGATGTACTGAGCGCGTGGAGGATACTGCCCATTCTATGGCTTCCCCCAGATCCATTTCAGAGAGTCATTTCAATCACATCAGTGTCTCTGCTTGCCAGTTTACCGCTCAGTATTTGAAGACTCAGAATATAGCTTGGATAATCTTTGCAAATACCGATTATTACATGTTAATGTATTTTGGCTTTCATGCAAACAACCCCGTCCTAGTTTCTTCAGCTTTAAAGTGTTTTCTTGTGGATCCTAACTTGAGGATCATTTGAGGTACCAGGAGAGGAAAACTTAAGTCTTACACATTGTCTTTTAGTTTTAGCTGTCATTAAATTATGGAATTACTAATTTGGTTGTAATTTTTATGATTCTTACCAATCATTCGAAATTGGTAAAAGCTTTCTAAGCACTAACCTAAGTATTCAGTCCTGTTAAAACAATTTTACAAGATGGGTCTTTCTCAGAAAATATTAGTGAATGAGCAAAGAAGTTTACGTAAAATATGCTTTTACAGTTGTACAAAAAAGAGTACACTTAGATTATATACTTAATCTGAAAAATCTAAATGTTTTTAATCAAATGTCCTCCTATAAGTTTCCCATCCTCATTTTGCAAAACAGCTGACAGTTCATCTGGTAAACAGATTTCTATTATGCATCCATTTGCCTCTAATGTGGTGACAGTACCTCTTTACTGTATCTCGGTATATTTCTTCTTTTTTTTTTTTTAATATGAAGAAAATGGATCAGATGTATTTCAGTTTAAGCTTTTTGGGAAGGATGCTAATGAGCGTTCTTGTTTTTAAATGTTTATATTGTGGTAATGTTGAGTGGCCTCTGTTGTATCAAGTCACAATACAGCACAAACAAAAAGTTCATAGACTCAAGTACCACTATTATCTCTTCCCGGCAATTAAGAGTAATTCATGAGAAGAAACAATCTTTAAAAAGCATTTAGAAAGTAAGAACAAATTCCTATTGCAGCTCTGTTAGCAAAATCTGGAGAAAGTTGACTACCTTCAGAGAATTTCTTCCATGCTATACTAATATAGCTGAGATGGGAATGTGGGTTTAGATTCTAGATATAGACTTCTGTGAAGTCTGGTGACTCAGAGCAGACTCAGAGCAACTGGCATGTGTGGTTAGTTTTAGCAAACTGTGAGGATGGAATAGGGCTGGTATAGAAAGTATGACTGCAGCACTCCTTCAGTACTGCTGCTCGAGTACTGAAGCTCTGCGATGCAACCGCTTCCAAAACAGAGCAGTATCGAGGCTAGATTGATTCCCTGGGAGTAAGGTACAATAAAACTGACTGTGCAGTCTCATCCAAGTTGAGGAGAGGGGATAGCGTCTTTACGTTTTATTTAAATGTGGGATCTTATCCAGGATTCAGTGCACAAATCAAAACAGTGGCTGTTATGTATCCTGGGCAGCAGAGGCACTAAAAAAACAGTTGGTATATTGATGTCACTTCTAAACGTAAGCAATCTGGGTACTTTGTATACAGCAAAGTTTGCTGCAGTCATTGAAATAGCGTCCCACGTGTCTCTCCTTTGTAGTTTGCAGCAACCATGGGAGTTAGTTTAAGTACACAGGACATAGACAGTACAAGAGAGTAACAACCAGATCTTCTGTTGGCTGAAATCTCATGTATGTTATGATGCATTCTGTTGGGTATTCCAGTGTTTAATCAACGATGTTAGGGGAAGTGTGTAGGTGTGACCTTCAGGTTCTTGTTGGTGTAGTAGACAAGTGAATAATGTCAGAAGATAACAATCTTTTAATTGGGTTTCAGTGTAGCTTAGCGCGTGATGAACGTGCAGTTCAGAACTTTGATTAGCACTGAGAAAGGAAGAGAATAGCAGATTTTTGAGATTTTGACATGTAAGAGCGATTCTTAATTTAGGTTTTCACTATGAGACCATTGTACAGAGAAATAATAGCGTTTAAAGTGAAAAATATGGACCTTGACTAGTGTTGTGACTAGTTTTTCATTTCCTATGACTAAGGAACTTACACCCTGGCTTGTTCTTCAAGAACTGTTGCAATAACACTAATGTTTTGGTAAAAAATTGCCCAGGTAGAATGTCTCTATATGTATGCAGAATTGTGTTACACCAGTTCTAGTATAATGCTATGACTGACTCCCTGTGCAACGTGAGAATATACAGGTAAGCCCGTATGTTACTTAACACTTTAATGGCTCATTTTGCTAATCCAGCAAATTCTGAAAATTCAGTGTGCATAGGAAGGCGAGCTCTGACTGCCAGTGTAGGCTGGGATGATGTTGCTGTGCTTCAGGTCTCACGGAAATTGCCAGCCACCTCGGTTTGCCTGAACAGAACTCCCAGGACTGCATTTCCTGTCCTTTTGGCCAGATTCCTCCCTGCTTACAGTATTAAAAAGACCTGCTTGTTTATCTAAGTTTCTAGGCTAGGAAAAATCAGTTGAGAGGGGAAGATTAGTTTAAAAATCTGAGTATGAAATGTATTAAAAGCAACATTTGAGATGGTTGATAGTATTAATGTGCCATTTAAAATACTAGAGCCACTAGCATAAGTTACAAAGCATTCAGTCTGCTGTCACAAAATCGGAAATTTTAATTCTTCAGTTTAAGAAGGGAGAACGGATAAGGAAAACGCATTTGCATTTGGGAATAATCATTGCTTGATATGTCAAGTAAACTTTCAGAATAGTCACTGTTCCTGGAGGCTGTATTCTCTGCCCTCTTGAGCTGGTTTTTTTTTTGTTTGTTTTCATGCATATTTTCTCTGATTTTATCGAAGGGGCTATCAGAAATTTTATCTAGGACAGTCAAATAATCATGATCTGTGTCCTACTGATGCCGACAAAACTGTAAGAGAAAGTCATATGGGAAAAATAAACATATAGAGCTGGCTTTGAAAGCAGAAGTCCCTCGGATTGGAGTGTAGTGTATTGCCAGCATGCCACAGATGTGCACCACATGAGCAGACAGAAAGCAGTGTGAGGAGTCTGCATTCATTTTACGTCTGTCCCAAGGTGAACAGTTGGAGCCATTACAGATTTATGTAGTTTTGTTTACAGCTAGCTTTAGAAATAGTTGAGCAGGTTATTTTTTTAAGCCTTTCACAGGGAGACAAGAAGCCATATTCCCTCCTGCTAAGGGGTTTTACTCTTGTCAGATTAAAACTGTTTCTTGAACTGCATCCTTATGGAGAATCTGAAAACACTCGTGTTTTAGAGGCGGTGTCACCACACCTCTGCTTGGCAGGCGACCAGTCCTTTGTTGTATTAATTTGGAGGTTGCAGAACTTTCTTCCTTTGGACATCTGCCTCAGCCTTTCTTTGACTTGGTTAAAAAAAATTAAAACTGCCAACATTGTATTAACAAATGTACTTGCTGAAAGCATTACTGGGCATGTATATGAGTGCTTTCTTTTCTGCAGTGGAACTTGATGTTATCCTGTAATATTTTGCTAGATCTTGCTGCTGTCTCTTTTGTGTTGCTCTTAACCACAGGAGTCTGTTTATTTTTTCAAATGTGCTGGCCCAGAACAGTGGGTGTTCTTGCTTGAGAAGGAGACCTTGTAAATTATTACTGTAAATAATCTTTTAAATTAGAATATAAAGTTAGGAGGAGACTATTATGCAGGAGTGGCAGAGTAGCCATACCTCATGTTAACCTCTGTTAAGTACATCGGCCCTCAAAATCCTCTGTGCTTTTTTGGCACATCCTTAAACCAGTCTGGATTCATGTGGCAATATTACTGTAGTTTTGCAGCAAATCGGAACTTATATGCTGGGGCACTCTAACTTTTTCTGATGTTTCCACTGGGTGGTGCTGCAGGAATTCCTATTTTTTTTTTTTCACTTGAATCTGCATTTCCCAGAAAGACGCCTCTAAAATATAATAGGAGGAAGTCCTGATTTAGAAAGTTTTTGCAGTTTCAACACAATGGAAGAACTCGGAGGATGCTCTGGCAGGAAATGTCCTGGTTGCTGGATGTGGAAAAATTACCAGTGTTCTGTATCATACACGCAGTCAGTTCCCTAAAGTGCCCTGGGTATGGTTTGCACCATTAGTTTGATTTATTACCTTTAACAGAGAAAGTTCTGCAACAAGTTAAAACAGGTATATTTACACACTTAGTTGCGAGCTTATTTTTTCAAGGCCAATTAAATTAGTAGTAAGATCTCCTTTGATGAGTATTTGAAAACTTTCTGAGTAAACAAATTGATATTTGTTTTTCCTCCTTTCTGGCAGAATCACTAACTTTTCACCAACCACATCCTATTTATCACCCTTGAAGCATCTCTGTTGAGAAATAAAGTGTGAGGACTGACTCAGATTTTTGCCATGTTCTTTCAAATGTTTCTGAGCAAACATTTGGGCAGATTTGGCAGTTGTCTTTAATCTCTTATGATATACTCATTGCTATACAGATGAATTTTCAGTGGAAAATGTTACAGCCAACTGATTTTTTTATTATTCTGGAAAAGTTTCTTTTCTTGATCAGCACACTTTTGCTTCTGTAATGAAATGCAAAACAAGAGTGCTTCAATTTTTTATAGAAACTAAAATGTAAAAGAGAAAAATTGGCCTAGGGGATTTGTAAGCTGTTCAACTTTCCATATGGACATTCACTTTAGAACTATGTTAAAAATGTATATAGCTGAAACAGCTAGAGGCTGCCTTATTCCGTATTTTTTCTCTAAATTCTCTAAATATTTTTCTCTTTGATATTTGTCATTATAGAATGGAATTATTTTACTATTTTCCAAGAACATTTTTTTAAAACTCACATAACTGTTCATTTTATAAGTATTAACAGACTTCAAAAATGCGTATGGTTTAGCAAAATCTCAATTTCTGTTATTGAGAAATGGTGGTCAAGAAAAATAATGACAAAACAGTCATGTACTTTCACATGTTATTGCAGCAGTCATCTCAAGGGTTAAAATGAACCTGAGACACTTAGAAAAATAAAACCAGAGCTGCTATTACAAACTGGGACAGATGTAGGAGGCCAGGTTTCCTGTGGCCCATTTTCCAGTTTCCTGGCTGCAACCTGCAGAAATAAAGGAAGCCGAATGCTAACGTGAATGAGAAGCTAACAATGCCCCACGTCACGCTGCTCAGAGGAAAGTGCTGTTGGCCAGAATTAGGATACAAAAGTAGTAAATGGACGTACAAAAAATATACACACATTTTTACAGAGTAGTCAAAAAGGACAAAAAAAGAGCACGTTACAGAGAAATGCTGTGTGCTTGCAACAGCACACACTTGCCTGTAAGGGAAATGTAAGTGGAGGTGTGTGCCTGCTGTGGTGGGGCATATGAAAAGGAGCTGGATCTTTTGCAGCTGCTTTGCCTACAGAAGGAATCAGGGGTTTCTTCACACGCTAAGGGAAATTAATTTCCCTGCCCTGACTCTGCCTCTTAATCCTTTTCAAGTACATTGTCGGATCACCGTCTCTCTGTGATTACCAATAGTGCACAATGCTGGCTAACACCTTTTCTGTCTTCCTGATGTAATTGATCTCCAGCTGATTTTTTTCAGCCTCTGGGCTGCCCAGCCAGTCTGTCCCCCTCAGCTCTCCCTCCTCTGCCCCAAGTCTTACAACCTGGTTTATAGCTCAGAGTCCCACATATTCCTCTGTGGACCCTCTAGTGCAATGAGGGGCTGGTTTTGATCCTAACACCTGGAGGGATTCCTAATTTTAGCCTTCGGAACTTGTTGATGGTCCAGTGTCAGCAGCATATCTCTTTATTTTAGAAAGGCTGTGGGGGAACTAACATAGAGTGGGGAAAAAGAATCCAGGTAGGAAACCTGGAGTATGTGGGAGATGATTAGAACACAGCTGTAACATAATTGTGTGGAAGCTAAGGACCTCTGCAGAGATCCTGAATGCTACAGAGCTGCTTTGCAGCTTTCTGCCTTTTTCTTTTAGCTTTTCCTGTGCAAGAGTCTTACAAAACTTAATGCCCCAAAGAGTATCCTACTTATCTCATGGTTCATGTCATAAATCTTTCTGATACTGAGCTTTTTATTTAGCGAGCTTTGTCTCTGAGCCTCCTGGTTTTCTGCTGGCTGGATTTAAGATGGCTTGCTTATTTGTTTCATTTTGCCCAGCAGGTTAATTACTTTTTTTTTTTTTTTGACCTTAATGCCACTTTACTGACATTTTGCCATATGGAATTTTGTGCGTATTGTCTTGGTCAAAAAAAGAGGTAACGCAGCTTATCAGCATGTGTCTTTATCGTTTCTAGTGTAACTTGCATAAAGTTTTCATAATGCTTGCTCATGCTGCTAGAAGTCAGTCTCCATACACTATGGAGAGAGCCAGTGTTTGGCATTTGGGCCCCTCACCTAAGTGAAGAATTTGGGCACCCCTTTTGCAGGAAAATCAGCTCTTAGATGGGATGCTTTGCCCTGTGGATGTCTTGGACCTTTTCTATTATTCTTTTCAGGGAGAGTTTATGGTGTTGACTTCGCTGCCGCTCCAAGTTCAGGCATTTCCGTTAGTCCCTTAATTTGGTTGAAATGAATAGGGGCAGTATTATCAGCAGATATTTTGAGTTGCCTCCTGCCCACATCAGTCCTGAACTTAAAATCTGATGTGTGGATATCACGTGCAGTTGGTAGGCTTTGTATGAGGGGGCACACGTTTGAAAGAATGTAAATTGGTAATGCAGAGGGTGTTAGTGTGGTTGCCTGTCACAGCTGCCTGAGAAATGGACTTTCAGGAAACTTGGTCCTGAAATATCCTTTTGCTGTCTAACAGCATTTCTATGTATAATTCCTCCTAGCTATGCCAGTGATTATTTGCATGAGTGGTAGTGGAACTGATCACAAAGTAAAATTACTAGGCTATTTAGGTCAGGTCAGCCTAGGAAATTTTGTTTTCGTGGCTTAGAAAATATCTTTGACAGTCAGATGCATTGTGTAAATACTTAAAAAACAGTAAGATGACAAACCCACATGTGTTAAAGTTAATGGATGAAAGAATTAATTGATTTTTGTCTATATGAATTTTAATTAGGCTTTCCGTGACACAGAATATATGTTTCTTACATAGGTTGCTTGTCTCATTCTGTACCGTAGATGGATGTCACTAAATAAGTGATTTTTTAAAAAACTATTTTTCTGCTAATACATGTAATTCAGTATGTGGTTCCATGTATTATTTATTGCCCAGCATTCAAATCCTGTACTGAGCACAGAAGTAACAGGAATATTTATTATTACTATTTACTATTAATAAATAGTTGAATGAAATGTGAAATACGCCCTGTAGGAAGTGACTACATCCCAACATCCGTTTCTGTCAACTTAAGGCAAGACACTGAATTTTCTTTGAGCCAGCAAAAATTCAAAAGAATTAGAAGATACATAAATGAAATACAATGTTTTCTGAAGATTTCTGGCTCCTCCCAGTCATAATTTATAATAACTTTTAGTACAGGTAGCACATTTTTTGTTAAATTACATGTCTTGTAATACGTCTGTCATGTGATTCTTTTGCTCTACCACTCAAATGAGACACAAGTTAGGGCTTAGTACACTGTATGGCCACATTGTCGTCCCAAGAGGATAGTTAATACTTTGTGGAACCCCCAAATGGTGCCCATAGAGAAAGGCAGGTTAATATTTCTGTTGACCTCATTGGAAATGAAATATTTTGCATATTCAAAAATCCTGTCGCTGCAGGATCTTAGATTTTTACTATTCCCCTGAAAATGACATTTTAGAGAATGTAAATGAGATTCAAAGATTAGCACCAGTTTACTGATTTCAAGGTATTTAAGCTTTTACATCACCGCATATGCTGAGCACAAAGCTTCTGTTAAAGGTAGTTAGGCAGTCACAGCTGTGAACATTCAGTGCAACTCAGACCCGAATGCCTCAAGTTGGGTGCTTAGAAGAAAAGGACCATAAAATTAATGGTCAGCTGAAAATGTAGTTTGCATGATTTGCCTCATGTAGGAATTGTATACCTACAGTTGTTATACAAGCAATATGGGAAGCTTTATTCAGGAACTCAGTGGCAGATGGAGGGATGGAGTACAATGCAGCATTGAGCTGTTTTAATCTCATTTCTGTATGGGCAGACTTGGGTCATATCCAGTAGAAGATTTATGCACATACCAATTAAGCCCATCAGTGCTGAATTCTGAGATGCAGGGGTCCTTTATGAAGCCTGTTCAGAGCTGCGCACTTGGAGAGTTGATGTTAAAGCAAGCAGGGTGTTGAGGAGCTGCGTAAATCTGAATCCCACCACAGCCATCTGCCCTGGATTCAGCACCTGAAGTGCCCCCCCGAGATTATGTGTGTATCTCAGCTGGTTGAAGAACTGATCACCAAGAACTGAACCACTTTGAAAAAGGTGGCAGTAACCTTTTATATGATAACCTGATGGAAGTCCCCTCTCCTTAGTCAGCGGGACAGATCGTGTGGAGTGGGTCTTCCTGTAGGATGTTCTCACCAAGGCTTGCACTGTTCATGCGTTTTTCATTACGCCTATGGCTGAGTCACCATGCGGCCCACACTTAGTAGATAAAATGGAATCCAAACCTGTTTATGCTTTATAAACTATAAGCATCAGAAAACAGGTTCATAATCGAAAGCGTAGTGCAATGTTAGCTGTAGGTTATCCTGCGAGTCTTCTTGGGCAGAGGTGAATGGGGGTGGAGGAGACTGCAGCAAAATGTGCTTCACTGTGAGTTCAGTTCCACCTAAACTCTCTGAAGAGGCATGGTTGCTGATGATCTGAAGGAAGATGTAATTTGAGGTCTGGATGGGAGAATTGCACTTCTGAGGTATTGTACTAATGGCATGGTGGTGGAGTTTGTATTGGTGCTTCTATAACTCTCTTCCATCTTTAATTTCCTCAGCTAAAGTTCTACTGACAGGTCTTTGTAGCATGGGACGCCTGCACACATTTTAATACAATTTTGAAAAATATATTTATAAGTTAATTCTAATTTTCCAGAGCAAAAAAAAAATAAAATTTCTGCTTATGATTTCTTGTTTGGAAGAGTTGTATGATAAAAGCTGAAATTATGCAGAGTATTGCTGTATAGTATGTGATGTACAGAAACTAAGATTATTTTGAAGTAATACGGCTGCTTATACCTATGCATGTTTAGTGAAGTTGCAAAATTTATAATTATTAATTAAAAAGTAGGTATATATGGTGCCAGATTAGTAGGGATACTTTATTAGCTATGATGTTATAGATAAATAATTCGTTAAAGATGTTAATACTTGCACAGATGGTGTAGTTTAAAGGAACCTTTGAAGACTGTAAAGTGAGTATATAATTTTCAGGTCTATTTAACTCTAGCTATACGTTTTTTTCTCACCTTACACTGTGGGGAAAAAGATTTGTATAAAGTGATAAAAAAATGCAATGAAGGAAATGCAAACCTTTGGAAGTGCCAAATCATCCACATAGGCAGTTCTGTTTCAAGGATATTTAACTGCCCTGGGACGCTCTGCCATCTCTTGAAGGTGCTGTGTAGTCACTGTGTTACACAGTTGGGTGTCAGGAATAGATATTTTTGTCGTTGTCATTCAGACTGGATTCTCAGGTAATTAGAGAAATGAGGCTTTTGCAGGGACAAAAAACCCAACATTAATTCTGCAAACCCTTGTATGGCCAGTGTACTTACAAATTATTTGGACCAAAATAGAGCTCCAAGTTCTGTTTTTCGGTAAAACTATTGACAACATTCTCTAGTATCTTTAACTTGCTTTTACACTAGTGAAGCTCATGCCATTTATTTTCCTTTATACTAGTGAAACGTATGCAATCTGATTTCCTTAGCGCTGGGGGAGACTTGAGGCCAATCTTCCCTCAGCCGGCTGCTGTACTGTGGTTCCCGGCGGTAGATAGTTGGAAGCCTTGTGCCCTCTTGTGGTCAACACACCAAGGGAAGCGTCAGGCGGTAATCCTGGCATATTCTGGCCGTGTAATCTGTTAGGACACAAACAGTAATATATTAGGAAAAAAAATGAGCAAGGAAGTTAAAAGTAATGACTTGTTTAGATAAAGACAAAAATATCCATTGTTACGTGTACAAAGATAAGTCAGGTAATATTTAGCCCCATTAGCACCATAGTCAGTTAACCCGGTAATACTGGCATCTTTAAATCTGCGTTAGTTAGACATAATGCGTCCAAATTAAGTATCAGAAGAGGCTAAGAAAAAAATTATTTGATACAGTGTTAACATGCTAAGGCTGGCAAGGTTGTTGAAAGTGGGGGAAAATCTCATTTTGTAGTTCTGTATTTTAAAAGGTCAATTTTAGCTACATCTTCGTTACAGTACTAAATTGTCTTCAGTGGTAGCGCTCCCAGGTTTTAAGTTGTGTAAATGCCCATGCTGAGTTGGAATGTAGTCATTCGTAAGCTTATCCTTCTATTGCAGTGCCTGAAAAAAAGGTTTGTTCTAGGAAGGGCTCAGTAGCACAGGCAGTAAGTAGAGGGAAAAAAATATTCAAATGACCTTTAGCAGAGAAAAAATATTCAAACATCCTCAGAAGTGAAACTCAGGCACTGTTAAAAATATTCCTTGTTCTCATTCATATGAATGATAATGAAAAGAAAGATCCATGTTAGAGAAAGGTTCAGGGTAAACATTACTTACTTTACTGTGCTTAAGGGTAGTGAACTTTCAGCATTTCTACAGAATAGATAATGTCTTTTGAGCTAGTTGGATTGGCAAACAGAAGCACCAAGAGCCATTTCAGGCCCTGGAAGAAACAAAATAGCCACAGGCTGTATGATACTGGGAAGGCAGGTGTGTGTGGTGGGAGGGGGAAAGAGTGTGGTTTCTGGTCCCCTAACCAAAGGCAGCTGCTCCGGCCTTCCCTTTTCCTCCCCTTTTTCACAGTGACATGTCTGAATGAGTTCAGTTTACTTCTCATGACAGTAAATAGCAGTTTTTTAGCTCATTTCAGTGGGTAGTGACATCAAGTCCTCCCCCCCCCCTGCCCCATACGTTCCTTTGAAGGGTGGTTGCATACATTGAATTGAAGACACTAACTGGAGATGACCCTGTACCATGTGAACTACACAGGCAATGCTTTTCTAAAGACTTACTCTATTTTATGTGTCCCTTCAGAAAATAGCAGTGGAAAAAGTACTGAAACGGGAGTGCAAGACCTGTAGGTCTTGTGGATGGTTGGCTGTAAATGATACAGTAGCTTCTTTTGCTCAATTACATAGGATGACTCCTACACAGAGCTTATTACTGAAATGAGCGTTGGGTGGAACACCTGCTCCCAAATGTTTTTTAAACTGTTGCTCTCCTTTGTCCCTTGTAGGTATGGAGAGTGCAATCACACTGTGGCAGTTCCTTTTGCAGTTGCTGCTAGACCAGAAACATGAGCACCTGATTTGCTGGACGTCTAATGATGGCGAATTCAAGCTACTCAAGGCAGAAGAAGTGGCTAAGCTGTGGGGACTCAGAAAAAACAAAACTAATATGAATTATGACAAGCTGAGCCGAGCGCTCAGATACTATTATGACAAGGTAAATTTTGTTATTCTCATGCAGACTAAGAAAATAGAAACACTACCATTTAATATTTTCATCTCTGTGTGGAAGCTATTCAAAAGTTCCTCTAACTAGTTTTTACAACAGACAAGAGTATTAAAGGCAATCACGGTGGAGGTAAGAGGGCAGCTAAAAGATGCCCAGGAAAACACTGCACATCCCATTTCCTCATAAGGGGAGGTTTTGACCTAGGTTTACACTTACTGATGCTTTCATGTGTTTATGCGTTTGGCTACCCAATATTTTCTGTAGCTTTTGACAACAATAAAATAACTGTTGATAACGGAGAACTGTTTGATTATTACAGCCTGCATAGGATCTTCTGGAATGCAGGGAGGTGGTAGAAAGCAGTGATACTGCAATGCAGCAGGCAGCGTGGCAGCTTTACCAGCAGCTATCACCTCTTATCAGAACAAGGAAAAGACAAACAACCCAACAGCTTAGAGGGTGGGGTTGAATTTTCACGGGACACATCTTGTGGAGCATAGATCCTGTTGGCTGGTGTTTTAGCTAGTCTTGCCTGAGCTTTCTGGTAAATCTTTTCTACAGTTGTATTGGTCCTAGTTTATTAGCTGGAAATACAATGCTGAAACACTTATGACAGTGTAGTATTACCTCAGCAGGATCTCACTGTAACTATTCCTTTGTTAATGCTCAGTGTTTCTAAGAGTTTGGAAATTTTCCACTGTATTATTTTCAGACAAAATCTGTGTTAGCTTCTACAATAGTCTAGATTATATGTTCCTATAATTTAATCGGCAGCAATGTATATGAGGGAGCACTAATGTGATGTCTTACTGGATGAAAGTGCATAATAAGATTAGCAAACAGAGGGACGAGTGGCTGGTCAGATGGTGGGTGTCAAAATGGGTATGTTTGGATCTATTTGTCAAGGTAGTAGATTCACACTGAGCTCATCTCAGGTGAAGACTCTATTTGCTGTAGAATGTTGAATTTACTCCCACTTGGGAACTTACCTTCTGGGTGTCTCAAGTCAGAATAGTGGAACACGTGCTTTGGTAGGGATTTCTTCATCCAATTTTTCTGCCCTTGCAAGACCTACTGAATTTTGCCCCTCCTTCATGGAAACATCTGTTGAAGTTTGATACAACTAATATGACCCAACGAGTGAGCATAGTTTAAGCAGCAACCTTATAACTGGCAAGCTGTGGTTATTCGCACACTCTCAGAAGCTGGTTACAGGCAGGTAGTGTAGGCGTACACTTAGTGCAGAGCTGTTGAGGGCTCCACTTACACCCTCTTTATTTAAAACTGAAATAATAGTGTATTGAACATAGTAATCTGGAATTATTTAGATGACTCAATTTGCCTCGATTTTCATGAGCATTCCTGCAATCTAGAAGAGGTCAGTAGAGGTTACTGGTAGCTAGCACCACTGAAAATAAAATTTCTGCGGTATAGTGCGGGTTCATAAGATCACAGTCACTCTCGTGAAACCGTCCTTCACTTTGACATTTAGTCCTTGGTCTTATTCTTCAGCATGAAGCAAGGCGGCAACAGTACAACAGAGAATGCAAAAATGAGAACAGCGAGTAACCAGGATATGTATTAGATTGCTATAATAGAAAGATACTTAAAGGGAGGGTATCTCTCAGAGGTATCAAGACACTGGAAGGAAAAAATTGTAGAACACAAATATGGAGGTGCTAAAATATCTTGCATATTCACCTTTCTCAATTTTAGACTCTAGTGAATTTGGGGAGTTTCCAAATTGTTTCTCCAGCCTTTTTTGGATAAACATTATATCAGTTTTACTAATCAATATTAAATCTTTTCAGGATTAGTTCCCCTTAAATGGATATGTTTTAATAATATGTCTAAATTAATAGGTTTTACTATTTCCTGTATTCTTAAAGATTAAATATCTAAAAGAAGGACTGTTAGAGATTTTTTTTTTTGTATTAAAAAGGAAGACTTCATAGCCATGCTTAGGGGTCTGTTCTCATCTTGATTTTCAGAAAAGGCAGTGAGATGAGATTGTACAGTGAGTAACACCAGTGTTCAGCACAGTTATGACATGCTTGCTGCCTGCACAAGGAAGATGAAGCTAGATATTGTTGCTGAACTGAGCTCAGAATACTGTTGTCGTGTTACTTGTAGTGCACTAATTCTTGAAGGGCCCAGTGGGACTGGGCACTATGCAGCCAGTCTAACACAATCAAAAAACCTGTTGACTGCAAATTAACTGTGCACAATTTGATGATCAGACTTTTAACCCACACTGGAATTTTGTTTACTCACATTGGAATTTGGAAGGACTCCTCGTTTTCCTATAAGAATTTTTTAGTTTCAGATTTAGAGCTGTAAGTTCTGCAATGAAATGTTTTTAGTACTTTTGTCCACTAGAAGTCAGATTTTTCCACTTCACATGTTTCAAAGGTGGCCTGACTGAGAAGGCACAAAAGGATTCTGAGAGGACAGTGCAGCGGCTGTTCTAAGCAGTTGGTGTGATGAATCCCCCTTCACTAAGTGCTAAAAAGGCTTCTGCTCAGCATGGGGAAGCTCGCCTCATTACATGACTCTAACCCCTCTGATTATAAACTTGGCTGGGATCAATGGAGACAGAGTGCCTGCTGGTGAATGAACAGCATATCCAGGCAGAGCCCAAATACACAGTGACTGAGCAGACATTGCTTAAAAACAAGGGATGAGATATCTGTAGCACTTGTCCTTTGAGATCTCTCTGATCTCTTCAAATAAATGGAATATAATGGCTCCTTACTTGAGGCTCTCTTTCTTCTTTTATCCCTTAACCTTTTTTTTTTTAACCCTTGCACTGTTTTCAGTTGCCCCCTGCCAGCACACACACACCTTTATCATCTGTTTTGTCTCTGCTCACGCAGCATCTGCCAGAGGAGTGGCTGTACAGTTTCTTCACCAGGGCTCTGGCTGAGATGATTGCTTGATGTTCTTACAGCTACTTTCTTGCACTGTGTGCTCTCTTCTGTCTGCAAATGTTATCTAGATGTGGCACAAGGATTTTGGACATTTTCCCAGGAGTTCTGCAGCCCAGTGGAGGTCATAGCTCCTAGATGGAAAGAAGAATAGGCTCTTTCATCCCCATGTGTTGTAATCAGGGTTTGAACCCCAAACCAAAACCCCGGTTATTGCTATTTAAATTGAAGGAGTAACTCTTTAGCAGCAAACAGTGGGAGCTTCTCATTGTCTGTGTGGGTATGGTGTGTTGTGTCCTGTTGGTTCCCAGGCAGTGGATGAAGGTAGATTATTAGGAGAGTGCAGAAGGACATGGGAGCTTCCTGCAGGTTTTGAAGTGTGAGAGATACTGGCATAAGCTAGCAGATAATGAATCCTAGTAGGCTGGCAGGGAGTGCTCAGCAGTGAGTTCAGTCTGAAACACTTCGTCTGCCTTCAGTTCAGTCTATGCTGCATAGCACAGAAAGGGAAGAAGTTGAAGAGGGAAGAAGGGGCTCCTTGGCGTTCTTCTTTCCTTTCTGCAAAACAAACGGGGAAGTGCTGGGGAGGTGAAAGAACCCCTCTCAGACTTACGCACTACTCTCCCCAGGACCATTTACCAATTTGTGGGATAAACCAAGAGCAGTCTAGACCCTGGGGTAGCCTTAAGGAGGTTTCTGAGATCCTTGTCCCCTCCCTTGCTGCTGGCAGTGATGCATGTGTTGAGAGCTGGATGTGCTGGGGCAAATGGGATATACACTGAGTAAGTAGGATAAACGTGCTGCAGGCTGGGGAGTGGCAGCAGGAAAGGCAAGAGGCGGAACTCTAAACAAGACTTTGTTTGGGTTGTGGAATTATCAACAGGGAGTTATCTGCCTATAACCCAAATGATATAGCAGTATATGAGTTTGAAGCAAAGGACGCTGATTTTTTTTTTTTATTATTATTATTTTTTTTAAGAAATTAGGGTGGCACATGGGATGGGCCTTCCTTTGCTTGGGCTGCCCTCTGCTGCTACTGCATATAGCTGACACTAGCTGAGCTACTGCTTCATGGTTTGCTTTGAAATTATTCACTGTGGAGAAATAAAAACTGATCACTGGATAAATGGAGGTTTATGAGCTCTGCCATTTTGCTTGGGGGAACACTGGCTTGTTAAAATTCATCATCTGATTCATCTGAACTTAAAAGTAAATTAATTTCAGTAGTGGAGAAAAATAACACAATTAGGACAAGTTCCTTAGCCTGGCTTTGAAAGCAAGCATGACGTGCTGTTGAGGCTGATGGCTAGATTTATGTTAAATTCACGCATAAAGCACCCCAGGAAATATTGAGTGTGGCACGTCTTGATTGTAATTTGCTGTCGTGATTCTGGTTGCTAAAGGTTTGTAGATAATCTGAAGACTTTCCATTTCCTGTTTCGTTTGTTACCCAAATTCCCCTCCTTTTTATTTAATGCATTTCCCCTGTTGCCTCAACAGAGCAGCAGAACAGATGACAGATAGTGCTGAAGAAAGGCATCCTGCATTCTCTCTACCTACAGCTTGAGCAGCATGTCCATCACATCACACAATTCTGCTGGTCAGAAATCTCTTGTAATGCTTCCAGGCAAGGAAACCCTTCACATCAAGTCCTATGCAGAGCACTTTAGCTTGACGTGTAGAACTAAAATACCTTTATAAGTAGGATTAGTAGGTTTATTTTTGTCAAAGTTGCCCAGTTACTTTGTTTTTCTGGTAGCTGTAACAAGAGATACCCTTTGGAAGTCTCTAGAGGTTTCAGGACTACTAAAGGTCCCCTTGAACATTTCAAGATAATACCACAAGAGGGAAGCTAGTGAGTTGTCCCCATGGGGATTTTTTTTGAGGGAAGGAGGGCGAATCCAGGAAATTACATGCAGATACTGACATTAATAGGACGTAACAGTTATAGAATTCAAGCCCTCAGAAGTTAGGAAATGCAAGAATCACAGTTCCCTGGGTAACCTTAATATTTGCATAAGTTATGCAGCATTTTTAATTACACAGTCACATACTGTTGCAATGAGCAGCTATTCAATGTTTTTGCATCCTCTCTGAACAGTATGTGGCCCCAGGCTTTACTCAGTGAGCACTATTCAATCTGTCTTCTAAAGACAGAACAAATCATTTTAGTTTCAGTTAATGGCTGCCCGCTTGTTTAGATGGATTGGCAGTATGATGTATCGTACATAAATAATACAGGCTTCTTTGTGCTTGCTGCAGTGCAGGGAACAGAGCTTCTCAGGTGCTCTTCAGATTCAGAGGTGCCCATGGTATTCCCTCCCCTCCCATAACAGGTCAGACCCAGTAGCCTGATTACTGCCTCCTATTTCTAATGCCCAGGTGCGGGTGGCAGCAAGGAAGAGTTGTTTTGGGAAGAGGGTCCTGTGCTTGATCTCCTTACAGAACTTCAGCATGTACAGTGATGATGGAAACTGTTACTTTACTTTTGTGAAGGTCTTCTCCTGAGTTACCTTGAGGGAAATAGAACGCTACAGTGAAACAATAGCAGTATGGTGGTACTAGAGTACCAGCTATATGTTTCATAGTGGTGCAGGTAAGAGGTGTTATAAGGAAATAAGTGAAGGAGCATTAGAAAATAGCTTTATAGAGAATTGGAAGGAGCTTCTTTCAGGAGTGATGCGTAGAAGTCAAGAAAGTGCTTGTCTGAAGTGGCATAAAAATGGTTATTGAGTGCTATCCTTATGGAAAGATGGGAGTAAAGAATTTGATACACAGTAAGAGGTGATGGGTAGAGGAGAAAATCCATTAACACGCCCCAAAAGGAGTGACAAAGAGTTCATGTGTGACATGAGGGGAAAGGGATGCCCAGTGAACTGCAGCAGAGGGAGCAGAGAGCCTGGCCAAAGGTGCCAGCCAGAGGAATGGCCTTTGCCTTTCAGGTGGAGGTGGGTGGGAAAAGACTGATACCCAGCTAAATGAGAGACTTGCGCTTCCAAAGGTCAGTACAGGTGCACAATCTAGTAGCACCTGTGCCTCCATCAAAAAATTCACAAAATCTAGCTTCTACGCACACAGTATAATAAGCATAAGTGCATAGAGTATGATGTTAGCAGAATCTGCCTGCCTGCACATGCTGATGTGGACACACGCCCTGTTTTTTGGAGCAAACCATGCAGCTGCAGGTACCTCCTGCCAGCTTTGTACTTCAGACACTGTGGTGTGAGCAGCCCTCTCTCCGGGAAGGGTTCCCAATAGCTGGAGGCAGCCCGGCTCCCTCCTTATAGTGTCCTGTGAGGAATTTATAGCCTAAGTGTCCGTACATGTGTTGCATCCCTCAGTGCTCCTGGAGCCAGGGAACTTGTAACACATCCAAATGGGAGTTAAGTGCAGCAGCTGCAGCTCTGGTCCTTCTCCTTCTTTCCCAGGGAGGGACATTTAGTACCTACAGACAAGTTCATCCTGTTCTGTCATGAATTTTGAGATCTCTGGCACCCTGATTATAGGTCACTTACTGGGAGGAGGCAAAAAGTCTCAGTCTGGTCTTCCTGCCCCCAAAGCCCCTTATTAGTCTGAAGTTCAACTAGGAACTGTGTCCCATTTCCCAGCTCAGTTTCCTGAGCGGCTCCTGCAGCCAGCAAACTTGCTAGCTAACAGGTTTGAGCCAAGCCACTAAAGTCCTTGTGTCACACTGGTAGTATGGTTACACCTTGGCTCTAAAAGGCTCAAACAGGGAGTAAGAGTCAGAGCTGATGAAAATAAACACATGATAGAAGAAACGAAGTCTGAGTTCCACCAATGCACAGGAAATCTTCTGGGAGGAAAGAAAAAAATGGAAAAAACCCACTGTGCTGTTGGGGCGGGCAAACAGCTCCTGTGTATTTCGGGAAGGCTTCCAAAAGTAGTAGTGCATATGCATAGTTCACACAAAAAAACCCCAACCACATTATAGCCTGGTTTCAGCTGCAGGGGGAACTGGGCCACAGAGGCTTTGGCATCCAGCTCAGCCAGCTGGTCTGTGGAGAAGGACGGGGGAGAGACCCATCCCTCCAGCTGGTGATTCAGAGTACTTGGGTAAGGCTGGTTTTGGAGGCGCTCATAAAGTGAGCGTCTGAAGTGATGTGATGTAAATGAGCCTAAGCTCCCTAACACGGCTGATGCGCTAGGGCAGATGTCAGGCACTGCTGTACCCAGTTCTTATCAGCAGCTTTCAAAGCACTTTGCAATGGGGGGTGGTCACATTTGCTGTAGTCACTGTTTTATAGTCTGGGGACAGAGGAGGGGAAGTGTAAAGTGTTCAAGTGAGGAACAGTCAAGAAGCCAACAGGAGAGTGGCATTCCCAGCGCCCTGCCCTCTTTCTAAACATCAGTGAGTGCTGTCTCTTGATAAGGTTGGTTTTTTTTTTTTTTCCTTTAAGCTGTTGGACTGGAGCCCCTGCTCCTGGCCTGGTTGCCTAATTCTCCTCCCCAGCAGCTGCACTGGCCCAGCAGTCGCCTTCCCTGGCAGCGCAGCCCTGGAGCTCCCTGCAGACCTGGCCGCCAGCCACTAGCACTCGTTGCAAGCCTGTTCACGAGGGAATTTACCTAGAAAAATCAAACAATTAAAAAAAAGGGCTAAATGCGCATGTACATTTACTGTCCTGCCACCAAGCAAGTGGTCTAGTCTCCCTGCAAATGCAGTCCTCAGTATAAGGAAGCCTTCTTTGCCCTTTCAAACTGAGGGTGGAAAACCCCTGTTTGTCGTGATGCCTGCCACTGTCTTCTGTGATTTGAACCATTGTCGACATCTCAGAATGATTCTGACTGATCGCTGAGGTGATGGTAAAAATAAGCTGCTTTTTACCTTCACTTCAATTATTTGTGAAAAAAATTTAGAAAAGTCAGTGGAATTTTGGAGGCACTTTGTTAATTCACATCCTTATTTTGTCTTACACGCTGATGGAGATTTCCTCAGGCTCCACATTTAAGAGAAGTCTGCTAAGTGCTTCAGGGATCTGCACTTGAATCCTTTTCATCTCCAGCCATTGTTAAGTGGGCTTTTCTGCAGGCTTACGGAGTCAGAGGAGCCACACTGAGAGACCTTCTTAAAATTTATCTATATTTAATAATAACAGAGGAAGTGTAAACTCACCAGCCCATTCAGTTGTTTTTCTTTAGCAATGTTCCCCTGTTTCAAGCCTGCGCCAGTGTAAATGTGCCACCTTTATATACATTTAATCTTTTTCTGCTGGGAGTCACATTTTCCAAGTAGGATCTCAGTTGCCAGTGCTTGATGTAACAATAACTCAAAGCTGCCAGGAGCAGAGGGGAGGTATTATTTTAAATTAAAAAATATATATTAAAAAGAGATAACAAAATCCAGTTGGGGGTGTTTCTTTTCATATGTGAATGGTTTGAAGTTTTTGCTTTTTTCAAGAAGAATGTAATATTGAGAGTGCAGAAAAAGTGCGTCCATCCAACATTTCACCTAATTAGCACCAAAAAAAAAAACCTAGGCCAAGCCCAAAGCCATGGGAATTAAAGCTCAGGCAGAGTGAGACCCTGTGGGCTGATTGTATGTCCTGAACTTTTGGAGGGTAAAAACAGGCATTGCAGGATCCACCAGGTGGGTAGATGGCATGGAAGAGGGCAGTTTTGTGCCTTTAGTCTGAGCTTGCTGAATTTAATTTTCCTCCTTGCTACAGATCCCTGTTATCACCTTGGGAAGCAACTTTCTCCGTTTGTGCCACAGCTCCTGACCTGTGAAGCAAAGCTACATCCCAGGGCTCTTTGTAGGATTAATTTTGTATTCAAGAAGGTGCCTGAATGAAATGCCAGGACATTCAGATAGATGAATTACAGAGTGCAGTAGCTCAGCTGAAAGACGGAAGACGTTCCGATACCCAAGTGCAGGCTCTTCTTTCCCAATATGAGCCTTGGTTTTGTGACAAAAAAAGGTGCGGACACTGCAAGCACCCAGCACTAGGTACTGTCCATATATAAATAGGGATCATGTTTGTATTCCTTTTTCTTTTTTTGTTTTTCCTTTTCAGTCAACTTAACAAATGTTTCCTCTGCTGGTCTCAGAATCTGTAGTAGAATGATAAACAATTTAGAGTTTTAGGAATATTATAAATATTTACATTCCCATATGTATAGCAAAGCAAATGTCTGTTCTTAGGGTATCAGCTGGAGGTGCAGCAGGCATGTGCTGCACTAAAGGGAAGCTTCTTGGGAAGGGTTTTTCAGAGGTGACTTAAACTCTGCACCAGAGGCTTCAAGAAGAGAGAAATCATCATGGAAATCTCAGGAAATATTGCTTCTTGTCTTCCACAGCACTTGGATTAGGGTGGTAAATGTTCCAGTCCTTTTCCTAGGCCAGGCTAGCACCTGGTGCCATAAAGTGCCTCTGCAGAAGAACTCACACCGCATCCTTGGGGATACCGCACATTGTGTTAGAGCAGGCAGCATACGCAGCTTTGCAGTAAGAGAGCTAGGACTGGAAACAGGACCCTCATGAAAACTTTCAGTTTCAAAGGGAATCAGTGGTTCAGGATTTTTTTTCAATAATTACTTTTAAAAGCCAGTTTAGACTGACGAAAGCCTTCTGCCTGCAGCAGTGAGCATCCTGAGCCTAATGCAGACCTGGAGATAGCACAGGGAATACAGCAGGACACAAGTACTTCTCCGCCCCATGCAAGTGATTGCATTTGTCACAGACATACTTCATGACTGTTAAACGAAAGACAGTCACTGTCATCCTAGGTCAATCCTTCTGCACGTGGTCAGGAAGAGAGGGTAAATGACTGGAGTGGGGAGGCTGAGGTGGTTTTGTCCCTTGCAGACATTCTGAGAGTATTTTATACTCAGGGTAGTTGTGTCAGTTTTGGGAGGCAAAAATGAAGGAGTTTGCCTTCATGGTGAAATGCAAATGGTGGCATGCCTCGAGTCTGCAAGGTGGCAGAATTGTTTTTTGCTAGAAAGAAAATATTCCCGAGCTACTGCAGAGGAAGCAGGAGGAAAACAACCCACCAGTAGGACTTTATCACCTAGGAATGGTGATTTTGTTAGGCCCCATGAGGAGCAGGACACGGTCTCCCTGGCTGAGCAGAAGTATGGAATGAAGCAAGGATGAGCAGTGTTAGGAGCCCCACTGAAATGACCTGCTCAGCTTGAGGAGGGAGCAGTGCCCTCCTACCCTTGTGAACCCCTCACTTTTGCTGTACTCAGTGCCTCTAAAATGCTGATCTTTCTAGCATCTGCTTTTGTATTTGCAGAACATCATCAAGAAAGTGATCGGACAAAAATTTGTGTACAAGTTTGTCTCCTTTCCTGAGATTTTAAAAATGGATCCACATGCTGTGGAAATCAGCAGAGAGAGCCTTTTGCTGCAGGACAGCGACTGTAAGATGCCTTCCGAGAGCAGGGATCAGCACAAGCACAGCTTGTCAGCCCTGAAAAGCACAAGCCGTAATGAATATATCCACTCTGGCCTGTACTCCTCTTTCACTATCAACTCTCTGCAGAACCAGCCAGACCCTTACAAGCCAATCAAAACAGAAAAACTGGAGGAGAAGTCAGAAGGAAACACACCAGTCGAAGAAGTTCGGACTGTTATAAGATTTGTGACAAACAAAACAGACAAACAAGTTATGAGGCCCATGGTGTCGTTGCCTTCCACTTCCGAAACAGCAGCTGCCTCTGCTTTTCTCAGCTCATCAGTATCAGCTAAAATATCTTCCTTAATGCTACCCAACAGTGCCAGCATTTCCTCTCCATCGTCATCTTCTTCCAGGTCGCCGTCTCTGTCTCCCACCTCACCCCTCCCTGCAGAACACAGGAGCCTCTTCCTTGAGTCCAGTTGCCACGACTCAGATTCCCTTGAGCCTCTGAACCTCTCCTCAGGCTCCAAGGCAAAATCTCCATCTCTTCCCCCAAAGGCTAAAAAACCCAAAGGCTTGGAAATCTCTGCCCCACCTATGGTTCTCTCCAGCACCGACATTGGTTCCATCGCCCTCAACAGCCCCGCGCTTCCTTCGGGATCCCTGACTCCAGCTTTCTTCACTGCACAGGTAAGACCTGCCTGTCTTCTGTACTCTTGCTTTAGCCAGGTATTCCCTCCATGTCGGCAAGAGTGTTAGCTCTCTGGGTCTGTCATCATCCGATGGAAAAAAAACGTATGGGGAAGAGGGAAGCATAGCAGAGGTCTGAACAAAGGGTGGAAAGTAGGTTCCTCCTAGGGCTCCTACGTGAGTGTGGGAAAAGCCGTCACAGTTCACAGACTGCCTGGAAGGATGATGAGACAGGCAGCCCTTAGTTAACACGAGTGAATCACTTATCAGTTCAAACCAGCCTCCAGGTCTACAAAACAAGCAGGAAAAAGCAACAACAAGAACACGGGATTTTTGTAGGTCACGACTTGAGCATGTGCATTGTGGAATGCTTGGTTAGATTTCTCTTCTAGATGTTGTATCCATTCAAACAGTGTGACCTTTTAATTAGTTTTTGAACATGGAGCAAATTAAGTGGTTTCTAAGACAAGGCTTTTAAGCCACTTTTAATTTCCAAAGTTCTACAGATCCACAGAGTACTTGCCAGAGCTTCCTTTCAGCACAGACCTACTGAATAACCAGTAGGTTATTCTTTTTAATCACTTACTTGTGATTTGTCAATGGTGAGTTCTCATTTCAAGCAAGTCTATGAAAAAAATCTAGCAGTTCAGAGAAGAGGAAAATCATGTACATAATGACCTGGTGTGTTCATTGGTGAGTTTTGTCGTACGCTACCACTGCCAAATTAGACAAAAAAATCCAAGAGTAAAATTATCCCAGTGGGGAATACCCCCTAACGTGCCCCCCGCTGTAATAAAAGTTGATGCAAATCCTAGCATTGAATGAAACAAACTGAACAGTAAATAAATAAGTACAAAGGTGTGTGTTACAAGCTGTCATTTACTTCGGGCTGTCTAGGGGTCCCATTGAATCCAGAATGCCTGTTTGAAAAGGTTTTGCATGGATGATGCCTGCAGTGCAGCCAGGTGTTAGAGGTCTTTGAGCTGGCTGTGGGCAGCATTGTGTGCCTGCACGGCACGAAGGCCTGGCAGAGGTGAGAGTGTCGGCAAGTGCTCTCAGCCAGCACAGCACTTGCTCTTATTGAACTGAGCTTTTCGGCTGGCTGCAGGGCAAGTTTGTGCAAAGCCACTGCAGTTCAGACACACCTGTAAGCCACTGAGATAAGAAGTTGTGTCACAAAGAAAGAGGATTTTGTGGGCCGTTATCTGTCATTTTTGACATTGTAAAGCCTTTAAGTGAAGTTACGTTTGGCAGGAAGAAAAGTGTGGCAAACCAAAATTGAGGTGCATTGACAGATTCTTATAACCTCTAACTGTGGTATAACCACAGTAAGTATTTTGCTAACAGGGAGCAAATCTGACAAATAAATCATATGAAATGCCAGACACAATGACAGTATGAGTTATTGCAAGCTCGCTTTAATCTACTGCTGCCCCAAAACTCAGTATGAACAGAGATTACATCCCTCATTTTGTAATTATTTCTTTGAACATTTAATTTTCTCATTCATCCATTAACTGGTGTATTTACTGCCCCTGAAAGATGTAGAAGGGAATTAGGTAAATGAGTGTGGCTCTCCTTTAGCACGATGGGTAGCTAAGGCCATGATAACTGTTATCCAACTTAATGCCATTACAAATCTCTTTTTACAGGTTATCCACGGAGGCAGATGGCACCCGTGTAGGGTAGTTCATGGGTCCATTTATTTCAACTTTTAGCTATACAGCAACATAGCTTTTTTCCTCTCTTTTTGCCTTCTATTTCTGGTGTGGATTAAAAACACCATGCATCCTAAATACTTGGCCAGGTGAATATAAAATAAAAACTATGCAACAACTGTGTTCAGATAACTGTAATACCACAATGAAAAATGATGCAAAAAGGCATCATTTAAGCTGGAAATATGCAGTTCATCCCATTATCCTAGGAAGAGCGTGCATCATATCTCAGATGACCTCTGATTTATCGGATCCCAATGGTAGACACCTGCTGCCATGGGTAGGTGCAGAACAGGATGTCAGAAACCAGTTCCTGCTCCAGGAGTGATGTAGGTTCGGAGAAGGTCCTGCTGCATGCGAGGGTATTTCAGATGGCTTTCCGTTGTGTCTGCCAGTCATGAGGAATACCCTCGGGTGGAGCCCTGTGAAAGGGCATGTGATATGCACAACCAATTTCAGAACAGAAAAATGGGTTTGAAGATGTCAGTGCATACAGTACCATACTTCAGTAGAAAAATGTCAGCGTTCCATTTGGTTGGCTTCAAAGAGAGATATTTCGATTTTGTTCAGTACTTGCTTCTTTTACAGATTACTCCTGCTTATTATTTTTGTTGGCTCTCCCGTGGCCAATGTGGATATATAATTTTGACTCACTCTTTTTCTTCAGGCCTCTACTTTAGCATTTGTAACATTTACAACATGCTGTTTCCTTATGGACAAAGTAGTGTGCGTGCTCTGTATTGTATCCACATACACCATCCAGGCTCCAGCATGAGCCTAATGACCTGGGAAGCAATGTACGTGTGACAGCACTTGTCTGTTTTCTGACAGCTAGAAGTGACAAGAAAGATTGTACTTACATGCATTCTTTGTCAGAGAAGCCAGGAGCCATAAGCATCGTTGCTTAACACAATCCTCTCTGTGCAATGAATTATTTCTATTTAAACTGTTTCTAAGCTTAGATTATAATGACTTTTTTAAGTAGGAACTTCCCACTGGGTTCCGCATCTAATACCAGATGTACAGCTGCATGAGGGCAGAAAATGAAGTGATGCATCAATTTCCGCATGTAATTCAAGGATAGCCTGTGCTGTGGTGTTGTTTACACTTACGTTTCCTCTGGTGGTTTTGACGCTTGGCTGATGGCGATACTGAGAACAAGCCTGGGAGGCCCTGTGCTCTTTTGGCATTAAATTTTAACAGATTTGGAGGCTTGCTTTGGCTGGCTGTTGGCTCTGGCAGAACTTGCAGACATTAGTGCTCTGATCATCAGAGGACATGAGCTTTTGCTTAGCACTGTTGTTAGGCATGCTAACATGCTTCCAGAGATGAATGGAGGAGAGCTCAGTTTCAAATCTCCTCTCTCTCTGAAGACTTGCTCTGGCTGTATCTAGGTAGAAATAAACACCTCCAAATTTTCTTCATTGTTTTCAAATGACCCTCTCAGGAACTGCATTTTCAGTTCCGGACATCTACAGTTTCTTAGAGAAAAAATAAAAAAACGAGGCGTAGCTTGTTGGAGCTCTCAGTACAGTTGGCATGATACTGTGTCCTTAGATGAATGTTGGGTCTTGCTGCTTACATCTTTGGTTTTAAGGTTAGTAGGCTCTTCTGTAAGTAGATCTCTGAGTATTTAGCCTGACCTAATTCGGTGTGTTCTTTGTCAGCCTTGTAAATCCTCCACCAATAGCCACTTGCTTGTGAGCAACAGCTTGTAATGTGGCACAGAAAAGGCGCTGTCATGGGTGCTGCTGTTTTCCTGCCCCGCGAAAGCACCGTGGTCCTGGGAAGGGGGTGTTTGTGAAGGAGCCGTTCACAAGTGCCTGCTTGTCAAGTATTTTTTCTCATATATCTTGGCAAGAGCTGTCACTTGATAAGATCAAGACAATCATC
Organism: Phalacrocorax carbo; assembly: GCF_963921805.1. Classification (NCBI taxonomy): domain Eukaryota; kingdom Metazoa; phylum Chordata; class Aves; order Suliformes; family Phalacrocoracidae; genus Phalacrocorax; species Phalacrocorax carbo. The sequence goes on from NC_087513.1 coordinate 51,513,362, forward strand.
GAAATATATCCAAACCCTGACCTCGCTGGTACTCCTGTGACCACCATACCTGCTGTTTTACCGCGTGAACACCTTTTGCTTTCCCAGCAATACCACGTGTTTATCGCTCCTTGGGACATAACTGTGGTTTCTCCCATGGGGTTTGGTGTTTCTGATCCACCTTCTTCAGCCCAAAGATGGCAGTGTCCTTTCCCTTCGCATTTCTCCATGAACCCCGCTTCTTTTGAGATTCCATAGAGAAATCACCCCCTTTCAGAGCAGCCAAGCTATTTGTATTAAATGGCGTTTCAGACACCTTGGGACAGAATCACTGGGAGGACCTTAATGTTTGCTGCTCCTTGTCTCTCCCATCTCTTCTGCTCGTGTTAAACTAATTGTTTGACCCTGTTGTGAACTCCAGAGCAAGCACGTCAGAGCAGGCCTGTATTCCTGTGCGTTTGCACAGAGCCTCAAACACCACAGCCGCTCCCTCAGGCACTGCTTTGCAAATAGGATGTCTGTCATATTCGAAAATCCACACGGCCTGTGGTACCTGCCTTTCTGAGCCTGCTTACCACAGAGTCCTGGCAACAGGATGTGACAGCCTGTGGTGTAAGCAGTTGTTAAGTGAGACCTCGGTTACAAATGCCACATGTGGGACTTCATATTTGTGACCTGGTGGGAAGCTAGTAGGTACCAGAAAGCATGACGTGCTGGTTACTAGGGGGAGATACTCCATATCTTCTGTCTTCTATTTACATATTTTAAAAACTGATGCAGAGCACCGAGGCACTTGCCCTACACAGCAAAACACGCGCTTACTTGCTAAGTGTGCACTCAAATTCCATTAAGTGCGTTGCTAAATAGGACGGAGTTTGATAATTGGCATCAAGATTACTGGTGAGATTAACTCATTATGCCAACTACTTTGTTCAAAACTGTCACAGCACTTTCATGTTCTTCTTTGGAAAGATAAAAATTACTCTGGATACAGAATAATTCATGTGATTCTTCCTTTGACTGGAGATTTGCCTGTGCTTTAACTCTGCCTCCCCTCCAGTTGTGCTTTAGAAGCACTGAGAACGTTCCCAGCAATTCTTGTGCGCCATGGCACTGGAAGGAGCCACCTCCGAGTTGGGAAAAGCCTTGGGTTCTTAGTGCTTGCCACTTTGGTCCTTTTCAAACAATAAGCTGTGCTCTCTACCGTCCCTCCGGGCACCCAACCCATACATCTGCCTCTCGCTGCATCAGCCTGCGCCCTGCCACGTTCTTGAAACAGCTTCCATTTTGAACAGGTGCCACCAGAGGAGTAAACTTCAAAGGCCAGCAGTGGCTCTTTTGGCTCCACATGCAATTGCATTCATGCTTCAAAAGCTGCAGTCAGTTCAAGCAATTGCTACCCTTCAAAAGGTAAAAAAAACTATTCTGAAGGAGATTAGGCTGTGTTTACAGACATTGGGGCACGCATGGTGTTTTATACAGTTGCATGAGCATGGTTCAAATAAACAATAACTGTGCCTCTCCTTAAGCAAATCGCATTAGAAGTGAAATCAATTTGCATATGAAGGAATATTAAATGTGCTGGTATCCGGTATTGACCACTGTGGAGACAGGATGCAGGGCTGAATGGGCAGTTGCTGCTGGCCAGTGTACTCGGCATGCTGTATGTCTGCATTCACCGGGAAGAAGAGCCAGTAGGTGAAGTGTAAAACTTATGGGGTTGTGACTACTGTACGGAGCCGTAACTCCCAAGGCATGCATCATGGGTGATTTTTTTTTTTTTGTCTTGCAGACCCCAAATGGATTATTGCTGACCCCAAGCCCGCTGCTGTCTAGCATTCATTTCTGGAGCAGCCTCAGTCCCGTTGCTCCCCTGAGTCCTGCCAGGCTGCAGGGACCAAACACTCTTTTCCAGGTAGGTCTTTCCAATGCACAGGTGTCATTTCTGAAAGTACACATGTGAAAGAGATGTCAGGGGAGCATCTCCTCACATTGGTCTGGAGCTTTTCAAATAGTTTAAGAAAGTACAGGAGTTGACAGGCACCTTTAAAGAGGCCTACTTATTTGTATTCTATTTAAACTCTTGGCAGCAAAGTCAAGTCAGAACCTCCTGGGAAGTGTCTACTGCAGCAAGCACACACATATTGTATGAAGGAAACAGAAATAAATGCTGGACCCCAGTAAGAGTAGGTAACTGAGCTCTCAGAGCTTTAGGAAGAGAGTGTGGACCAGTCAGGGAGCAGCAGGAGAGTGGTGGAACATGGACTCTGGCAAAACCAAGACCAGTTTGGGTCTCACACAGTAAGGTAGGTGTAGGTTTATCCTTCTGTCTTAATGAGCTACTTCTCACTCAGTAAGACAGGGCATAGTTGTATTTACAATAAGGGCACTCTGAACTTGAAGGCTCCATTTCCAGTTCTCCTGCAAATTAGCCAGGCGTCCTCAACCAAGTTACTTCACACCTCTGAGCACGTCCTCTCTGTATGCAACAGGAGAAAGGCAGCATTGTCCTCTCTCTCTCATGGGTGCTGGGAAAGTAAAAATCTCAAAGTTTTATAGAGATGTGGTAAATACAGAAGTTATTAAGTAAACCATGGTGGCCACAGCACTCAGCTGCAGCATTTGCTCGAGGCTTAGGAAGAGGATGGTGGGGATGGTTAGCAGCTCCAGCTGTAGCTGCTGCAAAACAGCTGCTTCAGTAAGTCAGAGAAGAAATTCTGCTGATCAGCTGATTGGCAAGAAGCACAAGAAGCCGATGGTTATCTGAGCAGCTGAAAAATGCAGGGGCACCCCTGGAATGAACTCCTTGTCTGCTGTGGAGGGCCAACACTAACAGGAGGCAACTGCTGCTAGGCAGGGATCCTGTGTTAGTCTCTGAACCTTCAAGGAGACTGGCTGCCCAGCTCCGGGGCTGGGCTTGAGCTCAAGTGCTCTGCTCAGGTGCGGTCCTCACTGGGGTAGTAAGTTCTTCTACCTCCAGTGGGACAGCTGAGCATGGAGCCCTAGGGTTCCTTAGTTGTATTTCAGATAAACTCATTTATCCCTATTGGCCCTTAGCTTTGTACACGTGGTTAAAAACAGCCAGACATTCCGTTTGAGAGGAAAGTGTCTGAACCATGGCCTGGAATGAGCTTGTACGGACATATGCTGGCCAGCCCCTGTGGGAATTAAAAGTGGCCTTGGCTCTGTCCCCTCTGAAAGACCCAGACAGCCGTCTGTAAATGATGTCTCATTCAGGCAAAGGCCGCAATAACAAAGCTGTACAGCGTAAAGTTTTATTTTAACAGCCAAATAGAAAATGACAACCACAGCTGCAGCCCAGCCAAACCTACTGAGAACTGCTGGGTTGTCCCACGTAGGCGTCGGGGAGAGACCTCTCCCCAGGCTGCCTGCACAAGCCAGCCCATGCTCCATATAGCTAGTCAGGAAATGGAGGAAAGAGCTGGAGATTCTTCACAAGCTGTTTTTGCTCTCACCTGGTCATTTGCACTGGGAGACAGAAGAACATTTGATCATTGTTAAAACAGCCTAAATCCTGCCAGCAGTTAGAGGCCAGGGCAGCTCTGCAGCTGCCTGCTTGCCTCTGCACCCTTCCATGCTGGCTTGCATGTAGATCAGGCTCCTATATTCCTTTTTCTTTCAGGTGTGTGCTGCTTTTCACAATAGCACTATGCTTGGCATGGCCTACAGTTCTTTAGTACTAGTATTTGTATAAGTACAAGAATCAGGATGGGATCCATCCATGTCCATAGTTCAGTTAAGCCCTGGACAAGCCTATGGGAAAGTAAGATGCCTCCCTTAATGAACCAGGAGCCTGTTCATAGAATCACAGCATGGTTTGGGTTGGAACAGAACTTTAGAGATCATCTAGCCAACCCCCCTGCCCCCCCTCCACCCCCGCAATGACAGGGACATCTTCACCTAGATCAGGTTGCTCAAAGCCCAGTCCAACCTGACCTTGAATGTTCCCAGGGATGGGGCATCTACCACCTCTCAGCAACCTGTTCCAGTGTTTCACCACCTTCATTGGGAAAAGTTTCTTTCATATATTTAGTCTGAATCTACATTCTTTCAGTTTAAAACTGTTACCCCTTGTCCTATTGCAACAGGCCCTGCTATAAAGTTTGTCCCCATCTTTCTTATAAGCCCCCCTTTACGTACTGAAAGGCCTGAACCTTCCCTTCTCCAGGCTGAACAACCCCAACTCTCTCAGCCTGTCTTCATAGGAGAGGTGTTGCATCCCTCTCATCATTTTTGTGGCCCTCCTCTGGACCTGCCCCAACAGGTCCATGTCCTTCCTGTGCTGGGGACCCCAGAGCTGGACGCAGCACTCCAGGTGGGATCTCACGAGGGTAGAGTAGAGGGGCAGAATCACCTCCCTCGACCTGCTGGCCATGCTTCCTTTGATGCGGCCCAGGATACAGTTGGCCTTCTGGGCTGCAAGTGCACATTGCCAGCTTGTATCCAGTTTTTCATCCACTGGTACCCCCCAAGTCCTTCCCTGCAGGGCTGCGCTCAATCCCTTTGTTCCCCAGCCTGCCTTGATACCAAGAGATTGCACTTGGCCTTGTTGAACCACATGAGGTTCACGTGGGCCCACTTCTCAAGTTTGTCCACATCCCTCTGGCTGACATCCTGTTCCTCAGGCGATTCAACTGCACCCCTCAGCTTGGTGTCATCTGCAAACTTGCTGAGGGTGCGCTTGATCCCACTGTCTGTGTCACTGATGACAATATTAAACAGCACTGGTCCCAGTATGGCCCCTTGCGGGACACCAAGCTGTCACCAATCTCCATCTGGACACTTAGCCATTGACCACTACCCTCTGGATGCGACTGTGTGACCATCCAACCAATTCCTTATCCACCAAACAGTCCACCCATCAACTCCATCTCTCTCCAGTTTAGAGAGAAGGCTGCTGAGGGAGCTGGCAGATGTTCTTGCCAAGCCACTCTCCATCATCTTTGAAAGGGCATGGAGGACAGGAGAGGTGCCTGAGAACTGGGGGGTAGCCAATGTCACTCTAGTCTTCAAAAAAGGTAAGGAGGATGACGTGGGAAACTATAGGCCAGTCAGCCTCACCTCTATCCCTGGAAAGGTGATGGAACAGTTCATTCTGGAGATCATTTCCAGGCATGCAGAGGAAAAGAACATTATCAGAAGTAGTTAGCATGGATTCAGCATGATCAGGGGACTGGAGCATCTCTCTTATGAGGAAAGGCCAAGAGACCAGGGTCTGTTCGGCCTGGAGTAGAGAAGACTGAAGGGGGGATCTTATCAGTACTTATAAATACCTGAAAGGTGGGTGTCAAGAGGATGGGACCAGCCTCTTTTCAGTGGTGCCCAACGACAGGACAAGGGGCAAAGGGCACAAGTTGCAACACAGGAAGTTCCACCTGAACATGGGGAAAAACTGCTTTCCTGTGAGGGTGACAGAGCAGTGGAACAGGCTGCCCAGAGAGGTTGCGGAGTCTCCTTCCCTGGAGACATTCCTGTGCCCCCTGCTCAAGCAGGGGGCTTAGACGAGATGATCTCCAGAGGTCCTTTCCAACCCCTACCATTCTGTGATTTTGTGACTGTGTCAAAGGCCTTACAGAAGTCCAGATAGATGACATCTGTTGCTCTTCCCTTGTCCACTGATGCAGTCACTCCATCATAGAAGGCCACTAGGTTGGTGAGGCAGGACTTGCCCTTGGTGAACCCATGCTGGCTGCCTCAGATCACCTCCCTGTCCGCCACATGCCTTAGCATAGCTTCTAGGAGGATCTACTCCATGATCTTCCCAGGCACAGAGGTGAGTGCTGTTCTGGCACTGCTGGACATGACTACGTACGTGCTCCCTCACAGAGAATGTAGATGCTTGTTAACTGGTAAAAGCCTCTCCTTTGATGCTTATAAGGTGATGGCAACTCCCATACACCTACGACTAAACACCCTTACACCCTATGTAGAGCATCACTGAAATCTAGTCTCTTTCCACACAATTTACCTTGATATATTGACCTACCTGGAAAGTCTTCCCTTTGAAGCCACACTGCTGTGTAATTAAAACTTATTTTGATGTTTCGTCATTAGCTTGAAATTACCACATAACTGGAACAGCAAGAGACTTGCACAGAATTGATTAATTCAAGAAAATGCAGCCAAACTTGAGGAATATCAAGTTAGCTTGAATTTAGTGCTAACTAAATTCAGTGTATTTTCTTTGTTACTGCTGTATAGACGGTAGCACTGAGAAGGTGTCAAGTCCCTGATCCCCACTGTACGGAGGCGTGTGAATAAAGAGCATCGTCCTGGCCCCAGGGGCTACAGAGACAACAGGAAGAACAAGAGAGCTGGGTTGGGGTGGAGACCTGGGCAAAGATGAAATCGTGACGTTAGCATCGTTTGCATCTCAGGCCATAGTGCCAGGATGCCACCCGCCTCGGCAGACTCCGAAGATCACACAGCCCTCTTTTTGTTAGCTTTAGAAATCACATGAAAAGCATTGTAATTTACACGTCTCACTTTAGAAACCTGGACTAGAAAAGCAAGAACTTGTAATTGAGTTTTGTGTTGTAATTAACCTTGGCAGAAGCGATAGAAACATTTCCTGAGGTCTGGTTTGGTTAAAACAGAGACGACAGCTAGTCCTGGCCACGCGAGGAGTGCGGTGCCAGGCCCCCGCGGCACGCTGCTGAGCCTGCGCTGCTCGGCCCGGTTTTCAGCCAACCGTTGGAAGACAGATATCGTTAACTAACATCTTAGTGGAAGAGTAATCCCGTTACAGGCAGATTATACGCACGTGTAGAGATTGATTACACCACAGTTGCCTGTTGAAGGACTGATCTGATAAGGGGTAAAAAATACACCATACCCTTGAAGTCAGGAGCTCTGTTACTCAGCTCTGTCTCGCTCAAGCCAACAGAAACCCGGCGCAGCGTGCTCGTGGAACCGGGCCTCGAGGCCGGATCAGTATCTACCACTGGGATAATTCCTGCCTCATGCTGCAGCAAGTTTATTCCACCTACTTGCTTTGCTTTTTCTCAGGTCAGATGTTAAGAACTACTCAATACATGTCGCTGCAGGCAGGCTGCAGGCAGGAATATATGGCTTATGATGTATTGAATGAGTATTTTTTGCACAGTATTGCAGCAGTAGAAGCTTAATACGAAATTACAATGTATTCTGCTTCACGTACTGAATGATCCAGCGTACCTGGTTTATGGTTTCTTAGTGAATACAGAGAGAAACTGTAATGACTTGAGAGTAATTTTCCCCAGTTTGGTATTCACAGTTGTACTTTTTCTGCCCTAAAACTACCTCTCAACTTTCACTTTTGCAAAGCTGTTTCCTGCTTAGCTTTTATGAAAGGCAGATGAAAAGCGTGGATTTTAATTAGTATTTTGTAGACTGGAAAACATTTTTGGAGGCAGAATGGATGGCAAAACTTGCTCTGTAGCATTCACTTTCCCAGGCTGATGACAGCTGTATTGTTATGTGAGCTTTTATATAAAATGCAGCCAATAATAGATTTATACATCCCTGTACGTTTTCAAGTTATTCAAGTTTCATTCTGTGTTCCTAATGGCTGAGGCAGGCATTTGGTATCTACCTTCCTGTACAGAAATGGCATGTCTTGAAACCATCTGGAGTTGGTTACTGATGCTCAATGCACGTGCTTCCAGGCTGAACACTTTGAGATAGAGAGTAATTTTTACCTTTTGGCCTCTTACAGTTTCCAACTCTGCTAAATGGTCACATACCAGTGCCACTCCCCAGTCTGGATGGAGCCTCTTCTCCAGTACTGCTTTCTCCAAATGCTCAGAAATCCTGATGACGCCTCATCACACCAAGGACTTACTGGTGGATTTAACACTTCATTCCTATGGGCTAGTTTTTCCTGTGTCATGAGAAGGACATTGTGAAACCCTCTATTACTTTGGTTTGCACTTTTCATTACATGGATAATCTACTTTTATTATGTTAGCATTTTAAAACAGTGTTTATATATAAAAGTATATATAAATCTGTTTTGCATTAAATGAATTATAATTTTTTTATATCATAGCTCTCAAGTGTTGAACACTTCTGTTGTTGATGAAGTACTTTTCCTAATGGATTGCGACAAGGTATCTAATAAGGATGTGAAGCTTCTTTTTAATCCCTTTTCCTGCATATTATGCATTGTGCTTGTGTAAACTATAACCGGCTGTGCCTTCTTTTGCATAATGTCATGTAAATGATTTATATATTTTCTAGTATTAAGATAAAAAGTTGAAAGACAAAACTAGTATTGAACAGCCCTATGGTAGTATTTCAGTATTTTCTCCACGGATAGGCCATATGATCCAGTGTATTCATGTAACTTTGTATTAAGTGCTTTCAAATTGTATAAAAATAGCCTTATAATTTTTCTTTGCTGAAGTGAAAAACGTAATCAACGTTACAGTCAGGAGATGCATTTAGGAGTAACAAAGCCAACATTTACACATTCATGCCCGAGTTCTTCTGTGGAGTTGCAACAGGGAGGAACTGGGCGGTGTATATTCATGAGACATTTCCAGCATTTGAGAATACTTCCACAGAAAAGGAGACGTTGCGCAGAATTTATTTGGCCTATTCTTCTTACGAACTGTCAACATTTCAGCTGGAAAGACTGCAGGTATCTCTGCCCTCCCAGGGAATGAGGATCATTCCCGATCGAGAATTTCCAGGTGCTTTGTTCAGTCGTGCCAAGTGCCTTCTACCATTTCCCTGGAAAGATGATCCGAGCTACTAAAGCTCAGAAGGTCGCTTTTCCCCTTCCCCCAAAGCTGGAAAAGTTACAGGAGTGTAAATTAATGCCTGGCGCTTGCAGAGAGGCGTACCGTACATGTGGGATGTTTAGGTATAAACAGCTGAACCCTGGATTAAAAAACAGCACTGCGTTACCATATACTTGCAACTTGAATTTACTGGGTATGTCCTCTACCCTGAGGTGATGGTTTAGTCATCTAAATGTCAGGTTAGGATTAGGCTAGACTCCCCGGCACCACCGATTCTAATCTTGGCAGGCCTGATGCAAATCTTCAGTTTTCTGAGGTGGCTAAATTAGGTTGAATGCAGCTTTACCGTGTAGGTTTTTCAGATGAGACCTTCAAAAACCAAACCAAAATCAGAATCCTGTTTGCTACAGGTCATTAGAGCTTCTACTTTGCTTTCTGGCCAAGCGGCTGGTCAGAGGTCTGTTCTTTTTTGAAATTTACGCAGTGAGTTGTCTGCTGACTTTCTGTTTGGATGCATTTCAGTGATGATGTGTGTAGTTAATTGTAAAGTGCTTTTGGATCCTTCAACCTGAAAGGTGCTAAATAAACATTTTATTAATGCAGTTCTGATGTTGAAAAGCCATTTTTGGGGCAGAGATAGTGTGACAAAAGACAGCAGGAATTTTCCTTAGGCTCCCGGGTTTCACAACCAAAAGTGACTCCTTAGTTTCACTCGCAGTAATTAACGGGATAAAAACCTGCTGTATCTGTATGACAGACCAGTGCTGATAAACACAGCAATTGGGTGCAAGACTTCAGGAGACAGAATGAAACACATGGGAAGCCGTTCACTTGGATCGGCGCTGTAAGAGCTCCCAGAGGTACCACCCCGTGGAGTCAAAACCAGACAACGAACCTATGCAAAACATATGAGTGGAGGGAAATTTTACGCTAAGTAAAATCAGAATAGGCTGGAAGAAAAGGTGGCATGTAACTGATGGGCTTCGCTAGTCTAGTGGAGATGAAATGACAAGGGCTTGCAGGTCAAACATTTCTCTGTGAGTAGATTCCTCCCAGGTACAGGGAGTATTTTTCAGTAACTAAGTAACAGAGAGGCAATTATTCACACTCTAGAGCCAACTCTCATCTCATTTTGAAGTAAGTATGAACACCTACTTCAGTAAAGTCTCGCCTTGTACACGCCCGTATAGCTAATGGGAGAACAAGGCATAGAGATGAAGTGTTTCTCACTAAGAGTTTAAACAGTAAAGACAGATACTCATGAAAATTCAGTCTTTGATTTAGTAAGAAGTATTGAGCACCACACGGGGGGAAAAAAAACCAAACAAAAAAACCCGAGATGAAGATGAGAGCGGGGAGTCTGTGACAGAGAAAAGATTCTTAGAAGAAAAAGCATCCAGATTCTCATGACTTTGTTTCTTCCAAGGTCTTACTGTTAATAAGGCAGATGTTTTTTCTTTTCAAAAGGCTGAGAACACCTCAACACACACCCACACCTCCCCTCCCACCCCTTGACTTTTGTTTTTCTTTTAAAGGTAGCAGAAAATAACAATTCTGGGACAAAAAATTATTTCAACAAATTACTGTAGAGGATCCAAGAGAATCCAATAAAGCTTAAGGGAAGACACCCAGAAACAGGAAAGTAGCACTGTCTTCTCATCCTCGAGAGAACAAAAAATAGCAACAGAACACATCTTCTTTTGCTAGTTGACTTCTCAGTTTTAAAAAAAAAGTTGTCAAAATGCAATTTGCCTTCCAAATTTGTCAGTTCTGTGGAACAAAAATTCTTCCTACTGGGGACAAAATGAAATATTTATACAAATAAAGTCCAGCCTCTCAAGTCTAACACCTATTTACCTAAAACACTAGATTATTATGCCTTACACTTCAAAGAAGATATTCTATTGGTAATTTTCTATTGAATTTTATTAACGGTATCTTTTTAACTGTAGAAGAAAATCAAATAAATGTTTTAAAATAAATACTGTGAAAGCGTCAGTATTTCTGTGGCATGGAGAGCTCCAAGCCAGCAATCCTGGAGAACAGAACAGGAGTTACTCTCTCTTCAGTATTCGTGGTAGTAATTGCAATTTGATCATATCTGAGGCTTTTTTTTTTTTTTTAGATTTACACTTTATTCATGCTGTGGCAATACAAAAGAAGTTTTCAATATGATATAGGCTGGGTGCTCGACTAGGCTGTTTTTGACTTACCTTGCCATTGTTTTTTCCGAAAGGCAAGTATCCGCCCGCTACCGGGTAGCTTTGCCAAGAGACTGCACGCATCTTCCCTGGCGCTGGTAAGTGGCTTCGGTTCTAAAAAAAATAACTTTCAAGGCGGGGAAAACAGTGATGGGCGATAACAAACTACAGGGGAAAACAAAAAAGATCTGACACACACCCATTACGTCAACAAAGAACAATTTGTTTTGTCTGTATAAAACTAGCCTCATCAGACAGGCATTTGCTAGTCTGGAAATACCTACCAAAGAAGTAATGAACTGTCAACAGGATGGCTGTTTAAAGGGGAGATGGCCCTTTAAAACAGACTACAGCATTTAATTTTAACAGAACAAGTCTCAACATTAAGAGGCTGTGTGATCCTGTGCCTACAGGAAGCATCGAGAGATGCCATCATGACCACCAAGTGAATTCAGAATAGGCCCAGTAACTACAGGTAGTCTTTTACGTAAGAGCGTCGCTGTTCACTTCTGATCTTGAGGCTGTCTCTATATCCTGGAGGATAAACAAGCACGGGTCACTCAGCTTTAAGCATACCTCTACGAAGTCATCAGAAAACTAACTTTTGAAATCCCTTTTCGCCCCAAACCGTAACTGCTCTTACCAACTAATACGCGAGTGCTCTGCCTACACAGATGCAGCACAAACCTGCTTCTGGAGGGCAAAGAGATTGACAGCATTAGTGAGGAGGAGTATACATTTATTTAAATGGAAAAAGGAGAATGAACCTCAGGCAAGGACTCTGGAGCAATCAGCATCACGGCCTGCCTCGGCAGGGGTATCTGTAGAACAGCATCCTAGAGGAAAGGACTCTAGGATGTGTTGTTTTTTCCTTGAAAGGTTCCCATCAGTTCATGTTCAGTCTGCAGGAAGTGCGAAGGGATAAATGTAACCTTAATTATCCCTCACGCGGCTCTAGGCCAGCTGCCTCCTCCGGCAAGTTAAGGAGAAGGATGTGGAAGAGGGGGGAAGAGAAGTCTTTGAGAAAACAAGCTCGGGGTGTGAAAGAGGAGGAGCAGGCAGCGCTGACGCTGCTGCGTGGGAGGTGTTCCGCAGAAGCACGTTGGCGAGGGGATGGGGGGGAAGAGCGTTCACCCTGGTTTGCATCTGCAGCGACAGCATTTCCCTCAGCAAGAAGATCCAACTGCAGCAAACGAAGGAACTTCATAGCGCTCTGGGGAAAAATGTGTTTCAAGGTACAGCATCTGAGCTGGGCAAGACTCGTATTTCATTAGGAGGACCATAAAAGCAATCTGCTCAGGCAGGCCTGCTTCGTAAGTGATTTTGGAGGATGCAGCCAGGACAATAAACGAAGCTGTTATTTACATCAGTAACTATGTGCATATGTATGCATTCACAGCTTAACTTGGCTAAAAAAATTACAGAACTCATTTGAGTTAAGGGATTTTAGGAAATGTGAAAATAATGGAAAATTGTAATGTACTTTTTTTCCACTGACATCAAACTTTCTTTCCGTTAACGAGAGAGGCACAGTACAGCCCAGTGAAAACCACACGCAAAAGATTAAAACAAAATAAAATATCTAGAATGGCTAACCTCTAATCCCAGTTCTGACACCACAGATTTCCACTGTGGCCTAGAAACAGGGTTTGATTTCCCTGCAGCTGAGCTCCACAGATGAAGAGGCTGTACGGTATGAGTTACAAAGCCCGTATATCTACTTGGCTTTTGTACTTTTCAGAATCATCCTACCAGTACAGCCAGAGCTTACTTTACAGTGAACCAATGAGCTAAACACTTGTACGGTGCTTCCTTTATGTCTTACGATCTATACTTGTTATCTTGTCGATCTCTTAAGTCGGTCTGACATGGATGTTGGTGAGATACATGGATGTTGCTGACCCTCATGTAGCCCAAAGAGTAGCAAGTAAATCTCTAACAGCCCAGTCTCAGAAATGGGGGGGGGGGAGGAATCTGTAAAAAGCAAGCAAATTCCTCCCACAATTTAAGAAATTTCATAGAAATGTTGCACTTGTTTCACAGCCAAACTTTACTAAGGAAAAAAAAGGTCTCAAAATGTGCTAACAAGGTGTACAAATTATTTCAACTCTGCCCCTTAGTGACCAGATAAAATGCCCAAATGCCCGTGACCACATGTCGTCACAGACAAGGTAAGTTCTAATTTTTCTTCAGTGTAACCATAGGCTACAGCTGTGCATTTCCATACCCTAATTTGGGTTTCCTTCAAATCTGACCTTAATTCTGGGTAATTCCTGGGTTTCTAATACTTAGCTTGGGGATATTTACAACATACCTTTCATATATTTTGTCCTCAATAACTGAATGTATTCTCAACCTTAATTCCCTCTTAACATTGCAGAACAGAAACGATGTACCTTTATTTCACTGAAAAACTCACGCGCAAACAACAAGCAAGCGGCCCAAAGGATGCTACCTTGCAGTTTTTCAAATGATTTGCAAATACAAAGTAGGTTGATTCTTTAATAGTTTTTTTATTTTAACTTTTATTGCCCAATTCAGGGATACACTCTGGCTACTTAATGCTGTGGTAAAGCAGCACAAAAATAACACAGCTGTATCGAGATGCATGTTCCACTAGAGCATTGCTGAGCAGCTGGTTTGCGCCTTCCACCTCCCACTCTGCTCTGTCCTGTAAATTCCCGTCCTCCACCCGCCCTCCCTCCCCTTCAGCCTTCACCTGCATGTGCACGCAACCTCATCGCCACCTGCCTCTTCCCTGTCCTCAAGCCCACGTTATTCCTACCCGCACCTACACACGCACCTTGGCACTCCTACCCCGGGGTAGATGGGATACACCGCGTATCTTCTAATTCCTTAATCAGCAATAACTTGCAGGCCATTTCTCAGTAACTGATCACTCATCTTCAAGCCAAGGTTGTCATATTGAACTTTGAAAAGTCATCCACTTTTAGCGACTATCTGCTTGGTTTTCGTCACGGTTGAGGTCCTCTCCCAAAAAGGCCAACAGCCCCTACAGTTCTTGGGGACAGTGAAACCAAGTCCGTAGCGCCTGATGCTGTCGGACGGGAGGCAGAACACTGAATTGCATGAAAAGGATGTCAGAGAAATGCCCAGGGACTTCAGACTCGCTGACTACTGCCCCAAACAGGCAGCTGCCACAGAATCGTCTCTGCTGCTGCAGGAATTCCAATTACAGGCAATTAAAGAACAAGAAGAACCTGGCTCGACCACAGATGCCAAGTTTCTTAAGAAATACATTCTTTAAAGCTACCTTCCAGTGAAGAAAACCAATTTGCTTGTAGGCCCTTAGAACAAAAATCTCTCTGTACACAAAGTACTTCAATTCTATGGAAGATCTTTTTAATCTGTAACAAAAAAGCTGAATTCCTACTTAAAATGGAAACCGCCTTTTGTTAGCTGCAGCCGATCCCTTTCTAAATTTATTAAAGCACTTTGTTTTACCAGTTAAACCTTTAAGTCCTTTACTCATTAGTGTCACATTATTACTTGTTCTTTTATGACCTATAAAATATTAGTTCTAAAAACGCTAAATCCCACGTTTATCCACAGTGAACATTTACTCTATATCTTCACTACTTCTGTAAAAAAAGATGTTTTTCTGATACTTCTTTCAACACCATCAACATCTACCGTGTATTTCCTACAAAGTTCATCAGTATAAAATCTAGATCAGATCCGTAGCTACTATAAAAAATATATAGAACAACTATTTCAGGACAAAGGTTTCCCATCAGTGCCAAGTCTGCCCCCGACGCACACGCAACGGTCCCACTGGTATCCGTGGGAGACCTGCGCATGTATCCCAGACACCTGTCACGCTCCTAGACCTAGGTGAGACTCGCGATACTGTGTGACGCGCAGGACTTGCTTGCTAACAATTAGACAACGGACCACGTTCACGATAAGATCCTGAACGGCCTCAGTCGCGGATGAGTCACGTTACTTTTCACTGCCACTACTTCTGCGCTGCATGGATTAATAAGCGGCCAAAGTTAAAACCGATGACTCCCACAACACACAGATCTAGCTAAACGTTTCCAACAGTGCCCCAAGAACCGCAAGTTCACTTAGTCTGTATTTTTAACAACACAGGGCCTTTGTTATTAGAAATTTCAAAACAAAACCAAAAGAACTCCACATAATATTTATACTTTCAAAAGTACAATATTAATACAGGTCGGTCAGTTAGAAATAACAGCAGTTTGTTAGGTCTACAAGATTTAACGTAAAACCGGTTTACAAATGCTGAAAAGCAGTAGTGGTCCAATAGTCACCGTTACACATGAATTTCTCTCTTCCAGAAAATTTTTAAAAAAAACAAACAAACCCAATTCAAATTTACCAGTATCAATGAAATATTAATAAAACACCCCCAAACATGCCACAGTCACTATTCACAAATAAAGTTAAAATGAAATATACAAAAATTCACTTAATACTGTTAAATAACAATAAACTACAAGATTTCCTGAACAGAAATGGTAGGACCCCTGAATGTTTTACAGTGATGTCAGGAAAAATTAAGTTACTTATGACTATTTTCATGATATACCAGCCAAAGATTTACATGACCATTTCAAAATATACCATTAAAGATTTACAGTCTTTTTAAGATGCACTAAACAAATAGGTTCATAAAGGTGAACACAAATGCTTAAAAATACTGTAACCATCACCAAGGGTGTACTTATGATGCTCACTGAGATGCATAAGCATAGAAGTAACATGTTTACTATCTCTGGTAAACAGATAACATCTAAGATCTGAAAAACTCTCTAAGTTCCCATTGTAAAAGCTCTGTAGTACAGCGAGTTCTTATCAAGTACAAACTTGCATCTTTCCAGTTGATTTCAAGTGAATAATGCACAAATGGGAGAGCAACAAGGTGGGAAAAGCGTGACATTATTCCCGTGTTCTTGTAATTAGCCGTCCTGTTCCTCTGTAATGAAATTCTAAGTTTCAAAAGTAAGCCAGGGTCCAACGTTTATGAATCATCTTTCTACTATTTGTTTGTCTAAGTTAAAAACAAGGTAAAAAAGTCATTGCTTCTGCAGGCCCCGTATGCACAACAACGTGCAGAGATCTTACGCTGGAGTAAGCCTGACAACATTTATCATCCAGTCTCCATGCTCTAATTTATCAATAACTAACGTAGGATCTGAGAGCAAATAAAAGTTACTGTTCACTTGTTTGAATCAACTTTCACACCATGTGCTTTTCAAAAACATAATATGCATTATAATTTTTCAACTATTTCAACACATACTTCCAATGTTAAATAAGGAATTAAGTGCCATGAACTTAGAGCGTAAAAGATGGTTCACCTATAGCCAAGCAAAGCTCTGTTTACATTCCAGGAAACACTGCAGTTTAAGAAATACAAAAAAACCCCGCAGCAGTAGAACATTTTATGAAGAGAAACAGATGCATTCACATATTATAAAGCCATTGCAACTTCTTCAGGCATGGAATTGTTGTGTTAACTATACAGACAGTAGTTATTTAGCAGCAATGATTCCGCAATAAATAATGCACTGTGTTTCTCAGTCCTGCACAAAAATTGCAGCTACAGTTACATCAACAGCTGTAACCTACTGGCTCTAGTGGCAGAGGAGACCTTAAAACCAACTGTACAAAAAATTGTCACACTGTGACAACAAATATAAAAACATAATCTGCAGGTTGGAAATAAAAAGACTCCACTGTGAAGAGGACAGTGTAGACAAACTGCGATTCCAAGTCCACCGACAGAGAACACTGCCTTCAGATCCGAGTCCTTGATCGATAGGATAGGCTTGGGCTTGACTCTGCATTGCCCACTTTAAAAAAGCATGCTCTGCCTTCTGTTCTTCCCATGTCCTACAACAGAACGTGGACCACGGTAAGAAACCAAAGCATTCGCACAACAGAGTATTCAGTTGTTATGTACACCTTCTGTCTATTTCAAAAGAATATCCTTTGTGCTTAAACCAATACCAGGATCTCTCTTTTTTTTTTTTTTTACTCTGCCACCATTCACCCACACAGTAATGGTTTGAAATTCCAAGACGTTTTCATATTAACAGTCCTTCTGCCCATTCCTAGTAAAACTCACCTCCTTCTGTGCATTTAGCTTATGTCTCTCTACAGGAATCAGAGCAAATCGCTTTTGATGTTTGTTTGAGTACATTCACACAGACCAATTTAACAAAGTATTTTTCGGTTCCCCACGTCTCTGGCACAGCATTGCGTTTGCAGATATGAGAAAATATTAAGCTTTCCATACCTGTCTCTGGGTAAGTGGAATTTCGAAAGCCAGGGTCTTTTTGCAACTGAATCTCTTTTAGACTGAATATTGAAACACCTGGAACGTAACAAAGAAATTAATTCACATCCAAACATAATTATGCTTTATTGAACAAAGTTCTAGTCTTAATTATACAGTTTAGATTTAAAAAAGTCCCCTACTCCCAAATATTTAAGCCAATATATACCAAACTTCTTCAACAGATTAGACTTGAGTGTTTTTCCTTAAGCAATGTACTTTGCTTTATAGTACTATCTTAACGATACTCTGCTACTTTACTACTCCTCTTACTTTCAGGCAAAGTGTGTATTCTTGTTCCAAGACTTCTGAAGTACGCGTGTTTCATGGCCTCTTCTGCTGAAATCCTCTTCTTCGATTCATACTATTAAAAAAACCAAAAGGACACAAATTTGTTGGTTTTCATGAGAAAACTCTTTGCATCAAGTGATTTCATCAAAGGGAGAAACAGAGTCCTACTTGCTCAAAATTTCCCCACCAACTCACTAGGACAAATTTGTTTTCATTATTTTTATTTCACACATGAAAATCTAACATATGTTACCTAAATCACTAGTATCAGCTTATAACAAGATTGCTAAAATAGTGAAAACTGCTGTAAATGGATGCATTAAAAAATACATTTAAACTTCATTTATAGATGTAACAATTAGATAAGACTTCTATGTTATACTGTAATATTAAATTGCGATGAAATCCTATTACATGAGATCACAAAAATTTTCTGATTCGACAGACTATGCTGCAGTGTTTTGCATAAAATGGAACTTCAGACAACATTGTCTTCAGTCTGTCCTCAAACGTCTCCTGCTTGGCATATATAGACATTTGGACAGAGATGCAGACATTTAAAAAGCTGTATAAGTAAGAACAGAGTCCAAACAAGGACTACCACTGCTGTTCTGACACAACGTGTAAGCAGATGAAGACCTGATGTAGATTTTAAATCACAGGCTGCAAAGCAAAGTACACTCCACCTTATGTACTAAGAATTTTTAACACTGTGTATTTACAGTGCTTCTGTATCTACTTAAAAAACTTAAGAGCTGGCCTTCCATCTTGCTTCCAGCTCATTTTTAATACAGATTAAAAGATCAAACCCACGCACCACTTCGCGTTTTGAATACAGTTTGTATGATCAAAGAGTAATATTCCACCTTAGTAACTGCTTCTCTAGCATTAAGTTAAGTTCACTGTTTCAGGAATCTAGTATTTCCATTTAAAATTTCTGTTTTAATATCATATTTCACAAGAGATTTATTTTTTTAGGGAATTGCTAACATAGAATCAATTTTATTTTTACAAAAAGTAGTAAGCAAAGAAATCACTTCGGGGTGGGGGTGGGGGGTGAGGGGGGTTGGGGGCGGCAGAATTAAACATCAGGTTTCAAATTCTTACAGTACACAGGCTTCCCCAAACTGTTATTCCTCCCAAATCTGTCATCCACTACAGACTCAGCTGCATATTGCACTTTGAGATAGATCCAACAGATACTATAGCTTCTAATACATTTTGTAAATAACATATTAAAACTCTAAACTTGCACTTTTATACAGTAAAGCCACAAAACATCTTACTTGAAGGAACTTCGCTATCAATTCAATTCCTTCCGTGTCTAGCCTAAAAACAAAAATATTTTAAAAAATTAAAACAGTTATTGAACTATATTTACAAAAGCAAAACTGCAAAGGAACCTACTTCATTAAATGATATCAAACCTGAAAATTACATTTAAACATGGAAATGCTTTCAACTTTTCTGCATGTTAATGTGTTTACATACAAGTAACAATTTCTCAGAACAAGACTATCTGAAAATCGCTAAGGACAGACTAATCCTGACCTTTGGACTGTGATTTACGAAGTTGACCTGGATCATCTATTATTTCAGCAAAAAAGCTCTTTTTTTTTTTTTTTTTAAAAAAAACCCTAACACTACTCATTTACTGGAAGGACACAATGTTAGATTTTTTTTTTCGGAGTTGACAGAAAAATGATGTAGTCTGTTATAAACTTTGTAATAACCGTGCAGTTATATATGTAATATAATATATAATAACATATACTATAATAAGATAATAAAAATAACTGTTGAAATTCCTCACAATGAGCAGTCTCTTGAAATTGTTCTAAAACCAAGGAAACTCTGCCATTTTAACAACAGGCCTATTATAAAACGGGAGAATTTGGGTTATTTAGGAAGTGCTGTGTGAATACTCCTACTATGCAGGCATTATTAATCGGAGTTTATAGTTCTATAGGGTCATTAAGGAGCTGTGCTGCCTTGGCTGATATTAGGCAAAGTATTCACATAGTACCAGGATTATGCTCTGCATTACTCTCTGCCCTGTATAACAGAAGTGATGCGTAGTCTTCCAGCATTCAGTAGCAGAATGTACTTGGAAACGTGTTCACATCTACAAATACGCAAAGCCACAGGGATGCATATTTTCTATTAATATAACAGAAAGTACCTTGGTGCATGGTTGATGAGGGGTTGTGGTTTATACTTAGGAAAGTTGTAGTTTCTAAATTCATCACTGGAAGAAATGCCTGGCCATGTTTCTTGACACGGAGTTCCTGCATTTAAAAAAAGCAACAAATTCAACTTAAAAAACGTAAAGAAACAACTTTGACATCAATAAGCATTTAATCCTGTAATTTAAACAGGAAAGAAAAAAAAAAACCCCAAAAATCAGACGACGAGTTTGTTGTACAAACTCAGCTGTGGACTCAGCTCAATCATTTTTCATCAAGAGTACACTCATTCACCTTAACTGCAATGCAATATAAAATATCATTGTTTCTAGATCAAAATCTACAGTTCTTTTGGAAAAAGTGTTTAGAAGAACAAACATACAGCATTAACTTTACTGCTAAAGCTATCAATTTACCCAGAAGTCTGAAAATTAAGTGCAGTTCATCTTCAACAGTTGAACCGGGAAAAAGAGGTCTTCCTGATGCCATCTCAAAAAATATGCATCCGACGCCCCTTTATAAAAGCAGAGAAAAAAACAAAGCAGAAACAGTTTAAGCTTTCAGCTCTTAAAGACTTCTGTGATTTCTCTTCATTTAAAACAAATTACTAAATCATTAGTTAGCCACATGCTATTAAAAACAGTTTTGAAAGATATGCAGCAACAAAAGAACTGTCACAGACTAATCAAAACCTATGTCACAGCTATATTATATCCTCTTCCTTCAGATGTCAAGTGTATCAATTATATTAAAGTTCATAGTAAAATACCACATTATCATGTCATTAGAAGAACAAGTTTGGTTTTTTCCTTAACACTGTGGGCCTAATGCCTGTTTACTCTAAGCAATAAAAGATAGTCTGCATTTTCAGAGAGAAATAATGGCATCTTCCATGTCTGCCAATTCTTCCTCTAAAAATCTAACTCAGTTGTAGCCTTCAAAAATTCAAAGGATGAGTATTTGACTGTTACTATACAATAATTAAGAATTGACATTTTTTCAACTTGACTGAGAACAAAAATTTAGACAAAGCTATACGAACCACATGTCAATTTGAGTTGAATACTCTGAAGATCCGAGGAGAACATCGGGTGGTCTGTACCATAACGTGACAACTTCATTGGAATAGGTCTTTGTAGGAACAGATTTCGCTCTAGCCAGTCCTTGATAAAAAGGGAAACAGAGTCACATGCAGCTTGCTGAAATCTTTATTTTGCATTAAATTGACAAAGAATTTTTAAGAGATAAATCAACCTTATTATACTTGCTGAATACCTTCCCTTAGTGTTCATTAAAAAAAGCCTGAATACATGCATTTCTCCAGCTTGTAATTTACCTCTTAGTATTTACAGAAATCTCACAATCAGCGTTTTTAAGCATCGAAGACAGGTAAACAGGTCAAAACCTGGAGTATTACTACAGATTTCATTAAAACAACAACGCATTAGATTAATATGACACCTCCCCCCCTTTGAAAACCTCTCTGCATTATTTCCATTTCAGAATTACGCTGCAAAAGGCAGAGGGCAACAAACGAATGATGAAACAGTGGAAACAGACCAAATCAGTATTGGATCAGCAGGGGTTTTCCATCCTAACATTGTCAGTAATATTTTCAATAAAATTTAGGTCTATCGTGTTAGATGCAGTCTTCTGAGCAACTTTCATTCACACACAAGGGGAAAAACCAGTGATAGCAGAACTTTCAAAGGACCTTCCTGACACAGAAAGTAACAGGAAACTGAACGCCCCACTCTACAGGAAATCCCAAAGGAACTTGGTGTGTCAGTGATGGAGTAGCACCTGACAATTTAGCACATGGACAGACCCTTTCCCATCATGGTTACTCTGGTTTGGAGTGACTGTGGAGCATTAGGAAAAACAACTTGAGCTCCACCTTAAGGATCTGACTAAGCATCAATTTTGAAGGAAGCTGTAACACTACTTTCAAACCACAAGTCAAACGACAGTATTACCTAGACATGTATTACTTTGATTACTAATATCCTAATAAAAGGCTGACTTTCATTTTCCATCTGAGAATGCACAAATTCACTACAGACCCGATGTTCTCATCTTTGCTTTATAAGGAAAGATGCCTTTCTTTGCTGAGTGAAGAAAATATTTGTTATACAACAATTTCAGGCCATACCAAAGTCTGCCAGCTTCAGTTCTCCTTTCTCATTAATTAGAAGATTTTGCGGCTTCAGATCTCGATGTAATACCTTTCTCCTATGACAGTATGCCAAACCACGAAGAATCTGGTATAAAAATAGCTACAAAAGAGAAAATTTATATAAATTAGCCTAAAAATGTTAATCTACAGATCACATGACTAAAACAGCCCATTTGGGCACTGTAGAGTTAAGTCTCTGTATTGTAAGCAGGACAAAAATACTCTTCAAAAAGAAAGCTTCTTTTCATTATGACTTATTCTGAACATCTTCAATATTGTTTACAGATTTAAAATCCCTTTATGCTAATGCACTGCTTTTACATGATACTTTACAACAAAGATTTTAAGAGCAATTTGTTCTGCTTAACTGAGGAGAACCACAGGGCTGTTTATTTTTAAGCAAGCATTTACCAATGCTCTTCTGCACACTAATGTCTTTAAAAGGTAGCTCTCTCTGACCATACTTAAGTTCCTTTCTGCTACAGAATCCTTTCTGAAAATGCAGCTCAGCACCCTTTATATCCAATTGTGCTAACCTATATAAAGAACGTTTTGGCATGTTATTGGAAAAATACACTTGGATTCACAACATCACAAAACATGGAGAAATAGGGAAATGAGGATTAAAAACCAGCCCAATGGCCTCTGGCATCTATATTCATCCCCTCACCTTGATACACACAGGTTTTAGTCCTTTGGAACAGCAAGCCAAGCAAGCAACTTCTGTCATGTATATTATTGCCGCACATGTACAGACACAGAAGCAATAAGGGATGAAGAAAGGCTTAGCAGAGGGCAGCCAAGCACATTTATTATATCACTGCATTAAGAAGTACTCTTCTGCAGTTTTTGTACATATAAAGGGTCTGATCTTAAACATGGGACTCCTGGGTAGCCATTGCTGCCATTTACCACACAACAGTCCTCAGCGAGTATAGATGATCAAATGGACAATGAAAAATTATACAGCATTACAGAAAGCAATGTTTACCAATGAGACAAATTCAGCATGTGTCAGGACTTTTGAGAAGAAAACACGAGAATGTTTTCATATGACCATTTTCTAACACTCAGTTCATTTTTGTACCAGGTGATACCACCAAATTCTTTCTCCTAAACTGTACAAATACACAGCAGGTGTAGTTTACATCCATCTGTTCTCAGTCTGCTTACGTGGGATTTATCTGTTCTAGAAAAGAAGGAATTGGGATTGATTTTTTTTTTTCTTTCTTTCCTTTTTCATTTTTTTCCCCAAAGAGCAGAATGAAAAGCTAAAAGTTTTGTTTCATCTCTCATGTTCATACTGTTGCAGGAGTGGTGGTCAGTCCCAAGTAATATTAAAAGGACTGCTGTGGAAATCGATAGCCATCTCTAGCATGCATGAGGACTGCAAGGATTAGTCAAGAAGGCAAAGCAGACTATTCTACAGAAATTGTGGATCTTCACCACAGCTGGCATGGATCCTTTTGGGAATGCACAGGATGACAGGTATTAGCTCAAAATTTTCTTTGAAACAGTAATACCTGCAGAGATCACACACATCTTTGCATTATACATCTTAATTTTGTTCAAACTCAAAAACCTAAAGTCAGCTGAGGAATGTGAGGGGAATGATGACAGGGAGGTGTCTCGAATGTTAATGATGACTCAAACCCCCACAGTTATTGTAAGGTAAGCACCTACAGCTACTACAGTTAAGCAGCTGTCCTGGTTTCCCAGTGTCACAGGTACTGATCGTATAAATCTGCTCTTAGGGCATAGCTTAAACCATAGGCAAACAAGGGAAAACAGTTCCCCTGCTTAGCTCGTATTACCACAAGCAGATTCTGCTTTTTCTCTAACTGCACTTATTACAGGAGTCAGCTTCCACTTACAGCTTTTCTTCTTTTTTTTTGTTTTAAGCTTAAAGCACTACTTATTAACTTGTAGTTAATTAAAAACACAAGCATAATGATGTTTTTTGTTGTCTCTCTGAGGTAGATACAAATTAAAGAGCTTCCCTTTGCAGACTTCTGAAAGGAAGCAAAAGAATAGGTTAAGGGCAGATGTCTTTTCCCTAGAGATACTACAATGTGACAACAGAATAGAAGAAAAAGCTATCCAAACAGTAACCAGGATCTAGACTGAATCCCACATGCAATTCAACTAAGAACAGATATGTTAACAAGCAACTAAGTCAAAAACCAGGATGACAACTCTACTGGAACGCACACAAAACCCACCACTTCACAGTATTTAGTACATTGTGTGTCAGCCACATTAGTGCCATGTGCTGTTGTATAAGAACAAAAGTAATTTTCCAACCATGCATGCATGCTCATGGTTTTGTTCTTTAGGATCACAGCTTAAAGTTAATTTTCTTCAAGATGAGCTTCTCAAACACATCTAGCATATAAATAACAACCCTTATATGAATTATATATGGCTTAATGAAGAGGTTTTGAAGGTGCAGTCCAGCACAGGCTGCAGCACAGCAGGGTGATACTGGTAACCCAGCCTCCTCGGACAACTTCACTCATTTCAAGATACTATTGTCCTCTGTCTGGAACCTTGTTTATAAAACCATAAGTATTAAAGAACATAAACAGTTTTACAAATCAAAACCTGCTTGTTATGAGAGAGGTAACAACTGAACCTGAGTTAGTTTCAGCAGGCCAGGTTGGAAACTGAGTCACTTGACCTGGTCACAGCCATAGTTAAAAGCAACAGACAATTAAACATTAAAGAAAATTATTTCCATTTTATTACTAATGGAAAGATGAACATCACACATCCTTAAATATGTATTATTAGTGTCTTACTTGTTTGGTAGGCTGTGGCATCCAAACCCACATTCATGATTGAGGCTACATTTTCCTCAGTGTGCATATGTAAATTTTATTTGAGGATATATCAAACTACAGTCTTACCTTACTAAATGAGTATAAATAATAGAAGGACAAGAAGAGGCCAAAAGAGTTATGAATGTATTATTTTTCAGGAAGTTTTCAATTTTAAATATATAACTTCAAAGAGAATGATAACATATAAAGTTATATAATCTCTTGTCTTTAGTACTTCAAACACTTAAAAGCCATCAAAACCAAAAAGAAAGACTCCATCTAATGTCAAATGTAGTTAAGCGAGGCCCAAAGGTCAAAAAGGAAGTTAACTTTTCCCTACCCCCCTCCAAAAACCCTAAACCATATAGCTCCTGATTATTAAGTTCTTTGAACTTCTTAGAACAGAAAAAGCTGCAAGACCGTAATTGTCACTGAAAACGCTCACCTTTACATTGTGCATACTCATGATGTTACCACAGTCATCCATGTACTGCTTCAGATCCTTGTCCTGTCAGAACACCATCATTGAATGAAGTAAAATTGTGGACAACAGATTACATCAATAATGTATCTTGTTAGAACTGAAATAATTCTTGCAGAAAACTCAGTTTTCTGCAAAAGACGTTCAATGATAAAAAAAAAGCTAAAAGCCTGAAGATGCAGAAAACTCACTTTCCAGAGGATATAAATACCCATTTTCTGGCAAGCTGCATCATCTCAGACAACGTTATTTGTTATTGCTTTCTCCTCCATCTTTTGTGCGTCACAGTATTTTATTAAATTGCTACATTCCCCAATTACATTGGAAGTGGAGAGTTTTTCTTCATCCCTCTTATTATACTTACATATTCCAGCATATTATACAAAAAATATAATTAGGTAAAGCTTCAGTGAGAAAGTGAAAAGTCTACAATGGAAGAGGTGAGCAAGTGAGATATGTAATTGTGGACACTTGCTTGGAAAGATTTTTACAAAATGATGGAAAGTGTTGTTTATTTTGAAGTGTACTTTTTTCCTTAGCTAACTTGGAAGAGTCACATCACAACAGAAAAATATCATTTGAATAATAGTGTGAATACCCTTTTTTACAGTTAATTTTGTTACAAGTAGACAGTTTGCTCAGGTAGATCGCCATTAACTGCTATTAATGAAACTCTGAAACGATGAGAACAGTATTTACTAATTTAGGGCAATTGAAGAACTGAATACACTTTTCTCATTTTCAGCTGAATGATCTAGATGCAGGAGAAAACTGTAACAGTCCCAGTACTTTTAAAAACAATACAGCATTTTGTTATGTCTGTGTTACTTAGAAACCCTAAATCGAATGTAAAGGTTGATAGTTGTATAAGCACTTACCAGGTATTCAAAAACAAGAGTCAAAGACTTGTCTGTGTGCACAATATCGTGCAATGTAACAATATTTGCATGCTTCAGATCTTTTAATAATGACACTGCAAAAGAGAATTTTAAGTATAAAACAAATAAATGCCAAACACACAAACAGTAAATGCATTTCTATCAAGTTCATATATATAAGCTATTTACTTTTTTAAATTAAAAAGCTATCTTTAAGAACATAATACTCATATAGATTAAGTTAAAAAGAAAAGTATTTAATCAAAACACCGAAGAGACATTTAAGTAGCAAACTGTAAATATTTCCTGAAGTACACATTTCAGGTAGTGGTAGTAATTTGGTAAAATGTATTCTGAACCCCTTTAAGAACAGTCTAATCCAGTATAAAATCATCCATTTATAACATTGCATTTGAGAACATAACCACCCCTTATATAAAGTAAATAAATTTGAAACACTAACTCAATATGTCTAGACTAACATTTTCCCCATCAAAACTAATACCAATTTAACTTATGTCCCATGTAGCCTACGTATGTCCAAGTACCAACAGGACTTTGGCCAAAAAAAAAAAATAATCCAGAAGTATCCAAAATCTAAACAGTGAAAAAAAAAAAAAGCGTGCTACCACCTTCTCTTATGGCTGTGCATGGTGCTCCCTCTTCATGTTCCAGGCGGATTTCTTTCAATGCTACAAGATTCTCTGTCAGTTTACTCCTCCCCTTATAAACTGTTGCATAAGTACCCTACAAAACGGAAGAAGACAGAAACTCCTACAAATTGTTCCTTCTTTGAAAGAGAAGTTAAAAAAGAAAATAGGAACTTCTATCTGAGGTTCCAACAGTTTTATTTTGGGTATGAATAGTTTTTACATTGCCGTCTTTTGATATGTGTAAAACTACAAAAATATTTTGTAAGCACACATCTGAACACACAGAAGACAGAGGGGATGCATATGCTTAACTCTGAAAATTACACGGAAAGCTATACACCATATAGCTACCAAAGAAGTCATATCAGGTAGCATTAAGTTCACTGCTAGGATCATTTACCCTCTTGGAAGTCTCTATTTGTTTAAAACTAGCTCAGGTATCTCTACACTACTCTGCAGTTAGGTTTCCGAAGGCTGCAGACATACTCTTCGGTTACCTTTATGAAAACATTTAACTCCTTCCGATAGCTTGTCTTTATATGAGATTTTTTTTTTTTTTTTTTTTTTGGGGGGGGGGGGGAAGGAAAGTTGTCAGAGTTTCATTTTAATTTACATAATACTCAGTGAATATTATTATTATGAAGCTTATCTTTCTCAATGTTTTTTTTTTTTTGCTTAGACAATAAGAGATTCAAAACTCTCAGGCACGTTACATAAGGACAAGAAATTCTGACAAAACAGCAAGCAGGTACAACTAATCCCATCAAATGCAAAGAGGAAGCAATGAGGTTACGCAAAGTGCCCTAGATTACAATACGTACCTGGTGTTTTCCACTATACTTTGTAAGCAACTGAGATAATGTACGCCCGCAACTATGACTTGACAGCTACTAGATTAACATTCCTTCAAAGATACGCAATGTTATGTTATGTCTAATGACCTATCTACCAAGCACTAGAGGCAAAATAAAAAATAAATGCATTTGGAAATGAAAACGTTGCAAATGGAGGACTAGCTGCAATATTTACAGCAGAGATGCTGACCAGCCCTGCTTCCTTCTGTAACGTCTGGTGCTCTTTGCCCATTTTTGATCACATTGTCCAACTTCAGTCAAACTGGACAGAGCTGACACCTGGACATTTCTCTGGAAGTCAGAGGCTGAGTGGAGGTAGAAACCCGTACTGCTGCTCTCCCACAAGGAAAGGCAAACCCAGTGTTACGTACTTCACTTGGCTGCCCAGGTCAGGCACGCAGGCTTCTCTACCAGAACATGCATAGCCACTGACTGCTCTCTGAAGGCTTCTTGTCCAGCACGAGTGCTCCCTAACACCTAACTCACAGCAGGACAGCACCAGACTTAACTAGTTTTATTATCAACAGAATAATTTTGTCTATCTGCACACAGAGCCAGCTTATGTAAGACTGTCACAGGTCATTTGCTAATGATCTTGTTCTTCCCCAGTGCGGTGATGGTTTTCCTGCCTTCTTTTTTTTTTTGGCTTATTATGTATGCATAGATCATTTGTGTGGTAGTGACAATTGTTACACATGATGAATATGTTTGGTTTACTGAGAAGATAAATTCCATGTGTATTTTGAGGGATATGGAATTTACCTAAAATTTTACATAAGACATTGTCATCAAAGCAGTAATAATTTCAAAAGAAAGCTATACATACCTCTCCAAGCTTTTCTAACTTGATATAGGTTTCCATTTTTCCAAATCCAATTTCTGACTGCAATGAAAAGACATGGAAAATCAATCACTAAGACTGAACACTTTATTTATACATCGTTTAATCAGCAAGCTAAACTTTGTTTCAGAAAAATACCTGATAGTACTTGACTGAACACTGCACGGTTCTGCTATTTTAAGAACAATTTAGAATATTATGATATAAATGCATCCCAGCGTCCAAGCCTAATGCTCAGCTTGTTGGCCAGTCTACTACATATCCTGAAAGGACTATGTACTGGGTTACACTTAGGCTGAAACTCCACTTTACCCTACCTCCTGCTTAAGTCCTCTCCACTCTTCTGATCTGATTACTACTAATAGGTTATACCTTAAAGCACAGCAGTCTTCTCAAACTATTCCATCCTTTTTCTTGCTTAGCTACTGCTTCTTTCAAAATAACTTTAATTACTTATTTGCTCCCTACTAATATGTGTAACATGTTCAAGATCTACTAATATGTATAAGACATTCAAGATCTCAGCTGCAGTTTTCCTCTGTTTCTGACCTCTCAATGCCTTCCAGTCTAAAACTGCCAGTAAAATCCCATACAAGCTTCAGCTTTGTCTTAACAATTTATGTTTAATGGCTCATAACTTCAAGTCTTTGTGTATTTTACTTGTATCTATTCACCTTCTCTTTTTTCATCACCAACTCAGCTCTGCAATGCAAGCCAGGAGGGTTTGCCTGCCTATATAACATCTTTCTCTGAAGACTGTAAGATCATTACTTTTCCTGTTCAAATCCACTACTACTCTCATATTTAATACAGTTATCTCTTACAGTTATTTACACGTAAACCCATTGTTAATGACACTGAAGTTTTTTATTGTTCTTACAGTGTAAAGAATACTGAAAGTAGACTTGTAACACATGTCAATTTTTAAACCAATTTACAAAGTGCATATAGCCTGTACCCCATCAAAACCCAAAATCCGTAAGCTTCATGAGGTTTTGCTTTACTGAAAATTGAACATACACTAAGACAAAAAAGACAGGTTTTCTCCCTAGCATCACCTCCTCCTCCCACTTCCAAACATAGCTCCCCACTTGTTATTTCTTTCTAAGGAACGATACTTCGACTCTGGACTGGCTTCAGCACCTACACCCACAAGTCTGAATACGTTGATTTGCTCCTAAAATCCAATGGATATCAAAGTTGTATATTATTTCATGCTAACACAGTCTAACACAAATACTGCTGTCTGTATTAAGATTTGACAACAATATGAAGGTATACTAGGAAAGGTTGAATTAATACTTAATTTTCAGAACACGTGCATGAATATACATCTGAAGTAAATATAAGATCCTGTCTGTAAACGTTTGACATATCTAAGAGAAAAAAGGGCACACAGTTAACATAGCTTTAAGAGTAATTCTGCTTTATTAAATTAGTGTTAGAACTGAAATATTTTAAAACTGCATAAGGATACTTTAGCATCAGCATATTTAAAAGCTTCTTGAAGCCAAGCTGTTTATCCCAAAATATGAGCAAAGTTGATATTTGACAACCCTTATAACTCCAGTGAGACTTTAAACATACCACTGATATAGGTACAATGTTAGTAAAATAAATATTATGTTTCCGAAGTGCATATTGACCTACTTAAACAAACATAACTTGAAGTGAGTATTAGATGGCATTAGAATTAAAAAGATAGGCTGCTTAGTTTACAGGAGTCTAAAGGAGAACTCATAGCCATTAGCCTTGCTACTGCGAGACAGTCTGGGATACAACTTAGAAGTCTGATTTCTAAGAAACCTCGATGTTGTTCATCAAGACTAACAAACTCAAAGTCTTCTTTAGACAATAAAATCATAAAATATTTCCTACATAGAGAGGACAGATATTCTTCAAGACCTGCCTGTCAATGCATTTAATTTTTAATCACATTTTGGTTGCCTACCACTCATAACAGAAACTTATTTTTAGATTCCTCAACCTACGATCAGTTTCCTTTTTCCTTCAAAATAATTTCTGAACTATTTAATTTATTTCTGCAATACACATCTGTCTAACTTGACTTACACAGAAACACTGATGCATCACACTTACAATCTCTTACTTCTAATGGCTGGTGCGTAAGAGGTACACCTATCCTACTGTGCATTAATGTACATGTACACACAAAATACAATTACCATAAAAGCTAATTTTTTTTGTTGTATTTCAAAGAAATACACCAGGCCTAAAGTATAACAAGTCCTCACTTGATACTTTTTGTAGTTTTTTTCCCTTTGATTGCTACTAAGCCTTGAAAAGAGACATGCCTTTGAAGCAGAGTACAATATTCATATACTGTAATTAACAGTCTGTTAGCAAGCTTCAATGACAATCTTGGAATAATAAGTCCTTGAATTTCTGGGTTTTTTTAAAGGTTAGTTTGAAATCCTGAAAGGACAATGCAGTAAATGCATGCCTGCACACCACAGCACTGCTGGCAGGTTTCATTTTGGACTTTTAAGCCCTGAAAGCGTTTTTAAAAGGCAAAACAAAACAACCTTGTGACAGGAAGCTGATTCCATACACACACGATATTCATTAGAGGGCACTGTTTTTCTGTCTGACTTCTAGAAGGTAAAGAGGAGAGAACTTCAGCTGCTCCCAGGGCTCACTATTGAAAGAGTAAGGGGATTCAGATATACAGGAAAATCCCTCCAGCCCCCAAATACTATATTCTGACACTGAAAAGGTTCTACTGAAAAAGTACTTCACCACCATCTGAAAAGAGAAGGTTTGGGGAAGTCTGTTCCTCAGTTCAATGCTACATCAGTAACTAGGCGGTTGAAGAGCTACAAAATTCTGGCACAAATATTTACACTTGCTATATTATTACTACTTCCAGTGTTTTGATGCAGTCTTCTTTCAATATTATTCTTGTAAAAGGTGACATGCAGATCAGAGCTTTAGTCTAGCACACTAAATTGTACTTTTTCAGGGGAAAAATACATGATAAAACTCAACCACTGCTTTGTTATAGACGTTATTAATTCACAAAGAATATATTTCACAGTTAATAAAACTAATTCACTAAATGTACTTCCACATTTATTTTTCAACAAATAAGCTACTAAATCAAGAAGACAAAGAATGATGTGGATTTCATAAACCTATCCAGTTTTTCTCTGCAAAGATTTTCTCACCAATGAATTTGCTCAGGAGGTCAGTAATGGCCTAGCAATTCTTTAAGACCTCGATTAACATAAAGAAAGCTGATAGATAAAATTATGATCGAATTTTTGTTAAAATAAAAACATTTTTGGAATATTTAACGATGCACATATTTTATGAGTTTCTAGCAGGATTTCTAGCATTTATACTCTAATTACAGTATAGGAATCCTCATTCTGCCATCTCCAAGGAAAGAGTTATTTTTTAAAATAACCCAATAATCTAAAAAGGTATATGTGAACTTATTGCTTCATATTTGTAGGAATCCACATATGCTTTTTAAAAAAATAATAAAAATTATCATCTCAACGGTAATTCTGAGAAAGAAAATATGTTATCAAATACAAGAACAGTGAGGAGGATCTGCCTTCATATTATGCTGCTTTGGGGTCTTCCTACTGTAAACACGAGAGCCCCTGGCTTGACCTAAGTCTATGTGGCCTATTTGCTCAAACAGATCATCCCTGCTCTAAAAAGCAAAAGGATTTAAGTATGCACTTCAGGAGTTCAGTTTAGCCACTGATTTCAATGGGTTAAGACCTTCACTGCGAAATGACAGGGCCAAGTTTGCAGAAGAAATATGGATGGAAGGATGAAATTCTTCAATGGATTTCGACAGGTGCACACTGAAGTTCAGGATGCAAAAGCCACGGTGTAAGTGAAGTTGAATCATACCTATGGCATACAGACATCCGCATGAAAAGAAATCTGAAGAACCAAGAGGTTGGTTAATCATGGCAGATGCGTTACACTTACTAGTGATGCTCTACGAGAACGTCGACTCATTGGCTGATCAAATGGTGGGCTGTTAATCTGCAGCTTTTCAAGATAGCCATCAGGTATCCTGATGTCAGCAGGCAGGGACAAACGCTTGTTCAAATCCTGCAGTAAATAATGTTAACAAGATAAAGGTCAACTATAATTCAGAATTTCCTGGAAAAAAATCTTTTAACACCTGTAGTGTTACTGTTACTACAGCGTTGCTATTTAAAACTGAAATATTTATATGAATGAAAAATAAGTAATTTCACAGAAATTGTTTTTAAAAATGCTCTCTTCTAATAATACTTCAAATTGCTTAGATAACAGGTTCAAAATTTCAGTGCTTTACAACCTCATTTCTTTAACAAGAGGAACGAAATATTAAAATGTAATTAATTACATTGTGGATAAATGTACTGAGTTTACTTGCATACTTATGCATACCTGGAATACCAGAAACTGATAATTCAGAGGCTGGTAAATACATTTCATATCATAATTACATTAGAATAACAAGAGATCTCCATGATTCAAAATATCTCACTCTCCCTTTAAAGTTATAAACTTGCTTCAACTCGCATTTTTTCAGTCTTACAAAACAGAGTCACTTCGTCATTGAGCCAAACTAGAAAAATGTATTAACGCTTGTAATATTTCAAGCTCTTTAGCATATGGTCATTAGAAAACCAAAACACCATTATATAAATGCAATTTTCCCTACATCAGCTTCTGTTTCTCACGAGTAAATTTTTCAGCTGTAATTTCTAAGACAAGAGGGAAACAAAATTACTTCACCTTTCAATAAACATGAAAAAAAGGGGTGTTTATGGGGGCAGCTGCACATTCTCATCAATTTTTTCTTTGGCTTTAATCTCAAACATGACGGAAAACGCAATACCAAATATTCTCTTAAAGCGGCCAGTCCCCACCATGGAGATACTAGGGCAATACATCCAGGCGCATAAAAAATGGGACGTGATTTCCAGAACAGCAGGAATAGTTTTTCAGTAAATGTAGTTTATCCAAGTAAAGGAAAATCACACTCAGCATCAAACTGTACAATCAACCCCCATGGATTCTGCCCTTAAGTTACGGGGACATCTCAGGAACCGCTGCTGTTTTCACGCTTTTTTTCTCTAGCAGAAGAGGGAATCTCCAGATTTCTGCTGGTGGACCTCAGATTTAATCAATACTGACCTGACAGCAGTATGATCTTCTTGATGCTACCCCTGTTCTATCTTACCTCCAGCTTTGAATTCTGGGTACCCTGAGCTAACCTAAACTCTGGCAGCTACAGCCCCATTCGGTTCCCCTCAGGCTTGGCCATGTGTTCCTACTCGTGTCTTTGCAGCAGCTTTGAATTATTTCAGCATGCTAAATCATCGAGAAACTATCTCAGGCGAAGTGCATAGCTTCCTGCCAGCTTTGTGCTCCAAACAGGTTCAGTGTAAGGTCACACAAGCTCACAGCCTGACCACAGGGCAAGAGGCAGCAGGGCAAGCCCAGGAAGCCGGCAGCTAAATTGGCTTAGGCTGCCACAGAACTGGATCATCAGACTTTTCAAGACTTGAGATCTTGGTGGACAACTTGCTAAGCTTTCAGTGTTGATAATGTATTTGAAACACGTATATGCATGATCTGTACATGTACCTGGAGCAACTGGAAAACAAAAAAAATCAGTTAAAAATATATTAAAAAAATGAATGTATTGTGGCAATTAGTGCAATTTCAGGTAAGACTGAAGTGCTAATACACATCCCCCAAATGATTGATCTACATATGCTATTCGCTACGGCCACTGGATACAGGCAGAAATTTTTTGAGAGATGCCACCGAAGCTTTAACTTCTGGCAGCTGATCCTCCTTTTTTCCTTTTGCTCCTCACACCTCCTTAGGTACAGAGTACAAAATCTATTAGCTTCTACTTTGCTGCCCAACGTCAGCTTCTTTGTGTAACTGGGAAAATCAGTGTCTGTATTTCTTATTTTGTACAGAATTTTTCAATTCTCATTAAACAAAAGAAGTACTGTTCACAGAATGGCAGCTTTGACCAACATTTTGAAGTGAAATTAAAAGAAAACAGAATGATGCCTCAGTTTTGGCAGCTTCCAATTTCTTTACTAATTTTCAACTTCGATATTTCAAATTTTTCAAAACGTTGGCAATTTTAGAACTGCCTGTGTGTTTTTTGGGAGAGTAGAGAAACTAATTAATTATAACAGCAGCTAGCAGTAATCCCTACAGTAAAACAGTATTTTCCACTAAAGAATTTTCCTTCTTTTTGCAGGCTCTGCTGATTCTATTTTTGTGACAGGCAACTAAAATTCAGTGAAGGTAGAGTCATCTGAAAAAAGAAATGTCTCTTCCCTACTGAAGAAGCTTCAGATTATTAAAATTAATTAAATAAATAAATTCACCCTATAATTTATTGCATTCTTCAGAAAATTCAGGTAGCTTATCAAAACAGATGAGCACAAAGGAAAGAGCTCTATGTTGCCTTAAAGAAAGTAGCTGTGTCACCTCACTGCAGCAGGAAACTGTGGAACTGCTGGAACAAGACAAGGATGGCAGGAAAAGGATAAGCACGTCTCTTATTCTACCATCCTATTGTTATCCCAGATCAACAGTGGGGCGATATCCTGATTTTCTTTCTCCTGTTGCTCAAGAACATAAAATAAAGCCAAAATTTGACAAATTCCAAGACAGCAGAAAAGAACTGAGCTAAGTTTTTCAATATAACTTCCTGAACACAGTAGATATCATCATTATCCTATATATCCTGTGGCAAATTAGCTTTCTCCTACTCCTATCTATTAATACCATGGCATAGAAACCTGCTGCAGTACTCTATTATTGTCCTACCGTGCTTGTTTGACAAGAAGTATTTTAACAGAGTCTGTTTATAGGGATACTGAAATCACAGACCACAACTCAAAGGCCTCATGAAATACTGAGTTGATTGTAACCCAAAGCTTTCCATCTGTATGTTCCCTCCTCCCACAGCACTCGTTCTTGGGGCAGCCAAAGGGGTGCTTCACACCCAGCTCCACAGCCTTGAAGAAGCATTTCTAAGCATACAAAATTGATGGGTATGTAGGAAGAAGGAAGCAAAGGCAATCTGAAAACTATGCCATTAACTGCGCACAGCGCCCGTCAAACAAACACATACCTTTTCAAATGGAGAGGAAGGGAAACAAAACAAGTCTAAGGTGCTTTACAGCTACTAAGAATTCATTACTTTGGAGTCCAGCTACCATAAAAACTGGAGATAACATTTTAGGTACCAGAAAATATTATAATGGGACCTAGCTGCAATTCTATTACAGAAGTCCCCTTCCTTCATTCTCATCTCAGAAGCTCTGTCTATGCCAGTTTTGCAATAGGCAATTGCAAACCCCCCCCATGACTTACTTCAGAGATCCATGTGACACCCTCAGGTCTAAGCTGAGCTTAAGCTGTAAACTAACATTTGGTGCTCCACAGTGCATAATACAGATATTGTTTGAATATAAGTACTTCCTGATGCAAAGGCCAAAACATATTCCAGTTTGGGGAAAAAACCCACAAACAATAGTATACTTTAAGTGTAAAACACCCCACCCCACCCTCAACAGCTGTCTTTAAAAAAAAACCAAAACCAACCCAGCGCAACCTGAGGGTAAAAGTAGAGATAGTTTTTTTTCAGAATTGTAATACCTGCTTATAGTATAATTTCTCTACTTACATTTGTAATATAATGGACAATATATGACAGCAATCACTTCTTTTTTCCCCCCTCAAAAAATGAGTATTTAGTGCCGGAAGCCTACATATTTGTCATGTTGTAAACAAAAACACTGACCATTTTCCTTAACTTCTTAGAGTTGAACAAAGTTTCTTTTCTGAGAGGAAAATATAATGATTTCATAGAAACTGCATCAGGTACCTTATAGATTTCTCCTCCTAATGATCTACACTACTACTCTACTTGCAACACTCAGGCATATTTGGCTGTGTTGAAATGTCAACCACACCAAGACTTCTTTATTTAAACCATATATTAAAATTGTTACCTACCAGTCGGAAGCCTTTTATGACACTAATATTTGAAAGGTCATAAAGCTACATATATAAAGTCACATTTATAAAGTCCTCTTCGTACTATAATTATCCTTTACCTAACTGCCTAATATAGGGAAAATTAAAGAAAGTCATTTAGATGGCAAACCAAAATACCTGAAAGACAGAAATTAGGTTTTGTTTGCCTGTACAACCTTAATTCCTCCTAGTTTTTGCAATAATTGAAGCAACCAGCTCTTGGGAGAAGAAAGCAATCATAATAAAATGCTATCCAGCAATATGAAAGAGGATTCATTAGACGTGCATGAGAGAAATAAGCACAACATTCCTAGTAGCTAAACAGAAAACCTGGAAACAAAAATTACATTGGTTTGACACAGCTGAAAACCCCAGTTAATTTAACTGAGATTATGTCAAAAAGAAAAGTGAGAACCCTACTATCCGCCAGCCAATTTTGAGCCTTGAGCGTTCAAGACCAGGCAGTCTGCTGAGGCTTAGGCAACCTGTTCAGCTGATGGCAGCAAGAGACTTATTCCCCCACTGCGGGCTGACCCCGGCAAACAGCCAAGCCTGCACCCAGCTGAGCGCTCGCTCCCTGTTCCCAGCGGGTTGCAGAGAAGACGGAAGGACGGTGAGGAGACTTGTGGGTGGAGGTAATGACAGTTTAACAGGGAAAGGAAAAGCTGTGAGCCCAAGCAGAGTGGAAAGAGGAGCTGATTCACTGCTTCCCATCGGCAGGCAGGTGTCCAGCCACCTCCTTGAAAGCTGGGCCTCAGCACAACCAGCGGTGGTTCAGGGAGTGGAAGACAAATGCCATAGCCGCATATGTCCCCTCTTCCTCCTCTTTTCCTCCAGCTTTTATTGCCGAGCGCCACATCAGACGGTAGAGAATAGCCCTTTGGCCAGTTTGGGCCGGCTGCCGAGCCTGGGGGAGGCAACCCATCTCCCTGCTGGTGCTGAACAGCCTTTAAGGAGACGTCACCCAGGCCAAGCACTGACCTTAGCATATGAGGCCCAGACCTGTATGTTACATGCAATCGCTCATCTCCGCTCCTTCATGCTGCTTGTGCAGCCATCTCATTGCAATCTTGCTACTGCTGCTTTAGTAGCAGCAACACCTGCTCTCCTGAACCCCGGGGCTTGCTGCTGTTTTGGCATGATGCCAGGCTGGAGTGCAAGCAACAGCAGTAAACAGTGATTTTTAAGAATTTCTAGTTCTCTTAAACCTCTGCGGAATTCCATGAAACCATGAAAAAGACACTTTCTGGACAGATATGGACTTTGTCCATACTAATTTCAATGACCAGCTGAATCTAATGATGTGTTAGCATTTCTCAGACAAAAGAGAATGAAAAAAAACCCCACCCAAACCCTTAAACCAAAGAAAATTACTAAAACCAATCAACTTTTTATAAGAAAACATATTATTAATATAATAATAAATTATTAGCAGGCTGTTAAAAATGCAGGCTGTTACAAGACCCTGCTATAATGCTGTTTAAAGAAGTAATAAGGAAGCATGTAAAATTAATGGTAGGGCTGATTATTTTCCCTAGGCTCTTTAATTTTTGATATTTAAGATTTTGAGCTTGTCAACACTACAGAGTTAAATGTCCATTTTTAACCTTAATTAATTTTGCATCCCTTTATGAACCTTTTAAATTTTTATTTCATTTTTTTTTAAAGGTAGTAGAGTAACTCCCTATGTTATGTATCCTTTTTTAAACCTAACAGGTGTGTAAGTGGTGTAAATAGACCCTCAACTATGCAGAGGGAATCTGCGTGCATTCCTTTATAACTCTAACAAGTAAAGATTTACTGGAATGCAAAACCTTAGCTTTCAGGGACAACAAACTACTTTAGGTAATAAAAACTATCTTTTAGAAAATTAAAATGATAGTATTTTCTTGTATGCCACTTATTTATTTTTCCAAATGAGGTCAATTAATAACATTTTCTAGTTTGATTCTTTTCTGGTTATCTTTAGGGTCAACTTGCAACAGAATATATCAGTGTTCAATCAACACGGTACTGTTAAACGCTGAAAAGCTTACAGTTAATTGTATGTTGCTTAATGAGCTATTTCTTGATCCAGTTCCAGACTATATTCTGGAGAACATATTCAGGCACCAATTGCTTTGCTAGGGTAGCCAGAACACTCATAGCAATTTCCCCCTCCTCTACATCTTAAAACCCCATTTTCTATCTTCATGTGCAATGCTTATTCACAGTCTTGCTTTATTACTGGCTGATAAATGCATACTATTTTTATAATTTGCCTGAAATGAGAATCACATTTGTCCTACTCTGCTTGATGGCAGATAAACATACAAGCATTTGTGACACTAATATCACTGTCTTCTGTGGAGGTAAACCACCCCAACTCATGCTTATCTTTACTCTCTGTTTCTAATGCCAGCCACAGCAAATGCTCTGAGAAGAGCTACACTATGCAGAACCTTTTCTTTTTTCTGGCTAGTACCCAACTGCATTGCTGTAACTTGATGTCTATGTTCTGTGTACCACTGACTACTAACGCTTGGGCACAAGAAGAGGAGACAGGCATTTGAACTTAAATACTGCAGGTTCTGTGAGCTGAGTAACGTAACCTAATAAGTAAACAAACACATCTTCCAAATAAAAAACCCCAAACACCTCCTGTTTTTTCACACATATTTGGAAGTAAAAAACCAAAACCCCAAACCGTTTTGTTATCTTTACTTCCGGTCCCCATTTGGATGTCCCAAAACGCTGCTGCAAATACCAGCTTCTTCACTTGCCACCCATAGTAAACCATTCACAACAGTCCAGTACTAGCATTTTATTACCACATTCTGCTTTTCACATCTGACTTTCGAACAAGTCTATTTCTTTTCCAGCATATGCTACTCTGATCTCCTATTCCCCATAATACAAGCTTACCAGCTATTCCTCTTTCTAATTGCTTGTCTTGACCCGTATAATATTCTTTAGTGCCATCCCATGACACTTTTTCAGAATGTCTCATTCCTGGTCAACAGATCTATTTTCACTTCTCTTAAACTCTGTCAAAAAAGTACATTTTTCCAAAGAATGAACCTATTCCTATTTGCGAAAGCAACACTTAACTGTTCGCACTTTAAATCAGCCGTTAAAATCAACAATTTCTGTTTTTCCTTAACTCACCATTTATTTTTTGCCACGATGCACTACATATTTCAGCAAATTTCACTGAAGTGAAGTAAAGATGACTCTGACTCAGGATATAGAATGTTTGAACTCCACATGTTAAAAAAAAGCTCTAAAAAGAAGCTATTTGAAATATTCACACTTTTTAGTCTGGCTTCTGATGATTCAAATCATTAAGTCTTTGACTTGTACAGCACATTTAGATAATAAATACTAATATTTTCACAAAACAGAATAACAGTAATAAAAAAAACAACCCACAGAAAATTGCCCTAGGGAAGGATTTGTTGAGGCATTCCCGAGCCCAATCCTCATCTTCACTATGCTACAAAAAGCGGAAAAACTAAGATACTTTTATTTTTACCCCTTAACAAATGTGCCGATTTGCAGACTGTTTCTTTCTTGCTGTAGTAGCAATGGTAAATTTTTCCCAAATCTGTTGGGCTACAAATGCCATTGATCTTTCAACTGCTAGGCTGCTACTGCACTCCACAACCGCAGCAAGAGAAGGAAGATTCAGGCTTCTGCCAGTGAAGCAGTAAGAGGC
This sequence comes from Phalacrocorax carbo, assembly GCF_963921805.1. Lineage (NCBI taxonomy): Eukaryota > Metazoa > Chordata > Aves > Suliformes > Phalacrocoracidae > Phalacrocorax > Phalacrocorax carbo. The sequence goes on from NC_087513.1 coordinate 51,553,551, forward strand.
AAAAAAACAAAGAGCAGCCCTGTAGTACCAAACGACTCATCAGAAAAACTGGAAGCAAAAACCATGGTATCATGGGCCTCAGTCTGATGACAGTATCAGCCTCAGTTCACTTTTCCTTGAAAGTTTCATTTAGCTAATCTAACAGCCGTCTACCTCCAAACCCAGTATTTCACTGCCTGTGGCCAGATGTTCCCATTGCTTTGTGGAGGAGAACAGGCTCTAAGCTAACGACATCGTGATGTGGTGTAAGAAAAGTCAACTGGCAGAAAACTATCCCTTCAAAACAAAGCGACTGCTTATCTGCTGATGCAAGTTTAAGAGCCAAAAGAAGGAGGAAGCTGGCTTTGTCAGGAGCACGTAGTCAGTGGATGACAAACTGTATTGCCAAGCTGCATCATTATGCAGCAATCCTTACTGCTTTGGTTCTTCAGTCTGTCGATAAGGCGCATTTCCAGACCAACCATTACTTATGGTACATAATTAATATATGGCAGCACACAACAAGCTCTCCACCTCTCCCTGAAATTTTAGCTTTTAAGAATATTGTTAAATTCCATCAATAAAATTTTGTTACAACCTCACAAAGAAAAAGAATTGTTCTTCTAAGTCTACAGACATCAGTTTGACAGCCCAAACAATCCACTATAGATTAAATGAAAACGCTTTGCTCTCTTGTGTAAGCATCGGTCTGAATTAGTCTTCTCACCAGTTTGAGCAAATACCAGCGAGACATGTCAGCTGCAACCGCAAGCTGTTCACTAATAAGTCATAGTGCTTTTGTTCACTGGAGAATGTCTAACAAGATCTAAAATGCTACATCGTATAACCCTCTATGCATCACTGTTCAACTTCATGGCATGCTTACTTTTACAAAACCCACTTTTTACAGTATTCTTTCCTTGCATATTTTAAATAAAAATGTGTTATGTACTATTTTATGATACACAAAGCAAACAAATTAATTGAAAAGTATTTGTTTATGCCAATGAGAATTTAAACACTGTAATATACAGCCTTATATGCGTGTACTTACTGTATCATTTTAGTATCAAATACTATATGGAGTTTTTTCCTGAAGGTTGCCTTATCAAATTTCAGCATATTTTTATCAAATGAGAGTTAGCACAGTTGAAGCCAACTGGATCCTCTACAGAATTATGACACACAACAAGACTGCTAGAGGCAAAAGCAAACAGAAAAAAAAACCCCAACAATTCCAAATCAGATAATATATTCATAGAAAATTTTGTTGTTACAGCCTTGTAGACCTCCATGGTCTTGAAGCAAAACACCAGCATATACATTCACCAAAAGAAACCTATAGCATCCTTGTAGCATTCTATATCACCATCTTTATAAATAAGCCTTGATTACTGTAACCAAAATAACTATTTCAACAGCTGGGATGAGTTATCTATAATACTTTTCCTATTAGGTATATAAAACCATCATCGTCCCTCCACTCAACTAACGTGTAACTATAATTTCACTGTGATGCAGAAAGTGCATTTTTTTTCTGCCTTCTGCTGGAGGTTTGTACTTGAGTAGTACATTTTCCCTTTCTACTTGAATTTTGTTCTTATTATTTTACTGAAAACATTGAATCACAATGAATCAAACACTATTCTGTTAAATTTGAAGAGAGGGTATTCAAAGAACCTCTCCTTCTGTTAGAAGAAGTAATGAAAATATAATCTCGAGACCCATCTACAAAGGATCACTGCTACCTCTCACTCCAGAAATCCATGCTGGTTTTCAGCCAGGCTATTGAAATACAACACAATTCAAGAACACATCAATTTTGAGCACTGAATCATGTGGCTTTTTATATTTGGGACAGGAATGACCCAAGATATGGAATTCCTTCATCAATTAAATCAATATGCCAATCAAGTCAAGTATACAAAATATTTTCAGGGATTTTATCATGAGACTGAGCCCACATGCTGTTTCATACCCAGGAGAAATACCAGTCACCACACAGATATTCTACGTCCTCTGCCCCCTCCTCATTATAAACATAGTTTGTTAGATTTGATGTTGAGATGCTACCAAAAAGTGAGGAGCAAGTGCAATCATTGAAATATTGATATTATTAATAATTCTAAGGTTTAGTCTCTATTTTGGGACTAGGAGTCATATTTTCTGAGCACATCTGCCATCATCAATCAACAAAGCAAGGATTTTACCTGCCAGGACTTCAAGAAAGTTATCACCAATACCTACAGTAGCTATGGCCACTCAAATAAAGATATATAATAATTTTCTTAAAAGCACAGAAACCAGAAATCGCAAGCAGATGCCTTTGCTTTTCTTTATTTTAGCACAATGAAAAACTTTTCAAGAAATCTTCTCAGCAATATTTCTAACAATTAGTATTTTGTGCTGCTACTACTACAACAAAAATTAGAATTTTAGGTCAACAGACAGGATTTTTGATGTAAGCAGTAAAAAATATGAATTTTGAACAACAACTTCTTCAAAATACTTTTAACAAGATTTTAATTTCATGGATATGCTGTTTAGACTACCAACTAGCTGAATAAAACTGCTCTTTCATTCTTTTTTTTTTTTTTAAACCCAAACAACAACAAAAAAACACCAGTCAGATTTTTCTTTACTTCATATCTCCCAGCAGTTTCAAGGTGAAAGGTTGAAACTGTTCAGCACAAACTCAGTATTCAGAAACTGCATTCCAGAAGCTTCTATTCACAACCAATAAAACCAAACCAAACATCTGTGACACACAAAACCAGTTTTGAAAAATCTGAGAAAGGAGAAATTAAACTCAAACGTGAGATATTACTTTCTTTTCATCAAGTGTATAAATACACAGGGAATTTGTGACAAATTATACTAGAAATATTTCAAAATTATTCTTGGGGAGGTTTTTTTGTTATTATTTTATTGCATCTCAGAGAGCTCATAAAGAGGTGAACTTAGAGAGTATCAGGAAGAATCAGGAAAATAATAGTAACCATAAAAAGATCATGTTTGATTTTGTTCGTCTGGCTAAATTATCAACTGTTATCATGCCATGGCATTAGCCTCATAACATAAAACCTGCTGAAATCTGGGCTTTGATGGGGTTTGACTCAGTGGTAGGTGCTGGGCAGTAACAGATACTAATAAAGCAAGCTCTGCCTTATTTACTACTACACTTGCCTGATTTTTAAACAGAGATTTCTGTTACATGTTCATCAGTTTCCATAACAGAGTAGTAAGAGAAACTGCCCAAAAGGAAGGGGTAACATAAATTAATCAGCTTACAAGAAGAATGAGGTGGAAGGGAATGGAACTGGAAAAAATACCATGAGAAATATTCAAAATAAACCAACTTATTGAATACAGAAACTGGGAATCTGACCTTCCTGGACAGGACAGCGAGGCTGGAATGCAGGGTGTGAAACTGCATCCGAGTACTTACTTCTTATCTGCTGCATTCCAGTAACTACTGGAGATGTGTTTTGTAGATGGCTGAACACATCCAGTGTAACAGCACAATACTCTTAGATGGAACTTAAAAGGATAACTAAGTTGTGAGAAAGCAAAACCAAAAAAAGCAGATATTCCATCCTTATAGAAATGGTACTGCCTAGCATGGTAACTTCTCTAATGGAAGAAGCATTAGCAAGTGGAATGCAAGAACTTTAGCATAATGATTACAACAGTTCCTAACAGAAGGGCAAAGAACCATCAGCTGCTGATAACAGTTACCCCTAGAAAATATAATAAAAGGCAGGTTAAAGAAGTCTGTCTGTTATCCAAGCTCAAATTAATGTTCTGTTGCAGTGTCAGTTTTCTTCTGTAGAAGAAATGAAAGTCTACTAATCAGAAAGATCAAAAGGAGGTTCATCAGTTTTGTCAAAAGCATATTAGCAATTTAGAACATGCGCTTGTGTTTTTAGAAGAGGTATTTCAAAACCATCAAGTTTAATGTGAACTTGAAAGCAGGAGTCTACAAAAATAATACCATATTTTCTAGTGTAACCTTGCAAAAGATTGAGACAGGCGCCAAGCATGACTGAATGGAGATAATACAATGACCGCTGAAAAATCAGTGTCTTGATTTTATTCAGCTTCAATTTTTTTTCTGCCTAGTTCTGAAATCTTCTCGTAGGTGACCACATGCTTGGATTCACAGAAGAGACGATCAGAAGAAAAGCTGCACATTCTCAGGAGGTGCAGACAAGGAGGTTAGACAACATCCAATAAATAAGGCAGAAAGAGTTACGCATATGGCTGCCAACCACAGAAAGAAGGGCAAAGGAAGAACCTTTGCTCAGAAAAGGCGCTGTGTAGTTAATCCCTGCTGAGGGTTCAAGGGAGCCTCTTGAGTGGCAAGAGATGTAGGGCTGAAAGTTCAGGCTGTCTTTGATACAGTGCTTCCTGCCTCCACAACTAATGGCAGGAGAAAATACTGTACTGCCTCTGACCAAAAGCCTGGATCAGTACTGCCATCCAGTCTGCTGTTAAAGAATTTAAACAATTTAATGGAGCCAAGAGTGCCCTATTTGCACATGTGAATGGGGACTTACACACCACATTCTAATCTGAAGCCTACCAACAGAGAATCTTAGTGCTACATCAGTTGAAATATCAATTAATTTTGTGAGCTTTTATCAGGAGAAGGTATGTCAAGTTACTCAAGCTATGCCAAGACCCCTCAAGCAGTCACACTCGTGGTAAACAGCAGAGCTCACCAAAAATTTATTTCTCATCTACGTTCTTTCTTCTGGAAGGTGACCAGTACAATGCACACATGACTAGAGGATCACTCCAAAGCCTTTGTATTTCTATCTGTTCAGCTAAAAGCACTAACCCCGCAGCTAATCCTCCCAGGGGAGAATTATACCCTATAGCAATGTGGTAGGAGCAGCCTGATCTGGAACACGCTCCTGTCACTAATGTGACAGTCAGACGGATAAGAACTGTTTCTCAGGATAAAATATCTGGGAAACAGGCTGGTGAACAGTGGGTTATGGGCCCTCTGCCAGTTCACATGCAAAGACAGCTTACAGACCTTGGACTTCTGGGAAAGGGAAACAGATGTTTCAATTTGCACAGACGGTATCTCCCTATTTTTTATCCACCACAGTTCTTAATGAAGCATTCACTACCCAGTGCATGGGCACAGAGCCCCCAGTGAACGCTTATAGCTTGAAACATTAATTTATATTAATGCATTACTGCCCATGTCTGTTCCAGCAAATCAAAGCGAAAATGCTTTAAACTAACTCCATGATCTGAAAAAGTGTTTCTCATTTCATGATGAAAGCACCTGCACTTAAAATACAGACACACGTGTTCATTCTTTGGCCTTATTGCTTCTGGCCCTTGAAAAAAATTATTCCATACATTTGTTTTGATAAACAGTTTTACTGATTTACTAAGTAATCATTAATATTAGCATTAGATTAGTAGACATTTTAATTAAAACCTAACAGCTGTTAGAAGCCAAATTCCTCACACAATGGATGTTCACACCTACTGTCAGCATGGTTCCTGAATGAGGGGAAGGAAAAGAAAAAAAAAGTGACCGCTTTACAGCCCTTTAGTAGCCTGTAGATTACAGGCAAAATAAACTTTATCTAGGCAACACAATGAGATTCTGGTATGTTCTCCTTGTTTTCTAAGCACATGATAACAATGAACAATCATTTTAAAAATATCTAGTCCCATAACTGCAGCGTTGTCAAATTCAGAAGCAAATGCATATCATCTCCCTGTCTGTAGTAGTCATGCTGGCCTAAATTTTATATGTCATTTGGGGGAGATGACAGATTGCAAGCTGGTATCTCCATAGCTGCTGTTGTGAATGGAAAGATTTCACCCCAGCAGATTTTCCACTGCGGAGCAGGATTCTTTCTCTCTGCAGTATCACCACTTCATCTCTAAAATGCTTCACATTTAGGTTACATTGCAGTATGATGGTTTCCTACCTAAACCAGGTCAATTTAGGGTTATGAAATTTCAGCTTTCTATTGCAATGGAGATTCTGCTACAAAAAACACATTTTCTAGTTGCATCTCCATTGTCTATTTTGCACTTTTCTGTCTTCCAGGATATTTCTGTATGAGAATTTTAGAAAGATCAAGTTTTCTCTCCCAACAACATCTTTCATATACCCTGGACAAGAGAATCTGTTAGCTCTTCGACAATACAGTTTTATTTGTAGCTCTGAATTATTTAATTATTACAGAGAAAGCAGCTTTATCACATAATTCACTACAGTGGGGATGGACACTACGGATCAAAATGTGTATTCTAATGCACAAAACATCGCAGGAATACTACTACTCAGTATTGGTAATTAGCACTTTGCAGTATGCATGTTTCTAGCATGCATTTTTTAAAATTTGTTTGGTTTTTTGTGGGCTGCTAATTTTCAGAATTCTAGAGGAAGTTAAAGCTGAGCATGAAAAATTTGGTTATACACACAAAGTTCTTACAAGTAAAAAGGACTGTTACAGGGTTTCAGCTTTACCTGATTAGTTACCTTCAAAACAAACCAGGACTTCTGTCAATATTGGCCAAACTAAACACAAAAAAGTATAGTCACAGTGTGACAAGCACGTTCATCTTAATGCAGAAGAATGAGAAATATCAGTGTATTGAGTTTATCCAACTTTGTATATTTAACCAAATACATTCTACAATGGATTTGAAGTGTGACTAATGACTTCAGCAGACTACAGCAAAAACACACTATCACATACATACTAATTTACTCAAACCTGCATGTATAATGTACAGCTGTAACTCATTCTAAATGACTATAAAGGGAATATGGCCTCAGGCTACCCAATGTCGTCTAGAGATGACAGATCCCCACAAACCAGCAAAATAAAATGGAAATAGTAACTTACAATAACGATTGTTTTTTGCACTTTATATAACCAAATTACTACTATTGAACCAGCCAGCTCCATGGCACAAATCACTCAAGGCATGCAGGCAAGATTTGGTACAAGAGGAAACCTTTACTTGGTTCCCTCAAAGGCTGAAGAAGCACGAAATCCCATTCCACGAACAGCAAGACCAGTAAAACCTGGTTTTCTGTGGATGCACATCTTGATACTCAACTTGTATGATGATACTGTGTCTTTTAATAAAGGCTGCATCTTTCCTAGCAGTGGATGCATTAGCAATCTCTCCTGATGCAGAGCATTTTTTCCCCAGAAATTAATAGAAAATTAACGTCTGAGATCTCCATCCATCTGTCAAAACTGACAGAAAATGGCCCATGGGAAAAATAAGAGGACAGAAAGGCAGGCAGAAAATGTAATCACTTAAGGCCTTTTCACTTAGGAAACGAGAAAGTTGTCTGAAAAGATTTTGATAAGGAAGGTATTTTAACCAAAGCTACGAAGACTTAGAGTTTTTTTTCCTCTGGAATACAGAAACAGATAAAAAACCCACCTGCTACGCTAGAAAGCATTTCTAAGAAGTAAACTTAAGTCAACCAAAAATACCTATCAGTGACAGCATTCTTAAAATTCAGAAGTGAGTGTGTTCTAGACATTAGCTTGAAACGTTATTGGAAAACTCACCATATCAATACCGAAGTGATTTGGCAGAAATGTTATAATTCTCACAGAATATACAGGAATAGCTGCCAAAAAATTAGTGCTTTTATTGACTGAGCCAGTCAATGAAGAAACTATGATAATTTCAATCAAAAACAAATGCTTGGAATTTGGAGAAAATTAGCATTGGATAAACACAACTGAAATAAAAGCTCCCCAAAGCCTCTGAAGCAGTTAATATTAAAACTGTTTCACAATTAAAGAGGCTAATGAAAAGATACTTTTATCTGATACCTTCTGAAAAACTACACAGGAATTTGCTGAACTTTAATGACCATTCCTGAGTTCTTTTGTAATTTCTTTTAGAGTTTCTTGAATCCTAATCTCAAAGGGAATCCTTTAATGGTTCTTAGCCCTCTCTGGAAGACTTGACTCATTTCCACTTCAGTTTGCTAATTTCATTATGTGTAATTAATTTCCCTACTTTTTTCCTGTTCTAAATGCACATTTCAAAATGCAGAGGAAACAGACAATAAGCAAAAAGTAAATAATCCTTTTAAATAATTTGCTTGATTTTTAGTGTCTCCAGCATACATTCTGATGTGCAAATTTTCACAATAACTTTTTTTCTTAATTTAAGCATCCTGCATAAATCAATAGATCCACCTTAGTTCTCCGAAAGTACACAGCCCAACTTTGCCAGCCTTTAGATCAAACCTGAGTCTAACATAAAAATCTAGGAATTTTAAGACAAAACCCCCTAGGTGCTAGAAATGATATAATTAATACAGCTAATTCACAAGTTCTTGGAATCTGGCCAGCATTACATGCTTGGAGTCTTGAAATTCCAAGCATAATGGAATGCCTCACAAATAAAAAAATTTTGGCACGTACATCCTACTGTAACTTATCCAGATCTGTTTCCCCAATTCTGTATTCAATATCAGGCTTTGAACGAAGATTTAAAATCTTACAAAATATGCATATTGGTACGTATGCTATAAAGCAGCAACTACAACATTTTAAATGCTTCTGTAACAGAGGCATCATTATAATTTTAACTTTTATACACTCAAGAAACAGGGAAGTGTTCTGTTTTTCTTCACCAAGGGAAATGACAACAAAGCAAGCACAAGGGTGGCTAGTATTCATAATGAGACTCATAAATAAAGGAAATTATGTGCACAGTTATTCATAAGGTACTTTTCCTCCTTTTGTTTACCATCCTGTAAAGTTCCGTTCATTAAAAAACAGGAAGAGAGGGAAAGGCTGAAGCAGTCAGGACCATTGCTGCTGTAGCATTAGTTTTACAAAGATAAAACAGTCTTAAGTAAGAAACGTCTAAACACTGTATCTTCTTGAATATTCTCAGCAAATTGCACAGAATGTGACAGAAAGATATTCTAATGCTACACTTAAATTCTTCCAAAAAATCCAAGTTTCAAAACTTATTTAATTTTCAAAATTAACAGCTTATAAACAATGCAAGATAACCATCTGACTTGTGTGACAAATGGAGACAGAAGTTTAAGTACTATTAAAATAATGCTCTCTGCATGAAATATGTGTCAGAATGGCTACAGTTAATTGAGAAGCCAACCAGTTATAATCAACAATCAACCCCCAACTCTCTTGTTGATTTAAGTGGCCATTATATGAAAAGTAAATTACCTCCATTGAGATTCGTCTGTGTATCCGGTTTCTGAGACAAACACCTGTGGGAGACTGAACTTCATCAGATGATGTTCCAGAAGCTTGGTCACTTTCACCATCTGACCCCATTTTCAGGTTTTCATGAACAATATCTTTAAAAAAAAAAATCAAAACCAGTTAATCAGTATCCCATCAAACATCTCTCACACAGATGGAAATCAACTCTATCATTACTGTGTATTGGGTTTTATGGCAGAGTCAAAGACTCATCACAGTCATGATAGTCTTAATATACTTTTTGTGGCTCAGGAATTAAAAAAATGAACAGGATTGCCCTACAGGACTTCTACATAAACCTCATTATTTTTCTTACTCGGTTTGCAGCAGAACTCAGTCTTCCAAAACAAAAGACAGACAGTCCGATCCCAATTTTCATTCCTGTAAGCCACCTTCCTCTCACAGGTTCAGTTCCTGAACTCCCTCTCTACCTTCCTCTCTTTTTGCTGCTCTTGGATATAAAACATTAATGAGAATATTTAAAATTTTCAAATCAGACTACCTGATGTTAGCCACCCAAATGTATCTTTAGAAAACCTAAAAAAAACTCCCCCAAACCTAAAAGGTATAGGCGTTATTTTCAGAAATGCCAAATATGGAAACTTCAGACAAAAACCAGGAGGTGTGGAAGAAGGGGACGTATTCTGACCATCTAAACAGAGGCCTACAACACACAAATGGATTCAGCAGAGGACCTGATATTCAGGTGCAATTAAGTGAAATTTGTGACCCTATGGAGGAATTCAGGTAACAGACTGCCCGAGTTATATGATGTTGCTGGATCTTCATGTCAACTGAAATCGGTACTTTCAACACAATCCTGTAGATTCATCCGCACACAAGAGTTTATGTGTGTTAGGTACATACATACACATTACTTTTAAGCACCACAGGATCTTCCACGCTCTGGAAGACAAACACTAATGAATGAAGATCAAGGTGGTGTCATTAATAGCATAAAGAGCCAAACAAATTGCAAAAGGACACGTAATGTGAAATTGGTCATACAAGGAATTCACTATGAGTAATGCTCCATCATCACCTCTGAAATATTTGAACTCCAAATTACTAGAGAGATTATACTTCTTATACTTACACATATAAAGGAGGTGTTTCAAAAGACACCAATTGCCCTGCCCTCTCCCAATCCTTGGTATTAAGTATGATCTTGTACAGGGTAAAAGAGAACCTGAGGAACAACTAAAAATCTCAAAACTCTACCCCTATAAAAATGCTAATACTAGCAAAACTCACAGAACTCAATATACTCACAGAACTCAATATACACATTTTATTACTATCAACAACCAAAAAAGCTGGACTTCCCACAAAAAAAAAGCCTTGAGGCCAAGGTATGGGTATCAACACATGTTCTAAAACGTTCGTCTAGATTGGCTCTCACAGAATCACACAGACTTCAAAATATCAAATCCTTCCTCACTACAAAGAATTTCCTTTTACAAAAAACAGAATGGGTAGAAAAAGATTAACTCATAGGGCACCACCAGCACGTATTTTAACTGAAAGTACTGTAATCAAACACACAAACTAAGCATGCATCTCGTGCACAAAGCAAATTTTCCAGCAGCAATGCAGATCTGAATTGGATTTAGATTAAGAATCTACATTGCATCAGAATTATCCCTGCAAGTCACACTCAGATTTGGACTGAATGAGAAGAAAAAATACTCTGCACTCTTTGCATCAGAAGAGGCAATCTTCAGGCTTCAACCAAGGTAAAGAATCATCAGTGCTTCTAAAGGCATGGTAGTTTGAACTAGAGGAAAATATTTCAAGAAAGCAGTCCCTAAAGATCAGTCTTAACCTTAAGCTAAGCAGACAAAACGTGACTCCTTTTTGGCAAGTCTCTAAGAAATCTCTCTTATTCTCTGTAGTGACTTGATAGCTGTCTTTTAAAAAATCTCTAAAACACTGTAGGAAATTACTTTTAGTAATATAAAAGCATTGTTGAAAACACTGCAGCAAAGCTGCTATGCTAGCATTGTTGTGCTTGGTAAACTGCACATTCACCATATCAGTTCTTTAATACAATTGTCTTTTAAAACACTTTTCTGAGAGGTCATGCAATCCATTTTAGCAATTACCGCTCTCAAGATACTGTTTGTGAAATTAAGTGTAACAGCTATGGACACTTGTTCCCCAATCTATTTTTCCTCATGTTAGTACAAGCCCATTGATCGAGCCTCAAAGTCTATTTTCTTTAGAGAAGCTAGACAAGAGACAGTTATCTGGGCAACCTCACAAAACAAGACTGATGAAATTAAAGACTTATTGTATTCTAAGCCATGGAGCAATTACAGAGTTTCTTTTAAAAAAAAGATTGGCACTTAAAGTAATCATGTGATTGATTCTGTCATACTTTTTATCCTAAAATATACAATGTTCAATTCACAGAAGTATGTATTATGAAGTGACTATAAAAATGAGACTTTGAAATGCAACACTCAGAACTATAAAGAGCATTCTCATTGACAAAGGTAATTCTACTAAGACGACGGTCAGTCTATTTTGAATACTGCTGTGATGTAATTAATTCTGGTAAGTCTGGATAAGCTACATACTCATAACCAAAAGGTTTTAAGCAGGATACCGACTGTAGCATCCAAACAAATCTACCATTAAGCACATGCCTGAATTTCTGATGGGCTAAACATCTTCTGTCTAAAAGGGTTTGTGGATGTTTTAATTATATTCCAAATAGGGATACTTCTAAGCTTTTAAAAAGATCTTGACTGTGTTATCATCTAATATAAATGTGTTCCTTTATTTTGTTCAATTAAAAAGGCATTAGTAAAGCCTTATGTTCATTATTTTAATAGCATAAACCCAGGAATAAGGCATTAACCTAGTCATTTTAATCATTTTACACAGGTGCATGACAATAATACTTGATTAAGCAATGATGAAAATCATGCATATACTTCCTTAACTTCACTAAGCTTTTCTAAATGCAAGTTCACCTGCACCAAAGCTGCCTTGCATGGTCTTCAGAGGTTTTAATGGTTCAATAATTTATTGAATTGCTTTCACTGAATACTCAAGCTGTTCTGTTACATAGATGTTTATATTTTAATGTACTCTACATATCTTAATTAAATATCCAGTATGACCGTGTAATGAAGAGCTGTAGATGACTACAGTGTAACAGGAAAACTATGGAAGTATATTTAAAAGAAAAGGTTGTCCTCATTTCAGCTGTGGGGAATGCACCACAGAATAAATTCATATAGGGAACCTACAGTGCAGCAAATGAGAACTCCTCCAAGTGAGCTAAAATAATATCCACTAATTAGTCGGTAGTGAGTCAGACTGCATGATCTTTACATCTTTTTCGAATTATTACAGAAATGATCATGTGACTTGCACACTGGATTCCTTCCAAGGTACACTGTTCCAAAGCTTACTTTTCTATAAAGAGGCTAAATTTTATAATTAGTTTCACTAATAACGATTCAAATTGAAGAAGGCAATAGTGAGAAATTGCCTTTGCTGTTAACATTACCAATCTATGAAGGCTGTATGGAAACATAATTCCTTTCAATTCCACTATTTATGACAAAGAAACAAAGCCTCTCCATAACTCAATACATGCCTCAATACAACTGGCAAAAGCAGGGATCAACTCTCCCCTGGATGCTAATGAGGTTCACCAGGAGGGTTAGCTTCAGCGACGTGTTGGCTTTGCATATTCCAAGTGCCTCTCCAGTGTTCCCAGTAACATAAATATGGAACAAGGACAAGTAAGTTGGTTCTGCATTCAGCCAGGTCACGCACAAATAGAGTTTATTACTTCTGGTTCCATCATGGACTGCAGTAGTTAAATGCTTCTGGAGGTGCAAGAATTCAGAAGCTGTACAGCAATACATGAACTAAAAAAACCTCAGCTAGACCTTAATCGGCACCAGTGGCACGGCTGATTCACAATTTGGCCCAAGGGTCAACTATATTATTTAAAGTCATTATGGTAACTGAATACTAAATTAAAAATTTTAAACAAAGTCACACTTTTTAGAGATCAGTTCTGAATTTTTGTCTTTACAAAACATTTTGTCTTTACAAAACATTTTATAAAACCTAAAGCTAACAGAGATGTTTCCAAGTAGAAATTATTTAAAAGTATTTTTGGATTTTACATGTTACCACAACAGCAGGAACCCATGTTCAGTGCTTAGAAAACAAACAAAACTCAAAAACCCTCCTGGACTTCTCAACCCATTTTTGTGTTGATAATCTCATTCAAAAGGAAGCTATGTGAAGATGCACCTGTGGCAGGTCTTGTTTTAATGTGTTTTTTAACCAAATAACCATCCTTTAACCACCATTATTTCATGATATGTCAAGGATCTCTCTCTGATAGCACTTTTCTACTACTGGAATAGAGGAAAAAGCTGAAAGAAAAGAGGATGAATGAAGAAAGCAAAGGAAAAAAGTCTCGTGTAACATGGAATATTTGACTGTTTCATTTCCAATGTCATTATCCCATCGGAGAAAACCTCAGTATCCTGCTGAGTAATAACCATTCTCATATGGCAGGAAGAAAAGAAGGAAAGATGTGAAGAAGGAGCAGAAAAAGCATTAGTAATTATGCTTGTATATGCTTGTGTTATCTACCACCGAATAACACGTACAAGTAGCTTAGATTTTCATTACATGAGGAGTAAAAAAAAAGGCATCATTAATGGCATCATTGCATCCAAATCAAGAGGTGTTTAACATACATGTACATACACTCAGTAAATCTATTCCATACTACAGTGACATTACAAATTGTACATGAGTCTGTAGCTATTTAAACCATGTTATAACACTTCCTACAGACTAACATTAAATTTGTGAGTGCTATTTAAACACTTGATCACCTATAAAACTTGATCACCTGAGCAAAGTAAAACTAATGGCATTCTTCTGCAATACGTATATATGTGTTTTTCTCAGGTGAAAAATAAAGCTTTGAAAAAACTGAAAAATCATTTAAAAAACCAAGAAGCATTTATGATTTTTCCTTTTGCAAAGCTGATTTGAAGTTCATAGCAAAATTCTGAAGAGTAAGTTATTAGCAAATTTACATTAAAAAATTCTACAGGATGCTTTTAAAGGCAGCACAGAAGAACAAGAGTACAGAAGTATAGATCTTTGCTGTTAGTATACATCTGATTTGACAAATAAACCATAAAAGACTAAATATTCATAACGGGGGGAGAAAACGGGGGGAGAAAACGGGGGGAGAAAACGGGGGGAGAAAACGGGGGGAGAAAACGGGGGGAGAAAACGGGGGGAGAAAACGGGGGGAGAAAACGGGGGGAGAAAACGGGGGGAGAAAACGGGGGGAGAAAACGGGGGGAGAAAACGGGGGGAGAAAACGGGGGGAGAAAACGGGGGGAGAAAACGGGGGGAGAAAACGGGGGGAGAAAACGGGGGGAGAAAACGGGGGGAGAAAACGGGGGGAGAAAACGGGGGGAGAAAACGGGGGGAGAAAACGGGGGGAGAAAACGGGGGGAGAAAACGGGGGGAGAAAACGGGGGGAGAAAACGGGGGGAGAAAACGGGGGGAGAAAACGGGGGGAGAAAACGGGGGGAGAAAACGGGGGGAGAAAACGGGGGGAGAAAACGGGGGGAGAAAACGGGGGGAGAAAACGGGGGGAGAAAACGGGGGGAGAAAACGGGGGGAGAAAACGGGGGGAGAAAACGGGGGGAGAAAACGGGGGGAGAAAACGGGGGGAGAAAACGGGGGGAGAAAACGGGGGGAGAAAACGGGGGGAGAAAACGGGGGGAGAAAACGGGGGGAGAAAACGGGGGGAGAAAACGGGGGGAGAAAACGGGGGGAGAAAACGGGGGGAGAAAACGGGGGGAGAAAACGGGGGGAGAAAACGGGGGGAGAAAACGGGGGGAGAAAACGGGGGGAGAAAACGGGAAAAAATTGCATAGGACTTGAGTAAAATCAGGAATTGATACAGTAGTCAAAGCGTGCACACTAAAACCTGTTTTATTCTGTGATAATAGCTGCTAAAGTCCGTTCAAGAGGACAAAATGATTTTTTCAGTTTGAATGGTAGCACGAACAATAAAAAGGCAAGGTTTTGAACATGATGAGTAATATTACAGCAGAGGAGTATATAAGTGGTTTGACTACTATCTTGAAGACTCATAGCTTAATCTTGAAGGAGATCAGTTTATCATGCTTCTAAAGAAGGACAGACGACTGAAAAATTCATAAAATTCTAATTAAACTGTGACTTGCTCTCATTTTCTAGTATCAATTAATTAAGCATAATTTAAAATAACATAAAAGCAGGGTAAAACACTAATGGTGACTGGGGGCAGCAACATGACAAATTACTTGAAGAAAAAAAATTTTCATAACTTATTTGCCCCACAGAACCACAAATACAGCTCCTGACCACAACAAAAAGATAGTTATGGTCGAGTGGCCTTAATTTATCACTGAAAAAAAAGCAGTTCTTCTCTTACACTAATTAAAAATCTAAGTAATATACCAGTCCTTTTTCAATTCCACATATAGGATGATCATCCTCTATTTTTATCATATTCAATTTACTGTAGTTCTCACCAACGCTTAACTGAGATGGACACACAAGTCTCTTGCAAAGTGTTAAGAAAGAATATTTTCTAACTTTGGAAACTTTGCAACTTGTCAAAAAATTCCTGGGTGACTTCTGTGTGTTCTTGTAATCGCTTTCTTCCTGAAAATCTTAAGAGACATTCACTATCTTAAAAACAAATTTCTCTAACGCAAGAAAAAGACTACTACATTCCCAGAGATTTATTAACGCATTAGAATAACCATATCTCTTGCTAAGAATCAATACAGACATTATTCTTCACAGAAAAATGAGCTTAAACAAACAATGTAGTAAATTACCTAATCTGCTCCCATTTCTGGGCATTGCCATGAAAGAGCCGAGGCTGCCCCCTATGACGCTATGTGGTCTCCGTAAAGGGGGCTTCTTGAAAGATCCTGTGTACTGGTGGAGAAATGAGTGCATGCTGTGAGACGTTGGAGGCCTGCCATTCTTCACAATAGGCTCTACAATTCACAAGGATCAAAATATTCATTCCCACAAGCAAGTAGGAGTGTCAGGAACATGCCAGAAAAAAAAAAAGAAAAAAGAAAAAAAACAGTTACTAGACAGGAAACCACCACTCTGGTAAGATTCTCTTTCATACTAGAAGTAGACCATCCCACTACTGCCATTTCATTATTAACAAATTAATACAAAACATGGCATTATATATTACCTGAATTTCATTTTATTAAATTCTGTCACTCTGATGCTGGATCAGTAAATGACCTGAATATACAGTATAAAAATATTAATAAAACCAGAAAGTAGCTTTTAATATTAGTATAATTTTTGTTCTTCCAAATTAATGTTCTGTCTTATTGCACAATGTTTCATCTCCACTGTAATTTAAACAGACCAGCTGTTAAATCAACTCACATGATGAGCAAATTCAACAGCAAGCCTTTGGAAATATTCTCCCTCTCGAAATTCTTAAGGGTCACTAGTAGTGAGCCCTCACTACTGGAAGTCTTTAGAAGGAAACATACCTGTCTATACCCACCAGAGCTGTCATGTCATAATTAAGGTTATTAACTTAAACGATATCATAATAATTAAGTATTCAGTGAGTTATTTTGGCTTTCTATTGGACTGTGTCTCAAACAGTTCCTTGTACTTAGATTCAAAACCAGGATTGAAGGTTTTTTTACTTATTATTGATAAGCACTTTCAAAAAAGATGAAACATTAGAAACTTTAAAATCCGATATACAAATATGCATAGAAATTAAGCATTCATGTTCTCTCAGTAACCTCACTCTGCACACATCAACTGGCACTCAAGGACTGCCATGGTACTAGAATCAGTCTAACTCTAAACACACAGTGCCTTTTTTACCCCAACAAGGAGGAGAACAGAAGTCGGCCCTGTGTCACAAAACTAGACTTATCAGAACCACCGATGAAGTCATCCATACAAGAAATTAAAGAAGAAATACTGTCGCAACAGAACACATACCCAGGGGTGAGAGTCACGCAGAAGCTACGTACAAGCACTGTCCCCAAACATGTGCCCCAAAACAGTTTAAAGTAATTTTATTTTTCCATCATTTGATTATTACCATTACAGATATGTGCTTGCTGTTATTCGGAAGATGGAAAAGGCAGCAGCCATGCATTGAGCAACTGCAGCGTGCGTGCTGCTGGATGGAGAGTGACACCTCCCGAGGCGTTTCTGGAGCCACTGCTCCCAGGGCTCAACACAGCAGGGATCTGCTCAGAGCTCACTCACGCCTACTGGGACAGGGAGCAGTCTGGGATGCTATTTCATCACCCTGATTTATATTCTCACATGCAGAGACCCCAAATCTTGCTTTCCTTTCCAAAATAAAATAAGAATATAGCTAGGAGAACTTATTTTATGGAAAGCAGGATTTCAACGGTGAAGGAAAATAACAGCAACAAATACCTAATAACCTAACAACAGGATCCTGAGGGGAGCCCCATCCCTCCCCACACATACAAAAACATTTTGGCTATATTATGATGATTGGTCTGAAGCAAAGAGACAGAAGTACACAGACAGAACTACCCAAAGACAGGCCAGTTACTTCAAAAAACAATTATGCAAGCGATTTTTACATATAAATATGAGTAATACAGTAAGACAAAAAAAATCACTTTTAACACAACTGCTGCAGGAAAAAAAAAACAAGCCAAAAAAAAGCTTCAGGCAAAAAACAGAATGTGAAAGGACACACAAGCACTGCCACAAACCTGCCCGCATCTTTCAATAAGCGCCCTCATAAACACAGCTTCAAAGCGGGTGAACGTGAGGCAAAATACACCATACATCCATGTATACATTCACGAAGTACGATCAGTGTCTTCACCTTCAAAACTCTGCACATCTCTGTCCCAAATCCTTATTTCTGCTTCTAATGCATTGCATCATCCCTTTCAATTTAAGAGCGTTATCAGCTGCCTTGTTGCCTGCTTTCAACAGCAGGTTTAGCCTAGGGGAGCAGGCAGCAAATTCCTCATCAGTTTTTGAATTACTATTCCCATTATTACAACATGACAGGAAACACAGGTTCACATACAGCACAACTACTGCTTTTACTTTTTAGATATTAAAATTTACTTTCTACTTTCAAACTTTCTTACTGGTCTTTGGTTTGAATCTGATCTAGTTTCTAGACTAAAAACCTCACAGTAAGTTTACACACAGTGCTGAACAAATGAATGGTAATGCTGAAAATCCAAATACATAGTTTGTTGAGACAGTCATCACAAGTTATAACTGATATTTGGTGGGATTTAGTGGCTAGTTTGTATCATTTTAAAGTTACTATTTCATTTGTATTCCTTATATAAGCAATAAATAATACACATTAATCATGTAATTCAACTTCATTTTAAGTGTTTCTGAAACTAAATTTTTATGAAAGGAAAAAAAAAAAGAGCCAAAAAGATTTTTTTTTCTAGGAAACTCTGGGAAATAAAACTCTCCGCCTTTTGACCAAGCCCTGATACACCAAGCAAAGCAGAAGTCCCTCCCTCAGTTCTTTGTTTTGTTTTGAAGCCCTAATAATAATAATCATAGGAAGAAAGTGTTCAGATTTTTTTTTTAATATGGAAATATACTGCTAAAAATCACTCAAATATTTCTTGGCTCTGCCACTAGTGTCAATAGCCTTACGCTTTGGAGGGTAACTTAAACCCTGAGCAAGGTGCTGAGACAGACTGATGCTTGGTAATTGAAAACATATCTCCCATGGCAAGACAAAACACAAAAATGCAAATTCTGCATCAAAGTAAATGTTACTTTTCTCACCCTAGTAAGAAACTGAACTTGCGAAGATACATCTCAACAAAGGTCGGAGAAGCACCAAAGGCAGCACAGGAAAGGGGCAGGGTCACACGTCTGGAAGCAAAACTCTGCTTGCGAGTGTGACAGCACGTCGCCTCAGGCACCCCGGCCAGCCATACCCACCTTGCACATTCACAGTCACTGAGGATTCCAGTATCACAAACCACACCGGAGTGCATGCACACATGTGGGCTACAGCTGCATTCACAGAGCACTGAGTTGGTAATTTCTCTTGTAGGTTATGGCTTTTGTCTACTCATACTAAAATTAATCTATCTCCATAAACTGTGTAGCACGTAAAAAAGACCAGAGTTTATGAATGCACTGAATGACTATGTAGAGATTTAGTTTTAAGTTCATTACTAACATGACAGTGTGATGAACAGATTATTATTTGAAAGGTTTGTTTCCACGGCACTGGTAGATTTGCACACATTTTAGAGTTTAAAACAAAATTCCTGAAATATCTTAACGTATAAAGAGTTCAGCTCAGTTACAGGGATAAACACAGACAAAATTAATATGCAAACAGAACACATATATAAAAATGAAAGACAAATGGTTAACCTAGTAAGATCCAATTATACAGAAATAACTTTTGCCATCACAAGCAACTATTACCTTCCTCCACTGTCGTAAGTACTGTTCTAAATCATGGAGCCCATTACAAAATTTAGCAACAATAATTTAGGTCATGTAGTAGGACAGGCATAACTACCAACAGACAATGAAACAAAGGTTACAAAAACTCTCAGATTACTAGTGTACTTGTGACTAAGAGAAATATGAATAGTACTTGATTTAAGTGTTTTTAAAAATCATAATACACATTAATTTACAGAAAGGAAGGATCACATGGCATTCTCTTTATGCAATGGTATCACATGCAGACTTATGGTCTGGAAAAGTCTTTTTGTATATACAGGCAAGTTCACGTTGTTGTATGCGAGAAACTTCAAAAGAAATGTTCACATGAATTCTGCATTGCTCTCTGCCTCCTCTCTGCGACCGTGACAATAACAGCTAAGAGCTGGAACAAATACTGAAATTATCAAGCAACCTCTTGCTGGAAATTAATTTACAGGACTGTTTAATTTTGTGCATTTATGAGATACAAGATTTAAAGAAAGTACTGTTGAAAAAAGGCATCTTTGGACAGAGCGAGTTAAATACTAAGTACTCCTTCCAAAGTTAGAATTTAATTTCATTCATGTAAAGAATTAAGTTTTTTGCAGGAGTATTAATATGTTGAATCACTGCATTTAAAGGACAACACTGCAGTCTTTAAGGTGTGAACTTAGTGCAACTACCTGGTCTTGAATAAGATGAGTCAAAACTGTAAAAGTTAAATGCCTTTACTACATACATACATAAACTGCCTCTTATAATTTTATCTCTGTGATTACAGGTTTGGTTTGTCTTTAAGAAAATGTTCCCCTGTATAAAACTCACTAACGTTCCTTAGGCTATTGTCACTGTACTTGATAAATATAACTCAGTAACCACTCAAACGCTTAGCTGACATGATGGAGGTGCTCCTGGTAGCACAGTAGGTATTTTCATGGTGTATTGGCTTAATATTTAGTCTCAGCCAAAATGAATGATAGAAGTTGAGGAGAGCAGAAAAACACCAGAAAATCATGGTGCCTCTACGCAAGTGCATGGATCTACTGCACTTTGACTATCGTGCACAGTTCTGGTCTACCTCTCTCAAACAGATTAAAACTGCAGAAGGTATGATATAACCCACAGACTTGTAGGAGGGCTGAAGAGGGCACCTAGGAATCAGCTACATCCACCAGCTCCTCCAGCACAAGAGCGAGGGTTGCTGAAAAAGCCAGCCGTGGCAGGTTGCATATGGCGCCCAGAAGCGGTTTTTCACACCGTGCAGTCTGTGGAAACTCCTCAATGCGGGAAGTTACAACTATGAGAAGCTTAGGACACTCAAGGCGAGACCGAACAAGAAATCTGCTCAGGGTTACTAACTGCATAGAGACTCACCTAGTTCAGGAAGTCTCTGAACTAGAAACTGGTAGAGTACTCTAGGGAAATGATGTTACATTTTGGGCTCTAATCTTAGACTTGCCCTTAATTGTCATCCTCAGAGACTGAAGAACATCCAGGCGGATCTCCGGCTGTCCTCACGGCACAAGACTTCTGCCGCACCTGGGCAGTTCGCTGGTGTTGGCTCCTGCTGACACAACCACCCCAGCAAGGGCCTTATTAATTATTTTTCTTTAGCTCTCTTTCCTCACTCTGCTCTGTAATCTGTAATTCCAAACTGATGAAATTTGTAAATATAGAAAGCAAGCTGAAAGAGAGGCTTCTCAGTGGTTGTTCTTTGATTGTATTTGGTCAGTTGTTGTTTTATTATCTTCTTATTTTGGCTAAAAAAAGCACTTCATCTTTCATCTTTCAGGGGGTGTCAGCTCAATTCTTAAATTTCTTATGAAACATACTAAGCTATCATGCAAATCTAGTCTTTAAATGTCAAAAAAAGTTAATGGAAACAATCTGAATGAGAGTATTTAGAAATACTATGCTGGCATCCAGGATGAACACATGGTTTTCTTTTCAGTGCTCCTAAACGCTTCTTGAAATAGGAATGTGGCCTGCTTTTTTTGTTTGTTTGGGTTTTTAACATATGTATATAGACATACACACAAACACACACACGTGTATATACACACTTTTTTTTTTTTAATGCCACATCCATGTTATCTTGCCAAGTGTGCATCTTCAGCAAGGTTTAAAATTGGGCAATGCATGGTGACTGCACTGTTGTACTACTTGATTTTCAAGTTTGGCAAATGCTGAGCTCTAGTTTATTTCATTTGGATCGTTTTCTTGTATTTCTTGCATCCTATCATTCAAACTTCCATTATTACTGGCATAATGCAAGCTAACTACAACAGCACCACTCAAAGAAAACACTGTTTAAAATACAACCAGCCTGGCTTACTAATGTTGAAGAGTTGCTAAATCATGTTGCTTATCTGCTTTAGAATACACACATATATTTTAAGAAAACAGAGTGCCCAGTAAGGTACCACTGCTTTGCTGAGTTTGAAATAGTGCCAACACCAATGCTAACAAACATACAAGAACAGAAAGTAACCCAAATGAGACGCTGAAATCTTTCAATTGTGAAGTGACAGAAATTTATGCTTGAACATAAGTGGAACTGATTTTTTTTGTTCTGTAATTGTAAGAATTGCCAGAGCCAAGTAGAACAATAGTGTATATAACCAAGAAGCTTGTCTGAGGAATTAGTTAAACACAACTATTTTATGAGGTTATAAAGATGTATCCTCTTTTTCCTTTAACCGCAATTTAAATTAACCACAAACCCTGACCTGAAATTACTCCCAAGTTAAGCAATTTTTCAATAAATCCCCAATATTTCTTGTCCTAGTCCATCTATCCTAACAAAGAGCCACAGTACCACTCTTTCCTGTGCTGGATTTACTTAACTGGATTTACTTAATCTGAGTTCCAGAGAGACTGCAGAATTCTGGCATTTCTACGCAAGGCCTGAGCAACTGACATACTGTCACACATCAGTCAGCTGGTGGATTAAAGAAAGAAAGAGTTTTCATTAGGAATGTAAATGCATTTTAAAACACATTTTAAGAATATCTAATACCACATATTCAACTACCTCTTTTTCTTTTTTTGTGTCCCATGAGTATCTCTATTATGTGACAAAAAGACCAAGCTGGCTTTCAGATTTCACTGCCTAAAATTTTGGAATATTTGCTTCAGCTACGTTTAATAAAGAATCAAAATCACCTGTCATTTTCCCTTAAAACAAGCATCTCTGATAGAGCTGAATAAATCTGCAAGAAAATGTATTATTCAGTAACCACTATCCATTCTGGACATGGTAACCATACAAATACATAAATATATATTTTACTTTCATACAAATAAAGTATACAAGAGGAGTTTTTTTTCTAAAAAAAATAAGACAAATATCAGAGACCTAGCATTTATGATATCTGGTTTGGGTATATAATGGGGATTGAACCCAGGCATGCTCCATATTCTAAGTAAGGATGAACTGTTGTGTGACAGCAAACCTGCCACAATTCACTGCTGCTACCAAAAAGATGGCCTAGGGTCCTCCCCCAGCAAAAAAGTAGTTATCATTTTGATTTAGGTTTTTGAACTAGATCACCACAGGGCATGCAGAGTGCGGGTGCTGACAGAAGGGTGGAAGCAGAACCTCACTTGCCACTTTTAGCTGCAGCTTGACTTTGGACCAGCTCAATTGTAACAAAATCTCAATAAACACGCTGAGAATCAGTTACTGGTTTTTATAGGACAGGATCTACACAGTTTCTTTTCCACCTTGACCTCAACCTTGCTCCAGAAAACTTCCAAGGTTGTTGATTTCTTTTCCATTTTGATAGATTATGGGGAAGTGTCAAAACTCTACATATGTGGAAATAAACAGCCATTCTCTAAACAGCCCTGCATTCATGAAGCTTGCGATCCATCATGGTAACCTTTTAAAATTATTTATATTGACTATCTCAAATGCTACTGTCATATAGCTTAATCATACTTTGGCATCATCTACTACATATTCGTTTAACTAATGTGAATGTATGCTCTATTAATGATAACTCAATTTTTACATGTTTACTGGCAATAAAGAATTTTTTTGTTTTGGACTTGTACTAAAAAATATTTTGAACAAACTGCTTTCCTAAAGAAGCTGTTGTCAAGAAGCCCTTTATTTATTCAGAAATCCTAGAATGTAAGCAGGTGAATTTCTGACATCTTAGAGGTGGTGTGCTGCACAGTAAAATATTTAATTACACTGCTCTAAGACTGTCAGACCTGCTCAGTAAAATTAGTTGACTGCAGGTGATGGCTCCCATAGAAGAAATATTTAAATACATAAAGTAGCTATACGTGCTATGTGTTTGCTCTATTTGTACTCTCAGGGAGCTATATGAGAAGCACTGTATAAAATACTGTATATTTACACATTATTTTATGGGGTTGTTTCCTTGGACTCCATTATGTGGTACCCAGGAAAACATTAAGTCACTCTAAAAATAGAGCAACCACTTAAAACTGTATTTATTCATTAAATAATAAAATGAAACCTTCTAATTATTGACTAGTGCTATATTAAAAACTTAGCAGAACCTCAAGGGGTTGCCCCTATTGCTCAGAATTAATCCATTTCAGTACAGCAGTAATGTCCAGAGCAAATGTTCTTCACTTGGAAGAAACAGGGAAAAAAAACACTGGTAGCATGTTTGAAGAAATGTGCCAAGGGAAACTTAAACTCATTTAGCCACTTGCTCCCAGAAATTAAGTACCTCAATGGTTAAAATAGCACTGTGATGTCCTGTAATTTTTTTTTTAAAACCTGAGATGGAAAAGTCAGAAATATTTCCAAGGAGTCTGTTTAAACTACAAAACCAGAAGATACTACACAAGGCAAAAAATGAGATCAAGACATCTAAAAAGCACTACAAAAAGCCTTTCAAAGTTGACTTCACATCCAGTAAGTTTTTGCCTTCAGCCTAGGTACTGAGACAAAGATGATCACAATCAAATGAAAAATATTCAAAGCCAAATGTCTGCCCTTGAGATTTATATATTTCATACTGTTTAAAAGATAATTCTCAAGACAGTACTTCTGGTCATCTGGAACATAAGCATTACTGGAACATAAGCATGGTAGTCCCGTACCTCCTATCATATATGCATGACACATTGCAACTTACTGATCTTCCTTTTAAAAAGTGTAACCCCAGAAGGCATCGCACTACACCAAACCCTTCAGAACACTGTTTCAGGTACAATTTAAATCAACATGAGTCAGCATTGTAGCCAAGACAAAGCATCCCTGGCCTCCATCCTTGCCTCCCCACACAACTACCCTGTAGCTCCCAATGCAAGCATCTGTGAGGCCACACTGCCAAGCAAATCAGGAAACATAGGATCTAGCTCCTTTTGCCCTGCTTTCAAAAATAATGGTGTTGGATAGTTACATCTATTTTACTTTTCTATACTTAATAAGTCCATCTGAATGCCATTTGAGAACAAACCTCTACATGTCCATCAGTAAGCCTACGCTAGCAGAAATTTGGTGTATTTAGAGAGTCCACTTCTGCATATAAGCACCATGTTCTGCCAAATCCGCATTCTGCTTGTGAAGGAAAACACTTAGGAGTGGACACACACACACACACACCCCGCAAGACTACAGGTCTCTGCAGCATGCTTTCAGGCACTGAATTTTCATGCTCATTTCACTTTAGAAGCACTTCCACACATGAACAGAGCCTCCCGGTTTTGTTGGAAGAAGCAAATTAAAAAAGAAGGGAAGAAAGAACACTATGTTGTGCAGCGTACGTGGGATGGAGAAACCACGCTGAACAGTAATAACCAAAACTGATGAATGCCAACAGCACAGAAGGGTACATACAGACTATAATAAAAACATTGTCCATACAGTGTAAGGGACAGTACAAGGTTCAGTATTTAGCTGTGGCAACTGTCAGTGTTTTGCAGTAATCTGTAGCTCTAGAACGAGCTCTATCACTTCTGGGAATTTCCCCCCCTCCACCCCCCAATATTTTTATATTGATTCTTTCCTCCAGTATCAACAGAGAAATTGTATTGATTTATTACCAGTAAGTATTTCTGTGCTCATATTTTCAATTCAAGAACACTGCCTTGAAAATATGTTGCAACACATTGTTTTCCTTCCATACTCAAAGAATCACACATAGCAGATGGAATGGGAGTTTCTCAGCTGTACTGAAGATGATATGAAACGACTACAACTACAAAGACATTTGGATGTTCTGAGACAGTATTGCAGTGTGTCAGTTTTTATCAACATTCATTCCTCTTATCAGAGTAGTAACTAGTCATTAAGGCCTTAAACCTAAAAAACACTTACGCACTTTACTGTAGCTGATCCTTCCATTATTACTCACACCTGTAAAATTACAAAAAAATTATGCAAGTGTTTGAGAGACTGGATCCTATGATCACATCACTGAGCTAAAACACACCAAATGGAGATAAATATTATTCTAGAAATTAATGAAGCCATTTCTATCAGAGCCTCACTTGTTTTGGTTTATTATGTATGTGTGTATACATTTATATATAAAATAAAAACTGGCAATATAGAATGGCTTTCCAAGTTACTTATACATTAATGCAAGAGCTGTGGATGTATTTTTTAACGTATCTTGTAATTATTCTTAAAAGCATGCTTGGAGCTTGTGATAATGTATTTCATAATATTAGACAATACAGCCACATTTTCCGCTTTCATTAGAGAGCGTATTCATATGTATTTAAAGTATTTGCATAAATTTTACAGTTAATTGGGCTTTAAATATGCATGATTTGGATGTTACTTCTAGCAAAATTTCATTAGTATGTCACTGGCAAGGAAGAATTTCAGAAGCAAATTTAGTTGTCAACTGCCACAAATTACCATTTAGTATTTTTAATATTAATCTGAATACGTATATTAAGATAGAACCTAGAATTAAAAAAGCAAGCCAGCACATTGTTAGTGTGCTTCAATCAAGACAGAATGAAAAATAAACAACAAATCCAGCTAACTGGCTTTATATATTTAAACAGACCATGACAAGCTTCTGTACTTGGATAAAAGAATAGCCCAAAGTATACTTCATACAGTCCACAGTTCATAAGGCTTCAGATGTACATTAGGCGTTTCACTGGTCCTTCTATTTTTATGGTTTATGCACCTGATTTTGCAATGCTTCCTCACCCAGAAGCCAATTATGATGTACATAATTTGTAAGGCAGATTTAATTATATATGGGTTCCTTGTCACAAAATAATTTGATGGTGTTCCAAAAAAAACACCCAAACCAAAAGCAAAACTGTTGGTTATTCTACATTCAGTGCAATAGCTCTGTGCTACTGCCTCAAACAATATGGGTTGATCACTGCTAATCTCATTTTCCTGCTGATGGATGAGCGCTGCATACTGAGATTGTACTGACATCACACGATGAAGGAGGCTGCCTATGAAATGAGATTGCATACAAATGGTTAGCTGATTCAGTGGTATCAATGCACTGTGAAGAAATTAAAACTTACTTATCTATTTTTATGTCTGTGAACTGCAAATGGGACAATTTGTTCTGCATTAGGAGTACTGTTCTTTAAAAGTAGATCTTCAAACAACCCACTCAAAGCTGGAGATAATGTCAAAGTAGGTATCTGGATTGGAGCAGCAGTCATTTGAAATCAGAAGCAATTGTTCTGGGAGAGGAAACATTTGCCAGGGGGCTGAACAAGACAGGTTATTGCAAAAGGGTGACCATGAAGAAAGGTCCCTCGTACTATGTGTGTGTGATCTACACCTGGATCGCAGTGCTTAACTGGGACTTTATTATAAATAAATATTTACAAGATATGCATGTGAAAATCAGAGATGAGTGTGGACCTCAGGTTCTGTGGCTTTTCTATGGATGTAGACTCTACAACCACTAAGGCCCAGTAACACAGCCGTTTTTCAGGAAGGAAAAAAAGCTAACATCTATAAAATTACATCCTTCAGTGAACATGGCTATCAGAATGGAATGACAGGAGACATAGATGGGTGTTCGCTAGGAAGCAAAAAAACCAAACCAAAACAAAATTGGACAACAATGGAAGAAAATTCTGCTGTAAAGCCTTCAGTGTTCAGGGTCTATCCTTGCCTTCTGGCATGAGAAGAACAGCTGCAATGCCCTTCAACTCTCATTTCTCAAGTTCATGATGTAATGGTTCAAAATAAACCACATATGAAGAATCATTTTCTGAAGACTGTTTGTATCCCTGACTTTGATTCTCTGTAGATCAAGATATTGGCTTGCCTTTGATTTACTAGATGTGCTTTTTAAGTTCCTTTAGGAACAGATCCAAAGCCTGCAAACTAGGCACATTTGTGTTTCTTTGTTCCATGGGGCAAAGGAGCTGTTTATTCTTCTTAAAAGCAGGACTAGGAAAATGGTTACTCCTGCCTTCTGGGATCAGCACCATCGCAGTAAAAGATGCACTTTCAAGATCTTAATGCAGCCATCACTTATAAACTATTCTTCAAGAGACTACATCCTCTCATGTGTCCCAGCTGGACGCTTACAGTTAGCACTGCCTCCTTAGCACTTCCATTTTTTTAAGATGCCAAGGCAAACTTTTCTCATTTAAGCGCTCCTCTGTAAGTAGTTTTTTTACAATAACATCCATTTAAGGATTTTTTCCAGGCTATGTTCTCTACCAAACTTGTCTTTCACCAAAAGACAGAACTCATTCCCTTACTGTTTTTTCCAGCAATTGTTGTTGCCCAAACCCTGATTCCTACGGTCTGTCTGAAAACTACTCCTTCCAAAATATCTCAATCTGTGGGAAAGTTCAAGCTTCCTTTAGAAAAGCAGGACTAGCTGGTATAGCAAGCATTTGTCTAACCCTACTTTCTAAGAAAAGTAGGATTGGAAAAGAAAGGAAAAACAAAGGGAAACAAAAATCCACAAAGTAGTATCCTGTTCATCTCTGCAAGATCAAAGATAGGACAGATACTAGTATCTGCATTCTAGAAGTATCAGAAAAAGGAAGCAAATGTCAGTAGAACTTTTCTAAATGACATAAAATGATGAGTTAAAGATGACACATAGCAACAGCACAATTTATTACTCTTCCTCTTTGAAGAGGATCAACAACACTTTCATGTATCCAAAGACACTCTACTAAGGCATTAACATTTTGCAGCTGTAAGCATAACATGTATTGTATCACACAATATTAGCACATAAGCTTCCTTTTGGCCGATAAAATGTGGAAAGCAAATTAAAAGAGCACTACAAGCTAAACAATGAATTAGAAACATTTTCTTGAATTGTACTTTTATCACTTTAAATATTGACTGATAAGTTTGTCAGTTTGGCAACAAGCGTGCAGAAGACATCTAAGCGTGCAGAAGACATCTAAGTATTGCTGTTTAAGATAAGTCTCAGATAAATATTATAAACTGCAAATAGATTCATACATGGTTTAAGACAGAGTAAGCTGATGCTTCTGTAAACAACTTGCTGTGTCCTCTGTCCCTTGAGCTGGCACCCAGAATATGGCCCAGTTTAAAGGTTTTTTTAATTATTCCTTGTTTTCAACCTGGATCTGGTTTTCAACCAAATCAATTCAAGAACCCCGTTCACTGGACTCACTGATGCTGGTGACAACTTTTCATGGCCACTTCCCAGCATGAAAGTAATATTCTTAGTACTTACTGGCATAATGAAATCAATCTGTCAGAAGTATATACAGGTCTGAACAAAATATGCATCAGTAACAAAGGCTAGTACAAATGAAGCCACGTGGTACAACTGCTTGGTGTCTTGGAAAGCACTTAGACATCAGTGCAAAAATACTACAATTATTGTTTCAGAGTAGACCTGTTGTATCAACAGATAAAAAGTTGTAATAAACGCCTTTTCCAAATTATTGTCCATGGCCCGTGATGAAGACAGGACAATAGCAATGAGTATACTAGGGATTAAGGGTAAAAACGAAAAATATGAATAGCTTTGTTTTGCCAAAGGTAAATTCAACTTTCAAAAGCTTGGTATGCAACAGATCTTGGATGGGGTTTTAAAAGTCTGCAGGGCAAATTCCATTGCCTCTACTCCAAGTTTCCCAGCCCTGTCAGTTTTCAATGGGAAAATTCAGAATCACTTATTGGTGTGAAGTGGGGGAAAAAAAAACCCATAAATTTCAGACCACTTGACACTTGCGAAAGTCTTAGATGTCAGCAGAGCAAGAAATAACGCTAATCAGCATAGAAGATGAAATATAACTTAAATGCTGCAGCCCATGAAACAGAACAAAGCAGCAAAATCTCTCCCAGTCATTATTACTGCAGTTGCATTCAAAAGCGGTATCGTCATTAATGTGGACTTTATAGCAGCCAGTACACCCACTGGATCAGCCAAAGACTTGCACAAGAATGTACTGACAAGCTGGTTACCCTGAACGTTTCTAGCTGAAGAGAAGTACTGTTCAGAGACATGAAGAGGTGACAGAATTCTCAGACTAGTGCACTGCATCACCAATGATAAGGTAAACAGTTTTATTTATAATACTTAAGCAATTACTATCAGTCATATTACTGAATAATGGTTTTGAGAAAAATTTGAAGCCATATGAAGTTGATGTGAGACCCACTAAATTCATACAAGAATGGATCTGTTTACTGAAAGAGCATCTATGATTCTTGCTGCACACCACAATAAAATATT
Organism: Phalacrocorax carbo; assembly: GCF_963921805.1. Lineage (NCBI taxonomy): Eukaryota > Metazoa > Chordata > Aves > Suliformes > Phalacrocoracidae > Phalacrocorax > Phalacrocorax carbo. The sequence continues at coordinate 51,583,996 of NC_087513.1, forward strand.
AATTTAGGTAGCTTTTCATAAATAGCTTATATAACATTTCAATATCAAAGCAAACCAAACCAATACGTGACAACATATCAACCTGTTAAAAGAATTAGGGTAGTCAAATGTAAGTTAAATCAAAGGAACAGGTTAGTGAGGAAGTCCATGCAATTGTGAAAACTGAAATAAAACCCAACAACAGTCACTTGAGCGGGGCTTGATAAAATTCTTAAATTTCTGGGAAATTAAAGATATGCTTACCGTTATCTTTGCTGCTGTTTTCTTCAATTGTCATTTGTTCTGCTAGCTCAGACAGCGATTCATCAATGGTCTGGCTTCCACGCAAGGTTAAGGAAAGTCTCCTCTTAAACTTTTTCATTCTATCAATATTAAGTCTGGCTTAAGGAAGCCTGAAAAAAAAAAAAAGATTAAAAAGCAAAAAGTGAGAAAAAACTAGTTCATCAGAAAACAAAATTTATTTACCTCACTTAAAAATGCAGGAAGGCTTACAGAAAATTTAGTTAATATGCAAGTTATCCTTCGAACAATATCCTTAAAGAAAGATTACTGTACTGGACTGAAGAAGAATATCTTGAAAGGTAGGTGCCCATACTTTTTTGCAATTCTTATTTCTGTTAGGGAAAATTAGAATCTTTGTTTTTTAAAAACCAGAACAAAACAGTTTTTAAAATCCAATAATAAAACAGTCATCTGAAAACTTATTGAGTGCGCACGCTGCCACCTCCTCCACAGCCTCTTTCACCAAACCTGCTGAGGACGACGACGCTGGAACCTTCTCTCTCTTTCAGCCCCCTTGTTTACAGATGAGAAGTTACCAAACTTCTCTATATTTTGCCCTTTTCACAAAAGGAGGAAAGGGACAACACTAAAAGCCTTGAACACAAAAGCAATTCTCAAACCCGATCCCACCTAGGGAAATAGATAGCCAGGGCCTGATAACTGCAGCTAGAATGGACGTTTCTCTACGGTCAGGCAATAAGGCTAAACTGGGAACAAAGCAGGAGGCACTTTCTCCATGGAAAGCGGTGAGCAAACAAGCAAAAATAACAAAGGTCCAGGCCAGTAAACATGTTGCCTCAAGTCTAAGCTCGTAAATGAACTTCACAGTGTGCCATGTTTGCCCTCACAGGACAAGAAGCACTGACCTGTCCTTCATTACTCCGTATGGACAATTCAACCTAGATGTTATTTCACAGTAACTTGTTCACCTGCTCATAGCCCCCAAGAGTCACACAGGCAGCAATAAAGACAAGCACAGCATAATTTTAAGTTGTTTTTTTTTTTGTGCAACACCCTCTTTGCACTCCAAAACGCACAATTCACATACAAAATTTAAAAAAAAAAATCAAATCTTCCTCAATGTCCTCCTTTAAGCAGAGAAATGCAAGAATTATTATGCTGAAGATGTACATTTAATAACAAATTGTGAATATGATTACTTTTATATTGACATTGCCCCTTTAAGTATACACATTTCAACTGCGTAGCTTATTCTTTGTTTAGATGCTACATAATGAAAAGGAGAATAAATCCGTGTAACAAGGTGGAAGGGTCTGCTGGTATTAGGAGAACACATACGAAGAGTAAACCACCACAAGACTAGACTGCGCAGGACAGTAAGTAATACTTAAGGGTGGGTAAAAGCAGACCTTTGGGATTTGAGCCCCAGAGTCTGAGATGAGCAGCACAATCACTGGCGAAGCAGCAGCAGCTGCATCCAAGGGGAAAGAGGTGGATTACAAAACAGAATAATGTCTTAGAGAACTACAGCTACTATAAGCAGAAATAGTCAGGCACCAGGTAAGATACGTAGGAAATAAAAATATAACTGCTGCAGATACAGTTAAGCCAGCAGTTTCTAAACTGCCCTTTCAAAGCGTCACTGTGTGTGCAATAAAGCCACACCTTAGTATGAATAATTTTGCTCTCTCTCACTCAAAAGCAGGATATTCTTATTGTTAAGAACCTGCATTCAGAGAATGTTCCAAGGGGAACATTTACTTTTCCTGTTCAGGACCTGCTTTCAAGACCTTATTTGAAACTGCTTTATTTCTACTTTTATTTTAACTGTTCCAAAACTGTAGCCTATGTTTCTCTTAAAAACCTAGTTGGTTTTTTGTTGTGTTTTTTTTTTTTTTTTTTAACTGGCAGGATGCATCCTTTATATGTGGTTTTACTCAATTCTGTTATAGTGTTCTCTGAAGCCTGCATCTTCCTATGTGTATTATTCTCAAAAAGGATATGTGCAATTTTTAGCTATGTAATGCCCTAAAGCTACCTGACGGCACAACAATTTCTTTCCAATTTTCCACTTGGGCAGTAACTGAAAAAAAAAGGAGATGCCTTTATATGGGAACAGTCTGTTCCTGGCTTTTGATCTTGCAAATATTTAAGCCTACACAATTTTTTAATTAAAAAAGAAGGTCTACTGCTGAAGAATATTACATATAAATTAACAGACATGTGGATTAGAAAATCCGAGAGACATTAGAAATCTCAGGCTAATAGGCAAATATTTTGTTAACTATAGTTACAAAATTTCTGCTGTTAAAGGAGGGTTTCATGACCGCTGAAGCACCATTTTTTACTAAGATTCTGAATTAAGTTCAGGGCTTGACTTTAAAACAGTTTAACATCAAAAAGGAATCAGGAGTGGGAATCCATGTGTGAGTGAATGCTTCCTTCTACTGAAATGTAATTCAGTTTTGTTAAAGGACAAGATGCTCACCGATACGAGGAGTGACCAGTATCTAGCACTTGGAAATATCTTAGCTTTTTGACTTCTTTATTCTCATTTCTGGCCAAAGTTGTAGAACCTGCTAAATCTTTGTCGTTTGAGACAAGATTTCAGTGAACAGAGCTTTGAAAATATGATCTATGCAATCCAAAGTTAGCATTGGTTCGCTAAAATGACAGCAATTCCACAGAAAAGTAAATTTTAATTCAGTTTAACAAAATTGAAGGGAACGTGTCTGATATTAATTTTTACAATTCATAACAGATGCATACTTCTTTTCTCTATTTAACAGTAAATCTAATTTAAATCCAAAATGGAGTTACTTGATTAGTAATATGCATCTAGTAGCTATGATGAGATGCAGTGAGACTCCTGATGTTCCCTTGAGTTCTTAACAATTGTGAAAAGAATACACTTATTTTTATTTTTGAGTTTTAGAACAGAGCCCAGGGCTTGACTTTCCTATTCTGTAAATTTATCTACTTTGAATAAGTCAAACCCAAATCAAATATTTTAGATGTCACGGCAGATAGACGCATACACTTGAATGCAACTAATGCAAATTCTAGTCTTCTGCAGACGGAATGAGGACAGGCAATCTGATACAATCCAGAAAAGCTGGCAGAGACACACTTGTTCAGTCCTTATACTGATATGAAATGAAGGAAGAGACAATATATTAAAAGGAACTGCTGCTTCTTACAAATGATCTCCAGTCTACCACTGAAAAGTTGGTATTTTTGTCTTTAAAAGCAACACAAGTTAATCACTGAAAACTATGCTAAAATTTACCTTTTGTACACATTTTTCTCCTTAAACCTCTAGAAAAAGTATTTTTCAACATTTATTGACTCTGCTTCAGTAGTCTTTAGTCTTCAGTAGCTTTGCTATTAATCTCATTTAAAAGTGATCTCTGTAACACAGTTCAGAAAAACTCCACTGTTTTTAAAAATCATCCAGGTAAGATCAGATTTAAACAACTGAGTCCTGGTTCCCTTTCTCTATGTTAGACCAATCCTTCCTATGCTTGTAGAAGAGCACTTCTCATTTAGTAAACACAGATGCCCACAACACCCTGGCTATACAGCAGACAGACATTAAAGCATTTTGATTCCAAAGCAATAACTCAGCTAGAATCTGCACTCATCTATTCACCCAAAATCAGAGGCCTTAAAATGCCGATGTCTAAAATTCTCAAAAAAACTTCACCACTCCCTTCAAGCTCCCAGACCCTTGCTACCTTGAAAGTGAAAAAGGGAATGCATGAGATGGTTATACACATTTAACATAGGCTGTGTGCTTAGTCCTTGTGCATTTAAACAAATTCAGCTCAAGTTTTCAAAAGCAATGAAGTAATTTAATAGCTTAAATTTTAGCCAGTTTATTTTAGGATGGTCACAAATATAAAAAGCTCACTAAGATTTTGCCAATTTAAAGCCCTTTGAAGTCAAAGGGAACCTGTCCTGCCACTTCAATAAGTTTTGGATCAGACTAAGTGCTGACTCTTCTGTTCCCAGAAATTATATTGCATTAAGATGCATCTACATAGAGATTAGGCATTTTAAAATTGTTTTTCCACTTAGATACACACTAAAGTTGCTATTTGACTGTTTTTACAAGCTTCTTTACAAGGCGGTAGTTGTTTTCCAAACATCTAAAGGCAGCTCTTGTTCTGAAAAACTCATTATCTGAAGACGACAGCTGAAGTGGGAGGAAAGGACAGGAACAAAAACCCTACATAACAGCAGCACGTGAACAACAGCGTAGCCCTTCAGGATGAGTTAACAAACTAAAGCCACAGGCGTAAGACTTCAAAGAAAGCAGGTAAGAGCACTCCATGTGAACTCCTAGGATAGGAAGAGGTGCAAACACATGTGGCACACTCAACCTGATTTCATAAAATCGCTACAACCAAATGGGTACATTGACACATCAGTGGGTCAAACTCTGTAAGGATGGTTTAAAAAATTGCAAAAAGTTTTACTGTGGCAGAGCTTTGAATAGACCTGAAGATTCTATCAATAGGCATTTTTTTAGGATCGAAGATTAAAAAAAAATAATCAAGTAAATCATTATTGACTGAAGAATAAAACAGTCCACACAGCTGGAAACAGGAATAACAAGAATAATATGGTCCTCCTCAGCACTGCAGTTGTTAATGATTATCAAAATCCATGGTGTCATTCACTGTATCATTTAAGTCTGAACAGATAATAATTTAATCTTCCACTAGCATTTCAATTACACCAGCTATGGATTTATTAAATATTTTCAAGCACATAAAAAGCCATACATCATTCATATCTTTGGCTGCATTAATAATTTTAGATACATCTAAAATAATAAGTATTTCGGAAGGTTACAATCCAAGCTTGTGTCAGAAAGAAAGGTCTGAAAAGCTTAGAGTACTGAAAACAATATTAATTAACAACAGAAGCAGAAGACACCTATTGAGGATATTGACCCCTTAATCTGAAAAGAAAACCAGCTTTGCATAGTGTTTATATTTATTAAACTTTTCAATTTACCCAAATTTAAAAAAGAATTAAAAAGCTATTGATCACATGAGCATGTTGCACATCAAATACAGAGCAAACTATTACTACACTAGTGAGAAATATATGGATAATTTATCTAAGATCATAAAAAACCAGTCTGAGCACTCATTAAATTCACATCTAACACAGATACACTTTCATATAATCACAATTCTATTCTACAAGAATGGATTATAAATATGCCATCTTACTCATTACATCTGTCCTTTGTATTGGTTTCAACTCACATTTGTTCACATCAGTGAAAAAAACCTTCTACTGCATTTTTCCACACTTGGTCTTTGGAAACAACATGACTCTGGCCAACCAGACTATCTTGTCAGGAATAGAACTACTTAAAAAGTTATTACCTTTTATGCTGCATCAGGTCAAAGAACTGACACCGCACAGACATAAACAACATCTGACAAACAAGGCCTTTGTTACCGATGAAAGAAAAATAATTACAAAGTATCACAGCCCAGTTTGACTCTCCAGTGAAAAAAGCATAAGAATCCTCTCAGCCTTTTCTTTATGAATAAAACAATATTCAATATGGAGTTAAAACTTTTGAGGTCAAGACCCTTTTTACATATTTATAGAATCACAGCCAAACAATTACTGAAAAATGGAGGTAGAAAGGTATTCACAAAGGTTAACTTCCTGTTCAAGGCTAGTTTTCCTAGTTAATATAAGCTAAGAGGCTTCTCCCAAAGTGAATAAGAGCATCTATATTCAGTTCCTGATCTAGATTATCAACTGGAAGAACCTCTGTGAATGGAGGAAATATATGGAAAGTAGCCTGTTCTAATTTAATTTAGATTGTGAATACTCTTCCTTACCTTCATGCCCCCAATCCTTTTTCCTTTAAAGGGTAACGAAGGACAGAAATCAAAATAAGTTATTTCTAAAAACAATCCTTTAAGTTAAAAAATATAGTGATCATTACTACAGGCATATTTAACTACAGTACTGGTACAGAATTTAGAAGAAATAAAATATATCTTGCAGTCGTTTTCATAATCTATGCCTGTCTTCTTTCTCTTGGAATCAAGTTTTACTTGGGTAACCACAGCAAGTTTACATTCTTTAAAATGTACACAAGCTTTCTCCCCATAGAGAAACAAGCAATATCAAATAGCAAAAATCAATAGAGACATTCTGTTTGATAGACAGAATCATAGATCTATTTGATAGGTCTCCCTAAATTAGATAGATTGTACTGATTAATAGTTCCACATTAATTATCAAGGGTTCTGTTCTCTCAACAGCCAAGTGAAAAAACACAGTATGAGTCTGGGTAAGTTGGCTGACATTTAAGCCAATGAAATGAATGAGCTGACTGGAAAAGCTTCTTGCCTGTGACGTCAGACCCATAAACTAAAAGTCTTTTTTCTCTTGAAGGGGAAGGCAAAAACCAGAAGGCTACATGAAGGTAGCATATATACTACCCATAAGTCATGGAACTTTCCATCTCAAGATATAATGAGCACTGAAAGCAATGTCTATAATTTTACTAGCTTTGATTAATAAGCATAATGCCTTAATAGAGCTTTCAGAAGAAAAAAATATTAAGAAAAGCAAGGTTGTTGCTCCTAACACTGAGATTATTTTACAACATAGCAGTCATCACTTCTGGGACCATCTTCCTCATTCTTGCATGTGAGCCAGTCTGTGGAAGAAAACTAAGCACAAAACCTCTCCTAGGCTCAAGACGACAATGTTAGTTCTGAGACTGAGAAGTACCTGCAATCTTTTGAGAGACTGAGCAATTTTATCAATAAAAGGCATGGACTTTCAAAACTAAAGGCTTGCTTCCCTCAACACGATTCAGGCACCAAATCAAAGAATCTCATACTGAAGAGCCTTCTCACCCTCCAGTAGCTCTCAGCCCAGCACCACCCGTCCTGCAAGCATCTGAACTTCCATAACCAGAGTCTTCAGCATTCACTTCTTGTGCTTACAAAAAAGTTCCATTTACAACCCAAGACTTAATGCAATGAAAAGCTTTCAAGTTATTTCAGTATTCTTGAATTGAGCACCAAGAGACACAACAAATACACCATAGCAATATAAACTAAGATATAAACTAATGACGCTTCCGATTTGGACAAAGAACAGTGGTACAAGTTTCTAAACAAAATAAGTTTTTGTCCTTTTTCTCTTAAAACACAAATTAATTACACCGGAGAAGTTGTTCAGGAAATCGTATCAGGGCCTGCTGGAAATTAACCACCAAGTGATAGCTCTAACAGAGCTCATCCCAGGAAAAAAGCTTTGTAATTATTAACACTGAAGACAAAACGAAGACCATGATAAAAATTTTATTTTCTATGGTTAATTGGTATGATCCCTGTAAATCTACAGCTGTTTTTCCTCCAAATGCCAAATTTTTAGGCTTGTTACTTGACGAACCTCAATACTCGTTCTTTATGGTGTGAACACACAAAAAAAAAAACCACCAAACAACCCAGAAGGAAAGGCCTTACCTTAAAAACTACAAGGCAAAAGTGAAACCAAACCCTTCCATTGCTACTGAATGCATACATGTCTGTACATATGGGTAATACCAAAGAGTAAGGTATGGTTTAGAAACAGCCAGCTTTGGATGCATTCCTCTCATATTTCTATGCGTGTGCTGAAGACAACTTAAAAAAAAAAGATGAGAAACAAAGCTGTTTCACAGTAATAGAGGGTTTCGTTTTGCTGGTACTCTTTTTTTTTTTGGAAGAAAGCACAACATAGCAACACAGGAAAATTTTCAATTAGCAAGTAAGAGTCACCATAAGCAGCATGATATAGATGACGTTCTACAATATTGACACCATATATGCATATTTTTTTCTACAGATACCAAGCCACATTGAAGACCTGATACACTGAAGGCATTATATTGAGACACAAAACAAGACAAAGAAAAAAGTGGTATGATAAAATATCATACCAGTTTTGGAGACTTGCTTAATGCATAAGATCTAACAGTCTCTTCTGTACTCTGTATTTTTCTACAGATTTCTAACAATAATAAGCTGTGGTACTATTACCATTTCTGAAATAACAGAGAGATGGAATATCTTGGCTACAACTGAGAAAGTAACTACTGACAGAAACAATAGCCTAAACAAATCGCTCCTAGTCAGGCTGAGTGCTTGTAATACCTCCACTGAGATACTTTAAAGATAATTCAACAGAGTCAGTAAATAAACTCATTCTTGCAATAAACAGTCTTTGAACTATGCTTCAAAAATTTGTTAGAATTAATGAACGCCTTTTACCTATACTTATAAATTTCTCTGATTCAGTATTTTTTAAGAACTCACAAATTATTGTCTTTTCTTCCCTTCTCCAATTCTGTAACTGGTATAAGTCGATTAAATTTTTTTCTGCTGTATTAATTTTTACATAGCAGTCAAGATGTCCCAGCATGGGACCAATTTGTTCTGTTACAACATTCAGACAAATGTTGCTACGTCTGTCTGAAGTGTTCATGCTGCCATTTAATGGTCAACTGGATAGGCACACATGGATCACTTCAGTACCCATTGCCAAGGATACCAAACACATAAGAAAACCACTGTTCCTAATGCAAATTATTATCTAGCTGACAACCTGGGAAAGAACGAAGAGTTTTGACATATGTTTGCCAAGCAGCTTTGCAAATAGTTATGTTGGCAACAAAAAGGTGGTGGCAATATGCCCTACAAGGCAGAGAAGAAAACACGAGCCTGCTTAAGCCGATTTAATACCTCCACAGAACTAGAGTACTGATCACTCGTGCACATCAAATGCAAGGTAAGACTGTCCTAACTGGTGTGATATAACTGTTGTGTACCAGAAAAGTAGCCTCAAAAACTGCAGTTTTGCCTTAAGCTTATTTGGCCTAGGTAAACAAAAACTGAGATCTGAAATAAATGCAATCTGTGAACAAAAGGAGGACAACAGCAAATGCTGTTAAGGAAAGATGACCTGGGAAAACAAGAACAAATGGATATGAAATAAAGCAAAACCATTCAGCACAAGTGCCTTCATCCTCTGCAATAGGTTCAGGGCATTAAGATTCCCATTGCACAATAACCACAAGCAGATTCTTCTTTTTCTGTCACCATGCTTCTCCTGCGGCAACGTCCCACTCCCAAATTAAGCTGTTCTGCCAAGCCTCACAAAAGGTATTTTTCAGGGTGCTTTCAAGGGGGGGGTGGGGGGTGGTAGTGTACATATTCATTTAAACATACAAAATAATGCAACTGCCATGCATCAAGCTGTCACAACTGTCACTTTTGGCTCAAAAACAAGAACCCTACAAAAAGACTAACAGATTTGGAGACTGAAGATCTCTGTCACAGGATGTTCCTTTTCTTTGCCTGTGCAGGTAATTCTTCCCTGCATGTCAGGGAACACACAATCTTACATATTGCTCTTCCGCCAGGTAACTGAGACTGTCCAGACAAGGATTCCCAAATTCTGAAACTAAGCAAAACAACTAAATTACAAATACTTAATCTGGGCAACTCTGGTTAATGAGTTTGAGAGGCAACTGCCCTCCCCGACTGCGCAAACAGTCTAGCACATCTAGGGACGCTGCTCAAATTTTACATTAGCTTCTCTTAGCATAACCAATTCTCTACCTGAGATACCCAAGCAAGTGTTCTGGACCTTGAACAGATACCACTGGAAGATTAAGGAACAAACAACAACAACAAAAAAAGAGGTCATACAGAATTGAGACAGTGACAAAATGTTAGCTAGACTCAGTGAAGGAGAGACAAATGGCAACCAGCAAGAGTGGAAAAATAGCTATCTGTAACTGAAACATCAGTAAGACAGCATGAGTATGCAGGAAACCTGGGAAAGTAAAAACTATTAATGTCAATAGCATTAAACCATGAATAATTAGCAAACAAAACCTAAAAGACAAACAGTCTCCAGATTTTTTTAAACAGAATTAAAAAAGGTAAAATAACTGGGACTAATGTCTGGCAAGCAACACTGATATTGTCAACGAAGGCAGGCACACACACACGACAAAGCAGAATTTCTGTAGGATCGTGCAAGCTGCATCTTAAGGGCAGAGTAAGGATAGCTGGCTATTTTATTATGAAATCTCTGTAAAGAAGCAGCAAAAGAATCACACCATATGTACAAAGCACTGTTCCCAAATACATATTTGTGCTGGGCAGACACATTTGCTCTCTTTTGTTTCCCTGGCAGAAGAAAGAAGCGAAATTTTATGTTTGTCTTCAAAATAATTTATTCTCAACTACAAACACTAATTCTTCTGCTGTTAGAACCTAATGCTTATGCAGTCTCATCCTGCCAAGGACTAACAGTGGGCCAATCCCATCCACAGGAAACTAATTCCCATTCTGGATCTTAAATGCTTTGCAGACGCTGATATTGCTACTGCTGTCTGTGACCTGGATAAAGCTGCCAAACTGTAAGATTTGTCTCATAAACAGAAAATGGTTTATAAAAAGTTAAATTTAAATCACTGCCTCTACAGAGACTCAATGTTCCCTCCAGAATCTTACCTTCAGGAACATTTAATATCATGGTCTAATGTAGATCTGTACTGAAAATAAGTTTTTTTCACTTAGACAAGTGCTGAAAGTTTTACTGTAAAAATCCAGGGGAGGAAAAAAGAGCCCTAATGTAAAACTCCAGGATAGTTTTACCAGGGTATTTAAATAAGTGGTTCTGACATAATCTGGAGGTTTCCTAGCTCTTGTAGATGATCTTCATTGCCTCAGCAGTTCAGTAGTTCAGGTTATTCTTTCATTATAATGGTATGGTGACCATAGACGGTAAGATTTCTTGCCAAAGGACTATCGGTTGACACTCTCCTCTTTCCTTTACCTGGTCAGGCATGCATAAACTTGCCCTCTGCATAATAAAGAACCATCTCTTTTTTTTTTTGTGGGTTTTTTTGTTTGTTTGTTTTTTTTTTTAATTTCCTTCCTTCCTCTACTACAGTCAGTAACTCCTTAGCTTGGAACTTCCTCAGGATCGCCTTACTTTGTCTACTGCACACAAAATACAAGCGAGTTAATTTCAACAGCTCTAAGGAGGTACTACAGGCATTATATTAAGTTCTGTCAATTCTTCAGACTATCCCAACAACTACACTTTCCACCCCTATGAATGTTATTGGTTATCTCCTCTCTTATTGGAGAGGAGATGTTCCAACAAAATGCAGATGAAGAGCTCAGGACATCAACTGAATTATGAAAACCTAAAAGTAGAGAATAGAAACCACCAGAGAACTAAAACAATGTCATAATATAGTAAAATGATGAATGTTTAGAAAATTGTTTCAGAAATCAAGAGAGCTTTAGTGCTTTACAACTTAGCTATCTCTACTGTTGGAAGCATGGTCCAAAAATGTAGTTACTGGCCATGACGAAAGAAAAAATATATTAATTTTTACGTGATTATAAAACATTTCCCTTCTGAATTCATTAATTTTATCGAGAAAAGAGCTGTAGGAGAAACCTGATGATGGCAGCAAATGTGGTAGGCATGAAGTGCCTTCTGTCTGACTAAAATTGCAGTAGAAGCACATTCACTTTTGCTTTACAGAAAAAACATAAAACGCACTCAAGTTAATGAAAGTAAAGGTCGTTTCCAAGAATCAAGACTGAATTTACTTCAGTAAAGGTGGGTTGCTAAAAAAATCCATTTCAATTTTCAGAGAAGTAACAAGTAAGAAATACATATTACCTTGGTATATTGTTACTGAAACCAAACAGATGTAAAAGAAACTGATAGTGAAATCTCATACAGATATCTTTGAAGATGGTAAACAACCAAGTAAACATACAAGAACTGCATGGGTTATGAAGATCAAAACACGATCCTAACCTCATTGTGATGATTACTGTTTAACAGCTCAACCTGTACTTTGCTGTCCACATTATAATTTATACAAAAGCTACTTCAATTGTCTCTTCAGCTTATCAGTTTTTAATTACATTAAAGCATATGAGCTACTGAAGAGAAATTATATTCTACCACCATGCAGTCCTAGGGAGGGGGGAAAAAAAAGTATCAGCTATTTTCATTGCTAGTATTGTACCAATATTTAAATGTCTACTAAAAAAGACGGTTAGCAAATTACATGTCAGAAGCAGTACAAACAAGCTTGCTCTTGTTAGCGAAGCTACTCTGGAATCTACAATTTAAAAAGTTACAACAAAACCATTTTTAAAGCTAAAAAGAATTCCATGATATTTCCATGATAAAACAACTACAGCCATCAGAGAATGAAGCTTGAGCAAGGAACTGCAATGGGCAATGAATGACAGACAGACGCAAGCTATGAAATGGTAAGAGAAGAAACTGAAGTAGAGAGAAGACTCAGAAGGTAATGGAAGGTCAAGGACAAGGACAAGGACAGAAGCAAGAGAAAGGGCTGGAGTAAGTTGTATGCAACAAGTCCTTTCACCAATAAAAAGGGAAAACGATGACAGAGACTTGATCTACATCTCAAGACAGTAAGCCAGGTATTAGGCTGCCTAATGACAAGATCAAAACCCCACAAATTCACACAATGTAGAGCACCAGAGCTCTCCGGCTTCTCTGTATGAATCTGTTCAAAACACTTTGTAAGCGTAATTCTGTTCCAAACCTACACTGAACAGAGAGGATCAGCTGTGCTACCGCAGCCACCACAAAGCTGAAAAGCAGCATTGTTCTGTGTTCTGATCAAATCAACAGAAGTGTTATTACTTGCTTACACTTGACCTGGATCAAGTTTGTACCGATGGGTGATCCTGCAGCAAGAGTAATGAACAAATCTGCTATTGCTAGAGGTGAAGCTGTGGTCTGAGGTACAGGACCCTGCATAAAACTAGCTGTACAGAATGTTTTCCGGAGTAAAACAGCAACCAAAAAAACCTTACAGCCCCCTAAACAATCTTATTCCAGGCATCAAAGAAACAATTGTTTTCAAGAAGTCCAGTCACAGGTTAACATTCGTACTTCATATTTTGTTTAATCTTTTCCACCATTACTTGATATAGGGTTTTTTTTTTATTTCTATCACTGACCTAATTGCTCTCCCACTAAAGACATTAAAACTTCCAGAAGAACCACTAAGCCAACGTAAGACACCTCAGAGACTAAAAGGCTTGCTTTAAATTTCAATGGAAGTTTTCCAAAATTTACATCAGCTCAAGAAGGTTTATAGTAAAATACGAAATTTTCTGTTTTCCCAACCCTCACTTTCCCAGTTCTCAAGTGTATTCAAGAGAGAAAAGTTTAAGAACCACACCTCCTATTCCACAGGACCATCTTGAAACTAAGGCTTTGTCTTGCATTGGAGCAAGAATTGAAACATTCAGTCAAGATACCATTCTCTTCTTTTCTCAATGCCATGATTATCACTTTTTACTTAACTTTGCAAAATTAGTCAGATATCTATAAAGTGTCTGGTCTCAAGGGGTTGCTCCTTCAGAAATGACTCCTAAGGACACACAAGAGTAAAGGACAAAGTTTGGGCTAGTTTGTAGTCGTGAAGTCGTCTTATGAAAACAACAAAAGGATGGTTGAAGATTTATCATCCCTTTTGCTCCATCACAAAATATGCTAATGATTTGCCACATCCAGTTAGTGAACCCTAAGTGCCTATGGCAGGTTTTAATCTTTAAAAGAGAATGAAACGCAAGATCTCCAGAGCTTCAAAGACCTCTGGTTTCCTTTACTGTTCACAATAAGGCTTAAGTCAATGCAGTGTTACTATCTAAAAGTCATTTGAACGTTCAAGTCAAATGAGTGATGCCTACTGATACCACAGAAATTCTTTTAATTCCTCAGAGACACAAATACACCAAGTGAGCTCTATTTTGATACTCTCTTCACTTATCCCATCCTCAAAGAGGTGGAAAGACCAAAAGTGCGATGAAACCAGACGTCAGGCCACGAGGAACTGAAGTAAAGAATAAAGTCTAAGAACAGATTTATCAAAGCCCTCAAAACCCAAAAAGGAATTTTGTTTTATTCAAAATAAAGTAATATTCAAAAGGATCTTTAACAGAATTAATTGCAACATAATCCAACAACAATTTCTTTCCTTTTCAGAAACAGCAAGAGACACATGCGGTAATTTATGTGAAGATGCTGGCATAAAAAACAAACAACTCTTACACAAAACAAGAACCAGAGCATTACGCAAACTTCTTCCTTACATGGTCTAGCTTACATTTTCAATGTGTGCTGCAAAAAAATTTACTATTCTTATTAAATCAGATGTATCTTAAAAGAAAGACAAACGACTTAAAAGTTATTAATTCAGTTTCCATATCCTGTATTCTTCTGCACTTAAACAGCTTGCTCTGAAAAATTTTCAGTTGTTCTAGTCTATGTTTTTAAAACTGTATTTCCTTGCCTGTAAAATTAAAGTAGTCGTTTCAATTGTGAAGTAGATCACTAGCCAGCCATTACACTGCCATCTGCATTCAGCCCCTTAGCCTAGATGGCCAATTTAAATTCCATGCAGCTGAAACTATTCAAGTAAAAATACTGAAGCATGCTATTATTTCTAATTATCTTGTACCCTGCATAGCCATTTCTTAAGTTTGAAATAGCTTTAAAAAAAAAGTTGAGAGAAACATGTGACTCAGCCAATTTGACAGGAAGGTTCGATATTTTACATAATTCAGAGCTGTCACAATGCATATTTATATCTGGTTTTGAAGCAATTACAACTAAAATTTCCAATATAATTGACTACTAACTTCCAACATTTTTTTAAACCCTCAACACTAACAGCTGTACATTAACATAGCCCTTAAGCCTAAACATTAATGACAGAATCGATTTCTTGGGAGCAAAAAAGATTATTCTTTACTGTGAAAAGCAACACACTATAGTTAAAGGCTATACGGTGATCAGTGTTGATTTTTCTGTTAGTTTTCTCAATGCTTAACAATTTTTTTAAAACTATTTTACCGTCAGTGAACAGCAAGAGACAAAACAAGACTGCTTGGGAATAAATGTATTATTACTGAAGGTACAGTTATTTAAAACTTTTGCACTATATATAAGAGCAGGTATGGCTAAACAATAGGTATTTATTAGAATGGGGGAAAAAAGGTGATAGAGACACGTTAACTAGCTACTTGATGCTTTCATCCCTGAAGGTGAATAGTCTCACCATTTTGCCCCAAATTGATAAATTCAACAAGAAAAATATTAACATGAAAAAAATCATAACTTCCTTTATTGTATTTGCATGGCTACCGTTGAAAAGTATGTAATCAAAAACAGTACTTCCGGAAAGAAAATAATGTAAACAATAGACCTGTATACTAATCTTCAAAGAAGCATTTGCCCTGGACAAAAGTACATAGCAATCTGCAGTTCTCTGTAGGGATCATTTAAGCCATGAAGTAGACAAATCAGGATTCAGTGCTGGGATGAAAACTTTTCAAGGAGTTGAAACATGAAACACATTCAGAACAGTTAAGCATCAAAATCAAACAAGGAACAGTATAAAGTGGTCAGTAAGTACAGGAACACGCCCATTTTTCCTGACAATTTTCAGGACAGTTTACCTTGCTACAGATTCAACTAAAAGCCTGACATCAAAGCATAACATATGAATGTGGGTTTAGAATCCATTTTTCTGTCTCTTGCCCCATTATCTAATCTATGATATTTTATCTTATATGATAGTATAATCAAATATTAAAGCCATATTTAGAAGTTCACATCTTGTTATTCTAACAATGGAAGGAAGAAAATGCATTTTACAGTTGCTTCTGTTCTGATTCAGACTCCATTATGATAGGCAACACTCAAAAAAAAGCCTTTTCAGAACCTTGAGTATGCCTTAGAGGTAGTGGGATTTTTTTTTGTTTGTGATTATCTTTTTTTAAGCATTAACAAAGGAAAATGTGAAAGCTCTTGCAAACTGCATGTCAGTTGAATATGGCTCTGAAGTAAGAACAGCAACAATAAAACGTGGTAAATAACCTTCAAACATTTCAAGCAAAATAAGAAAAAGCATTGAAAATGGATTTAGTCTCAATCCTCAAAAGTCTCATGCTCAAGATAAGACCATCTTGGTTTTTAACTGCATGTGTTTACAAGACCATATGAGAGTGCCTGTACAAAATCCATACCTCTAAGCCAGTATAATTTAAAAATATTCTCCCTATGTAAGTGTACTTTAATAAGCATCTCTGCTTTTATTTTACTCTGCCTTGTGTGTCACAGCTTATTGATTGCACTGGATACAAGACATAAGTTCTCCTGCTCTGCCAAAGGTAAAGAAATAGATACACACAGCCAAATTAAGCAAAGCTACAGTTAAGATTTGAAATCTAAAGAACAAAACAGTAATTTGTGACTGAGGCTTCTACTGAAAGCATCAGAAATTACTTACTATAAGGCTGAAATCTTGACAAATGCTTTTAGTACTCATTTTTTACCTCTTCTAGCATTGTTTTAAAAAATTTCCACTTTCAAGCTAGGCGAAAGTTTGTTTCAACATCAGCTATGATTTTTATTACAAATGAAAATATCTAACATTGAACATTTACAATGAGAAATTGCCAAAAACTTGAAAGAATTTCACAGATCTATTTTTATTGTTGAGAGATACTGAGTGAATTCCATACGAAATCCTGTCCTTTTCAGGATATGTAAGAAATACGTAAGAAATCATATCATTTTTCTGAAGTTTCCAAATCTGAGTCAAGGTGAGTTATTGTGAAGAAAAGCTGAAGATATATGCTCAATCAAGTCTTCTGAAAAATATACATCATATTTGCTTTAGCTTTTCTGGCTAATCTCTGTAATTTGTACATCAATAGCTAATCTGAAATACTGAACCAATTTCTTTATCAACCATCAAAATATTCACCCCAGTTACTGATCCCCAAGAATCAATACTTATCTATCATATAGACTGGAGAATCAACACAAATATTAATGTTACACCCTAACCTTAAGAATCTTAGGAGGAGTCCGAATCTAAACAAATGAACCTCATCCTCTTCACACTTAAAAATGCATTACTTCCTATTTTGGATGAGTATTATTTGTCTTTTCCGTATGAACGTTTATCTCAATCTTGCCATAGACTGACAATATGAAAGTCAATTAATGCTGACAGTCATCATGCTTATAGACACCTGTTGTTCAGGGAACAGGCAAAATAATCAAGCTATTAAAGAAATAAAGAAGGAAAAAAGGCAAAAATTACTTCCTGAAAACCAATTACCTGACTTTCCAGATGCAGGAAAAAAAGAAGGCTTGGTCTAAAGGCAAGAAGTTGCAAGCATTTTTCTAGTTCAGTAGAATAAAGTGTCAGTAATGCCACACAACCTGTTTTATAACATAACTCTTACTGGTGATTCAAACTGAGATCGTGACCACTTAAGCTCATACACTTCTCTGAACACATAGGAAGTTATAAACTGTCTACCCCCACAAGAAAAAAAACTCACTAGCATGACAACAGCAGAGGGAAAGGATTATTACAAGGATTGTCACATGTTATTTCCCATAAAACATTTTGTTATTGCATATTTCAGTACTCAGAGTGGAATACTTTCACTTTAGTTTCAAAAACTCATAATATGACAACAGGTGATGACAATCCAATAAAAAACAGGCACCTGCCTCACACAGCCTCAGCGAACATCTCAACTTCAGTACAACATGGGCTATTTTTATTCTGCATATTTAAACTGCATTTTTGAACTGTATAGCAAATCCTTGGGATGATGGAGAAATAAATATTCGCTGATCACTTGCAACCACAAACTGAGAAACAGATTAATTGTTGAAAAAGCATTTACTCCAATCACCAAAGGTTAAAGTTAAATGGAACATGGAAAAGTGAAACAGAAAGGTTTTTAACCTTCAAGTCATGGAGGGAGGTGACCGAAGACTAGAGAAAGTTTTATAACATTTTTTTGCCCCTAATTCCAACAAACTGCTGCTGTCGGTAGCAGTATGCAAACCAATTACTTTCTAGCCAGCTACGGTAACGCTGCTGCTGTGACTGCAGTGCAGACATAAGCCGAGATAATGAAAAAGATACGCAAGCCACCACATTAGACTTGTGACAAACTATTTCCTCTCATGTTTTTGTTTGAAGTGTTGCTACCTATACCGTCCTCACAATATGCCAAAGCACAAAGGGTATTATAAGCTTTCACAGTTTAGGTTTTTACTAAGTTTTAGAAGTGCCTTGGCCTCTCACTGTGAGGCAACTGAAGTATCAGGTGCAACTGCTTCTGAACTGTAGATAGCTTTCCACTCAGAAATGCTGTAATCAAATGTGTAATGACAATACATGCTAGCTAATCCAAGTACAAGCAGATGATCTACATGGAAATATTCTCTGCCCAGCAACACTGGTGTTGCCTGTTCCACTAAATATACCACTATCAATAAAAGAATGATGTTTTTCACCTAAAATCTAAAGAAAGAATTTGTCTTACAGAAAGAAAGAAATTGTCTTACAGAATGTAGAGATTAACCTGTCCTATTTCTTCTCAAAGTTCTTTTAATTTTAGCCTCTATCACTACCTATTTTTCTTTTTTTTTTTTTTCCCCCTGAGTGTAGGAGGAAATCCTACCCCCTAACTGACAACAGAGATGGTAGGAGGCAGCAATTATTAATGAACTAGCAAGACAAGCTCTTCATTATAAAGCAAGAATTTAGGAGAAGCTGAATAAGGAGAGAAATACCCGCACTTTCCTTCAGTGGCAATAAGGATGAAAATATATTTTGGACTCCCCAAGAGCTCTAACTACATTCCCAGAATGACGCTGCTACTGTAACATATCACATGCTGGAAATCTGGATAAGAAAGCACATGTGCTTGTACATGTATTCAGAGCATGATTTCCAGACTCATACCAATTAGTTCCTTCCCTTCTGTTTCCTATCACTTGAGTAAAAACATTGGGAAAGATCCAAGTAATGACATTCCGACAGCAAAAAAAGCAAAGTCATTCAAACATTGCCGAGGCAAATCCGAAACAAACCAAGCATGGAGGTACCTCTTTTCCCAACACCTAATTCCCCATGACACGCTTCCATGAACCCCTACCAGCTCCTTAACAAAGATCATATGCTTCCCATATGCAACATAAGTTCTGTAGGTACAGATCAGCTACCTTCACAAGAATCAGTCTGTACCTGGCAACAGCTTGGAGAATTTTACAAAGTGTTAGAAACTAAAAAAAAAACAACTGAACATGCAAACATAACTATATGCTGCTTGCACGCCTACACACATACAAGATCGACTCATGGAGATACATTTATACTGCACCTGATAAAGTGATACCTGAAGAGCACCTTCTCCCTTCAGCAGGGATCAAACTAACATATTTGCACATTTAACTTCTGAAGTAACTAAATACACAACTACCTGATAATCTGCTTTAAATTTTGAGTTTGAAAGATTTTAAGACTAAACATGAGTAAGAGTAAACACGAAGTTTACTACATGTCCCACATTAGACCATCAGAGGGGAAAAAACTGCAGAATTCATGTGCTGAATGTCAGAGACATACACAGACTCAGGATGCCCTAGGGATGAGACTGACTGACCTCTATCAGCTGTCCTTTTTCCCCATGTCCACCTTCCACACCTCTTGATCACTCTAACAAGACTCCACAATAAAAATCTCTATCATCCTATTAAAGAATCTCCTATCATAGGGTTAATGAAGTTAACACTGATTTGTTTTTCAAGTATATAGTTATCATTAAATTTGCACGTTAAACATTCAAATCTGATTTACAAAGAAAAGAAAGGTTGGGACCAATGCTTTTTAAGCCTATTGCTTAAATATTGCTCTCTGCACGTTGCACAAATCTATTACAACAGAGTTATGTAAACTAGGTACCTTGCCTCTTTCCAGACTAGGTTTGCTCTTGCTTACCATTCAAACTTGACAGCGTAAGAGAAAAATAAGAAAATGAAGCAGAAGACACTGTTGGTTGATAAGAAATTTCAAAATAAAGAAGATTAGCCTTCTAAAAGCTCATGTGTATCCCAGCAAGGTGATGTAAGATATCAAAATATACTAGGTCAGACTGAACTCTTATTTAGTAGAAGGAACACAGCTTTTGGGAGAAAAACCAAACTGGAATCTGAAGACTATTAAACTAATCTACACACATATGGCATCCCAAACCAGCTGGTATAAGCAGAGGTCAAGTATGCTTTTTAAGCCGAATATGATGATTTCTGAACACTTGAAATATACTCTACATATTGTATCGTCACTTTAAAATACACATTATTACATTTCCTTCACAGTAATACAGAGCAAAGTGAACATCAGAAAAATAAGGGGAGGCAAAGAATCAAAACACAGATACTGCCTTTCATACTAGCAAGAAGCCTTGTTAACCTTCCGTTTTCAGGCGCAGCAAGAACAGTTTTAAGTACCATGCTGAACCCCTCATACCCAAACACTCAGTCTCCACAATAAAATAAAAGGAAGAACAACGATCAAAGTGTTTCTACTACTATCAAAACACTATTATTCTATCTGCTGCTCAACAACCTACGTCTGGAACTTCATTTCTACTGCAGTTCGCGTTTTGCAGACCATGAGAAAAATTCTTATTGAATGCATTTCCTTAAGACAGCTCAACAAGCTCAAAAATCAGCCTGTTTTGTTATGACTTACAAGATTGACATCGTTTGTTTCACAGTTTATTATGATACTTGAGAAATTGTTCAAAATGTTTTAATTATGTATTATCCTAACTGGCATTTAGTAAAACACAACAAGGATATGAGGGGTAAGTCTACAATAAATGTTTCTTATTAATAAGGCTTGTAATGAACAGGTTTCATGTGATCACTTAATTTATGACCAATGTCAAAGTATCCTCTGTGAGAATTACCTAATTTAGTCACCAAGTCAACTGAAAGGCCTAACCATCTCCCTTCATTATGTAAACACTCCATGTACTTTGCAGAGCATCTTGGAGGACAAGTTAAAAACGTGCAATTTTTTGGAACGTACATGTTTGATGAACAGCAGTTCAACATATTAATGTTTAGGTCAACAAGCATATACAGCAGATAGCTTCACAGCAAATAACTGACTAAAGAGACAGTAATGACTAATCATGAACTCCTCTAAATGGCATTAAATTAAGGTACCACCCAGAGAGAAAAGCCCTGCATATTTACCACCCTGTTTGCAGTCCTATTATGGGAACCCTCCTTTGCTGAAATCTGCAGAGCAGGAAAGCTGCCCTAGAGCACCAGGTGATGGAAAGGGCCACCTTTCTACAGCAGCCCCATGATCACCACCTTGTATGGAAAACACAGCGTGAGGACAAGGCTAAAGCAAGCACAGTCAGTGTTAGGCATGGCCATTTCCAGTTTACTTTTTCAAAAGTCTATCTTTATTTTCAACCTCATGTACAGTGCAGCAGGGGGAAAAAAGAATTTATTGAAGTTGGTTCAGCTTCAGAACAGCCTGGTACTGAGCACAAACAAATCTATCCTGACTTTATATATATAGCATTTACCAGTGCCATCACCAGAGCTGGCTTACAGTCAATTTTTCAGCTGGATCTGTAGAATAGCAGGGGTAATGCCAGGCACAAATCCTCAGTTCAAGAACCCTTTTTAGAGTATCAAAGCAAAGGGTTTTTTGTGCCTCACATTACAACTTTGTGAACTAAAAACAAGTGTCAGAACACCCAGATTTACTAGCTTTTATATGGACAGGTAGAGTTAACCAAGGAAATATCTTACCACAGAAGGATCCTGTCCATATTGGTGTATAATCTAGTCAGTAATGACTTTTGGAGGTGACATATTCACTTCAAAGCTTTTTTTACTGTTACACCACAACTTCTTTCTATCCTTAAAACAGATACAGCACAAACAGGTGAAATATGCACGCTGCAAATGAGCATTCATTACCCTCTATCTCACAATATATTCAACCTAATCTCTTCCCTAGAGACAGAAACTTTTATCTTGGTACCAACACTAAGTTTTTACAGAGTGCAAGTCTGCTGACTAGGAAGACCAAATGACCAAGTTAGTGAGAATACAGACAGGAACAGGAACACAGGAATTTACCAAATATTGCTCTTAGAGATTAACGCAGCACTTTAAGATGCTTTTCCTGAGATTTGAGGTAGCAAGCCAGTTTTGTCATTAAAGAGTGCACCCACTAGAGCTACCAGAAGGGGAGCGATGGTGGCCACGTCACTCTCCCCGGCACAGCCATGCTACGAAGAGCTTGGTGCCGGCCGTGCCTGATCCCTGTCAGCCTTACACCCCCTGGGGCAAGAATGCCATTCCCAGCTACCTGTACTCCTAGACAGACATAACCTCTTGTAAAAAAGCCTCAAACTTTGTTTTTAATTCAAATTATTTATGTTGATCTGGTTGTATAAATAAAAACACTTGAAGCTATTGCTATTTTCATTAAACAATCCTAAACTACAGTGCATCATTTTGATAAACAGTGTTTATCACGTGATACAGATCAGGTTAATTTTAGCATTGTACACCATTTCATACAAAGGAAGCTCACTTCCCCCTTTAAAATAAACAATTAACTTTGAATAATTACAAAGAGCTGTTAAAATGCAACTTTCTCTTTTAATGCTATGACACGATTACCACTGCTGTTTTAAGACAGGACATCTAAATTAGAGATACAGTTTCATTACCAACAAAGAACAGTTTTTTAAACTGATTTAGTTTACTTCAGCATGATAAAGACTTGAATATCCTTTATTCACACAGAGGATTACAAAAAGTGGTCTATATACAGCCCATGCAGTTGAGAATGTAAACACGTAGATACTGCTGATGACAGCAATTGGGTCTTAAGAGAATTCATTTACTCTCTCAAGTGCTGCTAGACAATTCTGTGTAATGAGCAGTGAAAATACTGAATAAAGTATTTATGATTTACACAGTATCAATCATACTCTGATGTGCCAGACATGCATTTATAACATGTCCAATGTACCTTAACTAATCACGAAGTGTGCAAAGGTAACTGCAGAAATTGCTTACAGAACATGCTCTTGCATGTGTGAAGAGAACGTGGTTGCATTTCTTTACATCTCATTTGCTATATACAAATTTCACTCAGCCTTAAAATTGCAATTTTGATCTCCTCCTCTCAATATATATGAATGTTTCACTAACACCTGAAACTTACATTGGATCTTTCAATAACAGATCATAAGCAGGGTTTTCAACAGTGCAACAAAGTAACTATACCTAAAAATAGGTCACATTTATTAAAGTTGCTTCCAGATCTCTAAAACAAAATATATAAAGGCCTATGGTACATAAAGCCTACTAATGCTTATTATAATCCTAAATACCATCTGTTTTCTACAAGGTCATAATATCCTTCTATCCATCAGCTGCCTTTGTATTTTCTATTATTTTAATTAACATTTAACATAGATAATGCTTTCTCTTTTTGTTTGAATTTAGAGTTAGACTGCACACCACTTTTACAACAAAATTTAAAGAAAACCTTCAATATAATAGATAGGCTGTCTCTAAGTAGTGTCAAAAATGACACAAGTCAAATCATTCTACAGGGCAATCTTCTATTGTTTTCAAACATAGCTACCCCATTCTAGGAAATTATGTAAGGGGGAAGGAATACACATATGAAATTTAACGTTTGTTTAAAATACATAATTTTCAGATTACGCCAGCCTTCATCAATACTCTTAAAAGCATACACACCAGCAGAGTTCCAAACAGGATCAGTGAAAAAAAATAAAGCCAGTATTATACATTCTGTTATACTGTAGAAAAATTAATAGCCCTAAATATTGTATTACTGCAGACTGAAACATCAGTATCCTTTTAAAATGAATTATTAAAAATAAATCAAACATAACAATTAAGCCAGCAAAGTTGAAGATCAGAAGCTACAAGTGTCAATCTTTATTATAGCAATACAACTTCTTACAGCTAATCTCATGGAATTATTTGAGTGAGTAAATTTCTGCACCACATATGTAGGAATGCCAGAAAAGTGC
Source organism: Phalacrocorax carbo (assembly GCF_963921805.1). Taxonomy (NCBI): domain Eukaryota; kingdom Metazoa; phylum Chordata; class Aves; order Suliformes; family Phalacrocoracidae; genus Phalacrocorax; species Phalacrocorax carbo. The sequence continues at coordinate 51,608,298 of NC_087513.1, forward strand.
AAGGAGGACCTGGGCTGAGAATAAGATCCTATGACTAACTTTGCCGCTCTGCCACTTAGTGATCTTGAAAGCCTGAATTAACATTGAAAACATCAGCTTTGCCATCTGATGAACAAGGCAGACGAAAACTATTCTAAGGGCTGTTTAAAAAAATATCTCAATAGCAATTTTTAAAAAAAATCTAAAATTCAAATGTTAATATTAATAATTTCTAGTAGCATCCAAATTACTAAAAAAGACAAGGACCGGATAAGCTGCAAAGATTTAAGTGTATAAAAACATCCAACAACAACAAGAATACAGCATGCCTCCTGTGATGTTCCCTTGTGACAGTTTTTAGGATCACAGCACTTCTCCAAATATTGACAGACAAAAAAGATAACAAAACGATATAGGAAATTAAGCAGAAAAGATGGTTTTTGCCTTTAGGAAATTTAAACCTTATTACTGGAATACTGGAATTCCCAGTATTTAACTTCCATACACTTAAAGCTTAAAGGTATTTACAAAAAAAAAAAGCAAAAAAAAAAGCGTAGTAGTACAAGGCATTTCATAGCATACTCTTGAGACCAGCACTCCATTCATGGGTACAGAGGCGCAGAGGTGAACAATGTTCTACTGAAGGCCTGGTCAATGAAAAACTGTGTCAGAACCACAGGTAAGATTAAACTAGTATCACTATAGAACAACATGTTAAGACACAAGAAACATTTCTTAGCCTCTCTTCAATCTCCTGACATAAAACTTTTGATGGTGCAGAGCATGTCTTCGAGAGCAACGAACAGCACCATCCAGTAATGACCTCTAGCTTTTCTACAACATTATATTATTCCATCTAGAGCATTTCATGACGGGAATTTAAAAAAATAAAAGGGGATACCTGGACACCTCCCTGTGGCCTACTAAAGTTCAAAATGTTTAATTAGCCTTAGAACACATAATCGGCATGTATCATGAATAATACTTTATACAGCATCTCTCAAAGAAAACCTGCAGCACAAGGATCTAAGAGCAGATTTACATATGTTGTGTTTCACTACATAAATGCAGATGTCCGACTTTTTAGATCAAAATATTTTTTATAGCACAGACAGCAAACCCCTAAGACAACCCCTAGGCCTTCCTCTGGCTTAAAAACAAAACAAAAAACCCACCAGATTCCCAATATTTCACAAGAATGCACTGCAGTAATATCAGACACTGGATGGAGTGTGCCACAATACCATGCCCTACCTGTAAAGCTCTCATCTGGTCCTAGCTATGCACTCCTTCCCTTGCTTCTAACACCTGAATTAGTCCTCTTTGCTACCCAACAAGACCACTGCTAACTCGTAAGGTCTCGTTCAAAAATACAGCGAAGCTACTCATCTCAGGAGGGGAATGGGACATTATTAGAAATAAAAGTTCATCTCTATGCTGTAAAACAGAGTGCAGCTTCTCTGTCTTTCAGACTACTTAATCAAAAAGCTTCCTAGACTTCATGATAAAGAGTCATGATAATTCAATCCAACTGAAATAGTATTACTACCTAGCAGAAAAAGCAAGGCTTGTGCACGCTGTGGAAAGAGCTCTGTCAGGAGTTAAAGATGACAAAAGGACCATCATAAACATCTCCAACCTCTGCACAGAACAGAACGTGTTATTTTTCCGAAGCCTCTTAGGAACACAGAGGAACAAATAATTTTAATTAGAACATAACACAAATAACGTGGCAACTACCACAAATAACTCTGAAAGGATATTAACCCATATGATTTTCTTTATCCCTTTTAAACCTCTGAATACAAGGGGGAAAAAAATCCTATTATGTCACTAGGATCCACTAACAGTTAAACATATTACCTTTGGGGTGTGGCTCTTCTCATAAAAGTGACTATACAGAAAAGGAATTTTCTCTGTCAACAATTTTGCTTCCTGTGCTTTATCAGAAGTTTGAGATTTTTTTCCTCCTTAAGTGATAAAGTTGTGTTTTTTTTTTAATACCCTACTACTGGAAGCTCTGTATACCCAATGTAGTTAAGAGAGAATGTAAAAGAGAGAATATTCCCTGTAGAAGACAGTCAACACTACTGCTTTCCAAGCCTGTGTTTCAGGCCAGTCTGGAAGCAGTGAAGTTACGTATGTGTTAGTTCTGTCTGACATACAGCTGGAAAAGGCACCAGTGCAATTAACAAGGCTGAGATGTAAAGCATTAATGTGGGTTAAATGGTCCAGGATACATTCATATTCATTTGTATAGAAAGACAGAGCAAGATACCACTTAGCCACAGAAAAGGAAAGCTATCCTATTGTGTTAGTATAAGTCTGGCTTACCAGTATTTTACAGATACACCTTCTTTGCTTCTCTTCCAGTTGTTTCTTAGAAATGTTTATCAGAATCTATACCACTAGGTTTTCAGACACTGTCAGGGTATTATATCTGTTTAACACATCTCTCCAGCCGACACTGTTAAGACTGATTTTCAAAATGTCCTCAGCACTTGCAACCTGAGGATTAGTATCTTGAACAAGCCTCAAGTTAGGCAATCAGAAATTGACATAATCCATCCCTACCTACTTCTTTAGCTAGTGATGCGCCACATTCCATGAAAACTAGCAAAGTCACTACACAAAACCTATTGCAGTTATATCCTAAAATAACATCTTCAACAGGTTATCTAAACTAGCATAAAATTCGGCAAATAATGTCAACCAACCCAAGGAAATCACTCTCAATATACACGTAAAACAGAAATGTCACATCCTATCTTCCAAGCAAAAACAAACTCTAAATTAAGATACAAATTCAGTTACCATAAGCAGATACCGCAATCCAATCATGTAAAGATGTAAATTTACAACTTTATGCAGTGCAATGTCATTAAACAGTGTAGTATATGCTCAAATCTTCACTAGGCTTATTTTATCGTGGAGCATATATATATATGAGAACGAGGTTCTCATAATACAAAAAACCAGATCATTTGTACTTGCCCTTGCAACCCTGGTTTCTGAAATTGCCATGAGACATAATATAACCAGATCATTCAGCAATCTACTTCAATATTAAAATACACTATCACTACTACTCACAGGACTGGAACTTTAACTCATACTAAGCACCTGCAAGCAGAAGTGAAGAATAAAGAAAAACCTACATGTCTTCTTGCTTCCGTATGAAAGACCCAACTACATAAATTGCAGGGGGGGTGGGGTTCATACTATTTGTCTTTAGGCACCTGAGGCACTTAGGAGAAAGTTTCATACCAGTTCTGGGGTCAGTTAACAGTTTCCCATCACCAGTAAGAAAATGCTTGGCTCCATCCCCCAGCCACCCTCTCTTCCTTCTTCACCATCAACCATGTAATTCCTGCTCTCTCTCTTCCCTCTAGTACTTTCCAGAAAGCAGTGGAAACCTATCCAGTTTACTGATGCAGCAAAAATTATTCTGAAGCAAGCGCTTCATTCAGCTCAAACTGTAATGTTGTAATACAAAAACAATGACTGTGATGGGCTCCCTCCAAGGTAAATGTGGAAAGAGAGGCAGCTCTATATTAAGATCTTTAGATTACTCTCTGAACCTGTTTCTCTCTAGTGATTATAGAGATCAACATTTTAAAAAAAAAAAAAAAAACAAAAAACAAAAAAAGCAAAAGCCAAACAGTCCATCCGGCACAATTCATATTTTAGATGTGAATAGATTATTTGCTGAAAAAAATCAAGGTTCCATCTACCCAGTCCTAGAAACATATGGTTAAAAAGAATGCAAGTATTTTATTAAGACACATCTACAGGTACAAATTGTCACTGGCTACCCATTCATCCCCAAAAGAACTTTTAACAATGACAAACAACTTATGACTTAAATCCTTCAACTAACATCTACTTCTTCCACTATCAGAAATATTCACAAATACCAGGAAACAAGAACTCCTATTATGTAAGACCACCAAAAAAAAAAATGTCCCTTTTAAAGGAAGCAGGTTCAGAACACGTTAATAATACACAACACTTTACATATTCTACACAAACTAAAACTGAATGCATTTTAAAATGCAGTAACCAAGCTTACTACCAAAGGATATAAAATCCATACATTCAGAACTCATAATGTACTTGGTATTGTTCCTAAAATACTAAAACTGCATATTCAAGAAGAAAAGCATATACCTACAGAGCAAATTAATTACTATACACCATTACGTGGTTTCTCCTGTGCTGTCCAGAAAAAAAAAAAAAAGAGTATGCTTAATAACAAAAGGCCTTCTGCCTAAATAAATTTTAAAGCTTATTTTTTTGGCTTATGGATCAAACATTTTGCTTTTGAGAATTATATTGAGATGTATCAGAAACAAGCAACAATAAAACATTTATCAGGGAATGCAGTTAACCTGAACAACCCAGAATTACAAGCAGCGGGTTTAAAAATACTGTGCCTTGTGCAAATGGGAACACGGTAAGCTGTTTATCTTGTTTAATCCTGAAGGTAAATAGCATAAGCTTTAAAATATTTTCCTTCTTTGCCATAACCTACTGAATCATATTGACAGAGGTAATGAAATACTGTGCAGAATCTTTCGGAATTGCCTCTGAAATTGCTTTATCTGAGCATTGTACAGGACATTGTTCTCAAAAACACTCAGCATAAATTTCAGTTATTTAAATCCAAACTGTAGCTTCAATGAAGCCAAAGACCTCATCTTGTCTCTTCTGAGGTGATCACTTCTTCGGAACAAACAAGGACTCTGCACAACTCCCCTACTGGGCCCCCTTAAAATACAACCACTATAGTTACTGAATTTTTTTTTATTGTTGCATATTCCAAAAATTTTTGAACTCCTACCATAGCTTAATTTCAGCTTATGTAGTTCAGTTTTTAAATATTATTTTCAAGAAAAAAATTATTTTCATCTTCCTTAAGGTTTATTTCCTCCAACACTAGATTTCCACACCAAAAACCCTATTTCCTTTCATAACTCCCACCTCAAAGATGTACCCATACTTAAAACTAAGATTATATTTTATAAGATTTATCAGTTATTATTTCCCCACTGTCCCTTGTTATTCAGTACCAAAGTAAGTTTCTGAGCTGCTGTTCTAACACATCATTTTAAAAAGACTTCAGTACCGCATATATGTTTGATATATTTAGCAGTGGAGGACCTCCTTTCCTCTCTGTACAACAGGAAGCTTCCCCTCCCATCTACTCAGGATATTTAAAAAAATAAATAATTACAAACTGTTGGTTTTCCATTGATTCTGCAGAAAGTGACCATTATTTAAATGTAAAAACAAAAGCAAAGTTGAACCCAAATGCCTATTTTAACCTCTATCAGTTCCCTGACATCGTCATCAAATGGTCACAAGACACCTGCTAGTACAAAGCCAGCAGCATGGGGATGACAGCAGCAGCCAGCGAAGGGGAAAACAACTACAGCTTTAAGCAATAGTGCCAAAGTTACGCCAGTTTAAACTGTTTGTGCAGCAACAAAGTTATTCACATGCAGCACCAGCCCAAGCTTAGTCTCCCACAGTCATACAGGAAGACTTAAGTTTTATATTTAGTTTTCAGAGCAAACATAAATAAGGTGAATTACGAAATAGTTTCACACTTTACAAACAGATGCTTAAACAATTTAGTAAGATATTTATGGCTGAGCTTTAAGACTGAATAGTACTTAAGGAAACAAGCCCCCTGCTTATGTCAATACTGCTGTTTATGACAAGGAGATCTTGACGAAAAGAACAGAGGAAGCTGCTGTGGCAACAAATTAAGCATGGACTCAAAAAATGGCTTTTAATCTTCCCCCGTTAAACATATGTACATGAACATAATTTTTTTTGCCCACATAGAATGTTTATGAATTCTACATTTAGAAATTCAACTTTGCTTCAAGATATACAGAAAACTGGTGGAAATATAATAAAATGTAAACTATTCTTGCATAACTGATTATCCTCCTCTTGATTATTAATGAATTATTAATTAATCAATGAATAACAGCCTTCCCTAAAACCCACATACTGAATGCAGACCAACACTTAATATCTGTTCTGTATTATGCACAAGAAACTATTCCAAAGCTTCACAAAATAAATTCCCTGACTAAAAGCTAATATTAATAGCTGCTTATATTTCACACAAAATCACAGCAAAATATCATTATTTAAAAAGTTAACATGCTGTATTCATTATTTCAGAGCCTGATATAAAATGCCATATCAAGTAAACAACCAGGAAGCTGCCATTTTTCCAAGCACGCACCCTGCGCTAATGACCCGTTCTGCAGTATCTATTGTTTCCCCAGTTTTCTGGGAGCTACAAAAACGATCAGCAATATTCACTGGCTTTCACTTCATTAGTGGCAATGCTCAACGGCAGGCACTGAGCAGATTTCCCAGTGCTCCTTCATGAGCATACTGTGACGATGAGGAGCCCTCATCACACGCAGTTATGTAACGGCAACTATTTATAGTTAACCACTTGATTCACATTATCCGCCAGGTTTTAAACCATTTCACATGGAGACACTTGATCTATCATTTTAGTTCCTTAATCAAAATGTCACATAACAGACAAGCAAAAGGGTTCAGAGAAGCCTGTCTGCAACATCAACAACGTTATACCACACGAAGTTTTTAATCTTATCAAGAGAACCAGAAGTTGATTTCACAAGGTCAGTCTTCTATAAATATACAATGAACAATTATTTCCTCTACTTAAATTCCTGTCCGGTCAATACCCACTACTAGGCATATTAGTAACTTTTAAAACCACTGAAAGAAACCTGAAGTTGGGCTAAAATTACAGAATTTCTCAGTGGTTTGAGACATGCTGAAAAACAACATCAGAAGAAAGCGCCCTATCAACTTTTACAATTCTTACCATACAATTTCAGTGGCTGCTGTTTAACACCCTCAAGTTCTCCTAGGAAGTGTTTCAGAGCATCACCTATGGCTGTCGCCTGGTCTTACTTCAGAACATCAACCTTTTCTGAAGAACATCAAATGCTAACATTTTCTTCAGCATTTGTAACTGGCTAATGGCTTTGTTAGAATTAATCTTCCTCCTAAAACATGCCCTGCCTTATTGTCATAGTCTGTGACAGCATGGGTTTTCCTCATCACAGTCTTCGGCTTCCCTTACCAATCACATTCACGTAATTCAAATTCAACTTCTTTACATTTTTTTGTAAACTAGCTTCTTTATTCCTATAGGCCACTGTAACTTTTTAACCTAAACAGTTTTCTCTCAATGACAGGACAATGGGTTTGCTAAATAATATTCTTTGATAATTCTCGAAGATCTCTACTTCAGTGAATACCAATCAACACCCATTACCGTAAACCTTGTTAAATGTTACCTTTAAAGATTGCTGTATAAAAACATTTTGCACATACCTCAACAAAACGCAAACCTATCAAGATACTTTCATATCAGTAAGGTAAGAGTGCGAAGTCAGAAATACCTGGAGAGAAACTCCCAAAAGACGACTATGCAGGTTATGGCAGTTCCCTATAAGTGCATCAGTACTGCTACATGCCTGCAAAATGCCCTAATCCACTGAGCGCCGAAGAGAAAGTCACGATCCTGCCAGCTTTAACGCAAACTGAAAGCATGCAAGTATCCTTAGTGAGGCTGACAAAGTGCAGATGTTAAAAATCAGAGACCATCGTGCAACTCTACCAGGCCTTGAAACCAGCAGCAGTCAGAGAAAGGAATGCAGCTACAAGGTATGGATTTTAATTAAATGAAATATGATTAGAGAGCACACAGTTACATTCACTTATGCAAGATACATAGCAAGTCCAAGCTAAAACACAGAGACAGGCAAGAACTGTAGGAGTATAAATGAGAGACATGTCATTTCTTTGTTCTGGTATAATCACAGAATGGTAGGGGTTGGAAGGGACCTCTGGAGATCATCTTGTCCAACCCCCAATAATAACAACACAGCCTTGTTCATCATAAAATATGCACAATTAGTTGTTCCAAAGAAGACTTAAAAAAATAAGAAAAAAAGTCATAATCAAAATCTATGACATAACTGTTCTTCAACCTACTGTATTTTCAAAGTATTGCAGAAGTAAACAAGCAGAAAATTCTTAAAATTCACAGAAACCTTTGAGTGTTTATTTTAGAATGTTATAAAGTTGGTACTTTCCCTTTTCTTAAAATCATTATGCTTATATCTGCCCCACATGAAAAATTAAAATGTGATTTGACAGTTACTCCTGCTGCCTCATTTCTTGATGATGCTACTCACCCATTTCCCTCTTCTCTTTATAATGTTCATGCTTATACATGGCACCCTGTGACAGCCTGATGTCCCCTCTTTAAAGAAATTTCTAATCCTTTAAAAACAGGCACTGTTTTTAAAGTCCAAATATGCCAGTAAAGCACAGAGTTGTTATTATTTCCAGTATCAATGTGTCTATGGTATTTTACAATACAGGCAGACATGGGGTATAATGATCTCCAAGGAAGTGCCAAAAGCCTTATTACATGAGGACTGAGGTATCAAAGGCTGGCCTGATGTGAATTACCTGATCTATGCATCCATTAAGGTTACTATTTTCCATACAGCCAGATCACAGAACTGAGGAACTTTTGTTAAAAATGGTTTTTTATGTGTTTGTGCTCCAAGCTGGCAAACTAGCTCAACTTCCAATTATGTTTATTCCTTATGACTATCAACATCAGTGGTTAAACACTCCCGGTTTAAGCCACTGTTTGTAGATGTTCTAATTAGCCAGTTCTACTGAACTCTGGAGTTGACATCTCCACTTGAAGGAGTCCAAGAAACCAACAACTCAGAAAGAACTGCCGATCTATCAGGTTGGTTAAGAGTGTGCATACATGGATTTGTATCGGACACAGAATTGTCACTACTCGTTGGGCAAAAGAAGTATTAACTCTCACCCTTCAGAGAAAGAGCTGTCAAAAGTACATCACAACTCTTCACAAAATACACAGGAAAATGAAAGCATTCTACATCATTAATGGGCATTTCTGGGAATCTAGTATTCCTGGAGGAAGCACTGGCTGTTCTTCCCTTCTTAACAGGGAAAAACATTACTAGGCCTCAAAAGGTATACACAGCAAGACAGAAAACATTTGTAAAGTTTCTTTACAAAATCCTAGTCTTACATTTCTTAAAGTTTTCTTTAATATGTTAAGTAAATTAAAACTACTGTCTAGTGATCAAAATATTTAAATATAAAATCCTTTTACCTCTAACATCCAAGTAAGATAATCTCTACATCAGCACGTGAACAAGCACAAAAGTAAAATTCCAGTTGTTAAACTCAGAAGGAAAAAGTCACTGCTACAATTACATGCATTGCAAAAAAGACAACTATCACACGCAATACTGGTTTAGTTTGTTCTTTAAATGTGATGTGTAACTGTCAGGTAAACATTTGGCATTTTAAAAGCATTTTTACAAGCTAACGTTGTGGAGCAGTGTTTTAGATCAAATTCTGGAGTGGCACTGATTACAGCGGCGTCCAGCTGCCTCAGGAGTTACATATTTAGAGTCTGCTATAAAATTTAAAAAGCAAGCATTAAAAAGCATGCAGCTAAGAACTTAAGATATCCATAACTTAAGAACTGTAAGCAACTTTCAGTTAACAAAGGTGAATTTATGCTAGAAAAGCTTTATTACTATTGAGCTTGATTTTTAGACATGATCTTGTACATTTCCACATCGCACTAGATTATGCATTCAATAAGCACACAACTAGTACATATGCATTTTTTAAAAAAAAGCAGACTAGCTTTCTTGGCCAACAAATAGAAGCTGATCAGTATGCGAAATATGAACAGCTTCCATGAAATGGGAAAAGAGGGTAAACAGCAAATTCCTGGAAAGGTTTTAATGCAGACTGTTCACTGAATCAGCCTCCAACGAAGCCGTTCCTGATTGCACTGTTACATGCAATTACTCAAATACACTGTACTGAACCAGAACTTATTAAGACTAGTGAAACATTCTTTTTTTTTTTCTTCTTGCAGCAGGTAGTAATTTAAGAAATTAGAAGACTTGGTATGTTAGTAAGCCATTCAAAAAATTCTGCATAGTTTTACCCTGAGCTCCACATTGTAACAACAACACAGGCATACAGAAGATCTTAACATACATGTCATAAGCTGTATCGTATTTTCACACTGCAGCATTGGGCAAAAATTGAAGCCAGAGCCATTCAGGGGAAAAAACATAGCCCTCTTCTGGTTTTCAGTTATTCTCAATCTAATTATATTTGGAATTATAAATCAAGTCTTTCACTACACATTAGTGACATTTTACATATTAAGATGATCAGTTAATGCACTGCATCCTTAGCCAAGCTTAAAATGAATGACTCGCCACTTTCAAGCTGTAATTTCCTTCAGACAACACAGGCTCCAATTTGCAAACTCTTTGGTATGGATGTAGGCAGACCCCACCTACTGATTTGTATAGCGCTCCATCCCGGGTAAACACAGGGCTACACCACACAGCATGCAAATGCAAGGTAGGAACTTCACTGCGTTATCCTTACTAAAGATTTTTGTAAGCCAGACTCATTATTGCCAAAGCAGTATTTAAATAACACCGTCAAAAATTATGCTTTCATCTTTCAAATTTAAGCGGCCCCTTTAATGCCAAGTTAACATTATAATGGTTTCTCTATGTTGGAGAAGTAAATTCAGTTTGTTCTTTCAAGTATAGAAAATTTTTAAGGAAATTTTTTACTATGCATTTCAAACATGATTTCATGTTTTCATAACTGTTACTTTTGTGTTAATTATTCAAAACAAGTCTCTCTCACATCACTTATTGAAGTGCAGATATAAAAAACAAGAGCTGCGTATGAGGATACAGAATTCCTACAGCAAAGGAGTATGGCAATTTATTTAACATCTTAAGCACATAAAATACCAGATCACCTACTTTACTTTTCTCCAATTCTAATAAGAAAACAAACTTGAATTTGGTACTAAGTCCAATTTCATAAATGTTTTCTTCTGCCCCACATCATCTGAGTATTTAACCTTTGGGTATCCAGTTTCCAGTTCAATTAATATGATTAAAAGGGGGGGGGGGGGGAGAATGGAAGAACGTTAAACCAGGCTTCCTCTCCTCATATCTATGCCATGACAGCTGCAAGAAAGTTGGTATTGATCTTTGTTCTGTTAAATTATAAAAAGAAAAAAAACCACCATAAATTATTCACCAAAAATTAAAAAAACCCCACAACCCAGATGTTTTTAAAATTTAGTTTGGATTATGATATACCCTAGCCCTGTTTCCCTCACAACACCCATAATACTGTTGACCACCATTAGCAAAGTGCCGAAGACGGCAATGAGTTCAGAGCAACTCCAGCCAGCTACCGAAATTGTTGCAGAAGAGACAAAGGGGATGAAGGTCAACATTCTTCTAACGCAGCAGCTAATCCACTCCTGCAAGCACGGTACTGGAACTGCTGGGCTCAGTAAATTTCCATGAAATCTAAAATATACCCAGTGCCACCTAATTTCCCCCGTCCTTGCACGAGAAGAACCATTTTGCTCTCACCGGACTCAAGCCGTTACATATCGGAGAGGAAGGGGAGGGAGGAGAGTTCACACAAGTTCAGGGTCAGCAAATGCTCACGTATCCTGTCATCTACGAACTCCGGGCTCAGGGCACAAAACCTCTTATGCCACGCACAGAAACCTACAGATTTTGGGTGTGCGGGGGGAGGGGGAGACCTGCAATAGGAGCGAATGTGTCATACGTGCGGAGGCTGAGAGGAGAAGAGCTGTCAGGAGAAGGCAGCCTCGTTTGAAGGGGAGGAGGCGGTGGGGAAAGGATAGTTACCAACACAGGATCACCAAAGAGCCCCGCGGCGCTCAGCGGCTGCAAGCCCCGGCTCCCCCTGCGGACGGGGCTGAGCCCCCCGGCGCTGCCCCAGCCCCCGCGGAGCCGCTCCCGGCCGCCAGCGGGCAGCGGAAATCCCCCACAGCCCGCCCGGCCCGGCCCTCCACAGCCCGGCCCGGGCGCGCAGAGCGGCCCTGCCGGCCCCGGCCCCGCGAGCAGCCCCGCGGCCCCTCGCAGAGTGCCCCCCGCCCCGGCTCCCATCACCTTCCCCCTTCCTCCACGGCCGCCTCTCCATCTCACACTGCCCCCCACCCCCCGCGCCGTCCCACGCACACGCGGGCCGAGAGCCCCCGCGGGCCGGGCCCCAACGCCGCGAGCCGGACCTGCAGCCCGGGGCCGGCAGACAATGAGCGGCCACAACTCACCAGCAGCGCCGGAGCTCCGCGGGTCCGGGGGCGGTTCCTCTCCCCCGTCGCCTTCCCCTCCTCCTCCGCCCAGAAGCGGTATCCGGCCGCCGGGAGTCGAGCCGAGCCTCCCCCCCTCCCCGCGCAGCCCCGAAAGCCGCTGCCTCCGCCGGGCCGCCGGCCGCGCTCCCTCCCCGAGGAAAAGTCACTTTATTCCCCGCTCCAACATGGCTGCTCCCCCCGCCGCCGCCACCGCGCCGCCCCCGCAGCCTTCGCCTTGCCGCGGCTCCCCGCCGCCGGAGAGCGACCGCAGGCCGTGCTGGGGAGCCGCCCGCCCGGCCGCTGGCGGTGCCGAGAGCGGCCCGGGTGGCCTCGCGTCAGCCGGGCCGGGCCCAGCCGAGCTGAGCCGGGCGTTGCGCGGGGAAAGGACGGGACAAGCCGAGCCAAGCCAAGGCAAGCCGACCCGCGGGTCCCCGCTGCGGACTGACGTCTCCGCCCGCTCGCAGCGCGGAGGCTCGCACTGAGACAGCCCCACCGGCTGCCGGAGCGCAGGAGGGGCCGCGGGGGAGGCCCGGGCGCCGGCGACACCTAGCGGCGGCGGCGGCTTAGCCAGTGGCTGCGCGGGGAGCGGGCGGGGGGACCGAGGGCGGAGCGCGGGGCCCTCCCCGCGGGGAATGCCCGGGGCGGGAGGGAGGAACGCTCCCGCCGCGGTCCTCCGCCGGGGCGCCGTCCCTGCGGGGGAGCGCTGGGCCGGGCCGGGCCGAGGCGAGCCGAGCCCAGGCGAGGGGGCGCTGCTGCTCCCTCCTCAGCGGCCCTGCGCAGCCTCCGCCTCCTCCTCCTCCTCCCGCGAGAGGAAGCGGCTCTCCGCGGCAGAGGCTCCCCAGGCCCCGGAGGCCGCCCCGAGGCCCTGCCCGGTGCTGTCCGTCCGGGGGTCTCCCCGAGCGGCTTCGGGGAGGGCAGTGCGGGAAGGGGCGTTGGCTCGCTTCGCGTATTCCGGCTCCTGGCAGTGTTTTCTCTTGCTTTTGTGGGGTGATTTAGCTCATCTCTGAGGCAGCAGGCATTCCCCCCGACCCTCTCCCCCGGCTGACAAATCAGTAACTGAAGTTAAGGGAAGCCGTGTGCATTTTTAGATCGATTTCTGACTCAGTAGTTACAAAAACATCCTTTCCATATTTATTCTTGTGGTATTTTCTTTCCTTTGTCTCCTGCCTTCACAGTCCCCATAGCATCCCTCTCGCCTTCCTCACGATCGCTCTGCCAATGCCAACTGCACTTCCTTCCTGCACTTAGAATCTTTTCCCCCTGAAAGTGATCCAGTTTGCATTCCCTCACTTCTCAGCCCTTTCCATCCCTAAATTTCTTAGGCTTTGTGTCTACCGAGCAAGTGAACTAGCCTTGTGAGCCAGGTATTCTGCACTATGTTCTTTTCATATTTCCACCACACAAAGAACAAAATACAAGAAGGCCAAATCTTAACTGATCAGCAACATGGGTTTGAACTTCAAGTACCAGATCACAGGTACACTTAGAGTAGAATTTGGTAAATTGTTTCTTTTCCCTGTTTGGACATCCACTGATCCTCACCGCCTGCTTGCTCGCTCACTCTCTGTTGGCTGAAGTTCAGTGTGCTGACCACAGGGCCTTTTCTCAAAATGGGTCTCCCACCGTCGTGCGGTCCAGGGTTACTGACTGACTATGCCAGGCCACGTCATGGGCTCCTTAAGAGGAACTAAGTCACAGGTCTTTTGAGTCTTTGCTTCACCACACTCCTGTACGTGCTGAAGGAGGCCAAAGCTCTGTCACTCTGTGGGCAGGTCTGTGCTATGCTGTGTCTAGCTGGAGGCCAAAGCTTATTTTAATTTGCAGCAGCAGCAAGTTCCTGCTCTTGAGGAACTCCATGTGCAGCTTATTCTGCCCAGTCCTTCATCACAGTAGGGCCAAGTGGGAGCCGCCTTCGCAGGAGCAGTGCCAGCTGAAAATTCCCCCGTGTCCAGCTCCATTGCACCCTTCAGGCAGCACAAGCAAACCAGAACACAGACGAGTATGTTTCCCAGTAAACAGAATTCACTTGCTCTTGCCTAAAAAAGGAGCGCAAGCATGAAACCACTTCTGACATGCACACAAATTCACTTTGCTTATGCTGATGTAGACTTTTGGTGAAATCGGTTTAGGATAAAAAGCAGTAAATATGACTCAGAAACAAACTTGCTGTTTACAGAGACAAAACATGATTACTGAGATCTTTTTGAATGTTTTCAAGACACAGGATAGCTACCTTACCTTTGCAAAACTTGCGGGATTTGTAATAACACAGAGAAAGCAGACATTCATGCTTTGAACTTCCTGGTAATGCAAAGATACCCCTCATGGATCTCCCTTAAAGCTCAGGGCCTACCAGGTTTTGCTAGACCTACCAGTTCTCCTGATCTTTGAATGCTAACAGGATGATGTGTGTTTTGTTTTATCTTATTCAATTTGAAGGCTATTTTGGGTAAGTAATATAATTACAAATGATTGTGTGCGAGTTTGTTATTATATACATGATTTGTAAAACAAGTTCTTGAGACAGCACAGCAGTGAGTGCATTTATTGCAGCACGTCCAAGTAAATTACGTTCCATAAATGAGGTACGGGGAGAAGGCGGGTTGGAAGTTTATAAAGCTGTGATTTTGTTTCCTAGTACTAAAAACATCAGTAAAATATGCTTGTTTTACTTTATACATATTCATGTCTGCCATTGATACTTCTGTTATGACAGGAAAAGTAATTACGACAAACAAAGAAACTAAAAAATGAGCAGTTGAGTCACGCAAGAAATAAGGGGTCAGCTCTGTAGTGCAATGAGAATATTTTAAGGTTTTCCACTTGTAATGGGGAGAATAACGAGTTGTTAAGACGGAAGAGTCTGTAACAGTATAACGCTTGATATCCATTCGGCCTTTATATTTACCACTACCTGGTGCCCTCGAGAAAGATTTTCACATCTGGGCAAAAGACAGTATGGAGGCAGGACAGAGTGACAGACCTAAGTTTGAAACGTAGGCACTGATTCTGATTAATTTATCCCATGAGTCTGGTTTTATAACTATAGCTATTGATTTGCTTTATTATTTAGTGGAATATGTTTCAATCAATCATATTTCCATCTAGCTAACCATGATTATTAATATTTTAAACTAGTTTTAAGATGGATTGGCTGGTGAGTGCAATAGGTCTGCTCTCTAAACCAGCGAGAACAGTGCATGCCCAGGTTACAGGGAATGAATTATAGCCACTGGACAATCCGATGAAATCTACATCAGCCATTAGAATATAAATCCAGCAACAGGAATACAGTGTTGTCAGGGGACCAAGATCTCCTGCTTTGAATATAAATACACTGGCTTTGCCTCTGCATTTACTGAACAGAAGGACGTAGTTATTTTGTGACAGTAAAAGTATAGGAGTTAAATCAGTGAAGTTCACATAATGGTGGATGGAAACCTTACAGAAACATATGTATTTTTAACACAATGTATGTGGAAAGCAGTTACTTTCCTGCCAAGAGCCAAGCTGACGATTCTGTGTTGCAGCAGCAGGAGTCGGCGACCTTGCCACCAGCCAGCAGTGTGGGAAAGCATTGTGCTCAACTACAAGGGATGTGTTCATTTGCAGGGGAAAGACTGAAAGTCTTGGCAGGTAATTAAAAGGGGAAATGATTTTCAAATACAGTATTTTGTTTTGAAATGCAATTGTGTTCTTCTATTGGATGCCAAAAATTTCTGAAGAATGCAATATCCTCTAACTAATTGTATCTGTGCTCCGAGAGAAGAAACAGAGCTATTGTTCTGCTCACAGCAGGAGCTATTTATATATTAGTCTTTGTAGCACGCCTTTCTGTAATGATCATCTTCCACCTAAGCAAAACTCCAATCCATTTAAAATCATCATATTAAGATAGTTTCTTGCTTTCTTACACCACGCAGGCATTCATATAAAGTATTTTCCAGGTTACTTGGATTTAGTACAATGTAATACTTGCAGACCTCTAGGCTAAAAAAAAAATCTCTAACGTCACTGGAAGACTGAACCCCTTCCTCTTTGAATGAATCGAAGCAGGAAGTTGCAACAAGAAGGTGGTCACCCTTGCGAGAAAAAAAAAAGTTATACACTTCTGCTAACAAGAACTGTAGCCATTTCCACTATGATTTGAATGACTGATATCTGGGCATTGACTTAGTTGCACTGTATATTTCAGTTAGAAACAGGGAAAGCTACTATTTGTTCTTTGTTTGTGAAGTCTTACCATTGACTTCAGCAAGATTCAGGTTAATCCTTTTAGAAGGAAGTTAATAGCACAGAGAGAGCCTCTTTCTGTACATTTCTGCCCTGGTTTGCAAACAAATGGCTAGACACTCCTTTATTTCTCTGCTACTGCTCTGAAAGGCAGGACATCCGGCTTTTCTACAGCAAAGATATTAGGCCTACCCCAACCCGGTACAATTATCATACCCAGATAGGAAATGGTGAGGTATTTTCTGTAGATTGTCTAAAAGTGAGGTTTCTGCAGTAGAAGAAAGGTCACTATGAAACTGTAGCCTAGTGAAAGAAAGATTTTTTTTTTTTTGTATTTTGTTTACTTTTTATGTTGGAGACTAAAACCGGCAAAAAGAATTTGAGTGAAACAATGAAGATTTACAGGTAATGAAAGCTGGTCACTTGTGTATGCACACCTGCTGCGTCTCTTTATCGAATACCATCCAGGGATACACTTCTCCCTTTATGAAACAGAAATCTGAAATGGCAAGGGAAGAGGCTTCTATTCTTCTCTGTTTCTTTCATGCAGGTGCAGTGACTCGGACAGAATAGCAAGCATCTCTCTCTTCTTCATTGCAAATAAATTGCTTCATAGAAATTTGCAGTCATGACTCACTGAATTGATTAGAAATGCCATCATCAGTGAGTCTCAGAACATTTGTACCGTTGCCAATTCAAAGTACTTAGTGGTTTTGAAAATAAAGCACAAAATACACAGAGACTCCTGCAGTTTCAAGATTATAGGTGTCAAACTTCCGATTTTTTCCTTTTTGTAAAGGTTGCTCTCTCCAGAGAGTTTTAGGACTGAAGTGAAATTGCTTTCAGTCATGACAACTGGTTACTTTCCTGTAATCCTGTTACATAAAAATGAAGTTCATTCTAGCAAAGATGGTGTCTGTTCCAGCGAAGATGAAACCAGATCACTCTCAAATTTATGTTTTTTATGCCTGGACAGGAAGGTGTAGAGAGAGATGGGAATAAAAGAAGTGGGACCAGAGCTAAAATCCAACATAAAGAATATGAAGACTATGAGAAAGAGCATATGAAAATGGAACCAGTACACATAATGGATGTTGGAGAGAAAATGAAGTACAGGAGATCTGAGGACAGAATGAACTGAGTTGAGGGAAACATAGGGGAGGACTGTAGGGAGGACTGAGTACTGTGCACATTGTTGTGTACGCCACAAGTCAAGGGTATACAATGTATTTTTGATGCGCAGAGAATTCCTAATAAAGTCTAGAGGTCCCTGTGCATGCTCAGATCAACTACATTTTGGAGTTTTGTGCGTGCTGGCAGCTGACTCTCAGAACTGCTTTCAGATTTATAATGGTAGCTTTTGAGATGTCAGTGGGAGATAATCTATGCAAAACAAGCACTCAGGTAAGAGAAGGGGGACAGAAGGAGAGCTGGGATGGATGAAAGAAAATGCAAGAGAGAAGATACGGAAGAAGAATGCAGGAAATTGGGAGGCAAGTAGATGTAGGGCATTACCTGGCAGTCAGGGCCAAAGGCTTTTACTGTCTTATAATCTTAGCAACACTAACTATGCAGGGTAGATAGGTAGAATTAAGATGTTGCTTTTTAATGCATTGTTGCCCCAGCTAGTTGTCCTGCCCTTCTGTTGAAAGTTGTTACACCCTGAGGGAGAGGAGACAGGAACTGTACCTGTTTCCCTGTATAGTGCGGCAATTAGCTTTAACCGCCGGTAAGGACGTTGAGGCAGGTGAGTCAGATGCCTATAGTTTCTTCTGCCACGCCTCCTACAAGGACGGTACCCTCTGGCAGATGGGAGGGACAAACCGGTGTGGTCTGTAATTTTTTTAAAAAAATCAGCATAGCTAGATCAGTCAGGCTTCTCTTAACTAACTTTTGCTGTCCTATGAATCCTCCAGTTTTAGGCAGCCGTGTGTGTATTCATATGTTGGTGCTAGATTCGGAAGACTGCAACCATGTGAGAGAGAAAAAAGGGTGGCATAAAAACGGGAGGGTTGAGATGGCAGCTTCTACCTGCTCGTGGAAAGAAAAGCTTCCTTTTAGGTACCAGTGAGAAACTTTACATTTCTGCATGTGCATTTAAGGTTGAATTTTGATCCTGGGCTGGCTTTCTTACAAAGAACCAAAAAAAGGACAATTTATTAAACTAAGATGTAACATATGGAGTATTTCTGACACTGAAAATAGCAAAGTGCATCTTCAGATGAGATGAATAATTTCTATAGATGTAAAGATAAAAAATGAAAGGTCACTCCTAAATTCCAGTTGGCTTAATTTTGGAATTCCTCACTGATTTCTTTTTGTGTAGCTTCTTGTTATTTACTTTGCCAAATCATTGATTGATCAACTAAACTCTTCTCCAGTCAAGCACAGCATTTTCAAGGTCTGTTTCAGCAGAGTATAAAATAATTAGAGCTATAAACAAGAAAGAAGCAGGAATGCCACAAACCCCCACGTATCTATTACTTGTCATCTGTAGAGTCTAGCTGTTACCACAGAAGCATGTTAAAATTAAATGCTGAGCTTTATTTAACGTACTTATTTGTTCTCTCCTTCTTTGCCTTTACCGTTCCTGTTTCAAAGCTCTTTTGTTCACTTCACAACATGGCATATTCATGGTCATGTAGATACTTATAATCCACAATAAATTGCTGTACAATTATACTTAGCTTTTAAAAACAAACAAATGTTCAGTTGGAAGCTTTTGTAGCCACTACACAGGTGGCCGTTACAGTTAGTTAAGTATTTTGCAGGACAGATACTAATTTATATCAGTTTGTAGACCGTACAGAATTTAGGATAAATGTCTATTAGAAATTAAAAATAACAAAAAAGAGGAGGGAGGTATGTACTTGAAATTTAATATTAGCATGATTTCATATCATTAGCATTCTCATGCAATATTTTGTTTTAAAAACTAATTTACCTTTTTTGTAATTCATCAAACCACTTTATTTTGCCCACCAATAAGCTCTCCATAGAAACAGTTGTCTCTTAGTAACATACCAAGAATAGAGTTCAGGGAATACACTGCATCTGTGCGGACTACCCTTAAAGAGACATTTGTAGTTGTGAAAAGGAATATGAGAGCTGTCCTTCTGCAATTGTAATGGGCACAGCACTGCAACACGTCTCGGTGCTTCCCAGATTGATTTCCTTGCGTGTGAGATACAGGTCACTTCTACCTGCATTACTCCTTGGCCTTTGCAGGAGCATATCAGCAAAGATTTCAAACTGCTGTCCATTGCAGCTGGAGTTTTATTTTTTGGTTTCGTTTTGATTGTATACTAGTCAATGACCTACACAAAGACTTTTTGCTTTTTGGCCATTGTCAACTGAATTCAAGACTGTTTTGGCCACTGCCCCTGATTTTTTTCCTAGTCTTTCTACATAGAAAAAAATCTTGAAAATCTTATCACTGGTGTCACCTCACGCAAATCTGTGGTTGTTCTGTTGGGCACTCATTTTCCACCATGTCAGAGTCCAGCTAGATGACTTCAGATGACCCCAGCTTTACCAGCTCTCTTAGTGTTTTTTCTCTTTCCTTTTTGCTCTCCCGTGCTTGCTGTAGGACACCGGTTTGTCCTCTGGCACCTAACTTAGTTCTCTCTGTTCCTTCCATGCGCAGCGCTCTCTCTGAAGTGATCCAGGGGAACAATTACGATGACATTTGAGCTTCTCTGCAGCACTGTGTCGATATTTACACTGAGCTGATTATTAGCAAGTTAAGCATATGACTATGCTGTAAAACCCATTTAGTTTAACTAGTGCTTCAGGGGAAAAGAAGCAGGAAGTAAAGAACGGTGCAGGGACTACGTGTTCCTTACATGTTTGACCTGGGCCCCAGCCCCAGATTGGGTGGGGACCAGGCTATTATTTTGTCCAGTTAGAAAGAGACGAGGCATGCTTTTCAGCTGATCCTTAGACTGCTTTTTAGTTATTACTTGCTGCATCCCAGCTAAGAGTAATATCTGCCGTGGCTGATATTCTTCTCTGATTCAAAATAACCCAGGCCATTTAACACTACTCTAGAGCAGAGGGTGTCCTAAGCCTGGCCCTCCACAAAAGCTTTTAAGATGTCAAGCAACAGAACATCCTATCCCGGGTTTTGATTAACGGAAAGAGTGGTTATCAGCTTTGGTGTCAGGCCCAGACTAACTGAGGGAATGAAGACAGAGTCAAGATATCTCTTGTCTCAGCATGCAGTTATTAAAAGAACATGTCTGGAGACAAAGAAGAGGCCTAGGAACCAGGAGAAACCAAGCAGGTTTAAAAAGAAACTCTTTCCCTCTGTATGTGGAGAATAGGCAGAGAGAAAGCATCAGCTGAAATAAGGTTTTAAAAATTCTGTATTTGTGTAGCTAATCAGAATTTGCAGCACTAGCAGGCGAGCTATTTCAGAATAAGAAATGGGGACATTGGGAAGGGTCTTTTTTTTTGTTCCAGGGGAATGTTAGGGTACTATGAACTGCCAGTGATGTTTTAGGAGGCTGAATGAGGATGAAAGAGGTAGCTGTGGTGTGAAAAAAAAGCAGCAGAGCTTTAGAAGCCATGGGGGCTTCTACACCCCTCTCTCACAACCTATGTATGCCCACCCTGGAGACACTCTTCCCTCAGTTCTCGGGGGCTATGGCACCTCCATGCTCAGGTCTCATGCAATTGTCAGTCCTCACTCTACAGCCCGCATCATCTTTCAGCAGCCACAGTTCGCTTCCCTTACCTTCCACAGGGATGGTAAGGGGACCTTTTGCTGGTAGTGAGAATGGATGTGGAAAAAGAAAGAAGACAGAGCAATGATAGGAGAGCAGGAAGGCCTGTAGTGATCCTGAAAGGTGGTCTATATGGAGGGAAGAGATTCAGCCTAAAGCAGCTGATCTCCTCTCCTAGGCCCTAGCAGAACTGGCAGATTGCTGCCCTCAGCAGCTGTCAAAGGCTGGGTCTACATTAGCAATTTGTTTCAAAGCAATGGTGCAATTTGGAGTAAAATCCTTTCATTGTCTCCACTTACCATGTGGTGTTTCAGTTCTCAGAGTGGGTTTGGTGCATACAAACTAAATTCCTTAAGGAAGAAATGAAAACAGATGCTCTGCTTCAGATCTGCTCCGCATGCACCCTAGTGCTAATGGGGACAGTAGGTTCCAAAATAGCATGTGAGCTGCATCATCACAAGGTCCTCTAGCATGTACCTAACACCACTTCTCCTCAGAAAGCTTGGAAACACATGTGTAGCGGAGGTGTTTGGCTCAGGGGACCAGGCTAAATATAATCCAGAATAAACCCCCAAAACACATATGGAAAAATGAGGTGCCTCAGTATCGACTGTTTCGTTCTACTGATCCACTCTTAATATGCATAACTACTTTCCTATGAAAATACCACCTACTTTGCCCATACCTTGAGCTGGCTTTGGAATATGGCAAATCTAACATAAATATGTACCTAGAAGGTACATATGTATCTGATAGGGGGGATGTGCACCCAGTTAAATTATCTATGTTAGCTCTTAAGACAACTGTTTAATCACTGTTAACATTGCACATCTTAACTTGAATGGAAGAGATACAGCAAAACCCACCAGCAATCACAGTAGTAGGTATGCTGGAACCGTAGCTGAGGATACAGGGAGAGCTGTGGAATTGTACCCCAGGATGGGTAAAGGCACATGGGCTGAAAACTGCACTCAGTAAGATGCCTACCCACTGAAAAAAAAAAAAAAACAGACAGGTGAATAACTGTGACAACTTTGTTCTCTCTTAAACGGAAGCTACTACGTGCCAGCTACAAGAGTAGGAGAAACCAAACAATGTTTAAGCCAGAATGATGAGTAGATGTAGCAGTCATTACTTACTAATACAATTACAAAATGGTATAAATTCTTAACTGTTGTATTGTCTTTTTTCACTTTTCCTACAATTTCCATTTATTTATGAGCTTCTTTATTTGCATAGCTTAGTGACAGCACTGATCTAAGCTTCTGCAGGTACTCCGTGCTCTGTGCTGCTATTGTCACTTACAGTCAAGGTTTAGTTGTGGCTGCTTCTAGGAGCCATAACGTGTCCCCATCCCTACATATCCTACTGTGAATTGAAAACATGTTCTAACAAAATGTTATGAAGGGGCATGCAAGATTACAAATTTTTTGGTATGGAAAATTCTCTTGTTCTTTAGGAAGCTGTAATTTGTACAGTTTAATCTTTTTTTCTTACCGTGTCAGATAAACCTAGACATTCTGCTCTCAGATGATAGCATGTTTGGAGATCTGAGAGAAACAGGGAGCTGCTGGAACATATTGCAGAAGCCTAAAGCACTTAGCAACAGAGAGAGTGTGGGATGCAAGAACAGAAGCTGGAATGTGGAAACAAGTGACATTGAGGCGGCTGTTTGGGAAAGAAGAGCTTTTACTTTGTTTATAATTTCAGTAATTCTGAAGAACTTCACAGAGTGGGAGGTCACTGTGGTCTCTGACTCTGCATATATTCTTCTCTGTGTGACTGTTTTTCAAACCCCTATGATAATTATTACCCAAGAGTACTGGATGTATTAATTTCCTTTTGTATTTCCTGTTTCTTTCAAAAAGCACAGAAGTAAAATTAAGGTATTTGTTTTGCTTCAGTTTATCCTGTTAACAAATACTCATGTGACACGCGCTATGAAAAGATGCGTATCAGGAAATAACTTAATTGCAGAGCTTGATTCTCCATATACTAACGTAACTCTATTTCTGCATACAGTGAAGCAGCATTCTTATTTTGCAATAGGTCCAGTCTTTGACATCATAGCGTGTTCTGGAGTGATACAACCATTTATCATGATGATTTTTAGTGCTTTGCACTAGAATATCCTGGTAGTGTACACTAATGATGGATGTCAAATAACTAGTGAAGAGAAGATGACTGAGGTGCTGACCAGGATAAATAGAGTTGAGAGAAAGAAAAGATGTCTCCAACATCAGGGTGAGTTTTAGAAGGGGATTTAGAAATCAGTGTGTTTCTAAGTGCCGCAGGTCCCACTGAGGTAGAAATTATATGGAGAGCTGGAATTCTACTCAGCAATTGCTGGAAACTATTTCACTGAATGCATATGCATCTGCAAATGCAAAAAATCTCCCTTCCTCTGAATGGTTGTTGTGCACTTTAAATGGAGGGGCTGCACAGTGCAAGGGTTGAAACAAAGGCCATAGGCTATAGGGGATGCTTAAGGGATTCAGAAACCTTATCATAAATGTTACATTTTGTATTTAATGAGGGTTGAGCTAGCCATTAGCTTGTATTTTCTTCTTTGTCTTTGTAAATCTCTCTTGTGGTTTGCATTAGCCAGTAATCTAATTGTGTCCACTTTTCAGGTATTCTCTATAGAAAATAATAGTCAAAGGAAATGATAGAGATGTACTAAATTATGATAATAATAAAGGTGCTACAAAAATGCACAGAACAGAAAAAGAAGATGAATAAATTCATATATAATAATGATGCCCAAGAAACTATTAGTATTGAAATCTAGCACATTTATCTACTCACTGAATAGCACAGTGTAGAATAGTTTCAGGCTACTGTTGATATTCTTTAACTCCTGATATTGAGTGACTGGCTTTTTAAAGGGAACTGGATTCAGCCTGACTAGTGATCAACTGTTTACTTCCAAAATGCTGCAGTAATTTCAGTTATTAAAATGCAGTGATCACCTTACACTAAATGGCAAAATTAAAAAAGAAAAAAAAAGTAAAATCAAATGAAAGGAAATAAAGAAAAGACACAAAATGAAGTCACCAGACCAAAGCTGGGTAACAAATGTATTACCAAGAAAATTAATAAAGTGCAGACAGCCCTAGACTGTAAGAGAAGTGTAGTGTAGACAAAGCATTATCAAATCATTCAGCCTCCAACACAGTGAACCTGAAAAGTCATCTGATGACACTTACGAACAGCAATCTCTTCAAGCCTTCCAAAACACACTGGGACCTCTTACAGCTCACTAATGAAGAGAAGATCATCTTGGCCCACTTGGTTCACTCCCTAGCTCCCTTTGCTTAGGAACAACCCTGAAGAAATGCTCCACCATTTATAGCCTCAGGGCAAAACACTTTCCTTGAGGAAGTTTCCCACAGGTCCCTGTCTGCAGACTTCTCAGGGGCTAAGCGCCAGACTGTCTCTCTGTATTTTAATGTCTCTCTTCCATATTAATAGCTACAGAGCTCCAGAGAGGAAGTATCACCTGTTGAAGAGGTTTAAAGACCTGAAATTCCAGCACCATTGCTAAAGCATATACCTTGACCTACTCCCACTTAATGTTTTTCCTTTCTTCTTACTTTCTTCTTCTATTGCTCTCTGCAATAGAAGCTACTGCCTTTCCCTTCTCCTAAGGAAGACCATTATCTCATTATCTCAGCTCTCTGCTGTACCCAGCATATATAATTGCCACCATCAACCCTGAAGCCTCTGACTCAGAAAATGTAAGTCAGAGGCTTGAGGGGGCTCTACTTACTCCATGGAGATCTGCCCGACCCCCTCACCTTCCGATTCAGCACTCCGACTCTCTGCCTTCTACTTCAACTGCTTCTCCAAGAAACATCTTAGATAATGGAAATCGTTGGAGCAGTAACCTTAGCCCCTGCTTTGCCTCTGCTGAAAGTCTCCATCTTTATTTTTGAACGGTGCAAAAGCTTTTCCAAAGTTAAAAAAAAAAACCAAAACAAAACAAAACCAAAACACCTCAGGATGCTATTGATACCATATTCTTTGTGATAACAAATTAAGGCCCTTTTCCCTAGAAAATGAGCCTGGAACCCCCCTTTTAATGTGTGAAGGCAGCCAGCATCACTATCATGCAGGTAGCTGGACCTAGATACTAGTGAGGGTTGCTGATATCAAAGGTGAGTTTGCCTGATTTTAGATCTGAGAAACTGAGGCCTAGGGTCTGCCACAGCTAACTTGATCTTGTTCCTTGCCCAAAAACCCAAACCGCAACAAACATGTGTATGAAAGTGAAAGTGTCTCTTTTAGGAAGAATTCTGAAGAAGGTATTTTTTCTTTCTCATTTATTTCCCTCTTCTGTCCAGACTGTCTCTCACTATTCTCCTGAGCAGCCTCTGGGGCTGTACTTGAGATCCCTACTTCCATCAGTGTTCAAGGCATGATTTATCTTAAGGGAACACTCCCCTCCTGAGACCCTATTCTGTAGCATCACAGGCAGTTAGGATGCTACAGCTCATTTTCCTTTCTTTTCCTCTGCCGTTCCTTGTGACTTCTCCCCTTCACCCCTTTGTTCTGTCTTTGCCTCTTTACCCAGTGCTTACTGTGGACTCCCATATTCTCTCTGGGCTCCCTCCTCTTCTCCCCCCAAAACAGAGTACAACTTGCATGCTCTTTTCCATCCTGTATAACTACAACAGAAGTTGTACTATCATCTATTACAGTTCCTTCTCCCTGTATGCCAGATGCCACATCTTACAGCCCTTGAGCTTTCCAAGGCAAATCACAGTCTGCATCTCACTAGCAACAGTCTCTCCCATCTTGTCATCTCCATATTTTTATGTTCCCAAATCCTTCACGTTGTGCACCTGTGGTACTATGAATACTGGCCATTAAATGTGCACCCACACTATGCAAAGTAGCACCCTATCAGAAATACACAACGTGATCCCAGATACAATAACTTCAGAGACAGACTGTTCTGGTACATCCTTCTGCTGTAATTACATTGTTTTGGTATTTCCACACAGCACAGCACTATGCCAAGTGGCTAAGCCTGTTTAGAGCTGGCTCAGATGCTGCATCTGACGTCAGATCAGGACTGGCAACAGAATCAGCTGACCTCTGACTGAAACTGGGATTTGGCATTATAGCACTGGTCAACTCAATTCCATGTCTTCTTACACTTTCCTGAAAACACAGCAGTTTTTACATTTCCTGTACTATCAGCCTCTTGCACACTATAGATCATATAGGTGCTGAAAAGTCACAGAGGAGAAGCACATTCTTCTGGAGCGTGCATGTTGCTGAGAGAGGACTAGGTGGGTATTGCTGGGAGAGCTGTAAGAACAGCAGGAGCAGTATGATAGTAGGATAGACATTATTCTCAGACATGCTTCTTAGTATTTGTTTTAGGGAAATTATTATGGGTTCTCTGGAGGAACCATGCACATCTGCAGCATGGATAAGGGCAGGCACTCTGTTCTCTCAGCCCCTGCAAATGATTGTAGTAAACCAGCATGAACAGAGCCATCACACTGAATATTCCGCTCTGTGACTGATCTGCTGCCTACGAACTGAGCTGCACAGACAAGTAAGTGGTCTCTGGGTTAGGGACAGTGTTTACATGTAGATGGTCTGGAAAAATGGAGGCTCCTAGGGAGGTACATGATGCATTAAGTTTGTTATTTTAAGGAAATAAACCAAAGACCTCAAGAAAAGGATGTCGTAACTCCAGAGTTGGAGAACACTTTGTAGCAGAGCTTAATGATGCAGTCCTTTTTTCTTAACTAAATCATGGGACGAATTACAAACCAGGAGCATAGGCCCTATTTGTAAAATTTAACCTTGAAACAGATACGATACCATATGCAATGCACTGGCATGTTTTATTAGGTATTTATTATCACTGCAGTTGCAGTTTTGCCATTTATGTTAATGGCACTGAGGAGACACTGCAAATCTTCTCTTTAGCTCTTTGAGAAAGAGAGAAGATGTAGTTCTGTGTCAGGTAAGAAATCACATTTAACTTGTGGCATAAAGTTTGTAAGCAATTCCTCTCCTCTCTCTGCAAAGAGAAGTGTAGGTAGCAGTGGTATCTTAGAAGGCTTTCTTCAAGTATAGATATTTTAAAAAGCAGCTCTGCAGAAATGGCATAATTGTTTTTCACATTGCTTCAAAAATTTTGTTTCCTGATTGGCAAGGTAGGCTATGGCTATATTAACAAGGAAAGCAATGCAATCAGAGCAGATCTGTACTGTGAAACAATTAGTCCCAGGGACCAAATGTTCGCATAATGCGCTTTTCAGGGGTTTTACTTTGAGCTCATTCTAGTCTGTTCCTACAAACTGAATCTCCAGTACCAGTTGGAGGATGTCAGGTGTGCTCATGGATGGCACAGTTCCATTCAGGAGTTCAACCCATGCACTCAAGATCATGAAACAAGCGCAGGAGCTGGGAATGCTTCAGAAGTACAGTCCTGATCCGAACCAAATTGTTAATGTAGATCCACCCATAACCTCAGATCTAGAAATTAGCTTGGGTTTTTTTTTTTTTTATTCATGTCTCATACCCAGTGATTATGTTTCTGATGACTAAATTATATTCAAGTTACCTTTGTACCTTGATGGATGTAACTCAGATGGATGTATAATGCTTTATTTCAGTGAAGCTGTGTCTATCTTCTCTAAGGAATCATTCTGTCAGTATTATAATAGGATTATACAGGTCCAATATAACAAAATTTGCTCCTTCAAGGATAATTTATTGAGCAACTCTATTGGTAACAATACAGATGGAGGAATAAAATCTAGTTCACTCACTTTGGTTCTACAAAGGTAAATACCATGCTTTTGTCTCTCAATGTAATAGATACACCATGTAACAGATACACCACAGTATACAAAATAGATCCACTGAGTAAAAAACATATCCATACCTACCAGATCAAGAGCCATACATTCACTTGAAAGCATTTTAGCAAAATTTTCAAAACTTGTCACGAAAGCTTCATCTACATCCATGTGGCCAAAGTCTACCGGCTTTTTATTATTGTAACAATTAAACATGGTAAAGTGCTGACAGCAATTTCTGTTTTTCTTGAAGCGCCATCATGTAGGGAGAAGACAATAGTTTGATCTTTATAATTTGAAATTCTGAGGGAGAAAAAGGTAAAGATTACAATTTTATTTAGAGCATCTCTTGGATGAAAATAAAAAATTTAAAGAACAGACTGATAATATGATGACCAGAAATGTATGTAGTTGTATATATAATGTATATAGTTGTCTTTTGTGTTCTATAAAATGGCAATACAAATTGCTATGCTAAAGGAATGGATGGCACTATTAATATATTTGTAAGGGACTAATTGCATGGGTTCAGAGTAGATTTTGGAGAATGGGAAGTAAAAGTCTCTTGTTCATTAGAAAATGGATACTGTAAGAGTTGTCAGCTTGGCAGTTTTAGACTTTAACAGAATGATAAAACTGGAAGAATTAGGACCTATTGCCTTTTTTCTCTAAAAACCTATAATAGGGATATTGAAAACAGACCTGAAAAATGTTGTGTGTAAGATCTCAAATTAATAAGTTGATTGAACAATTATTCACCCACATAACTTTCCAAAAATTATGTCGCTGTTTCTTAAACAGGGATTCCCAACAGTCTCTATATATTGCAGATTATTTGCTGATACTATTTTATTCATTTTTTCCTTTGTTTCACTTTGATGTTAGATGAAAGTACATGTTAAGGCAAACAAGCTAAACTTTATTGAATTACAAATAACCAAGACCTTTCTTCTGGTTTTGTTTTGGTATTTTATATAGGTTGTCTATAAAATACATACTACTGCTTCCCTTTCTTTGCATTCCTTTTTGTTCATCTCAAAAGAGAGGTCTCAGCCTAAAGAGTCACATGAGTCCATCTCAGTCCTGGAATACTACTCCATCTGAGTTCTCTCTACATCAGAGAGAAGTTCAAATGTACAGCTAATAAACTCCACTTAGTCTGCCTATTAAGAGAGGTATGTTTACAATTTTGTGGAGGGTCCTTCAGTCTGAGGAAGAAGGATCAAATTATCTCATTCTGATTGATAAAATAGTGTTTCCAAGTTACTCTATTCTTTAATATCATTTTAATAAAGTATTATAAAATTCGAAAGTTTTTTTTAAAGTAGACTAAATGTTGTTAAATATAAGCCCCAGCCAAAACTTCTAGTAAAAAGGCAATCTGAATAAAATCAAAACAGAAACAAATCCTAGGCATTAAATAAATAATAAAAATGCATAGCAAACAAGGGTGGCTCAGAAAAAGAAGATATAAAAGTATCAGCTATTTCAAATTTATTGCAGTCAAAACTAGAAATCACTTGCCACACTAATTATGAGATGCAGGACCAAACACCAGGAAGAGTAATTTTTTAAAAATTTCTTTAATAAAGGTGCTCCACTCCCATTAAGCATTTGCAAACTACTATTCCTTTTGAAACTAATACTGAAAATAATGGTCTGCCCTTTAAAGTGCTAAGGATAAAAAGGCTAAAGGAAGGCTTACTTCAACCATATTAGCTCTAACAGATCTACTTCTGCTCTCCAGCTTGATTTCTGTGGGCTTACGTATCAGTGGCAATCAGTGGCTTACCACCAAAAGAAGTCAGAACCCCTGCGGGAAACACCTGCACTTCTACCCATTCTGGTTAGCAGCTGGTTGCAAGTCTGGGAATTTAATCTTCCTCTAGCAACTATTTACTCTTCTTTAGTGACATTATACTTTTGGATACTACACAGTTTCCCAAAGCCCTACTAGGGATTTAAGATCCAGTGTCTGCATTTCTATAGATATACTGATATAAGATATAATCTTGTTTCCTAACAGTTTTTATTTCATAAAATATAATCAGGCAACAGCACCAATTGCTCTAAAAAGGAATTTTTCTAATTTTTACCAAAACCAAAATAAAGCCAACATGCCCGTGTTCCACTATTCTAGAAACTAGACAAATAACCTCCCCACATGTATGTAGAATGCAAAACAATTACTTGTTCTTAAACATTAATTTTCTAAAATTCTACAGTACTGAGATAAAAGCTCACAATGCCATACATTATTACATATATCAGTACTAGAAATAATATATACTAAGATAATATAATAATATATACCAAAAGCTCTGAACAGTATATATTATTAGAAAGAATAACCTAGAAGATATATTTGCATAGAAAAATAAAGATGTATTGTTGAAGAATATGAGATATCCAAATAACTATCTGAGGACAAAGATATTTTTCTACTTCCTTGAATAAGCAAGGCTTAATAACCAACAAATAACAACTCTTCCACATCGCATAATTTTCTACTGCTGACTTCCAAGCTGCTAAATCTCCTAGTCCAAGGTCAGGCTATTGCCCAAAACAATTTCTGTCAGCTGCTTGAACAAATCTCAATCAGCAGATACTTTGACCTTGAGTGAAATATTCTAGTAACTAGTAAGAACGGAAGATGGAAACAATTATGCCGAAAAGTTTCAAAATTCATTCTGCGATGCAATAAGAAATGGCCTGAACAGAAATGCATTGATCTAAAAATATTGGAGGTCATCACCAGGTTATTTTAGGTCTCCCTTTGTTTGTTGCCAATGGTTAATTCCTAGAAGAGTCTATTTTGATCCTGTGAGTACTCCCAGACCAAATGCACAACAGAGAAAGTGTCATGATAAGGAAGCATTTGGCTACTGAGGAGTTATATGTACGAACAATATTGTTATTTCCCCAAGATGATTTCTATCCACAGCATTTGTAGCAGCTCAGAATTATAACAGCAAATGTGCATCACAAGACTATGAATAAAAATGCACTGTCATATTTGGCTTCAAGAGAGATTTGGGAAGGTCTTCAGAACTAATTTATTTCTTGGAATAGGCTATACTTCCTCTCATTTAAAGTTTGTCTTGAGAATCTTTATGAAATGAAGAAAATGCATGATGGTTTTAAACAAAACATGTCACAGCTTTTTTTCCAAAATCAAATCTTAACTACTAGATGCCTAGCAATCAGCTTAAGCTGAATGCAGCTAAAATAAAATCTATTTCCATGCTCCATCTCTGCTACTTCTTTTCTCACATTCCGTAGAAAATATAACAATCTTGCCTGTCTCTCTGCTCAATAAATTGAATGTTGTCTTTAGCTCAGGACTCTCTCTAGGTTTTTATACATACAGCTAAGTGTTCTGCATTTTTAGTGTGCTTCTAAGATGCAGCTTTCATGCACATCACTTAAAATCTTGTTCAGAGTTTCACTTTTTCATGATTGGAAGTGATTTACAGGGCTTTTGCACAAGACTTCTTTACTATAGCTTTAAACTAGCCCTAGGCAGAGCTTCTTCATCAGAAGAACCCCTACAGCTCCCTGAGATTTGAGACAAGATCTTTGAGTGAGACAAGAAATTTACCTCCATGGTCTGTCTAGTGAACCAAAATTAGTACATCCTCAGAAGAAATATTTGCAGGTCCCTGGAAGTCCTTCCAAAATAAGCTATATCAATTGAGGTCTACTGGAGTAGAATGTACTTGTAAACTGGAATAAAACATATCTTAATCAAATAAAGAAAATAACTAATTTTAGGCAAACTATCTCATTGAAGCAATAGTTCCATCTTTTGGGAAGTCACTAATGGACTTTGATGTGTTCAACTGCTACCTTAGGTACTTAAGTCTGTAAAGTAGATCTCAGAATCTGTTGTGTTTCAACTTAAACCTCTCTCTTACAAACTCAGGCAGCTATATAAAAAACCTGCTGCATCTCCCCCCCCCAAAGACTGGTTAACCCACTCAACGCATAACAATACAGCCTGAGTGGGCGAGTCAAATCTCACAGATTGTTCACACAAATATTACACATTCCTACACTTTCTTTGGGTGTGTGTGTGTGTCTGTGTTAGAAATAAACCAAACAACATCACTTCTCCCATATAACACATTTTCTGCAAATCAACTGAAATTCATCTATATGCCTAAGAATATTTCCCTAATGATAAAAAGGAACTGAGAAATCTTTTTTGTGAGCATTCACACTCACATTTTAAAAAATATTACTTCTGTATTATATCCTTTAAAGCTTACACTTCCCCTTTAGAATTTGGCGCTGAAACCTTTCATATGATACAAGCAAAACACAGTGACAACTGTCACCCTAAACTCAAACGCAGCTCTGTAAGAACCTGGCAGTTACATAGTTCTCAGTCATTGCAGTTCTTTCTCCTGTTGATCACTCTTTTCCCTTCCTCTTACTACACTGACAAGGAAGCCAAGAACCGTTTTCAAGTAAAAACTTAGCATTTTCCATCTCAGCATTCAGTTGCCCTAAAACTGTCCCAGATCTGCTTTCAGTGTATCTTAAAGGACCATCAGTTGCTTTCAAAAGACTCACAAGGTTCAGCTACCCTGTTAATATATGTTCCAGGGTTCAGAGACCATTCCATTGCTTGACAAATTTTGTATACCGCTCAGTGACAGGAAAAGTGCTGGAATACTTTACAAATCTGTGTCACCATCTCAGTAAAGGACTCAATTTGTTTTGTTTGAAAAGCAGTTCAGTCCTTCCTCTTTAGGTGCCTCCAGCTCTGTCTGTGGGTGCTGGTTTTTTATAATGTTGGTATCTGTACTGTGTCCTAAATATGCCATTTCCACATTCTTTTCACAATTCCCTACTTCTGCAGTCAGGCACGTACCTTCCTAATTCAGGACATGTTTCATCATGGTACAGCAAAAACTACAAATGCATGGCAAAAACATGGCAGTGTATCTCATCTCCATACAATCTTTTTGCATTGAAAAGCAGCAGGTAGTCCTTAGCTAAGGTTAAGAATCCACAAATCCTGTTTGAAATGTAAAGGCATCTGCGTCTAAAGACACTCACTGCTAGTAAGCCACAAGTAGCTCTACCAAACAGCCCTAAAACACAAGGGGAAGAAGGGTGGGAAGGAAATGATGACACTATAATCCTTCATAGTTGCCCTTAAAAGCCCTGTATTCCCACATCTATCTCATCAGTTGTAGGTATAGACAAGTGCCACAGATTTTGATAGCAATGAACTTGCACATCTGCTGCACCTCTTTGCTTCCTGCACAGTTTGTTATTTGAAAGGTACATTGATTCCAGCGAGTGGTTTGCCTCTTGTAAGCTTAGTACAAGTTCCTCCTTTTTCTCCTCCCATTGGACAACTTTCATCACATTTATAAAGCATACTCCTGGCATTCGGCAACTTAGTTCACCTCTTCCAGCTATCTGACGGCTTTTTAAGAATCTTTATCAGGCAGCTTAGAGCTATTCTTTTGTGTCACATCTGATGCCCCTATACCATGTGAATAGCAAGTGCTGTACTGTCATATAAGACATTTTGCTTCTGTTGGTCCTTGACCATGTTTTCCTTGCCTAACTCACAAACTGAATTTCTCCATAGGAATTGGCAATAACTGCCACTGCTTTTTTCTCCAGAGTTACTTCTGTTTTTTAAATCCAACAATGCACTGCCACTCTAAGGGGGAGATCCAGATTCTCATTGGCACTTATGACTAGGCAGGCATACCGCAAGTAGAGTAAATGCAGATCCCAGTTCTGAATATGCCAGTCCATAAATATGTTAAACATTAAAGTCCCATGTCTTCATTAGCCTATCAGCCCGAAAATGCTAAGCAATGACCCAGAATCACCTCAACTCAGACTTTTTTTTTCCTAACAGTATCAAGGAAGAGATTACATAAATTTAGCTCTTTCATCTCTGCAGTCGGTTAGGTTACCCTGCAGAAGTCTGGTAATACAGCATCTATGACTGCCTCATGACTCTGAATATCAAGCAGCAAAAACTATAGGCACCAAAATTCAGGCATTCATTTGCTA
The DNA here is from genome assembly GCF_963921805.1 of Phalacrocorax carbo. Classification (NCBI taxonomy): domain Eukaryota; kingdom Metazoa; phylum Chordata; class Aves; order Suliformes; family Phalacrocoracidae; genus Phalacrocorax; species Phalacrocorax carbo. The sequence goes on from NC_087513.1 coordinate 51,642,410, forward strand.
CAGGCATCCTAGGAAGGGATCTGAACACGCAACTCAGAATTACTCATAGGAAACAAACTTTGATTGAAGGACTAAAAAGGGCTTAGCAGACGTTACCTCAGCCCCTGTACCCTGATACCGCTGGACACTCTTCCTGCCCAACTCTGCTGTGATCATACAGTGTTTCCCCCCTTTGTTTCCTCTTAGTAACTCCACTGCTGTTCACACAAGTGGAGCTGACACATGAGAAGTAAGCAGGCAGTTTGATGAGTTAGCAGCAAAGTTTTTCCTCTCTCTGACTCAAGTGTACTCTTGGCCCTATAGCCATGAGAGCAGACACTTCCTATATGGGTTTTTACTAAGTTAACTCTTTGTGGGTCCTTCTGTTTCTGAGGCAGCTTCCTCATATCTGACCTGATGGTATTAAACCATGGGTTACTATGAGCTCTCTGCTTGGGCCAATGTATTTACCTAAATTCCATTTCTTGGGATCTTGTCTGTGCCAACTCTCCTAGAAGACCATCATCTCACCTAGTTTCTTCCTAATTTTACCATTATTCAGATTACTATCTAAATGTTTACCTACCAATGATGAATAAATTATTAGTCTTCCAATCAACAAATCACATGTTTTTAGGGTGTGTGGACATAGCAATTCTTTGAATTACCTATAAACTTTCCAAGTCACACAGGTACTGATAGGCATACTCCATTTTTTGAGGAAATAGTCCTATCCTATCACAGCTGTAACTTCAATAGCCTTCACTTTCTTACTGTTTTGTATACACTAAGCTTTCCTCTGTAAACATCAGGTTATGCACACAGTAGGCTTCTGAAGAACCTATAATCTTTCTGAAGTTAAAAAGTTCTATTCATTTAGCTATAAGCCTTTTTGACTTTTGGACCCATTAAATGTTTGACCCATTAAATGTTAGATAGAGACTATCTGAAGTCTAAATTTGAGTCTTCTCTCCAGAACAATGAAGTAGGAATCAATATTGTAAGCATCCAAAATTGAAATAACACACATGCCATTATGCTTGCTGCGGTGTAGTTCCTTGCTATGGTTCTCCATGGCTTTCCACTCTGGGTGCTGAGAGGGTCACAGTGCCCTCCTTACACTAAACTTCCACCTAGCAGGGAGTGTATAATTGGACCATGCGAGCTCTGACCCAAGAATCTTAGACTCTACACTCTTCATGAGCTGGCTGATCAGCTACACCCTGGTTAACCTCCCAGTGACTAAAGCTTTATCTTTACATAGTTCTGTAGTCTTCCCCTTTGGGAAATGGTTACATTCCCTTTCTTGTATTATTTTCTTTGACTCAGTTTGTTTCTATGGCTGAAACACTAATTAAAACTGCTAATGTTACATTCAGTCCACCATCTGCTAGCTAAATACTAGAAGTATGCAAAGTTTTACTCAGCAGTCTCATTTCCAGTCTCTCAAGTTCCCCTTGAAGCTTCTAGGCACTGCTGCTTTGGTAAGTGCACGTCTCTGTGTCCCCCAAGAAAGTGAAGACCAGCCCTTTAGGATACAGCACCATCTAGTGAAGCAAACTAGCTCAGGTCTTCTTCACAGAGACTTGAAATGGATGTCACCAGCAGACTCACAGTGGCACAAGCTGCCTTTCACAACAGGCCAGTGTTTATTAGTCATCTGGAATCCATCACAGGAAGCTCTTTGGTTAGCGTGGCAAAGCACAGACAAAATCCTTAAATGTAGCGGTAATTGCTCTCCAAGCCAAGTTCTCATATTTCAGTTGTCTTGTAAAATTTGTCTCTGTACCCAGTGATTTCCAAATCCCAGCATCAGCATCTTTCTGCCATGTCTGTTCATTGCAGGCTTTGTTTTCTACTGCCTCCACAGAAATCTGAGGAACCTGCTCCCTCTTGCGCTCAGCCACTTGCTCCCACCTAAATGCATAGCCATTGCCACCCCGTAGCTACACAATAGCTGTTGGGGGATGGATCCACACTACTCCCAGCAGGTAACAATACAAAATCAGTGTGTAAAATGAGTCAGATATGTTAGTAATAAATGAATTAAATTGTTTGCATATTCCCCATAGTCTCTAAATGATTCCCACATCATTTCTCTGGCCTGGCTAATGCAGTATTTTCTGGTTCCCATCATTCAGCATGCCCCTCCCTGGTCGTTCAAAGGATAGTTTCTTTACTATCATCTATGAATTGCCTGGATGCACTTTTCAGGTACTTCTTCGTTTTACCCCTCTCTATTGATCCTTTTCCATTCAACGTCAAGAGACTGCCTCCAACTGGCCCTGGCTGCTGGGATTCATTGCTTACTCAGCACATTTCTAAACTTTCACTTTCGTTTTCAATTAAGCTGTCCCTTACATTCATCACAATGATGAACATGGCAACATAGCTGGTCTCCTCCAGAGCCCTCCCAAATCCCTCTACCATAATGCCTATAAAGAACTTGAAAACGCACAGATTGCTGTGACCACCTCCTATAACATTGATAAATACTGCCTGGTTTTTTCTTAGTTTGCCTCTTTTTTAATAGAGAGATGGAACCGTTTAGAGGGATAGCACACTTTCTCTTTTACCTGTAGTCGTGCAGTGCGCAGGCTCAGTGATGCCATTGGTTAATCATATAATCATTAAGGTTGGAAAGACTTCTAAGGATCAACAAGTCCAACCGCCAACCCAACACCCACAGGCCTCCTAAACCATGCCCTGAAGTGCCATGTCTACATGTTTTTTGAACATCTCCGGGGATGGTGACTCCGCCACCTCTCCGGGCAGCTTGTTCCAATGCCTGACCACTCTTTCAATGAAGAAAACCTTCCCTGATGCAGCTTGAGGCTATTTCCTCTTGTCCTATCACCTGTTACTTGGGAGAAGAGACCAACACCCACCTCACTACAACCTCCTTTCAGGTAGCTATAGAGAGCGATAAGGTCTCCCAACAGCCTCCTTTGCTTCAGACTAAACAACCCCAGTTCCCTCTGTCTCTCCTCAAAGAACTTGTTCTCCAGACCCTTCACCAGCTTCGTTGCCCTTCTCTGGACACGCTCCAGCAACTCAATGTCCCTCTTGTACTGAGGGGCCCAAAACTGAACACAGTATTCGAGGTGTGACCTCACTGGTGCTGAGTACAAGCGTACAATCACTTCCCTACTCCTCCTGGCCACACTATTCCTGATACAAGCCAGGAAGTTCAAAACAACATCCCTGGTGAAACGTTATTGGAAAACTGTCCCATAAGGTAGGTCGTGGCCTCGTCCACGCTCCCTCCAGCAGCCTTCGTGTGGCACACCACCTCAGACCTGCAGTGCCTTTTGCTATCAGCAGTCCCAGCCGCTGCCATGGCGCACGGTGCCCACCAAGCTTCTTCGGCTGCCCCTCGGCCGTGGGTAGCCTCAGAGGGAGGAAAGGGCTCTCTCAGCTACTGGGGAAGCAGTGCGAGGACTCGCGGCTCGTACCCCACCGGGACCCCTCGCTCACCCCCCCAGAGCCTACAACCCGATCACCGAGCCGAAGAGCCCTCCGAAGGGGGCCAAGGCAGATTTCATCCCTCCGCCGCCCCTCCCGGAGCGGGGGTTCAGCGGGGAGCGGTGGGAGCCGCGGCCGGGCCCCGGGGCCCTCAGGGTCGCCCCGCGCGGCGGGACCGCGGCCGTTGCCCGAGGCCGTTGCCGGGCGACGCCGGCGCGTTCCCGCCGTGGCCGGACCGGAGCATGGCGGAGCTCGCCGTGCCGCCGCTCCACGCCTCGGTCCCGAACCCCCAGCCGGCCGCTTTCTTTGGAGCGGTGGCGCCGGGGAACCCGGTGGTAGACAGCTTCGAGGCCGAGCTGCGGGACGTCCTGGACTCCCTACGGCGGCTGGCGGGCGCGGCCGGGCCGCAGCAGCACGACCTGCACCGCCGCGGGTAGGGGCTGCGCCCCCTTCTCCTTGTCGTCGCCCCCCCTTGTCGTCCCCGCGTCGCCGCTCGCTCCGGCAGCCCTTGCCATTCCCGCCGGCCCCTGCCTCCCCCACCCCACCCCCGCCTCCCTCTCCAGCCCCTTCCCCTCGGCCGCCTCACTGGGGCTTTCCCCGCCTCGGCCTGCCCTTCCCGGCCCGCCGGGCCCCGCCGCCGCCCCTTCCCTCCTTCCCCGCATCCGGGGAGCGCCTTCCCTCCCGCTCCCCCTGGCCCGGGAGGTAGTAGGGAGGTTGTTCTCCTGGGTCAGCATCTCCAGCCGCGTGCCAGAACACCAGCCATCCGCCTTCCCTTTTTTTTCCCCTCTCTCTCTAAATTAACCCCCCAAAAAACTGAAGACCTCCTTTTTCAGCACTTCCTAGAAGTTAACGCTTTAGGGAAAAAGCACAAGGTGTTGTGGAAGTTGGCAGCACCACTGTTGGTTGTATCCGAGCTGCCTGAGCTTCCTGGTAGGAAAATCCCTCCACAGTGCTGGAGCAACTGGCAGCCCACCAGCAAGTGCTGCTGCGTGCGAGGGTGAACGCGTGTGGGCACGTACGTGCCTCTAAAAGATGCGCTCGCAGTAGGGCTACATGAGGATAACACCACACAGCTCTTTTTGTGCATACGTCTATGTCTACGTTGGTATATTTTTATACACATAGATGCAGGCGGAGCATATGGCAACTATAATTGTGCGTATTTGTTTGCTCCCATACGTGCATATCTGTGGGTATGCATAAATCTAGATTTTGTAATGCAGTTAAGTTAGAGCAACTGGTATCAGTGTATGATTCGTAGTGCATGCATATGTCTATTATAGACTGCATTTCTCATGTAGCTTTCCCCACTGCATTTAGATACATTATGAGATGAAATATCAACTGCTTCTTTTAAGGTACATGGTTGATTTTCTATTGTTATAATCTGAGCAGTGTTCTATTCTAAATTCACAGGCCTCTAACGTAAAAACCCAAAGGTTTCTCAGGTTATCAATATTTCATTCAAAAACAGCACAGGAATTGGTTTCAGGGTGGTTAACTTATGGCTTACCTGCAGCTTCTACCCTTATGCATTTAACTCAGTACTTTCCTAGATGTAGTCTATAAGTGACCCTTCTCTAAAGGAGCTGCACACATTTTCAGGAGGTACTCAGATTCTGCAGCCTGGCATTTGTCTGCACTGGAGACCTTTCCTTTTCTAAGCTATCTGGATTTGTTCATGCAGCGTGTCCATCCTTAGGTCTAGGCCTATATCTATCATACAGGTATCAGTCTCCAGGCTTTTGTCTCTAGTGTTTTGAATCTCAGTATGTTGGCTTTTTGTATTGCTTCAGCAGCTGATTTCAGTGCTTTGCTATTTTTAAGCCTTTCATTTATAGCTTTGGCCTTTTTTTTGCTTTAGCTGATCTCTATTCTTACTATGAAAGCTATCCCCTCTAGGCCCCTTAGAGGAAGGAATGCCACTCAGCTGCTTCAGACACCACCAAAATTGCTGATGATGAACATATTAGTTGTATTTTCTATACATACATCGTACCTTCTGGTTGGGAGTTGGGCATGCTGAATGTCGTGCCCAGTTATCAGTTTTTATGAACAATGTCTCCAAGCCTTTCTTTACCCTGTGGAATATTTTGACCTGAGTAGGCTCTGTCTTTTTCAAACTGGTATTTTGTACGTGACCCATGTCCACACGTAACTCAATTGGCATGAGAGCATTTTCTCATCCAAAGAATTCTGCAGCATTCATCATGGAGGTGAGAACAAATGCTACCTGGTTCTTGATCCCAGAAGTCACTGGCAGTGATAATCCATACCAAAACTCCATTGAGAACATAGTGTAACATGAAGCTCCCAACAGCTCTACATCCTCCGGCATTCTTCATTTGTGTAGGGGCAGTACAGAGGTAGAAGACTGGAATTCTGATTGTTAGCATATGTTCAGGCAGCTAGCAAAATCATGGATATTTATTTGTGATTATGAAATTTCAGGGTTGTTTCTCCCCTGCCCCTCATTGTTTGATAACTCAAAATTGGAGCATATGCTGCTTGCAGAACCAGCCTTAGTCTAGTGGTTCCTAAGAATTTCTGAAGGTAATGGCTGTAACAGACACTTTCCTAAATGCTCAAAAGACTACTTTCTGTGTCATTTGTCAGGCTACTTTTCCTGGCATGGGTTGAGGTCAAAGTGTTCTTGTTATTGAGGAACAAGAAAACCAGCTTCTGCATGGCAAGTAAGTTCAGTTTAGGAAAATAAAATTGTCAGCTTCATTCCTCCAGTGCTGTCAGCCTTTGGTATTGACAAGTTAACAGCAAGGCTGTAATTTAGGCACTTAGAACATTCTAATGTAAGAAACAAAAATTACTGAGGACCTGCCCTGTACTGGAATCACAAATGTTTTCAATCAGAAGAAGTAACAATCAAAAGTATTTTTCCTTCAACTAAATGAGAAGTTGTTTTACCCAATTTCCCTTGGCAACGGAGCCATGAAAGGATTACCTTGAACTACTGATTTTATCTCACGTAATGTGGCTTAACCACCCTTATTTAATAAGTCATCTTTTGATCAGTATCAGAGAATCGTTTGCTACCTGTAGTAAAGACTTTTGGCCCAGAGTATAGCCATGTGGGCCTTACCCTGTGCACACTCTTATGGGTTGACCTTAAGGAATTTTTTTTTATTATTCACAGGGTGGTTGGAAATGAAGAAACTTCACCTCCGAGCTCTGACAGCCCAGTATTTTTTAAGACTTTACTCGCTTAACTTGTTATTCTGCTGTCCTACAGCCTGTTTAAAGGAAAGGCTGATGAGCTGTTTGGGAAGTAGCTCTCTCTCCTCCTTTATCTGTGTCAAAGAAACATTCCTGTGTCATGAACTCACTTGTAGTTAGTCATGGCATTGTAGCAGATAGAGTTTACCTTAATCTTCCTATTGAAGTTGAAAATCTAGTCAGATTTGTCACTACTTTACTAAACTAGTTTATTACAGATTTGTTACTCATTTATTACATCTAAGTAAGTATTAATATGAGCATTCAAAACCAAAACCGAAGATGGCCTTCACTGGGGACTTGCCAGCTGATCAGTCTTAAAGTTTATTAGTCTCACCTTCCAGAGCTTTATCTGCTTTATTCTTACTATCAGTTACTTTACAGCCTTACAACCTGATAATTACCTGGTTTTTGTCTCCCTTTATCCCTCCCCCCCCAGTAGTATCCATCAAGTCTCTTGGACTCTGAAAGTCTTTTCCTAAGCTTCTTCCATTGATGGTCCAAGGCAACTCTGCTCGAGTGCCTGACAGATTCCTTTGCTTTGCGCTGCTTTGCAGATTTATCCCTACTAACTAGAGTGGGATACTTCTCTCAGTATAAGAAATCAGGAGTCACCTAGACTGTTAATTGCTTAAGGAAGGGCCAGGAGGGCCTCATTCCCCATTTAGAAGGTGCTCTTCATTAAGCTAGGCTATGGTTTCCTTTAAAAACATAATGCCTTAGAACATTTTATTCAGATTGTTGCTTTTGGCCTAGTTTGTGCTGTTACTGCATTTTTCCTTTAGGATACACCTCTAGAATGTCCTACTTATGTCTTTGCTGTTTACTTTCAGAACTGAGAATTGTGCCAAGATTATACTTTTAGAAAAAAAATTTTTTGATTGTAATTCTCTGGTGTAAAGATCATTTTGACAGGTTTCTCATGCAGCCATCTGTTTCACCTTGAAGTGTGAAGGTGGCTTGCAGCTTTCTGTGTGGAAAAAATGATGTTACTTATTGTGCTTTTTTATTGGGAATCTTCTTATAAGCTGAAATGAAGAACTGTCTAGGAGACTCTGAGAATGTATTCCAAGTTCCTGAATGTCAGAAAACAGCTTAAGAAAATGTCTTGCATTCTAATCTACCATCACTGTCTTAAGAGATTGAAAAATTCCAGGTACCTCACACCAGTTAGCACAAGATTTACATGTGAGAATTCAGCTAGAAGGTTATTTTCAAACATTAATTCCTCTCTCTTCAATTGTCTTCCTTCCTTGTAAATTGCTATCTATGAATAGTTTAGCTGTTGTGGTTTCACAAGGCACTCTTTGCTGAGGTTTCTGTACAAGTGTTTTGTTAAGAGAATATATGCAAGAGGTGCCTGGCACTGTGAACACTGTCAATACTATTAATAATTCAGTAACAGGATTCTTTTCTGAAAAATCCCCGTGTTTATTGTCATTGTGTCTGATCAATTATTGTTTTCCTGTTTGAATATAGCTTTTGTAAGGAAGTTACAAGTTATAGCTTTTGTAAGGAAGCAGGGTGGGAAAGTTGTACATGTCAAGGCACTAACCCAGCAGACAGCCGTCAGTAGGGACTATAATACTGGCGTGGTGTAGTCGGTTCCTCTGTAGAGGAGACAAACTGCTTAGAGCCAGCTACCATTTATGGGAGGCTTGCTGGCTCAGCCAAGTAAGTAATTTGTTACACAAAGTCATCCTTGATGACAACTGTGGCTAGAATAACAGGCAGAGGCAACAGAATAGCACTGCAACTTTTGCCATAAAATCTTTTCTATTTTAACAAATGTCTCATTTGCTTCCCTCTGAATCCTACCCTTTACGATTTAAAATTCCTGAACATTTCATGCCAAATGTAGTTCATCCTAGAGGCTTTCTAATGACTTTCTTCTTTTGTGGTTTGTGGTATAGCTCTATATACCATGAGCTCTAAAGCTCTAGATACCATAGCTCTATATACTCTATAGCTCTATGGTTTATTCCATGGCTACCAGTTTCGAAGTTTTCTGCTATGTGACATGCAGTGTTATTTTGGGATCTTTTTTCCTGCTCTTAGCATTTGTCGTTTCCAATCCAATAACTGCTGTGAGCTGTAATCCATTGAGTATCTCTAAAATATCAAATTGTTTCTTCAAACAGAACCTCTCATCAACTCATTAGCTAAAAGGTGGGACAGATTTTCCACTTGTGACCATGTTTGAACAGTGCGAAGGGATTAATACTAAGACAATTAAATAAGAATTTACACAGGAGAAAAGTCATCATATTTTAAATGTGTGATAAAAATGTGACAGAAATGAAACCCAAAAACGTCCTCGGCTGTTTTTTAAATCCAGTTTTAATAAGCGCTTGTTTTGAAATACATAGATGTTCAAATAGATTTGGAAGAAAGGGGTTTTCATAATTTGAAGTTTCCCTGATTTGTTTACTTGTTATGACAGGTCTCTGCCAGTTTAATCTGAAACATTTTCTCCTGGGTTTTTTTTTTTTAGAGCAAATACTTTGTTTAATATTTGGATCAAATATAAGCCTCGACTGCCAGAGTGGTATTACAATGAAAAACTTTTGAAAGTTGGTGATTCTCTCGCTCAGATCAAAGTAAGTCATATGAAAACAGAAGAGGCTCAGTCACAGTCTTTGTTTCATTATGTTTCTGTACTACTTTAATTTTTAATCACATTTTACTGGAAGCTATTTAGAAAGTAGCAAAATTTTTTACAAAATAATTCCAGTGAGAGTTGGTGATTTGTATCTCTTGCTTATTATTGTAAAATTAATTTTTTGGTATATTTTCTAGATATGTATTTCCTATGCACCTGTTGCCTTTTTAAACACCCCAAAATCTTTCTTCAATATTTGTTTGAAGTTTTAACACAGTAGAGTACAATATCTGACTGTGCCTGTAGACACTGCTTTAGCACAAATTGGCGGTGATGGAGCAGTGTTGGTTTGTTCCACTGAAATGTCAACTCAGGACTCAGTTAACCAAAAGTGACTGTAAAGAATTGTCAGGAAGGGAACAGAAAATAAAAAACAGAGTGCAGTTACACGTTGTACAACTATATGTATTGATGGTGCTCCTGCATCTTGCGTTCTGTGTGCACTTCTGGTCTCCTCAAAAAAGGTAAATCACAACTAAAAAAAATTCAGGAGGTAGATTGTTGAAGACTTTGAGGGTATTTGGAGGGGGATGTTTCACTATACGATAACTCTATATTCTTACCTAGTCGCCTGTTACTGGCTGCTGTGGGAGATGTCATACCAGGCTAGTGAGTATTGGTCTGACCCAGTAAGGCTGGTTTTACGTTATATTCTTACATAATATTTGTCCTTTGTGTTTGCTGGGAAAAAAATCCTCAAAGGCATGCCACTCACTACCTCAGTGATATCTGTGTCAGAAGATCATGTCGTAAAATCTGGGGCTTTCAGGGGCAATTACTACACAGCACTCAGAAGTGTCTCAAAGATGTACAGTTGAAAGCTAGTTGCAAGTCATTCGTTTTAGGATTGAAGAAGGGTATGTGGTCCTGAGTGATACAGTTATGAAGAAGAAATACTGAAGGATTACAGAGTTATAGGTTAATTTATTATAAAGATTCAGTACTTGAGAAGTTGCTTTAGAGAATACACTTAAAGATTTTAGAAAACTAGCATAATTTAGAGTAAGGGACAGTTCCTAAATAGAGGCTATGTGCTTAGTGTGATTTTGTGTTTGTAATGATCTCTCAGTGGACTTTTCCACTTTTTGCCGGGAACATATTAAAAGATATTTATTTGGTCAATAATACTTTCCTAGTTTAAAACTCTGGCTATTTAGTGTGTCTGTCTTACGAGACAGTCAAGTATACAGTTTAGCTATGTTCTTCAGTCTTTCAGGGCTATTTCAGGCACAGAATTTTTATATTAGTCTTCTAAAAAGTTGATTATAATAGAAAAAAAATTATTTATAGCACAAAAGTTAAAGTAACTGATTTATTAGTAGAGTTCTTCAATGCTTTTAAAAAGATTTCTGTAACTTCTTAATTTTTTAACATAATGGGAATAAAAAATTAGATTAAACCAAGTTTGAATATTTTTCAGAATGGGAGTATTAAATTTTAATTCCTCCCTTCCTGCCCCTAGAAAGAAAAACAGATAACTGACATTGTGTTTAAACTGAAAATAATTGTTAAGAACACTCTATTGACTTTTTCATTAGGAAAGCAGTTAAATGCCAGTTTTACTCATATTCACCCTTTTTCATTCTCTGCAGCATATAACACTATTAGATTCCATCTTTTCACCTAGAAAAGAAGAGAGCATAATTTGAAATAATGAAATCATAGAATGGTTTGGGTTGGAAGGGACCTTAAAGATTGTCGAGTCCCAGTCCCCTGCCATGGGCATGGACACCTTTCACTAGGACCAGGTTGCTCAAAGCCCCATCCAACCAAGCCTTGAACACTTCCAGAGATGAGGCATCCACAACTTCTCTGGGCAACCTGTTCCAATGTTTCACCACCCTCATTGTAAAAAAATTCTTCCTTATACTGAATCTAAATCTACTTTCTTTTACTTTAAAGCCAAGTGTCCTGTCACTACATGCCCTTGTAAAAAGTCTCTCTCTGGCATTCGTGTAGCCCCCTTCCAGGTACTGGAAGGCTGCTGCAAGGTCTCCGCAGAGCCTCCTCTTCTCCAGGCTGAACAACCCCAACTCTTTCAGCCTGTCTTCACAGGAGAGGTGCTCCAGCCCTCTGACCATCTTTATGGCCCTCCTTTGGACTTGCTCCAACAGGTCCCTGTCCTTCTTATTTTGGGGCCTGAGAGCTGAATGAAGTACTCCAGGTGGGGTCTCACCAGAGCAGAGCAGAGGGGCAGAATCACCTCCCTTGACCTGCTGGCCAGGCTTCTTTTGATGCAGCCCAGGATATGGCTGGCTTTCTGGGCTGGAAGAGCACACTGCTGGGCCATGTTGAGGTTCTCATCAACCAACACCCCCAAGTCCTCCTCAGGGCTGCCCTCAATCCAATCTCCACTCAGCCTGTATTTATCCTTGGGATTGCTGTGACCCGTGTGCAGGACCTTGCATTTGGCCTTGTTGAACTTCATGAGGTTCGCTCGGGCGCACCTCTCAAGCCTGTCAAGGTTCCTCTGGATGGCATCCCTTCCCTCCAGTGTGTCAACCGTACCACACAGCTTGGCGTTGTCAGCAAACTTGCTGAGGGTGTACTCAATCCCACTGTCCAGGTTGCCAACAAAGGTGTTAAACAGCACCAGTCCCAATACTGACCCCTGAGGAATGTCACTTGTCACTGGTCTCCACTTGGACATTGAGCCGTTGACCACAACTCTTTGAGTGTGACCATCCAGCCAATTCCTTATCCACCGAGTGGTCTATCCATCAAATCCATGTCTCTCCAATTTAGAGACAAGGATGTCATGCAGGACAGCGCCAAATGCCTTTGTACTAGTCCAGGTAGATGTCATCAGTTGCTCTTCCCTCATCCACCAACACTGTAACCCCGCCCTAGAAGGCCACCAAATTTGTCAGGCACAATTTGCCCTTAGTGAAGCCATGTTAGCTGTCACCAACCACCTCCTTGTTTTCCATGTGCCTTAGCATGGTTTCCAGGAAGAGTGTATCAAGATATAATGTATCAAGATAATTTGAGGAGCAATCTTTTGGAGGAACACATCCAGTGAAACTGTTCTTCCACTATTATATCACCTGCTTATGGAATCCAGTAAGGATAAATGCTATTTATGGAAAGCATACGTATGTGGCCAGTAGGTGAGCTTTTCCGCAGAACTGGGCAAAGGTACGAGTATCATGCAGATATTACAAAGTTTTATATATTCTTCACTGCATCTGCCCTAAAGAATTCCACAAAAGTGTCCTGCCTCCTGAATGAAGAGCAGCAAGCTGAAGCTGAACTTCAGCAGTACTCAACAGTCACTGGTAGGCTGAAGAAGGCATATAGAAGAGTCCGTGGCTGTGGGGCCATTAGAATTGAAGGTATAGCCTCATGGTATAGGTTTAGGAATACTCACAGAAAATCTTAAGGAAGCTTGAATAACTGCATTTGTTAATAGCCACTTCATTGCCTTTACAATTCCATTTACCATTTTTCCATGTTCATGTTTTCCTCAAGTTTTCTTAGCTTCTGGGCCCTAGGAATTGCTTGGAATACTGCATGAAGCTTTTAGTACTTGGGAACTGCTGCTCTCACAGTGTACTCAGTAAGAAGTTCTTTCAAAAGCATCAAACCCTGCTCTGTGTACCTTACATTGGCTTCCTATAGCACAGCTCAGGTGTGGTAATTTGGTCCTTATGTCCAAGCTGCTTAATGAATGGGTCCTAGATTACCTAAAATTAATTAGATTTCTGAGTAAAATGTTCAGCTTGCACCTTCAATTCTCTGGTGTAACATGGTTTTCTACAGTAAAGGTAAAGTTAGCAACATCATAGAAAAAGCTGGTTTGCTGGCCAGCCTAAAACTTTGAAATGAGCTCTCTTTGGAACTCCCATTTTTAAGTACATTTCTTTGACTTTACAAACTTAGTTTTCATTGTATCATTTTTTTCCCCTGGAGAAAATAGAAAAAATGTGATGGATGTTAGTTACAAATTTATTGCCTTACTGGAAAGATTAATGTGGTGTAACACCAGGCTCTGTGATAGATGGAATAGACCCTGTTCCATAAGTACCCCTCTTGACTCCTAGTTGAAAAATTAAACTCCTAGTTGAATTTTAAGGCACCTTTATGTTACATAATACTTAATATTGCATAGTCTTTAAAATTATTGAAAATTATTAGTCAGTGGGTGAGCACTAACTTAACTTTCTGTCCTCCTGCTATTTTTTAGTGCCTTCTCACTTTAGATTCCTTTCCATTATACATCTGTTATGTATCTTTTAGGACACACCTAAATTCATTATGTGGTATATCTGGAAATTAGTTAGCCCATTAGTCATCATACTGATCAGCACTGACTCACTTTTCCCCCTCCCTCTCTGCCTGTATCGGCCTGTTATCTCTGCTCTTATACATATATTTTAAACTGTTTGAGAGAGAAATTACTTTTTTGCTATATATTAGAAACTAAGTTAATGGTATTCTGATCCATGACTTCAGATTCTAAGAGTTACCACAGCCTGAATCTATGTATTAGATTACACAAGTAACCAACTGCCCATAGCTGTCGATGGAAAGTAAAAGTTTCTGTGTATGGCTGTTGCTTTCATACAGCAAAGAGGATAATAGGGCCATGTGAGTTAGACTCCTCAGATGATTAAAAATTCAGTGTAAGTGCTACCATGGTGATAGGAATTTATATTGAAAAAAGTGGGTGCAAGGAAATACTTTTGAATTTTCTGTGATTAAATATTAAATGATTATTTTTATGAATACAAATTAGTTACTTTTCTCCCCAGAATTTACCATGACTGGTGTGTGTGTGTGCTAGAATTAGTGAAGTTGGTAGAGAAACCTCTAAATAATCTTTGCTGCAGGAAGTGGTGGAGGTGATTCAGTAAATGGCACTTCCACATCTGAGTCAGAGCTGAACCATAGTCTCAGCATGATGTTAGAGTGGTTCAACGTGCTGCTGGGAAGCTGTTTGGAATGACACGTAAAGCTCAACATCCTGTTTGTTAACAGTTCTTAAAAGACCCGGTAGCAATTTCTGGTCTATTAATGCTGACTTCTTGGCCGTATGTAATTCTGGTTGTCGTTTGTTTCATTCTTTTTTAGTGCATCTTATTCTTCCTCTTCTCTTCCTCTCTGCTTTTATGAAAAAAGGGCTTTGACATCAGGAAAACAGGGGAGGAGGAAGTGATGATGTCTGTGCATGTTCTACATACATATGTTCTACATTATGAATTACTCCTCTCAGAAGTGTAGTATTATTATCATTACTGCTGCAAAGCTGTGGGACATTCCAGGAACCCTTTGAGTTTATTGCATTAGCTCAGGATCATACTTTACAATTTTTCTCTGATATGTCATATTTATGATTAAAATAAACAGAAACTCCCAAAGCACAAGCTCTTCTTTTAAGTATTTCAACCTTTCATAAGCTGAGGGCATCCACATTAGAAATTACATTGCTGAATGTTTGTACGAAACTTCAGTATTTTACTTGTAGCTGCTCTTTCCTTTTTACATAAAGCTAATAAAAAATAACGTTTTATAGAAATAAAAATGTAATATAGAAACTATAAAAATAACATTATTTGCTCTTCAGGAATATAAGTTGGCACTTCTACAGTGCTATGGAAGATACCTTCAGCAGTTTGTTTCTGTAAACCTTGATGATATCATAGATGATGTGCATCGATTTAAATCCACCTTTTTTCCAAATGGTTTCAGAGACAAAAATGCAGCACTTACGGTAGGTGGTTGTTTTTTTTTTTTTTTGTCAAAGACATTCACATAATCAAAATAACTAGCCTATTTTATCCTTCACAAATGTACTTCATATTAATTAAGTATTAATATTAACTAATCTTTAATAGTTTGTCAATATAGATATTGTTGAGAGGATGTAAGTGCTTATGCCTTTGTGGCTTAAGCCAACCACTATCAACTTAATGTTAAAAAGGCAGTTTTCTCTAAACAGGTTATTCTGTAACTTCATGCAGCAGATTTTGCTCTGAAATGGTTGCTATTAACCACTGTCAGAATCAGGATATGGGTGAAATGTGATAACTGTCCTGCAATTGTTGTAGGAATTTCTGTTCGATGTGATCTAAGAACTGGGCAGAGCGCAAGAGAATTAAAACACTGTAATTTGTACCATAAACGTGCAAAAATACTGCATGTAAAAAAAGCTGATGACATAGTAAAAAATCATAATTGCATTACTATCATTAGCTTACTTGCTCACTATGAAAAAAAGGGGCAGAATGCTGAATAGTTTTTTAAGTGCTCTAAGGTCTGGGAAGCTAAATGACCTCTAGAGTATGTTGGCATCCTTTTGTGTTAATTGGTTATTGAGGTATGGGCTTGCAATTTATCAGTTGTTGTCCGTGGACGGAACTGTTTCAGTAGGTATAGGGGGAATGCTAAAAACATGTTACATTTTATCTTAAGCAGTTCTTCACTGAGAAGCTCTATTTTCAGTACATAGTGGATATTTCAAAATAAAGTAATGCAAGTTATTCTGTGATCAAGAACAACAAAAGGAAATTGTAGGCATCTCC
Organism: Phalacrocorax carbo; assembly: GCF_963921805.1. Taxonomy (NCBI): domain Eukaryota; kingdom Metazoa; phylum Chordata; class Aves; order Suliformes; family Phalacrocoracidae; genus Phalacrocorax; species Phalacrocorax carbo. Next base: position 51,658,271 of record NC_087513.1, read on the forward strand.
TGTGTATTAAGCTAATCAAATTCATATTCCTCTAGTCACAGGTTGTAAATAGATGTTTAGTGAGGAGGAAAAAGCAGACAGTTTGCTTAAAAGCTAGAAGTAGATGTCATGATAGAAGAAACACTCTATACTATTTTTTGTTTTTCAAAAATAGTTCAGCTTCCTGGAGAGAATATGATCAAATCCTATGTTAATCCATTTTTTTTGTTTGTTTGTTTGTTTGTTTTGGTTAGGTTTTCTTAATCTTTTGTAAAGAAATTTGAAGTTCCAGAGATGGTTTCTCCTGTTTCCTATATGTCTGTCTTTTGAACCAATCATAGTGCCAGATGTTATCATGAGTCTATACTAAAACGCCGGTTCTATAACTTGGCCTTTAGACACTGAGATATCCCTAAATTTCAGATATGGAATCTAGTTTGACAATGGTCTCTACAATTAGAAATGGATAGTGATATTGTGTCAAATGATTACATCTAAAGGCTTTACATGTAGATTTTTTTTGCTAGGTTTCTGCAGCTAGCTTCTGTTTTTTTTAATGTAACACTAAGGAAATCACAGGAATGGAGGTCCAGGGCTTGAACTTCCAGTTTCAGTGAATTAACTGCAAAAAAAATATTGTTAAATATTATCAGGTTAGTAGGCTTCTGAGGGGTTGATAGTTACTGACTGGCCGTGTCCCACTTAGCTCATTTTCTCACGTTGGTTTGTTCAGATGATACTGTACTCCAGCCAAGACTGAGATCACATTATGTTAAGTATTAAAAGGACAAGAAGGAATAATGCATCTGTAGAAGAGAAAACGAATAGATGAGGGTGAGAAATAAGATATCTGATATACTATGGAGAAGTGCAGAAAAGTTAAGACTTGCCTTAATTTACAGAGGACACCTTTAGAGAAGCCAAGAGTTAAAGCCAGATTCTTTAAATATCGGTTTAGTGCCTCATTTATCCTTTCTCCAGCTGCTTTCAGCAGCCCTAGTGCACTAGGTGCATTTTCATCCTGTGGTACAGTGGAAACTGACTCAGGCTAATTGTACAGCAACCTTAAAGCTCTAGCACCTTCTCCATATTCTCTTATTTCAATGTCACACTGATTTTTTTTCTGGTATGCTCAGTATTTTAATACTCACCATTTTGTTGTACTTTGCTGGTATAAAAACAGATATATGCATCAATTTTTTAATATAGATATTAATTTTACATATGTTTCCATATGTTTTAGTTCCATGCTTTGCAAGAGAGGAATGTTTGCATTTATCAGATGGTGTGCAGCAGTGACAGAAACCTCCAGAATCAAGAGTCCCTGCAGACTTGTTTCAGTGTCTTGTCCTCCTTACGACTCACTATGCAAGTGGCTCTACCTCAGGAGAATTTGTGTTGGCTTATCTACAATGGTACCTCAGGCTTTCCATTTACATTTCTTTGCTAAGCAAACCTGTGGAGGGAAATTCTATGCATATTCTTTATGATCAACCTAAGGGTCATGAATAAATCCCTAGTTTGCCTTCAGTTGCAGTAGGGTTTTTTAATTTTTTTTTTCCTAAAATAAGGGATTTTAAAATTCAAGTTTCTACATAGTGTGCCTTTTTCAGATGGACTGTTGTAAAAGTAATAGCTTTTTCATCATAGCTGTCGTTAGAGTATACTAATAAAATGAAATCTAACAGCATAAGTGCTTTTTTTGAGTAAATCCTGATTAAAAAAACTCCTAAGATTTTTTAATCAATAACATGTTTGTGTTAATGTTGTTAATGTTAATGTCTGTCCATGACCTTACATCTTTGTATTTTTTTAAAATGATCTTCAAGGCTGGAGTTAATAATAGGACTATTCTAAAAAATTTAATTTTGGAAAATTTACTTTCTTTGAGCTATAATTGGTCAAAATTCTTATCTTTTGTTTTGCTGGGACTGCTGTTGCCCTCAGTCCTTACTTTTGAAGGGCGGTTTTTGTTTGTCAGTTTCTATAGGAGAAGAATTAAAATTAAAATATACTCACCTGCCTTTCTTAAGTTCTACTACCTGTGTGGGACAGGTGTCTTTACCAAAACTAACCAATAATCTTATTAGAAGTAAATGTTAGGCAATAATTCAGATTTTTCCCAGTTCCTGAGCATTTTTCTGCAATTTGTGGCAATAGATTTTGTGCCTCATTACACATTTGACTGACAAAAAAAAAATCTTCCTAATGCTTGCTCAATTCTTGCTTATTGGGATAATAACACCCTTCTAGCTATGACAGTTGACATGATGCCTCCAGCTGCCACAGGTGTCCCTTTCTGAACATTCATACAGACAAAAGAATAGACTTGCCCCCCACAAGAACTGCAATGTCTTTTATACCTCTAGGGCTGATTTTTGAAAAGCAATTTTGTGACGTAGCCTGAATTAAGTAAAATTTTGACAGGATTTTATTTGTAAGTCAATTTGATGCTTTTGAAAATTCTATTCACAATCAATTTTCTTCATTTCACTTATCATACTTAATATCACATAATAGAGGTGTTGTCTGCTAGGACAATGCCGTGACTGACTAAAAGAATCACATAAGGTAAGGTCTGTGAGAAGAGGTAATATTTTTTTAGAGGCACTGGCATTTGGGGATAAAAATAAGATTTGTTTTCTCTCTCAGTTATTTAGTAAAAATTTGATATAGTGCTTTTTAAAGATTTCATTCTTTTATGATACTACTTCATTGTGTAGGTATTTTTGAAGCTAATATCACCCAAGAATTTAATGGCTTCATCTTCTCTAATTTAAAAGTAGTTATAGAAAAAATGCTAGATTATTTTTCAGCCTCTGGAAATAACAACCCAGATATTAAGAAAAAGTTTCACTTGGTTAGCGTAACAAATGTCATGTAGGATTATAGAACTTACCTGTTTTTTACTTATTTTCTTTTTGCAGGTACTCTTTATATTTACACCATATGCAGACATTTGATGATGAGAGGTCAGTCTGCTAAGGTATGGCAAAATAAATAGGAACGTTTGAAAAATTTACAGAAGATTGGAAAATGCTCCTGTATTTTGCATAACACTGTACCCTGACATGTCTGTTGCATTGTCATTGCCAATGGTAGCAATTTGTCACACGGGAATAAAATGTCTAGGTTGCAAAATGGCCAATTTTTAAGGCCTTATGCCTTTATGACTCTTCTCCTTCCTCAGTTGTGGAATGGAGCCCAGCATAATGTCTTGCTGTTCTTTGAGATTGGGTATTTTAGACTGTTTCAGAGGGCTCTAGGTGCTTTGTTTTTGTGCAACTGTATCAAATCCCAAGAATTGGTCTTTTGTTTTGTAAAATGTGGAAATGCACTGACACCTGGTGGCTAGGTTTTTAGTTGTAAATACTTGATAAAAATGACCTGGCCTTTCCCCCGGCCTTTTTCTTTTTAACTGTGAATGTAATTTTTGTTTGTCTTAGCTTTAATTTTCCCTTGTACAACTTGAACCGAGTCTGGCTCAGCCTAGATCCAGTATATTTTCTTTCTGTTGGTTATATTAATCGTTCATTGAGCAGGAAAGATTTTTTTCCCTTTGAACAACTTTTATTGAAATTGGAAGTGATTTAGCACCTCCTTTAACATATTCAGGCTTTTACTACACAGGAAGCAGAGGAATTGATCATACGCATTTCAGAATCTTTTAATTCAGACAAAAAGAAAATCTGTATATTGACCTAATTTAGGACTAAGGTTGTGCATATTTTGTGTAACTCAGAACAGCTGACCCAAAGAAAATACAAGGGGAAGATATTGTTCTATCAGTTTAGTAGGACTAATTCTTAAAATTAGATTGCTACAATGACTATGTTGGCCCTAACATTAAGAGCTGATAGTGTAGTTCCATGGTTGTAAACTAATGTTAGTGCAGGCTATCACCAAAGAAGGCAGACTCCGTTGCATCCCAAATAAGTTTGCTGATCTAGTTGAAAACTAACTTAGAAAAAAATGATCACTAGAGCTGACACAAAGGAGAGGGAGAACTCTCAAGATAAGAGCAGATGAGAGAGGAGAGCAGGACCGTTGTTTGGTGGCAAAGCTATAGTGAACTGGAATGGTTAAAGGTAGCTTGGACACCAAAATATAATGCTTGACCACAGCTTCAGATGTGAAAAAACTAACAATGTGCAGAAGGAATGCTTTTTAGTCAATAAAACATGTTAAAAATTAATACAATTTCTGTGATGTTTTTTCCCTCTTTTAATTCATCCTACCAGGTGAGGATAAATCTTTGTATATTTATATAGTTTAAAATGCATTAATTTTAAAACTGGGTTTCTTCAATACAGGTTCTGGAATACTTACTGTGGGCCAGTATATGTATGGAATCATCTGTTCCACTCCTATCTGTACATTATTTGACGTGGAGAGCCACCCTATATACTGCAGTTTCTCAGTGTTACTTTGATTGTCAAGCCGGCATTTATGGAGAGGTATTCTGATTTACCATATGTAGCATTTCAGATGCAATCAAATGGGAAATAGATTTTATTTAATTCCTTCTTACTATCAGATCGTATGTATTTAGAGTTCTGCGCATATTCCAAAATTTAACTGCAAAGTGGAGGTGTTTTTCCATATGTAAATGAGTAATCAATGCCAAGTGAAATGCAATAGTACTTTGTAATAGAATCATTTTCATAGACCTCTAGCATTAAGTAGTGGCCAGCCCCTATGCATATATACAAAAGGTATTTTGCAAAGGTTTTATTTTTCCTTTTCAATTGTTTTTCATGACCTGGCTTTCATTGCAGTTGTCTGAATTAAAGAATTATATGATTCTAAAATAGAATATTCATACAGAATATGAAAAAATAGTATAATTTTTTTTCTTTTTAAAAACTTTGGACAGGTGTTTGCTCGCCGTGGTCTCATTAAAATTGATGAACTGAAGCAATTAGAAAATATCAGTTCTTCACTGGAAGATTTGGAGACAAAAAAGATTTTTAGAGAGGCCACTCTAAAGGTATTATTCTGCAATTCATTATAAACAGGTAGAGTAGCTACAATCTCTATGAACAGAACACATAACACAGTTATTTACTTACCTTTTCCTTTGTGTCAGATGTCAGTAATGATTTTCAAGAGAGCAGTATATGAATCCAGAAGAAAGCCAAAAAGCTACTTTCGACCCAAGTTAAGATTTAGCCTGAAAGAAGCACAAAATGTAAGCCTAACATTTTGTATAATCTTTCTCTTTGTTTGCAACTTGCATGTGGTGAATATGTGATATAATTCTGCTTAATAGACAAGAAGAAAGTTTTACTCTTTCAGTTTCATAGTTAACATAATTTGTTATTAAAGCTCAACAGACTTGAGGGAAGATGTAGTAATTACTACTTCAGAAAATACTGATTTTTCTAACATTTTTTCTCCTTTAGCAATTATATTAGCAATAAAAATTAGAGAAATCCTGTTCAAATTCATACCAAGTGTATGGGAATCCTGAGTTTGCCCTGTTGTATTAAATTACTGTGATGATAAAGGGGTACTCTGGAAAAAAGCTACTGTGTTTTTATATTTTTTGTACTTACATTGGAGAACTCTTGTAAATCTTGAAAGATTGTTTTTGAAGGCCACATACTTTTCTGCAAGATACCGTGAATTAGAGAAAAGGCATCCAAGATACAAAGTAGACTTTTAAGGAAGTAATGAATTTCCTCAAATTTCACTCTTCCCTTATGTTCTTTACAGCTAGTGTCAAGAACGAGTGATCCATTGAGATAAGAATTATAAATAGTCAAAGAAAACGCTTTTTGTTGTGTGAGTTCACTGTCCCTTTTTTGGTGAGCATGCAGACTTTAACATATCAAACTTTAGTAGTTGAGTTATCTTCCTGCCATTATGCTGCTATGTGGGTTCATAATGGTTAAGCATCTTACCTAGATTGTATAATTCATTTTTGGTCATGGGTTGGTAGGTCTTTCGAATTCAAGACCTTTCCTAGATGCAGGCCTGCACAGATAGAATAGAAAGTTCCCATTTTGATTTCACTCTGCCAAATAGGATGCTTCTATCTAACTGGTTATTCCCTTTGTGATGGACAGGTGGCTGTTCTGCTTTCATACTGTTTGCAATTGTGTTTTAAATAAATTTAATTTCTGCAATATTCCATAGGAAGCTGGCAGAGAGGAGTGACTGAAAATACTAATCAGCAAGCTCCCAAACCCGTACTCTTACTGAGTGATAGTGCCTGCTCACTGGAATGCTTTGCACCCATGTAAACTAGAGATTGAGATCGCTGCAGTGACAGCCTTTTGTGACAGAAAGCATTATTCTGTGGAATGTTGTTAGCTCACGGTGATATAAATAGTTTGGTTTTATGGAGTAAATTGTTTTCTTTTGCAAATACTGCATTATGAAGAATTACTGTTACTGCAGTATTGTAGAAGTAAAGATGCTGGTTGCGTGGGACTTCTGGAAGTCATTTAGTCCAGCCTTTGACTTGAAGCGTGACATTTGCCAACGATAGATCAAATCAGCTGTGGCTTTGTCTTCAAAACCTTCAGTGAAGGAGATTCCCTAATCAATCTAGATAACCTCTTCCAGTACTGCACTACCCTTCTAATTAACAGGGTTTTCCTAATCTGTAAGTCATCCCTGATGCTTTCGGAGTCATCTGAATTGAAGTAATCTAGTCCAGTCCCCCAAAGTTAAAACTGTGGTCATCACTCCTCGTTATACTATCTGTTTCTACTTAGAAGAGTTTGGCTTTTTTACTTTTATGAGTCTTCTTCAAGTAGTTGTGGGCAGCTATTAGGTCACCCATCAGCCTCCTCTTTGCCAGAGTAACTAAGGCTTCGTTAGCCTATTCTGCCCCTAATCGTCTCAGTAGACCTCCATGGGACCCTGTCGTGTTTCTTAGCATCCTTCTTACACAGAAGAGGCTAAAAGTGGACATAGTACTCTAGGTGGAGTGTCATGAGTTCCAAGTAAGGGGAGAAAATAACCTCTCAATCTGCTGTTTACACTTCTCCTAGTGTAACCCAATCTGCAGTTTGCCTTCTTTATGACAAGAGGGCACTACTGGCTGAAGTTTAATAACCAGGTGTTTTTTGGCAGCACTGCTACTCCGACAGCTGGTTTCCAGTCTGTGCAGATGCATTCCTCCCCAGATGCAGGGCTTGGCACTTCTCCCAGTAGAACTACTTCCTCAAGTTTCTCAAGGTCTCCTTGGACTGAAATTCCATCATCCTTTAATTCTCATTATGTAGCTATAGATCCATTACATATGTACCTCATAATATATATAATGGCAAAACTGAGGAATCTGCATTTTTTTGAAAGACAAAAGGAAAGAGATACTACAAAGTGACATCATCTTCGCCACAGCTTATCTCATGTTAGAACAGATTCAGACATTCTGAGCTGAACGAATAGATTAAATCTGGATTTCTTTTTTCATAGTTATCTAATTTACTCATAAAATACTTTGGGATAAGCTACAAGTAAAAACATGTACTGCACTACGTACAGTAAAAGCCAAATAATTCTAAATAAGAATGATGTATTTTCTGTCTTAAATAATTGTTTAATAATTATATATTTTTTAATTTAGTTATTTCTTTGCCATTAGTCTATATTATGTAGGGTTTTTTTAAAGAAAATTGGCTAAACTAGAAAGACTTACCAGAAGCAATTGAGATTGCTCATTTTATACTGCTTGTGATTAATAGTAAAATTATAATGAAGTTATACCAATATGTTACAGATGTGATCTGTTTTGAATGCTTCTGTTACATAACTTATTAATCAAAGCTGTTTAAAAGATTATCTGATACTTTAGTTTCAAATCATTGACTTGAATTATAATTAATATTAAACAGCTGCATGGACAGCAAAATCAATCTGTTCCAAACCTCAACATGTTCAAGTGTGTGTGGTTTGCACATATAAAGGAACCGGTCAAGTTCCTCAAGGTCAGTTGATTCTGGAAGACTTAAGTACTTCTGAACGATGATCGTCTATAAGTCTTGCTGAACAATTAGGGTATTAGGAACTCAGCATGCTTCCAAAGAGGGTGCTTGCTCATCAGGTACCCATCATGTTACTAGAAACCTATGTCTGTCACACAGCAGGAATCTCATATATCTGATCTCCAGAAGCTTGAAAGATATTCTGTAAATTATTCTGTTCTGCAATGCCTGTTGACTTTCTGACAAAACTGAATGCTTGAAGTTAACAACAAACTGTTAGAAATTACACTGTTCATAACTCCCCCACCAAAAGTCTTTCACTTCTAAAATGTGGTACAACAGTTTTCATTACCTTATTTAAGAAGGACGAGAATTGAATTTTCATATTTCTTTCTGCATGCCTTTTGTAGTTTTACAAGATTTGTTGAATGATGATGTAAAATCTGAAAGCACTGTTTTAATAATGATTTCGGAATATTTTGTAGGTTTATTAAGTCTCAAGTAAATACGAAAATATGGGACATTAATTTTTGTCTAATGTTTTGACTTTCAAAACAATTCCCCCTTTTAATTATAAAACGTACAATGTAGTATAATGGGTAGAACGTTATAGTTATTGCTCAGTTCAGCATGTTACAGAGCACATTATGCTTGGACTACTGAAGAATTAAAGCTCTTCCGCTCTTCCTTCTCTTCTAGTACGTATGCAGTGGAATTTGGTTTTGTACTTAAATCACCTTGAAAAATGGAACCAAGCTAGTCTAATCTATTTAGTTTAAGTTAGCTTTCACTTTGAGGTTCTTCTGCACCAGGGCAATATTTGTTTTCTAGACATGAAGAGGCAATGCTTATGCAAAAATATTAGTAGCAGTAAATTACATGCCTATTCTGCTCTACATTTTAACGAAGGCGTTTAAGCAAAACCTGCAATTTGTGCTTAGCCTGTCCTGGAATATATGTGATGTATATTGCTTTCTGCTTGTGTAGATCTCATTCCTAGACTGAGGCAATAATATCGAATCTGCAGTGTGGGGAAAAAGATATACTGACTATAATGACACAGAATATTACAAAAAATGTATGGTTTGTTTTGAAATAGTTTTAGTCTGCAAATATAATTATGAGGATTTATTTTTAAAAAGTGTTGAAAATATATTTTGCTAGGAGAATGTGCATTATAGAATCACAAAATAATCCAGGAATGCAGTATAGACTGGGATCCACCTGGCTGGAGAGCAGCTCTGTGGAAACGGACCTGGGGTTCCTGGTGGACAGGAAGCTCAACATGAGCGAACAGTGTGCTGCTGGGGCCAAGAAGGCCAACAGGATGCTGGGTTGCATCAAAAAGGGCATCACCAGCAGAGATAAAGAAGTCATTATCCCACTCTACTCAGTGCTTTTCAGGCCACACCTGGAGTGCAGTGTACAGTTCTGGTCCCCGCTATACAAAAAGGATGTGGACAGGCTGGAAGGGGTCCAGAGAAGGGACACCAAGATGATCAAAGGGCTGGGAAACCTGCCATATGAGGATAGGCTGAGAGAACTGGGTTTGTTCAGCCTTGAGAAAAGGAGGCTTAGAGGGGATCTCATCACCACGTACTGGTACTTAAGGGGTAGCTACAAAGAAGATGGAGACTCCCTTTTTACAAGGAGTCCCATGGAGAGGGCAAGGGGGAATGGACACAAGTTGCTCTTGGGGAGATTCTGATTAGACACCAGAGGGAAATTTTTCACAGTGAGAACAGTCAACCATTGGAATAATCTCCCCAGGGAAGTGGTTGACTTGGCCACATTGGACACTTTCAAGAGTCGTCTGGACAGGGTGATGGGCCATCTTGCCTAGACTGTGCTCTTCCTAGAAACGTTGGACTAGATGATCCGTGAGGTCCCTTCCAACCTGTGATTCTGTGATTCTGTGAAAATGGCTGAGGTTGGAAGGGACCTCTGGAGATCATCTGGTCCAATACCCCTGCTCAAGCAGGGCCACACAGAGCTGGTTGCCCTGGTCCACGTCCAGTTGGCTTTTGAATATCTCCAGGGATGGAGACTCCCCGACCTCTCACTTGTGCCAGTGCTCTGTCACCTTCACAGTGAAAACGTGTTTCCTGGTATTCAGAGGGAACCTCCAGTTTTTCAGTTTGTGCCCATTGCCTGTGGTCCTGTCACTGGGCACCATTGAAAAGAGCCTGGCTCTGTCTTCTTTGCACCCTCCCTTCAGGTATGTTTATACATTGATGAGATCCCTGCTGAGCCTTCTTAGCAGTCCCAGCACTCTCAGCCTTTCCTCACAGGGGAGATGCTCCAGTTCCTTAAACATCTTTGAGGCCCTTCATTGGACACTCTCCAGTATATCCATGTCTCTCACTGGGGAGCCCAGAACTGGACACAGTACTCCAGGTGTGGCCTCACCAGTAGATGGTTTTACTTTTACTATACTCCCAGCAGAAATAGTTCCTTTTTCTTTGGAAAAGGTAGATAGTTATAATATTGATGAGGCTCACCCCTTCTATAAATTGTTTGAAAACAAAAATAACCCATTAGCTTTGATGCTTTATAATGCTGTCAGATATTGAACAGATCAGGGTTTTTTTTATCAGGTATACATCTGATCTTGTCTCTAAGTATTAATTTGGAAGCTAAAATAAAGGATGTGGATCCATCAAGACAAGAAGGAAATTCCCAAATCTTTGTCTAGTTAAATGTGCTTAGAAACCGATCTAAAGTGCTTTTATTTGGGGAAGTGCCAAATAAATAGAACCGAAATGTTAATGGATTATGAGCAACATTTTAAAGTACTGTATCTATGATTTACTTTATGTCTGGTAGTGGTTTGTTAACCATGTAAACACAACACTAAAATAAAATTTTAAAATATTTTCTTCTATAGATCTCTGATTTCTTAGCTGTCAATAGTGCAAATATATTTTTGTGTGTACTGCCTTCTGTTTTTTCTGTTATGCTGTTTGAAATGTGCAGGTGAGAGAATATAATACTGTTTTGCTTTCACTGCAGTGCTGAGCATCCTAATCTTATGGTCCAGTCTGTTTCATTATAAGGAGAGATCTGGGTGGCTTTAAACTACAGGACCTGAATACTTTCACTCATAATTTCTATTGTATTGTTTTCTAAGTAGAATACCGTGCATGTGTTTGCTATGAAATTATGGCACTTCTTAAGTACTGTACCCACTTAGCATGAAGCTTTGGTATGCCTTTGAAACGTGAAATTCATAACAACAATATATTTTACAGTACATTATTCTCTGTTTTAAATGTGTACTTACTTTCTGATGGAGAACTGTTTTGAAAGAAATCTTGCTTTATTGTAACTTGGTGTAGATATTACAAGGCTTACACTACCTTTTCTTACTTAGTTGCCATGGCCTCGCACTACTACTGAACGGCTGCTGACAGAAATGTTTGATGGTGCTGCAGCTCAATTCCTTGCCATCCTGGAAGCTCTGTCTGATAGTAGCAGGCATGTGTTACGCCCTGCTCCACCTGTTCCTGATGAAATTGAAATTCGTGATGTCATTTCAGAGCTTTTTTTTGCAGGCCTAGAAATCCTCTCAGGTAACAGCAGAAAGAAGCAAAAAGAGTGTTAGTGAGGAGGCCAGACCTCCTTTTTATTAGTTTTTTCTTTGCTATTTCATTTATAACAACAGCACCTGTAAAAGCAGGCAGTCTTCTTATCTTCATGAAATTTAAGATAAAAATCTGGGCCAAACTCTGTTGTCTGTTTTATCAGTAAAAATCTACAGTAGTTTATGCATATCTTTTCTCAGTGGGATGGAGTTCACTTTCTTCATAGCAGCCCCTATGGTGCTGTGCCTTGCATTTGTGGCTGAAACAGTGTTTGTTGATGACATGTCAGTGTTTTCGCTGTTGCTGAGCAGTGGTTGCACAGCATCAAGGCTGTCTCTCCAACCCTTCTCCCCACAAAGGCCAGTAGGCTGGGGGTCAGCAAGAAGTTGGGAGAGGACATAGCTGGGCCAGCTGACCTGAACTCACCAAATGACTATTCCATACCATATGATGTCATGCTCAGCAGTAAAACCTGAGGCTAAGGGAGAGGATGGGAGCACGTTAGTGATTATGGTGTTTGTCTGGGGTCTGGAAGCCAGGCAAGGTCATCATACCATGGTGTTTCATGTATTTTTTTCAAAGTAATCACTCAAAGTTAGATTTAAAAACTTGAGAAAAACACTGGACTTGATGGTTCCTTCCAAACCTTTTTTGCTGGGCTCTGGACTGAATATAGCCATAGTTAGAGATATTTTGTTAATGAAAGAAACTATAGAGACTAAATACACTTCAGCGTCATATTTTCTTGATATGATTACTGGCTAATTTGAATCTAACAAGTCCAATACAATATAAACTGATTTAATGAATTGTCTATATTAAAGGTGGAATGAGCAGTACTGGTATTCAAGGAAGTCATTGCATTGATCACTTTGGTATAATTAATGCATCATCAACCCTTCTGCAGTTGATACTAACAGGTAAACTAACTTTGAATTTTCAAAGGATTCTGTACCCAGTGGTGCAATGCTTGCTGAACAGAATTCATTTTCATGTTAGTAGCAGTTCTATGCATAAAAGGGTGGCAAAATGCTGCCCTCTTTGTGTGAGATATGCTTATATGTACCTATACTATTGAGGCAATCAAAAGGGATTATGTACAGACATCATTATGGTTTTCTTAACACAAGTATTATTTAAATAGCATATAGTAATATATGGATATTGTAATCACATACTGTTCAGCATAGCATTTCATCTAGATATGTTAATGCCCCTAAACAATCATTCAAAGGCCAAATTCTGCAACGATGCCCTGGTACATTGTTATGGAATAGAAGTGGGATGCAGTAACAGGAGGATTGTCACAAGCTTGTTGAGATCCTTGGACCAATCATTGTGCTGCTTTGGAAAATAACAGCTGTCTGTTACTAACTTAATATTGGTAACATCTCTTAGCCAAGTGACCATGTGCCCAAGTGATATGACAATGACTGTGGCATAGTTTTAGGACTGCAGAACACTGTTGAATATATTAGCTAAGACATTTGCTTAGAGTTCCAAGGATCAGGAAATCCCCTTTCTGCCTTACTGTGGTTTGGATAAACTTGAAGAGTGAGAAAATAAACTCCCTATGTGTACATGCACATTTTCTGATACAGTAATGAGAAATGCTCACCTATCTTACAAGAAATTGTTCATGTTTCTAAGCATTTTTTTTTAACTAAATTGCTGGGAAGAAGGGTTGTTATGGGGTGGTAGCCAGATTTAAGTTCTTTCTGCAACAGAAAGGACTAGGTCCTTGATATCCTCCTCACAGGTGCGTTAATATGAATAATAGTACAGCCTCTTTAGAATATAACAGGACACTCCAGATACATCATTAAAGTAATATATAAGCATAGATATCACAGCAAAATAATGAAGCTATTCTATCTTGTACAGCTATTAAAATCCTTCAAGATTATGCTGACTATTCAAAAACACGTAGTTTTATCTTTGTACTTATCAATACCCAAATTATTGCTTAAATTATATTTCTGAATATATATATATAAAAAACAGATAAAATGTTTTTGTCGTCACTTCAGGAGAAAAGGGAGTGTCTGGAGATGCTGCTGTGAAATTTATAAAATTAGCTTTCAGCTATGAAGAGTGGGACGTGTTTGATTCTGCTATTGAATTTGTTGTTCATTTTCTTCAGGTAATCCAGATGTTATTTAGACATTCTTTATGTAGTCTTGTCCTATGAGGGTAGGGATGAGTATTCAAAGTACATATTTTAAAGACAAATTTCTATTGGTTGCTTCTGTCAATTAGGCTCAAGGTGACCCAACAAGCAAGAAAGCTGAAATGGAACTCAAACTTCTTACACTGATGCAACCTTTACTATTTCCAAGAAAATTTAAACATGGTTTTTCTAGTAGTGAAAATAATACCAAAGAAGCTCATGGTTCTGAAAAGAAGCAAACATTCAGAAGTGAGTGTTGTTCAGTTATAGCTGTGTTTGCATTTCAAATATTTTTGCAAAACTAGCAATAGAGAAATTGCAACCTACTGAATTTTGTCCAGTTTTCATTTGCCAAAACATGACTTTATACCATTTCCCTTGAGTATGAAATAGCATGTGCGTTTAACATACATCATGTTATATGCAAAGATGTAAAATGAATGGATGTTTTCAGACAGGTTTTCAGGAAAAAAGTGCAACAGACATGTTTGAATTTCTTTTGTTCTTATACTCTATTTATGTAAAATTTCTTGGCATTGAAGCAAGAAAACCTTGTTAAAGCAACAAAGAAAGTGAATAAACTTGGGAACATCTGTCCCCTTTGTATTTACTATTTCTTAGCGTGTATTATCTGCTGGCTTAAATGGGGAAGTCAATTCACTCAGTTTTCAAACATAGGTTTGTAACTAGAAATAACATCTTGCCTTTCCTTTTCTTCCTTTTTTTATAACACTGAATGTAGAGGATTCCTTAAAGCATGGAGAGCCTTCTCATGATCTTATGATTTTGGCAACAACAGTGTTTTCCTGCGTCTCCACGTCTAAGCAGGTATAATAAAATCAGAGACATTTCTTTTGAATGAATCACATAATCTGTAATAAATGCATATAATTTAAGACCAAAGGAATCAGTTGGATGATTAACAAACTACAAAAACGAAATAGCAAAAATGAAAAAACATACCCATAAGATGTGATCAATTTGTGATTTAAAAATAATATTTGTTTCAATTTTTAAATTTTGTTTTATTGGTGCTATGTACTCAGGCTACTATAAAAATGTTTAATAGATATTAAATCAATTTGGAATATCATAGAGCTAATTACATGTTTCAGGTAATCAACCAGAGATCAAATTTATGGTATTAGATTTAGGTGGGCAAATATGCTCAGCTGTAGAAAACATTTCTGCAATATTTATAGAAATGGGAGCAGAGACCCTAAGGAATGATAATGCCTTTATAGCAGTGGTATGCCTACAATTTAAGGTAAACTCTCACTGCAAACAAGCAAGCTGCAGCAACAATAAAACCAAAGAGTGTGGGACATTTTGTACTGAAGTCTGTACTACAGAATAATCCCATGATATATCTGATGGTTTATTCCCAGAGTATCCACTTTTATCTTACTTACTCAAACTGAGATTTCCTTTAATGTTCTATTGTGATGGAGAAAAAAGTTACAGTGCAATGTTTCCACTAGCATTCACACTAAAATAGTTTGTTATCCAAAAGACTAATTAAAAATTTTCCTTAGAAAAAATGTGTTCTGCTAACATGGTGTACGTCTTAACTGCAGAGTTAATTTTAGATATAATTTGAATATTGCCCCAGTTTGAATATAACTGAGGCACACACATTTTTTAGCTTTACTGTAATATTTTCAGGAAAATATTCTGGCTGTGAGGTAGTTATACCTTTAGATAGCATGATTTGTCATCTTTTTACATGACCACTGTAATATGGAGGCAGGTTAGCTGGATTTAAACTCTTCTGGTTCTTACACAGTTTCCCACAAATCTCCTCATTATCTAATCCATCCAGGGAAGAAAGACAAATTCTCCCCTGATTAACAGTGAATTCACTGATGGTGAAGTTACATGATGTAGCTGAGCCTATCTAGCAGCTTGTTGCCACCAAATGAGTAGCAAAAGTCATCTTGATTTACTTCCTTTTCAGTCTTTTTCTCCCCTCACTTCTCAATATCTATATCCCTGAAATCTTATGCTTGTACATATACGAGCATACAGGTAGTGTGGATATAACAGGTTTGAGTTTCATTGCACCTGAGATACTAGTCCAGCTCTGGTATAAATGGCCATAAAGATGTGCGCGGATCCTTAATCACTGCTAAGAATGTGTTTAACACATTGTAGATGGACTCTATTGCCTTCTAAAGCGGGTTAATTAGGAGGTTAACTGAATACAGTTTTGAGTTTGTTAATTATTCTCTTCATAAGATGCAGATGTGTTTTAACATTTCTTTCAGTTGTTAGATATTCCACTCCCATCTTTCTTCTAGTTGTTTAAGTTGTTCTTCACTGCTCCTTCATCTGAGATACACCAGCAACCGGTGGAAGTACTGTCAATACAAAATGAAACCTACTAATTTAGATCTTCTGCAAATATTTAAATACTGTAACAAAAAAAATCCCAAAGTTAATATAACTGTTAAATTACATTACTTAGTTTCCCCAGAATGTATTGACTATTATAACATTTCACAGACAGTTAATTTGCTTGTCTCTCCCATGTAATTTTCATCTAACTCCTTTCCTTGTCAGCGTGACTTTTAAGAACTTGACAATAAAAAAGGAGATACAAAAACCCCAAACTCTAAAATCACTTATATTGTTGGGAGAAGAAAAGCTGGGATGGTCTACCAGAAATTAATTTTAAAAAAATAGTTCTTATACTTTAAAAATGTTATCATCCCTTATAAGAAATTTAATATGATGATTTACTTTGAAAATTTTTGAAAGCATTTGTATACTGTATATACATACCTGTTTCTACAGCTATGTTGGTTTTTTCTTTCCAGAATATCCATCCTGACAAAGAAATACTTGTTGATGTAATAATGTTTCTGTGGCAGAAGTGTAAAACAGGACTTCAGCGAATCCAAATGAGTGGAAGTGACTACTTAAAATACATCCACAAATACAAAGCTTACCAGGTACTCCTTATTATAATGTATTTCTTTTAATAGGCGTGCATTCTGTTACAGTAAAGCCAAGATAAAATACTGATCTCCAGTCTAAGTACATTTTCTTATAGTAAAATGCAGATAAATCTTCACTGAAAATGTAAATTGTATATACGCTTTGAGCAGACTGTGCTGCCATATGCCAGTATCAAAATACCTCTTAGCCTTTTCCCAGTAAAGTAACCCATTTTCTGCAAGTGAGCTATGATAGAAGCTAAAATAGTGCAAGCAGTTGGGTATGATGTAAGAAGCGTTTGTGGAAAATATCAATATAGATCAAGAAAGTTCCCTAGATCGATTGAAAAAAGAGGGAAAACCGTTACAGTTTAAGAGAAGGGGCATAAGGGTTGACAGGATTTGGCCCACTGGGTAGAGTCACAGCCTTACCTTGAACTTTTCCTGAGACTGAGAGGCTGTTGGTGAAATGCTTGTGAAGGATAATTTACACTAGTTTCACTGGGCTGCCAACTGATGCTGACCAAACAGTTTCTGGAAGAGTTAATTTTGTGGTCCTGATCCCTATAATAAAATTGTTGAGAGATTCACCAGAAGGTAATGTACAGTTACTTTCCTCTGTGTGTACAACAGGTGCGTTCAGGTCTTTTTTATACTGTTTAAATGGGTCGATATGGGGATAAATGAGAGACAAATGATCAAATCTGCTGTGAGACTTACCACATTATGACAAGGTATAAAAGTTGTGCCCATAGAACATTCATAAACCTTTCTAAAATTATAAAAAATAATACTAAAATTAAAAAATCTGCTGTCTGAAGAAGTAGGGGCTTCAGAGCAGCACAAATTCAGCATCTTAGTCTGGTGGCATACAAAAAAGAGAAGTCAACTCCAAGAAAGAAGTTGTGTCCAGGTTTATGAATCATAAACGTTTTTAAACGATTTTGAGTACAAACCCCTATGTGCCTCTGAAATACATAAATAGCTTCCTAAAATTTGTTTTAACTCTGTCCTGATTCTTTTTTTACCCCTTCCCCCATTTTTAGTGGGTTCATGTACTCTGGATAATAAATGAAGTAATTCAGAAGAGCAGCATAGCAGAGACTAATGCTGTAATGCTTGCAGAGATAACCTTATGTCTAACTGCAGTATTGGAAAATGTGGCTGATTCTACAAGTAAATCTAAGGAAAAAGCAGGTAAAGCTTTAAGCAAAAATGTAGTTTTCTTTCAAGAATGGCTTTAAAGATTGGAACTTTTCTGAGTTGAAAACTTTTGCAAATATACATATTCAAAAATTGTTTTAGAGAATTTCATCCATAATCAGAGCTAATGAAACCTGGGTTTCAAAGGATTTATGCATTATTTCCTTGCGTGTCCAGTTCTGCTGAAATACACATTTTGAATCACATCTCTTATGACTTGCCCTTCCCAGAGGTCTTCTACATGTCTCTTAGCCCCTTCAGAGTAGCCTCAGATCACTCATACATTCTCTGAATATTGGCTAGGCAAAAGGCAGTGTGTGCTGCAGCTCATTTGGAGCATTCAAGTGCTGGTTGACTAGTGGCAGGCCAGACAGAAGAGGAAAACATTGAGGTCATACTGAAGCTTTTTCTTTTATTGGGCCATTAATTTCAATCTCTTGTCTACACAAGTCTTGATTTTTGTATAGGAATTAAATTGTTTTTTAAATTGAACTTAACTTGGCTGACATTATTGGGATATAATCCAATCACATTGAACAAAGCTCCTTACAAAACGTGACTAATGCTGTAAAATATGAATATTTAGACATTTAAAAGTTCTCTGTTGTTGTGGATGTAGGATCTTGGAATATGAATCATATTTCTCATAATTGTTTTGCAGTAACTAGAGAGTAGATTTTAAGGACTCTTTTAGAACATATCTAGGAAAAGAAGAGAGTGATGCTACCTTTTGCTTTTTTTGAAAGTAAGAAAAGCTTGGAACAATGCTATTCCATTATAAAGTAGAGTAGGTATTGTTTTCTATAAATGTTAGGAAAATCAGACCATTCTGATGGAGATTGGATGAATCCTCATTGTAGCATCACTGCTGTTCCTTTTTATTCCCTTTTAATATGTCTGTTTGGTGGGGAAAAAACCTAAATAAGTAGAAGCCATTGCTCAAAACAAGCTGATAAATAGCCAGTCAAGCACATATTTATGCTGAGTCTTTTTACTGAATGAATGCTGAGTGAATATAGATTTTCTTCTTCATGAGAAAGAGACAGTGAACAAGCAGAAATAAATATGGAAAAGTGGCACAAGAAGTACAGGAGTGACTAGAAGGTTGTCCCTCTGAAAGGGCAAAAAATGAATTTATTTCAGTGAAGAAATAAACTTTTGACAGGCTAGAGGGCTGTAAACAAGAACAAAGAAACTGCTTCCTCTTGTTTTGGAAAGGAAAAAAAATTCTGGGTGCATTCTTTATTAATGAAAATAATTTAAACCATCCAAATGAACATTCTAAGGGTGATAATACCCCTTCAAGGAATATTAAATTGAAATAGCATATATCATAAAAATATGACCTCACGTACTTATAAATCCTCCTAGAAGTTAAATTAGCATTAGTTTTGAATTGACTTAAAAATGGAAACTTGGTATGAATGCTACAACAATGTGAGAAAATACAAATTGAGTCCAAGTTTCATTGGCTTGGATATAATGTTGCTATGAAATATAGTGTACATTTAAAAATGCTACATTATTGGATAATCATAGACTGAATTAGTAAAAGTGTACATATTTAGCTATTGTGTTTAAACCCTGAAAAGCTTTTCAAGAAACGATATCATTACCTTTCATAGCCAAGTACTGAAGAACTGAATTATTGCCAGATTCTTTAGTAGTAGAGCTAATCAAATGGTACTAAAATTTTCCGAGTATATTTCATTTTCACTTTCTGATTTTCTTCCTATAAAAAAGGAAAAAGAAGTGCGTCTCTCTTGCAAGATGATACCTATGATCTTCCTGAAATACTGATGGTAATGTCTAATTAATTTTCATTAATACAGTGTTTTTGAATAGCATAAGAACACTTATTTCTGCTTGAAACTTTTATTACAATTTTGGATTTAGTTTTAAGAAGTTGAAATGTTTCACACAATCATGCTAGTGCAGAGTTAAAAAGCAAAGATATTTTTTCAAATGAAGTAAAATCTGAAATTTTTCCTGTAGTCTTTTATAGTAATCTGTGATATGGAAGAAGTTTTAGTTGAAGTTTTTTTTACAGCATGATCATACTGATTTCCAGGGTACACTCTTTTTTTATGCCAATGTATAGTACCAGCTTTAAATGGTTTAATAGTGCATTTTTTAAAGATATAAAGATACAAACTTTAGTCCTTGCTTCATTTAGGGAAATGTCTTGGGTTGTGCTTTTGTTTGTTTTTGTAAGGGAGATATGGAATAGATGGAACATCCTGAGTGTCCTTGCTTTATTCAGTGTGTTCAGTGCTCAGCACTTTGCAGAAGTGCCCAATCAAATAGTTCAAAATTACTTACTAAAACACATTAGGAAGAAAAGACATACATTAGCCTGAGAATTCAGCAATTTTGTCAATGATACGTCTTAATGCTTACACACATGGAGAAGCTTTAATTCAGTGACAGTCTACTTAAAAGTGTTGGTTTCTGAAAAATCAGTGTTTTCTTAACAGGATTTAATGCAACATTGAAAAACTGCTTGTGAAAAACACTGTTTGTCTTCTTAATTCTCTAAGTTCAGTTTCAAAGAGCAAACTCTTTGAGTTAGTAAATTGTTTTTTTGAGAGATGGAGGAAAATCAGTGCTAAATTAATTAAAATTATTTGAAATTTAAAACATTGGTGTTAGTATGTGAAAGCATGGGGAACGGTGCCTGTGTAAAGATTATTTGACAGAGTTTAAACTGCAACAGCTGAAAATAATAGCACTTTATTTCGATAGTCCATATTATAGCTTTTAATGATGTTATCTATTAAAATGTGTTTCTATGTGTTTCCATTTCAGAAAAGTCCTACAGAACAATTACAGCTTGCCTATGAAAGTCTTGAAAAAGCAATTAATGGAATGAACACATCTCGCTTAATGACCCTTCTACCAGATGGAAAGTCGATATTTGACAACTGCTGTACAAAGGTAAAGTCTACAATACACGGCAACAAAATCTATAAATAATGTATTGGATTTTGATGACACAAAACTTATATTTTCTTCACTTAGAAATCTTAGCATTATCAAATGCACCTCATCTTCCTGCTCCATGCAGGAAGAGAATAGAAAAAATAAATCTCTGTGTAGTAGAGAGAGCATTTTTCTCTTTCAGTAATGAACTATAAACTCTTTTAGGTTTTCTTTGCCATTTTCTTTTGGAAAAAATAATAATTTGTACCTTTCTCCTATAAAACAAAAGCAGAAAGCCTTTTCATATTTATTGCTTGCAACTGTTTAATATTAAAATTATTTTTTGTTGTTGAGGGGAGTTCAGATTTTCTAAATATTATAACTCTACACCAATGTGATCTTTGTTTTGTGGACTGGTAACACAATAAAACAATTTTTTCTGCAGTTTCATATTTATCATTAATGCTGTTTCCTATTGATTCTCAGGTTTTGTCCAGTTTTGTTTGTCTGTTATCCATGCTTTCTCTGTCTAGTCATTCTCCTTCCTTCCATGATTTCTTGAATGACTGCGTATTGCACAGATATGCAAATTTCAGTACCTGTCAATTTGCTGAAATAATAATATCAATGTCAAGACAAATGCAGTCTTTTGCTAAGTAATAAAAGTTTGTGTTTGCTTAATTGTCACTTCCTCTTTTTCCTCTTTATTAGGTGGACTCAAATGATCAGCATTTGAATTCTGTTTTGGGATGTGGCAATGACAAGACAGGAACCGGTAATGGTTTTATAATGGATTTACACTTGGAGCTTATTCAGGCTCAACATCGAGTAGCTGTGAAATATCTTAAAATGACACAAGGTAGGTTTCTGTAAAGCCAAATGGTCTTCACAGCTTGATTAAAGTCCTCTGTTAATATATTTTGTAATGCTAAGAAGTAAAGGTGTATCTGCTTTCTGAAGAGGGGCTAATACTGGGCAGTTTGGGTGCCATGTACAGGCTGAAATAATGTACTGAATTTGCAGAATTCAGATTTACTACAATACTAGTCTCTAACCTCTACTCAACCAATGGGAATTAAACTTTGCTAACAACTACTAGATTTGATTCCTAGAGAGTCTGTTGTGGTATTTCAGTTATATTATTAACTGTTACAGTGTCAGTAAGGGAGAACTGGGAGATGCTCTGCAATATTTTTTTTTCCTGTAATGCTCATTTTCTCTCTAGAGAAAGACTTGAATATTTTATTCAATGCCCTTTGTAGCCTGAATTTCTACTGTGAAATTGTCCTTACCTCTTCCCAGTCAACAGATATCCCACTCTTGCCAAATGCCTTCTGAAAAAACTCTACTTGGTCTCCCATTCCTGGTGTGTTTTTCTGAAATTAAAAGCTAGTATTACTTTGACACTGCAGAGCTACCCTGTGTACTGCTCCCTAGATCAAAAAAGATCCCTCTTTTCCTGCGATGTTAGTATAACTACAAAAGATAATAAAGCATGAGGGTGGAATATTTTTAGTGGCATGATCAGTCCAAGAAATTGTCCTTGAACCAAAGAAAAGAACATGAGATGGAGCAGAGCTTTGCTACAAAACTACATATTATCTCCTCTCACTGAAATTTTCTCAATAGCACTATCAGAATTAATAACTCAGGATTTTCCTCCCACATAGGTGCTCAGAAGGATGACAGAAGTCTTAAGTCTAGCAAGTCTCATGTGAAGAATATTAAAGATTTCCATTATTTATCAGGTAAGGCTTATTAATTAAGATTCTAGAAGTATAATAAATTATTGTTGCTGTTTTATAAATGTCTTAAAATATGTATTTACAGAGGCACTTATAATGAGAAAAATAAAAAAGAATAAGCTATCCAGAGCAATCTTTTTGATGCAAAAGGCTGCACAGAAGTTCCCTAAAGAGTTAACCACTTCTTCCCAAAGGCAGCTATTGGAGGTAATTAGAAATTCTTTATCATTATCCCAGTTTTTCATGTTCTGTATAATTAAGACTTGGATTACTCCTTCTTACAAAAAAAAAAAAAAAAGAAAAAAAAAAGAAAAATGGAAGGAACCTGAGGGACATTGGGTGTTTTTAACTTCTGTTGTCAAATTTTCCCTGAGAAGTTTCATTATGATGAAAGAATAAAGTGATTTAAAACAAGGAAAGAGCACATCCCCAAATTTTGTGTACACAGGAAACCTGAAAGAAGATATGAACTTTCTTTCTACACTTTATCACCTAGACTTTGCAATGATAAACCTATTCCTTGCCAAAATGTCATGCAGATTTCCTTCTTCCCATTGCAACCTTCAACATCCTTCTTTTTCCAAGATCTGTAAGTTGTCTTAGATTACTTTGGCTGGTGATAATGTCATGGAATTTATTTTATTCTTATTAAGTACAAAGTTTAGAAGTTGGAGATTTTGGAATTTATTGAGGCTAAAAGTAGATTCTTCACGGGCTCATTTCAAAGAATTTTGAAATCAATGGGAGTCTTTCCACTGAGATTTGTACCAGCATCTGCCCATGAAAATTGCCTTCTCATCAGTGTGGCATAAAATTTCTTTATAGCGTGTACCACAGATAACAGATTCTGCAATTCTTACTACATAATATATGAAAAAGTATTTTAAACAAGAAGTTACTAGAAAGTGTTTTTCTTTTAAGTGCTACAAATTTGGAAGCATGATAATTAACATACATATCTTTTATGTCAGAAGAATGCAAAAACTGGCTAAGAAAAGATATACACTAAAAACCTCTCTCATGTATTTGTAAAATATATGGCATTTCTGAATATAAGATGTAATGATATATTATGAAAGTTGTAAGTGTAGTCACCAATGAAGACTTCAAGCAACTCCCAAGAAATGTGTGGTTATCCCAAACAAACATTTACAAAGGCCTTATACTGACCTTCACTATATTTGGCTCTGCACTTTTCACAGAGAAAGATGTAGGTAAAAGACTATGATATATTTGCAGGCAGATGCCAGAAAATGTCAGAATTAACTGGACAAACTTAGCATGATCTTCTGTGATATTTGTACTGTGATGAAATATTTCATTATATGCTCAATTAATTTTCCTCCTTGAGGTGGATGGTGCTTACTTCATGAACAGCAAATCCACACCTTTATTTTCATGCTTCTGTGTAGAGGATTTTGCCTTTTTATCATAGAACATCCAAGAGGTCTATATAGGATTACTCGTATCTTCTGCTCTTTTCTACTGTACCCAGCACTATATGATATAAGTCTGTTCTTACCATGCTGCAAAATAGGAACGCAGTTTATTTTTTGGGAGAAGCATACAAATAACCTGTTCTCATGCAGTTTCTGATTCATCGGTGCAATGCAGCTTCTGATTCATGGGTGTATACTCATCTATATCACACTGCTTAACTACTTGACTTACTGTGTACCCTCCATTTTTTTTTTTAATTTGTCTCACAGTGTCATTCTTCCTTCCTGTCCTATATGTTTAGTTGGACACCCAAGTCTTTACAGAATTGGATGCACTGGTTGTTCTTGTTGGCCAGCTGGAAAACTGAATTAATGTCATTAAGCTAATACCACAGTGCAAGTCTGTGGCAGAGGCAGGGATAAAATGTGGTTTATCACAGGGCCAGTCTGTGGCAGAAGCAGGAATAAAATGTGGCTTTTTATAGTGACATTTGGCTTCCTCAACCATAAGGTTATTCTTTTTCTCTTGCCACACTACCACATTTATTATCTTCCAAGTTCTACAATAATGAAGTACAGGTCACGCAGTACCACCCTCAGTCACAACACTATCTTTATCCAACCTGGGAGCAGTTCCATCCTTGCATTAATAAGAAATATGTCCTCAGAGGAGAATGAGTCTGTGATTCTTTTAATTAAAAATTGTATCATAGTACAGCTTACCATGAAGAAGTATAAGTTTTAAGGAAGCAATGCAGTTTCTAATTACCAGTTGCAAAAGTTGAATGGTTGAGGGAAAGAGTCACTCCGTATCTTGTTCTTTCTTATATTCTTCCTTAAACATTTCTCACTAGGGTGGATGGAACCATAATCTAATGGGGGAGTGAGTGGGATGAAGTGAGGGGCTGTGGTAACAATTAGCTATGTGATGTGATTAAGGCTCTATTAAATCTTAGCTCACCATTTCTCTATATATCTATGGCTAGTTTTTGGTCATTTTTGGACACGAGATACAAGGCTTATTCAATCTGTAATCTGACCCAGTATGGTTGTTCTTTTAGCCTTACAAATGTATGAGGACAGAAACAAGGAACTATTAAGGTGCAAGATTATAGGACTGTCACTGAATAACCAATGATTTGGGATTTTCTTTTTCAGTTTATCTTTCAGGCTCAGTTCAGTCTAAATGCCTGGTCCAGTGTATGGTACTAAAAAGTTTCAAATAAAAACCCTAGTTGTAGGAATATATTATGACTCTCTTTTCCCAAAAGAATGTAGGATGTTCAAGACATCCCCGATCTCTTCATCTCTGGGAGCTGGCCTTTTTGGTTTTGATTTGCACCGGACAGCTGCCACAAGTAAAGATATAAAAGTAATATTGCATATTAATATATAATATGTAATATATAAATATAATTATATAAATATAATATAATATATAATATATACTATAATACACAAACATAATTATATAAATATAATATAGAAAATATAACATATAAAATATATTAAGTTCTTATTATTAAATTTCCAAGTTAAGTTTCTCTTTGCCTGACAATGCAAAGAAAGTGAAGAAACCAACCAATTTGCCATTCAGTCCAGTAAGAAAAGCACCTTGATCTCCAATCAAATGGCCACATAATCACTATGTGCAGGAGGCCTCCACATTTTTGGAAGACATTAATAAACTGTCAGTCAGCTCTCAGCTCTCTCCAGCTAGCTGAGGGAAGTGGCTTAGCCCTACATATTCTAGGCCTGCATTCTCCTCCCTTATCTTTATTTTGGGACTTTATTTCTTTTCCCTAATTTTGGAGTACAGAAAATCAGCCTGACCCCTTCCACAGCTTCTTCAGAAATGCCACACATTAGGTCTCCAGCTCTTTCCTAAATAAGAGTTGATATATT
The DNA here is from genome assembly GCF_963921805.1 of Phalacrocorax carbo. Classification (NCBI taxonomy): domain Eukaryota; kingdom Metazoa; phylum Chordata; class Aves; order Suliformes; family Phalacrocoracidae; genus Phalacrocorax; species Phalacrocorax carbo. The sequence goes on from NC_087513.1 coordinate 51,684,097, forward strand.
TTTTTTTCTTGTTGGAACTAATCACTGGTTGGCACTGATTGCTAAGTTAGTGCCACAATTGTTGGCGCTAATTGTGATCACTCTTTTTTTTCCTATAAGTTCTTCCAAAATTGGATGTGCTCAGCCCTGCCTCTTTCATATGCAACCCTGCAGTCCCATTATTGTACATTGTGAAATCAGTCTGCATATATAAGATTTACACAAAGTACCATTCATCATAATTTAGGATGTAAGATGATATGAAAATCTATAAAAAGTTTTCTACATAGCAGTGATTTTTTTAATAAGATCATTTTGAAAATGATTTGTAAGTGTTAAATCTGTCTGATTGTTGTGTTTTAATAGTTCTTCTCTTTTGTTTTAATTTAAATCATAGGAAGCACTAACTTTAATTGAGCAAGTTGAAGCTGAACAAAGTGCATTGTATCACAGTCTCAAAGAAGCTATGAGCAGCAAGAAAAAAAGCAGGACTCCTCCTCCTCCGCTATTACTTTCTAGATCACATTGCTCCATGACATTTAAACCAGCCCCATTCTCTTCAGATATTCAGGTAATGTTTTTCATGACTGTTTAAGAAATAATTAAACAATACCCAAGAGAGTAAAAGTTGTTTCAACAATGCTATACCATCACAATTTTCTCTGTTGTTTTTCATTTTTGAGAAGATTATGGTATTCTGACTTAATTAAGTATGCTTCCCCCCCCCACCCATGAGTCAATTGTGACTCACTGTTTTGATCTTCACATTTGCATTAAACTTTCTGCATATTATGCATCATGTTCCTTGGTGTTTCTGTCATATAACATTTATTCTACCTTTCAAAAGCTCATTCTCTCGCTTAGGGGTTGACATACTCCTAGTTACTCTCTGAAGAGATGTAAGGCTGTTGCATCATGTTATACAAGAAAGCACCACATTGAATCCTCTGTTAATGAAGTGCTGAAGTGCCATAGTTCAGGTGGAAAAATCTACCTTCTGTTGAACATGTAGAATCACAGAACTACTCAGAACATAAGGGATTTTAGGAGAAGTCTCTAGTCCAACCTTCTGCTCAAAGTAGAGTAGGCTGTGAGATTAGACCAGGTTGCTCAGGGCTTTATTCAGCCAGTTCTGAAAACCTGCAAGGATGGAGACTGAACAGCTTCTTTAAGCAACCTGTTCCAACGGGGCAACCTGTTCACGAGGAAAACATTTTCCTTATGTACAATTGGAATCTCTCCTGCTTCAGTTTAGGTCTATGTCTTTCGTCCTCCTACCATGCGCTACTGTGAGAAGCCTGGCTGCATCTTCTTCATCACTTCCTTAAAGGCACTCAAGGGCTCCTGAAGTGACCTCTTCTCCAGGATGAATAAGCCCAGCTCTCTCAGCCTCTTCTTGCAGAGCTAGTGCCCCAGCTTCCAACCGTCTTGGTGATCCTCTGCTGTAATCCCTCTAGTTGTTCAACATTTCTTGTTAGAATGATGAGGGGCAGGAGGGAAACTGGCCGTGGTATCTAGATGTAGTGTAATGAGTGCTGAGCAGAACGGGGTACTGATGTGCCTCAATCTCCTAACTGTATGTTTGTTAATACAGTTCAAGGTGGTTTTAGGCTGCTTTGATGCCATGGCCCACTCGCTGTCTAATATGACTCCCAAGATCCTTTTAGTGCTGCTCTCCAACCCATCAGTCCCCAGCCTGTATTCTTGTGAGGGATTCTTCCTGCCCAGGTGCAAGACTTTGCATTTGCCCTTGCTAAATTTCATGAGGTTCCTGTTGGCCCATTGCTCTGGGCTCTCTAGGTTCCTCTGAATAGCAATCTTGCCCTCAGCCATATCAACTGTTTCCCTCAATTTGGCATCATCTGCAAACCTGGGGAGTGTGAGCTCACTTTTTTCCTTAGATCATTGCTAAAGATACTAAAAAGGATAGGTACCAGCATAGTCCCCTGCAGTGGTCCGTTTGTTACCATCATCCAGGTAGAGTATGAACCATTAACAACCACTCTCTGACTCTGACCTTCCAGCCACTGTTTTACCCATTTATCTCTTCACACCCCCATACTGTATCATCCTAACTTGGATATAAGAATACTAGGAGACGGTGTTGAAAAAAGTGCCGTGCTAAGGTAGAGGTAAATGACATCTACTCTTCTTCCCTCCTCTAAAAATGAAGTAATTTTGTCACAAGAGACCAATTGTGGTGATTAGCCATGATTTTCCCTTGGTAAATCCATTCTGACTGCTCCAAATCACCATATTCACCTTCATATTTCCAGAAAGGGTTCAAACAGGCTGAAGTATGAAAAATTCACTAGCTGCAGTTTTCTTGTGAGAGAAGTTTGATAGTGATGTTGCAAGCTTCTTCAAAATAACAATGTATATAAAACCAGTAGAGACTCAAATCTTATTAATAGTGGTAAGAACGTTTCTGTGAACACTTGTTTTATAACTTGCAGTTTTATTGCCGTTTGATTAGTGAATTTCAAAAAATTAATTAGGGAAAAGTTCTCCCTTTTTATCACTAATGAACATGGAATAATAAAAAAATCTTTAAAGTTTGGTAGTTCATCTGTTTTAATAAGTGTTAATACTTCATTTTGTTCGAGACAGGAGAGTGAATGTAACATATTGGGCCGCTAGATGGTGCAATGTGATTATTATTATTATTGTTGTTGTTGTATTATTTGAGCCCAGATATTCTAGAAGAATGTTTTTCTAAAGATATGCATAGCAAGGTATTTTTCTATGAAGAACTTACTTATTAACTGGAAATGGATACTTAGGATTTAATTAGACATATATAGTTCTCGTACTAGAAATCAAAGTATCTCTAAAATTTCCTGATCTTAAAATTGCTCATTTGCTGAAAATAGTCTGCTCTATTTCAGTATCCCTTTCTGAAAAACAGTTAAGTTTCACTGCAAGACAAATCATGTATATACAAGAAAAACAAACATTTTAGCTGTACAGAATTCTTACATGTTGAAAAATGGCCTCATCTGCCAAACTTCAGGTCTGTTTAAATGTCCTCTGAAAGTAAATAGACTTAGTACAGTTTTTAGTAGAAGTTTAATGCAAGAGACCTTCATCGGATGCATTACTTACTGAAATCCATCTGCCCAGTTCTGCAGAGATTAAATTAAAAATAGTTTCCATGTTTGACCTCACTGGACACGACTGAGCACTGATCCAGGAATGCACGCTCACATTCTTCCTTGGTTAAAGGTATTGACAAGTCTAGATGATATGCCCAATGAGATTATCAGCAGCTCGATGGCATTAAAAAACCATTGATTTCAACAGGAACTGAGAACATGGCTTTTTTAGACAATATTACTGCATTATTTCATATCTGCATTTGTGTCGCCTGCTTTTAAGGATCAGTCCTTAAGTAGTTTGCTGAATCAGAAACTGATGCCAACTTCAAAAGAATACCATTGCAAGGATCAAATAAAGGAACGTAGATGACTTTAAATCTACAGGATGACCTATAGAGTTTATGCTTTGAGATAGGTTTGAGGTATAGGGCAGCTCAAGGTGGGAGACAGGATAATGGAGAGTCATCTGCTTTTATTGCCATTGTACTATATCTAGTTCTCCAGCTAAATCAGTTAATTAATGTTTCTAGTACAGTTAGACTATACGGTTTTATAACTAAGTTTTGTTTGATTTGGTTTTTTTTTTTCAGAGACTGTTTCCACAAAATTAGTACATTCTACATTAGACAAAAAGTTGGAAATACTATAATGTATGAATTAATTTTGTTCTTATTTTCTTCAAAGGTTTCATGGTACAGTATTTTGGGCTCTGTAGCAGGAAGAAGTAATATGAAAGTAAGGTTAAATAACAACAAACTTCCAAATACAGGAGAAGAGGTAAGACAGAGGTGAAACTCCTTTAGGTCATTCTCTCTGCCTTTAAAAAACCCCAACTTTCTAAATGTATCCATCTGACATCTTTTTTTACCCAGGTAACTGGCCAAGTCTTTGACAAACCTTTTGATCTTTATTTTAAGCAACTGAAGTTTTGCTACGCTGAAGGCATACCAAAACTCAGAAAAAGTTCAAGGAACCTTTTTAGGATAAAAAATTAAATTATTCAAAAGCTTCATGTTAGACAAGCCTCTGTCCATTCTGTTATAACTTTGTTTTTTGTGTGACATCTAAGAAATACAAAAGGAAAAGAAAGTATATGATGTATGTATGTATCATGCCCCAGACACTACTCTTTCCAGGGATTCAAAGAAAGAGATATTCTAAACAGATAGAAAAATCTAATATTTTTCTTAATTGTGTAACTTCTATAATCTATTTCTTCTTAAAAAGACCTTACCTTACTTAATTCTGGCAACATGATAATATAACTCCTTCAATAAACTTTGTGTTCAGACATGATTGACTTCTAGGTTCATGCCCTTTCCCTTTCATGCTGTGAACATGTGGTATGACAAAGCATCCCACACATCTTTGATTCCTTATGACTCATCATGTGACTATCAGTACTCTTTTATTCTTTTATTTCATTACAGTTTTACAGTTTATTTTCTGAATTTGTTTTGGGTTTTTTGTTTTGTGTTAGTGTATTTTTTTCCTTTGGATTACACTCTGATGTTCCTGCACAGACTGAGAGAGTTGTTTTTCACTCTTATGCATGCTATTCCATTGTCCACCTGAATGATGACCATGATCCAACCAAATACTCTGCATTTTGTGTTTTAAGAAAGGGACAAAAAAGCTTCAGCATCCTCTTCAGCAAATTTAGTCTCAGACCTGAGTAATCATCTTTATATCTGGAAATCTCCTTCATGAAGGGTTCTGTTCTTTGCAGGCCGGGTCTCTGTTTTGCATTGTGACAGAATGATCTCAGCCTCTCTTGCCCAATGTTTCAAGCTTTCCTGGTTTTATAGGCAAGCTGTATACTAACACTGATAGACTTTGGTGATGGAGAGGAAATGTTTCCCTTTGTGCCTGTTCCCCCTACCTCCTCCCTCAAAAGGAAGGTGTATAAAAAGAAATGTGTGTAGCTACTGGCAATAGAGGTTTAGATGTTATTTTTGATATTCTTATTATCAAATCCAGAGAACCAAGCTTCCTGCAATGTCCAGTGAGCTGGTTTCAATATACTATCCTGCTCCAGGTGAATTAAGTGCTTCATTGGAGACTCTCACCCCACTGCTAGCTGTTCTTTCTGTGAACTTGCTGCAATCCATCCAAGCCGCTTCCCTCTTAGCTCTGGTAGGCACTAGAGGTGCACAGACCTGAGGTTAACCATATGCCCCAGCAATGGCACTTCTGATTGCTTTAGCATATGCTTTTGCAAAATGCTGATCTGCAGGCAAAGCCACTATCTGCCTGCTCCATGGAAAATGTCTGGAATTCTTTGTGGTGGAATGATCTACCAACTTGAGCAAAGCTTGCTCTAAAGGGACACTACAGACTGTATTACACTAATTTCTGGTCTGCTGGTTCAGGATTCAGCCCCAGAATTTGAAGGGATTTCTGTTTTTCAGAGGTGTCCTTATCAAGGCCAGGCAGTATTTGAACAAGAGCACTGTGTTGATGCTCCATTACAATGATCTTGTTTCTCATGTTGTGCTTCAGTCAGTGTGTCAGTTTCCTGTTTTAAGACCCTAAAACTTTCCTTTATGTAAGTTGTCCTGATTATGGAGGGGAAGGTGGACAAGGCTGTTGGGAGTGAACCGTGATGTTAAAGTGCAGGTGGACAGTTACTTGAAGGAAAAATGAATAGAAGATCTTGCAAATATGTTGTTTGTTTGACAAACTTCGAAGTCCCGTTAATGGTACTGAGAGGACCTGAGACATCCTCTGTCGATATCTAATACATGCATGTGGCATGTGTGGAGGACAGCCATATGCTGCTCTTTGGAAGCACAGCTCAGGGCTAGAGTGTTTCTAGCTCAATGACTGCAAGCATGCACACTCACGGTGTGAATGTGCAAATGGACAAAAATGTCTTAGAGAAACTCCAGGTCCTGGTACTTAACTATTCTCTTCAGTTACGTGCTCTGTATACTCAACTGCATTCCAGAGAAAAAGGATACTTTTTTCTCCTGTCATTTCTCCTGTCTAATTGTCTTCAAGAACCTAATATTCCATGAATATCTGTTAATCTAGGTTGTGCTTTCACGGTATCCAAGACCATTAAATAATTTATTTAACAATAGAAGTTTAGAATTTGAGACTTGTTTTTGATATGTACACTGGGCATAACCAGAAAATATTTTTATTGATAGATACCAGCTGATGGGAAAAGCCTCTTGGAAATACAAGGCTTAGATCCCAATGAGAAATATATATTTGCAGTCGCAGCATATTCTTCTGATGGAAAACTTATTGGTGATGCCATTGGGGAAACAACTAAGCCAATCCTTGCTTATCCACCTCTTTCTGCTACTACCGTTCGAGCCTATCTAACTCAGGTAGGGTTAGAGTCTTTGATAATAAACACGTACTTTAATTTGATTGTAGTACTTGTTTTCACTGGTAGCTCTAAAACTTCTGGTAAAAACTCAAGATTTTCTTGCCAAAAGCATCATAAGCACAAATCACAATTTTAAATAAGAAATGTTATATTTGAGTAACTTAATTCTTAATTAAAAATTATTGGAAATTCCAGTTTAAAGGGAAATATGTCTCTCAGCTAGTTTTCTTATCCCTGTTCCTGTTTTTCAGTCTGCATTTAACTACTTCTTTTTTATAATTTATTTTTTCATTTTTGTGATTGAAACCAAGTGCTAGAAATCATCCTATTAGTCATTACAATATGGGATGAAAGATGTGATTCAATTTATAAAATTTATAAATTTTATCAGATATTTATAAAATCCAACCATTGAAATTATTTCTGTAGTGTCTTCTGGAAGACCACAAAGGCTCTGTCAGATCTTTATGATAATTTTCTTTATTCCTAATAAAGAAAATTTAAAACAGATTGTGGCATGGAGAAAAGTGAAATTGTCTAGTCTTATAGATCAGATCATGGGGAACAGTTAGATTTCCTAAAGTCTTCCAGAGTAAGAGGTATCCACACGAATTTATGCCTACTTGTGTGGCTCTGTTTATATCCCATTACCTAGAGCAGCAGGGCATTCTGCAGCATTAGCAAAAGTAAAATGAACCTAGATTAAATCATATGCCTTCAAAAACTGTAGCACCATACCTGTGAATTATTCCACAAAGGGCTATTAGATCCTTGGTTAACAGCCAGGAAACTCTTTTTGCCTTCTCTGATGCTAATTCTGAAGGCAAACTAATATTAGTAGTATCAGATTGCTACCAAATGTGTTTTATTTGAATATATCAGAATATTCCTACAGAAATTGTAAAATGTACATGTTGGGGGGAGTTTAAAAAACTTTCTTTATACTATAATCATTTTTGGCTTGGTTATTTGATGAACATGGAAACTTGCTAAATTTTTTTTTTTTTTAGGTAGCCTATCAGACTGGCAACTATACATTAGCCAGAGAAGCATTTTTACCAATGTGGGATTATTTTGTTTCAAATTCTTCTCCGCTGCCTGCCAATGCAGCTGTTATTTCTGCAAGTAGTAATTTGACTATATCTGAAAACAGGTAACTGGTGAAAACAAAATTAAAATAATAGTTAATTATAGATGTGCACATTTTATTTTAAAGAATACCAGGTTGTGAAATTTTGTTCAGACTTGCAATATGAAAAACATTCTGGAAAAAAAAAAGGTGTGAAATGTGTTATAAAAATATAGTGGTTTATAATTAGCAGAAAATTTTTGTTATTTATGGAACTGCTAGCATTTACACACCTAATACTTTACAATGATTGTTTTCTTAAGATGATTGGGAAGCATTTACAAAGTGGCTTTTAATTCTGTGTGATGCATTTTCATATGCAAAATATGCAATATGCGCTGGATTCTTGACTTTCCAATTAAGAAAGCAATAGAGTTCAGAAATTGTAAAAATTTTGTCAAGAACACCACCCAAAATCAGTAAATGCTTGCTAGTTTTGTTTTGGGATTGCTGTATAAATTTGCCAATAATCTTTGAATATACTGAAGTGCTGTAGAAGAGATATTTGAAATTAATTAATTTATAAATAAATTTCAAATATTCAACCATAATATTACAGGGTTTTCATGATCTTAAAGCCCAGGTAGAAATTTTGCAATTACATTCACTGAAATTCATTAGATCCAAATGCAAAAATAAATCAAAACTTTATTAATTCCCAGATAAGAGACTTGTATGAAATAATAGACATGAAGTACTGTAATGAAAAATAATAGTTTTAAATGTTAGTCATCTGCTTATAATTTGATAATGAATTAGAATCCAATATAACTGAACACAAATCATCATCTTCCCTTGTGTGGAATCCTTCTTAGACTAATTCTTTCGTTAGGAAAGTTTTGGCAAACTTGTGGAGTTGATATGAAAAGGTTTTGCAGCATCTCTGTTTCAGTTAGACAGATTCGTTAGTCTTGAAACCATAATGACAAAAAGCAACCTTACTGCATACATGTTAATAGTTCTTGAATGTTTCAAGAATTAGAGAAGAAAGATCGATCTTTGTTTCAAGAAACAGATATTACAGGGATTTCCTAGAAGTTTTGTCAGAATACTGCCATTTCCTCTTTACAGATGGAATAACCAATAATGAGCTATTCTGAGACATATAATGTAGCTACCATTTTCTTTATATTGTTTTGACATACTTGCGTCAGAGCTCACCGTTTTCTCATGGTAATGCTGTTTGGATGCAAGCAGATAGTGTAGTCTTGTGTGTGCTTTGAATCCTGTTAGAGGAGAAAGTAATGTGTCTAAGCATACGACTTCTTATTTGGGGCTCAGCCAGACCACTGGTGTGTATCCTGTCTGTCCTTCAAGTGCCACCATGTGTCTGAGACTAGGCATACAGATTGACCAAGGGTCTTGATGTTACATGCCATAAGAGCATTTGGGATTTACAGGCAGCCTGTGGATTGCACTGATGCAGGCAGATAATCACTAGACATCACATTTCATGACTATGTGGATGATTTAAATCTATCCCTGGCCTAGGCAACAAAGCAGGAATGCAAGTCTGGTCATTGTGCCTTTTTTTTGCACTTGTTTTTCAGCAATCTTTTTTCCCACACAGTTCTTTTTTTTTTTTTTTTTTAAACACATACAGCTCTAGAGATAACATTTGAATGAAGCTATGAAGCTACGTTCAGATAAATTAAATGAAGACAAAATTTTAAATAGCTGTTCAAAGCAGTTTCAAGGATTTTGCTTTTCTGACAGTTATGTCCAAGCCTAATTTTTTTTTTTTGTTTTACAATTAATATGGAAGATTCTCAAATCTGCAGTATCAGACCTGAAATAAGGCAGTTTCAGTTTTACTGATCAGTAGCTAAGGAATTAGATAGACTAGCTTGAAAGTACATAGGACTTCAAGAGACAGAAGAGGGAGCTGGAAGGAAAGAAAACCTCTTGTTCCCAGCCGGAAGCCGTGTTGATACCTTGGTAATGTCAAGTATGTGAATGTGTCTATTTGATATTCGTTCCTGAGTTTCAGTCTCTTTTAGGAAATAACAATTGAGGAAGAGGCGGAATTTATTTCTTATATTTCAAAATCATAGGATTTTTCCTGTAATAAAAATATTTAAAAAAATATAACAAGGCCAAATGTTCCCCTACTCCCAGGGAAGAAAAAAAAAACCAAACCAACAAAAAAGGAGATAGAAGAAAAGAAATTCTTGAGACTTTTAATATGAGACATCAGTGATTAAAAGGAGTCTGTTACTAATACTTAGTAATGGACTTCACAACTGCATGCGTCATTGTCAGAATACAGAAAAATAATGTCTACAGTTAAAATAATGAGACAGTTAAAATAAATAAGCTGTAGCATCCCAAGTTTTCAAAGAAAATTTGAAGTAAATTTCACTGGATTAGATGAATCAACTAAGGAAAAGCTGTCTTAGGATAGCTGAAGGTGGACAACAATTTGAAAAGGAGTCTTACCCCAGTTATTTATTTTTTATGTTAAGCAATTTTTTCAGTTTTATGTATAAATTTTATTTCCAGAAGTAGCTACAGTAATCTTTTTTGTCCATCATTTTAAAGTTAAAGACTACATTTTAATATAATGCAGTTTCAAGCATGCAATATCTGAATCATCATTAACAAGCTTTTACAGTTCTTTTGCTTTTTTATTTTGTAGGTTACGTGCTGAAGCTGTATCTCAGACTTCTCCTATTACCTTGCACCTCTTCCTGAGGAATATATTTGCTGTCTGTGACATTAATGTCATGGAAGGAGCACTCTTCTGTGATTCCATCTGCTCCAATGAGATACTTTATAAGGAACAAGTATGTGTGGCTTAAAATAATATACTGGATTTGATTTTACATTTTGATCAGCTTTATTTCACCATTGCAAGATAAATGTTGCAATGTACTAATCCTATTAACAGAAGACTTCATTTTCTGTGTGTTATCTGGTCTTCCTTTCTGAAGTATTTTAGTAGCTTTTGGTTATTTTGTGTCCTGGTGGGATGATGGTTTCTGAATCAGTTATTGCCTAATCCAAAGCCCACTGTTTCCAGCTGAGGAAGGATTTTCCTTGACTTAAGTGATGGTAGACTATAATTTAAGAAAGAGGCATAATCATTGTTATTTTTGTCCTACTAAGAGGCACCTTGGATTTTTAACTTTAAGCATTTCTGCTATTGAATACATATATTTTCATTACTATTGAACTTCTAACAGGGTTTCATGGTTTTAATATCCTACATTTCTTTTATCTTATTTTAGACTTTCTCATAGTATAATGGCATGTTAATGACACAACAGACCTTTTTTTTGTATTTGGGTAGTCAAGCTTTGCCTCCTGTATTATTACATTCCTATTCCACTCTTTCTTTGCTGAAGTACTTGTCTTGTAAAAATGTGAGCGCTCAGTTACTCAGTGACTTTACTGGATCTGCTCACCCATGCAAGGACTGCAGCAGATAACAGGAAGGGAAAGGAAGGAATTGTTATCCTCCCCTTACATACTCTTAGAGGTTAGCATGTGAAATTTCCACTCCACACAGGTTGAGGTTGTTAACCAGGCTTTGTAAATTGTATGGGTACATTCAGGGGGCATGGTTAGGTTAAGAACAATCGGTTCCTTCAGAATAATGAATAATGTTGCTTTGTTTATATGCTTCTAATGTGTCAAGGTAAATGAATTTTTAAACTTTTGTCTTACTTGCTGCTCTACACTGCTTTTTAAACTGCAACAACATCTGTCTTCTTTCACTCTCAAATGATTTAAAACAACAGAATTCATATTTGAATCAAAATGTGTTTTCTTTTACAGGTTGCTAGATTAGCAGAATGTGGAAGAATGACTGTTGCAATTGAACTTAGCAATTGGTTGAATGATGCAAGTTACACCCTGCAGTCTGTTGTACAATGTTATGGTCTCCTTGCTCCAATTATTTATCACAAGATTTCTTCAGTGCCAGTAGTTCAGGTGAGAGCATTTTAAGACAAAGCAGCTCGCATCCAAGTCCTGCAGTTATAGGAATTCAAATTAAACTTATAATGGAGTGTACAGCAGGAGAGCTAAATATCTAGGCTTTTTGTTCTTAGTAGCTGCTGAAAGAAAAGCCTGTTATGGTTTTACGTGTTCCCAACGCATATATGTTCAGTGTAAGCTGTACAGATTCTGCTCAAGTAACTGCAGAATACTGATTGTTTCTTCAGGATGATTTGTTGTATTTTCTAACTATAGTGGAATCTACAGTGTAACATCTACTTGAATGCTATTTGCAGATGGCAGTTTTGAGGAAAGGAGAGCAGCATTGCCTATGGCTTTTTCTTGAATGTTTGCTTCATATACAGTTTTCTTCTTAAAAAAAAGGTTATTCAATGTTTTGATACTGCAGTCTTTAGTTTTCAAGCATGTGCTCCTTTCCAGAAGCAAGCATCTTCTCTTTGGAAACAGAGTCTGTGAATCTTTTCCTGCAATTTCTGAAGCAGCAGATGTGTTTTTTAAATTCAGCAAGGATACAGTAGAAAGGATACAGTAGAAAGATGCAACTTTTCCCTGTAATTAGGTAGTTTTGTAGGGGAGCAGCAGTAAGAGCATGTTTGCTCTATGAGGAAGGATGAGGTGACTGCAGTGCAGGTAAAGCACAAACTAGCAGCATCTGAACATGGCAGGCAGAGCAGGGTGTTGGTAAGAGGATCCACTGAAGAGTCCAGAAAAGGTGAAATTATTGGGCTGGCCCAGGGTCGATCCAGGAGAAAAAGTCAGGAGCTGCAGGAGTTGGAACCAGAAACTGGAGATGAGGCTACAACACAGGTCCAAGGTCCATCCAGGAGACATAATTGAAGACCAACACACCAATCCTGTTGCTCAAGCAGGGACTGAAGGCTTGTGTCAGAGCTTAATTGGGACTCCTGGGCCCCTGGGCAGAAGGTGCGAGAGGAGATGCCAAGTGAGGCTGCTCAGAGAATGACTATTGGGGCACTCAGGGCCCTAAGAAGTTTTTAGGAGTGTTTAAGAAAAAAAAAAATCTTTACATACAGGGATAGCCTCTTGCTTAAGAAGTCATTGGCTGTCATGACTTACTAAAGGCACAGCTAGCCACTGGAAATGGCTTCCATTTCAGATTTCCTAATTAAAGGGACTAATAATTTAGTCACATGTTCTTTTCATGTCTGATAGACAAAAATGGGGGAAATAAGTCTTTTCAGAGCATACTGGAAATAATTTTCTTTCATTTAAAAATCTGACCAGCTCAATATATTTTTAAGCAGTCCTCTACTAGGAGTATGTCATCTCACTAAATTAAGCATTCTTTGATTTAATGTTAATTAAATCAGCAAAAATATCCATCATGTATCTGTAATTTAATATCTGTGATTTTATGTGTACATGTCATTTATTCCAAAGGGCTGTGGTTGAAATCTTGACACTGTTAAATTAAATGGAAATTTTATTATTGGCTAGCATTTAACCTATCTGTTAGATTTCAAAGTATTTTAAAGTTGACCATCAAATACAATAGGCTGTACAGAGGTAGAAGCTTGTAAGTGTGTTGCAGACTCCAAACTTTGTTTTAACCCTTGTATTTACAGATCCTTATTAAGTGCTTGGCTGTCCTTCAAGAAATTCCAAGTGCTGCTTTGCAGAGGAGGCAAGCAGGATGTTATGAGAGTATACAGCATATGATAGCTTGTACTTCATTTTATACAGCAAAGGTATGGTGTGTATTATTGTGCTTACAGCTTAGTTTAAGATACAGTTCTTGTCATTTAGAGAAAAAAAAAGATTTAGTAAGCTGGCCTTCAGAGTGATATCTTAGAGAACCGGCACTCTTAAATAGTAAAGGTATAGAAATATTTATTAGTATCTTTGTATCAGTGCATTTTGACTTTTTAATAGAACTGAGAATTTTCATTGTATTGTATTTCATTGTAACTATTAGTCCATGACATGAAATCCGTATTTTCTATCATTGTTTGTATTTTTACAATTAAGGTAGTACTCTTTTCAATAAGGTCTCTATGTAATATATAAATTTAAAAGTTTATTTACTGCAAATAGGCCATATTTCTATTTTTAATCACATTAGCATATCTGGCTTATTTACTAATTAGATACAAGAGACTTTATACTATTTAGTCCCACATGTTGGCAGGAACATAAACACCTTGACTTTTAACCATAATACATATCTGTAGATCACATTTATGATTCAGATACTCAATCTATTTAGTGAGATAAGGAGAAATGTGGTACTGGTAGGATATTTTTTCTCAGGTATAGAGACCTGCTAGAGTTAAAAAGTACCCACCATGATAAATCTATGATGTTGAAAAAAGTCGGCATTCCTCTGGCTTTGATTATACCTCAGCTAAGAGCTCATACTGAAGCTGAGCTGTGGCTGATGCTTTGAGGGATTCCCTTGTATTGGTGATCCCTCACCCTGGTCTTTATAGGAGCTGAATCTCTGTGCTCACCTTACAAGACCAGATCAGTGTCAAATATCCTTAAAAGTGGACTGAAAGAAGACCCACTTTTCATTCTTTCTATAAAGATGAGTATTTTAAGCCTTAGTGTTGTTACTTTCTTCATATCAATCAATTATTTCATGGCTGTGAGGGCAGTGTCAGGGCATGGTGAAGGCTTGGGAGCCTGGAGCAGAGGGAAATGCCACAGGCATCAGGGCAGCACCTGGAAGTCAGGTTCAACCAGGAGTCCAGATCATCAGGTGAGTTTGTGGTGATGAGGCAGGTCTGAGCTGAAGCTGGAAGTCAATCTGCAAGTCAGGATCAGGTCTGGTGAGGGTAGCTAGAGTCAGACACAGCTCAGCAGGCTGGTGTATTGTGATGGGAGTAGTCTGAGGTCAAGCTGAGAAGTCAGGCCATGGGTCAGGTGTCCAGACCAGTGGATCCATTGCCAGGCCCAGGTATGGCTTGGAGCATGCTGGAGGCCAGCATTCATGCCACATGGGAGCTGGCAGGGACTGTAGGCTCAGACCTGAGCTGAAATGGAGCTCCTGGCCCATGGGTGAGGGCCCAGATAGAGGCTATCAAGGCTAATAAAGCCTATTAGGAGCCTTGAAACTTTGATATAGTGTTTGTTTGTTGTTGGGTTCCCCCTAAATGGCTGCTTGTACTGCTGATTATTTTTTTCCTTAGAGATAGCATTTCAACAGAACAGCATACATAACAGGGAACAGAATGAGTGAATTGCAAATGCTACTGATTAATCCATGGTATATGGTTTTCTGTTGAGTTACATTCAGGCCATGTATTGTATTTATCCTAAAGTAATCGTACACTTATTTTGTATCCCAAAGACAGAAGTTACCTTGTGTATAGTAGAAGCACTTTGGCCTTTAGAGCTCTATCTGAAGAAGATAAAGCCATCCAAAAACATTCCCTACACAGTTCAATTATAAATTTCACAATTTTAAAAATAAACTTCACTGCTCCTTTCACTAATACAGTTGGGATTTTCAAATGTGGACTTGATACCAGAGAGATAAATGAGGATCATTTAGTTACCCTTTATATTCTTTGATAGCAGTACCGCCTAAGAACAGGAAGAATGTCAATCACAGCAATAGATACTTCTGGCTAAATCTCTCTATTCTCTGAGGGATAGGTTAAGCAGAAGTAGAACACATGATAACATATCTGCAATTCCAATTATTTTACAGGTCAATAGTCCTCTTTTTTTAATGAAAGGAAACTTAAGCATTGAGTAATTGGTTTCTATTCATAATATTAATGCATTTTGACAATTATAAGCAGACAATAATGAAACATTACATCTTATGCAAAACAAAAATATATAACAGACGATTCTTTAATAGGTACTACGTTCCTGGAAAGAATATGAACTAGCAGTAATTATTGTTAACTATGGAAAAAAATTGTTGGATTCCTCGCCAACAACCTCACCCTGCCTGTCAGAAGCTCTGAAAACTGAAGAAAAACACACTAGCAAAGAAGTTAAAGTAATTGCTCTGATTTTTACTTTTTCTTTTCTCTAAATACTGTATTCTATTATTTTGAAGACTACATTTATTAACTTTTTGTTTTAGAAGTGATAGTAGGGAATAAGAATTTCCTTGCAGAATAAGAGTTCCCAAAGTACAGCTGAGAGGCTTCTATTTAATTGTAGCCATCTTTGTTAAGACCAGTTGCAGGCTGCAGTGGGTACAGGGTCTCATCTTGTTGAACTGGAGAGGGGTTAGCAGTATTACAGTTCAGAGCCATGAAGATCCTGCAGATATTTATGCAAGCATTCCTAACTGATCTTCACATATAGTTTCCAGGAATGCTTTATTAGACAGAAACAATAATTAAAGATTTGGAAAAGTAAATAAGAGCAAAAATATCCTAAATAATGCACAAACAGCCTCTCATTTTGCATAGCGGCTGCTTGAAACTGATTCATAATAAAACAGTAACTTAGGAATTGTATAGATTGAAAAATATTTCTCAGTGGAAGAAATTTCAACCTCAAATACCTTAATACTTAAATTACAAAGAGATGGAACAGGTCATGAGGATTTCCTGCAACTTAGAATCAGAGTAAAGTGATGATTCTCCATACTTTTAGGTCTGTTTTCTTTCTTTAAATAATTTTAGAAAAAATTTTACTGCAGAGGTGATTTGAAAATGAGGTAAGAAAGTAGGAATAATGAGAGAGGAAGAAAGGAAGCAGTGTGAGCGTGAAACTCAGGTATATTAAAGAGAGGGACAAAAAGTTAAGCCGCTTACAGGGAAGGATTTCTGTAAGAAAATTTGTAGGATACCGATAAGATCCAGGACAAAATTTTCTCCATTGTTTATTGCTGAGGTTGTGTTAGCTGCTCCCAGGTCCATACTGAAAAAGAGAAAGGAATCTAAGATCATAGGAACAGCATAATATCTTGAGCCAAGCAGGGCTAACAGAAAATTACATTTTCACTGAAGTAAAAAAAAAACAACCAACAACCAACTTTCTTTCCAGAGGAAGATTTTGATTTCTGCAGGCAGTATATAATCTACAGAAGATTATTTCTTCTGGAAAACAACTTATTTTATCAAACAATCTGTTCAAATATGTTGTTGTAGTAGCATGTGGGGCTTCCCTAAAAATGTATTTGTTGGCAGAGGAACTCCAATCACTCCCTTGGAGATCAGTCAAGAATGAATCATAGCCAGGTTTTTGAAGCTGTACTAAAAAGTTTATGACTGTCAATTTTATTTCACTTGAAAAATAAGGCAATATTGATGAAATTATCAGATATAGAATGAGAAGATTTGGGATCTAACCTAAACTCCACCATTTACCTGCTGGTTTTAGCTAGGTAAAAGCTAAGTTTTTGTAACTATTGGATATTTCAGATCACTTCTGCAAAGACATCCCATTTAGCTGCAATGGAAAAAGCAACAGAAAATCTAAGTGTTCTTGAAGCAAATCTCCTCAGACTGACAAAACCAGGTACTTACCTTTTTCTGTGGAATTTTCTGTGTCTTATTTGTAAAAATGATTTACCTAAGAAGTACTTTTATTTTGTATATCTTCCATGATAAATGAACCAAAATCATAATTTCAGTGATCTTATTTATAGCTGGAAGTGATGTGTATGGTGACTTTTATTCATATTTTTCATAATTTCCACCAAAACACACATTCCTTCTTAAAAAGCAGTTGTCATTTTTGTTCTATTCTGCAAATATATATGTTCTCCCAATCTGTGTAAACTGGGTTCCATGTTATTTAGGCTTGCTGTATCTTGCTACATCAAAAAATACAGCGGCAAAGGTGACTGTCCATTTATAGCATGTCTTACTGTCTTACCAGTGCCAGTAGTAATGACCACTGCAAGAAATTTTAGTGGAGAAAAGGCTTCCTGATGAAAGTTAATAGAAATTATCCTTTTTGTGAAGGAATTGCATGTATACTAGCATTTAACTACCTTATAACTCAGGAAAGAATATATTAACTTATCTTACAGTCTGGATTAAGCACAAGAATGTGCAGGCTAATAGTTCTGCCAAATTTAGATTAGTTAAATAAGTAGGACTTATAAAGGAAAATTGATTAGAATTTAAAACACAGAGCCACTACTGTTTTTTTTTTTTCCATTATGTTTACGTGGCATCTTGTACTCCTTGGAGCCTGGATAGAATCATACAATAATTTAGGTTGGAAGGCATTTATTCCAACCCCCTGCTCAAATCAGGTACAATTAGATCAGGTTGCACTGGGACTTGTCCAGTCAAGTTTTGAATCTCTCTGAAGAAAGAGATTTTGCAACTGGGCAACTTGTTCCAATAGTTGACCACCCTTATGGTTAAAAAGGTTTTCTTTATATCTATTTGGAATTTTCTGATTTCCAGCTTGTGTCTATTGCCTTTTGTGTTATCAGTGAGGACAGTCTGTCTCCACATTCTGTATTCCTCCTATTAGGTGGGTGTAGATTCCTCTTAGCCTTTTCTTCTTAAGACTGAATAAACCCAATTCGCTCAGCCTCTTCTTGCTTTGTCATGCACTCTAGCTCCTTATCATCTCGGTGGCCCTTCACTGGACTTACTCCAGTATGTCAGTGTCTTATGCTACAGTGTCCAAACCCAAAGACAGTAGTTTAGGTGTGGTCTCATAACTGCTGAATAGAGGGAGGTAATCACTTCCCTTGACCTACTGACTACGCTCTTTCTAATACAGCCCAGCATGCAACTGGTCTTTGCTGCAAGAGCACGGTGCTGACTCATGTTTCAGTTATTGTCCATCATCCTCCTGGAGAAATTAATGCATTATGGCCTAGACAAGTGGTCTGTGCAGTGGGTGGGGAATTGGCTGACAAGCCGCACCCAAAAGGTCGTGGTAAATAGCAATTTTTCAAAGTGGCAACCTGTCAGAAGTGGGGTCCCCCAGGGATCAATATTGGACCCAATGTTATTCAACATCTTTATAAGTGATCTGGATAACAGGATCAAGTGTAGCCTGATGAAGTTTGCAGATGACACCAAATTGAGTGAGGAAGCAGACGCTCCAAGAAGGAAGAGCTGCTCTGCAGGAAGATCTGGATAGGCTGGAAGAGTGGGCCAACAATAACTGTATGAAGTTCAACAAGGACAAGTGTAAGGTCATGCACCTGGGAACATAATCCAGGAATGCAGTATAGACTGGGATCCACCTGGCTGGAGAGCAGCTCTGTGGAAAGGGACCTGGGGTTCCTGGTGGACAGGAAGCTCAACATGAGCGAACAGTGTGCTGCTGGGGCCAAGAAGGCCAACAGGATGCTGGGTTGCATCAAAAAGGGCATCACCAGCAGAGATAAAGAAGTCATCCCACTCTACTCAGCGCTTGTCAGGCCACACCTGGAGTACTGTGTACAGTTCTGGTCCCCGCTATACAAAAAGGATGTGGACAGGCTGGAAGGGGTCCAGAGAAGGGCCACCAAGATGATCAAAGGACTGGGAAACCTGCCATATGAGGATAGGCTGGGAGAACTGGGTTTGTTCAGCCTTGAGAAAAGGAGGCTTAGAGGGGATCTCATCACCACGTACTGGTACTTAAGGGGTAGCTACAAAGAAGATGGAGACTCCCTTTTTACAAGGAGTCCCATGGAGAGGGCAAGGGGGAATGGACACAAGTTGCTCTTGGGGAGATTCTGATTAGACACCAGAGGGAAATTTTTCACAGTGAGAACAGTCAACCATTGGAATAATCTCCCCAGGGAAGTGGTTGACTCGGCCACATTGGACACTTTCAAGAGTCGTCTGGACAGGGTGCTGGGCCATCTTGCCTAGACTGTGCTCTTCCTAGAAACATTGGACTAGATGATCCGTGAGGTCCCTTCCAACCTGTGATTCTGTGATTCTGTGATCTCTCTATATGCGTTTGTCCCAGAAGAGAAAGCATTTCTGTAATAAATAGGATAAAAAGAGTGACACAAAAATTCCCTTCATCTGTGCACTGATCATTTCTTGCTGCTGACATTGATGCCTGCATTCCTGTAGAACAAGTTACAGAATGAATGAATATTGTAAGTTAATTGAAAATTACATTGATTACTTAGTAAAATGATGTTCCATTCTTACTTAATAGAAAGTTAAATTAATGAGTTGATCAGTTAGAGAAGAACACATTTTCAGTAATTGGGAAATACTTGACAGCTGAAGTCTGCTCTGTTGCTGAAACAGCATTTTTTGTCAATAAGTTTCAGGATACAAACTGAAGAGGAGTCTTTTGCTGAGGCCATGCAAAACAAATAACAAAGTTTACAGCTGTCCTTGCAAATATGTATAAGTGGTTTAGGACAATGTGCACGCCTGTAGGGCATGCCGTTAAAAATATTTTGGAAAAAACCTTGTCATAGGAAATCCTTAGAAGTGGATCAACACTTAGTATTCCTTTGACAGTAGTCTACGAGAAAAATGAAAAAGAGCTGAATCTGCCTATTTCATAAGTAACTGAGAAAACCAAAATATTTCATACACAGTACAATATGATTTCTGAAATTTCAAATGTTTTCCCATTTAAAAGTTTTTGGTAAGTATTATTCTTTGTGAAATGCTCATTTGAAGCAATGTTCTTGAACTTGTTGAATAGGAGAGAGTACTAATAAAGGGTGTGACTTGTCCTAAAAAGGAAATAGAAAACAATCTGCTTCTCCTGCTGACTGTCCTATTTAATTGGACATATTTGCATTCAACAGACTTCAACTTACTGCTAACACTGGAGGGTGTAGCTATTGATCCACTATCACAACTGGTTGCTCCAGAGTGCATTTTTAACCTTGGTTTTTTCAGGGACTAGCTGCATTGATTTTTTTTAACCTCAGAACTTGCATAAGCACAAAATTTGTAGGTCAAGTTTCTTTATTAAGACAAAATAGCAACTGGCACATGTAACTTTTTTTCTGGTGCTCATCAGCTGGTAATGTAGTTGTGCTTAACTCTCAGAGGCTTGAATCCAAGGTATTATTCTCCTACATATTATAAATATTATTTATATCTCTATATTGTATTATTTGTGCCTATCTCTAATATATTATTTATAGAACAGAAATAACATTTGCATACAAATATTCATACAAATATTTAAGTGAAGAAAAAAACCCCCTTTATCTAGTAAGGGCTAGTAGCTAGTAGCATCATGTGTTCAGTTCATGCTGTATAGCTTTAAATACATTTTTGGACATGTCCATACTGCGTGTCCTCCTCCATAGATGATCTGTGTGGAACTTTATTATACCTCTGATGAACTCCAGACATGCTGCTTGTTAGTCTAGTAGCTGGAAGTTCATCAGTCACATCCATAAGCTCTTCCTTATTTGAGTGGCACAGCTACTTACGGTAGAAGAAAAGAACAAGCTTTTGAATGTCTCTCTGGATGACAGTGAGAGCTTTAAAAGCAAACTCTGTGCTACAGAAGGATTTGTCTAGTCTTCAGTTACAATTTCAGGTAGAGCTTCTATTGTACACTATCACCGCTTGTCATAATGGATTTGATTTGGTTATTGATGTAGCTCATGGATCAGAGCTCACAGGACAGGAAGATCCTTTGTTCCTTTACCCTGTAATTTCATGTTGGACATCAAACAGTGCTTATCGAGAAGGTAGGATAATTGATGTTTATTTTAATTTTAAAGGCTTCTTTACTTCAGGAAGTTGCCAGTAAAGCTATCTATTTCTTGCTTGGAATAAGCTCTTGGAAACTTTCTCTTCATTTTGTTCTCAAATATACAAAATTGAGTAAAACATAGCTTAAAAAAAGTTCTTAATATAGTGACATTTAGAAGTGTATGAAGTATGTGCACCAAATTATTATAGATTTTGATGTTAAGTATATAAAATATTAATATTTTAAATAATTTGAATAATGTTTATTTTCTAATAACCTTGAAAATTAGCTTTTTTTTTTTTTAAAGTAGTGTCAGGTTTTCAAAGATTCTGTTTGTGTGGTATGTTCTTTTTAGATTAAGATACGCCCATTTCCACATTAAATTATGTTACTGGAAGAGGAATTCACAAAAGTCTGAGTATGCTTGCATTTTTGAAATAGGATTTAAGATTCTGGTATGTGGCCTTTACCACTGCCTTATTTTTTTTTAATACTGCCTTGCCTGTAAAATTAGTATAGATATCAGATAGGATAAATACTTATTTATTTCTTGACAGTAAAAAATTATGAAGACAGCCACACAATAAAAGCAGTTTGCAAACAATTAAAAAGCTGCTTAAAATCTAGACAGCACCGCTCTATTGCTGCAATGAGAACTGTGTGATGCTTGTACACTAATGTGACTGTGACTGAGAAGAGCAACCTAAGTGAATAGGCTGCAGTTACTTTGTACTTGCTTTATTGGTTTTTTTTCCCAGGATTTTCAAGCATGTGTACAATTAGACACACTGAGTATTGTTATTAAATATTTTTGCACTATGTACTGCATGATACAAAAATAGTTCCAAACCTGTTTTCTCAGTCCCTAGAACATTTATCACTCTAGGAGTGTAAATTGAGAGAACTTGCAATTCTGGATGCCTGGTTACAAGAGGTATTTAGCAACTGTGGTTGTGTATCCTGGCCTATCTGATTTTAGTATCAGTATGCCTTTTCTTCATTAGCATGCAACATGACATAAATATATGCTTTAAGACATACATAGCTGTAATTATAGCTGAATTCGGAAACCTGTTATAGCATATACAAGACCTGTGTTAATTATTTGTTACTTTATTGCAGTGATGAAATTCAGAAAGAAATCACGTTTTCTTGAGTTCTTTGTTCAAGTTTTGCACAAAATCCTGAATGAAGAGAAGTTTCAGTGCGTTCTGGAATGGGCAGGCAATGTGCAAGTTTACTTGAGAAGGTAGATCTCTATTACAGTAGCAGTGAAAAACTACAGCTTAGGTTCACCAGTGTCATGGTTACAGCAGAAACTGTAAATTGTGCCTGGTAGAAGACCTATCTGGAGCCATTTCCATGGTTCCTAGTCTGCAGAAGTTCCATGAATACAGAGGATTATATAGCTGCAGAAAATATTATATTGTGACCTTGTTATACATGGAGACTTCACCCTTGGCTGTGTCTGTTCAAAACCCCTGTCTGCCATCAGCAATTTCCAGGATTTTCCTTTTCACAGATACCACTTGGTAATATGACCATTTGCCATATTATCATGAGGCAGTGGGATAACTTAGAAAAGTATGTTGCATTAAATCAAAAGCAAACTGATCTGGGCCTACAGTAGTGTCTAAAAATATTCTATACTGAAAAGGTAAGCGGAATCAAATTCTAAAAGGAACTTGAAGAAATTTAACTATTGTTAAATTGTTAAAATTTGTATTGTTAAAAATGCACACCAGTATTTCTAAAAATTAAAAGGCAAATAATCAGGGAAAAGGAAATATATTATAGGGAACAGGAATTCTTGTTATAAAAGACCAAGAAAAATTGGCCATAATCAAGGAAACTGCTTTGTTTTACTAGGAGTTAGGAAGGTGAGATAGTTGATACCTATAAATTCAGATTTCTATAATAAACCTTGAAAGTGAGCACTTCCTGTTTTCTGAAGGGGAAGAAGGAAAGCAAAACCTCCTGAATTTAAAACTCCCAATGAAACAGGAATTGCATATGGTCTACCTGTTCCCAAAGATAACTGTTTAACTATGAAAGGAGTTTAACATTATGATGATGATGATGATGATTTTAATATTATTTCTTTACCAGGAGGAATGACCACCTTCTCTGTATCAATGGAATTTCAACTCGAGAAACAAATTCTCCCACTCTGCCAGAAGGCACAGATAGATACACTACAGGAGTTGCGGAGTTTCAGAAAGTGAGTTTTATTGTTAGGAGTGCACTGATTTTGGCTGGGAAAGAGTTAATTTTTTTCATAGTAGCTGGTATGGGACTGTGTTTTGGATCTGTGCTGAAAACAGTGTTGATAACACAGGGATGTTTTCATTACTGCTGAGCAGCGCTTACACAGAGTCAAGGCCTTTTCTGCCTCTTGCACCACCCACCAGTGCATAGGCTGGGGGTGCACAAGAAGCTGGGAGGGGACACAGCTGGGACAGCTGACCCCAACTGACCAAAGGGATATCCCATACCATGGGGCTTCGTGCTCAGCATATAAAGCTGGGGGAAGAAGAAGGAAGGGGGGGATGTTTGGAGTGATGACGTTTTGTCTTCCCAAGTAACCCTTATGCATGACAGAGCCCAGCTTTCCTGGCTGAACATGTCCCTACTGGTGGGAAGGAGTGAATTAATTCCTTGTTTTGCTTTGCTTGTGTGCATGGCTTTTACTTTCCCTAGTAAACTGTCTTTATGTCAACCCACAAGTTTCCTCACTTTTACTCTTCCAATTCTCTCCCCCATTCCACTGTGGGGGATTGAGTGAGCAGCTGGGTGGTGCTTAGTTGCTGGCTGGGTTTAAACCACACCAAGGAGTCATGTATGTCTTTACTGGGCAGCAATACCATAAGCACACAAACAAATTTTTCCAAGCTATCTCATAAAAACCTCAGCTAGAGAGATGCATAATTACTAAAATTTGGGATATAAACTCTAGTCCTCTGCTTACCTCTGTACTCCTAAAACCAGGAAGAAAAGTTGGCACGGGATTTATCTGAAAGACCAACAGTTATGAGGAATTTGAGATGAGTCAGAGTAATGCATTCCAAAATAAATGGAAACTTGCCTTTCATCAGCTCCATTAAAAAAACCCCAATATGTTAATAGGAAATGGTTTGGATACCATCATGTTAGGAAAAGGAGATCAGTTTAGGCCTTTTTGTGCAATATGTTGTACTTGCACTTTTTCATGAGTAGTTGTTCATGATTAACTCCTTGTGCAGATATTCTAATTGTACAATAAAGGCTTTTGTTCAAAATTATTTTAAAATAAATTTTTGCTTTTATTGGAAGATAAGAATAATCTTAATGGATTTGTATTGTTTTGGAGGAAGTGTTTTCTCCTTCATAAACCTCTAGTAATGCTGTAATACTGCTAGCATCTGTGATAGGTTAGGGAAAAGGTTTTCTGTCTCAGGAAAAGAACTATAATTGTTTTTGATATGAAAAACACTGGTGTATGAAAAAACATATTTGGGGACCTGTCTGGCTTCTTAGTGTCAGCATTTGACATAATATTCCAGAAAAATTGCAAAGTTTTCTGAAATATTAAATATTTATTTTGCTGTCTATTTTGGCGAACAGTTCCAGAATTTATTTTCTGTTCTGTTTCTGCATAAGCCAAACTGCTGTATACCTCAAGTAATTGATAATGTAGGTATAAATAAGTATTTGAAGTATATTTAAGATTTTAATGGAAGATTTTTTAAAAGAGTACGGAGACTTCAGCTTTGAAGAAATCAGAGACATCAACTCTGAGGAAACCAAGAAAAGAAGCCTTGAGTCCTTTTCGAAAAAGACAGACTCTTAGACAGTATTTCATGAAACATCCAGACATAATGAAATCTCCAGAAGCACAAAGGTAAATGACCATAAGTTGTCAGGTTCATATACAGAACCAAAATATTTTGACTGAAATGTAGTTTACAGTTAAGTGTGTATTTTAAAACCTTTTTTTTCTGTCAAAGGGATGAATTTGTGCACAGTCCACTCATTTTTTCTGTTTTGGTTTGATATAAAATTGGCTTCCAGTCAAGAGAACAAAATCTATCCCATTTTTATTTCAGAGAATAACTGTTGAAGATTTTGAAGTCTTTGTATTTATAATCAAAGACTGTATTTCGGTTGTGTTAGCTTAAGCATGTTGAATCACCATGGTGGAAAAGCTATGTTAATCTGCATAGTATAATCCTTTTCAAAGTGTGTTGGGGAGCTTACTTGTTAGAAATCTAATTGAGAATGTTTATTTGTTCCTGATACTCAGGTAGTTTCACAGTGATTTCTGTCATCCTTTTGCTAGTCTTTTTGGATTATCTGTTGTGTAGCTTTCAGAAAACTGTTTCTTGATAGAAACAAATGAAAATCTATTCACCTTTTCTTTTGGCAGATAATATATATTTGGTTAACTCACTAATAACGGTACCTCCTAACCTAAAAGAATTTGTAGTATTGATTACCTGATGCTTTGGTCACTTATGCTTCCAACAATTAGCAAGTAGAAAACTAGAAATATCTGAATATAAGCAATCATGTAATTGTTCCGGAAGTGTTTTAGATAAAGAACCTCAAAAAAGTCTTCTACACATTATCTCCTAAATAATTACCTAAACCGTCCATTTTTCCTCCTCAACAGAAAAAAGCCAGCTTACTTAACATGATCTTCATGGCTTTCAGTGAAAGATGGGATTTTAAATTTATCCTGGGCTTTTTGCCTTTTCAGATAATCTTTCGTACCTTACGTAATAATATTGCTGTATATATAATCAACGTTGTATATGGTATACTGTTCTGCTCACATTTTAAAGGTGGAAAACAGGCAGAAAAATAGTTTATATTGATAAAGGGATCAATTTACAGTTTATAAAAAAGAGAAAAAGATATTTGATTTGACTACAGCATTTTATGTGTGCCAGGTAATACAGAATTGTTTGATCTGGCAGAGAAACATTAAAAAAAAAAATCTATGGCTGCAAATTAAAGCCAGGCATCCAAATTTGAAATAAAATGTTTTCTTCACATTAAGGATGATTAGCTACCAAAACACAGCAATAAAAAGAATGATACAAATTTATAGTATGATAGTAGACTCTCCATCTCCTGAACAGAGCATGTGAAACACATTGTATTTGCTATAATAATCTGTTTGGATGATTCAGGAACAAATAACTTCGAACACAGAGCTAAACTTTTTGTAAGTGCTAAGACAAATATCTTAGGGAGGGTGGTAAATGTAACATAGGATTTAGTGTGTGTTAAGTGCACTTAAAGAGGGAAAGCATAATTGCTTTTCTTGACTGCAGCAAAAATCCTTTTGCTAGAAATATGTCATCTGCTTCTGAGTTAATACAAGTCTGTGGATATGCAATGGGATACTTCTGAGTATCTTTACCATGGTTTTCTTTTCTTGAGCTTCAGGAAAACAGTTTCATTTTTTGTTACTTCATATATTTTGGTTTAGGAAACACAAGGGACTGTTGCAAAAAGTAGCTCGTCGCACCTTAGTGGTACTGCTGAAACCGGTTGTGAATAGTTACTTAAACCAAAAGAAGTTTCATCAAATGTGTCTTGAAGAGATGCCCTGGAGGTCTCAGATGAATATCTATCTGGCAGTTGCACACTACAACTTATTTAAAAAGAAACTGGAAGAGCAATATAACATTGGAATTTGTGGTTCACAGCATCTGGACAGGTATATCTTACTGCATTATCAGTGATTGCAATTAATACAGAGGATTGTTTTATTGCCATTAATGCAAACAAACCCGAATTACAATGTCGTCAGTCAGTTTGTCATATGAACAGCTCAGCTTCCACATGCAAATTGATTTACTATGTAACAAATTTGCTTTCCATCATATGGCAGGTGACATGCACATTTTTGGTTGCTCGCTTGACTGGTCAGGTGAAAGTTTCGAAATATACTATACTGTGGTATTTTTTGGTTCCTTATAACTTTTGGCTATCATTCATTATTTCTGATTCCTAAAGCTGCTGGAAAATAATCAAAACTCACTTTTGAGAAACTGAACTTTCTGTGTGTATCAAAATTCTTTTTAATATTATATCTGAGGGTTTTTTGTGCTTTTTTGCTTTTTCTCCTATTTTGCAGTTACAATATCTTGGATCCTGAACTATTCTCATTAAATAATTCTGGCACCGTAGTGGTGAGAGAAGCCATAGAGAATAACATGAGAACACCGACTTCTCCTCTCCTTAAAAAGTCAGGAATGACTGAAACCCAAACTTGTAAGAACTTTTAAACACATCACCTTTGGAAAAACACTCACGCCAGTTTAAAGAGATGTTGTTTCTGGATTTCAGAAGTGTCCTTTGTATTTTATCTTTTTGGCATACATAGTATAAAAGAAGTCATTGTCAATAATGGGGCATTTGTAAGAACTCTAAGCACTGTTTATTGTATTGATAAATATGTTACTTTTTAGCAAGGGGTTATTCTTTCTCCTATACTTGAGTATCAAGTTTGTAAATTCTAATAAATTATTGATACTAGCTTTTGGTTTGCAGAAGCCACACTACCTAGACCTATTAAATTAATAATATTCCAGATTATTCGAAATGCAATGATAATTTTTATCAGTGTCTGTGGATGTTAATTGTTCTGTAGTTTCCTTTAGATTTCCTAATGGGTCAATAATTTCCTGAGTCATTTTCTAAGTCTTTCTTAAAATTATAGATCAAAGTTTATTATCATCTTTCAAATTTTAGTAGAATAATGTAGGTTTCCTTCTCTACTGCTTGCTTGCCAGTGTTTTCCTGAGGCAGAGGCTACCTCATGATCAAATTTTTTACCTTGTACCACTTCTACTTCAATTCTCTGTCTTTCACATTTGGCTGTTCTATTATCCCAGCTATTTTCAATAACATTCTTTAAGGTTTCAACAGGAGCTGAATTATGAAATATAGAGCTTTGATTACCTCAGGTGTTGGTGATAACATACAAGTCAATGCAAAGTAGTCTTCCTAGCCACCATAAGTTCAAGGAGAAATCACAAGCCTGGTCTTTTCAATAGTGCTTCAGGAAACACATTCTTGCCACAGCTCTAGAGAGCAAAATTCTCCTATCATTCCATGTAGGACTTCCTCAGGTAGGAATCAACCATCCTCTTTGCCTTTTCCAAGGAGGTGTGACAAAAACTAGCAGTTGAATTCACTGGTTCTCTTTGCAACAGCTTACTTTTAGTTATACTCTCTTGTCTTGATGCTTACAAGTCACTGAGAACGAAGTCACTGAAAGTTGCTGAAAACTAATGAAAACCATGTTTCCTACCACCTAGCCTTTGCAGCAATTCTGAATGAAAGAATTTCATGAAGCATGTAGTTTGCCATAGAGTTCAAATACTGTTTAGTTTGAAATCATCTTCTGCCTGAAACCTATAGCTCAGATATTACTGTATCCCACTACCATGAACCTTTGTGGTTCCCCGTGGAGGATATTTGGTATTGAATAAAATAATCAATTCTACACATACCACAGAATTTGTCAGAAATCTTCCCTTCTTCCTAACTTCTCCTTTTAAGAGGCCTCAGTTTTGGAAAGGTTCTTGGGAGCTTGCCACATGGTGATTTCTTCCTAAGACTTCTATGAGGGTTGTGTTTTGGCTTTGAGGCTGAAAATTATTAGGTACACATTATTATTTTGCTCAAACTTTTTTTATCCCTGCTTCTCCCAATGCTTAAGTAAAAGCATCATATATTTTAAATATCATAACCTTATAAATATGATAACCTTAACATTGGCATTTCCTAACATTTAAGTATTTACCTGCCACAGGAAAATCCTAGCTGGCTGATAATACTTTCTTTTTTATTTTTTTGAGAACTTTAACTCATTTTTAACTAGTGAACTTTTTGTCTTCAGATACAGATAAATCTTCTGAGCACAGCAATAAACTGAGTGGAACAGATACTCCTCGAACTCAAACAACAAACGATACAGAAATATCCATCTCTCATTCCCCCGAAGAATACAACCAGTTTCTGTCAAATACCATTTTATTGGAGCATTTTACAAAAATCTTTCTGCATTTAAGAAGAGCAGTGGTAAGATTTGCTTTCTTACTAAGCATTTTATTTATTACTAAGCACTGCATTACAATACTTACTTCTTTCTACATTAAAAAACCCACACTACAGAAACTTCAAAAAAACTGTAGTGGGAAAAAGCAATGATTTCTCCTCTTCTGCAAAATGTACAAGTACAGTGTATGAAATGTCAGGTGTATCACCTATCATAATGTATATTTCTATCAAACGTATAATAGCTTATATAAAATTCCTTCTCATGTTTGTTAAATCTTTCCAAAAAGACTTGCAGACTTACCTTTCCCTTTACAGGTCTTAGTGAATGCCTTGGTAGTATAAACAGAAGGACCAGTGATTGAAAGGAAATGCAGACTGAGTACTCCTCCCATAAACCCCTCTAAAACCAAGTAAAAACACAATTATAGGTGGTGTGAGTTAGTTTTTATTTCTTATTCTCACACCAAAAGCAACAACTAAATTAAATTATAAAATAGCGCTTCTATAAAAATTTCCAGATTAAGGTTCTATAATGCTTTATATGAATTGGAATATTGAATGATGTGTTATTGAGGATGAGTCCATAGGTTGTAATTTTGAAAGATTACTTATACGTAAGCTTTGCAATAAAAGAATGAAGCTTTTAATTTCTGTATTTCCAAATAATAATTATATTTTGAATGATATGCACAGGTTCTTGCTCACCGTGGTGGCCACTGGACGTTGCTTCAAAATGCTTGTCGAGAACTTTGGAATTATACTCAAGAATTACAAATGATTGCCAACTATTCACATTCCCATATGGATGCATTTCCCATTACCAGGGGTTTTCTTAGGAACACCATCTGGTTGCCATTTTATTTGGCATCAGACATGATCATTGATATGATAACTGAACTACAAGCAAGCATGTCTCTTAAGGTAAAAATGTTTTTATTAAGACAGTATACTCTTTATTATCACACCTTCAGTAGAGATAGTTTTCTTTCTATTGCATTATATTCTGATATCTCCAAGATGTTCTCTGTAACAAGTTTTTAGAGCATTACAGTGTTTTCTAACCTTTATAATTTGATTTGTCCTAAAACAAGTTTGAAAATAACATGTAGAATAATGTTTCTTCACTGTAGATTGTGGATCCTGAAGGAGACTTCTGCATTCCCAGTTGTTTAGGAGGTATTATGGATGAGAATGGTGGTTCTAATCTCCATCCACAGTCTCCCCTGGATGATGTAAATGTGGTTGACTTGAAATGGATATGTAATCTGATTCTTAAAACAATAGAGTTGTTATATCAAATGAAGAAGTGGGAAGCACTGGTACACATAGCTGTACAATTTAACATATTTACACAGTAAGTTATACCAGCTCTAATGAAAACTAAAAAGCAACGTTATATAGTTACATATACCATTAATTTTGCTTAATTACTATACTTCGGTTTTTTTTCAGTGAGAGATACACAGAACAAGTGAGTCCACTGCTAGTGTATGCTCAGAGGCAGCTGCTGGAAAGGATACAGTACCTCAGTGGCCCAGACGGCCATGAATCTCATTTCATAAAATATCTGTCTGATAATGCACACAAGGTGAACCACAGATTTCTTTTTTGGGCACTGAATCTTAACGTGAACTAAATACAGAGAAGTACTTTCAGTGATTAGATTGATATGGTTTTTCATAATGTTCACAAACAGAAAATTATAATAAATTGATGAACATAATTGATTGAAGTGCATGAAAAGGCTTGTATGACATGATTCCAGCAGCAGCAGAGGTCTGAACTTGATGACCCAGAGAACATTTCTTCCATGCATCATGTACCCATTCCATTTTATGAACCTAAATCTAATTTCATGTTAGTTCTTGATGCTGCTCTTTTAAGCTGAAAACATTTATTTAGATATTGCACGATCTTTGTAATTAATTAAAATCAAATACAAAGAGATTGCTTTGTTTCTGCAGTGGAACACTGCTCCTGAAGACCAAAATTAATCAAATTGAGTTAACCCAAACACTAACAATACCAATAAAACCTTGAAATACTTGATCACCAACAGAAAATCCCTAAGCTGCTCAGCAACTTCTTCTCATTAAAAGCAATGGCTCTATATATTTAGTAACCTGACATTGCCACTTGGAAATTTTTCATGGAATTAGTTATTAAAAATTAGGTTTTTCCTTTTTTTTAAGCTAAGGTTTATTTGTATGAAGTTTTGCTAGATTCAGTTACATGGTTGATATTTTTAATATATTTCTATTGCTAATATAAACACAGCACTTGAAGAGAAGGGGGAAAGTGGGGTTCGGAATTCCAAACAGGTTTGTTCAGAAAATGAACATGGGGTTCAGGAGCCACTGCCTTGCCTAGAGACAGCACACTGCTGCCCAGGGCTTGCAGGAACTCAGAAGGTACTCCCGGTTTGCAAAGGGCAGTTGAGATGCTCTGTCTTGTCTCTCTGTAAGGCTGTTTCCTGCTGACTTCTTTCAGGCCCTGACATTCAGAAGGTAGTCCTTGTCTAAAAAAAAGGGTAGTGTGGCAAGCCACCACATACCGCTGTAATCTGAGCAATGTGGAAAAGTAATGATCGTTTTGAAAGACAATTTACAGACTAATGTTAATAGTAATAAGGATTGTTCAAAAAAGACATAATCAGTTTAGAAATTTGGAGTGTATGGCTACATTTCACAACGCAGTGCCATTCAAAGGATCTAGAACTACCTCTGAATTGGCACTTTTGCTTCTGAAGTGATGTAACTACATTTGCAAAATAAAATGTCTAGGGTGGATTAGCCCTTTACGGAAATTTGGAAGTTTGCTTCTCTTACAGAGTTAGACTGCTTCTGTTATTTTATTCTGTTATTATTATTCTTTAGTATATATGACCTCTAAAGGTCCCTTCCAACCCAAACTGTTCTATGAGTCTATGTCATTTCTATGATTCTATTTGCTTAGAGCTATTTTGTATATCCCTATGCAGCATTATGTTGTGCTTTACAGGCAGCGTGCTCTGTAGGCATACTTCCACTGACGGGTTCTTTGCAAGCATGCATTTATTCAGAGAAAGAAAGGTGGAATATTTGCTGAACATCAACAAGTTGCTCATGATTATGGCAAATATGAAATAAGATACAAGTTGAATTCATTAATATCTAAACACTTGTATGTTACATCCAATATTTAGGTGTTGTGAATATTTCACCTCTTACTGACAAGGGTACTAGTCATGGGTCATTGGTGTCTTTGTAAATTAGTCCTCTTTTATTTTGTCATATGACTGAGTATTTAGATATCTCAAGAACCAAACACTGATTTTTCTGCATATTATTAAATTATCATGAAACAAAACTTGCTTTTTAGATGAGTTGCAGAAACTACATAGGGCAGAAATTACAGCTGCCTGTCGCCCATTCTGCTAGTGAACGGATTTTTCCTGGATGCTTTTTCTATCCTGAGATGACAAATGATTATACAGGTCAGAGCACATTTCAGTATTGCGAGATCTTTTTTCTCCCAAATCCTTTCCTTTTTTCCATACTGGATATTTTTTTCCTCCTTATTGTAAGTCTTCCACTGCTCCTATAATCTGTTTCTTTTAATATAAATTCAGTTTTGTCTTCAAATTTTTATTCTTGATATTTTGGATGGATAGTAATGTTGTCAAGACCTTTCCAAATATATTCAGACTGTATCTGAAAGCAGAGAAAAGCAGTTGTCATCCAGATGCCAGATGACCTATAGTATGTTGAGTGAGCTTGGTGGTTTTGGTCCAGTTTTCCGTTGGTATTGTTGGATATCCAGCAATATACCCAAAAGTTAATGGAAACCTGCACTGTTATCAACAGAGTCAATAGAAAAACCGAACTATAAGGTGACAAAACACCTTTTTTACCCACAGTTGTTGTTCTTTCCACTCAGGATTAAAATGCTCTAGTCATTAATGGAAATTTGTAAAGCATAGTTCCTCATATCACACATATGTCAATGCATTACACACAAGGCTTTGTGTTGAATTTAGCTGAGGAAAGTCATTAAACAATAAATAATGCTGTATGTAAGAACAGCAGATAATATTATGCATTCAGTGGAGAGAGCATGCCAACTCAGAGGTTTGGTACATAGAAACTACAGTAATTGTAATAAATATGATCAGCAGTTGTACTAAAGGATTTGTTTCCAGGCATTAGTATCCAGAGCAGAGAGCTCAACCAAGGCATGACCAGGGCAGATGGAATTCAGGGACTGTAGATGTCACATGACAACTGAAATATAACACTGAAAAAGATATAAATGCTGAGAAGTGTTCCTGGAGGTTAATAATTTTGCTTTAATTCATAATCCAGTAGGAAACAAAGGTGACAATTATGTTAATATATTTTAGTTCTAAAGTTGTGGAATTGTTCAAATATATGTTTTGCAGGGTGATATACTAAAAATATATTTATGTAATGCAAATTTTTTCTCCATAATTATTAATTCCTTTTAGATCACAGTCAAGCGAAAGCCCTAGTTTATGTACCTCTTGATGTGAATGATACACTGAAATGCTTTAGAGAAACTCTACAAAAATCTAAATATCACAGCAGAGCACTGAGACACAGCAGAAAACTACTTTCATTATTTCTTGCACACACACAAGGTGAGTTATTTATTGAAGTGTTTCTTAATAAAGTGTATATGCAGTTAAAACAGTGAAGAGTGAAAGGAATAGATTTTTTTAAATTCAAGTTTTAGTTATTATTGACAGTTAGAAAAAACATAGAATATAAAGTTATATATGAAGTTCTTTAAGCACAATCTCTATGTCTGATTTCCTATGATTTGTGTCTCATGGTTGGATGATAATTTTTTTTTTCATGCAGTTGTGTCATTTGTCTGTCTGCAGCAAAACCTCTGTCAGAGGACTGACTGGCAGATCTTCCCAAGTTTATTTTCTCTAACAGAGCACATATTTTCATTTGTTTGCACTGAACAATGAGTTCTGTCCAATGAGTTTTATTAGGAGACACACAGACAAAATCATAGTATAGAAAACCAGATAAAAATAGGGTACACAGGAATTGTATATTTGTTCAAGTAATGTGTTTTGGAAATGTTTTTGGTGATGGAAATAGTATACTACTTCTCCAAACTGATCTTATAAATCACTTTTCTGGTCTAGAAAATGCTGGAAGAGCAATCAGCAGTCATGTCTTTTCAAATAGAAAGCTGGAATTTAATGTGGGAGCCGAACTGATATTTCCACCAACACCACGTGATGTTTCTCAAGAAGAATTTAATTTCTCCAGTATGGTTGAGAGTAAACCGATACCACAGTCACAGCTTTCAGTAATTATCTCTTCCTATGAACAAACAATTGGTAATATTTTTCATAAATTTCTGTTCTGCCTCTCTGTGTTCATATATATTTATTTCAGTGTTATTTTCCTTTGTCAGACAGCTATAACTGTCTGAAAGCTGGTTTCCAGAAATACACAACCTTCTTTCTGTTCATTCAGAAAATCTTCATTAGATCCAAAACAAATGACTACTTGGTTCATAACCACTACAGTTATCTCAACTTTTGAAAAACCATTACTTCAGTGCTGTTACACTGATTAATCACAAATTAAAAATCTGCTGTAATGTTTAGCAGATTAATTCTAAGTCCATGATAGTACTTTTTTCTAGCAGACCTTTTGGATTCTGTGCTAGTTCACTGTAGCAGCTAAGACCACAATTTCCTTCAGAAGTTAGAGTAGCAAAAACTACCATCCAAAGCTGATTGTTTTTTTTACTCTGATATGGCTGGCTGCTAAAGTCAGTTTTTTCAGATATTAAGCTTAAGAGATAAGTGGGTTTGTGTAAAGCACATTCAGCCTATACAGGAAAAGAGAATGGGAGGAGAGTGTTGCATTTTATTATTTCTTTTATTACCTATGAGACCTAGTTGCTTGGCTTCCGTCTTAGATTCTAGCGTGGCTTTACTCATGCAGTTACAGCTCAGCACTACTAATCTGTTTTTGCTGTGTGACAAAATAGGTGAAGCGTACCAGGTCAACAAATGCCGTAAGTGGTTTTATTTGAAGTAATAAATCCAGAAATGAGCCAAGGGACAGTGCTACTGTGTTGTATGTAAAATATACAAGACTAATAAATTTTTCAACATCTATTATTGCATTGAATTACATGTGAATGCATGTCTACTTCTCTTGCAAAAATTTGTTCAAGGTTCAGTAACTGCTTTAATGATGTGACAATATTTTTTTCTAATTGATTAAAAAATAAATAACAGGAATCCTTGCAACAAACAACCAGAGAGACCTAAAGGTTCAGGGTCTACATGAACTTGGAAATCTTCATTTTTATGCTGGCAACAAAAGGTA
Source organism: Phalacrocorax carbo (assembly GCF_963921805.1). Lineage (NCBI taxonomy): Eukaryota > Metazoa > Chordata > Aves > Suliformes > Phalacrocoracidae > Phalacrocorax > Phalacrocorax carbo. The sequence goes on from NC_087513.1 coordinate 51,719,614, forward strand.
CATAGTTGCTGGATTAAAGAGCATTGTTTCATTTTTTTAATCTGCATTCATATACCCTTCAACTGTCTTATAAGTTCTTGTGCTGTCCTCAAGTCCATATAACTTCTTTCATCTAACTCACTATTAGCTATGTTTTGTGAGGCTTTTTTTCTATAAATTGTTTGTTTTTCTTAGCTAGTAAACTGCAATTAAGCAAATATATTAAACATTTCTATGTGCTTTTAAGAAGTAGTATCTATTGCTTGACAATTTGATTTTAGTATAAGTCCCAATAAGTCTGTTGACCAGGAATGATATCTTTCTGTGTTGTAGAAACTGTATTTCAGTTTTTGACCTAATCAGAATTAGTTATATCCCAGGCAATAAAGGTAAAATGAAGCGAACCTTATCTTCCGCTTTGGAAAATGTCAGCAATATGATGTGGAAGTTTTTTATGTGTTACAGAGCTGCTTTTAAATATTGGTGTCAAGCCCTTGATGAAACACTCAACATGGCTGATGCTCTTAACAACTGGCAAGAGTTAGGTTTTCCAAAAAATGCTACGGACTGCTTTGCCGTTGGAAGATCAAGAGATATTAGTCAGAAATTTCTTTCTCAGGCTGGAGTTTGGGGATGTTTACATGCAGCAGTCTTAGTGGCTAAGATAGCTCAGTAAGTATTTTATCTATATATGTATTCCTTTCATACTTTAAACAAATTTCTCATCCAGGAGAGTAGGCAACTTGAAATTAATTTAAAAATGCTAACAAGTTGCTATAAAACAGACTCAACAAAAGTAGAGGAATTTTTCCTTTCAGGAAGAAAGTGATCTTTTTGAGGATATTATTTGTTCCCTTTTCTGGAGTGCTCATCTTTGATCATAATTGCAGCTGTATATTATATGGAGAGATCGTTGAAATAAAACAAAATGATAAAAAGTCATAAGCACAATGATTTTACAGTCATATTGATTTTCAATTGAAATATCACATCTCCCAAGTCTTTGCACATATTAAATATTAATGTATCTTGAGGGCAGATTTACTGCCTAAAGTACTGATTTTCTGGTGAATTACAACTAAATGAAATTTGAATTACTGTATTAAATTCTACCATCAATAAATATTTCCATCCAGTACTCCTTGACTGCTGGTAAAACGCTATGGATATAATTCTGAGCTGTTCCTCAATGTGTTGTACAGTATAAAAATGTACAAAAAATAAAATTTAGAAATATCTAAGTCAGCTCTAAATTACCTGAGAAGCATTATACCCATGAAAGGGCAGAGCTTCATCTGAGTAAACTGTCTTACGTGAGAAGCAGGTCATATTAATAGCACTGTAAAATGTCTGTAAACCAAGGCTGCTTTGAAAGTATTAGCATGGGTAGTTTAGGATGAAATGACATTGCCACACTCAGAATTAGTACCCAAGAGGTAAAGGAGTGAACTTGATTCTAAACCACAGGTCGTCTAAATCTGAGCTGTAGTGCAGTCTCAGGTCCAGTTAGGCAAGACCCAATCCCAAGCAGCTTCTACAGGTGGCTGTGCCACATATTTGCTGCAGTGTATACTATCCCTTTACTGCTAATATGTCCATTCCAAATCCTGGCAGGGATCTGGAGGGAGCTATCTTCTCAGCTTCTCCCTCAGGCAAATCTTTTCTATTCTGATCTGACTTGGGCTGTTAAACGTCTTTCCCTTGAATTGCTCTTTCTAGAGCAACTTAGTCTCAGGCTGTAAAATGCAGATTAAAAGATTCTAATATTGTATTAAAGATTTCTAATATTGTAGATCAGAGGAGTACTCTGCTACCAGGATGGTTTAAAGCTCTGATGAGGTACTGTGTGGGATTCATTTAATCTCGCTAGACACCTACCATGTGTCAATCTGCATGTGCTAGTTATCTTAAGTTTCCTTTATGGAAAGAAATACACTTTAAGGTGTGAGTTGCTTGACCTGCTTTATCTTTCGGGTTTTGTATGAGGTTAATTTTGGACTTAGATTGATGGTTTGTCTCCTCTAACTTTAAAGAGAATCTAGACCATTCCCTTTGTCTAGGCATGTCTTATGTCAAATGCTTCTTTCATTGCATGGCACGGCTGAGCACCTATCTACAGAACAGGCAGCTGTTTTCCAATATGGAAAACATCTAGATTGTGTTAGTATCGTTATTAGACCAGATAAAAAAACCAGTGTGAATAATTTATATTGATGGGCACATTCATATTTCTTGTTATTTGCTGTACTTCAGGTATATAACAACATCAAAGATGAGATTAAGAACTAAATACTGCTATTTTTCTGCTATACTTTTTAAGGTAAGAATACAATTTCAGTTAGAATTCATGAAGTTGACGAATTGCTTCTAATATTTAAATCTCAATAACCCTCTATTAAAATATTTCTCTTTTCATTTTGATTGCAAAGTAAAACTGGAGATCAGAGGTAGTTGACAATTTATGCACATTAGATTAGATGTTTTTATTCTCTGTTTTTTAACATTATTCCTGTGTGATAGCCTAAAAATTATCACTTCAATAAGAGGCTAGTGTCTCAGAGAAATAATAAAATACTGAGAAGTGAAGATGGCTAAAATATTTGGCAGTCAAATGTATTTTTCTTCTCTTGAAGTGTTCTACTCAGGAAGAGCTGGATGACAACAATAGCAGAGTGCTCTCTGTCAGATCTGTATAGTGTCTTCACAGATTGTGATAAGTTTTCAACCAGAACAGACTCTTTAGAAAAAGAATTTTTAAAATATTTTGTAGCATTGAGAGATATTGGTTTGTAATAGTAAAACCTCAGCGCTCTAAGAAATTTGCTCTAAAAATAGGAATAATCAAAATTACAATTAAGTTTGCAAACTGTCAGAAACCAACTATCGAGGAAAAAAGAGTTTCAGTTTACTTTTAAAAGAAACTTTCAAGATACCAGTAACCAAAGTGATATAGGAAAAAGAACTGTGAGTATTCTGCCAGTCAGAGTCCACTGGGATCAATGCTTATTCATCCCACTGCAGCATCAGGAAGTTGGTTGGCTTCTTCCAAGACAAACCAAAGCGGTGTTCAAATATCTTGTGCCAGCCATGGTTGTGACTGTGTGACCTGTGCTAGGCCATGTTTAAAACCTCATTAAGTTCAGCAGAGGGAGAACAAGTTGAAGAAACAAAGGTAAGGGAGAATTTTGACTAGCTTCTAGCACTGTAATTGCTGGTGGTACAAAACTGGACAATTTTGATTCCTGCTTTTGACAGAAATAGTAGTAAGCATTTGTTCCAGTTGTATAATAGTAGAAATAATTGTGACTTGACTGAAGTGGGTCTTATATTAATTGGGATAGGAGCCACTTGCAGGGCGAGTGTCTTGAAAAATGTAATCAATTACTGTCACTGTACCTTGTGAAGTTCAAGCCCATAATTTGTTCCTTGATTTGGAAAGCTTTTATAACCTTATTTAAATTCCACCTCTGGTATAGGCTTTAGACTTGTTAATATCTCAGATCTGAGTATGCAAATGCATATTTCTCTAGCATATCCTTGCTAATTACAAGATAAACACAATTGGGAAGGAATATTCAACATCAGAGACAATGCTAGCACTCCTCCCTTTTTTAAAGGAGGAACATTTAAGTTACTTCTTTAAAGTTCACATCAGCTTTAAGTTGTATGACTTAAGCTATGCTAGCTGACCTAGTTAAAGGTGGAACTAACTTTTAACTGGCCTTGAAGTCAGCAACTCTCCCAGAAACAACAGCTGAGGTGATGGCCAGGCAAGGACCTAAGGCTAAATAAAATAAAACCAGCTTTCTTAGCTTATGGGGAAAATAAAAAGGTTTTTCTTCTGATGGAAGACATTTTCCATGAAACATCTTTGGACTGGTAAAGAAATGTTTGAACACATCCCCAGAATCATCTCAACAAATTTTTCTTATGCATTATCCTTGATTATGGAGATGTTTGAATAAATTATTAAGTTCTTATGTCTGCCGGTCAGTGGATTGCCCTATGAATTATCCAAGAAGTCTGTGTGAGAACCCCTAGTGATTTATGAGTTTTTTCCTAGTGCTTCCAGAGATTTATTTGGGATGCTTTGACTTGGAATCTGAGAGAAACACCATTGGCTTTTTAGGAAGATATTTTTGTTACCTGGGGAGTACTTGCTGAGGAATCTTTCATGATTATTGTTCTACACCTAGATTAGTTTTTTGTCTTTTGCTTGTTCTATGAAATATTCTTCTTGGACTATTTACAGCCTGTATTTTTTCCTCCATCAAGTTCACAGATAAAGCATTTTACTAAAAACATTTTTCATGGTTTTGTCTAGAAACAAATTCAGTCAATGTCTTAAGTATCCAGTTCATTTAAGTCATTTATGAGTCTCAAGGGTTAGAGTTTTATAGTGTTTCACTAATGCCTAGACATCTTTCACAAGTAGTTCTTTGTTATGACTTTCAGACCCTGTTTAGAGCTTCTCTTCCACATCCGACATCCGACTGTGACTTTGCACAATATGAAACAGATATGCTTATTCCTGGTATTGACTTGTTCTCTGATCGCTACAGAGCTGATATCTCTACTGTAGTTGCAAGTCTGAATTTCCTTATGTTTGAACTACATTGTGCAAAAGAAAATTTAACAGTAAGTATTATTTTTATACTCTGGAAATTAATTTTAAGACATGAAGTCTTATGTTTCTGTGTCGGTGTGCCTATGAGATACCTCAGAAGCTCTAGCAAAATATCTGTATGGTTAGGTTCTGTGACACTGAGAGAGACAAGGTATAGATTGCTGCCTACGATTTTTAGAACATGCAGGGTACTTGTTTATTCAGGAAGATGACAATACATGGTCCACTTACCTTAGGCATTTTAGAGGAAATTCCCTGCTCTATGCAGTTTGAAATACACTGTACTGAGAGTTCCTTTAAATGCAGTATGTCTAGAATGCTTTCAATAATTTTACTTCAGTAAATAAAAGTACCTTCTGCCTTCCTCCTTCTCACGTTCTGTTATTTCTCTTTATGGAGTGTTTTTACAGCTTCCCTCTTATGTTGATCATGTGCTTATTTCCTCCATTTAATGACTGACCACCTCCACTTTAATGCAACTTCTTTCAAAGGTGCAATGCTGTACCTTGGAATAAATAGATTGAATTCCTTACTACTACTGAAAACGGTGCAATTCTACCTCTGTTCCTGTTTGTTCCTGTATGCTTTAACAGATTTTCATGTCAGGTGATGTTTGTATATCTCTATAAATCAACTCTCAGCATGACAGAAAACTCCCCAGCAGAAAAAGTAGATAGTTTTCTCCTGCTTTAATGAGTTGAATCTGCTTATGGAAAGGTCCTGCAAATGGCAAAGCCGGTGCAAGGGAGGGGAAAAGATTGCATGGCTGGCGGCAGGGGATTAAGGAAAGGTTAGGGAGTAGAGATGGAAGAGGAGTTAGAGAGGAGGAGGCAGCAAGATGTCACCCCTTTATTGTCAGCAAGCCATTTGTTGGATTGATTTCTTCTGGAACTTCAGGCTAAGTGTCTGTCTTACCTCCTCTTGGTGCTTCTTTCCATCTTGCTTTACAGGAGTTCACTTTGTTATTAAGCTTTGTCTAACTGCCCTCACTATGGGAGAACAAGTGAGATCAAAGAGCAGACAGTTACCTGGAGGCAGGGACACGTAATTTGACTGCTTGCTTCAAGTCACCATGCACATTTTTGATTCTTTCTGCAGTTGTACCAGCAGAATATAGATCCAGGTCATAGATCATGGTCAAAGCAATTGCAGTTTCAGCAGGATGAGAGCTTCATTTCCACTGAATGTGTGGGAATGCTTTGGATGGTGGGCACTAAGTTGATTTGACGCTTAGATCAAAATACATCAAGATTCAAGTTTTATTAAAAATAAGACTTCAAAGATTAATTTCGTTAAACTACTTCAAATATCAGTTGGAAACTGTATGGGTACAATTAAAACATTTGCCTGAAGCATTTGTAATCCAAATTCAGAAGTATTAAGCTACTTTATGAAAACTAAAAGTGCATTTGACAAAAAAGTAACAATGCTGTTAGCATTTTCCAAGCTTGGGGACATTTTAAAGTGAGGAAAAATGTAAAAGCTGAACACTAATTAAATTTTAGAAGTTCTTTCATTTTTCAATAACCAAATACATCTGTTAGGAATGAATCTGATTTTTCTGAAATATTATATAATAATAAATGCAGTGTTTGTGTACTTTACTAGAACTCAGTTTTAAAATGTTTTTTGTTTGTTGCCCCTACAAAAACTTTTATTTTGAAATGAATGCAAATAGGTTTGTCAATAAGTGTCATCACCATCCAGTTTATTTTACAATCGGTATTGTTTCACTTAGTTGCAGGACTTCATGGTGTTTATTTTATAAAGCTTACAGAATTCCATTATTCTGCTACTTATACTGAAAAAACTATGGCATCAAAATGCAGACAGTTTTAGAAATCCCTTATATCGACAGCTTTCCAGTAGGTTTACTCACTTATGGTATAGTGAAAAAACCCACCTTGAACACAGAGAATAATTTGGGGAAACCTCACTTTCTACACTGCGAATCATATATAAGATAGTATAAGGGGTTAGCTTTAGCCAGCTGAGGAACTTTTTAACATATTTATCCTTCATAGAGCATAAAAGAAGTAGTGGCGGTACATGGCAGTGAAAGCAGTACTCCTGTATTATCTATATATTTGTGATATATAATTGCCATGTACATTTCTATAATTGTACCCTTTCTGAAATTTATAACTAGATGAACTTGTATTTTCCTACAGATTTTACCACTGTTCACATTATACCAATATATTGTTTCTGAGATTTGTAAGGACCCAGCTAAATGTATTGAAGGAAGAATCTTCAAGGTAATAAAAAAACCCTTTATTTTTATCACAGCACATTGTATTTCAAATAAACTTTTCATTTCTTTGTTAAATGTAGCCGATTTAACATTTCTTCATATATCATTACTATGAAAAGTAATGCTTTGAAGTTCAGCTGTTGCTTAGTGATTCTTAGCACAACAGATTGTAGAATAGACTACTTTCTAAATGCAATTATTATTTATATTCTCAGTTTCAGTAGGATGTAGAGTTATTTATAGAATTGTACTGTTAATGTCCTACAGAGACTGTTAAGTATTTCCACCATTTTTTTTCTGGTCTCCATTCAACAAGCATTCTCCTTAAAGATATGATAATAAGATTTTCCCTCTTACACCCAAACCTTTTACTTGGTATTTTTTGTCTTGCTCCACATTCTTTTAAATGTTTTCCTAAGTGCAAAACATGAATTAATTTTGTTCACAATGTTCACTTCTGGGTCATCAGTATCATGGTGGAACCAGGTTGTCAGACTTCTGGGAAATGACAGAATTCTGTCATTTCACTAATGTTCGCTGTTGGTTTTGTTTCGTTTTGTTTTTTAATCTCTTGTGTTTTTTTTTTAAAGGAATCTAACTTGTAGTAAGAGCTAAAGTATTATTGGTTTTAGATATTTTCAGGAAATGTTGAAACGAGTTAGGGAGAGTAGCTGAGTGCTATGAGAATAAGATGAGTAAAATCTATGAAACAGGTTTTGATAAGGGGCTGATCTTGGACTGACACTCAAAGTTCTAGCCAGAGGAATTAAATTCTTTTCCTTTGTCAGGAGCAAGTTTTTGAAGAATATGTTTTGGCTTTTTTTTTTCATTTTTGTTTTTAAAAGTAAAAGACCCGTCTTTGAGATTTCACTTATTTACTATAAAATGTAAAAGATTTCTTTCCACTGAAGAACATTCTCCATCAATGTACTATTCCAGTAGCCAAATCTACTTGAAAATTACCTTTGAATAAATTTTATTTTGAGCAAAAATACCAAATGAAAATTATTTCAGTGAAAGTCTCTGTTATTTTTTCACAGATTAAAGTACTTACAGATATAGGATTTTTTACAGAGGCCTTTCATGAACTGTCTTTGCTTATCTGTGGAGAGAGAATTCCATGGAAAATACCTGCAGGATACAGGAAAATTGAACAAATGAAGGTAAACACCAGTAAAGTAGAACATTGAACTATAACACTCAATTCTCTTAATGAAACTGCATGTACTCCATGTTTGCAAGTTATTACACATTCCTAAAAAGTTCCTAAATTTCTTTCAGTAGGCAGGTCAAAAAGTAGGCAGGCATTGGTGACATTAATTTCTCCCACTGATCAGCAGGAACAAAACAAATTTTGAAACATATGTGCTGTCTGTTTTATACAGTGAGTAATGCAGATAATACTGTTGAAAAAATAATGTGTGGTTTCATAGGTAGACAAAAATTATGGACAGAGTTCTTGCCCCATTAATGTCAAAATTCCCACTGCTCCAGCCAGGAGCAGGGCAGCTGGGGCAGCCCCGAGACACAGCCCCAGGTTAGCCATACAGGGCCGTGGGGTCTGGCTGAGGCTGGGCTGGGATCTGGGCCCATGGGTGGGTCTGGCTTGGGCAGCCCGTGGTAGGGCAGATCTGTGGAGAGCTGTAGATCGGCCCTGCTATGTGTTGCTGGGGCAGGGGCTGATGGCCTGGGGGGCTGACGTGGGGTCCTGGCTGGGGGCAGGGTTGGGGGAGCCCCAGGAGATGCTGGACAGTAAGAGCTATCTGTGCCCTGAGAGCCTTGACAGTCATGTCACCCCAAATCAATCTCTTTGATTTTCTCCATATCTAAAGCCAAGTGGTGATCTTACCCTGATCACTAATGTGCTACAAGGTTATGAAGCTGTTAAAAATTGACCTGAGCTTATTTATCTTATCTGTGAGCATACCTGTGCAGGCAGATAGAGTCCAGAGCTATCAGGTAAGCCTCCCCCATAACAATTATGTAGCCTTTCCTTGCTTTCCAAGCATGTACTAAAATAACCTAATGAGCTGTTGCTGGACAGATGTAATCAAGGTCTCCCTTATCTGAGTGGTGCTTTTGGGTAGGTGTCACCCCGTGACAAAATAAGTATGCATGCCAGCACTAGGGAGCTGGACTGAACATGTCATAGAAGATGAGTGGGACAGGTCGGGACACCCCTTTTGACAGCAGCATGGATTTAACTTGATTGTACAGCCACATTCTATACATGCAATAGGATGATATTTCTAATCTGGTGATAAGGCTGGGGCTGAAAGGGGAATGCCTAACCCACCTACATAACTTCACATTTGCTTCCCTTACCCTGTGTTGTAGACAGTGAAGCTGGCACTGCAGAGCAAACTGAATTTAATGAGCTGTTTTGAAGGGAAATTTCCCCTCTCCCACCTCCCCAGACCCTGAGAGGGAGTTGCCAGCTGACCCATGGCCTGACCATCCTTATACTGCAGCCTCACAATGGCTATAACCAGCATGGAGCAGCAGTATCTTTTTGGGCAATAGCCAACAAATCAATGTCTAAGTGAATTAAGAGAATAATTACAATTACATTTAGGATAGGATGTCAAATGCTTACATTTAAAAAAACAGAAATATGGACAAGCACTCCTCCTAGAAAAACCTGCAGTGGTACTAGGTTTTAAATGAAACATGAACTTAATAAAAAGTAAAATTAACATACTTACCAAAAAAGGTGAGCTTTTAAATTTGCCAATGACACTTTCATACTAACTGCATGGGAAGATAAGAAACTGAAATCTAGTGATTTTCCTCAGAGCACAAGCTACATTACATTCTCACAAGGTTGAGCCAAAAAAGAGTTATCAGCGTCCTCACTGGAGCTGGTTCTGCAAAGCTTCCCTGTTCATGGCTACAGTAAGGAATGCATTTACTCTTTACTGATGCTAGTCAGGTTAAAATGCATCCTTTTTAAGGAAAGGACTCCTTCCTCTTGTCTGAAGAGCTCACAGGGTTAGGATGAGGTCTGGTTCATTTGTCACTTGCCTTTTTCTAACTGGGTTCACAGGTGAGTGTTCAGGTGAACAGCAGAGGAGGTTCAGCATTAGGTCTCTGTTTAGGGTGTGATGCACGTAGAAGCTAAATGCTTGCTGGACTTTTGCACAGCTCTCAGAATAAGAAGGACCCATGTACCAGGGAATGACAGAGATGACAGAAGGCTACATCCGGAGTATAGAGTTAATAAAAGAGTTAATAAAAAACACATAGAACTCAAGTGACAGTTGTGTATAGAGCTCTCAGTTATGACGAAGGCTGGAAATGATCTTTTCCTTCCCCTCTGTATATTGATTTGTCTCTTGGTGAGAAGGTAAAGTTTTTTTGAGCAAGAACTACAATTAGGGTTAGGATTCAGTTCAGAAAATTGAAGCACACATAAAAGAAGAAATAGTTGTTTTTAGAGCCCTCAAGGAGGCTGAGGTCTCAAGTTCATCTTGACCTGTAGCTCTTGTTTTCATTCCATTCACGGATCTGTGCTCCTGTGAATAGCTGAGGAGACATGTGCTAAGTCTGGAGTTATGTTTGGTATTCAGAAATGTAAAGAACAGAAGGGCAATTGATAGTTGGTGTCTATAGAGCTCCTAGAGTTTGGAAAAGGATTTTTGTTGGTTTGTGCCTTTTTCTCCCCTTGCTTCAAGTTGAAGAATCCTGGTGAATGGCATAGGAGATGTAGGGATAGTTCTGGGTCTCAGGTTATGGTTCAGAAATGTGAAGCCTGTAGAAACCAAGTAATTGCTGGTATTTTCAGAGCCCTCAAAGTATATCTGGAAATGTACTACGCTTGTCCACTGCTCTGCTAACTCACTTATTTTATACCCATGTTGTAACACATTATTTATTTTGGTTTCGTCCATTTTGCAGGCCTTACGGAAATTTGACTCCTCAAAATCTCTCCTGACTGTTACAAATTTACAGGTAAAAAAAATCTGAAAGAGCTAAAAATTTTATGCTAGACATAAATATTTATTTCTCTGGCACCAGGTAGAGAATATTTGGTTCAGAAAATATACTTGTTATTAGTAAAAACCATTAAATAGAAAACATATTCTCCTCAACAGTCTACCATTTCTAAATTTTAAATTTTATGGCTGATCTCTCAAGTAAGAGGAAGTACCATTATCACCATTTTTCAGATGGGAGACCTAATATGTACAAATCTGTGACTTGTATGTGCAAATCATACTAGTAGAATTATTCAGTTTTTGTCATGACATGTACGGTCTCGTGTTTATCCTGCTAAAATACCGAGAACATCAGTCATCTAGCCTTATAACTTCTATCAGTCAGAGCTGTCTTCATAGATTTGTCCTAATTCACATTGGGGTTGAAATCCATTTCTGGTGGGGGGTAAATGGTGAATCCGTAAACCAGTTAGTGAACAGTCATTTCTCATTTTAATTAAAATCACATGTTCATCAATGACTTCTTTTTTGGTTTTGAGTTTTAATAATTTATTTGCCTTGTCACAGATCGATTGAGCCAGTAGGGGTAAATGTTAGCAGAATGTGGAAAAGAAGCTGTACCATAAAAACAAACTGATAAAATAGAAAACCCCCACTTTTTTCCTCCACTTTTCTCTCTTTTGTTTACAGTAAGCTTGTGTGTCTCCTACAACAGTCAATATTAGAAGACAGAAATGAGATGTCTCTCTTGACAGCTTTTGATCTCACTAGTTTCAAATTTATTTTGAAGTTGTGCTTTATCTTGAGCTTTTGATTTAAACACTTCACAGTCTATGTGGGGCTCTCATTGGTCTCCTTATGATTTTGCAAAGCTGTGTAGAACTTCAACTTCTAAATTTCTTAATCTAAAGTGGGAATATTAAACTCAAGATAAAATAAGGATGCTATAGCAAATAACAAAAAGATTCTGTGAAATATGCTAAAATGGTCTGATACACGGATTTTTTTCCTTGCTTAATCTTTCTAGTCAGGGTGAATTGTAACAACATACTTTCCTTGAGTTGGGATCTCTGAACTACAGATTTACCTACATATTTTTTGTGACCACCTTAGCTCAAAGAGTTCTATGTACAATTCTGAAAACTAGAACTCACACAGGGTAACAGCTATAACTTCATAGATGCACCTTCTACTGGAAACTGATCACTGAGGCTGGAGCAAGTGCCACTAAGGGGTGAATTAAGTTTGGAAAGGAAAATAGCAACTCATCTGTAACAGCTAAGAGCATATTACTGTTATTATTAATTGTTGACAAACTTCATTATTAACAAAAGTAGAATATACTTTGAATAAGAAAAATTTAAAATCTGTCATTTCAAATAGTCCCAATTGTTAACTGTCTTGTAGGTACTGGAAGACATATTTAATTGGAGACTGTCTTCAACAATGGTGCAACTGTGCAACCAACAAATTATGGATAAATTAACCTTAGCCAAAATGCATTTAATCATTTGCCTTTCTGCCACAATAAATAATATACCTGAAAAAGTGGAAAAACATGTCTATTCTGTTGATATCAGCAGCTTGAAGGAGCCAAGCAGAATTACAGCATCAAATGTAAAAGGTAATTATAAGGGTTGTGGAAATATGCATGTATTCTGCAACTTGCTTCAAGCATAGTTTTTCCACCTTTAACTGCATATGAATTAACGTGTAATAAACAATATTCATATTAAATGTTACTGGAAGAATCAGTCATTATTGAAATAATAAGCATTAAGATTTTTCAAGTTTTTATTTTTTTTGCTAATATCTGTAAAATTATTAGAGCTGTACCCCATTCTTCCTCACTTATTTTGATATTGAAAGTCCCAATTATCAATAGAGAAAAAAGGGGCATTTTCTTCAGATTACTGAGAATGCTTTGGTTCTGCGTCTGTTATCTGAAATTTCATCTGAAATGTATTTGACAGTTGATGCTGGTAAGAATTCAAGACAACAGGAACAAAGAGGCACAACGGTGCAGCTCGTTGACTGTACAGATGAATTAAATATGGCCACGCTGAAGGTAATTTTGATTTTTAGGAAAAAAGGCTTAAGAAACTCCAGGTTGTTCCAAAAGCATTGCTAATGCTTTCAATGTAACAGAAACTATGATGGGAGGATGGCATGAACGAGGGGACGAGAAATTTCTGTTTCTAATCTAACTGTAATCTTACTAGACATACATGCAGTCGTGGTGGTTTGGTCAGGTTTTCAAACAGTCTAGTTTATGCTATATAAATGTCCATGGGAAATATTGTCACAATCAGATCTCAGTATGACTGTTTCAGCGACTGAATGGGATTTCAAGGATAAAATAATCTCCTTTCAGAGGGTGGCAACTGTAGGACATGTCAGAGACTCTTTGATGGGACGGTATGCTCTACAAGTAAATGGAAAACCATTCCCTACCATATGTGAAATGTCTCAGATTTTTCATGTTCCCCTTCTGATACTTCATTTTGGAGAAAACACCACAGCTGATTAGCTTCTTTGAAGGGATTTGGTTGGTTGGTTTTGGTTTTAGTTTCTGTTTCGTTTTGTTTAATTGAAAACTTAATGCTTCACAGTTTCATGTCACAAAAGGACCAAAACTGAGGGCTAACATACTCTTTCAGAGAGGTCTTCCACTCTGGAAATATCTACTTTTGGACATTGTTACAAACAAAGTAATGTACAAAATACATCTGGAGAAATGGAGGATGATTTTGTATGGCAATTGTTATATGCCATATACCAGAAACTTGAAAAGAGCATCTTGAAAATAACTAAAATAGAAATGTTGAATTAATTCAAATGGGGTTGTTTAAGAGACATAATATATTTCTTACCCTGCTGATTTTTCCTTTAACCATTTTATTCTTTTTTTCTTTTTTTTTTAAGTAGAGTTCTGAATAAATCAGGAAACTGGTCAAAAAAAGATATTGGATGATACAAACCTTTGAATTATTTTTTAATTCTGCTGAAATCTCCACAACTGAGATTTTATTTAAGAGTAACTTTCATTCAGATTTGGTTTTCACAGCTTGTTGCAGCTTTCTTTGTCAGAAAGACTATAAATTAGAGGTGAACTTTCAGGATACATACTGCACTCAAGGATCTGTCAAAGTATGCATAGAAAAGGATGTAGTACTTATTGAAACATCTTTAATGTTGTATTTTAATATTGTATTTCATTGTTTAAAATTACTAAGTATAGTAAGTAGTATAAAATTATCAAGTATAGCTATAAGATAAAGAATGAACAATTATTGAGTAATGTTGCTAAGCAATAAAATATGTAGCTAAGCATAAATTGCAATAGTACAGGCACAGTGAAGATGTTGCTACTTTCAACACATTGAATCTGCAAACCTGAAAAAAGCAAAATTAACCCTGCCCCCGCTATTTATCAAAAAGACATATTGTACTCAAATTGATTTGTTTTAGGGTGCAGTGATAGTAGGCTAGAACAGAATAAAATATGTAAGAAATTTTGTATTTCTTTCATTATGTTTTGAAATCATACAAAGCTGTGTTCTTCTCTAGGGTATTTTATTGACAGAAGCTGAAGAAAGTCTTAGCCATCTCATGCAGAAGATACAGGACAAATATGATGGGGAGATATCCTGGTGTTCTGCTGAAGATTTAGAAGCTCTTGTTGAGGCCAAACTTCAGCTTGCTGCTATTTCTCGGCAAAGGTATCAAGCAGCTTTCAGGTAAGTAATACTATGAACAACCTTTTGTTGCACAGCCTTGACTACAGAAGATTAAAAAAAACAATCCAGCAATTTTTGCTTTGAATCTTTGTCTACATTAATGTTCTAAATCTTAGTAACCAGCCATAACAACCCCACTAGTATATCTACAAATATAAGTTACACTGGCAATTTATTTTTTATTATTGCATTATTTTAGTTTTTAAAAGAGCATCAGTTAGTGGCCTAGGATTTCTCTGTGAGGTGTTTTTGTGATACAGTGTTATATAAAATCAAAGAAAAAGATGCAAAGTTCACTGTTTTTGTTAAAGTCTGGATATGTTAGGTCATGCATTTTTTATAATTTTAAAGGGTACAGCAGAGCACTAATGTTATCTCTGAACTCCTGAATTCTCCTTTGTTGTAGAATGCCCTGTGTTACTGTCCTAAGAGAACATTACCTCCTGATGTACTAATTGCTGTCAAATTAAAATGTTAAAATTACATTTTAAAAATTAATTTGATTAAAAAGCATTGATGTAACATTTAACATATTTCACATTTAACATTTAACATATTAGACTAGATTAGAATAGGCATTAATTACATTGTTAGTGATAGTGTAAAATACTGTTGTATTTACATGATCTGCCAGATATTTTCTCTGAATTATAATTTCCAAATTCTGTGGGTTTTTCTGAGGTTCTGATTTATTTTGGAGAACTTCATGAAATTACAGTTGTGCTGTACTTTGAATATATGGGACATACAGATATATATTAACTCTTTCTAGATTTTAAAATCTGAACATTGTTTTGGTCTTTTAGCTAGGAGGATTCTTCTGTTTAACATACCTATAATTTTAAATTAATTTGTATAAGAAGGTTAATAGTTTAAGAATACATTGTTTTATTCATTTCAAGCTCTTTTTATCTAATTTTTTATTAGGTTGAAAAGTCTTTGAAGGTACAAATTGTTAACTAGAGATGCAGCATATAGAGATGTAGCACTGTAACTTGCCAAGCTATATTGAGATTAGGTAGAATGTAATCAGTGTTTGTAACTTCTGTTAGGTCTAATCTGACTAAACACACCAACATTATTACAGTAAAATTTACATCATAGTAAGCACCAAGCAAAAAGCAAAATTAACATTTTTTTTTTTATTGTTGGAATACTGGTGAAGATTGCTGTAACAACCTTTCTGATGAAGTGGTAGGCAATTCAGTTGGCCAACAGATAAACCAGTCTCAATGATTTTTTTTTTCCTTTTTACCCGATTAAAAAAATGTTTTCTTCTATGTCAAAAGCAAACAATCTTCCTTCTCCCAGCCATCTCAGGTGAATAAACAAACCTCCAAATGAGATAGTGTTTAAATAGCACAATTCATTTTAGCTGCTATGGTACAGCAACAAAAAAATAAAATTAACAAGGACAGGAGCTTCACAGTGCTGTATAGACCACTGCACTGAAAACAGTAAGAGTCCTGCAGCATGGTCTTTCACCTGGGTTTTGCTTATGTCATTTTAAAAGATAGAAGTTTCCCAAAAGTTCAGGTATTAGGACTGTAATAATTTAGTAGTAATGTCATTAGTGAAGATGTGAAGTAAGAACTTGTAGGCTATTTGTGGACATTTCTCATTTTCAAATATTAATCTATTTCAGTGCCTTTTCAATTAGATTAATTTACCATAAATTTGTCAAAGAGAAAACAACACATCACTGGACAGTGACCTCACCATGCCTTTTAGTGCCATGTGTATTTTATAAAATTATCATACTAGTAACTAAGGACCAGTACACAGACTTACAAAATATCCTGTGCATAAATCTGTTTTAGCTTTATACTAGGCTTGGTAAAACGTGTATTAGCAGAGTTCTGATCCAAACTTTCTCCCCCTACTAAACTGGTTCCAGTATGCAAGCCATTTTCAGTGCAGGACCTTTCCTTTTGACATACAGTTATATCCTAGAGTGTAGTTTCTCTCTTGGCTTATAACTTGTCTCAGATTGAAGAAACTTTTTTAGAGTATCAAGGGTTCCAATGGATGTCAAGCATTTTATGGATCATTTTTTGGGACTCTCAAAGTTTTGATGGGTGTTTAATGGGCCTTGTATATTGATAGTGGTCAGATCACAGGGGGGGTGGAAAAACACCAACAAACAAAGCAAGGGTTTGGGTTTTTTTAACCTATTTTACAATTTTATTGCACTGCCATCCATGGAAACTGCTGATATATCTGCCTCAGATACAAATGAAACATTCCTTCAGACAGCTGAATGTTTCCTGCCTGCCAGCCTAGAAATCAGACTTTGCATGATATTAGAGAAATTCATCATTCTTTTCCTTTGGCGAAATGACTTAGTGGTGAAATTGTTATAGTCAGCTGTACTTTCCTATTTTGATCATCTTGTCACTTTCTGATTCAGCTGATAAAAGGATGTGTATTTTGTCAAGGGAAATATATAGACACATCACTCTTGTTGACAGCAGAAGCGGGTCACAAAATTTCATCAAGGGAAGCTCCTATATTACAGCCTTTTTCTTGCAAAAAATTTATGCCTCAGAATAAGTTTATGTATAGGACTAATTCCACTGATCTCAAGGAGAGTACTTGGTGTCCCCCCAATTACATGAGGTTTCTAATTACCCAAATATGTGCTTGTCTGCTTATGTGAATCCATTGCTGCTTAAAACAATATATATATGAATCTTTGGGCTTGTGGTCTACATTTTACTAATGAAAACGGTATGTAAGCATGCAAGTAAAAATGGCCTCATTTTCAGAATTGCTAAATGTTGAAAACAGTTAACAGTTAACTGGAGGCAGTGGTACTTGGGAAGTTAGGTTAATATTCCTTAACAGCCTGTATATACTCTTGAGTATTGCACCTTCTCCAGCTTATTGGAGAAATGTTAGCCATAGTATCTCCAACGTTTTGAAAAATGTCAGGTTTTGCTGTACTTTTAACTTTGATGCCTGGTTTCAGGGGAAAGCTCTTCTTAATGAAAAGAAAGAAAAGCAGTCAGGATATTTCATTGCATTATTGTTACTGTCTCTTTTGCTTTTATAAGCAAATTCTGTTTCCTCTTTTCCATTGTTAGAAGGTTATCATCAAATTCAACATTGATTTATTCTGGTTTCATTTTGTTGAATAAAACTGAGGCAAAGGGATGATGAAGGAGAGTCATAAGGATTAAATTTTGAGAGCTGAAAGGCAAGATATTAACAGTTTTGGTTCTCATTGTTTGGGGTCTATTTGTGCTGAACCGGTGTAATTCATCCAGTTCTGCATCACAAAAACAGCAAGCAGGATAGAATCAGAACTGACAGGAAGGCTTTTAACTACCCTCTTATCTCTAGAGGTTATCCATCCTGTGGTTAGATACATGTTGGCAGAATAATGTGAGTAATTTCAGAGTACTGCTGCTCTTGTTCTGACTTCTTTGTGCATGAATCAAGAACTTTGCCTTTACAACAATTAATCTAGAACTTCTCAGAAGCAGTAAATTCACACAGAGCTTGAATCTTTCTTGCATTAAAAGCTCTTCACAGTGTTCTGGCAGTGTAAAAAGGACTTAACGTGTTCATAAATTATTTTTCTCTTTTGCTTCATAGCAGCCAGTATCTATGTAAAGAGAGTCTCTCTATGTAAAAAGACAGCATAGATGAGAATTTTGGTTATACATTTTTAACAATTAACCTGCTGAAAAATCTTTAAGAGGTGAGCTAGGGATACCCTCAGCTACTTTTGCATCGTTAGAAAAATATGCTTCAGTGGATAGAGAATAAGTAGACTTGTGAAAAACAAAACAAAACACAACCCTAAACATGTTTTAGAGAAGTACGAAAGTAGAGATTTACAGATATAGGGTAAAATATACAATCAGAGATGGAAAACTAATATGGTAAGACATTGCTTTTGGCAGTTCTCAGAATATTTTGAGTGGTGTGTTCTCTGGGCAACAATTCCTGTTGTAAAAAAGATCTCACTATGTTGGTTTTACAAGTGTCTTCATATAATGAAAATAATAGCGTTCACAGAGTCTGCTGTTATAGATGTACATTTCTATAGATGTCATGAAAATTGAAGTGCATCTGAAAGCTTTAAAAAGACAGCGTAAAAAGGAAAAAATGTAGTAGTATTTTAAGAAACCTGACAATATTTTGGGATTCCAAATCACGATTTTTAGGAATAGGGGGTTGAATGGTGCACCAGTCCTCACAGTATCTTTCTAGATGCTGTTTGGAGTGAACTCCAGAAAAGGATTTATGATTGGGGTGGGGGTCAGCAGACATGATGTCATGTGATTGCTTACAGGGTTTTGCCAGGGTGGCACCTGGCTCAGTTTTTGGTTCATGGTGTTTACTACAATCCTGTGAGTGTTTGGTCATGTGGATTTAATAGAAGGATTAACATATAGTCTGGAAGGGCTTTGAGGAAGAAGGTGTTCTATCACCTCTCTTGCTGTGGATGAGATACAGAACTCTTCTAATACATTTTGTCATTTTCAGTATTTTTACATCTTCTGATTTCTAAAAGCCCATCCCTGAAGACAGATACATGTAACTGAAAGTTATAGTGGAGTTCTGCTTTGATTGCTCCAACAGAATATGATGTATCTGCCTTATCCATTATTATCAGGTTACGTCTGTTATTGGCAAAACTTTTTCTCTTACTGCTGTTTTCTCACTTTCATACTGCAGTGCCTACAGACTCAGAATATAATCAAAGTGCAATTTTTTTTGTTCTACTGAAGCAAAAATTGATAACTGCTGATAGGCGTCTCTGATGTAGTCAGAAATGAAGTATCTATTCTAATGAAAGCATAAAATGGCTAATAAGTATTTTTTAATAATACTGTTCTGTATCACAGTGTTGCTTTGGCTTTCTCTGCAATTCGACTTCTCCAAGATGCAAAAATTTTTAAGATGGAAGTGACACGGTTTCAAGAAGAAAAGGATGAAAGAGAGTGTTTGGTATGCGTGGATATTGTTTTAAACTATTGTTTCTTAGTATATGAAACCTTGTAATAAGTGTTAAGTGATTTTCAGAATACTAGAATGTAGCAGTCATCTGTATTACGCGTTTACCATTAACCTGGGGAGAAAATGATGTATGACATGCTTCAGTTACCTGGTTGCTTATAGTATATTCAATATGTCTTTAATCGTCACTTTAATGTGTGTGTGGTTAGGAATTACAGTTTTTATTTGTATACTCTCAAATGCCCACATTGAAAATCTCCTTTTGTTTAAAAAAAAGCAAACAAAGAGAAAGTGGGAAAAATAGCTATCAGCTAAAAAACTTGTATTATTCAGTTAAGATACTTAAAATTTTTTGACTGAAAACCTACTTCAGAGTATCCTCTTTCATAAAGCCAAACAGACCAGTTCTCATCATTGCTATGTTCCAAATTTAGCAAGATTTCAGCTCACTTCTGTTGTCTAACACATAGGGATACTGACCTATGCTTTGGAAAGCCAATGTACAAAACCTATTGGTAATATACCACGCAGCCACACTCAAGCGGACAGTAAGTCAAATTGACTCACATGGACAGAGCAATTGAGCAGTGAGGCCAGATTTTGAAGCATACATAATGAGATTGGACTTTCTTGCATCTAATGTAATTATTCTCTGTCTGTGTTGCATATCAGGGTCTTCTGTCTTTCTGAACTTCCTCCTACGTTTTCTTAGGACTGCCCTGTAGCCAATTACTGAGTTATGGCTATTTTTTTCCCTCATTTGCATCAGTGCAAGTCATTCATGATGAGATTTTGTGTAAGTCAAACACAGGAGGTGCAGCGTCCATTTATTGCTTGCTGGAACACATCTTTAGAATATGGACCGTAGAATTTTTGTAATAGAAAGACTGTTTAAAATATGTGAAATGACACAGGGAGTTGAGCTGAGAATTCTCCCAAACACTTCCAGTACTACATTACATTAATATTTGTTTCTAATCACCAGAAACACTAAAAGCTAGAAATCAAAAAATTAAAATTTCTTTCTAATCACTAGTGAGGTACCAGAACTTGATATTGATCCTGCTCTACAATTAGACTGTTAGGTGCCTTAGAGCTTTGTGTAATGTTCCTGTTTGAGAGGAATAAAATCCAAACTGTTAGAATTATTCTCCATGACACATACATATGGGTATGTTTATGGACTCTCCCACAAGAGCTGGTTTAATTTCCATTTATTACAATCCTTTTTTCTATATATTAAAAGTTAAATAACAAAGGGACCCCAATTATTAAAAAATACATTTCTATGTATCTACACTTCAAATAAACTTCTGGTTATAATTGTGTTATTTGGATTATTTTGATTTATTTTAGACTGATGCTGCCCTGTTGCTTTGTTTGTAGTAAAGTAGTTGACTCAGAAAGTAACATTTATCATCCTTTTGGAAATTACTAGGACTCTTATGTTGAAGATGTTCAACTGTCTCACAGTATAACAGCACAAGATCGTATGAACATACATCTGTGGCTAAGGTGTCATACAACATTAGTGACTGCACTAGTAACACAGATCTATGGCGTTGCTGATATGGAAGGTATTACCCTTTTTAGTTTAGGTTTTTGGAGTAGAATGGGCAAATAAACCTATTCAGGCACAGTTCTTTTAATAATAAAAATATTAACATTAATTCTGGGGCTGTATTATCACTGAGCAATTATTTGTATTAAATTCATCCAATGCAAAAAGGAAAATATATTTCTGAGAACAATCTCTCCCTAGAGCATGTAAACACAAAGCATTTAATTAACATTAATTTAATGATCATTATCTTTTGATAAATCGCTTGTGTGTGAAAAAGTTTGAAATGTTCTAGTGTAATTAAGTTAAATAAGTATGCTTGTTTTAAAAAAACACTGTCGCTATGTACTTCTAGATTTGAAAGTCTCAAATTTTTTTCCACTTTTTATATCTCCAATAAATGAAATGTTCCTATATATCTCCTAACAATGTTCCAGATTCTTTTTTCTTTGAAGAATTTAAGTGAGGTGTTACAAAATACATTTATTACAGTTTGGTTTTGAATAAAGTATTTTTCTTTCCTTAGTTCTATGAACTTAGTAAAAACTCTGATGGTCACTTAAGTATCAAAATCACAGTCTAGGTCTGTAGCCAAACTCTTTATTTTATCTATTCTGGATAATTCCCGTGAAGGCTGTTACTATTTTGGAATGATAACTAAGATCAGATTTTTGAATATGGGTGAGAATGACATGTGCTTTACAAAATCTAATTATTTATGCTGGTGGTTTACATATAAAGAATGTATTTGGATGAACTTAAACCAAGTGCAGTTTAAAAACTAAGGGGGTTTTCTCTCTAAAGTAAATTTGGCTCAGAATTGAGGAAATGGTAAATGTGGAATCTATCACGTCAGATTTTCTGTAACTTTTTAGTGTGGAAGTGGCTTAAGAATGGTAGAAGATACCATAAAATCTTTTCTATTGTATTTTTAGTATTCATATATTATCTTCTTTTAGAAAATGATGTGGCTGAACGCAGAAGTGTGATAGAAGAAGTAATACTAGAGGCAAAAGCCTTTGGTGATACTGAGACTCAGGCTGAAATGATGGTGCAAGCTGCTATTCTTGACCTGCAAGAAAAACGTCCCGTGGAAGGCATTAAACTTGTTTTGCAGGTTTGAGCACAAAGGAGAAACTGTTCACTTTTCTTTGGCGCATTTTTCATGTGGTCAGAACAGCTGATGCCAGCATTAAATAAGCTTGAAATAGTGCCACTGAAATAGATTTTTTTTTTTTTAACTTTGTGTGATTTGTCCTCGTAAATAGACAGCAAAGGTAGTAACTACTTTGGTTTATGTTGTCTATGTCCAAACAGAATGTCATCAGTTTACTCCAAGAGGATACATTTATTTCCCCTCCAGCTTCTTTGATTCTTGTGAAAAGTATGCTTCTGCTGGCAGACATACTAACACTGCAAACAGTAGAGGATACAGAACATTGCTCTTCTACAGTGGAACCATTAAACTTACTAATTTTGGCACATGAGCTTACCATTAAAGCAGTGAGTATATATTGGTGATTTACACAGCATTTGCAAATCCTTCCAACAGTCTTAATTATCTATTCTGGAAACTATTTTAACAATTTATAAAAAGGGCTATTCCTATTAACTGATCATTTCAATTTTCCCTAGATTACATAGTATAAAGAAGTAATTCATCTTACCAAACTTATTTATGCATACTCATCATGCATACTCATGTATGTGGTCCAGTATTTTCTTACAATTTAAAAATATTGAATACTTGCAAAATATACATTTATGTGTGAAAATTGAAATAGGTAGTTTGACTTTTAAAGAGATGTGGAACTCACTTCTCCCATTCGTACTGGTATGTTCGTACTCAGCACCTCAGGGCAGATGTGCATCTCATAAAACTCCTAACTCTTGAGCATCCAAGTTCAAGAATTTAGCTTTTTATCTTAACTTAGAATAATCTGAATTAGGAGATCTATATAAAGTAGCATATTGTTTATGATTTAGATTGATAGATGGTTAAAATCAGTATGAAGAAATCATTACCACGTAAAAATTTAAATAGGTAAGGAAAAAAAAATCTGAAGACATGAAATCTGAGAGAGGAATGTATAGTAATAAACCATTTAACTATTTGGTGATCCAAAAATAGATATGCACCTCTGCAGCCTCTACCCGTTCTTGATACAATTTATAAAGAAAAGCTTTTGGATCCTTCCTTCATATTTCCTAATACAGAAGTTTAATCCATTGAAACATTTGTTCCTTCAAGTAATAAAGAATCATACGAATTACTTCAGACTCAGATTTCCACTTGTGAGACTTGCTAGCCTTCAAGAGACTTAACAGTTTACAGCATGTCCCCATCACCTTATTTCCATGAATGAAAAGTTTGACTGGTCTGTACATGTTATTTTCTTTTTCTTTTCTGGCCTCTGTTGGATGTCAGATTTCTTTGTAGAAGTGACGATTTCTTTCTAGGGCTTGGGTTACTTGGGAGATCTATTTCTTAAAGACTGATATGAGGAAGTTTGCTTTTAGAAACCAAAGCCTAACATTAATAAATTTCATCAAGAGTTCATTTAAATTGTTTATTTGCTACCAAACTCCTCTGCAAAGAATACAATCACAAACTGAAGTAAAGGACTTCGGGAGTATCAAGCCCTTTTCTAGTGCACTTTTACAAGACACCTTTGAGTTCCAGGGTTTTGCAATACCTAACTTACTTTTTCAAACTACTATTTAATTTGCTGTCTGCAACTTGATTTTACAAAGCATACTCTTGTCATAGATTTTTGTTTGTGGAGAGCCCATTGAACGGCAAACAGAAGACAGTACATTGACTTGCCTGGTCCTACCTACAAAAAATATCTACTTGCCACATATAAACTTGCTAGCCCAAGTCAAAATGAGAATCGGTAAGAAAAATGCAAGTCATTATTATAATTTAAAAATTTTCATTCATTTTCAATCATATTTTATGGAACAGCAGATAAATTGATGCATCACAAGTGAATGTAGTAAATAAATTCTTTTCATACACAAATAAAATATTTTGAAAACTAACAGTAGATGCCTGTTTGGCTCCATGCAATGTGTTTAAGCAAGGTACAATTCTTATGGGAACTATAATCAACAAAGGCTTAAATATTAATGTTACAGCTTGATGAAACTAATGGGAACTTTAATTTTTTTAAGTGGAAGTTAGCAACGCTTTTCCAGCTTCAGTACAAAGCATTAATTCTGTGAAAAATTCCTGTATGTGTTCCATCTCTCTGGAAGCAATTATATGGGAACTAACTAATGATATCAAATCATATAGGATAATAGTGATTAAAAAAATAGTGTCTGTTACTGTTGTCACCCTTCAGTTTAACAACTTTTCTTGATAACTTTATATAGAACCTTGAAAATACGCTGCGTAGTAACAGAAGATGACCTTTAAGATCTGAGATTTGTTGCTGTATAGCAAATATAGAGAAAGGGATATTGTCTCTTTATTCCTTTTGCTAAACTAATTTGGTGTATATCTGACTTGCAATGGACTTGAAAAATCTAGAATCATTACTGCACTTTGGTTCACATTCTGGAGCAGCCTCAGAGTGGGTGGATTCTTCTTCAGGAAGATGTGCTCCAGGAGCACATCGGTGCACCCTAACCACTACTTTGTATTCAGCTCTTAGGACTAGAATAGACCTAGTCTAAAGTAAACATTCTGAAATGCGTCTGCTGTGGCTGTCAGGTGTTCAACACCAGCTGGTTTGCTCTAGAGATCCAGTCTTACTGTGCTTTACTGCTTGCCAGTGCAGGCATGGCCGGACGCACTCATAGTAATGGACATGTTTGACCAGTTCCTGTTTCCAAATCCACATTTCTTTTAGGAAGAGCCTACAACTACAGATGAATATTGGGGAGTACAATGTGAGAGGTATGCAATACATCGAAGAAACCTTTAGAACTGGTTAATACAAAAGGAATATGGGAATTTGGAACCGCCTAGAGAGGTTTAGGTTTTGCCTACAACTGCCAGGTGAAATAAAGTTATGAAGTGGCTTACTGCTACTCTTTCCAGATAGTTTGTGGAAAGGTTTATTTGTGTAGCCTGAGCTTCTTTTGGATGGCCTAGGTAAACCTCAGTGGCATCAAAAAGTAGTGAAACAACATTATAGTTCTGTATTTATATCCATTAATCACTCTGATTTTTGAGAATTGGATTGTAAGAGTAAATATGTAACAGCATTTGTTCTAAGGAAGTTGCTTCTTTTTGCATATATTGGTTGTCTATTAAATAATTTACTAAGAACTGCCTTTTTTGTTTTCCTTAGGACACACATTAGCTGAAAAAGTAGCTTGTACACCTGCAAGAGGAGATCCACAGCAATGGCTACGTGCTCTCAAACATTTAGAATCAGCATTGAAGCTTTGCAGAGCATCTGCAACAAAAAAATTAGATATGGAAGCTGAACTTCTTTTTCAGATAGGTAAATAAAATCCTGTTTGCACATCATGATTGCCTTTCTAGGCAATGCTATGCATGTGGCCTCTCTTAAAATGGAGACGTTTTACTGTAAAAATAGAACAGATTTGGATATTTCTCACCCTGTCTAGCTGCAGATCTCTCTCCTGTGTTTAGTATCACACCAACATAGTTCAGGATGCATTACACAAAAAATAATTTCAAAACCGTAGTAGAACATCTCTCACCTCTATGTTATCCGAAATAAAGATGAGAAGCTCAGAAAGTATTTCTAAAAGATTTAACAAAGCTAATGAATTACACAGTGTTTGCATGCATTTGGATTTTAGTGGCATTATGTTTTGCACCAGGAGGTGTTGGTTTGTTAGGATCCCAGCCAGAAAGGCACTCACACTTTGTAAAGTATCTCTTAAAATGCCTTTTATTGGAGTTAACACTATAATGAAAAAGAGGATCGTGTAAATAATCTTATGTCCCTTCAGATGCTGAGAACCCCAAGTTGTGCAGTATTGAATGGGTTCCAATCAGGTTGTAGCACAACACGCAGATCCCGTCTGTGGAAAGGTTGCCTCATTTTGGTCTTTTGAACTGTTAGAAGATTTTCTTAAAAGAAAACAGTTGTATTCATCATTTCTACCGTCAAACAAAAAGCATATTCACATAAAAAATTCTTGCTGCACTTTTACAGAAAGGGCAGGTGGTGTAATCACTGATACCAAGAAGATGCTGCAAACAGGCTCTTCTGTTACAGCTAGGCTATATTTATCCCATGGCTAAGGGATCTGCACAGCACAGCACAGGCCTGAAGGCCACACTGTTTGTGCAGCATAGTGCAGCACAGAACAGGCCTGTGCCTGTGCGTCAACTTCTCCATGCACAATGGTCTTTTACTTAGGATGGCTACTTGTTAGGAGTCAATATGATTCCAACGTTTGATTATTTTAGCTGCTCTGTGAAGTAAATTGCTATACTGGCATGGCGTGTTACATTTTAAACAAGCCGGAAAGGATTTTGCTTATCAGGAAGAGAATAGGTAATGCACTATGTTGTTCAACTTTCCTGGTGGGTCTTATAGGAAAAGAATAAAATCTTGCAAATCTGCTTTCTGTATTTCTTTCTTAGGTAAGGTAGAACGTCAGATAACTGAAGCAGGCAATAAAAAGTCATCTCAAGCTTTTGAAACCCTGTTGGACGCTATAAAACTCAGCCAGGAACATGACCAAAAATTTGAGTAAGAAACAAGCTATATAACTTTCAAAATAATTTTAATCACACATGAATATAGTTTTTTGACAGTTTTCTGAGATTTGGTGTGGGACTTCTATTAAGCATCTTCTACGTTTTGGAGAGTTTGCTTCTATTGCAGTATAGAAGAGCTACTGTATATTTATTCTCTTATTTAAAACAAATGCTGAGAACATTTAAAAGCATATATTAGAGTATACAAAGTTACAGTTTTCTGTTCTATTTCCAAATTTTCACCCACTCTGTCAACACTAGGAACAGAGCTATCAATTAAACAGGGGTTTTATTCATATTTCAGAAGATGAGCTATGGTCTGTCCCCTTTCAGATAATAGAAATCCAGCTTGAAAAGGTTAGCAGCCAGAAACAGTCAGAAGAACAGAGGCAGAAGGAGCATAGGAAATGTGTTTGTAACAGATATCAGGACAGTGGCTTTGGCATTAGTTATCAGCATAAAAGACGCCGGAAGTGCTGAGCCAAGCCAGCCAATAAATTCTGTCAGGCTGCTCTGATACATTGGACTTCAGTATTTTTTTAGTTTCTTGACCAGTCTTAATGACTAATGTGCCACGTCTGGTTACAGACAGTGTGAAGGCAGCAATTTACCTTGCTTTTTTTTGGTATTCTGTTACTTAATTTAATGAACCAGAAGCCTGAACACAGAAGCAGTAGCATAGTAATAAACCTCTAAAAGCAGTCAGCATGATGGAAGATAGAACAGAAATGGACTGTGGTGTTTTGCAGGATTAATTTGCTACCCTCTTATTTAATTTGCTACTCTCTTTCTAAAAAGAATATACAGCAACATCAATGGACCTTGGCTTGCTTATTTTAGAGAACTAAACAACCCAATCACCTTTATTCAAGCCCTTTGATATCTATGGAATTGTTTAAAGTTGTTTCTTGATGTCTCAAATCCTTTTTAGTTAGCAAGACTAGAAAGTTAACTAAATTGTCACCAACTAAGTGCAGAACTTGCCATTTTCCCACTTAGTTTGCCCTATTTTGAGCTGTACAGTAGAAATCATACCAAAGCTGGAATTTATTGTGCTATATAAACAGCCAACTCTGTATAATATGACTCTGTCCAGAATAGTAACTGCATGAGCAGGAGTTTGTTGCTGTGCTTAGGAAAGCTAATTCATGGGGGAGATCTGAAGAGATCTACAGAGCCAGGAGGAACATGCATAAAAAGACTGTTAAAAACCTACAGGGAATAGGAATGTTGCAGAGATTCTCCAGATATAGTGATTTTCAGCAGGTCAAGGGAAGCAATTCTGTCCCTCTACTCCACTCTCGTGAGACCCCACAGGGAGTACTGCATTCAGCTCTCGGGTCCTCAGTACAGGAAAGAGATGGACCTGTTGGCCTGGGTCCAGAGGAGGGCCACAAAAATTATCAGAGGGATGGGACACATCCCCTGTGAGGAATGGCTGAGAGAGTAGGGACTGTTCAGCCTGGAGAAGAGAAGGTTCCGGGGACACCTTCTTGTGGCCTTTCAATACTTAAAGGGAGCTTCTAATAAAGATGAGGCAGACTTTTTAATAGGGCTTGTAGTGGTAGAACAAGGGTTAATGATTTTAAACCAAAAGAGGGTGGATTTAGACTAGATATAAGGAAGAAATTTTTTACAATGACGGTGGTGAAACACTGGAACAGGTTGCCCAGAGAGGTTGTAGATGCCCCGTACCTGCAAACATCCAAGGTCTGGTTGGATGGGGCTCTGAGCAACCTGATCTAGTTAAAGATATCCCTGCCTATGGCAGGGGGTGGGACTAGACAACCTTTAAAGGTCCCCTCCAACCCAACTCATTCTGTGATACTATAAGTCGATGATTTTTGCCTGGTTTATAATAATACTGTAAAAATAACCGAAAGGAGAAGGAAGTATAGGAGGAGAACAGGAACTGGTGAGCACAGTCTGTCTGAAGATGTAGAGTATTCTGGTACAGAACACAGAACTGAGAAGGTTCGTCAGCTGAGCCCAGTGAAGAAATCAAAGACTGTTTTGGTCACTCTGGGTATTTCTGCTGATGCTTGGAAGAGTTTGACTGAAGGCATATATCCAAATTCAGCCACCAGTGTTTCAGGGAGACCAGGACAATCAATACATGCTTTAACTTGAGGAACGAAGAGGAGTCCATACAGATTCTGTACCGAAAGATCACTTCCCTTGCAGAATTACAGTTTTCCTACTAAACATTTGCAATTTATTTATGGAATACTTGTTGTACATAATGCAAATTATATTTGACATACTATTAAATCAATGTGTTATTTGTTAAGCATACCACAGGGGTGTTTTAGACTCACTAAGGCTTTAAAACAGGATCACATGGCTTTCTGAAAGAAGATACACTTTCAGTAGATGATGAGAGCTGGATGAATGATTTATTTGGTGAGGCTGTCTGGCTAGTCTTATGCAGGGGTCAGGTTTTATTACTGTAATGCTTACTTTGATACTAACATTGATTGATCTATGTGTTGTTTGTTACAGGTTAATAAGAAGATCGTACCTTGAAATAGCACTATTAAATTTGCATTTTGCCACAAATAATGAGGGTGTGTCACAAACAGACAAGATGGTGTCTTCCAAATCAATCGTATGTTTTTTATCTTTTGGGTAGTGGCCTCTTCAAAGCAGGAAATCTATTTCTGTTACAACATGGTGCACCTTGCCACACTATTACTTACAGTGACTTATAAATCATACTGATACTAAAAGTCCTACTAGAAAAATAACACAAAGAAATCATATAGTACAGCAGTAGAATTTTATCTTGTTTGATGCTATTTCTCATGTTTATTGCATTGAAAGATAACATTTAAAGTATTTTTCTGTATAAAACAGGAAGAAACAGAACCAACGGTGTTTTGATTGCTGATTATGTACTAATTAATTTGTACCTTGCAAAGAAAACATAACATTCAAACCTGGATTTTAAGTGGTAATATTTATACATCACCAGGTTTCAACTTTTCATTACAAATATGAGTGACATCAGAAGAAATACAAACTACGTTAATGGCATTAAAGTGGCTACAAGCCATAGATTCAAAGCATAGTATGTAACATAGAGCAAAGAGGTAATCAAGATTCTAGAAAATGGAAAATTATAGCAAAACTGTATACAGTAATGACGCCAGTGTGAGCTGCTCTGAGAAAATTTTTACAGGAGCAGCCAATTAGTATGCTCTGGATAATTTTTTTCAATTTTAGCAATTAATTTATGGATTTACAATCAATGCTGATTTTTACAACTTGCAAATAAAACAATAATTCTATCAGTAGGAAGACTTTTTTCTATATTTAAAATATTTTTTACCATAATACATTTAGAATCCTAATTATGATCTGGTGTATAAATTTAGAACTCTTCTGGAGAACTCTCTTCTCCTGAGGAAGCTCTGAAATCAGAAGGTTACAAAGTACAAGCCTGGATTGCAGTAAGAGCAGCTACACAGGTTGGTACAATATTCTGAAGAGGTAATTTGGGGTTTTTTTTTCATTTCATCTTATGCTACTTACACAAACAAACAAGACAACGCAAACAAGACAAGAATTAAGGTTTCCTGAAATTTCTGGCATGGATCTTATTTGAGGAAATTAAAATGGACACTGCCTGAGTAGTGCATTTAATCTCTCATGGACAGATCTGACTCTGTTTACCTCAACTTTGATTCAATGCAAATAAATCAGCACACTGCCTGATATGTGTTTGACATGTAGGTAGACATCAGTGGCATCCAGGTGAGGATATCTGATTTGAAATCACTTACGTAGTAATTAAGCTGTCACCAGTAATGAGTTATTTAAGTATAGTATGTACCATATGTCAGAGAGAAATAGAATATTTTCCTAACTTTTAAAAATACAGTATGTTGAGTAATTAATTTTTTGTCATCATCTTGCTGTTCTCAGATTTTAAATAAATATTGTAGTGAACTGGTTCTGAATAGTATAAGTATTATTTTTAGGTCAGTGAAGCTGCGCTTGCTTCTCAGCTGTTAATTGGAATGAAGAGTGTTAAAGAACACAGCATGAAGGATGCAGTGCAACAGAAAATCCCAGAATTTGCTTCCATGGATCTTCTTGCCTCGTACAGAGATTTCTTATCTGGTATTCCTTTATATCTAATAGTATTAGAACATTAAATAACTAATAAACTATATATGCCATGTCATCTAGTAATACTTTTAATATCTAATTTTCATTTATGAAAAATTATAAGTCAAATTTAGAAAGTAAAAGCAAAATCCTCGTCCTGCATAGCAGTACAAAACATTGAGTAGACCTAATGGGTCTTTAAATATCAGCCTGTTCATGTGTTCAATAGGTTAAGAAAAATTGCATTGGTTGCATACTGTGGCTCAGAAAGACAGAGTGCACATACTGCCATACTTTTAGAAGAACACATAGAACTTCGTCACAGGTCTTCCCCAGACTTCTATAGTAGGTCTTGGCCCCCCTATCAATCATCACTGCTTTTTTTCAAACACTTACTTAGAACAGATTTTTCTTCCCCAGGCATATTAACTTTTCCACAGAAATTTTCCGTTTTTCTTTTGATTTTGCAAAGACATGTTGGTGTTGACTAGCTTGTCTCTCCGTGTTCACTGCCCCCCAAAATACCATCCTAACCAAACACAAACAACCAAAACCAACAAACCCCAAACCTTGCCAAGTTATCTGCCTGGGAGCTGTATTCTAAAAGTCAAAGTCAGTATAATAAAAAAATTTTCACTGTCTTTCCAGTCCATAGAGATGCTTCCATTAGCTTGGTAGAACTTTGTCTTTGTTTATTTCCAACTTCTGCATTTATTTTACAGCTAATGGAGATGATGAAATGGAAGTTTTTGATTATAAAAATAAAAATCAGTTAAAGTAGGAATTCTGGGATAATGGTCGCTAGATGTTATATAAACACTAAGGCAAGATATATATATTTATTTTTAAACTGGGAACCATTAATTTAGTGATAAGTTTTGGTTCAGTGGCTTCATCTCAATCATCCCAAGTGACTGACGTAGAAAGAATTGCTCTGCCTGATAGTTGCTGGCAAAGCTGAGCAATGTCTACTTACTGTACAGTGTTTAAACATATGTGCTTTGATTGGTTTATGAAAACAAGTGCTGTATGCTAAGACCTTCCATCAATCTGATTGTTTTGTACTAGCTCCATTTGCTTATAATTACAGATGGTTTTTTCTTTTAGCCAATGCAGCAGGTGTTTCTCCTGATAGTTCTGTTAGGCAATACAAAGAAGAATAGAAAATGTAGAAAAGCTATAGTAGGCCAAAATATATAAAGGTAAATTGAAATGGAAATGATGAGCACAGCATGCTAAATATTTTCTGAAAAACCATTAGTAAAACACATTGTTTAAATTTCATCTATAAACAATGTGGCCATTTTAACTAAATTCTGTTTTTACAATTGGCAGTGAAATATCAGGAATAATGAAGACATTCAGATTTTGTATAAGCACACAATTATTTTCTGGAAGCTTACTATTGGGAATTACTGTAATGTAATGTTTGTTCAATTTGGGATGAGAAACGGCAGAAGAATTGTGTAGGCTTTTGAGAGAGCCATGTACTAATACAGTGAAAAAAATATAAGCAGTGATACAGTGATAACTATACTAATTTTTTTCCCTCTTTTTGCATAAGTGTAACTTTTAGGATGCACCAAAAAAAAAAATTTTTTTAGTCCAAACTCAAGAACACACTTCACTGATAACGTGCTTAATATCTAAAAGGGACTGGATTGAATCTAACAGTAAACATTTCAGAGTGGCTAAGTCTTCTGAGTTCAGGTCAATATAACTGGGAAGTTCCAACTCCTGTAATTATGAATTATGACTCCTAGTATTGTTTCCATTTACTAAATATCTGCTATTGAACAATGTATAGAAATAATGGTTTTATATTTAAATTCAGAGAGAAAGAACGAACCTTGCTCTCTACCCCTTTCAGCTTCTTGCAAGGACCAGTCAGATTCCTGGCCATGATATGAGAAATAGTTTCCTTACTAGTTCAACTAATATTAAAGCAGAATAGAAAGAATTTTCCTCTTATGAAAAACATAAGCAAGTTCACAAGTTAAATTTTTAGTTACAGATTAGTCAGTTTGAACACAATGCAGAAATAGCTTTTGAATTGCAACTATTCACTTAATGTGATTGTTGAACTGTTATTGGATTTACAGATGGATACAACGTTGTCTCTGAAAGTCCCACAGGATCTTCTACTGGAAATAAAGAAATCATACAAGACAAACAGAGCCAAAGTGAAGGAACAGAAAGTCTTGTGACCAAGGCCAGCCGGAAGAGAGAGACAATAACATGGGTTCACTTAATCCGTTACCACAGTTATTTAAAGAGGCTTGATAACACAAACCGCCTATTTGGTATGAATTTTTTCTTCCTTCTAGAAAACTGCCATAGGTGAGATACTGTTCTGGGGCCAACAGTGTCAGATTCTAAAGCCATCGTCTGAGATAGTCTCATTTTGAGTTCCTTTAAATTATATAAATGTGAAAAAATCTTCACTGGAGTCAAGATTTGTGTCAGTTTAGAAGTGCTGTAAGTGAAGATATTATTACCTTTTTTCATAATTATTCATAAGTCTTCATGGTACCAGGAAAAGCATCCCTCAAAACATAATTGCTATTACTATATCTGAAGCAATTTTTAAAAAATTCATACTCTATTTTTAGTTCTAGATACATCAGGCTTAAGTCACATCAGAAATAAATCTGTTCAGTTTGGGGTCTTGTTTGTCAGAATTGAGCGTAGTGTAAATGGGAAGGCTGAGCATTATTGCATGGGTTTTGACTAAACCCCCAGACGTTATGTACATACTTCGTTTATTTCTCTGTAGACAAAAGATGGTAATAGATAGGACCTTTCAAAATCCATTCATTTCAGGGCTCTAATACTATGCATCTGTATCTGATGGCCAGCTGCTGGATATGCAAGTGACAACCTGATAGGTGAGAACAGAACTAGCTTGTACATATAGGTGCTGCCTAGAGAGAAACCTAGCAACTCTGAAAAGAATAATTTCAGGGATGGTTGGGTTTTGTGTTGCAGCACCAAATGAAAGGAAAGTATTTTAACTCACCACAGAACTATAAGGACAGTAAGGGGTCTACAAGTAGGTGTCAAAATGTGCATGAATGTCTCAGCTGCAGTTAGCAATGATAGAGCCTAGGGAGCAATTCAGCTGATCAGCTACTAGCTGTTTAAATTAGAGTCTTAAGAGCTCATAGAGCTTCTTTTGACTGTATTGAATAAGTATTTATTTTAGTGGGTGCTTAGACATCTAGTGAACATACTGATGCTTACACTTCTAAATTTAAGTACCTCAACCTCAAAACTGCACCTCCCATTTTATGCTACTTCATAATGTCTAAACAGAGCTTGTTTCATTATAAGATCTCCAGTGAAAATTTGCAATACAAGTAGCACAACCTAGTAATATTTAAGGATAATCAGTATAATTGTTGGAAACGCATTTATTTGATATTGAATCAATTTACATATTTTACTCTATTTTCAAAATTTATGAACATTGAGTAGCTGTATAAACTTTACTTTTTAATGGCAAATGATGATGTAATAAAAATCTCTTTTCAAAGCTGCTCCTAATTCAGGACCTGGATCATTTTCTGCAAGAGATGGACACTTTACTTCTGTTTTTGACACAGAGATTGTTCAACGCATAGCAGAAATGCATTCTTTTCTTAAAAAACATTTGTTTGAATATTCAAGGTGTTGTCTTGAGAATTTCCCAGCACAGCTACATGGTACAGAATTGCCACCTGGTAGGTCAGCTGATTCTTCAAAGGTACTTATTTTCTTTCTGATGATTCAAAAATATGTATTATACTTGCATTTTGCTCAGATTCTTGCTAGTTCCAATGATGATATATCTGAGAGTACTATAGAAGAATGAAATTCATTATGCAGGGGATCAGTGCCAAACTAAAATCCTGTGCAAGCAGTGATGGGCATAGTTAACAAATGCAAATATTCTTCTGTTATTCATTCCTGCAAAAATTATCTCTATCCCATGCCCAGAGTATTTAGACCTTAGAAGATAAAGCAGAATGATATTTAGGAAGATTTCATTGTTAGTTAATTAAGTTGGCTGCGTTTTGGTAGGACTGAGGCTTTTAATCTTGTAGATCTCCGTGTTTCACACCAAAAATGTCCTGATGTTTGCTTTGTAATTTGTATGTAGAAGCCTCTATATTGTTAATTTAGTCCATAATAAAACCATGATCTTCAAAAATATATAATTTACTTTTTCTCAAAATTTGTTGAAGGCCTTGTGTGCCATTTTTTTTTTGCTGATTATCAGCTGGCTAGAAAATCAATCTTTTCATATCCCTGGCTTGTGAACAGACTGTTTGAGCTTTCAAGTGTAGGCAGCTCAGACTATATTACTCAGAAATCTTGAATTGATATTCTGGAGTCTATGCTGACCATGGCATATGTATTGAATATTGAGTAGTAACAGTCTTTGAAGATGCAATGTAAAAATAATTGTCTTCAGAGTTTCTCCATCCCACTTCTCACATTAATAATTATCCTAATACTAAAAAATTAAAATGACAGGGTACTCTGTGGTTTATTTTTCACCTGTTATGTTCAGTATTAGATGGAGATGGAAGCCTTGAGGAGTGAGAATGAGAATCTGATAAAAATGAATTAAAATACTTTTGTGAAAGTAGCTCTCCTTGAGTTGGTGAACTTTCTGCGGTGTTGGACAGCATATCATTACTCATTTCCCAACAAAGAGCTGACTGTGCCACTGAATAAATTGTAAATATATGGTATGTGACATTTATAACAGCCATTGTATATCAAAAATTATTTTACTCTGTCTGCTCTTCTTTTGACATAATTAGTATTACACTGTCCTAGAATAATAAGCTTCAGAGCTCACTGTCATGTTCGTGACAGGTGCAAGCTGCAAAATCATGTGTTAGCTTCACTGTTGTAGACAGCTAACAAGCATAAAGCTCTTATTTTTTTTAATTCTAAGCTTCATTGATCTTTATCACAACATTTTTAGAAGCTTTAACTATTCAGAAGGCTGTGGAAGTTATTTTTTAAAATGTTACTCTAATTTGGTATGGGGATTTTTAACAGTACAAATAGATATAATTTTTGAAGGAATGATTTTTATGTACAAGGTTATTTCACTTACATGTGTCTTTGTAATTCTATTTTTGACTCTTCAATTTTTTTTTTCAGCTCTGCCAAACAAAGCAGCCAAATTACATTTAGAAGGCTATAATTAAAATTATGTGCCCTGTTACATTTTGCATGCTTGTTTTTTATTCCATTCCATGATAGTATGTAGGATTGCAAACACTTAACTAAGGCAGTTTGTTATTTTCAGGCTTCTGAGAAAGTTGAAGAGCTAAATATTTATGTACATAATTCAGCAACCTTCCAGTTTGACAAGAGCAGTTGTAATATCCTTCCTCAAAAAGATTCAATATGATGTAAATAACAAAAGATGCAGTTCAGTGAAACAGGAAACACCACATGTTTTAGAAAGAAATACATATCATAAAATGGACTTTTAAGAGCTCTAGTTCAGGGCATGGCATAAATTAGGTTGCTCCCATCTCCATATATGTGTTATCTCACAATTTTGTTCACTCTCTATGCTAGCAGGATAGGGGGTGATTCATTGCCAAGACTAAGGTGTAGGATCCTGAATGTAGAAGATCGTTGTAGTAGGTGGGTGATCCACGCACACCTCATGGCATACCATGGGTTATGGCCACTGCTACCACTGCCTCAGTCTTTAGAGCCTATGTGGCATGAATCATCCCCAGGTAATTCTCCCATGCCATACTGAAGGCATATCCATATGCTTGCATGCATGACTTCAGCATGTGTAACTTCATCTTTATCTTCACTTCTACTATATTTTGATGTGGGATAGGAACTGGCTTTATGAAGTAGGATTATGTCACTGTGAAAAATCCATCTTCTGCTCACCTGGATTTACTGCCCTGTATCGGTCCTGAGCTGTATTTTCTGAAGTGGGTAAAATTGTCCAGTTTTTTTCAGTGATGAACATTCAAAATTAAAAATGGGCTAACTGCCCAGGCAGCTGTTTTCAGTGTCCATATTTTGGAATCAATGATGGAGACACTAACAACTTATTCAAATAGCTTCTGCACTCCCCCAAAATGTCACTGTTTGGCCTCCTCTGGTCTTTGCAGATCTGCGTAACACTTTAAAAAGTAGAAATGGTATGGCGCTGTTCAGCCATTAAATAAAATATTCCACAATTTTAAAAAAGGCTTTTATTCATGAATGAATGCCGGTTGACAGTATTCCTTCATTGCTTCCCTGGTAAATGATGGCCAAACTCTATGTGGTGAATACCCGCTAATGTTCTCTCTATATTTTAGTAAATATTGCATATGACAATTCCTCACAAATTGAGTGACTGAATTTTCAGTAGGTGTCACCCTTTGTTAGTTGCACAGCTAATGAGAAAACAAATAGGTAAACACAAATAAAGCATTAGTCTAGCATTCAGATTACTATTTTAATTATCAATATGTATAGCAGATAGAATACTTTTCCAGCACTACATTTTGTACGGTCAGTATGTCAAATAACATCTTTTACCAAAAACCATACTGCCACAAGGAAGTTAAGTCAAATGTAACAATCATTGTTACTGCAGGTGTCTCTAAGTCAGCCCAGAGGTCCTTTGCATTACCTTTAGAAATATCTCATCATGTGAACTTTGAAAAGCCTTAACTTGGTAAAATGGACACCTTTTAAAATTACCCACTTATCTAAAGAAGCATAATTTTTGTGCAGGAGTGAAAGTCATACCGATTCTAGTAGGCACTTGATTGTAACAGATTTTGCATGTTACACTAGAAAAATAAAATTTACAGTTTTCTTTTGTGTTTCAGATGTCTCTTGAAATTACTGGAATTACATCAAAGATGTCACTCGTGAGAACAGCTTCTCCAGTTTCTGTCATTGCAGAAGCAGACAGCCAGACAGAGAGTAGGGCAGCAAATGCTTCAAATAAGGAAATTAACATTCAGTGGTACATTCCTTCTCTGGCAAAGCAATCAAACCGTACAGAGACTAAGGTATAACTACAATAAAGCAATTCCATCGGTATTGGAACACATTAAGTCTCATTTCCAATGAATATTTGTGTTATGACTGATCAGCTTTTTAACTGAGTTATCCATAGGCTGATTGGCAAGCTGGGCAGCAGGGAGCTATATATTTACTCTGATGCAAACTTGCTATGCAGGACAAACAGAATGCCCTGACAGTTTTTTTGGTGGCAGCCCAAAGAAAGACTTTTTTGACCATGTAGAGCTTCCAGGCCATGTTGTGTTCATGCCTTTTGCAGGTCCTTGATGTCTTCCAGACCTCCACTCTGTTAAGCTTGGTTAGAGCTGACCGATACGTTCAAACAATACTATTTGGTGGGAGGCTGGCGGAAAAGCAAAGATACACGTATACAGGGATTTTGTAAACCTCATTTCCCTAAGAAATCAGACTAAACATGAAAGATGAGAGAGGTTGGAGGGTTGCAGGAAAGCAAGAGACTAGGACATAGAATTTGTTTTATTTTTAAACAAGGGAACAGGACGTAGGTAAAACTTCTGCTACTGCAGTAGAAATCCGTTATCTCCAAACCTTTTGGCATAACATATCAGTGTCAAATTTTCTACTAGACTCTTTTTATCTCTATTAGTAAGCTGATAGCAGCCCTGTGAAGTTAGTGCATATAATGTACTTTTCAATACAGCTTTGCAGGTTAATTTAGTATGACCTTACAGATCATTATAGGTCCAAAGACAACTGTTGAAAATGATTAATGTATGAATGCTATATTCTTGACATTCTCCATATAGTCAAAATATTCAGCTACCCCTAAGAAGCATATTTTCAATCATAATAGCAAATCAATTCAGTGAATGATGAGAATATTCTATTTCATTTTCTTGTGCTCTTATATTGATACAGCTTTACTAGATTAGTGAGTTATGTGCCCTTCGTGGATATAAAACTAGTAGGATGGCAGCCATGCACAAGGCCATATAGCAAATGTAACTAATTACACAGGGCCTTTAGAAATTCAGTAAAAGGTCACTGTTCAGCCTACCTGAAGTTGGAACTTTGGACATAAGCATGAGTGGGATTGATTGACCAGGATCAGGACGAGCCTGCGATTTTGATGGTGACCTATAGGGTATAATTAATTTTCAAACCTCTGTAAATTATATCCATCATTAAATTGCTTTAATATGTATGAAAACTGAGTATAGAACAAATTCATACAAGGCCACACTCCCCCCTTTCTTAAAAGTCAGTCATCAGTTTTCAAAGTACTGTCTTCATCAGTACATTGTATTAGATAGTTATTATAATCTAGTATCACTGAAATAGCTCAGGTCTACTATACCGTACTGTGTTACAGCTTACCTATTCCATCCCTTTTACAGGTTTTGCTGCTTTATGCTTATAATACAAAGCCTGTCAAGATTAGCAACATCAAGATTTTCAGTTCAGCGTCTATGTTTTCAGGCCACTTGTGGATTCCATTGGATAGGTAAATAAGCACTGACTTTATCCTTTTATTTCATGCTGTATTAAAGATCAGTCAACCATTTAGGATGAGAGAAGACAAAGTACAAAATATCAAAGAGCTGTAAGTCTTTAAAAGCATTCATTTTCACTTTTCAGATATTTTTTCACTATAAAAACTGTAAGATGTTGTACACAGCGTTAAACTCATCCAAACATGCCTTTTCAGTACCTTAGCATTTTAGTTTTGATTCTTAAAGAACTGAGTAAGCCATGCTAATTTTATTACACTGGCATCCAACGTAAGAAAACAGTAGCAAATCTCAGAAGCGGTCCCAGCAGTTATTCCCATTCTCTCACTGAATCAGCTACTTTCTCCATCCCATATTACAAGTCTGAGCATGGAAGAATTTTTCTCAGTTGTAGCCCCAGACTTAGCCCTTCATTTTAGATCCTATGGTGTTTTTCATTATTTCTTCCTTGTCATTCATCTGACCCCAGAATTTTTGGAACTGCTGTGCAGGTGGAGGGGAAGCAATAATGGGCCAAGAAGAGTTGCAGCTCCTGCCACGTAGCTTGTCAGCCCACCTTGTGCTGGTTGGATGAGAAAAACTTTTCTTAGAGAGGAATACTTAAAATATTTCTCACCATTTTTAATGCAAGAAGCTAATGCATTCCATAATTCCACTTTCTTTAATGGACAACTCTTTGTAAAATTATGAGATCAGTCTTGAAATGAAAGAAAATACAGAACCTAATCAATATGTAATAAGAGCTAGGTCAGTTTAATTATAACACGGAAACAACAAATATTGTTGTTTTATAACATCAACAATGAAAAATCTTGTGTTCTTTCAGAATTCTTTCTTTACGGGAGAAATTATCTAGTCTGAAGCAGCAAATTGAAATGTTGATGCAAAGTTCTAAAAGCTTGTCTTCAGCTTCAGAACCTACAAGTTTTCTTGAGCAAAGTGAAACCTTGAAAATAACGCCTTTAAAAAAACCCAAAATGAATGCTGCAGAAGTGCATCTTGATGAAAAAACAGAAGTAAGTGAGAACAGAGAGCAGCTCTTAAATATGTCTGACAGTCTTTTATTTAAAATGTCTGTTTTGGGGAAATAAATGACAGGTAACTTGGAAGGCAGACATAAAAGATTAAAATTCCCTCACCCCTTTCAAGAAATGTTGAGACATTTTTCACTTTTCATTTAATATTTAACTTTTTCTTTGCCTTATATATTGCTTGTCACTTTACAAAAATACCAAGCATCTTCAGCCTTCCTCCTGAAAATAAAGGCTGCATCTTCAGGTACATAGATTTGAAAATTGGTGCCTAATTTATAGTAATCTACATCTGAAAATGCTCGGCATAGTGTTAAATTAGCATGGCAATCAACCCAAAAGTGCTTTTTAAAAATCAGTTACACATCGTCAATGCAAAATGGGCAGTGATGGCTTCTGAAATAAGGACCTTCTAATAACGTTATTGAGAAAGGACTAAAACTGGCAGTGAATTTATTTTCATTTTCTCTATGCCACCGTCCTCTATTCTTTTTATTAGCAAGACTGAATATGGTCTGCAACCAAATTACTCCCCCCACATACACACACAAAAGAGGTAATTTCAGATTTTTCCATGTGGTCTGTTTGAGATAATGTCATTGGAATAGAATGTTGCCAACCACATAACTGCTGCTTGATAAATGCCAAGGCAAAATAGACGTTTATTTTCAAAGTGGGAGACATTTATCATGTGACAGGATTCTCTTTATATCTATTATATGGAATGATTAATGATGTAGAGGCTGTCATTTTGTCTGATGGATGCTGTGAAACAGTGACAATTGTGCACTGTGCCTTTATTACGAGGCTGTATTTTGACCCGCTTGGAGAACAAATGATGTTTTGGCCAATCCCGGTGCATTCAGGAGGCTAGACAGAGCTGTCCTTTAGTGGGTGTTTCTGATTACCTGAAGGGTTCTGCTCAAACTTTCATTAATATATGTCAGTAACTGGAAAAACAATATTTAGAATACTAAGATTAACATGCCATGCATTATACATGTATAAATATCATCTTGTCAGACTGTTTGTTTAGAATGTCTTCAGTAAACACATAGCAAAAGTATACTCGCTCACTGGATTAAATACCTGAGCCGGAGGCAATTTTGCCTCAGTAGAAACTGCAAGATTTGGGCACTTGTGTTTGTACAGCAAACACAACTATTTGTGTTGCAGAAAATTTATATTCATCAGCTAAGGTTTATTTTGCTGTGAACTCAACTAGAATAACCTGAAACTTGGTTGTTCAGAAAAATTTTGTAAAGCCAAGCTGTCTGTTAGCTTAACAGAGGAAACTGATAGTACAGCATTAGTTTTTTCTTCTTTTATACCATTAGGAAATGGCTAAAGGGTGTTTATCTGAAGTCAAAGCACTGCTGTCTGTTGTTCCAGCCCTGTCCTTGCCATTAACTGAGGTATGCTATTCTCATTCATAGTACAAATCTGTTTTCTAAAATAAAACAGTTGTTCAGTTAAGCTGAAATATGGGTTATACCGCAAAGTATCTTCCCATTTTTTTTTTTTTGTTGGGCTTTCTCTTTGGGTTTTATTTTTTCATCTGTACAAATAAAATACAAATGTGCATGATTACAATCTGTGAGTATCTTCATTTTTCGCTAGAATCACCTTTTTATCCGTACAAAAATGTATTAAAAATGGCTTCCTCTGGTTTATCCACCATTCTCTGGTCGTTTCCACCGATTCCAGGGAATTTCCGTGATGCAACTGCCAAATGCAACTTCCTTGCATTCCTCTGTTTTTACAGTTATTCAGGCTTCCCTTCTATTTTCTTCATCTTTCTCTGCCTTGCCCTGAGAGATAGCATGCCTTTTTTTTTTTTTGTCCATGCTGTTGTATTCATCTTGTTACCCAGTTGTAGTCAGCATCCCAGAGGAGACTATGGGAACTGGCCCATCGTGGGCAGCAGTACTGCTCAGTGTTCTCAGCCATCCTAGGGCGATCAGGGGAGGACCGCAGCTGCCAGGGCTCAAGGAACTCCAAGGAAGATTTTGGAATCCACCGTAACATATCAACCCCCCCTACTAATCCTCAAATATCTTGCCTGTAATTGTTCACAATGAAATGATAATGGATAAGGCATCCACTGTACTCTTCTCTTCCAGGCAGGTAGCTCTTCCTACCAGAAGCAAATCCTGAGGTTTATCTGGGAACAGTTTGGCTGGTGGCCTGTTACAGAAGAGAGAACTTGTAATGCTGTCCTGCGCATCCTGCAGTCTGGTACCTAGGAGTACCTACTTCCCTTTTATACATATTGCACCATTCTTGCCACCCCTCGTTATCCATTCTGAAGGTTTCTCTCAGATGACTCCCAGAGCTTCATATCACTCAATCTGGCTTTATCAATGAATCAAAATACATGGACATTCATTCTGCAAAGCTATACTTCTCACAGTCCCACTGAAATATCTTCCACAGTAGAGAGATTTGCCAGGTACCCAGGGAAAGGTACAGCCAAGCTTTCTTAGAACCACAGGGACCTCCTGGACCTGTTTTAAATTCTTGTGAACCCTCTTCACGTTGCCTGCTTCTATTTGTGGGTCTATGATCAAAGTGAGGGAGCAGATTTAGTGGTGTCCTTCCAATAAGATTATGATGTTAACTGCTCTGGCTAAATGCTACAACAAGCGAAAATGTTTCAACGGGTGGAACAATGGGCTTTTCAACACAAAATTTCAGACAGAGACTTCAAACTAAGATGCTATTTGGGTGAGCATGTGAAGCCTAATCCTTCCAGAGGCTGAGTATCATTCTTCTCTGCAGCCAACAGAAGTTGTAGAGGGCCCAGCACTTCGTTGTGCATAGCGTCTTTCTAAGTATTCCAAACTTTCAAGTCGTATGTGTGCATGACCCAGTCTTCTTGGCTAGAGGTGGAAAGCTCAGAGTGGCATCAGGTGTACTGTAGGGTAGTATATTCCCTTTGTTTTCAAGCATGCAGGAGAAGGCAGCAGATACATTGCTTATAATGAGTTTTACATCATTTTCCCCTCCCCACACACTTTTTTGTTGCTTGTCTTCTTGTGAATTAATTGGACGAAGTCAGTGCTAATTTGTGGTATTTGTTTTCTCATTCGCTGAGCTGTTACATAACTCCTATCAAGTTTCCAGCTTCTCTTCTTTGATTCTCTTTTTTCTATTCATGTGTCTTACGGTGCTTTTGATTCGGCACTGAATTATATTTCTAAGTGGTGAAAGTGCATTTTTATTGAATTATTGATTTAAAATTACTTGATTCTTCTTCTTTTAACAATAAAAATTTATCAGCTGGCTTGTTTTTAAAGCTATTAAATGAATATGTTCTTGAGGGAGATAACAAAGCATAGTGTTTGGGAGTTCCAATCTTAAAAGTACATTTATAAATAAAATAATTGCATTAAAAACTAACCTCCCTAGATACCCTGATCCAAGCTTCTCTTCCTTTAGCTAGTTTTCCTTCTTATCTAAATCAGCTAAATAGTTCTCCATGTCCAGTGGACATACAAACCAGTTTATCATTGCCCTCTTTTTCACCTTTTACAGTTAGCTCAATTCTTTCAACTTCTTATCTTCGGAAGAGCCTC
The DNA here is from genome assembly GCF_963921805.1 of Phalacrocorax carbo. Classification (NCBI taxonomy): domain Eukaryota; kingdom Metazoa; phylum Chordata; class Aves; order Suliformes; family Phalacrocoracidae; genus Phalacrocorax; species Phalacrocorax carbo. Next base: position 51,763,629 of record NC_087513.1, read on the forward strand.
CTGAATTACTAATGGATTTTGCTGCTCTTGTCTGATATCTTCATTTTACCTACAGATGATCAGGATAAACTTTGTGAGCAAGACTGTTCACAGGAATTTCCTCCCCTTAATACTATTTTAGTAGTTTCCTGAAAGAGATGTCATTAACCACAAATTTATATTGAGACAACAAGTATTTCTAACTTATTCATTGGTTGTAGGTCAGAAGTCTGGCTTTAATTTAATTTTATTTGTATAAGTGTAATTTTTGGTACCTATAAGCTTAATAAAGTTATTTATTTGGTATTTTTTTCCTCTTTTTTTTTTCAGATCCCATTTGATGTTACTTTGCAATCAATAGCAAGTTTGGAAGATATGTTTGATCCTGCCAATGGATGTATAATAACTGAAGAAAGTCTTTTCAATTGGATCATTTCTCTGTTTCACTAAATTCTATTTTTGCAATAATTTAATCAGTTGCTGAATGCTATAGATTTAGACTTAAGCTCTGATGTTAATGAAACAACCTCATTAATCACACCAGGATTCAGCTCCTAATGTGTTCTATAATTTTCATTTTTAGCTTATTTCTAATTATTTTAAAAATAATAGTTTTAAAAATTAAAATACGTTTTTAGGAATTAAATGTATTAAAAGTAGTTTCCTAATAAGGGGATTAAAAATTCGAGTTACCCCATCATCTATAATTAAGTGAGTTTGTTGGGGGTTTTCTAGCTTCTCAGTAATTTCTTATTGTTTAGAAAAGCTGGACGGGCCTGTAGCCTTTTAGCATCAGTTAACAGATACTGCTTTTTCCCTGAAGTTTTATTTTCACCAGCAGTTTTAAAATTGTTTTTGCAGTTATCAAAAGCTGGTTTTATTTTTGAGGGTTTTTTTTGGGGGGGGGGTTGGCTGAAAATCATCACCAAGTTTGTTCTATTACACTCTATTTGGAAACTAGCTTTTCAGACTTTTCATCTTTTGTTAAAGAAAAACACATCACAGGTGGTTGAAGGTAAAAATGATCTTTCAGATGTCTCCATAATTTCAAAGCATTTGTCTGGGGGAAAAAAAGCCAGTTCAAAAAATAAAATGGTGCTATATAGAACATTTGTGGTCATAATTCTAAAATGCTAACAAAACCTCTATTTATGTTGTCAGTGCTGTAAGTATTATTTTAAAGCACTGAAGAAATCCTAACGAGTCCTAACAACAGCCACCTGAGGAAATACGCTTGTCCAGTGTTAGAGGTGGGGAATTTGACATGGAAAAGTGAGTGAGTTGAACAAGGCTGCACAGGAGAGTGCAGTTAAAATTCAGGACTGAGAGTTCATGGCCCTTTGGTTTTGCTCACATCACAAGGCCAGGCACTTCTTCCCTAGGTACAATAATTCATTTGCAAAAAAAAAAGCCAGAAAACCAGGATGTTTGGGCAGGAGCCCTGTGAGACTTGTCCTATCACTCGCTATGCTCCTCTGTAGCCGTGAAAATTCAGGACTAATAGTTACCATTCCTGGGTTCAGTTTCAGTGAAAAATAAACAACTGGGTTGAAACGCCAGCTCCTTTCGCTTCAGTCAGGCTCTCACTGTGCTGTAGCCCAGTGATAAAGCAATAAAATACTTTGAGCTGTTTGAAAACTGCAGATTTCCCTTGGCTTGTGCTTTTCAGAGAAATATTGCCTGGTTTACCAGTGAAGTTTCTTTTACAGATGGAGAAGTAAAAGATTCAGCATAATGAGTATCTTAAATGTGATCAATAACAGAAAGAAATGGAGTTAGGTTTTTTACTATATTTCTTTATTCCTATAAGACAAAGAAGACCGGATGTATTTGTCCTCTGTGTACCTTTAAAAAAGTTGTGCTATTTTTTTGTTTTGTCTAGCCTTTTCTGTAATGCTGTGAGTAATGGGAAAATTAGAAGGATTATGATACAACGATAAAAAGAAAGTAAAAACTGAGTAATTGATAGGGGAGGTATTTTAAAACTGAGTTAGAACAGTTATGTAACTCAACTGCCTAACAGCCAATTTGGAGGAGCTATTCCTTAGCATGATTCTTTCAATTAAAAGAATTTATTGTTCTGCGGTTCTTCAAAAAGCAGGAAAGATAAAAATTGACATTACTCATTTTTCTTTTACAAGGAACATGTGGAAAATTGCAGCTTTTTCAGAAAAGCTATTTAGTCTTTCCTCATGCTTTGTAAAAAGTAAAAAACCTTCCTTTTTCTTTTTGGGGTCTCCTTGAGGATTATCACAGGACTTTTGTGCGGCTTGATTAATACTGATAAAACACTCTATAGCATCAGGTGAAAATGGAAGTGAAGTTCTATTACAGATGAGGCATTTCTTCAGCATTGCCAGCCTGGACCTTGTTCTAATTCCTATACCTAAATGAGAAATATAAAATAAAATGCTTTACATATGAATTGAAAATACATTACACTTTCTATGGTATTTTTGTTTCAACATAGATATTATCCTGCAAACTCCTTTAACAGACCACAGGAAAAATATTAACACTGAAACATTGACCTCACTGTATCCATAGAAGCAGACTTTCATAAACAGAGGATTAAGTATTCAGTGTAGGCTTCAGAAGAAAACATTGGAGAAAACATTTTTCTTTTAGCATATATTTAAACTCTGTAGTTAAAATCGGCTTGCAAGGAAGTGTGCTGGTTTTGGCTGGGAGAGAGTTAATTTTTTTCATAGTAGCTAGTACGGGGCTGTGTTCTGGATTTGTGCTGGAAACAGTGTTGATCACTCAGGGATGTTTCCGTTACTACTGATCAGCGCTTACACAGAGTCAAGGCCTTTTCTGCCTCTCACCCCACCAGTGAGCAGGGTGGGGGCGCACAAGTTGCTGGGAGGGGACACGGTTGGGACAGCTGACCCCAACTGACCAAAGGGGTATCCCATACCCTAGGGTGCCATGCTCAGCCTATGAAGTATGGGAAAGAAGAAGGAAGAGGGGGACATTCAGAGTGATGGTGTTTGTCTTCCCAAGTAACCATTATGTGTGATGGAGCCCTGCTTTCCTGGAGGTGACTGAACACCTGCCTGCCCATGGGAAGGAGTGAATGAATTCCTTGTTTTGCTTTGCTTATGTGCGTGGCTTTTACTTTCCCTATTAAACTGTCTTTATGTCAACCCACAAGTTTTCTCACTTTTACCCTTCTGATTCTCTCCCCCATCCCACCGGGGGGGAGTAAGCGGGTGGCTGGGTGGGGCTTAGTTGCAGGCTGGGGTTAAACCACGACAGGAAGAAAGCTCACATCTAAACGTCTGTAGTAATTGCACAGAAAAAAAGTATAAAGGTAATTGCAAAGTAAGTTGCTTCTTGTTTTATGTATTATAGTAGTTTGGGTGGATTTTTCCTTACACTGAATGCAGACTAAAGCTTTCAATATGTGAGACTAGAATAAATTGGTGTCAGCACCATGCTCAGTTGAGTTTCTGTAGAACACTTGTCTGTGTCGCTGTCTCCAAAATTAAGAAACAAGAAGGGAAAGACACCTCCTTTGATTTCAGAGTCTGAAATGTAAGGTAGGGCCCTCCTGCTATGCGAAGTTCTGCTCCACGATCTGCCCCATACAACACTGCTGCTGAAGGGCTATTTACCAACCTGACAGCTTTGACCCACTGGAATGTTTACCAATTCTTTTCAAATTTTAACTGAAATATTTCTCCATTCCCATCTGTGAAAGGAATGGATAGTGTTTCCCTGTCCGGTAAGTTTTGGGACAGGGCAAGTTGGGGTAAAGAGACAGCACTGTGGGCACAAATTGAAAGGAGTCTGGAATGAACGACATTTAATATTCAGTGCACCCCCAGCATGGGGGAGAAGAAGGATCCTAGAGTGAACTAAAGAATAGTAAGAAGAGGTTTGTGGCGTTGTTTTTTTTTTTAAATTCCTTTGGTATTGTCTGTTCTGTGAGCTTAATGAAGTAAGTGTCCTAAGAAAAAAACCCAGCTTCTGATCCTGTAATTAATTAACAGCATCATCAAGAATGTGCGAGGGCTCAAAATGAACATTGACAAGTCTGAATGGGTTTTAGAATACTTCATTTTTCAAACACTGTCTCAATACATTTTTAAGTTATATCGCTGCCTTAGTAGGGAGTTGTGTATTCAAGGCATTCACAGGATTTGTCTCATGCCTAAAATATATAGCCACCTGAAATTATTTCTGGTTAAATCAATTTTATGATGTGGAAATTAGTAATTTCACACAGATTTATTCAATTGTATGTGACTGGTTTTTAAATTCTAGTACGGCTCCAACTCACGCTCATTTTTTGTTTGGTCTACATATTTATCCAGTTTTTGGATGACATCAGTCTAACAAAATAATCCTAGTAATTAGCCTTACTGTGCCTCAGTTTCTTTATCTGAAGATAACAGTAATCCCCTCATCAGTGGGGGATTTGAAGTTTTCTGCATCAACATTTGGAAAATATTTTCAGATTCTTGAATGAAAGAGGCAGGGAATTTAAGTTATTATTCAATTGGGACACAATATAAAAGGGATAGTAATTTGTTTCCAAATCCGTTTTCAGTGAAATCCAAGAAGAAAGATTTTTAAAAAGAATAACGATGGAACTAGAATTAATTGTTGGAATTACAGGCTAATATGCTGAACTAATTAAGCCAGCAAAGAGTTCCATTTATGTTTGCCAAAGATTCTCTCAGATTTAACGATACTGAGTACATCATCAAATGAGAGAAGTGAAAATATGAAGTAATAGGTTAATCTTTAAAACAGAGTGGGTGAAAGGGTCCAGAAGCAAGAGCTGAAGTCAAATATTTACCACTGCAATTTAATTTTCCACTTTGAAACCCCAGAGATAATTAGAATTATTCTCATTTGTCTCCCATGTCAGCATGATTAAGGATTCTACTTAATGTGTGAAGAAAAAAAAAGTACGTGTTGAAGCGAATTACACCAACAATCTCAGTGTTGCACAGTGGAAAACCAGAATATCCTACGTATCCTAAATCAGCACAGGGTGATGGATCTGGCTTTATAGGCTACCTGGGCTCTTCTCAGGACAGCTGTGTGGAAGGTGAAGCTCTGTCAAGAGTCAGTTCACCTTCGGGGCCGGTTTAGCTCCTGGACAGACATGGAGAATTGAAAAGAACATTTAAGCAGCCACCAAAAAAGAATAATGTCCTAGGCAAAACTCCTTGCTTCTTGGCAGTCGTGTGTTTTCCTCGCCAAAGCCCCAGCGGGAGTGGGGGGGCACAGGATTCTCTACTGTGGCTTTTCCAGAATGTGAGAACTGTGAGTGCCTGACAGCACTCATGGCTGCTCCACAACATGCGAGCAGAATGAGGTCTGTGCTTCCTGCTTCGTGCCTTGCGTCATTCCCTGTGGATACTGGCATCATACAGCTAGGACATGCCATAGCTAGAGCAAAAAAATAAAGAATCTGTTCATCCTATAAAATTATTGTATACATTTCATTGTCATACAACATGTAGTATATTAATTAGCTCTGGTACATCCTTGTAAGTCCACTACCAAGTGGAATAATACCAACTATTTCAAAACTGCTTCTCACTGTGGTCCTTTCTCCAAAAATGACAAACAGTGGCTTCTTATAAATACTAGGAAAAAACACAGTGGAGTTTCTGGCATAACGAAGGTCAACAAAGGTCCTAGCAGCAGGAAAAACTGGTTTAATTGAGGGGCCATCATAGAACAAAGCAAAAAATGCTGGTCATGTTTACTTAAAAACCAGGAAATTTTTAACTACTCAACTTCAAGGCTTCAGGGGTTGGAAGGCAGGTATCTACCTGTCTATAAACGTAGTTAGGCTCCACAGTGAGAAGATAAAGAAAAAAAGCCAGAGGATATTGTTATGGGGAAGAAAAAGGTTTTGATTCTATGTATTGAAGATACAGAGAACAGAATAATGAGTATTGGCCTTAAAAGTGAAACACTGTTGGTTTAAAAGCAAGTTAGGACTATAAAGTGGAGTGGGGGTAGAAGACTTATAGGAATGCTGTAGGCCCTCGAACACTCAGACATCTGAGAAGACAGATGACAGATGACACGACTTAATGATTGGTTAATGAGGATGACTAGATGCAATAAAGACACGATCCTCACTGCTGTAGGGAAATAATAATGGCATTTTGTATAACAGTGATGTTTCTTTCCTGATTCTGAGTTCACTCATACAGGCTAGAAATGAAATGAACTTGCAAAATCAAAATGCCAAGGAAATCAAAGGAAAGTAAACAGGGCATTTCAGAATGGCTGATTTTAAAGACCCACTTGAAACCGGATTTCTACAGAGACACTTAGTTTTGCTACAGTTTTCTTGCCTATTATCCCTTTAAAGACAACATTGACTGAATAATTTTCTACTTAGGTTTAAAAAGCAGAGATAGTGAAAATAAATATTATTTTTGAAGAAATGCTGTTATTTTACCAGTTTTAAAAAATTCAGCATAACAGCTTTCTTCTGAGTCAGGACACAGATGCAAGTATTTTCTGCTACTTAATCAGTTACCAGAAGCAAACGTGAAGTGCATAATGGATTACAAGTAGACATGTTGCAAACGTAATTTAAAACGGACTTGACAGGTTCAGGAACTTCTCTGTTCGGAATGCATTTATTACTATTATTTAATACTATCTGTAACCAAGATGCCTCAGTGAAGAACAAGGGCCGGGCGGGCTGCGCAGGATGCTCTTTACGCAGTAGCGAAAACGCAGTCCTTGGAGCCCCAGGGCGGCCGCTCCAGCGCCGGCCAGCGCCTGCCGCCTCAGGGAACGGAACACTCACAGCGGCGGGAACAGCGCGCGCCCTCGCCCGGCCTCGCCTTCGCCCCCTCCGGGCCACCGTAGCCGGCGGGGGACGCGAAGGCGCGCGAGGGCTGTTGGGACGGGCTGTTAAGTTGGATGCGGCGCGGAAAGTGAGGGAGGGCGCGCGAGAGGGCGGCGCTCATTGGCTGGGAGTGCGGGCGGACCCCGTAGAGAACCGGGAGCAGGAGCGCCTGAGCCAATCGGGGCGGGCAGCGCCGGGTGGGGGGCCCGATCCCTGAGGAGGCGCCGGGCCCGATCCTTGAGGAGGCACTGGGACGGGCCGGGAGGGGACAGGACAGGAAGGGGCTCGGCCCGGTGCCCACCCCGCCAGGTGGGCGGCGGCGGGAAGGGGGGGAGATGAGCGTCCCGACACGCCGCCGGGAGAACGCGGAGCGCGGCGGCGGCCCGTAGCGGAGCCCCGCCTTGGTGGTAGCGGGGCCGGGCGATGGTGGTGCCGGGGGGCGCGGAGCGGCTCGTCCCGCGGCCTCCGGGGCTGAAGGTGCGGAGCGGGGGGAGAAGCCCCGTGCGAGGCGGGAGGAGCAGCGAGGGTGCGGGGAGCGGCTACTGGGCTGGTGCCGTGGGCAGCGGCCGAGCGAAGGCGGCTGGACCTTGAGTCTTCTGGCTGGCTTTGTCAGCGTTGTGCGCCTCTTACACGTTCCCGGCAGTGAGAATTAGTGGCCTAAAGCTATGTAGGAACGCCCCGGAGACTTTTGGCTGCAGGGTGGTTGTGCTTTCAGGTGAAGGAAAGGCTTTTTACCTTTTGACTCATTGTTTGTTGCTAGTTTAAAATTACCCAGAGTAAAAAGCTGAGAATAAACTTTACAAACTTGGAATTGGTTAGCTTGGCTTTAACTCTTAAAACGGTGTCAGTCAAAACAAATAGTAGTACGTGGCCGGTGGCGGTCTTTTTAACGTTGTGTAAGTTGCGTTGAAAAGTGGCTCGTCGTCCCTCGTATTCTGCTCTTAAAGGCTTAGTTTAAAGGGTTCTCGGATGCCTTCTTTAGGGCGGTGAGATAAACACTGAAGTGAGTCCTTCAGGTCCAAACTTCCAGCCTTTCCCTGAAACAGTCGGTTTGATTCTAGCTTGTGCATCTCCATCTACTGGCGGGAAGCGAGTCCTTGAAATACGGCTTCGTGTTAGGCAGCTGTAAACTCTGGAGAAAAAAAAAGGGTCATTTTAGTCTCTTGATGCCGTAGAGGGGATGGCTTTTCCTTTGTGAAAAGGAAAGCATACATTTCCTGCAAGAATTCAAGTAACAGAAGGGTGGAGTGTCTGCTGCTTTCAGTACTATATTCAGCTGAACAGTCCTAATTGTGTAACTGTCCAAATAAATGTTCAATGTTATCAAGAAGACAGTATTAAGTGGTATAGATGAAATTATTTTTGACGGGTGAAGTTTTCTGTTGTATATTTATACTTATTCTTTACATGTATTTTTTAATTTATTTTTGAAAAAAACAGGTGCAGCCATGCAAGAAGGCATACGTTTTGCTTCATCAGGAGATGATGTTAAAATATGGGATTCTTTATCTCTAACTGTGGTGGAGCAGTTCAACCCACATACACCCCCACATCCAGTCAGCTCACTGTGTTGGGCCAGCAATAGTATCCTTTACAGTTGCAGCCATAGTTTCGTTGGTGTTCTGCAAAATTTCAGGGGTGTTTTTTTTTATTATTATTAAAGTGTCTGTAAATCACAGGCCTCATGCAGTTCTGAAGTCTTGCATAAAAAGATTTGTATATATTATGAAGAAAATTTTGTGGTTCTCTGTGTTGAAGTGATTTACAAAATAAACTCATGCTGGTAAATGCTTCTGAAAAAGTTTCTCTTCCTTTAGGAGGCTAACACTTTTTTAATGATTATGATATGCTTGAATTGCCTACCAACTGTAAAGCTTACTCATTTGTTTCTTCAATAGTTGATTACAGTATTCATGTTCAAGACTGCTTAATTTACTGACAAGGTTGAACAAAGCAATTGCTAGTGTAGTAAAATAATATACATGGTATAGAGAGGAAAACTAATGAAAAAGTGGTTTTGTTTGATTCTTTGTGTTTTTTTTTTCCCTTGAACAGCTTCTTATTGATTCTGATAGTCTTTGATACTGTACACTTACCTCTTGTGCTGTAGGCACTGCTTTTCTGTGTGCTGTTTGTAGTATTTACAGAGGAAGCACAAATGTGGTGGATGTGTAGGAAAACATCCATAGGATAGTGGTGATTTATGCATGAAAACGGATCTGGCCCATTTAGACCTTTCACCTCTGTCTTGGAAGCCTATTATAGGAAACTGGTATGAGGTGCCAGGTGTTAGGTGAATGTATGAGAAATTTTTTGAAAACAGTGCACTGTCAGGTGAACAGCTTGTGTGGCTGTTGTGGGAAAAGGTGGCAATGTCTGATCTTGATGTAAAAGAAGGACAGGGTGCTGACACGTAACAGCTAAGTTCCTGCAAGTTCTGAATGTGTCTGTCCTCTAAGTCTGCAAATAAGTGGATGTATGAGAAAAAAGTTAAAACAATCAGAGCACAAATGAATATTTTAGCTATGGAGCTTGCAGAGAAATTGAAGCATATCTATATCTATAAAAAATTATATGAATATATGCAGTGTCCAGTAAACTTCAGGTACAGGCAGTTTGTCTTGTCATATCATGCTTTCTTCCACCTTGTCTCCTCTTCATCTCCCAAAACTGAAACAACAAAGTATCTTACTTTACATGCTTTTGAATGTTTGTTAACTTGTTAGGGGTAAAGAACTGGTTTTGGTTCTGCACAATTCTGTAAGCTAAAATGTTGCCTTAAAACAATGCATTCAAATAATGAAAAAAAAAATAGCAAGCACTAATCTGCCCAGCAGTTCTTTGGTGTTAAATCCAGCCAATTAACCTGTATTCTTAAATAAGCAAATATAAAATCAAAGTGGTCGTTGCCCTGAAGACATGCAGGACATCAGTCGAAATGATTACTTGATTAGTTTGGTGGGGGTGCACAGGCAGTTTCCCTGCTTTGTAGTTCTATATTGGTATCATAAAAGGTTCTTCTTGGCTTTTTGTTTTTCTTCCCTCAGTATAGAGGAAGATAAATCAGCAAACATTCATTGTATTCTAGAAACTATATGGTGAAGTAGTTTAACATTTGTCACTAACAGGACCGTTCTTTAAATCCATAGTCTTCTAACAGCAACAGACATTCCTTTGAACTCTGGTGATAAATGGGGCTCTTAATTGGGGGTGGTGGGGAAACAAAATTGTAGACCGGATAAGCTGCCGCAGCGTTAAAGAGCTCTTAAATAATATCTGCCAGATATTTCTCCTCTTCTTTCTGAAAGAAATTGCTCTGCCTTGTATTGGGAAGTAAGGGCTGTAGTTAATGCAAGAGCTTCTTAATGAAAGCTTGGAAAATAGCCTTATGTTTCTATTTCTAGGTCCCTTCAAGGTACAGTACTTCAGTCTGTTTAACCAATCTGTCTTCTGTTCAGTAAAGGAAATTTACTGTCGCCTTTATTAATCACCAGTATAATACAATTATGGTCCATAACTTGTGACTAAGATAGATACCTGGCCACTGCTTCTGCTGCTGGTGATAAAATAGTTGTTTCAAGCTGTAAAACCAAACCTGTTCCACTCTTTGAAATAGCTGAAGGAGTAAGTATGACTAATGCTGTTCCCTGTTTGGTTCCCCCCCCCACCCCCACTCCACCTTGTATGCTGTTTGTTTCACATTTGTTCTGCAATTTGGGATCAATTTTATTTTAGTATTGTTAGAATTATGACATGTATGTAAAAACATTTCCCTGTGTATAGTTAAATACATATAAAGAGTGGGGAGAATAGTGCTTTCAAAATAGTTCTACCAGTAAGAAAATACAAATGCTGTTATACTAGCATCTGATGCCTTTCTGCTAGGGGAGTGCACCTGTTGAGCCTCAGCGTGACAGCCCGAGGCAGTCAGTCAGTGGTTCAAACTTGATCTAATGTGTAGGCAATGGAACAGAGCTCAGGTCTGAACGTTGTTTTCCAACTTGAATTGTCAGTATTATGCATGCCTTTGAATTGTACATTGCAAAACATAAGAGTCTATATGAAGGTTGTTCTTGCAGCGTACGTGCGCTGTCTTCTGGAAATACATGAAATAGGAAAACTTCTGTTATGGTTGGTTGTTTCCCCCTCCCCCCCATTAAATGGAAGCGTGGCACTATAAACTCTTTGGAAAGCTGGACTTAGTTTTAGAAGAGTCTCTTGACATGGTTACTTGAATGACTTGTTAGTGTTCTAAACCATTCAAATTATTCTCCTTGGATAGCTCTTGTAATGCTAATTTGGACTGGAAGTCTTCTGAAAAGGTGTTCAAACCGGACTTCTAGGTCTCTGAAGCGAAGGCCTTCAAAGTTGGAGTGTTTGTCCTGGAGATTTCACTGAATCTGATATATAACTAATGCAATCGTTTCCAGTTTTACCATGTCAATAATTAAATGGACTTTTTTTTCCTTAATTCAAATCTCAGGAACTTAAAAGTGAATTTTCAAAATGATAGAACTGAATAATAATTTGTCCTCGATGTAGGTCTGTCATTAAGATTGACATTTTTTTCAAAAGCTGGTACTTCAGTGATTATTTTAAAAAGAATTGCTTTACTGAATTATGAGGTTTGCTGCTATAATATTCTTTGTAATGTATAGGCAATGTGAAGTAGATGACTGAGACAACTTTTTTGATTTTTCTTTTAAGGAGTTTTTCTTCTAAACTTAGCATTTTCTTTTTAAAACTCAGCATCTGAATAGAAGTCTATGATTGCACTCGAGAGCTGTAATTTAAAGAGAAAATGCTTATTGAAGGAAAAGGTGCTAAAAGAAATGTGAAACAGGGATGGGAAAATTCAAGCATTTGGGAGTTTAAGATTTAAATACATTAATGAATAAAGTATATTAAACATGTGTCCAAACTGGACTGGATTTTAAGTGCCTTTTGATGGGAAATGACTGTAGCATACCAACAGTTCCATCAGTCACTGGGACTGTTTGTGTTAATGAAGGTGAAAACACACATCAATATGCTTTTAGATTTTAATAGATCCCTTAATTATCTTTAACATACTTTTTTTTGCCCCCCTTCTCCATCAGGCAAAACAGACATGTGTAAGCTTCAATTCTAGCTCTTCATATATTGTGAGCGGAGGCCTTGATAACGCAGTTAATATCTGGGATCTGAAATCCAGAAGGATTTACCGTAGCCTTAAGGTAAGTTTGGCTGAGGAAGAACTGTAGCTTTCATGGCTTCCAGGTTTTGCTGCCAACCATAAAAAATATACTTTCTTTAAGTCGTGCATCTGTGGGATTGAGTTCACAGATAGGAGCTGGCACACATATGTGCCTTTTTCAAGTTTGTGTTCTTTGTGCGCTGTAAATAGTAAATTTCATTTAACAAGCATACTTAACTTGATGTCTTCAGAGCACAATTCTATAGTAATGGATGTTTGATTTTCAGAATAGGCTTGTTGTTTTTTGAATTTGTACTGATGTTCTCTGATGGGATTTTTTCCAAGGGCAGCGTTTCAGATAATTGCTGTTCTTGATACCTCAAACAAGAAAACGCTTCTGTATTTGTAGAATACTGTAGGAGAGCTAATTTTATGCAAAACTGGGACAGGGTGGTCATCTTCTAACTGATCCAGTATGGATTTTCTAAAACATTGTTATGATGCACAAAAATTAGGATGGACTAGTATACTTCCCTGATGCCTTCAAGAGATGATTTGCCCTCTTTTAGGACCACCATTAAAGAGGCTGTAGACCTTTAGCTTTGATTTATTCTTTTTTTTTTTTTTCCTTGGACTTTTAGAGTTACAGTTTGAAACAAAATTACTAAGTAGCTAACTTTGGGCCCCCCAGTATGAGAAGGATGTGGAACTGCTTGAGCAAGTCCAGCAGAGAGCTACCAAGATGATGAGGGGATGGGAGCATCTCCCTTATGAGGAAAGGCTGAGAGACATGGGTTTGTTTACCCTGGAGAAGAGAAGACTGAGGGGGGATTTCATCAATACCTATCAATATCTAAAGGGTGGGTGTCAGGACGATGGGACTAGGCTCCTTTCAATAGCACCCAATGACAGGACAAGGGGCAATGGGCACAAGTTAGAACACAGGAAGTTACACCTCAATATGAGAAAAAACGTCTTTCCTGTGAGGGTGACAGAGCAGTGGAACAGGCTGCCCAGGGAGGTTGTGGAGTCTCCTTCCCTGGAGACATTCAAAACCTGTCTGGGTGTGTTCCCATGCCCCCTGCTCTAGGTGTCCCTGCTCAAGCAGGGGGGTTGGACAAGATGATCTCCAGAGGTCCCTTCCAACCTCTACCATCCTGTGATTCTGTAATAGTACACTTTAAATATCTTTTTCTCCTTTTTGGACTAGAAGTACTTGACTACCTTCCCCTATAAATTCAGTAAACACAGTATCATTATTGCAAATAACTATACTGAAAAGCTATCTGGTAAATATATGTGTTAATGCTAAAGGTGGCAGAAGGGGTAGTTGGCAGTAGTACATCAGATTAACAGAAAATCTATTCAAATATCACTGATTTCTGGAAGACCTTACTTTTACAGTAACATTAATGACACCTGTGGTAGATACATCTGTGGTTGTGTCTTAAATATTGTATATAATGACAGCATCATCTTTGCTAATTTATTAAAACAATCTGAAAACAGTCAGACAGTGGTTAAAATATAATAGCTGATCTTCAGTATGTTCTGCTGCTGTTTTCTGGGTTATTACATAATAATCTTCCTAAGTGTTACAGATGGTCAGAAAAAAACATCAAGCCGAAGTTTTTCCGGAAAAGCACAGATTCAGAAGACTGGTTATCCTCATGTCTTTAACTGTATCCCTCTAACCTCTGTCTCCCACAGGATCATAAAGACGAAGTCACGTGTGTTACATGTAATTGGAATGATTGCTACATTGCTTCTGGATCTTTGAGTGGTGAAATTATCCTACACAGTGTTGCCACCAATTTATCAAGTTCTCCCTTTGGTTATGGCAGCCATCAGGTAGGCTATCTGTATTAAGTTCCTTTCAGTATGAAACTTTAATTCACAGTGTTTAAAAATTGAAAGTACATATCAAGAGCTTTCAAGTTTTGTTATTCTGTTTCCTTTTAATTTTTAAGAGTGCACTTCAAGGGAAAAACCAGACCATTGTGTGTATTCTAGCCTTAAGTAATAGGTAGCATGGAAATACAAATTTCTCAAGTACCGTTACTTGTATACAGGTTACAGCAAATTTTACTCTTGTTCCTCAAGAACAAACTCTGAACATCTTAGAACTGAACAAAAACTAGTCAGCTTTACAAACCAAAGCAGCATTTCAACGCATGACTCAATGTATGCTGTTGCAAAGAACAGAGACCGTATAGCCTGGGTTCCGATTTATCCGAAGTAATCAGATTTGCAACTGAACAGAGCCATCTGTATAGAAGGGGTGAATATAAGCCTACATTTGGAAAGAATAAGTTTTTTTCATCTGGAGATTAAAATTGCACAGCTGCTCAAAGAGAGAAGCAATGAGATTTTATATTACCTACTTAGGTGTTTAGGTAGGATTTTGGATAATTGGTTTGAAGAAAAACTGCAAAAGACAAACACAAAGCATGTGTACTATTTAGGGCCTTAGTAGGGTTTTCCACTGCAATTCCTTTTTGCAGACTCAAAAGATGTTGCAGGATTAGTGGGTATCACTAGGGGAACTCCCTTGATACAAGGGCATCCACAGTAATAAATGAGCTGTATTGTCCCATCAGAAGTTCCAGTGTATGCTCTTAGTATGAATGTTGTCCCAGGTACAGCTAAGTGTTTGTGTTCTGGGAGTTCTTCCATTTTTTACAGTCATTTTTACAGTGATGGGATCTGCCTAAGGGATGCAGAAGTGTTGCGTTGGTCCTAAACCTGACCTTTAATGCTGCAGGGAATACTGCAGTTGTGATTTAGTCGTTTTCTGTTACTGCAACAGCTTTTTCAGTCATAGACTGCAGAGAGAGTGTGAAGTTAAATTTTTCTCCTGTCTAGCATGAACAATATAACTTGATAAAGAATCTCTCACGACCTTATAGCATTACAGGAGTTGTGGTATACTTTCTGTTGAAAAATCTCTGTTAAATTCAAACTGTTTCTGCTCTTAGGTGCTGCAGTGTCTTTGATCCATCACCAGCCTCATACTTATATTGAAGCAAAATTGTACCTCATTCTTGGTTTGATCTTAAAAATCCATCTATGTAGTCAGGTCATTTTTCTGATTTTCTTGTTATGATCTTATGAAAAATGTGGATGTGAGGCAGGAGCTACAGGGAAATCCATGGCTGGATTGCGCAGCTGAGATGAATATCCAGAATGGGGGCTATGCTGCTAGTTAATTGGAAAATGAAGAAATTCTTAGGAGGATGATTTGCATCAAACTGTTTGATATATTCAACCCTTTCCACCAAAAAGTGATTAGGAATAAGTGATGCAGTGAATAGCTATTTTGGCAGATGAAATCAAGAGGCCTGCTGCAAAGCTGAGTGACCTTTAAGATGGATAAAGATATTTTGAAGTGTTAAATCAAAGTAATTGCAAGCACAGAGCTACTATTCACTTTCTAAAAGGTCTATAACGTTCTCTAAGGTGGGGCAGTTACTTGATTGCAGCCTTAATTTTAAATGGAATCGAACTATAATTGTGTAATGGGATGGCTACTTGGACATCCCAGTTTATTAGCTTACCTTATATGCTAAACATTATCTTTCCTCTTATGTGCAAAAACTGTTTTTGGTTTTGGGTTTTAATTGGTACTTGTAGAGAATTGTAGGATTAATTGTGCAGTGAAGCAAATATCTGAAGACTTGTGTAATTCTGTTAATCAAGTAAAGGCTTTATAAATTTTAAAAAACTGGGCCCTTAAATGATAAGAGTAGGCTTGAATAGATAAACAGCGCATTGTCCTCCTTGATCCTGGTGCTAGCTATCTGGCTTAGTAAGGGTCACCACTCCCTAGTAACTTTTTTTACAATTGGGGAATGCAAGGTCAAACTAACCTTATAAAATTTAGCTTGTCTCTGTTTGATTCAGCATTACAGAATGTAGTTTCCTTGCCAGTTCATTTCTGATATTGTATAGACCCTACAAGTAGTAGAATAGGCCAAGGCTGCAGTGCTTTCTGTGACTTCAAACAATTTGCTTTTCATATGACTTTTGGCCTATATTCTATTAATTGATTTTTGATTTAGAAACACCTTTGTGCTTTATTAGAGTCGAGTCCTTGCACAGAGTTGTTTGCAGATCCCATAATTTGTCTTTGCTGCTGGTATTCATTTAGACTAGCAGATTATTATCTGCTTGCTGTTGTGAGGATGAATTAAGGTTTGTTTCAAAACATAATGTTTGTTCAAGTCTTCACTGCCTGGTGCCATGCTCCTAGCAACAGGATTTAGTTTAGTTGTTTGAACAGCTGGCTGATCTGTAAAGAAGCGTGATGAGTTCTGGTCATTCCATATAGTGAAATAGTCTTCAGCTTTTAAAGCTATCAACTCTATTTACATCTGCCTTCTCACTTACAAGGCTCACTAAGGTATAAAGGAGATTAAGAAACTGTACTATATTTAAATAAGGTAATCAATGATGCCAGACTACTTTTGGTTTAGTTTTGGGCTTTTCACTTGTTTTCCAATGGTGACAACCCTAAGTGTAACTAGGCCTTAGCAATGGATCAACCATTTTCTGAAGTGCACTGTTCCTTTTTTGGCTGTTCTACTGTGAAGCTTAAAAGATAAAATGTACTTTTATTTTCTACAGAAAATCTATTCCAATCACAGCTAAGGCAAAAAGATGTATATGGCTTTTTGTGCTACACTGACTAGTAAAATGGTCCTCTTGTAAAAATATTCCAAAGAGGACTTAATTTTCTCTTTGTGGGTTCTGCACCTTGCACTAAAAGTGTTTCTGGTAGTTCTGTGTGTGTAGAAGTTCCAGAGATCATCAGGAATTGTACTTACTAAGATGTAATGAATCTTGCTTCATATTTGCTGTGGGTGTGTGTTTGTTTGTTTTTGGTTTGTTTTTTCTTCAGTCTTGACTGGTTAGTTCCAAAACATGACTCTTGAAATGATTTTAGTATTAGTGATTAAAATCATTAGAAAACAGATGATGTCTTCCTACTTGTATTCAGACATTTACTTAAGCATATTTGAGCTTCACCTGGTAAACAGCTATGCTGACTTAAAATAATGCAAGTATCTTAAATATCCCCCTAGACCAAATTCAGATATAAGATACTTGAGCTTGCCTAGTCAGATTTTTCCCAGTTAAGCATGTCCCACACCTTTGCCATTTGATTCTGTGGATGAAATTGTAAACGTTGTCGGGCTCCTTTTCAGAAAAGTAACAATGTTTAACTTGTCTCCCACATCCTTAGCTAATTTCTTTTTCTTGTAACTAGTAAACCTTGCGGTTATACCGTGTGGGTTGAGTGCCCTTTTTAGGCTTGGGATTCCTATTGCTGGCAGTACAAAGGCCAAGGAACTGTATTGGGGCTATTTTCAGCTTGGCTGACTTGGAGGCCCTAGTGTTCAAAACCTGAGTAACAGAACTCTTCTTTGTAAACCCTAACTTAAGAAAAGGGACAGATGATGGTGGCAAACGAAGTTTAGCTTCTTTGGGAAAAACTTGACCAGGAATATACTAAAGTTCTGTGTGACTTCATCGTGCCAAGCAAAAAATCAACTTTTTTTTTTTTTATAAGACTATTTGGTGAAGACTGTGACTATGTGTTAGTTTATTGTCACTAAGATAGACAAAAACATTAGAAAGTATAAGAAATAAGATAAAGAAGCATGTATTGACATTAAAAATAGATGATAGAATCTAACCTAGAATACTATGTGTGACAGCTCAAAAGTTACAGAATGAGGATTGGCAGAGGTATAGAGGGGTTAGAAGTAGGGAGGAAGCCTGGTAGAGAGAAAACAAAGGAACTGAAGAAAACAGACTCTTAAGTAATACTTAACATAAAAGGATACATGTTTGAACATTGATGTTAAACTCAGTGCATAAGAAGTAACATTTTTCTTGATGATGATGATTTTTGATTTTAACATTTTCGGTAATAAATGTAATCAGAGGAAGGAAAATATAGCTAAGGCTTATTGTAAGTGATGTAGTTTGACCACCTGCGTCTTGATACTTTCCCATATGAGGCCAGGTTGTCTGCTGTGTCTAACTGTGCTAAGCTTAAAGCTATATTTTTCACTTAGATGTTTCTCAGATAAAGTTTTTCTGTTTTTTTTTTTGTTTGTTTTTTTAAAACTTCGAATTAAGTGACTCATTTCTGGGAGGAGAAATGTTTTTAGGTTTGTCTTGTCAAGCAGCCTTTCAGAAATGAGGTTCTTTCATGCCTTCAGCTGTCTGGGCAAGAATTTGAAACTTGGACACGTAGCACACTGTCAGGGATGCCAATATGATGCATTTGACCGTCTCACAAAAGTGTGCACAGATTTAAGTGCCTCTGTTCCTGGAGTCTGATGGAGCAATTGCATTGTTGCAAGTGAGGTTTATTGCTAGCCTAATTCAGTGAAAGTGAGGAGTGAATAGGAGCTTCCCCACACCTCACGCCTCCTTCACTGGCAACCTGAAATTAAACTGTGAAGCTGCTCTGAGGAAACACCATGACTTCAATGAGAAGTGGGGAAGAGAGTTAATATGGGGAAAGTGTGTATATGAAAAAAAAATTGAGAACTTGCCTTGGGCCTGTGAGATAGAAGGAAAAATGGGAAAAGAAAATGGAGGACTTGATAGGATAGCAAGGGAGGTTTGAGGAGAGCTAGGAGAGAGTTATCTTGGTGGGCAGGTGGACAGAGGAGGGAAAAAATGGAACATTAACAGATGCCAGGGCAGTAAGGAAGATATTTGGAGGTGAAGAAGTGAGAGAACTGTGAGGGGTAGGCATGTTATATGTATGAGGTATGTACATGGTGCATAGGTACATATGTACATATGAGGTATGTGTATATACAGTGAGGCGTGAAGGTCATGTATGGTTTTTAAAATGTAAATAAACTGAAAAATGCTGGTAAAAATGTCTCCTCCAGTAGAGGACCATATTAATTTTAAACAGTCATCTTCTGTCCTATTTGAATATGTAGTTGAGGGTGCCACTTCTTTGTGGAGCAGTTAGGCTTTCAGTGAGGCATGCCATACCAGTGCTAGAAATTATGTTGGAGGCATACGAACCAACAAATATCTCCATTAAAATGAAGTTAAAGAGAGAAATAGGGTAAAATCCAGTACAGTGTATTGTAATGTGGATTATACTAGAATAATATAATAGCTTTTTGAGAGCATTTTCAGACAAATAAAAGGTAATGGCTCTCATCTGTCTGGACTTGAGTAATAAAGCTCTTGATTCAGTGCCATGTGAGAAAATATTAGGATGGAGGTTTAGAAAGGAATTGGATGGGTAAGAAACTGGCTGTAGGAAAGAAGACAGTAGGTAACATTGACAGAACAGTATTTCTTTGGGTTATCAATAGTTAATCTCATCATAACCATTACTGAAAATATTTAAAATGAGAAGTAGAGCTACAATGAGACACAGTTGCTAGGTAGTGCCTGTAAGAGAGAGGATTGTGTTAGTATCCAAAAATTATTGAAATAATGGACATGAGAACAACTGTGACAGTATAGAAATGAAGGTGCTGGACTTAGGTCACAACTGAGGCTTTTTGTATTAGACTAGGATTTGAAAATTCTCAAGGGAAAGAAGGACTTGGGCTTCTTGATCATAGAATGGCGATGAGCAGCCCAACCAGATTGGATCACAGAAAAGAAAATGCAGTCTTGGATATGTCAGGATGAGTATTCACAGTACAAAGCTTCCTTTGTAAAGACAGTAGCAAAATGTTTTGACGATCATACAAGATTTTGGTTGTCCATGTTCAAGAAAAATTCGAACTGGGAGAGTTACAGAGAGACTGTGATGGTACTGAAAAACTAGTCTTAGATTGAGCCCCACTTATTGTTTATAGCAAAATAAAGCCTGAAAGAAGGTGTGGTGATTGATTGTTAGAAGAGTACTGGGAGTTGAACAGTTTAAGTATAAGGGCATTATTGTCACAGGAGTGAATTAGTGCAAATGGGTAATAAATAATCTGGAAATAGAGTATTCTAATTTAGTATTAGAGCAGTGAGGTTCTGAAAGATCCTCTGAAGCAATACAGTGGAAACAAAATACCTGCTTCTGAAAGGCAATTTAAATTCCTCTATTACGTGGTTCTGTGTTAGCAAGGCTGCATGTGATAAACCAGGCATATTATCCTCTTCTGTGGCCCTACCTCACAGGGTCAGTTCTGTTCTTCTGCAGGACCTACACACTTGAATAACTCTGGTGTCTCTCTTTCTTACCAAACTGGCTTATATCCAAGTACTTAAAATCAGTGGAGGGGAATTAAACTTCACTGATTGGTCTCCTGCCAAGAATGTTAAATAATGTAGCTTTTCACTCCTTTAATTTTAGATGTGGTATGGTGTTTTCTTTGTAGTGTATATGGTGGCATGATACTTGCTGAAAAATGAAGAATTTTTTTTTAGATTTCTTTTTTGTCCTTTATTTTGCTGATCAGCTCATATTGAACCCCATATTGGTTCAAAAAAAAAAAGGCTGCTTACTTATTTTTTTAGTGGCCAGCCTTTGTAAACTACTTTATCTTAATATAAGATCTGTATTCCTAATGCCTTTGTGTGTTTAGAAAATAATTCAATATGGTGTTTAGTAGTGGTATTACAGTTCATTTTTTGTCTGTTTTACAGCCTGTTCGACACTTGAAATATTCATCCTTCAAGAAATCCTTGCTGGGCAGTGTTTCTGACAGTGGAAATGTAACTCTGTGGGATGTAAATAACCAGAACCCATATCATAATTTTGAAAATACTCATAAAGCACCAGCTTCAGAAATCTGCTTTTCTCCAGTCAATAAGCTGCTGCTTGTAACTGTAGGTTTGGATAAAAGAATTGTACTCTATGACACTTCAAGTAAAAAGTAAGTATGTTAAAGACCTTTTGATTTTAGAAGGATCCTTATTTGGTTTTTATAAACTGAAAAGGCATGCCTAACTATGATATGAAATACTTAATTCAGATCACGTTCAGAATAGCTGAAGTGCTTGGCATAGTGCTATTGGAGAATCTGTCCTGTAGGCCTTTTTGCCTTTTTTTTTATTTAAAAAACAAACAAACAACCCCCCCCCCCCCCCCCCCAAAAAAAAAAAAATATCCAAAAACAAGGCATGTGGGAACTAATTGAAGTCCTACATGAGTGACCTCTCCCAAGTGCTTGTGTGTGGGCTTTTCCTGTTGATAGAGAGCAATTAGCTTCTTGAGGGGCAGTACAGCCTGTGAGGACCTGCAGCTACTTGAGCTTAGCTTGCCTGCTTTTCTAGTTCAAGGAACAAGATATTGCTGTTGCAAGGTGCACAGAGTTGCTGAGATAGTAAGCCTTAAATCTGGAAAAGTATTGGTTGAAAAAGCAGGAAGTATGGGGCACAGGTGATGGGGCCGTGTAGTAAGAGGGTAGGATGGCAAGTGTTTTCATGGGACTTTGGTTCCAGTGTGGGTTGTGCTTTTACTCTAGCTGAATAAAAGCAGGAGTCTGGCTCTAGTTTGGAGGGGCTGTAGTAGAAGGATGCCAACTAGGACCTGAAGTCCTTCCTAGAATTGTGAGAAGGTTAGTTGATAGGCTTGGGAAGCTAGAGGATGTATGTAGTATGACTGCTGCTGGAAATACCAGTGAATAACGTTGGTGTCAGAACTGCTGTTATGAGGGCAATTTGATCCTGTCCTGGTGAGATCTGTTGAGGCATATGCAGTCTTTAATTCGTTAAACACAAATGCTTAGTATAAGCCTAATCCACTGTTCCATAAGATTTCACTGAATTTACTTGGTACTGGAGAAGTGGAACTGCAAACCTGTAGCTAAATTATGAAAGCTTTTATATTCTTTTTTTAGGTACTCTGTTTTGAAAAGTCTAACTTTTGAACTCTAAAAGCTTCTTTATCCTGTCCTTTCTCCTGTTTGAAGATTACTGACAACAATAGTAGCTGATTCTCCTCTGACAACAGTAGACTTCATGCCTGATGGTACTACTTTGGCTATTGGATGTTCCCGGGGAAAAATCTGCCAGTATGACTTAAGACAACTGACATCACCAGTGAAAACAGTTCTTGCTCACAAAGGCTGTGTGAAATGCATACGTCTTCAGTTCAGCAGTACTTTTTCCAAGGTAAAAAAACCTTTTCATTGCTCAATATCCAGATTAGTGAAAGCAAAGCATAAGTTTAAGCTCTAAAAAAAAAAGTTAGCATTTAATTTCTAAGCATTATAGATGCCAACAAAAATGGTTCATACCAACACAGACACTATAAACTGCTCAGTCTTGAGTGCTATTTTAGGGAGTTTTAACGTGGAATTCCTCCCACCCCTACCATCAGTGTAGAAATAAGTGAAACTTCCGTCTTAAATTTCTTGGTGTGACTATGCTGCCATTGCAGATGAGTTTGTGGCACCTTAGATTCATTTGTAGGCAGTAGCAGGAACATCTGTGATGGCCCTTCCACTTTAGAGGAAGACATGCAGCTTCCCATCTTGAGGTATTTTGCATGGTCTTCATATATGGTCTTTTGCAGGCATGTATAAACAGTGGAGAAATCGATTAAATTATAGAGAAGGCTTAAGAGGTCTTCCAAGACTTAATTAGTCTCTATCCAGAAACTCCATGTGTCCATTCAGTGGAGTTGGAGAGGACCTTTGAAGGGGATTCTTTACTGCTGTGAGACTTTCTTCTTCCAAGAACACTTGCTGCTAGTGGTCAACTATTCCTTTACAATCTGAGGTCCCTAATAATGTGATCTCTTATTTTCCTGTGCCTAAACCTATGATCAAAATTGGCTTGTGCCAGGTCACTCCATTTTACCTTACATTCTGTTGCTATTCTTTTGCAGGTCCACACAGTATTCAATCACATAATACAGAATAATACAGATGTTACTTGAAGTTACATTAAGATACTTTTAAAATATATATTTCTAAAGGCATATCTCCTAGGCAACCTTTGCAACTTGAGCTGACTCTTTTTAGTATTTTGAAACAGAAAGAATATTGGCTTATTTTTTTCCTTTTAGCTGAAGGAATAATAGCTTCTCTTAACCTCTTCTATTTTTTTTTTTCTTCAGTCTAACCTCACAGGTTCTTCAAACAAACCTGTATCCAAAAGAGTAGAAGTCAAAGCTGGTAGTAATCTTGGAGGAATTCAAAATATTGGCGTCAAAACTGTTGCCTCTCAAGCATCAGCAACAGTTTCATCTCATCTAACACTGCCAAATGAGAATAAGGGAGGAGAGGTTCTTCAGGAGAAAACAGGTTGTGTCATCTTCCTACCATTTTATAACCACGTTCAGCATAATGTAGAAGACAGAAGGGATATTTCATGCCCTGACCATTACAGAATAAAAATTTCGCCAAGGGAAGGGCATTTGTTCAAAAGAACTGTGTGTACGTGCATGCACATCTGCACCTTCTTTTCCCTCCCCTCCTGTATTACACATAGTGTGGGAAGTGAATTGGGCCCTACTACAAGCTTCAGACATGTGAAGTCTAAAATTCTAGACCTGAAGCAAAAGTACATATTTAAACTTTTGAAGGAGAAAACTCCATGGTGATATTGCGGGACTGTCTTGCATTCTGACTTGTAGATTATTCTTATGTACATAGTGTATTTTCTGACACAATGGCTGTATGGAGTGCAGAGCTAACGGTTTGTAATTCTGTTAATGAACAGGAGTAACAGACCTCATCTAAAAAAAAAATCAATCAACCAAAACATAGGAAAAAACCTAGTCTAAAAACCCAAGTGAGCTGTATTTTTGTATGAGGCATGATTCCAATGTCACATGGTAGGAAAGATGTTAAATATAGTTGCAAGTATGATTAGTTGTATAACTGTACTTGCTATTTATGCTTCTGAAATTAACAAGTTCTTTATAAGAATTCTAGGCATTATTCTCAAATTCTGCCACTGTGTGAAATGTACTCTTAAAATTTTATTTAATTCCGGAGTTCTGAAAATATGGTCAAATCAGTAACATTGTTAGTTTGATTCTTGAAAAAACTCCTCAATCCATTTCAATGCAACAACACTTCTTCCCTCCCTTTTTAAGTAAGGAGAAATACATTTAGCAACAGTAATTGGGTAATAAGCCACTGCAGTCCATAGGGATATGTGTTAATGATCTCCCTTGGGTATGCAGTGAAGTATGAGGTGAAGTAGAATGCTTCCTGTGTATGCAAGAAGTGTTGCTAATCAACATTACCGAATGGCATGGAAAATTTTATTTCAGTTGAAATATATGATTTATTATCTTTATTTGAAGATGTTATGGCTGTTACCCCTTAAATAGGACCATGCATAATAAAGAAATGTTCTAAGAAAATAAAGGCTTACCAAGTAAAACAAATATTTTTCATTAAACTGAATCTTCACTTTAGAAGTAAAGACCTCTGTATACTTCAGAAGATACAGTCTTTAAACTTAAAAATGGGAATGGATGAGAGACCATAAACTGCATTTGTTCTGCGGAAACTCTCTTAGACCCTGATTATGGGGTTTAACTTTGGAGAAATAACGGGCATTCAGTAAAGTGACATGATAGCATATTTAAAACAAAAAACCATCTGTTCATACAGGTTATAAATGGACCAGGGCTTTTTGTCAGAGGTATTTTAAAGTATGAAAGTATAAATGGAGTCAGAATGTGATGAGAAGTTTGGATATACTTTGAGCTGGCTTCCCATAAACTTCTGTTTAACAGCTGTCCTCTGCTTTAGGTACTTATGACATTTAGATTACTGGGAATGGGTAAAAATACACAAAAGACATTTTGCCCTATTTTATATTATGCTTTTTCCATGTAGATCCTCTGTAGATTGTGGCACAGGTTGATACTGCACTTCTGTTTGACTCAGTATGCCAAGTATTTACTTAACTAGCAAGTGCAATCCTATGTATGTGTCACAACTGACGCATCTGAAGGAGTGGAAAATGTGCTATATTAGTATATTTAAAAGTGAAATCTCAAACCTGACTCAAGTCCCAGCTTATGTAAATAGTTTGACATGATTAATTGTAGTCATCCAGTCACACTTGGATCACTTCAAGTAATCCCACATAGAGAATTAGTTACAGGTTTTATGAACAGCGGTTTATTTATTTTAATTAAAGTAGGTACAAAGTAAAGCTTTTGTATGTACAGGTGATCTATTTATAAAATATTTATGTATGGATTGCACAGCATTAATGCTCTTTGCCTAGTTCTTAACTTATACAAGCAAAATTTAGACATTTTTAGAGTTAGGAGTTCAGTGAGGGCAGAATAGTGGCTTGCGTACAGTGCTGATCTGGTTTTCAAAACATACTAAATTGCGAAAGTTATTCAGGTGGTTATCTTAGCAGTTCAGTTCACTTTTCCGTGTGTTCCTTGTTTAAAAACTGTGGTTTGAATAATTACTGGGCTTTTTTTATTTAAGATATGCTTCCATTTTTCAGACAACTGTCCCTGCTACCATGCATACAAAACCTAACTTTTTTTCCCCAGATTGGGCTAGGGATGGGGTTTGAGGGTGGAGCGGAGAAAGGTCTAGGAACAAGTTTTTGTTGTCTGCAAGTGTATCCTCACTCTGATTTCCTGATACTAGAAACACGCAGAGAATATCCTAACATCAGGAAGCTTTAAAACAGATGGTTGGTAGAATTTCCCTTAGAATGCTTAATGGCCTCTGTGAAGCAGATTTCTCTTCTTGCTGAATAAATTTAAATTTTGAACATCTGGATGTGATCACCGTCTTTGCAGAAGGCACATTCACTAGTTTTCATTTCAGCTGATACTCCATAAATTTGCCACATCCATCATGTAGATTTATCTGCAAATGAGTGCTTTCTCCAGTTTGACGCCTGTCCTTTTTAAAAAGAGGAAAGGAATCCAACTGTATCTTATTTTTGTGAATAAGTACCTTAGCTTTTAGTTATAGTCACCTGTGATGACAGCCCCATTGAGGAAGTTGAAGTTGACCCTCTAACTGGAATCCGTAAAAGGTTCTAAAGTGCTTGCTGGACTTCCCAGACATCATGCTTGCTGTGAGATTGTTTAGGGATAACATACGTTTCTTTTGTAAAACACTAATTACTAACTGAATCTTGTTGTCCTTTTAAGGCTTTCCCCATAGTAGCAGCTTGGATGTGATTCCATCTAAAGAAACAGACCATGGGAAAAGTGCTAATTTAAATAGTTTGGATGATGTGGGTCGAAGTAGTTTAGGAGATATGTTTTCTCCAATCAGAGATGGTAAGTTGCTAATGCAAAAGTTTGTAAAACATCATTCATCTGCATATAGCATGACATTTTGACACTTGTGTGTTACTGACACATGCTGTACCTACTTTGTATTTTAATTTGTCTTTGATTATGAACTCAATGCAATGATATGAATATTGATGTAGGTTTCATTTAATAAACAATTTGTCTGTGTTCTGGTACTTTGTAGATTTTATCACAAGTAAAACGAATGAAGATCCTCATGGAAAAGAAGGTAAACATACTTTCAGTATGTCTTTTTTGTCAGTGGTAGGCCTTTGGAGGCCTGCGCTAGTTCTTATGTGCTAATTTTGTTGTACCATTCGAAATAAATAAAAGATGAAAGCAGACACTGAAACAAATGAACTTTTCTGGAAATCAGCTAACACACTGAGGTGCTAAAGCACAACGTGGTAATGGGAATTCCAAGAGTATGATCCTAAAGTGATTTTCGTTTTCCTTTATGCAATTTATAGTGATATATGGAGCCTTTTCATGCTTTATTATTTTCATAAGGACAGTGACAGCTTAAGTTGGATTTAGGTTTTGGGAGGTGCATTTTTGGGTGATTTTATTTTTGTTTTGTGTGGGTGTGCAGCCATTTTACTTGTGGGTTCAGTTTGTGGGGTGTGTGTGTGTTTTGGGTTTTTTTGAGCTGTGTGTTTCACCCTTCCCTTTTCCTTTTTAGGTTCGGATTTTCAGCCCTACCTTTTGGATTTGGATTTTCTCCCACAGCTCACCACTGCCTTACCAGTAAAAAGAAACCCAGTGAGCAGTGGTGCACAAGGGATACGGTCTAGCCCATTACATGCACTTGTGGGGTCTCCAATTAAAGAAGAGGAAGAACACCCAGAGACTGACACTAAGAAAATAAGTCTTGGAAAACAAGAATCTAAAGAAGTCTTAAAGCAGGTATACTACAGGAATTCTTGTTGTGAGTGGTCTTTTTAGAATCTTGACAGAATACTACTACTTGAAGGAAAAATCCT
This sequence comes from Phalacrocorax carbo, assembly GCF_963921805.1. Taxonomy (NCBI): domain Eukaryota; kingdom Metazoa; phylum Chordata; class Aves; order Suliformes; family Phalacrocoracidae; genus Phalacrocorax; species Phalacrocorax carbo. Next base: position 51,790,838 of record NC_087513.1, read on the forward strand.
TCATAGCATGCCAGCTAATCTTATTTCGCAACTCTGTTAACACTATTGACACAAATCTGTAAAATGTTCAGTTTAAGTGCATTGGCCTTCAGCAATGCAAGATGAATGTATGTTTCTGTTTAAGGTCAGGTTACAAAAGTTCACACAAAGCAAAACTGGGCTAGCCTGAGGAATATTTTGAGTCATCTAGAAGATCAAGAATGATCATTTGTTGGTTGCACTGGTATGATTGTCATATATTAGGTCAATTCCACCCTCTCTTCTTTCCCTGTTCTTCCTTCTTCAGCTATCTTTGATATGCTTCTGCTGAGACCAGGCTCCTTTTGTATTGCTTTTGAGAAGTCCAAGTTTGCTAGGAATGGTATTTATAATTTTGTCACAAAATGTTTGATGTGGAAATCAAGAGGCCCCTGCTTTTTGCATGCATTTCTGTGTGTGCACACTTGAGGCAATTTTGAATATTTTTAGTAATCAATTTTTAAGATGTCTTGCTAGCAGATGAAAAGCATATATTTGTGAGCAGATTCCTAAACCCAGAAAGGCTTGAAAGTGCATTCCTGAAAATGTGATTAGGTAACTGTAATAAGTAGACTTCCTCTTCTTTATCATTATTGTTTTTATTGTCAGCTTTCGAAATCGAGCTCATCAAGTGCAGAATCTGTAACTTTAAGTCCTCCTACATCATCCACTGCTGTAAAGGCTACTGATACAAATGAGAGACCGGTGAAGAATATTCAGGCCCATCCTGCATATGATCTACCAATAAATGGTACTACCTCAATAAGTAAGTTGACAATTTTGGCCCAGTTTTAGGCGTGGTTGACTGCGAACTGATATGAAACCTGATAAAATGGCCTTAGCATTAAAACAGAACATCCAGTCTTGATTCTTCTGTAAATCCAGTTAGCCCTGCCACAACATCTCTAGCTGCCTCTGAAAAGACTCAACCTAAATCTGGTTCTTGTTTTTTTCCCAGGTATATTTGAGATAAAATATTGTCAAATCTCAAGACAAATAAAAAACCCTCTTGTACTCCATTATGCTGATTTAAAAAAAAAATTATATATTTTTTATTTTTAATTATAAAGGCCCAAAGATGACATCACCTGTCACTGTTGGAGTTGCCAGTTCATTGTCAGAAAAAATAGTAGAAACCATTGGGAGTAGCAGAGCAAATGCACCTCTGACATCAATCCAAATAAACTTCATTCAGAATATGATACAAGAAACAATGGATGACTTCAGGTACTGGTATTCATGCAGAACATCTTTGTTTTCACTGACATGTTTTCTTAGCAAGATGTTTTAGCATCTGCTTTAACGTATTTTTCTACTTGCACTAGAAAATGACACCATTAATAGCCCTAATCTTGGAAATCTACATATGAAACTTTATTTTTAATAGCTCCGATGACTAATTAGACTGATGTCTCTGAGGGTTGTTAATGCATGGCTTTGCTAGCATGTTTTCAGAACGAGTGTTTGACTACTCAGACGGTAAATTTATCTGCGTAACAAAGTTCTTACTGCTTTCATGAAGCCTTGTGCTGATTTCTTTCCCTCCCTGCTCATCTCATGTCCCAGCAGGAGAAATTTCTCTTAGAGTTGACATTTTAGAGAGTTTGATCTAGACAGTTGGCTTGTATCGGCTTCGATTTGTTGTTGGATTGGCATGTATAAGGTAAAAGACACTGTATATTTCTATTGGTTAAGCTTGTCATTAAAATAATGCCTGTGCTGTAAGTGATGGTTGGTGTCAGATTACTGTGTGGATACCTAACTGACATTCCACTTGTCATAAAAGTAAGTCAGTCAAATTAGCGTGGATTTAGAGTGGAGTTTGGAGGAGATGGAACAGCTGAGAGAACTGTATGTAGGGGATCCCTTCCCAACGCATGTTTAAGATGAAGTAGGTTGACTGAGGTGGTGGAGGGGAAAAGGATTGCCAAGCAGGGGAAGTATTGCTGTCCTGATGACAAAAAGCAATGCAAAACTAGCGTAGTAGGTCCATGCGCTACAGCTACTGTGTATCTGCCAACAGAAAAATACATTGAATGTTATTAAATGTCTTTAAATAAGAATATAGTCTAGTAAAACTTCACTGGGATTTTTTGGCGATAACCACACATCTGATTAAAAACTGTAACTTTCACGTGACTTTAAATGCAGTCTGTGCATTGCAGACGTTTTTTCTTTACAGTCTGCATTCAGATATGGAAGGTGTGCTTGTCAGTCTTGTACTTCCGATATCTGAGATCTGGAGCCTCAGAGACTGTGTTTCTCTTCTGACCGACACTGGCTGGAAGGCTCTGCTGGCCCTTCTCCCAGTTGTAAATTGTGGGTATATTCAAACTGAATGTAAAAGATTGTTTGTACTGAGTTCAGTAAGAGGGAAGGGAGCCCTTGCAAGCTTCTCATTGATACAAATACCTTTTACCCTCTGGAATTTGAGGAAAGGCTTCTTATTGCTCTTGCTTGAAATCCATTCCTCTTCAAGTAATGGGGACAAACACCCAAGGACCTTAGAAAAGGACCAGGAGGAAAATACAACTCATTTGATTCCAAAAAGTTGCTTGTTTATTGAGCTTCCTGTCTTTGGGAGATAACCTACATCTTTGGGTGTCTAAGCTGCCAGCTGGCATCTATGCTTAATACACTTGAAGAAGAGAGTTTGCCTCCAACAGGAGTTCTGAGGCACAATAACCTGTGGAAATAGAAAGTGAAGAATATATCCTTTTGGGTTTGGTAATGTTTTAGGAAAGGAGAATGAAATAACCCCTGTGTGTGTCTACTTATGAAGTGCCTTACTTTCTCAGGCCGTTGGTACTCATAGCATAGTATTCGGTCTCAGACAGTTGCACTGTGATGTGCTCTTCAGGAAGAATGTATCAGCTTGCCTGCTTTTTTGTGAGCTGTTGTCCTTGTTCTTCCTCAGTGTCTGGAACTGTGGTATTAGTGTAGTGTTCAGAGGGTATTTCCAGGCTTGGTTCTTGTAGTGTGGAATAGTTGTCACAGTGCCACTACTTCTTACGTAAATTAATCTGGAGCATTCTGTGGGCTTGAGGATAATGTATCATTTATCACAGCTGATGTTTTGGGCCCTTTTACAAAAGAGTGCTGAAAGTGATGTACTGAAAAGCTGTATTTTCAGTTACAGATAAATATTTTTCTCAGAGATGCTTGTGATCAAGGGCTGGAAAATCAGCTTTGAGTTTTAAAAATTAGAGAGGTTTACAGCTTGAAAGTGGGAAAAAAATCTTAATATCACTAAGTAATCTTAATATTTCTAAACACAAAAAGACTTAGGATCTTTTCTACACTGAAAAAACGATACTTAGTGAAAGTCAATGTCACTACAAAAGTGTTCCAGAAAATAAACAGTAGAGGAGTACATTTCATGGCTTAATTTTTAGACTCATGTTTCACGGTGTCGTGAAGGTGAGGAATTGTGGAGTTCTGGGGGCTGAGGATTGGAGAGAATTACTGCTTCTTAAATAAAACTAAACGTCGTCCTTTTGAAATTCTTCCCCCAGAGAAGCATGTCATCGAGATATTGTGAATTTGCAAGTGGAGATGATCAAGCAGTTCCATATGCAGTTGGTATGTACAAAGAACATGGTGGGAAATATATTCAGTTTTCATTTTCAGTAATACCAAGGCATGCCAACTCCTCCTCTCAAAGCTGAAAATCAGTTTTGCTTATTAAGGGCAAGAAAGGGAGGATTGGATATGAAGGAGGGGGAAGCTATGAATTGGAATCTGTTGAACTGGTTTATGCTTGTTAAATAAAAGGAAGATATGTGTTGGGTAGGTATCATGTATTCAATATTTCAGGAATTATAAAAAGACAAAAGGGAAACAGTCAACTGTCCTTTGGAAAGGACCAAGAGCTGGGGTAAGGAGGAGACAGATGGAATTCAAATTGAAAGCTTCACTCATAGGTACCGCATAGGTACCAACCTGTGTTCTGTGTTGTTTAACTTCATCTTTTTATGAATCTTTGTTCTTTTGATCTGCATTAAAAAGACCTTGTCTCAGTACCGAACATTTTAATGGAACCTGCATTAGTAGATTCTCATCCCAAAGAAGTGCAAAATATCCTTTGATAAAATATTCACTAATGTATTAATGATGAAAATACTGTATGTCAGCATAAAAAAATCTTCCTTTTCTTATCAAAAGTTTTCAAAGCCGGTATTACCTAGGTTACTTAATTTGCAAAAGGGATATGAAAACAGATAGTCTAAAACTGGAATAATTATAGCTGCTGATTGGGGCTTTTTTCTTTTTTCTAGAATGAAATGCACACTTTACTTGAAAGATATTCTGTAAATGAAAGCTTAGTAGCTGAAATTGAGAGACTGCGAGAGGAAAACAAAAGACTGAGGACTCACTTCTGAAAGATTTTACACTGCTAATTTTATTAGCATGAACTCACTACAGGTGGTGTTGCTTATGACAGATCATCATCGCTGAAGTATTGTATGAAGACCTGCTATTATTCTGAACATGAATCTTTTCTTCTAAATAAATGGTGTAAGATACTATATGTAATTATAAAATTTGTAACAGATACACACTATATAAAGAATGCTTGCATGCTCATGCTAACCACCTTGAAATAAGTCCTTCTAACAGCAAAACTAAAAGGATAAGTACACTATCAGAGTTTTAGCAATATGTGAAGTGCCTTTTTATAAACACAATCAAACCAGGATGGATGCCTTTTCTGTAAGAACTTTGATATACCTACTTTTCTATCTGCTTCTTTAGTTTACTGCTGTCAGAAACAATCACTGTAGCTTGCCTTTCAGCAACTTTTATTGGAGAAAAAGGGGAGAGAAAGCTCATCTTCTGCATGATGCGGAGCCTTGTTTATAAGGAGCTGGAAAGTACAGTATTCAGTTAACTTTATTGAACTGGCAACTCTTCTATCGAGTAAAACTAGAGCTTGAAAATATTCCCAAATTCAGTGCCATGATCTTTCTTATTATATTCTTAAGTCTGAAATTTGTGCTTGTCTGCTGTGAGCTTTGATGTTGCAAATGCTACTTCAACTGCACAATGAGATTTTTTGTTACAATTGTAGTTATGAAACTAGAATTCTTTTTATCTACATGTATTTGAATATTGTCACAGCTTGTCCAATTTGAATGCAACTTTAGACTTCAAAATATAAGTATACTCAGCCATTAATAATACAGCATTGTGCAAATGTGATGTCAGTCTTTGACTCAAGCATCTTTTGCACCCCCCCTTACTTTTTATTCGTAGTGGACAACACTTCAATATTGAACAGTTGTGTTGTAGATTTGGATCTTCTTGGTTTAACATTACTGTAGCCTTTTTGAGAAAGCTGCATACCAAATCTAACTAGTATCTTAGTTGTACAATTAACAGAACACCCATTAAAGAGAAGTCATTACTTCAGTAGCATAATGGTATCATACCTGTGTGTAAACATTTCTGAAATGAAGCTCAGTGTGAAGCCCTGACTCTGCTGAAGTTCATGGGAGGTTTGGCTTGGCCTTTATTTGTGCCAAGAGATTAAATTTTATTAAAACTTAAATTTAAATTAATTTTTAAATTAATTTAAATTTTTTAATTAAGAATTAAGAACTTCTATAAGTGCTTCTTGCTATTTAAATTGTTCTGGAGGCTTCTCAATTTTCCAGCTAATATTTTGTCATTTCTTTTCACACAATCATTAATACTCAAACAAGGAAAGTCTGAGAACGTGGTGAATTAATTAGTTACAACATCTAGTGTTTCAATCCATGATGGCACTCTTCTGCTAAATGAGAAAGCCATAATATATAGTGTAACTTATTTTTCTAAGTTGTAAAACTAAAAAAAATCCCTATCTATACCCTATACCTTTCCCTATCTTTAAATTTTTTTAAAATAAAACTCTTCCTTTTTTTGTCATGTCAGTTAATAACAAATCTTGTAGCAAAATGAGGACATTCATGTAGTTTTTAATATTGGGGACAGGACTTTAAAAGTAGAACTGCAGCCATTTATAAGCTTTTAAAAATATTTCTATATCGCATATAACTTCATGGTAAAAAGAAGCAAAGTAAGTTAAATTTTTTTTTCGTAACTTAACACACAATGTAGAGAACTTTTTTTATAAGTTCATAGGATGTGTAAACTTGACACATTGACCACACGGTTCATGAAGACAACAGTAGTTGAAGATAGCAAAAATATCTTTCAGTTCTTGTACATGCTTTGCAGTGTTAATGAAGTAACCTTGCATATTGGCGTCTCCTGACTTGCTCCCCAAGTGCTCTTCTAGTATACCCAGATGGCAGCAGGGAATTAGAAGTATCTTGGGTATTTGGCTTGTAGATAATTTGTTTTCTTGACTCAGAATTGTATAATATTTTTCTTAATTCCCAAGTGGAGGTGTTTTATAGCAGGTGTGATTAAAAGGAGACATTTTGGCCTTTAAGACTGGTAGGGTTTTTTTTTCTGTATCTCAGGGTTACTGTAGCGTGAGTGACTACCCATGCTCTGTGGAGACCCAATATGCCTACCACTGTAGGAATTTATTTTTTGCCTTGTACACAAATCTGATTTGTATGTTAAAATAAAGCTTGTTTTAACTTTTTGGAAAAAAACAATGTTGTGGTAAGCTACTTTATAAATGGAATAATTTATATTGTAGTTGTTCTACCTCAGCAGGTAAGAGCCCAAGCGAAAGAATATGTAGAGATCCACCTACAGTTCTGCAGTAATCTCTCTTCTGCATTGGTGGCTTCACGTAGACCACCGAATCCCTTTCACAGAAATGTTCACATTACCTCATGCTTTTGGAGTAAAGAGCAGATGTACAGTTCCCCCTTCCAACTTGGAAACTGCTACAGTCAAGACACAGAGATCAGGTTCATGTTAAAAATAATGTTCAAGCAGATGTTCTCGGTGGGGAGAATAATCTTGTTACCTGAGCTCCTGGTGAGTTGGAGGTCCTGCATCTTCCTAATACTAAATTTATGAATGCTTTTTTTTTTTTAATTCTCTCTCATGCACGTCAGACTTCCTGTGATGGGAGCTTATTTGCAGTTTCAAGGTATGTAGGCTTTGAAAACTGCTTTTGATGAACGGATTTATTCTTGTAAAAATAGAAAATGCCAGCATATCCTTAACTTCCTGGCAACAGCCCACGGGGGCCTGATACACATGCTATGCTGTTCCCAAACACCACAAGAATGCTGAATTTGGAAGTTTCACTGCCCCTTCTCTACAATAAACAGAGCATATGAAAAGGAATAAAATGCTTTACAGACTGTACCACCAAACTATACAATTCCTTACTAGCAGATACCCCTGGATTCTAAAACTTAAGATGAAAAACAGTTGCAGATTAGCTGCATATAAAGATAACAGATCTGATACTACTGGATGCTTAAGACTGACAGGTGCTGTGCTACATGCTTGCCCACCAGTGAACTTGTGCCTGTGTGATCGTTACTGGCGTGTGGCAAGAGCTGCACCTTCTGGTCTGGCTCAGTACGGCCATTTTTGCGTTACCTCTTGCAGCACATTTGGGGGATGATGATTAACAAACTCTCCAAGAACAAATTATGGAAAGAATCTCATGTTCTTCCTTAAGCATCCTCTGCCAGGCACTGGCAAAGATAAGATATGAGGCTAGAGAGACAAGAATAAAAAATTCTGAAGTATTTTTGAGATAAACTGAAATTAGCTGTGAGTCTAGATGTCTCTCTGCAGACAAAGTACAGAAAGTACCTGTGCTCTGACTCTGCATTTTCATACTTGTTTCTGGCACAGCTGTAGTACAGGAAAATGTAACAGTGGAATCACACTCAAGGAAGATTTCAAAAGTCATTGTAAACACATCCTTTTTAGTTCATTTTTGGCAGCCCAAACAGTGATATATTTGTGGGGCTAAGGGCCGTGAGAAACAAACGTTCACGTGGTCAATGATCTGTCATACCTAGTGTTGTGCCTACATCAGTTGCCAGTAATATTTTCTGCTGAATAGTCACTTTTAGTGACGAGAAGTTCTCATTTCTAGCTGTGGAAAGCTAGCCTGTGGTTAGAATGCATACCTAATGTTCTCAATATAAACCGCCAGAAGCTTTTTTTGGAGGACTGGAGTTATTTGGTGGAGCAACAATTGCACCTTTGTTTTGGACTGTGCCCCTCTTGGAGCAGTTCTGGTCTCCAAATGCTGGTGCAGCATAAGCAGTAACGCCCACAGTGTTTTGGGGCTCCACCATGTCAGAATTTTGTAAGTGGCTGGCTTGGGGCCAATTAGCGTCCTAAACTGTCCGCCCTCCATCACGCACTAGCACTAGCAGCTCTCACACAAACAGCTTCCCAGCTTTGTATCTATGACCTGCTGTTCCATGTAGTCACTGGCCGAGCTGTAGATGTGACTGCCTTTGGAGGGAGTTTAAAACTGTCATTATACCTCTGAGGATCACACGAAATCTGTCTTAGCTGTAGAAACTTCTGTTGTTCTTATTAGCAGAATATTGTTCTCCCTAGTTCTAACAGGTGCAGGTTGCAGCACAAACAGTCATGCTTTGGGCTCTACATCTCTCTTGAATTCATCATTTGTCCTCTCTAGCTAAAAATACCAAGGCTCATGTAATTGAAAGTTATTACAGTTCCCATCCAATTTCTTACACCACAAAGTTCTGTCTCTGTATGGAAATTACTGAGAGACAATGCTTTTTCAGCCTATTATTTTGCAAGAATGATAATTCTGATTCATTCTTTTCATCCCTACTTGTCCTCTGAGTAATGGAGGAGGAAAGAAATTACATAGAGGAAAGGACACATGAGAAAAGAACACAATTTCCTACACAAGTTATTTACATATAAGTGCATTTACAGGTTATAAAAACACATATTAGCTGATACAAAGCAGAAGTGTTTCAGAATTAGTGTTAAAAAATTAGTGCTATAAATAAATACTAGTGCTCAGCTGCGTTCCTACATACTTACCCGAATGACTGAATACCCAGAGGTGTCCAGCTGGAGATATTTTTTATAATTATCAAGTCGCAAAGGGTGAGCTGTATTTTCCGAATAGGGAGTTTTTAATATTTTTGTAAGGTCTCAGATGGGCCAATCAAAAATTAGGGCAAAACAGCCGAATTAATCATTTTTTGAAACTTTTGGGCTAAGCGGATGGAATTGTCCCCCTAATTTCATAGCTTCTAAACTCGAGCAGTTCTGGGTTTATGCTCTTCCAGCTCTCATCACTGAACTTCCTTATCGGTCAACATGCCAATGCGATTTGTTATCCAAGTCTACCTGGATAAACAAAATGGTGCCAGATCTATCTGATGCTTTTCTAGTCAGAGAACTTTTGTCTGCTACTTACTATCATTCACTCAAGTTTTAAACTTCTGACATTACCCAAGTGTCTGCAGATTTGTCCGATAGCTATTTTATTACTGAAGTCTATCCTCTTGACAAGGAAAGTCAGCAAGTCTTAAGGCAAATTTAAATTAAATAGACCCTGCAACCTCAAGCTATGATACTCAAAATTATTCCCATGCCACGTTGGCCTTAGAGGAATCACACGTGGTGCTGGAGCTCACACTCCCGATCTTCCCCACAGTGTGGGGAAGGAATGTCACTGTGCTGCATCCAAAATACTTGTCCCCCGAGTACGAAGTCTTATCAGCTCCTCAGGCTGTGGGAAAGCCGCTGACTCGCTGCCTCTCAGCAACAGCAGATGCAATTGCAAGTCTCCTTCCCCACGGAGTGGTTTGGCCCCAGTCCTAGACCCCCGTCCGGGGTCTGCACAGCAAAGGCTCATTCTGCCAGCACTCGCAGCGTGCCCTGATGCAGGGCCTCCTTCCACATGGACATGCTCTGCCAGTTGTAGGTCACACCACTGGTGGAGACTCACTTGCATGGCATGTACGGGTGGGTCTCACGAATACCTACATAAATGCCATTGCTTGTTTCCATAGTAACTTTGATGCTTCAGAAAGGAAAAGACAAAAAAGCCAGGAACAACAGGAGACAATGTGGGGAGGCAACAGCACTTCAGTGACATGTATTTGAGTTGCCCTGTGCTATTCTGAAGTGACAGAAAATCCAGCTGTGACAGGCAAGTGCTCTGCAGTGATATGGCTTCTGTAATTGCCCATCCCATAGCTGATTTTGTTATTTATTTGGTTTAGTTTAGTTTTGTGGGTTTTTTTTTTAATGGTTCCTGTCTACATTAGCTGTTAGGCAAACAACAGTGGCATTGGTGTGACTGTTGGGTGTCCCACCTCGAAGTGCAATATAGAGGTCAGTGGTACGAATGCTCTGAAAGCTACACGATGCATTTAGAAATACAGGAATTTACGTGTAAAACCCACATGGGAGTACCACTGGGACAGAACAAGATAAGCATTGTTCTACCTTTTCAAAAACCTTTATCTTTGTAAAGTTGAAATGTACTTAAATTTCATGGAGTTAATTGAAAGTACTTTATTGATGCTAACCTCTCACATGTTTAATGCCAAGGCAAGACACGTAGCATATGCGTTTATTTCACTCTTTAAAGCATCTAACTTGTATTTCTGCCTTATTTAAGTGGCAGTTGTGTGACAAAGTTGATGGGAATAGTTACCTCATACTGAGTGAGGGAATTGGTAGCTTATCAGTATTTTAATCCCAACAATGACCAAGGCTTTTATACTTGCAGAAATGACAACACCTAATCATCATCTTTGTCAAGAGGTCTCAGTGCAAGGCAAAGAAATAAAAATATTTCACGTCTAGTCCTTAGACTTCACTGATGCTTGTGACTTTTGCCTGTTTCCATCAGTGTAGTCTCTGCATACATAGTCCTAGAGTTAATAGGAAGAGTATTGAACGGGACCGTGGGTGTTTATCTTTCTGAGAGATTCATTGTTGATTATGATGCTGTCAATCAGTTCAGCAGCCTCCTTTCTGGACAGAGAGCATAACTACAGGGGAGAGCCTGCCTTTCAGATTATTGCGTTGTGCGTATCTTGCCTTCCTTTCCCAGGAATCGATGCTGGGCTTAAGAAACCTGACCATACTTGTTTACCATAGATAGGACCCGTAGGAAGGCAGAAGGAGAGACAGACCTAATGATGACTGAGCAATTAACCTGGTTCACCTGCTAATCTGCTTTGAAGATGGGGACCTTGAAGCTGATCTGCAGTTGAAGAGAAAACCCTAACTACTGGGGCAACAGCTCCTGTCAACTGATATGCTTAGAAAAAATATTCCTCTAATGCCTCCCTTACACAGCAGATCAGCTGTTTCATATTTTTCTACAGTGAAGCTGCTTCTCTGGCCTTCGGTCTTCCTAGTAAGTCGCTAGGAAGCAACCCATGCTAGGGACTGCAAGGCTTGGCTACTGGAAGCCACTCCAGAGGACAAGATGGAGACGTTTGTTGCCACTGTTGCTGTGCGTTAAGAGCATCTAGGAACGAAAACAACTCTCAGAGGATTTACAGCCCTTGCCACACACTGAGTCACAGCACTGAGGATTCAATAACAGGAGCCCTCCAGGTCCTTGAAATGCTTCTTTCAATGAGCATCCACTCCATCACACCAAGGCTAAGTGTAAACAAACTTTTCTATCCATACACTTATCTCAGCCACCTATTGGGTTTTCCTCCAGAGGAGAAAGTAGTGCAGTCAGCCACTCCTGGTACTGTTTCTGCATCAGGGATCAAATTAACATCCCTGAGGGTGTGATACCTTGAGTGAATTTCAGAGGGCTTTAAAAAAAATACTAAAAAAATTAGTACCTGTGGGATTGTGATGAACACAGGCGTGGAGGGAAGGATGGCGTGCCAGGAAGGGATGAGCGGGACCTCTTCTCAGCTTGGGGGACAAGAGAGGGCCAGGCTGGGGCCACGGGGCAGGCGGCAGATCTGGGAATCGGGACCCGGGTACTGCCACACCTCGGGCCCACGCCTCGTTTCGGAGCACCCTCCGCCCGTGGTCCACACGCTAGGGTGGGGCGAGGCCCCCTTCCGCCGCCACGCAGCTCCCGGGGCCGCAAGGGCAGAGCCCTTCCCCCCGCTCCCCCGGCGGGGCAGGCGGAAGGTGGGGACGAGGCGGCACGGGGGTTCCGCGTGCGGCGGCGGCGGGAGCCGCTCCCGCCTCGCCTCGCCGCTGCGTGCGGGGCAGCCGCGGGGCGGGGGGCGCTCCGTTTCCCTTCTGCTTCCCCCCCTCCGCTGGCGATGCGTCGCCAGTCGGTTATCGCTTCACAGGGACCACACGTGTAACGACTGGAAAGGAGCCCCTAGGGCTCTAGCGCCACTTTTCGCGCCCCAGGCGGGCAGGGGCAGGGTCAGGGGCGGCGGGCGGGCGGGCGCAGGATCAGGGGCGGCGGGCGGGCAGGGGCGGCAGTACCTCCCGGCCCCCGCAGAGGGCAGGGCCGCCCCGCGCCTGGGCGCTCCCGCGGCCGCCACGCGCGTCCGAGCTCCGTTGGCGGCGGCGCCTTCCGTCCCCACCCGCTTCACGCTGGGCCGGTGCATAAATCCCGGCCTCAACACCTGGCCGCGGGCGAGCGGGTTTCCAGAAGCGGTGGCATGTGGGGGGAAGGCGGTGCGGGGGAGCGGTGGCTGCCGCGGCCGGTAAGTGGTAATTAGTGTGAGCCTTAATCATCGGCAGCCGAAATGCCGGGCGGTTGATGCCTCTGTTCTGAAATAGGCAAGGGACGGCGCTGGTTTTGCGTAACAGGTTGAGTCCTGTTTGAAGAAGCCTCTTAAATAAATTTTCATTCCAGCACTTCATGTTGAAGAGATGCAAAGTAATTTAGCTTTTGCTTTAGAGTCGCGTGAAAGCGGTAGCACAGTAATAAATGCATTTCAAAGAGCTTTAATGATTTTTTTTTGTTGGTGGTGGTGGTAACTGTTCTTCATAATTAACATATGGCATATTTACCAGGACCTATGTTATTTTCTAGGGATTGAAGGAAGAAGTGAAAGAAGAAATAGGATGCTACCAGGTGATCTCTCTTGCATTGGCTCATTTCCTTCCACTGTGAGAACAGTAAGCTTGCTAAAGCTGAGAGTGAGGGAGCAATGAAAAAGTAGTTTAAACTATTTTAGTGGGTCTTTTTAGCCTTTCTGATAGAGAACCAGATCTTCTCTAACCCAGTATTGTTGTATTTATACAGGTCTAATGGTAGAGCAAGACTGCACATGACCCTGCAGTCAAAGGTCTGGGTGATTTTTGACATTGTGGGCTACCCAGCTTCAACTCGTGGCTGCAGTGAATGGTTACGTGGCGGAGCTCAAGTGGGTCAGACAGAAAGATTGGTCAGTGCTTCTGTGTCAGTTCAGGTAGAGCAGGGACTAGAAGTAAAATTCTCCTCGTTCATGAGTAGTACCCTAAGAACATGTCTTCTTTGTTGTAAGCTTTTGGTAATTGTTGAATTCACTCTCATTTGTTTTCTTAAGTCTTGAAATAGTCCCAGCATGGGAGAACTGTTCCCTGCTATGGGTGAGGTCCGACAGCTGTCAGAGAACAGCCATCCTTGTTAATGCCTCATCTGTGCGAGGTAACAGAGAAAAAGTGCTAGACGTGATTCCAGGATGGCTGGGCCGCATCAGTATGCATGGGAGTGCACGCTCTGGTGGAATTAAGGCTCTGTATGGCTCAGTCCTTCCTTTTAAAGGAGTGGAAACGTACAGTCTCCTTGTTCCCTTTGGCGTGGGTTTTGAAGGGATTTGAAGATGGCATCCCTCAAATACAAAAGGAGATGTCTTGCTCACAGAATCTATGTTCTTTTGATGGCCACTGTTGTGTGGCAAATATATATGTATGCACACACAGTCTTAATGCTGTTTCTGGTCCTGTGAATGAGCCCAGTCACAGGGAAGGTCCTATTTAGTGACTTCCAGAGTGTGGATGGAAGGTATGGCGTATGGTTGCCTCTGTGTTAGGATTTTAGTAGTTTGTTGTGTACCTTGCAGCAGAGACCGGGGGTCCTTCGAGTGCTTATGGGGTCTAGCGCTTACCTTTTGGACTTGGGTGCATAAAGGGGCATTTTAGTACCTCACAATCTTGGAGCTTTAGCATAGATTCATACATGTGTTTCCACTTTTTGGAAATTCAGGTTAGGCTATTCTTTATGGCTTAAAGGAGTTACCAATGTGGTAAGAAAAAAAAAAGAAAAATATCTACGGCAGTGGTGATACCCACAGTAAGGCCAGATGACCCTAAAGCTAATTATACAGGGTGAGAAATTGTAATCGGAATTGTTATTTGTGGCCACAATTTAAGGTATCAATCAGGTTCTAAGCTATTTTGACTATCTTGTTTGTATCTTTTAACAATAACAAAATTTCCTGTCAGCCTCTGGTCAGTTGGAGCGGAAATAGAAATGAAGGCAACAGTGAGTTTTTAAAGCCTCTGTCTCACTGGTTTCCACTCTTTCAGGCTTCAGTGCTTATTAGAGCACAACAGAGCATGTCCTCAGAGCTGAATCACCTTTTCCTTGTTTTGTAGCCATTTCAACTTGACAAGAGTTTTCTTCTGAGACTGTGCTTATGTGTGAAATGGCTGTAGTGCAGGAAGGGAGAGGAGATTTGTGAAGACAGTGGATTCTGTGGTGGTCATTCACGCCCTTTGCAGGAGTGAGTTGCGTCGACTTGTGGATGCCATAAGGGGAACTGGCTTCTCTTGGGGTATCTCTTAGTTTTCTTAGTTTTGATGGCAAGCAGTTGTGATAGGAGCTGTGGTCGCAGGGTGACAAAAGTCTCTGTGGGTGGTATGGGAATCATAAAGATCTTTGATCCTCTTTTTTTTTTAATAATGAGAGAGACTTTGAAGTAAAATTTGTGTTCAGTGAAGAGCCAAGAAGTGGAGGAAGCAGCAACGTACCTGGGTAACACGTTCAGGAGGATCTTCACAGATAAGCCTTTGGGTTGCTGTCCTATAACAACACTCTAGGTTGGAGAAGATGTTTGGAGATGTTGTGTCCATGGTAGCGTCATAGGTGTGACACAAGGAGAATTTTGATGGTTGGTGCTTCTAGGTGCTATGGAAGAGTCCAGGATAAATGTTTGTGGGTGTATGTCCTCCATCTGTGTGCAGAAGGGTACACTGGTCAGAGATATGGTGATGCATACTTTCTAACATGCTCTGGCTGGAGGGGGACCTTGGATGCTGACAGCTGAGTGTAGCATTTGAAACTTTATTTGCCCACCTTCCTCATGTGGCTGGCTTAAGAAAAAGTGTTGTTGTCATTTGGAGAAGGGGATGGATGCTGAACTTGGCTGGCTAACCTTCCTGGGCTCCCTCTCCAGCCAGTGGAGAGACATCACTTCTGTGGGGGCAGATGGGAACAAAAGTCCCTGGGGGAATGTTTATCTCTACTGGGGGTATGACTGGAAGTTCAGGCAGATAATTCAAGAGCTCAAAGGTGGGTAGTACCTATACATCCTCCTCTTCATCCACTTGCAGTAATGTCCTGGCTGGTTCAGGCTTGCTGCCTGTCCTGAACATTGCTGTTCAATTGTATGGCTAAAGGAATGCCAACAAGGAAAGAGCAGGGTGCCTGCGAAGTCGTGGAGGTGTCATTTGCCCGTGACTGAAAGACCTTTTTCTCCCTTTATCTGATTCTTTCCTACAGTCTATGGACTGTTTTTATCTTTCATTTGTTTATTAATGGTGATGGTCATTGCCATTTAAAACAAAAACAAGGAAACACCCACATTTCATATGACATTAAGCAAAAGCAATGATTCGGGGTTCATATATTTTAATAATGTTGGTTAAAGCAGTGTATGTGCATATTTCTTCATAAGCTATTGTAAATATTTATTTCTAAAACATTTTTCTTCATCCTAGCTACTTTACGATGGCTTTTATTTATTCTTCATCTATCACTGTGCTTGTGTTGAGCTTCTGCTTTTACTTCTAGAAAATCTAGTAGCTGTTCTGTTTACTTGGAGAAAAGCAGTATATTTCTGACTAATAGGCTGAAATAAAGCAATAAAGAGTCAGTGTCACAAATGTTCATAAAAGCAAGGTTTGTCAGCTGGGGAAAGAGGTGCTTCTGCTTTGCTCCATGTTTCTGAATTGTTAGGGTTAAGTCCTGGCTTAAACGCTGTGGTTTGGATTAATACTCTGCTTCTGGTGTTAGCTAGAATCTAGTGCCTCAGGAGGGTGTGAGACACAGAGCTAAATCCACTTGGCAGCTGGTCACAAGCCGGGTTCCCCAGGGCTCAGTGTTGGGGCCAGTCTTGTTTAATATCTTTATCAATGATCTGTATGAGGGGATCGAGTGCACCCTTAGTAAGTTTGGAGATGATACCAAGTTGGGTGGGAGTGTTGATCTGCTCCAGGGTAGGAAGGCTTTGCAGAGGGACCTGGGCAGGCTGGATCAATGGGCCAAGGCCAATTGTATGAGGCTTAGCAAGGTCAAGTGCTGGGTCCTGCACTTTGGTCACAACCACATGCAGTGCCTACAGGCTTGGGGAAGAGTGGCTGGAAAGCTGCCTGGTGGAGAAGGAACTGGGGGTGCTGGTTGACAGCTGGCTGAACATGAGCCAGCAGCGTGCCCAGGTGGCCAAGAAGGCCAACAGCATTGTATCAGGAATAGTGTGGCCAGCAGGAGTAGGGAAGTGATCATCTCCCTGTACATGGCACTGATGAGGCTGCACCTTGAATATTGTGTTCCGTTTTGGGACCCTCAGTACAAGAAGGACATCAAGTTGCTGGAGCGTGTCCAGAGAAGGGCAATGAAGCTGGTGAAGGGTCTGGAGAGCAAGTCTGATGAGGAGAGGTTGAGGGAACTGGGGTTGTTTAGTTTGGAGAAAAGGAGGCTGAGGGGAGACCTTATTGCTCCCTACAATTACCTGAAAGGAGGTTGTAGTGAGGTGGGGGTCGGTCTCTTCTCCCAGGTCACTAGTGATAGAACGAGAGGAAATGGCTTCAAGCTGCACCAGGGGAGGTTTAGATTGGATATTAGGGAAAATTTCTTTACTGAGAGAGTGGTCAGGCATTGGGACAGGCTGCCCAGAGAGGTGGTAGAGTTGCCATCCCTGGAGGTATTTAAAAGATGTGTAGACGTGGCACTTCAGGGCATGGTATAGGAGGCCTGGGGGTGTTGGGTTGGTGGTTGGACTTGATGATCCTAGAGGTCTTTTCCAACCTTAATGATTCTATGGTTCTATGGTGGTGTGAGTAATTACTGAATAACCAGCCCAGAACGGTGGTTTTCCTTGGGTCTGTTGGACAAAAATTTGCTTTTTATATATATATTTTTTTCAATTTATCGTCTACTTTAAAACAGTATCATGGAGAATGTTTCACATTCAATGTAAATTACTTTGTTTTTACTCTTAATAGTAGGCTATAGGAACATTGTGTTTTGTGACAGTTAATTTGGAGTTCAGTGTGTTGGGGTGTTTTTTGTTTTTATCTTTTTTTTTTTCCTTAAGACAAGATCATCTCAGTTTATGGTAGTTTCATTGTGTACAGTTTCTTTTTAAAACAGAGTAGAGTGGCACCTTATTTACCTTCTCTGTAGCTTTTCTTAATGTATATTTCTAGTGTGTGCCCCCTTATTTGTTTCCTTTTGTTTTGGCCTTTCGTTGCCATGTAATGTGAGAGCAAGCTTAAAATGGTTTCAAGAGACCATTTCTTAATGTGAAGGCTCTCCAGGGCTGTCAGAAATAACTAACAATTAATGCAAGTACTGTTCTAATGCTTGTTTGGAGTTGAGTCACACTGATGCTTGTAGCATGAATTTGTAGTACAGGGAAAACAGGCACCGTGTGCTTCGCGCTATACAGCTTCGAGTTTGAAGAACCATAAGGGAGATCTTAAGTGGGTGAAACCCAGGAGGAGGTAGTAAATAAAACAAGACTGAATGCTAATGGGTGTTTGGTATGAGAGAATTAAGCTGAGTAATCTGAGGAGGTGTTGAAGCGGAGGAAAACAAAAACAAAGTCAAATGTATGCTTGAGACCATATGTGAAGGTTGATGGTTATTTGGTTTGAAATGTGTTATGAAAGCGCAAGCAGAGATGAACCTGTGGTTACAATTGAAAATAAAGCACCTAAAATGTGGCTGAGGCAAGGCAGAATAACAAACCTCTAATTTCCTTAAACTGCATGAGATAAACAACTTGTAAATAAATTTGAAACAAGTTAGGATTTTATCCCGTTTTAAGGAACAGTAGCTTTTAAAAGTGAAAATTATTACCTTCACTTTATTTCTTGATTGCTTGGCTGAAGGCAAATGGCTGGGTTTTGCTCTCTGGGATCATAAAGCTGCATTATGTGGTGAGTTGGTTATCCTGAAATTAGAGGAGAGGCATAACCTACTGGTACAAAGTGTAAGAGTTTCATAGTCTGGGAATGGGTGTGATAATGCAAACACTCAGGAAGCTGCTTTAGCTTCTAGACAGTGTTTTCAGTGAGAAGTATAGACTCACTGCTACAACAGTGGAAGCCATGAAAACCGCCAAGGCTGAGAGAGAAAACCTGTGATTAATTTTGGTATCTTTATAGGCATGTGATGATCCACACAAAGTGCTAGAGAATTTTAATTTCAATTGGATTGTTAATTTATTTGCATACTTCTAAGTAATATAGCTGAAATTATTTGTAACAGAGCTCAACTGAAGTAAATGGATATATACCAGCAGAGGATTTGTTCTTCAGGTTTCCTGTTCTGTATTCATTAGAACAATTGGGAAGCTCTTATTTCCATAAAATAATGTAGTAGTTTTGAGATCTCATTCCCAAACAATGTGCTAATTGGTGCTGAAATAGTGCAGAGCATGTGCTGTCCCCTTGTGATTTGGAGTTACGGGTGATCATATTTATTAGTGCCTTCAGAAATTAAACCTCTCATGCATGTTTTAACTGTGCTCCTGTAAGGACTGAGTGAATAAATGCATCATATTTTGAAACGTGGAGTTCAGAGAGATTGTTCTGTGTTACAAGATTTCTGGGCAATGTAGGCTTGCAATGGAGCTTTTCTTGCAGGCTCTTGTACTCAAGTTTTTGGAGCACTGAGATTGGGTCACAAAGATGCGATAGAATGTACAATATATATCCTCATCTAATTTTGCAGTAAACTGGGAAAAATTTAGCAACTCCTAATTGAAAAGCAAGACAGATACTTGGAAAGAGGAATGCAGCATGTAAACAGATGCCTGAAACTTATGAACTGAGTTGCATTTCACATAGCTTTTCTGCATGTTCTGTTGCCAAGTTGCTATACTTTCATATTGACACTGTTTCACTACGTTGCTGAATTTTGGAGGAGGAGCTGGAAAGAGTTTGGACTTTTTATATCTTAGTAAAGGACAATGAGCACTTCAGCAGTTTGGAATTTAGATTGAAAATTTTAACTGGATGTTCCTAGAAGCTCATCAGGGACATAAAATTGGTTAGGACCATTCTCCCTTCCTCCCTAACCCTCCCTTCCCAATCCCCACCCACCCCCTTTAGGTTTCTGAATCAACTTGATTAGATGAACTACTCTGTTCTTAACTTTCCAGATTTGCTTAGGCTGTCTCCAGAGTAAGGAAGATGATACTGCACTGGATTTCATTTGGTTCACATCAGTGATTTCACGACTGTGAGAACGAGGAATGTGTTTTGTTTTCAAATTAAAGGTTACATTTTGGTGAGGTCTCACACTCAAGGAGCAATTTCTCCAGCAATTTCTCCAGTGAGCGAAATCCTAATGCGTGGTTGCGTGCCAAGATTGATGGTTGCATTCCTGCTGCTGAAACTCTCCTGCCTCAGAACTCACGTCATCTCTGGGCTGAGACTAACATGAGAGACATCGAAGGCATAAAACTGGTGGGTAATTAGATGTTTTACTGATGAATATTGATTCAATTATATAATATCTGCAAATGGGAGTGAAGTGCAGAGTGAAAGAGGCATTGTAGGCCTGTATCTGTGAAATGTGAATTAATTCGAATGATATAGCGAACATTGGAGATGTCTGCAGTATTTTTGGGAGTGCTGTATGTGCCTCATTTTAATTGCTTGATGCTATTCTGCCAAGCTGCATGAAATTAAATAAAAGGAAACTTACAAAGGAACAAACAGGAAACAAAATAATAAGTGGAGTGAGATGCCTCTGGAGAGAATGGCGAGGGATTTGCAGTAATATTTGAGAAGTTATTAGACATGAGAGTCCCACCTGTGTGTGCCAGCAGCCTTGTTTTTCTCACACCCGTATAAAACTGCATCATGGAGAGGAACAATCATTTGTGAATATCTGAGTCAACAAAGTCTGCTTTCCTATAGTACTGTTCTCTCTTGAGCCATCTACCCAAGTTGATGTCCGTCACTTCCCACTCCTTGGTTGCCCTTATACATCAGTACCACTCATTTTCTTCCAGTTCCCCACCATTACTTGCAGTCTCCCCACACATGCCTGAAACCAGTGAGCAGTACTCCGACTCTTCCCCCTTGTATGCTTTGAGCCTTGTGCTGTAGATGGTTGAAACTTGGTCAGGCTCAGAATTCATTAGAGGAGCACAAACTGTCAGACTGCATGGTTTTCAGCCATCATTAGTCCAGGAGGAAGGCCAGTTTTGGCTAACTTGGTAGGTGGTGGATAAACTCTTCGTACTGTGCAAGCATCATCAGCAATAAAGACTTGTCTGGGTTCCCTATTCTGTAAGGTGCAGGTGTCGCTATCATCGTTAGGGATTCTTAAGTGGTTTCTTCTAATGCTCCTTCGCCTATAGCCTAGCTGTCAATGGGAGCACTTGCATAGGCTTGCTATTGTCACTTTTACTGTTACACTGCCTAACCCAGTCAAATGGGAGAAATCTGTCCCTTCATAAAGGGAACTTTAGTATAAACTGGAATTGTCTGCATTACTCCTTCTAAAATGCATTGGCTTTCCAGTGCCACAGTTTGGTTAGGGTGGCGTGTGCAGCATGCTACCGGGATTTGGAGTATACAGAGAGAACCAGTCTGCTGGGTACCAGGCTGGCATATACTGTTAGTCAGTTTTCCAAATGCAATTTTATGTTAAGCTTTGTGTTTACATCTTAGTCAATGTGCCTCTCTTTCCAACCCCCCCGGCCCCAATACAATGGAGTTGGCATTTCTGCTGACTGCAGCTCCCACTGGAGCTGATTGAGCTAGTATTTCTGTTCTGTAAGCCTCCCGTTTGTGGTTTCTGTAAGTTGAAAGTAGTTCTTGGTGCTGATCATGTGTTTTTCTGGTCTAAAATTTCATCCCAATTTCATCTGTACCAGATAACCCTTCCTGAGTTTATCTAGTCTTTTCCAAAATTAAAAAGAAAGCCCTATCTGTGAAGATTTTTTTAATTCTGAATGGTCTCTGATATTTCTGCTATAGTAAACATCTTTTGCTCTACATGAAGTCTGCTTTTTGGAGTGATTTTTAATATGGGACTCAATGCGTCAAAAACTTCTGGCTTGTTGAACTGTAAAATGGAAATACTCTTTTTCTATCATGCCTGCAAACCCCCTCCTGGCAAGCTATAGTAAACTCTTAAGAATTGGGATTGAAGTTTTTCATGCCAGCTGCCTTTTTTGTTTGCCGCCTCATCAAAATGTTTAGGGTTCTTTTTGAAAAAGAATTTGTGGGGAAAAATGTATTGTTTTGTCACTTGCAAAAGTCCCTTCAACCACAGTGTCATGGGCTTTGCAGGGTAGGTTTGGCAGAAGTCTGCATTTTTAGAGGAAAACGGTTCTCTTGCTGCTTCTGTTTAATTCTTGCCAAGTTTAGAAGTCTCTGAAAACGTATGTGTCAGTAATAAAATTCTGAAAGCTCACCTGTCACCTCTGTGCAGTTAGGCAGCGGATGTCCCATCCTCACTGAGCAAGCAAGAATGTTGCATCCCAGGGTTATTGGGAGCTCAAACAGACCTTCCGAAGCAGTTCCCTACTGCTGCAGGCTGAGGTTAAATTGCATCCTGAAACAGAAAAGGGAGCTTCTGTTTCCAAAGCACCAAGTGACCACCAGGTTATTTAAAAGCAGAAGAAATACAAGCCATGCTGTGTCAGGAGGTGGGAAGAGGGAAGGATTGAGACGGTAGGGATTTGGAAATGGGCCCTGGTGGCTCAGGGTGGGAAAGGAGGGAGATTGCCTTTGAAGACAGGAACATAACTGGAAGATGCTGTGCTGCTCAGAGATGTGTCTCTGAACTTCTTTGTAGGCCCTCAACCTTCATCCCCCTCTGGTTTCTATAAGAAGCTACACAAACATGAGAAAGGGATCCCTGTGAGAGCCTAAAGGCTGTCTTTGGAGCTGGGGTTGGGTACCAGGTCTTGCACATTTGATTTCTGCCTGGCTGCATAACATGAGCGCTGCCGCTGCATTTGCACTTTGAGTTCTCTCATGCAGAGATAAGTGTTTGTTGGCACTGAGATGGAGAGAGTGTTTATACTTTTTGTCTGGTAAAATGTGTACCTTATTTGAGCTCTGATTATATATATATTTTTATTCTGTTCTTGCACTGTTTTGGGAAAACACGTTGTTATTAGTAGACATGCACCTGAGACACGATTTAAATAGGATGGAAGTTATCCAAAACAAGAATTGTTTTGAGGTTGGGGTTTTGGGGTTTATTTTTAATGTCTTCAGAGGGTTCTGATTAACATTTTATGTGATTGAGTCTGTAGTGTGGGTTTTACTGGTTCAGTACAGGAGGCAGCAAATACAAATGGTGTGATCTAAAAGCTCAGCCAGTCTAAATTCCTGCTGAACTGCTGCATTAGACACCCGTTTCACCGATGGCGCTTGTGGATCCTGCTGAGCTGTTAAGCTCTACTGCTTTATCCACAGCTGCATCATTTCTAAGTATGTTTGGTAAAGCCTTGAGGCTTTGGTCGGGCTTCTGTCAGGAACCATATGTATACAAGTCACAGTCCTGGAGGGTTTTCCATCTGAGTTGAGTAAGGCACAGCAAGTAAGTGACGCACATGAGTGGAGGGAAAAGAAGAGGCGAGAATGGGATGGCACGGTCAGACGTGGCTTGGTTTGGTGTTGAAGCTGATGGGCAGGGCCACCCTGTCGCCAGCTTCAGTCTCTGCTAACATCATCAGGTGCACCATATATTCCTCTACGGGTGAAACTTCTTCTGAGAAACAGCTTAGCTCCATCCCAACAGCAGTCAAATGACTTCCCCTCATTCCTTTTACTGAAAAGCTGCTCTAGAACCAAACAGCAGTTTAAACCCCTGTAATTTTGAGTTTAAATTTGTTTGTGCCTATATTAACAAATGTCTTTGTCCTCTGGTTTGAAGGACTCTTCGTTCTCATCTTGGATTAGACAAACCATGGTGTTTTTTACACAAAAAAGCAAGGCTTTTACCTCCTGAGCATGCTTTACAGTAGAGTTGTTGCTGCAAGCATGCCTCTGTAGATGCACCTGAAATAGCTGTGAGCTCACTAGTTGACAGGCTGTTCGCAGCACAGTCACCATGGTGTTAAGGTCAGTGCCAGGTAACCAGGTTCATGCTCAAGTTTCTTGGGTGGAATATGCTGTTTGTGCCATGTGCTGTGCTGCCAGCTGCACCAAGGATTTTGAGGAGGTTGAAGAATCCATATTCCTGAGTTCATTTTTTTTATGGTAGGCTGACCAGAATCATTCACACTGTCCATAATCTTTAATTGTGCCTGGACGATGTTGCTGATGACATCCTGATGCTGCCTGTGACATACAAGGTTTGGTTTTCATCTGCTTGGATTTGTCAAATGGCTTTAAGAGGATCTCAACCTGTTGAAGAGAGGGGGCGAGGCTGCTCCTTTTTGGGGAGCTGTGGTCATGCACAGGCAGAGGAGCTTCGCTGTGAGTGGGGAGGGGAGTCTGCAAGCTCAAGCAGAGAGAGACTGTAATGGGGAGCACAGAGAGCAGTGACCTCCAAAAGGGCTGTGTAGTTTGTTGTGATTCAGCAAGCTCCTGAATAATCAAGTCAGGGAGCAGAGACCTGCCCTTGGAGGGATTCAGTGGACAAGGGGAGCCTAGGGTATAGCCCCTTCTTCTGTTGTCTTCACTACTCAATTTGAGTAGTCTAGTGGTTTGTCTGATAGAACCTAGCTTTCTTGAGCTTGAAGACCTAAGTCTGATGCAGAAAACTTGTGGCCTTCTTTTAGAAGGCTCAGTGTAATGTGATCTACCTCAAAGCTCTGGCCAGCCTCAGGGCCTTTCTCCAAAACAGTTGTGAAAGCATTATCAGTTGCATTTGCCTGTTATCATGGTTGCACTTTCCTGGTCTCATGATAGTACCATGCTGATAGTTTGGAATCATCCTGCACTCTAGCAATTCTTACAGGCACTGCATCTTGCACTGTTAAACCTTATCTTTTGTTCACTGTCATGCTTTTATCCCTTTCAGATTGTCAATTCCATGCCCTTGCAGGCCAGGCTGAAGGAACTTCCTTAGAAAGGAATTGTCTGCCTGGTGCTTTCTGCTTATTTGTTTCTCCTTAAGTAGTTTATCTGATTTATACATCTTACACTTCTGCTGACTTTTTCCACTTTTTCCAGTTTAGCCTGTGTAGTTTTTGGCAAATGATTTATTAAAATCCAGACAGATTCTATTCACAACATTTTTTTTTTGTGAGAATAAAGTAGAAAAGAAAGATTTTGGACTAGTGTGACATGATCTGTCTTCTATAATTCCTTTGATTTCCTTTGTTTTCCATTCTTTCCTCAAGATTTGTGTGCCATCTGTAGATGACTGATCTGCCGCTACTACCAAAATGGCTTTTTCCCCCCCTCTGTCTTTCCTCTCAAATACAGGCACCATATTTGGTTTTCTGCAGTCATGTGGTACTCCCTCCTTTGATGGATTTATTTAATATCCATGCTATCAGACTTGCAATTTCATGTACCAGTTCTTTCGGTGTTCTGTGATTAAGATTGTTCTGCCACCCAGATTTGACAGCAGTAAGCTCTTTGGATTTTGCTTCCATCTCAGTAATTTCTATCTCAGAGTACTCATCATAAGCTGTCATGTGTCTGGTCCACTGTTCAGCGTCAGGTTTTGGTTTTTTTTTTTTTTTTAAATGAGTGGAGGTAGTAATTTGTTTTGGGATCTGTGTGTACATTTCACATGAGGTCTACCCTACTCCAGTTAAGAACTTCATGCTTCTTTCATGTGCTGGGTTTGAGTGGGTGGTTTTTGGTTTGTTTGTTTGTTTTTTTTATTAAAATGGGGCAAAAGGACTGTCTCATACCCTGTATTCTCTTTACAGTCTGTCTGGTTCATTTTCAGCAGTAGTGCCATCATCTCTGTATCTCATGAACTCTGAGAACATAGGTGCTTGTGAGTTTTAGGACAGCAGAAGGAATGCAGCATTACCCTCTTCCATGTGTGAGATCTCTTTTTACTGTTTCTCCTTCACTTGAAGTTAGTACCCAGCTGGGGCTGGACCCTTCTCTTCCAAGACTCTTTGGGGTAGAGGCTGATTTAAAGCTCTGGCACTGCTTCCTTCAAGAAATTCAATTTCACTGCACACATGTTATGAGGGTCTCTGCTTTTTTAATGTACTGTGGAAGTAAAGAAAATGATTGTGGGAGAGCAGAAGGGTGATGTAGGTTGTCTTGCAAATAACAAGACAATGAGAGCAAGTGCATGCACCTCTAACAAGTACGATGGACTGCAGATAGAGCTTTTCATTAATAGGAAGCTAGATACTTCTTTCAGCGTTGGGCCTTTTGTGACCCTGGAAGAGGCCCAGTATTTCTAAAATACTCCAGAGCAGCTCCATTGCCAGTGGAGCAGATCACAAAATAAACCCCAGTATTTCAAAGTGTTTCTATAGAAGAATTTTAATGCATTGATCTTTCTGGGGTTTTTTTGTTTTGTTTTTGGTTTTGCCTCTTTTTTTTTTTTAGAAGTCTAGCAATTAGAGGCATTCAATGTCAGCTTTTTCTTTCTGAAGAAAGTTCACAAAAAAGGATGATCTTGGAGTGGGTACAGAAGCAGCATGCTTTTTCAAAAATTGTAGCCAGTTCTAATGGCTCCATGCCAGGGACCTAGCTCTACAGTGAGTTCTGAATTAATCTAAACTGCACCAGTCTAATTCTGTGTGGACAATTCATAGACACTTTGCTACCTCCTGCAAGCAAATTAAAACCACAAAGCAGCAGGGAGGTGTTTTTAATTTTCATCTGGTGTTTCTGTGGGAATTCAGAAACTAAGAAAGGCCACCTCGCTTAAAAGGGCACAGAAACAATTGCAAGTGGGATGCTGTAGTTGCTAGCTTTACTCAAAGGTCTGTGTCTGCTGCAGTGTGTAAGATGTGTTCACTGAGAACCATCCACTGACAAGCTGCAGCACTCTGGAAGCTGAAGCAGTTTGAGACCTGAGGAAGAGGGCTTTACTGTACTAGCCTGATTGTAAGTCAGCTCTCCAGCCTGGTTTGGTGTTTTCAGCCTCATGCAGTGTCTGCCAATTGGCCTTTCTTCTCCTCCAGAAGGGGATAGAGGAAGGTACAGAAGTGCAGGTGAGCTGTTACTGCTTGTTGTGAGAGGAGGTTGGGAAAACAGGAATAAGGAGATTGTGCTGAGTGGTCGGAGGAAGACGACCACATCTTGTGTCCTGGTGCAGGAATACAATTAGGTTCCAGCTATAAATATGTGATCAGACTATAAAAGAAGATGGCAGAGCTGGGTTTGTGAAGAACCTGCTCAGTTCTGGCAGGGTTTGGTAGCTCCACTGCAGTGAGATTCAGACTGTACTATGCTGTTCCCAAGTCGTCTCGGCAGTACTGCAGTTTCTAGACATTGCCTGACCTTGTGAGCTCTGGTGGGTCTAGGTCAGGTCTCTGAATAGCTGCTTGGGTTTCTAAGGAGTTTGTTGGTTGCAGCACTAGACCTGAAATCAGTCCAGATTTTCATGCTACAATAATGCTGAGTTAACTAGTCTTCCCAGAACTGGAATGGTGAAAGATTCAGTGGAGATCCACCTGTGTCTTTGTAGACATCACTACAGGTCTGTTAGGGCCATATCAGGGCAGGAGATGAGTCCTGTGAATTAGAGCTGATGCCACATGGATTGTAGTTTTGCTCAGAAAGCCATACCTTTTCCCTAATACCTCATCGTTAAGGTTAAGGTACCCTAACCTCAATTTTAGTGGAGAAAATGAAGATTAATTCCAAAAGTAACTGGCTGGGGAAAGCAGTCTTCCCAGAGCAAACAGTAAAACAAAGCCAAGTTGGATTAGCTGGACCTGCATCTGCAGTAGGTGGCTGTTTTGTCTTACCAAGTGGCTTGTGTGTGTGTGTATGATGGTTTTTTTTAGGTGACATTCAATATGTTTATGGAAGAAGTCTTCTGATAGGTAGAGGTGAGCGTATAGCAACAGTTTTCAGATATGTGTTTTTAGCTGTTTTTTCTTAGTATTCAGGAAAGGATAGATGTTTGATTATGTGTGTATTATGTACCATGATCATGTTATACAAATGCTAGGTAGGCTTCAAGCGTTTTGCGGCTTGCTTGCTGGCAGCCAGCAGAACTTAATCGGATTTTTCATTTTTGCACTGTAAATGCAATCTCCTTTCTTTCTACCTTCAGGATCATCTCAGAAAACCTACTATTGCAGGTCCCCCATGCCCATTAACAGTTCCCTTGATCTCTGACTCTCCGTTTCGCACCAGATTTATGTTTTCCATTGTTCTGCTCTACAACTGGAGATTGTTCTAGGGTGCTGGGAAGTTTTACATCTGTGGTAAATGTGAGCATGAAGAATAGATAGTTTGTGGATGCAGAAAGAATGCAGTTACTTGTTCTCTATTTGAGTATCAAAACACAGTCTCAGCCTGTAATATACCCTAGAAGCATACCCCTTTATGCAGGAGGTTGGAAAGTCCTTGCTAAATTGTTACATTTACTTTCTTCTATGCTGTCTGCATTGCTTCAGCTTCACGTGGACTGAATTTTAGCCACCCTGCTTAGCCAAAACTATAAAAGCAATTAGCTGTTCCTCTGAATGGTCAGGCACGTAGGAGAGAGGATGATGAGAAATTGCTACTGAGGGTGTTGTTGCACACATCATCTTTGTGTTTGCATTGACAGAAATGGATGTCCAGGAAGAACTCTCCCTGTAAGAACTCTCAGCTGAAAATGTTTCCTTTACAGGTGCCTGTAACTGTCTCTTGCTGTGAAGGGAGAGAAGTGAAGCAACTCCAATTCTGTCAAATTTAGAGACTTAAAGCATGGAGGACAGCTGCTAGATTTTATAACCTGTATAGCTGGCTATTGTGGTTTTAACCCCTCCCGCTCCCCTCTCTCCGCCCCTGCATTGGTGGGAGGAAATGGTGGAGCAGTTTTGTAAACACTACAAATGTTCAGTTTCTGGAGAGGCACTGGATTTGATAAAAACCTTATCGAAAATCCTGCAGTTCACCTCTACAGGATGCAATAGAACTGTGAGGTTGATTATATAAATGGTATTTGAAAGGCTGGAGAGGATGACCAGCAATGTTTACTGTCTTTCATTGAAGAAGCATCAACAGCAGAATGCAGAACTTAATGTTTTGTGATTCAGAAGTATCAGGCTATGGTAGCAAATTAGAAGATCAAATTACAATAGTACTTTGATTTTAAAAAAAAAAAAAAAAGGCAAAAAACCCCACCCAAACCATGGAAAGATGATACTGTGGGATATTGTAATTTCCTTTGTTTGAAAATATCACTTTGAGATATATATATGGTATCATTTATGAATGAGAAGCTGCTGAGTTGTATTTATATTAGTGTGAGAATGTAATTTCTCTTGCAGTTTTGTTTACTGGAGGCCATCACAGTTTGTACAAGCAACTATGTGTGTGTGATAATGACTAATAGGGTGGCCGTTATTGGTATATGTATACTGAGTATGTTAAAGCGATTAGTTTAAATGCTTTAGGTTTATTATTAAAAATGTAGAATTAGATTCTTGCTTAAATAGATAACAAACATAACCTCAAGGAAGTAAAACCTTTTATGACATATTAGAATCTTATGGTTGTTTAAACTAAACCTGTGTTTGCAAACAAGTTTGTGTTTTTTTTTAAATCTGATTAGCTCTTAGTTGAAGTCTCTGCTCTGGAATGTTTGGATTGCCAGAGACCACAGGGAATACCTCTTTCCGTTGTAATTAAAATTGAACAGGGGCATGTTTATGTTATGTCTTTGAAAGCCTGTATTTGAAAGCATGCAAGAGAGCCCCCTTCAGCAAGGGAAATGCTGTAGGCAAATGTACTGTATATTGATACAAGTATATGTGCTTTTAACCAAAGTTTGACAATAGCAGAGATAACTTAAATGACAATTTCTTAGGCAAATGCACTAACCTAAAATCTATATAATTGATCACGACATGAGCACAATAAAATAAAGGTTAAGAATCACACAGCATCTCATCAACCAAAAGCTCTGAAGTGGTTGGAAGCAAAGGGGTTGTGTGAAGCAGAGCAGATAATTATTCAGATGCCTGTGATCTCTCCAGCACAAACTCTGTTCTGTGTTGCCACTGAGGTCATCATTGCTTAGCATTTTGCAGTCTTGCTGCTGTAAATGCACTAGAGAAATAGTGGTTATATTGTGAAGGTGACCAGGTTCGAAGTTCAGTATGCTACCCCCCACCCCCACCCCCCCCCCCAATCCCTAAGAGCTAAAACAAAGTGTTTTTCTTTCTGTTCCTATTTTGAGAGGGTAGACTCTGTTCTGCTGTTCCTTAACATCCCCAGAGTTCTGCATTGCTGTTGCAAGGGTTGTTTTCTTCTCTTGCCCCACTCTAATCTGTAATACCTCGTGGGTGATGCCACGACAGATAATTTCTGCTTGAGATTTCAGAGCATGAGTATACTGTTCAGTCTCACTCTCTTTCAAAAAACTTTGTGATGTTGCAGCTGCATGCTGTTCAGCATTACACTGGGTGCCCCTGGAGGGTTCTGAGGGTGTGGGGCTGCAGTGGTGGCCTCTGTGAAAAAGACATGGGGCTGCCCTGTGCTGGACATGGCCAGCTCCAGTAGACCCACCATGTCCACCTCAGTGGACGCAGCTGAGCTCATCAGCCATGGGTGTTGCACCTCTCTAAAAACCTGTTTAAAAAAGGGGCAAAAAATGCAGGACGGAGAGAGGAGGAGGAGGGAAAAAGTGTGACAAACAGCAGAGGGAAACAGAGGTCAGGAAAGAATAAGGAGGAGGAGATGCTTCATAATGCTTGAGCAGATGCTCACTGCAGCCTGAGGAGCCACCCATGATGGAGATGAAATTTCTCCTGAAGAACAGCAACCTCTGGGGGCAGCGCCTGCCAGAGCAGGGGAAAAGAGTGAGAGGGAAGAGGCAGCGGAGAGGAACTATTGTGTACTGACTGTAATGCCCCTGTCCCCCTAATCCCCCTGTGCCACTCAGGGGTGGGAGGGTGGAGGAGTCTGGAGGAGTGAAGTTGAGTCTGGGAAGGACGGGAGGAAGGGTGTTGCTTCAATGTTTGTCTCTGTTTCTCTTGGCAATAAATTGAATTAATTTTCCCCATTTTGGATCTGTGTTGCCTGCAAAGGTAATTGGTAAGCAATATCTCTGACTTTATCTCCACCCACAAGCTTTCTCATCCTATTTTTTTCCCCCCGTCCCACTGAAGCAGAAGTGGAATAAGGAAGGGGCTGGGTGGGCATTTGGCTGTTTGCAAGGGTTAACCCACCACAAGCATAAAGTTCACAGAATGGTAGAGGTTGGAAGGGACCTCTGGAGATCATCTTGTCCAACCCCCCTGCTCGAGCAGGGACACTCAGAGCAGGGGGCACGGGAACACATCCAGGTGCATTTTTGAATGTCTCCAGGGAAGGAGACTCCACAGCCTCTCTGGAAAGCCCATTCCAGTGCTCTGTCACCCTCAGAGGAAAGTTTTTTCTCATGTTTAGCTGGAACTCCCTGTGTTCCAACTTGTGCCCATTGCCCCTTGTCCTGTCATTCGGTGCTATTGAAAAGAGCCTAGTCCCATCGTCCTGACACCCTCCCTTTAGATTATATATAGGTATTGATGAAATCCCCCTCAGTCTTCTTTTCCAGGGTAAACAAACCCATGTCTCTCAGCCTTTCCTCATAAGAGAGATGCTCCCGTCCCCTCATCATCTTGGTAGCTCTCCAGTAGTTCCCTGTCTTTCTTAAACTGGGGAGCCCAGAACAGGACACAGTGCTCTAGATGTGGCCTCACAAGGGCAGAGTAGAGGGGGAGGATAACAGCTCTTGATCTGCTGGCCACGTTCCTTTTTATGCATCCCAGGATACCGTTGGCCTTCTTGGCCACAAGGGCACAGTGCTGGCTCATGGTCAACTTGCTGTCCACCAGCACTCCTAGGTCCTTCTCAGCAGAGCCGCTTTCCAGCAGGTCAGCCCCCAGCCTGTACTGGTGCCTGGGGTTGTTCCTCCCCAGGTGCAGGACCTTGCACTTGCTCTTGTTGAATTTCATCAGGTTCCCCTTGGCCCAGGTCTCCAGCCTGTCCAGGTCTCGCTGGATGGCAGCACAGCCTTCTGGTGTATCAGCCACTCCTCCCAGCTTGGTATCGTCAGCAAACTTGCTGAGGTTACACTCTACCCCTGTGTCCAGGTCACTGATGGACGTTGAACAGGACTGGACCCAGCACAGACCCCTGAGGAACACCGCTAGTTATAGGCCTCCATCCAGACTCTGTGCCATTGATCACAAACCTCTGAGCTCTGTTGCTGAGCCAGTTCTATCCATCTCACTGTCCACTCACCCAACCCACGCTTCCTTAGCTTACCTATGAGGATATTACGGGACACAGTGTCAAAAGCCTTGCTGGAGTCAAGGTAAACAACATCCACTGCTCTCCCTTCATTGACCCAGCCAGTCAACGCTATCACAGAAGGCTATCAGGTTGGTCAAGCATGATCTTCCCTTGGTGAATCCATGCTGACTACTTCTGATAACCTTGCACTTTCCTCTGCATGCCTGGAGATGACCTCCAGGATGAACTGCTCCATCACCTTTCCAGGAAGGGAGGTGACACTGACTGGCCTATAGTTTCCCGGGTCCTCCTCCCTTGCCTTTTTGAAGACAGGAGTGACACGTTCTGGAGGCAGATACTGGTCTGCCTTCTAATGGCAAGAAACTTTAGCTGTATATTATACCACTTGTTGCACCTTAGGAACACTTACTCTATGAAAAGCAACAGCAGCAGAGATCTGGTTGAATTCTTTAAAAATGACAGTATGAAATAGTCTTGCCCCATTTTTAATTCAATACATTTTTGTTTTATGTGGTATTTTTCTTAATCTGGATTGTGTTTCATCTTTCCCCATTACTGTGGGTAGTTGAGAGCTCAGTCCCATGGTGAGGCAGGGCTGTGGGGAGCTGGGGACTGGCACTGCTGTCACATTGCTGGGGCAGGGACTGATGGCCACAGGTGGCTGAAATGGGGTCCTGTGGCCTTGGCAGGGACAGTCCGGGCTGGGGGTGCCTTTGAGGTCCTGACAAAGCCTGTCTAAGGTTTTGTTGATGTTTGTAACAACAGATTTATAGCCGTTTAAAAAAAATTCTCTTGTGAAGTTGCACTGACTTCAGTGAGTTTATGGATGGCATTAACTCTACAAGTATTTGTTTGCAAAATTTGGACCTTGATTTTAAGAGGTATTTCTCATAAGTTCCAATATAAAGCAGGATGAGACATTAGGGATGTTTGCAGCATGAAACAGATGGCTGTTTCTTTGGAGGAAGCTAGTCAGAGAATTGCAACTCTGTCTAATTAAGCAGTTGACAGGTTGAGTCATCTTTTCTGAGCAGTCTGCAGCAAAATTTAAAACCCTAATCCTGGAAATAGTTAATTATAAGCATCATTTTGGCCATACAAGTTGCTTCATTGAACTGAATGGGATCTCTCTGGTGATCAGTCACGTGTGCTGAAGTGTTTCCTGGATTTGCATCTTTAATCTGTAAAGATTTAGAGTAAGGTTTTTCAAGCTCAGGTGTGTCAAAGCTCAGGGAATCTAATTTCTGTAGACTTCCTGTGATACTGAAGGCCCTAAAGCCACAGTCCTGGGAAATATGTGGACACTTACTTCACCCCCACAGACTTCAGCAGTCTAAGCCTACTTTGGTACCAACATCTAGACAGTGCACCGCAGTGGGTTGTTAAGTGTGCAGCTGTTGAGGTTCCACCCTTAACTGCTGAATGTGCAGGTTTTTCAAAAGTATTTTCGTTTCTAGCAGGACTTTCAGAGGCACTAGGACAGGTCAGCTGTCTAATCACCAGGTATCTGAAAGGAGGATAGAAATTTAAATTACTAAAAATGCTTTTAGTATCTACCAGGTGCCTCTGTATCTTGTGAGCTCAGTTAAAAGCCTGAAATAAGATTAAGCCCAGGTGAATTCCAGTGTTTTGGGGATATTTGTCTTTGATAAAGATTTTGAAACTTTCTTGAAAATGTTTGTTGAGGCAGAAGTGTTGCTTCAGTTTTGGGCAAGGGAAGGTGGTTTGCTCATGGAAGGTGGTTTGCAGTTTCAGTATAGAAGGATGAAAAGTACATGAACTTGTCATTTCTGTTCTTCTTTGCCTTTGAAAAGCGTAGGTGTATCCATTAAAATACATCAGGCTTTATCTTCCTCATTTTGAAATCTACAAATTTAAAGTAGTGGCAGTTAAACTTAAACCTTTTACTCCTAGTTTCAATTCTAGGAATACTTCTTTGGACGACCGCATACTTGTACCTCTTTCTCCTTCATGTTGCTGAGGACAGAATTACAGTAACGTTTAACATTTTCTATCCACATGAATAAACTTCAGCATTTCATATTATGGATGATTGTAATGAATAAAGTGGAGGTTGAGGATTGCTGAATTATAAAACATAGCTGATCTTGTATGAGTTTGTTGATCTGATTTGTAGTAGATCTAAAAAGGGCGATTTCTCATTGTCTTGTGCTTTCCTAGATGACATATTTTGGTATAATTGAAGTGTGCTATTACTATGAGAAGTATGGAGAAAGCCATAGGTTTTCTGTCCTCTGGCAGTAAGTGTGAAATAAAAGCGAACCATTAAAATTAGCATGGGGTGATATATATTCTAATCTATGTAAATGTTTTGTTTTTAATAAGTGCCTTTCAAAATGTCTGTAGGAACAGAACAGCTTCTAATATGTGGCTTCTGTTCACCTGTGTTGATTTTTTTTTTTTAATTAACGGGTTGTTGCTTAACGTTATAATTCATAGTTCATTGATATAAAACTGTCAAATGTTCTGCAGTGCTTTCCACAGTTTGACAAAACAAAGTTTAAGATATTGGTAAAGGACTGGTATCTGTCTCTAGAGCAACTAGGTGGGAATTACTGCAGAGATATATCTCTTCAAAGTACCCAGCCTTCTTGGTGAAGTGCAGATATATTTGATAAAATTACACATTTCTTCACCTTACTTTTGTTTTTATAAATGTCTGTGTCTTGCTGCTTAGTTCTTCTAAATGTGAGATGTAGGAAATGGAACAGATGTTTGGATAACTACTTATCTAGCTCATGAAAGAAATGCATAAAGTGGTATTTTCATTGTTATAATGAAACTATCATTACATTTGCTTGTGAGGTTTGAATTGGGTTCTTAACAGGAGCATGTTCAACAGGCAAAAAAAATTAAATGGCATAAAACATCATGTGATGTTCAGATAATGAAAAATGTATCACTTAACAGTGTTTGCATTATTCAGAGTTATACACATACAAGTGTCTGCCCTAATCCCTTGCCAGTATGTTGTCTTGGTAACCAGCTACCTGCACACCTGCTTGGCTTCTGCAAGTGAGGGAAAATGGATGGTTATTGGCCACAAATATATTGAAATGGAATATAAAAATCTAGCAGAATATTAATATTTAATAAGGCTGTGCCTTCTAACTTCAGTGTTTAGTCTCTAGCAGCAAGTTTTATACCTGAACAAAAAGAGATTTGACATCATTTGTGTTACTTCTTTCTGCAAAGCAGGGAGAAGTCAAATTCGAATTCATACCTAAAGATCCTGTAACACAAAGAAAGAATATCAGCAGTGTGTATGTTAAAATAATATCGTGTTATGCTAGTGGCAGTCTATTGAGTGAATGTTTTGGAGTAATTAATAACTGTTGAGGAATTAATCACTTTTCAGAATAGTTCCTGTTTGTCACTGAACTAAATTGTCAGTTCCTGTACAGGTACTGACCTGAGAACCAGAAGTTGGGGGGGAAATAAAATGCTGGTAGGACTGGCCCTGAAAATATCTTTTTCTTTGGCTGACCTTCATTGGCAGATCTTTACCTTAACTTGAAATAATTTCTCCTGGTATAAATACAACCTTCTGCTGAATCCCAAGGACTTAACACTGGGACTTTGAGAGGTGGTAGAGAAGGCTTAGAGGCTTGTGTGAGCTTTTTGTTCTTTCAACTCCAACTGCTAGAAAAATGGGATTTTTGGCTGACTAGTATTTCATAACTAGATCTAGGAAAATCAGAAGAAAGCAAAAAGGTGAGTAAAATACCTAAACAGGTCAGAATAGGTACCTAAACAGTCTTCTGGCACAGAGGCACCTGTTGCACAATAGCAGCCAGAAATAAACCAGAGAAGCTATGGGATTGTGGTATGTATGATGCTATCTGCAAACTGATTGTACCCCACTATAGAAATGTCTTCCTAATGCATGGCCAGAGTGAGCTTGCACTTACTGACTGCTGTAATTGTAAACCTTTGCTGATAAATATATATGTATACATACATATGCATAGTCACAGGTGACAAATAAAAAGTTATAATGCTGAAAAGGGCAACTACTTGAAGTTAACTAGATGCTTATTTAGATTACAGATTGTCTACTGCATATGGTAATGCATGACACTACAGTATTTCCTAAGTCAAGGATATTCTAGACATTTATTGCTATGGTAATACATACAGTTCCAAAGGTATAGAGGAGGCCTGGGCAAGATTTTGAATCATGGGACCACATTACCTTACATGGATTTCTCCTCGTAGTACAAAACTGGGATGCGTTCATGCCTTTGTTTATTCTTTCAGTTCTGCTCTAAAATGTTAAGCATTAGGAAATGACAAGTTATATGGAATTAGAAGACCAGCTTTTTTTTAAAAGGCAGCCCAAAACTGTATTCATGTTAAGGTGCAAGTGGCTTGTCCTAACAACTACCCTGGTGCTCCTTTAAAGATGCCCATTACATCATCTTTTTTTTAATGTATGGTCTTACATAAATTTCTGGTACAAAGAGTTGAACTGTGTGATCTGGTAAGGTAGAATTCAGCTTCCAAAAAAGGGCAGGAAATTTATTTTCTAAATTATGTGTAAACATCTTGCATTCAAAAGCTGGTTTTAGTCTTATTGTTTCTGTTCATATTTCAGTAGCCTTGACAGCACACTATGTACTGCCCACGCAGAGGAAGACAGTTTCATTGCCCTAATATATAGATCCCATTGTTTTTGCCGTGTGTCTTGTGCAAATGAATCATCACAGGAAGAGTTTAAAACTTTAGCTGTATTTACTCCTGTGCTTGCTCAGAAGTTTTTACAAGACCTGTGATCTAAGATGAACTGGGATTGTGTGTGTGGCTATGTGTGTAATTTATATACATACACAAATATAAAAATGTAGTCCTGTAGATTTCACATGGCTAAGGCTAGCTATTAATACTAGTCTTGAAGGGTTATTGTATTGGCAGTTCTGAAAGCTGAGGGTCATGAGAGTTCTATATGAACTGTGATTTTTCTTTCCTTTTGTAATTCTCTGATACTGTAGAAATATACTTGTTCAGATGTACTGCTTTTGGCGTTAGCTTGGTAGGCTTGGACAAGTGAAAGGACAGTTTTGATTGTATTGTACTTCAAGGGTTATGTGGTAACAAGACCAAAGGTTTTGTTAACTTTCAGATTTACACCTCAGGATAACCAGACTGAAGTGTTTTACTTTCACAGGAACGTGAACTTAATAAAATGATAACATTTTGAAGAATAAATTCAAACCCTCTAGTTTAGAAGTATGAGGAAGCATTGCTTTCATTTTTAGACTGGCTATTCTGTCTCAGCCGTGTTGCGGGAAGGGTGTATGCAATAGTAAGTCTAGTTAAAATTACACCCTTACTCATCCTACTCCACTCTACTAAGCCCAGGTGAGACACAGCTGGAGGGTTGGGTCTAGTACTGTCTTTCCTGGTACAAGAATATGGACTTACTGGAGTGAGTGGGCCTTTCCCCAGGAACCACAGCCTGATTGGGAGGGATGGAATCCACCTGTCTAGAAGGAGCAAGGAAATCTTTGGCACCAGGCTGGCCAACTTGGTGAGGTGGGCTTTAAACTGAAGGACTTGGGGGGCGTGGTCCAAAGTGGCAGCACTAATGCCATCAGATTGAATGGGGGAATAAGCCAGGCCAACCAGAGCAGCGACAAAGATGCCTTAGCTGCCTCGTGAGATGACAATCAGAAGACCAACCACCTTAAGAGTGTGCATGGCTATAGTGGGTCCTCGTGCACCCCTCCAGGGAAACCTGCATGCTCAGTTACCTCTAACAACACATGCAGTATGGGCAATAAAAAGGAGGAACTAGAGATCTGTGTGCGGTCACAGGACCACAATCTCATTGCAGTTACAGAGACATGATGGGATAGCTTGCATGACTGGAATGCTATCATGGATGGCTGTGTACTTTTTAGGAAAGGCAGGCTAGCATGGTGAGGTTGGGGAGTTGCTCTTTATGTGAGGGAGCAACTGGAATGTATTGAGCTCTGCCTAGGGGTGGAGGAAGAACAAGTCAAGAGCTTATGGGTAAAAATTATGGGGCAAGTAAGTATGGGTGATGCTGTTGTGGGCATTTGCTACAGGCCACCTGATCAGGATGAGGAAGTCAACAAGGCCTACAGACAGCTGGAAGTAGCCTCACAATTGCAGGCCCTGGTTCTCATGGGGGGACTTCAACCACCCTGATACTTACTGGAAAAGGAACACGGCGAGGTGTGTGCAATCCAGGAGGCTCCTGCAGAGCATCGAGGATAACATTTTGACACAGGTGGTGGAGGAGCCAATGAGGTGAGATGTGCTGCTGGACCTTATGCTAACAAACAAAGATGGTCTAGTTGAGGATGTGAGGGTTGGGGGTAGCCTTGGCTGCAGTAACCATGAGATGATGGAGTTCAGGATCCTGTGTGGTAGAAGCAGGGTGACAAGTAGGATTACAGCCCTGGACTTCAGGAGAGCTAACTTTGGCCTCTTCAAAGGCCTGCTTGGAGGAATCCCATGGGTTAGGGCTCTAGAAGGTAGGGGGACTCCAGACAGCTGGCTTGTGTTCAAGTACCACTTCCTCCAAGCTCAAGATTGGTGCATCCCTGTGAGGAAGAAGTCAAGCAAAGGAGCCAGGAGACCTGCATGAATGAACAGAGAGCTTCTAGAAGATCTCAAATGGAAGAAGGAGGTTTACAGTATGTGGAAAAAGGGATTGGCCGCTTGGGAGGAATATAGGAACATTGTCAGGGTATGCAGAGGTGCAACAAGGAAGGCCAAGGCCCACTTAGAACTAAATCTGGGAAGGGATGTTGATGATAACAGGAAGGACTTCTTCAAATGCATCAGTAGTAAAAGAAAGGCTGGGGAAACTGTGGGACCACTGCTGAAAGAGGTGGGTGCCCTGGTGACACAGGATGCAGAGAAGGCAATGTTACTTACTGAATGCCTTCTTTGCTTCAGTCTTTACTGCTAAGACTGGCCCTCGCATATCCAAGCCACCCAGAGGTGAGAGAGAAAATCTGGAGAAAGGGGGACTTTCCCTTGGTTGAGGAGGATTAGGTTAGAGATCATTTAGGCAAAGTGGATCCTCACAAATCCATGGCCCTGATGTGATGCACCCAAGAGTGTTGAGGCAGCTAGTGGATGCTGTTTCTAAGCCACTCTCCATCATCTTTGAAAGGTCATGGAGGGTAGGAGAGGTGCCCGAGGACAGAGGGGTAGCCAATGTCACTCCTGTCTTCAAAAAGGCAAAGGAGGAGGACCCGGGAAACTATAGGCCAGTCAGTGTCACCTCCCTTCCTGGAAAGGTGATGGAGCAGTTCATCCTGGAGGTCATCTCCAGGCATGCAGAGGAAAGTGCAAGGTTATCAGAAGTAGTCAGCATAGATTCACCAAGGGAAGATCATGCTTGACCAACCTGATAGCCTTCTGTGATAGCGTTGACTGGCTGGGTCAATGAAGGGAGAGCAGTGGATGTTGTTTACCTTGACTCCAGCAAGGCTTTTGACACTGTGTCCCGTAATATCCTCATAGGTAAGCTAAGGAAGCGTGGGTTGGGTGAGTGGACAGTGAGATGGATAGAACTGGCTCAGCAACAGAGCTCAGAGGTTTGTGATCAATGGCACAGAGTCTGGATGGAGGCCTATAACTAGCGGTGTTCCTCAGGGGTCTGTGCTGGGTCCAGTCCTGTTCAACGTCCATCAGTGACCTGGACACAGGGGTAGAGTGTAACCTCAGCAAGTTTGCTGACGATACCAAGCTGGGAGGAGTGGCTGATACACCAGAAGGCTGTGCTGCCATCCAGCGAGACCTGGACAGGCTGGAGACCTGGGCCAAGGGGAACCTGATGAAATTCAACAAGAGCAAGTGCAAGGTCCTGCACCTGGGGAGGAACAACCCCAGGCACCAGTACAGGCTGGGGGCTGACCTGCTGGAAAGCGGCTCTGCTGAGAAGGACCTAGGAGTGCTGGTGGACAGCAAGTTGACCATGAGCCAGCACTGTGCCCTTGTGGCCAAGAAGGCCAACGGTATCCTGGGATGCATAAAAAGGAGCGTGGCCAGCAGATCAAGAGCTGTTATCCTCCCCCTCTACTCTGCCCTTGTGAGGCCACATCTAGAGCACTGTGTCCTGTTCTGGGCTCCCCAGTTTAAGAAAGACAGGGAACTACTGGAGAGCTACCAAGATGATGAGGGGACGGGAGCATCTCTCTTATGAGGAAAGGCTGAGAGACTTGGGTTTGTTTACCCTGGAAAAGAGAAGACTGAGGGGGGATCTTATTATTACTTATAAATATCTGAAGGGTGGGTGTCAAGTGGATGGGGCCAGACTCTTCTCAGTGGTGCCCAATGAAAGGACAAGGGGCAATTTACTTGAATACAAGTAAAAACTTTCCTCTGAGGGTGACAGAGCACTGGAATAGGCTGCTCAGAGAGGCTGTGGAGTCTCCTCTGGAAATACTCAAAACCCACCTGGGTGCAGTCCTGTACTCCCTGCTCTGAGTGTACCTGCTGAAGCAGAGGGGTTGGATGAGATCTCTAGAGGTCTCTTCCAACCCCTACCATTCTGTGATTCTCTGAGTCCAGCAAAGGGCCACAAAGACGCTGAAAGGGCTTGGAGCATCTGATGCATGAGGAGAATCTGTGAAAGCTGGGGGTATTCAGCCTGGAGAAGAGAAACTCGGGGATCGTACCCATGTGTGTAAGCACCTGATAAGGGGGAGTAAGGAAGATGGAGCCAGGCTTTCCTCAGTGGTGCCTGGTGACAGCATGAGAGGCAATGGGCACTAACTGAAATACAGAAAATTCTGTTTGAATGTGGCAAAAAGTTTTCTTTAAGGCTGATTCAACACTGGACCAGGCTGCCCATAGTTTGTGGCATCTCCATTTGGAGATATTCAACACCTGACCGGATGCAGCCCTGAGTAACCTGCTGTAGTTGACTCTGCATTGAGCAGGGGGTTTAGATTTGGTGACCTTCAGAGGTCCCTTCCAACATGAATGATTTTGTTAAATTAGTCAGAAAAACACTGGTAATTGTTTGTATCAGTTCTGTTTACTCTTCCCTTCCGTTGAAGCATAAGCAGTTTATCTCTCATGTTAATGAACGGGTGGTGGTCACTGTTAATGTAACACCGGTGTCCAAAGGTTATGCTTAAAGACAAGCATGTACATTAAACAAATGCCTGTTTTGAAAATGTATTTGGATGATGTGCTTAAACACCAAGGTCCTTTCATTCCTAAAAGCTGAGTGTATACTTGCTTCGTTGCTAGGTAAGGGCTTAGGGAATCAGACTCACCAGCGCACTGAAATGAAGCCCCTCACACAGGCACCCACAGCGTACAAAAAGCATGATAGTGCTGCGCGTGGTGGCTTTGGGCACAGGTGTATGTCTAACTTCCTCGGCTTTTGGAAATTCTAGTTATTATCACCAGAGGACATTACAAATTCCCTCTAACAGCACTCTGCCTACCTTCCGGGTGAACTAGGCAGGCAGGGTTTTGGAGACAGCCAGCCCCAAGATGGGTCTTTTTTTCTATATTCTGCTGAACTATTTCTGCCTGTATCATTAATTAACATTTGAAAGCTTTTAAAAATGTTTGTTGATTATAAATTGCAGATGTCAAGAGTCAGATCAAAAGGTAAACAGTGAAATAAAAGGGCAATATTCAAGGGCTGTATTTTCAGAACCAGCCTCTCTGCACATGTTTCATTTCCAGCCTGTAATCATCAGCAGCTGTGAGGGAGAGGGGATACGAACATTATTATTTTAGTGTGCAAACCTAGTTCTAAATAAACCCTTTCTTGCAGATGTGTTTCTGGGCACCAACAGAAAATCTCACTGTGAAGTGTTAGCACCATTTTATTATGCAGGATTGTCATCAACAGTGCACTGTGGAAAGGAGCAATTTGCTTGTGTAAGGATAGAATAAAGTGCCTTCATGTTAAAAAAAAACTAACAAAACCCCCAAAACAACAAAACAAAACCCAGGTCATAATAAAACCTAGAAGTACACTGTCTAGAATCCTGCTTATGACAGAAATTAAGTAATTTTGTGCTGAGATGGAAGTTAGGTGTGCAGCTTCAAAAGGAACACATTTTTACTACCGTACTCTTTGAAGTACCAGTGTAAAAGTAGAAGTGACTAACAGCTCCAGGTGGGCAGTTTTGGCAAATCAAGATTAATTTGCTTCTCACATCTCATTGCATTGCTGAATATGACTTCCTGTGCAGTATTGCTCAGATTTTAGAGCATGTGGTGATTATTTGAGCATTTTGCTGGATCCATTTCTGGACTTCTGAGCATATAACCACTAGAAGTAACTTCAGATGCGCTTTGGTCCAGAAGAGAACTTCTAAAGTCATGTAGAATAGGGACAAGTGTATGGGCATTATTTTTGCTTCTCACTACATCTTTGTTCTGTGGTTGTTTCAGAAGTATGAGGAGGTACTAGTAAGTTTTCATAGGTTTTGTATATGCTGTGTACTGACAGCTTTAGCTGTAAAGAAGTTGGTAATCATGCTCTAACATAAGGCCTTCTTGAAACAGTTACGTAAGTCTGAACTAGTTTCCTAAAACTTCTATTAATCAAAACTCTAAAGATTAAATTTGATGGCTGTATATGGAAAACTGAGATATGGGAAGG
This sequence comes from Phalacrocorax carbo, assembly GCF_963921805.1. NCBI lineage: Eukaryota > Metazoa > Chordata > Aves > Suliformes > Phalacrocoracidae > Phalacrocorax > Phalacrocorax carbo. The sequence goes on from NC_087513.1 coordinate 51,833,166, forward strand.
GGAGGAACAGTCTGTGTGCAGTAATTTTGGTCAGTGTTTGCAGACAGCGATGCAGCTGCAAAGGTCAGATTCGACAGAACCGCCTCTGTACCTATTTTCCGTTAAAGTAATTGATGTGGAGGAAGTGAGATTAGCCTTTAACTTTTGTATGATGTCAGCAGCATATTTAAGCACATCTTTATGTTTCTTCCTGTTACCAAGGCATTAGAGAGATAGGTGGTAACCACCATATTAAAGCAGGTTTTCAGTGGTGGCTGTACATCAGCTGATTGCTGTTTGGGGCCGACTGCTGGAGCGACATGCCCCCTTAGCTGTGCAGCCGTCATATCCTCCCTTCTGACTGAATGCTCCTCTGGTTTTGGGACTTGCCACCCCAAATCCAGACAAGTAAGAGTGAGGCTGGTTTGGATGTTACTAATTGCCTAGTCTAACAGAACATCAGTGTATATGCATAAGGCCAGGACGTCTGATTCCTTCTTTATTCCCAGTGACTTAAATTTGACATTGCTGCCTGAGGAGTGTTTGTTTTCTGTAAGGAGAAATGATTTTGAAAAAACAGTTTGTTTTTCAAAGATGAGATCATGAGTGAAAATAGCACTGCAGCTATTTTACCACTGACTATACTGATATGCTTTCTATCTTTTCTTTGGTCATCACTGTGGTAGATTTGTTAGGATTAGAAATGAAATTATCAATACAATCTAGAAAAGAAAAAAAGACATTTATGGGTTTCTTTGAGTCTACAAACAAGGCCTGAGTGAAATATTGAAGGCAAGTAAGTTGTATACTATTAATTCTAGAAAATCTTTGGTTTGATTTTAAGACCAAGCTAGGTTTTTATTTTAATGGTACATCTTCAAAGCAGACAGCACAGATGAAGCCTTTATGAGTTGGTCTACTTGTAGTTGTGTTCTTCTCTGCACTGCTCTCCATGTCCATTTGGAAAATGGTTGGTATAAACCACTGGTCATATGAAGGAAGCAAAAATGGGATTTTCAAATTAAATTTATATGTTTCAGAATGTTCATAGTTTGTGGAAGCCCTGCACTTTACAAGGATATACTAAATTATAAATGTTAGTTATATTGATCTGATTTAGTATTTTTATGGGATATACAGTCTTTGTTAGCAGACCTTGAGAAAGAGTGAAACAAACCCCCTCACTTTCAGATTAGCATATAGTTAAAATCTAATTAAGGCAGTACCCATTATACAGGGTTATAATTTACAATTTAAAACAATTGCCTTGTAAATCAACTAAATATGCATTAAAACAAACAAAAAAACCTTAGCAATTCTTGACCTTTTAAAATTGGAGTAATCAATCCAGGCTTGTTTTCTGCTTTAATGCATCCTGGCACCTCAAGTTTAAATGCCAAATGGTGTTTGTTTTCTCTCATGTGGGTCTGAGGACATTCGTTGTAGAAGTTAAGCAGAATGACAGCTTGCTTTGTCTGATGGGTAGAGCTCTTGACTGTGCTGTTTTTACTTTCCTTCATAATAAGTCATTAATAGAAATTCACTGGCCTGCAGGGCAGAGTTAATTTGTCACAAATATTGGGTTGATGTAACAGGAATGGAATGCAGTAGAACAATAGGGAGGGATTTTTTGGATGTGGGCTGTTTTTGACTTGGTGATGTCAAACATTTTCCAATAAAGAAGTTTTTTCTTAGCACAGTGCTTTTAAGTAATTGTGCTGTTTTTTTAAAAAAGTATGTTCACTGCTGTATATTTGAACAAAGAGAAGATTTGGAGTGTTTTTTTTATGCTTCTGTATTGCATAGTCAAATATTTCAGTGCTGTTGAAAATATTTTTGCATATGAATCAGTGTTTCATAAGAGTTGCTATTAATCAAGTGCCTATTCTGAGAGGAAATATCTTTACTTACTTGGGTTTTTTGTTGTTGTTGTTTCCCAGTTGGAAAATGTGATTTACTTTTTCAGGATTTAAATTGCCCAGGTTTCACTCTTAAGGTTTCTTTTGCTCAATTTGAGTAGTCTTATACTATAATTTTCAAAACCAGAAAATGCTCATAACAGGAATAATTTTTGAAAAAAAGGTAAAAAATGTAAATACCATAATGCAAAAATTGCAAAGCGAGACTACGGCCTATGGTAGTTTCTGAAGAAAGTGTATGCGGGTCTTGCATGCAACAAGTTAGTTTTTTCTGAACTTGCTTTCCTGATTTAGCAGCTGGTCTTTTAGATCCTGTGTTTTTAATTGGCTAAGTGAAGGAACCCTGGTTATTTTCTGAGTTGCTAAATTAGTGTAAGCTGTCAGAGCTGCAGTGTTGATATACTATTATTTAAATTGATATTCCATATAAGACTTTGCTATTTTTTAAAGATTAAATACTTACTTCTGTCATGCTGATGAGAGGCATTTTTTAATCTGGCTGTGCTTAAAAAAAATGTTTTGTTGTTGTTGTTTGGAGAGTTGTCATCTTTCATCTCATCCTTCTGTGATTTAAATACTTAAGATCTTTGAAGAACTTTTTATATACTTTAGAACAAAGGTTTTGTTTGTCATGTGAGGTCAGAAAGCAAGTCTGGTCTAAAATAGCAGACAGTGTGTCTGTGCTTAGTGCTTAGATTTTCTCACATGAGAAGGTATATCGTAAGTGGTTATCAATGAGATGGCAGCATGTTTTCTGCCATCTTCATTCCAAGCTGTATTCATTGATAGGAAGAAGGAATTCAGTTGTAGTTTCTAGGACTGTGTGCAAGGTAGAAGTGTAATGTTATCTAAAATGAGGTGCAAGTTCCTTGGATAAAGGCATAGACTACCCATTGTAAAATTGAGCTTGAACTTATTGCTTGTAGTTAGCATTTGACAGACTTTCCAGCTTCCCTAAAATGAAGATGAAATGGAAGAGAAGATCTGGTAGGAAATCCTAGGAACTGTTGTTGATCAAACTGAAGCTGGTCCAATGGTGGTGAAAGTTTGTTGAAGGGTAGTTATTTGTGTTGCTGATAAAAGAAAGAAGCAAACTTCATCTTTCAAACGTAAATTTCAGTTTATGTAAAGCAGAAGTACCTATTTTGAGGGGGAGTAATTGTGAAGAAAAAATGGAATCTTCATAATATCGAAGATGTCCCTGCCCATGGCAGGGTGGTTGGACTAGATGACGTTTAAAGGCCACGTCCAAACCAAACCATTCTATGATAATATGTAAGTAAGGACATGGTACATACCAAACTTCAGCTTAAACAGGAGATCATCAAAATGGCCTTGAGAATATTTGCAGTTGGCACTGTCTTACATGTCTGGATCTCAGCCTAAGGTGGTAACAAAAGGACAGATGATCAGTAAATTTCACTTCAGAATTGTAGTCAGAAAAAGCAAATTATATAGCTTGATATTGGCTTGCATGTATATAAAATTCTGCTATGCTGTACACTTCAATTATAAGAGGAAAAGAGAAGAAGAAAATGTTTCCTTTCAAGAAGGTGTGAAAGGGTAAAATGTTTAGAGAATACTTCTAGCACCAGGGTAACCATTACAAGTTTTGATGTATTTGAAATATTCCCCTAACTGTGCTTTTATTTGTTGCTTATTATAATCTGTTTCTTGATGGTAATTCTGTAAGACAGAACCAGAAGATGACGTGCCTTCCCACTGCTTGATATAAATCTCCTCTGAAACAAAATTAGTTGAGCTGTGGTGAACTTAAATGTTAATGCTGAAGACATCAGGCAACCTGCTGTTTAGTATCAGAAAGTTTTAACTTTGGCTTACTCCTGCATCTTCCTTGTTCCACTGTAAGTTAAATTAGCACCTCACCATGGCTAATGACAAAAAGGTGTTCCTGGTCGCAAACAAGGAAATTGTGTGATCAAAAAACTCACTAATAACAGGCATTGCACCAAATCAGTGTGTGCAATGTAGTGCAGGCTTCAGTCAGCTAATGAATAATCCCAGTCCTTCTGACAGAAGGATGTAAAAATTATCAAATGCTTTTGGCTATATGGATGTAACATTCTGTCTTTAGGAGAAACAGTCAGTATTCTTTTCAGGTTCTAAACGTGTATAATAGTAGAGTGGATTCTATATATAGTACTGAATATTATATTACATAATTATTTTTCTACAATATATATTCATCCTTTCATTAATTACTTTTACTTTGAGAATAATGACTTTTTATTGATTGATAATGTATCTGAGCTTCCTTCCTTTCTCCATTCCATGAACTTTTATGTAATGAACTGAAGTAAATGATAGTCTTTCATTTCAGCCTTTCAGAGGTTTAAATGGTCTAGCTTGTTCCCCCATTTTCATCTAATCAACACAAGAAAATGTTGATGTCTTTACCTTCCTGCTAGAAGTCTGATCCTGCTGAATAATTCTGTTTCTTAAACTTTGCAGGGTTTAGATGACTGGCTAAGTGTGGGAGGATACACAAGACATGCTTCTTAGGTGGGAAAGGTGTAGTTCATCCATAGTGAGCTGCCTTGAGTCCCTTCCACCTGTGGAATGAGGAGGTTTAATCTGGATATGTCTCCATAGTAAATCAAAGAAAATGCTGAAATCAGGCATTGCATCTGTTGGGGAAGTTCAGGCCTCCTAATGGAGAAGTTGAAGAAAGGCTAAGGAAACATTAATTTCTGTGTTGTATCCAATGGGGATTTTTGCAGTTCTTGATTTGAAGCTGTCTTTTTCTTGTTTAACTACACAAAAAAGGTATAGTCTTACCCTAGAAAACATTGCCTGCTTGCATGCCTTCATTCCATATTACTTTCTCCTCTGTCATTGAGATACTAACTTTGTAGTAAGACTGAAGTAATTATATTTTAAGTTCTCCATCCTCTCTTTCCCACAGCCTATTTTTCAGTCAGCTGTTCCTAAATCCCATCATTTAGGGTCTGTGGATTTATGTGGATTTATGTGTTGGGAAGAGCCCATCACATGCTGATCATTTGCTGAAAAGTAACGCTCAATTCTAACTCTGAGCAGGATGAAGAAGGTCCATCTCTTCTAAGAAGGAGATTCTTTAAATGTATCAAGAATTCTGTGGTGTGCTTCTTGGTTCATTTGGAAGAGCTAGTTATAGTCCTGGGCTGAACTAGTTGCAAGGCTTATTTATTTATATTTCTGTTATTTATCTGATAGGGCACTGATTTTATATTAAAATTATATCCTTGGTTTACATTGGGAAATGGATAAATGAAAAGTTTTGAAAGTGTAAGAGAATATCCTAGTCTGTTCCTTCTTTCCTACTTTTCTTGGATTTTATATTAGTGAGTTGTATTGTCTGCTAATTTTTTTCTATTGTTTAGACTATAGTTCTCTGAAGGTGGTCCTACATCATGCATAGTTGTAATTTTAGCTAAGGTTTTCTGATGTGTTGGTAGGTGACTCCTAGCAAAAGTCTCAACTCAGGAAAAGAAGTTTTACCACTTGATTCTGATTTTAATAGTTGCTATTCTGAGTATTATGGAAAAGGTAAGGGAAAGACAGTTTCTCAATCAAAATCTCAGTGAAGCACCTTGTTTTGTGATTGACACTTTCTTGCAAAGATGAATGAAAAGTGTTTGCCTGTCTTTTTATGTTCTGTATATTAGCGTAGTGCTATAAATTTTTTAAGCAAAGATGAATTTTATTGTTGAAATTTTAAATGTTAAGTGTGTTATACACATGGACAGTGTCTTGGGATGTTGGCATCATAGCTTAAACAAATTATGGTAGTTACTGTGGCTTAAGAAATTAATTTGAGTAAATTGATCTGTTTGTGGACCTGCTTTCAGCATGTGGGATAATGCAGTTCAGCTTCATGTTTTATTGTTGCAAGCATTGGAAACACTTTCAATAAACTGCAGTGAGAATGTGATGAACAACAACAAAAACATGATGTAAAGAAAAAGGTCTCTGCAGTTTTTGAAATGCAGATGTAAGGGTTTTGCTAATCGGTACAGATTAATAGGTTGGATGTCTGGAAAGGAGCTGTTGTCTAGTTTCTTCTTTGATGTTATCTGCAAAATGAAAGGTACAGCAAACGTTCTGTTAATGAATAGTATTTCTGTGTACTTTCTTTAGCAAAGTTCATTATTAGTTGTTAATGTGATAATTGAGCTATTAAAAAATAGTTTTCCTTATGTTGGAATGGGTGGATATATGATGCATATGAATATTCAAACTGTGGTATTTTCCCTCTATAACCTTTTTTTGGTCATTGGATCCTTGATCTGAATATATTTATTTATTTTTGAGATGTTTGTAAAGAACACCTCCAGAGATTGTTAACATTTGTCAGCTCTTGGAATGACAGCTCCAGTCACTATAGAAGACAAGTAATTTTCCCCTTGAAGAAAAGGGATGCTAATCTCCACCTACAGTAACATGTTTGAGAAACATAATACACTAAGAAAATGTACCAATTACTTGGCTGAAAATTGCTTCCCTTCTGCAAGATAGACAATCATAACATTTTTGGACCTTTTTTTTTTTAAAAATAGTTTCATAACATAACTCCCTCTTTTACAAAGTAAAACTTCGTGTTTTCAAGAACAGGTGAATGTTCTATCAACTATTGGAGGAACGTTGTACTGTGATGTGGCATTTCAGATTTCAGTCCAGGTTATGACTGTTGTCCAGTCTCTGTAACTAGAAAACAAATATGCTCTGCTTTATTAAGAGTATGAATAAGTAATGAACCAGTATAATGACACATATATGCTCCCATGTCTTTTACTTGCACATCTGTAAGTGTTCTTACACTGTTGCCCGTGATGGGCAGCTTTTATTGGTGGGAAGCTGGGTTTTAGGTGCAGTTTCTTCACTGGCTTTCAGAATCCCATTACTGATTTCTACCTACAAGTAATGTAGGGATAGTAGGTGGAAAGTATATGTATGTGCATGCGTGTATATCTCAATGTAATTATTTGCATATACTAAATATACAAAGCCAAAAGAGTGAGGAAAATGGCAATTATATTAATGAAGTTGCTTAATTGCATATAATGAAATTTTTAATTTACTGCAATCTACTGAAACTATCATTGACCTAATAAAGATTATGCCCTTTTGCTTGTGTTGTTTCCTATTTAAATCAGCAGGAGTATATTAAAACAAACTGCTTAATTGTTGAGAAATTAGATTACTTGAGATGTAGAAGGAAAACAAAAACATAGTAATATAAAAATTGACTCTGTTTAATAAGCAGTTAGACAAAATTATCTTTTTTAAGATGTTTTGTGCCACAGGCTTATGACATTAGCAAATGACTCATATCAAGTCACTTTACCTGGGAAGATTTCTAACATTTCAGCTGGAAGCCATTTGCAGTCACGTCTTCTAAATATAAAGAACTCTGTTGGTTTCATCCCCAGCCTCATGGGCCTCTTAAGGGGCACAAAGATGTGCTAAATGGTCTTTAAGGGCAAGGGGGTGTAAAGGAGAGAAAAGGCTTAATTACAGTTCATTCTAAAGACCTGTTCTGTGATTAAGAGGCCATTAACTTATGGTGACATGTCATTTCTTCCCAGGGCAATTTTTGTTGCGGGACTAACTGTAAACAGGATAGTTGGAGTTGTGTCTGGCCGCTTTCTGTAATGCGCTTCCTCCCACCCTGCCACTGCGCTTTCCTGGTGCTCAGACATACCTGGGCAGCATGTTCCTCATTCCTACGCTGCCATCACTTCATTAGCCTTGTCTCTTCATCTCTTTGTGAGACCCCGCTTGCTTAGTAGCATAACTTGTTGCATAGTGGCGTTGCTTCTTGCCCTCTACGAGGGAACTGATGAAAAACTGCAGAGGTAGAAGGGCACGAGAAAAATTTCAGCTGAAGTTGGACTGAAGTTTCAGTCCTGTGCAGAGTTGCAGGAACAAGAGTCTCCTAATAGGACATAATTGAGGCAATTAGGAAAAAAGTCATGCTAGCATAAAGGCTGGAACATCTGTTTAATGGTTTAGAAGAAATTTAATGTTTGACTTCACTAATGGCACGGAAATTTTTTATCATTAATGTTCACTAAAGAATGACTCAACCTCTGATGTCTAAGGACTTTTTGAGAAGGACTCTTCCAGCTGGAGCACTGCAACTGTTGCGTTTGAAGTCATAACACTCCTGAAGAATTCCAGCAGCACAAAACCTGTTTTGGGGTGGTTTGTTATGCATATTTTTGGCATCTGACTAATCCAGTTCAATTTCTGGTTATTGGTCCTGGTTATTGGCTGTATTGGTACCGTGTGCTACTGCATAACTCCAACATAAGAACTGAAACATCTCAAATGCTAAAGAAAAGTTTTATTTAAATTCGCTTGTATTTGGTTTATACATGGGGAAATACAGAGCTGAAGTAAAGACTTTGTGTAAGGAGGATTGCTGTATTAACTGTAAGCCTGGCAATCCAATCAACTGTTTAACAATTTGAATATTTTTTCCAGAAACACTCCTATTTTTTCCCCTCTTAGTGATTTTCATCATCCCTCTGTTACTTTTAAGCTGGCTGTATCTTTGGAAAAGTAATAAAAGCTTATTTCCTTTGTAACTTGGTTTGTGTGCTCATGGCTGTCACATTAATCTGGTGTTAGTATTAGATTTTAATAAAAGGCTACATAGCAAGAAGAAAGAGGCTTGCTGATAGTATAGAATATTTCATGTAATTTAGTTTTTTATTTTTAATATTTATGGTTTTGGTATATTGTGAATGATATTGGACTTTGCCAAACATCTTTTATAAAAAAACCAACCAAACAAAACCCCAATTACAGTAGTTATGTTGAGGCAATACTAAGGCAGTGACAAAAGAAAAAAGGCTGAAAGGGTAGAAATCTGCAAAAAGTTCATCTTTTACCTGGCTTTGGGATTCAGGGGAAGGAAGAGTATTAACAGTGAAGTTATGTTTCTTACTGGTAATTGTGTTTTCCATTTTAAGTTCTGATGAAGTTCTGTGTATTTTATGGAGTTAAAACAGTGTTTAAGAATGGATTTTGGGGGCATGTGTGTTAGAATTCTTTTTGGGAGGTTTATATAGGGCATGCTTGTATAATTAATTACCACCAGAGGCAGGCAGCTCCCTTCTCTCTGTTTCCATGTCTGATGGGGTAGGGGCAATCTGATGGCCTTCCACTTCCTGGTAAACAAACGAATCAGTTTAGGGTGCTTCCTACCTATGGCGGTAAGGTTCGGCTGCTCTCGTGTTTAAGATGACAGGTACATCTTGTTGGGTGAGGCAGTCATAGGAAACCATGTGGCTGGGATGGTACTAACTTAAACAAACAGGAAATTCATATATGCTCTGCTCTTGCAGGGAAGAAGGATCTGGCTATTAGAAATTCCTGAAAGTAATTCCCACTGCCTTATTTGGCTTCCATCATGTAAGCTGTTTTGCCTTTTTTTATAAATTACAAAATTACAGGTTTAATGAAAACAAGGAGGAACCCTTCCTCCCTTTCCAAAGAACTGTTAAAATCAGTATCTTCATATGTAAATTTAATTTAGATTCTACTCTTGGTGGAGGAGAAGAAAGATGGGAAAGACAAGAAGAAATTAAGTTTTCTGTTGAATTTTCTGTGTCCATCAGCTAACACATCTTCTAAACCCTGCCAATACTGGGTGTTCAAAGTTATCAGGGGTCCTGAAGATCCATGTTTTAACAGTGCTTGTTCTACTGGCCACCCCAAATTCCACTGAAGCCATTTGTTTTTGTGTATCACAGCACCTCTGGAAATTGAGGTAAAAAGAATAGCTAAACTTAGACCCTGTGCAGAGTTATGGGTTTGGGATACCCTAAGACTGGAGACTGCAATCAGTGAGGGGGCTTCTTTCCTACTTTCCAAGCTGAACTTTCCTTTGTTTGTTTTTTATGCATTTTCTGTGGGGAGAGTGCTCTAGTAGAAGCTCACAAAATGATGAGCTTGGACACAAACTAAAGATACACAACAGCCTACAGGTGAGAACAATGACTATTGCAATCTATGAATTCCCAACAATTTGATTCATTATTAAGAAAATGAGATGGGGATCTGCGTGTGCACGTCCATATGCATACTCCTACATTTTCTAGTTAGTGTGGTTTTTGTTGATACTTCTAAAACGCCTATGTTTTTCCTGTTAGAATTTTTTTTTTATATAGCTTTTACTGCTTATGGGTTCTTGCCATTGTCTGTATATACATTGGTTTCAGATCTTAGGAGAATTCACTGTAATTCATTCTGTGAAGGTAGCATGTGAAGTAGTCTAGGGAAATTATGCTAAGTCATAATAAAGTAGAGCTATAATAAGCTCTACATGTTTCTAAAGTCAATAGTTACAGTAAAGGCTAGGGCTGTGACACTTTTTTTTTTTTTTTAACAGATTTAAAGTAATTTGGGCAAGGTTCCTTAGAATCTGGCTCCTTTGAAGTGTCCAGGTTTAAAAAAAACCCCAACAAAACAACAAATCTCTACTTTTCTTTCCTTTCCTTGTTTTCTAACAGCAAGAATAGAAGACAGATGGTTTAGTTTTTCCAACATACTTTCATAGGAGTTAAAAATCAAAATATGATTGATTATATTCTTGAGAGAGATTCACTTCAGAAATATATTTTGAGTTTTGGACATCTCAATACTCTTTGGAAAAATGACTATTGCTAATCTGTTCCATTTTCATTGGAAAATATTTCTGTTTGGTTACGTTTGAGAGAGCGCACCAAATGTAGTTTGTTTGCCTGGGAGCCTTAAAAGAAAAGCAGAGTTCTTGTATGTTGGGGAGGCAAGGAAAGGTGAAAATGTCACAGATATGGTTTGTTTGTGTCCTTTCTTGGAGATGACAAACTTGCTTTGGTTTATCAGAGGCAGGTCCTGCTGTGGGGGGGACACTGCTTTTATAGCCAAGATTCACACTTGCATTGTCCAGCTGGGCTTTTTATTTCTGGGGTTGCTATTGTTAAAATCTGGTTGGTAGGTGGGCAAGAATGATACTGGTTATGGATTACTTTGAATTAGTGGTTGTTAGGATGGGAATGTGGCTTTTATCTCTTCTGGAGAACTTGATATGAGAGTCAGCGAAGTGTTGAAAAAATGGCATAATGATGTTAAAGAAAAATATATCATTGGTAACCTCAGGATATCTTGATATCTAGTTCATGATTGATGGGCTTGTGGGGGAGAGAAGAGGAAAAAGCAGCAGTCCATCTTAAATTTCTAAATGCCATACAAGATGTGCAAGAAATGAGGAAGAAGAACTGAAGTCCTTATTAGGGAGTCAAAGTTACATGCTATAACAAATCTGGTGAAGTGATTCAGAGGCTTGAATATTTATGTTGCCTGATTAGGAGGAGTGACATTGGTTTATCAAGGTTGTACATGCTTGCTCTGAGGTCCAGGCTGCAGTTGAATCTGAGTGTGGAAGTTTATGGGTTACGATTAAAAGGGAGAAGAGGGATTAATGGTGATATTCCCTTGTAGCTAGTATGATTATTGTAAATGACGGAGGGGCAGAAAGAGGAAGAGAAGGATTGTTGTTGTATTGTCTGAACTTGATGTATGTTATCCTTAAGCATTTAGGGAAATGGGTGAAATATTCATGTTCAAGAGAACATTGAGGGAGGGTGAATTTTCAGAAAGATGAAAAAGGTAAGAGAATGGAAGTGAAAGAGGAGGATCAGACAACTGCAGACTATTTACGTGACTTAAAGAAAAGTGCTGGAGCTCACAATCTTTGGCAAATACTTTGGGGAAGAAAAAAATACATGGTGTCTTGATTGACAGCAACTCTTGTCAATTTAATTTTATAAAAGTGGCAGGCCTTGTAGATGTCAGAGAAGCTGTAGATGAGATGCATCTTGCCTTAAACACCTGGACACTTTTTTTTTGCATGCTGCACTTATAAGGAGGGAAAAGAAATAAATGGTAGATGAAGCAGCTGCAAGCTGAATCAACCAGTAGTTAGGAAACTGTAGCTAATTGTGTGAAGCATCTGCTATTGAATAGGGGGCTGAATGTGTTTCTGGTGGGTTTAGTTTGGGTCTGCTCAGAATACTTGCTTACTTTCAGGTGATGATGATGAGGAAGCTGTAAGAATTTTGGAGAACAGGATTAGGATAAGCATGCTGGAGCAATAGTCTATAAAAAGTTGGGTGAACTTTAGTAAGGACTATTTCAGTGTGCTATACTTTTGGCTAATTAACTGCACAAATACAAGGTGGAGGAACACCTGCTTAGACAAAACTGAAGAAAAAGTTATAATGCCTGTATTGGATACTACACTAAATGTGAATCAATACTGTTCTGCTGATTAAAAAAAAAAATATAAACAGCATTACTTTGTTAGGTATAGAAGGATCTTGGCTGAACTGATGTATCAAGTTTGGGGCACTGAATTTCAAGAAAGATGGGATATAAACAGCAGAATCATGAAAGTAATAATAGAGAGAAAGGGGAGTGGTTACAAGGCCTATTGAGACTAGGAGAAGCAGTGAGCTAACCTGCAATGAGAGATTGAGGTCAGATGTTAGGAAAGGACTTTTGTGAAGTGAGTAAGGAAAGTAGCTTCATCTAACACCTGGGGAGTGCTGTGGGGTCTCTGCTGCTGGAAGTCTTGGAGAAGTTACGCAGATGTCTTTAGCAGAAGTGGGTGATCCTACCAGGGCAGGGGCTGGATTAAATGACCTTTTGAGATCATCTTAATGTGTCGTCTTGTTTTCTGGAAAGTCTTCCTTAAAGAAAAAAGGCAAAATAAACATCTATGAGTTAACCAAAAACGTTATAGAGCAGTGTTCCTCAGTAATATCCAGTGGGGCCTTTTAATATGAGATTGCTTCTGGGATTTTTCACTCATCTGTTTACCAATTACTATCATCTTGATTGTTTTTTTCCTAGGGAAAAACAGAACAAAAACCCACCCTAAGTCATGATGTTTCTTAAAGGAAGAAAAATGTCAGAAATGTCATTAATTTGGGAAATTTAATTGCTAAGTTCTTTTCTTGGTCTTCCCTGCAGTGTTTTACTCTAGTCTTTCAGAAAACAGTGCAATATAACAAAGCATATAAGGTGTCAGTTTTCCATTATCTCTATTGTTAACTGCATATTCTGTTTATAGGGACTTGCTGTAGCATAGCATGGTCCAAATATTTTATTATTCAGGAAGCAGCACTTACATGACAGGGAACATTTTTTTCAATCTTTTATGTTGAGTTACTGTCAAGGTGGCAAAGCATATCACGGTAACTTTATTGCTGTTATCTAGCTAAATATTACTGATTTTATTTATTTATTTTAACTAGCTCCATACTGTTGGTATGTGTATCACTGTGCTTAAGAAATCTTTCTGGGTATTTTTATATTGATATTAGTCCTTTGTCTGGATTTTTAAAATGGCTGTCCATTAGGGGACAAAAGTTGTAAATTTAAAAATGTTAGATGGCACACAGCAGTGACATGAGCATTTCCCTGTAAAATGCATTCTTTTATCTAATTTGTTGTCTGCCTGCTTAAGGAAATGAGGCATATGCCATTACTCCATCTCTATCTGTGCTCTAATAGCTTATGGATCTTTTGGCCAATTTAAAGCGAGATCTGAAAATTGTTGAGGTCTTAGAGGTTGTTTGAAAATTGCTGTTGACATGGAGTAGAGACCTGTGTTAATGCCCCCATTGGGAAGAAGGAAGGGAGAGTTCTGCTCTTATCAGCTTTATTTTCAGTATTAGAAGGGGCTAGATGCATCACTATTTGGTAGACAATGGAACAAGATAAGAGTACTGTGTTGAGAAGTCTAGGAATAAACTTGGATATATAGTGGCATGGCTCTAGGGTTGTTGGGAGGATATGGGCTGTTACAAGGGCAGATGATAGGAGTATGAAGGAAAACTGGGGATTGTGAAGGACATGGGAGATGTCAGGGTAATTAGTTTAGCTGCTCAAAGAACAGTACGTTTAAGGTCCTTTATTTGTTCTTCTGTTCCTGAAATTGTTCCTTCTATTGACTGAAATTCAGTCACAGGTGACCAGACGTTGACTGCAAATTAATTAAAAAAGACTACAGTAATGTCTATGAGCTTCTGATTATGCTTTGGTTGTACTGAAGAGACTTTCATAATACTGTATGGAAAATTTTGTGCCCTGCATTCCATTTCCCTTCTGAAATTATTCCAGGCCACTATGGCACTTCTGTGGTTGCACTTCCCATTTTTTCTAGACTTTCCTTCAGGAAATATTAGTAATCCCACTTCTGTAACAATCATTAAAGAACACTTAATGTCTGTGTTGGGGGCGAAGTTAAGGCATATGTTTGCAATCACATCACTCATAGAAGAGTCTGGTCTTACAAATCCACAGACAAAATTAAAACTAGAAATAAGGCATAACACACTATTATCTATATCTATCACATGGTATTAGGCAGATTGCACATCTGATCTCACTGGCTAGCAACCCTTGTATTACAGCAATTTATATTCCTAAGAATATTCTGAGTGAAAAATAACTGCTCTTACAAAAATTACGTGGAGGAGGGAAGAGGTCTTGGGTGAAAGAGGAGATCTGAGATGTGTGTCTTGTATTTGCCATTGTTTCCTTTCTATGCATTAAATACCAGCTGAGATATTTTAAAAGTAGTAACAAATGATCCACATTTGAAGGAGTACCAAAGGTATTTTATACATCAGTATGTGAAGTGTTTAAACGTTTTTCATGTATGACTTAACAGAATTTCAACAAAATAGTTTCCTCACCTTTCTCTAAGTTTGGTATGGTTCTACCCATTTACTAGACAGAGGAACAGATACGGAGATGTCAACTGCTATAGCCAGGATTATGGATTGTTACCTGCTCTGCAATTCATCTGAATCTTAAGTGTTTTTTATAGCTTTGTGCAGAAGTGTTTTTAGGAAGAGTTGAGCAAATGCTTATCAACTGACTTAGTCTGAAACTGAATAAATCTGACAATGTCAAAATTGATAATTTTTTTTAATTAAAATACTTTTTTTCTTTTCTTTCTTTTTTTAAGAATAGAAGACAAGGAGCAAGACTAACAATAGCAGAAAATTATCAGATCGATCTTCTGAGAAAGCTCTCAGGATCTACAGGCTGGGACATCTGATCTCCATTCTACAGTAAGATCTCCATTCTGTCCACCACTTAGTGTGTATTACTCACCATATGCTGTGAGTAACTTTCAGGTGTTCTCAAGGTGAATTGTATTACTGTTGCACTACATAGCAAACTGTCATAAAAGCATTTCTCCTGCAAAATGCATAATTCATGCTTACGATCTCATGATTTACATAAAATGAAGTCAAGGACCCAAGTCCTTTATCTTAAAGATACCTGCTTTCTAAACAAATCCAGCACAGTGAATGAGATTATTAGCTGTCCAGATGATGAGCACCCATGAATCCTTGAGACTTGAATGGCATAAACCCACATTATCACCTTTTCATAATGCAGGCCTATATGTTGGTAACATTAAAAGATACCACTCACACTGGTGCAATAACAAATAATATAGTTGATCAGTAGATCACATATTGAAGATAATTCATAGTAATTTTTCCTGTCATTCAGGAGTCTCATAGAATATGCTAGGAGTCTTTGTGTTCAGCTTTCCCAGTCATTGCTTTGAAACTTCACAGTAAAATTGAAATTAGTGAGACAAATGAAGGCTTATTCTACCGCAGATCATGCTGGTATTACCATAAGGTTAATAACATTGTATAGCCACAGAAGCCAAACACTAGATAAAAGTTATCATTTCTGATGATGACATTTCTGTGCTGGGAGATACAACATCTGTTTACCATCTTATCAAAATATCCATGAAATCTATTTCCTGTAGCCATCATTCAGGATTTCAGAGAGCACGACTCCTCAAAGAATATGAGAAGGCAGTAATCCAGTCATATCAAAAGTCTGATTCATTGAACTCTGCCAGCCTGAAGTATAATAGAATGAGGACTTTTTTCTATTTCTCTGTGTTCTAGTATCAACTACCTAGTCTCAGTTAGCTGGTTTCTCTTGTGCTTCTTTTATGTTTTCATCACTTCTAGATGAAATTGTTTCTACAAAGTGCTTATATTGGGTGTCTGGTCTGAATTTATTCTTGGAGAAGCGTTTCGTTCTCTGTTGAGTATCAAGGAGCCACAGGAAGTTAGTTGCCTACATAAGAACCTAAGTTTCCGTGGTGTGAATATCCACCCTTTCTGGAAACCACACAAAACTTTAAGTTTTTCAAGATGGAATTGTTATACAAATAACTTTTTTCCTTTTTTTTTTGGTGTGTGTGTGATTGTTGTTAATACCCTCATATTTTGAAGTAGTATCTGTACAGTAGTACCATGGTACCACCTTCATGCAAGGAGTAAAGTACTGTTAATTATTTCCTATGATACTGTACTGACAAATACTTGTTACCATGTAGCTGAATGAGGTTTATTGCAGACAGATGATGCAAATTGCAGGCAGGAGATAATGCAAAAAGCACTGATAGAAGAGAGATTCAGGACGTGTTGGCAAAGTTACTGCTCAGGCTTAGTTGCTCCGACGGACGAGATAAATGCAGTCATGGTTGTTTCAGTCTCAATCAAAACCTGATAACTGAGACCATCAGTGGTCCTTAATGAATGACTGTTAATGCTTTGAGTAGCTGATAACCCAGTATTAAACTAGAAGAACTTTTCAGAGACTTGCTTATCTCTGATTAAAAAAACCAAAAAGCTGTTACATGGAAAGGAAACTTAAAGTCAACAACTAAGTAAATCATTGGAAAGAGCATTCTTGGCTTCATCGATATGCTATACTTGGGGAATTTATTATGTAAGCAATAAAAATTTCATACATAGTCCCTGAGGAACCATGACTGTTGAGGAGGCCTCAGCTTTGTTTTCAGCTGTATGCAAAAACTAGCACGCAAAAGCATTTTGGAAAGATAAAAAGAAGCCCAAAGTAAAATGATATACATCCCACAGGGAACTGGACCCACGATAGTGATGTACAGCTGCAGGGCAGATTTATTCTGTCATTAGGGAAATATAGGTGAATCCAAAATAATAGATCATGTAGCAAATTGATACCATAGTCATGAGCACAATCTTGTCTTTAGGCATCCAGCCTGGAGCACAACTTGAATAGATCATGCTCTCTCACTTTGAGTAAACTTACAGCAAACCTGAAGGCTATTTGTGTTTTGTGAGGATCTAAGTGTTCTTCAGCATTGTCTGTTTTTACTACATTTCAGGCTATTGGCCTGACCTTTAATCCTCGGTTGGCCTGTCATTCAGCATTTGAAATACCTGAATACTTGGTTCAGCTTTATATGGGGTGATCACTTTGATCCTAGATCAAAGATACAAGCACAAAACTGTTTTAATTAAAATGTTGTGGTGCATTTCAGAGATATGTTGGTAGAGTTTTCCAGCTTGCCTGGTTCTGTCAGATTGTAGAAGCAAAGTCGTGAAAGTTAATGCTCTTTTCCTATCTTTCCCCAGACTGCTGTTTACAAGTGCTGAAAATTGTTCATGTTTTCAGTGTGTGAAATGCAGCTCCCTTTGAACGTATCCTAGGGGATGGAGCTGGAAAAAGGCTATCTTTCTTAATGTCTAGTTAGTCTTGTAGTTTTTTAAAGCTCTGCCTTTTGCTGCAGTGGAAAACTTCCAAGATTGCTGAATTCTGAAGTTTGCAACAAAAGTTGAGCAAGATTCTGGGAGCCTGACTTGAGAGACCAAGCCTCCATGAAGTTCAGTCCTTTTCAAATTTTTTTCCCTGTGCTTCCCATCTGAATTAAACAGTACAAACTGACTGGTTGTTGTGTGGGTTTTTTGGTTTTGAGTTTTTGGTTTTGTTTGGTTTGGGGTTTTTTTGTTTTTTTTTTTTTCTTTCTTTCTTTGTTTTCCCAGGGTCCTGCTTCTTCTGAAAATGGAGAGTCTGTTCCTTGGCATACAATTTTTGTTTGGGTGAGGAACTTCCATGCCAATTGTCTTCATTAGAAAAAAGAGTGATGACTTTCCAGAAATAAGGTGTCCTGTCTGGAATACTAGGTACCACAGGTTAATGTCAGCCTCTGTCTAATATGTGAATTCCACCAAGTTGTCAGAGCAGCTTGTTGTTAGCACTGAAGTCACCTCACATGTGTTGGGTAGGTAAACTGATGGAGTGCTTTGCACTGGGCAGAGCATGCTTCCAGAGATTGGCCAGGTGGGTCCATTACATGGTTTCAGGGCTGTGTGCTGCTTTATTCAGTCCAGCAGCACTGTCATTAAGTATGAGGCTGGTCATATCACCCTGTCTGTCTTTCCCATTCTGCCACCATAGCAACCTGCTCCAATGAAATTAGTGTTATCCCTCCACTTGCTAAGGATGAAGCTCTGAATCAGAGAGAAAGTTCTCCCAACCTCAGGCAGGGTTGCCTTTGTTGCAGGCTGGTGGTTGCGCTCCGACCGCAGAAGCTGTGCTTCTAGAAGCTGTCATGGAACATATGTGGTAGCTGTGCCTCTTGGAATTCGCAATTGCTCCACAGGAGGTGTGCAGGAGCGACCAGAGGGCCTCCTCAGTAACTTCTGACACTGGAGACTGGATAGCACAGGAAGTATTTGAAGACACTGAATTCAAAATGGGAGCAAGACAAATGTCTTCCCTTTGATACTGTTTCACCGAAGGAGCAGTAAAAGTCAGTGGGACTTTAGCTCAGGACACCGGTTCAAAGCTCCCAGGAAACACCTATCACCTGCATGTGCTTCTTCAGATGGGTTTTGCTTCTAAAGTAGGGGACCTTTTTTGACACCGAAGTTGTTATTGCTGGACTTGATTTGACTGCTTTTTTTTACTGGCCTTCAGCTTGGTTTTTTGTAGGGGTAGAGAATCTATAGCTAAGTGGTTATTTATTTGAATCTTGTTCTGTTTGTCAGCTATTGTGCAAAACAGAATATATGACACTGAGTATGAGGGCAGAATTTTTCATTAACTGTCTTAAGTCCAGTGAACCTCCCTGGATAATCCCTCTGCTTCCTGACTTTGTGGGGAAGAAAAATAAGATAAGTGTGCTTTCAGTGATGTCAGTAGAAGTATTTCAGAATTTAGATGAAGAACAATTGAAACTCATTCTGGCTGAGCTTTATGCTTATTTCTTCTAGATTTGATTTTCTGCTTTGTCTTCTGTAGTGAAAGGCATCTTTAAGCTCTTCTCCTGCTCTTCTCTCTTCAACACCTTCATAAACCTCTTCTCTCCCTCTGGGTATTTTCCTGGTAATACGTGTTTTTGTTAGTTTTACTTGTGAAATGGGATCACAGGCAATATTGACTGAGCACATAATTTAAAAAACTGCAGTGGCTAGGCTTTGTGTTTCACATTATGCAAGCAGTCTACAAAGATCACAAGTTAGCTAAAGCAGCTGTGAAGTATTCCTCTAAGAGATTAAAAGGTTACTTAAAAATATGTTTGTATGATTAAGAATTTTAAATCGGTGCAGCCTAGTCACAAATGATAATGGAAACAGGAGTCAGGACTGATCAGTGGATTTGCATGCTCCTTTGCACCTCAATTGTTTTTATTTCCAGCCTAACACATTTGAAGATCACTTTGAAGTTATGCTATCAAGATGCTTCTTTTTCCACTGGGTAACTTTTGGAGTAGGCCATGGCATGCAAAGATAAGCTATAAGCAGAACTTGCCAAACTTTTGTAGTTCGTACCTTTTTCCCTGTTTGAATGTTTTCATGACAGTCTGTCAAGATATTAGCTGATTATTCTCCTGTAAACAAGTGGGTAGATACAACTTTATAATATTCTTCCTTTTTTATGTAACAACGTATATAAAAATGTGCATTCAGACAAAATGTACTTGAATTTTAATTAAATTCAAAGGTTTCTGTCTTTCCCCTAATAGTACTTCTTGTTAATGAGATAGATGAGTCTGCTTGGAGTCACAAATCTGTTTAGGAGCAGTGGGAAGTTTCAGACATAAAAGTAGCTCATTCTCAGTACTCAGCAGGTTACTGTACTTGTTTTTAACAACAGCTTTTTCAGAAAATCCTGCTTCATGCAGATATGAAGCAGAAAAAGAAGCATTGTTGGAACATGTAGTGAAAGGGTAATGTACATCCTTATCTCATTGCATAACCAAACCATCTATAGTTGTTGTCTTCCTGTAATTTCAGAAATTCAGAAAATCACAAAAGCAGTCATGCATCTTGTACAGTTTGTAGTTCTGTGGGTTGTGTTGATATGTCCTTCAACAATATGAACATAAATTAATGTCCTTCTAATGTGAGGATCATCCTCAGAGAAGAATGCTTCACATATGATCTTATGTTTGAACAGCTGTCTGAAAAGCTTTGATTAAGCTGCATGGGTCCTAGTATCTCAGAACTGTCCTTTTAGGTCATTTGAAAATTCAGGTAAGCATTGCATCAGCGTGTGCTAGATTCATATTGTCCAAGTCACCCTTTATGACTGTAAGAGTGAGGGAAGGTGAGCAGCCTGGCTTGAGGGTAGTAGGGTTGTTGCTCTCTAGCACATGCAGCTGTTTTTGCTAATGATTTTGCTAATCTAGGGAGAAGGGCTTGAACCAGGAAATGGAGTCTGAAGCCCAAAGAGAAGTGGAGGAATGAGAGCCAAAGAAGGACTTAAACGGCAGAATTTTAAGCGAGCCTTTCACACTTCCCCTGGTGGCCCATCTCAAGTACCTGTACAGAAACACAGAGTGCATAGAAAGCAAAAAAGAGGAATAAGAAGTCCATGTACCATCACAGTACCTTTTTAGGGTCACAGAAATGTGGTGTGGCATAGCTCACACAAATGGTGTGCTGCAGTGGATGAATACAGACTCTTTTGGAAGTACCAGCTGGTAGGATGTAAGAAAGGCTTGTGCTCCACACCAAACAGTGCCTTGAATATGCAAAGCCAGATTTGCTTTGGAAGGAGTAACAGGCTGGTCAAGATCAAAGGAGAGTCCAACATGAATGTGTCTTGGTGTGCATCTACTGCAGATTGCCTGATTGAGAAAAGGGATTGTATGAAGGCTGTAGAGAACTGGAGGAAGCCTGACTGAAAACACTGTTCTTGCGAGTGACTTTGAGCTGTCAATATCTGTTGGAAGGGTAACATGGTGTGGCACAAGCAATCAAGATCTTTGGAATGTGTTGAGGATGTTTTTCAATGCAAATGCTGGTCCCGTCAATCAAAGCAGGTAGTCTGCTGGATCTGCTGCTCATGAGTAAGGAGGACCTAGTGAAGAGCGTGAAGTTCTGTGGTAGCCCTGGCTACACAACTGAAGTTGATGGCATTTAAGATCACGAGGGAGGTGAGGAAGGTAAATAGCAAGATCAGGAAGGCTTCAGGAGAAGGCTTCCACAGTGTCTTGGTGGCTAAACTGATGAGATACTCTTTGGTCAGGCAGACTATAAAGTAGGTGGAAAACTGGCTTGACTGCTGTGCTCAAAGGCTTAGGGTCAGTGGTCTGAAGTCCAGCTGGTTGCCAGTTACTGGTGACCTAGTAGTTCCACTCAGTGCTCAGTGGAGTGCTGGAGCCAGCACTGCTTAACATCTTCATAACAACTTGTATTATTCTATGGCATGCAATCTTAGTAAGTTTGCCCTGTGTTACTCTTTTGGAGGGAAGTCGTCTATTTGTGGGAACACAGGGCTGCTATTCAGTGCTCTCAACAGGCTGAAGAAATGACCTCAGAAGAACCTTGCCTTCAGCAAAGGCAAATGCAGATTCCTGCAGTTAGCATGGAACAACGCTGTGCAATACTCTACACACTGAGGACTGCCTGGCTAAGAAGCAGCTTTGCAGAACACCAAGATGAAAAGGGAGCTGAAGCATAAGAAGCTGAGGGCTGGATTGGCTCAGTCTAGAGAACAGAAGACTGAAGGGGAAGTCTGAGGGGCAACTCTAGTTCCTGTCTTCAACTGTCTAAAGGGAGTTACAGAGAAGATGGAGCAAGACTCTTCTTGGAGGTGCTTATTAAAAGGAAAAGAGGCAACAGCCAAAAGCTCCAGCAAGGGAAGTTTGATCAGGGAAAAAAAAAATTATGGTGGTCAATATTGGAAAAGGCTGTTAGATTATGGTACTTCCACACTGGAGATGCTAAAAACTCAGTAAGGCCCTCAGTAAGCTGATCTAGCATCCGAGTTGGCACTTTTTAGAGTGAGGAGTTGTACTTTCCTGAAGTCCCTTTCAACCCAAACTGTTGTATGTTTCTAATATTTTTCAGTTCATCAGTTGAGTCTTCTCTAAGAACTAGTTATTTGGTGTTTGGGTTTGGTGTTTGGGTTTTTTTGGTCCTTTCTGCTTCTTTTGGGAAATTGGTTCATGCGGATATACTACATCAGGTCAGATCAGAGATGTGATAAGCTCAGTCTGTTGGTGGCCTGTAGTAGGTGCTTAGAGCAGAGTGGATATACACATGCCTGTATTTGTATTTCCCCAGGACAGTCTCTTAGCCCTCTGTGATTTGCAGCTCAATGTTGTCGTGTGCTAGAGGAGAATGAGCCTTTATAATACAATTTTCATAGAAGTGCTCTACACAGATGCTTTTTTCTTGTAGTTCTTAATACTTTGTCAACACCTATAAATTTAGCATATCCAAAGAAAGGCAAAAACAAGTTGTGACAGTGAAGGCACGGATAAAATTTAGGACTGACATTTTTGCAGACACACAATTCCTTTTAAAAACTGAAGTCTGTTAAAGAAATTGAGAACATCATATTTGTTAATCAGCATTGTGTTGTCACTCTCCATATTTATTATGAAACACATTTTTATAGCCATGAAATAAATGAGTAAATGAATAAATAAAAAAGAACTTGGCTGTGGATGAGTAATCAAAGCAATTCAGCCAGCTGATCCATACCAGATGTCAGCAGATTTTTATTTTAAGCTATGAGTAAGGCGTTTTGAAATTTAGCTTTACTTTTCAGATACTCTGGGTGAATATTTCTACTTTTACTGCTTCTACTTCTTTTGCCAAGGATCTGAATCAATGTTATTAAAAGTGTAAAAGGAACACAGAGGATTTCCATTTCTCTTGTGCTAACATTAACATGTACTGGAAGTGGGCACAGCCAGGGCTAGTGTTGAATCTGAGTTAAAGGACAGCATTGTCAGCCAATTTATTGTTCATTCCTGCATTGCTTAAAGACTTACAGTTTCCTGACATTGGATAATAGGCATCCAAAAGTAATGACGACACCCTCTTCCAGAAGACATTCTGCTTCAGAAGAAGGGTTCACAGGCAGAGCCTGCGTTTTGAAGGTATCTGAGATGCCGTATTGAATGCCTGTATGTCCAAAGACAATCATTAAATAAGCAGTACACTGCAAGTGAGGACCTGCATGGAAAGTCACTTATCTTTCAGTTCGACTCTTTTGTTCTACATTATATTTGTAGTATGAAAAAAAAAAAAAATTCTGTAGTCCTCAGAATTGTTTGTGTGTGATTATCTTGTTCATTTGTTACTTGGGCAGGTTTGAAAACTAATAGTAAAGACTTTACTTTTCACTGTTGCCTATGCTAAGATATACCAAATGAGTTGTGCTTTTAGGTAGATTTTTAAAAAAAAATCCTGTTAGTTGATATATTTGGGACAATAACACAGTCACAGTATTTTTCATGGGGATGCAGTAATTTCTACTCTGTCTCAAAGCACTTCAGGCATACACTGCTCCAAGGGCAAAAATGACATGTCTTGTGCCAAAGCGTGCAACTCAGTAAGCGTGCTTTGTGTGTTCTAACTCTAGTGATCACAGATGCCCATCTGTAAGGGGGGAGCCTGCTGCCTGTGAGGTGCTTACTGCACTGTTAATATTACCGAGGGCTTCCAGGTCTTTGTGCCTGCCTGGGAACGCAGATATCTGGTTCAGTGGAGCGTGAGAGCAGATGATAACAATACAAGTTTAGTGGCATTTAAGTGATGTTGAGTTTATCTCTGTTTTTATATACACCAACAGGTGAATTTAGCATCTTTTTTTTTTTTTTTTTCTTCCTACCATTGTTCTGTATGCTTGGGCATTGCTCTCCCATGTTAGTTGGTGTCTATGACAGTGCTGGAAGGATTGATGCTGTATCTTTTTGAAAAGGTGTGCCAGAGGTTTCTGAAGCCCACTTTCTACCTCACTTTTCTACCCTCACAGTGCTGCAGGGGTTTTGGCTGCCAGGCTTGTGGCAGAAGGGTGTTTAAAGGCAGATGAAGCCACTCTTGAGGGATAATGGATCAAAAAAGAGAGAGCAGTTACAGAGGAGAGGTAAAGATGGTTATTAAATGCTAATAGTTCCTTCTGAGTGCTTATGGAGAGTTGCACCACAGCTTATTTTATACAGAAGACCTCAATGATGAATAAAATTGGGAGACTGATCTTTTTAATAAAAAATATTAAGGTGTTTTGGTCATTACTAAACACTGCAACTTGTAATAGATCTTTACAACTTGGAGTAGAGCTTTGTGGAAAATGTAGTGCCATGGAAGTGAGATTAATAAGTATTCTGACAAAATTTTAAAATAGAGTTGGTGCAAGAGAAGGTGGTGAAGACTGGTATCTTTGAAGTTTAGTCTCGGAGAATTCATGTTTTCCATTTCGTTTGCATCTCACTGTTTAGATTTAAGAGGAGATTAGTGCCAAATAGGGCTTGACTTAAACATCCTATCTACTTTCCATCTTACAAAAAAAAAAACTTCCCAAACTGGTTACTGAAGACTAGATATAAGCTTGATGCATTCACAAAGACCCAGGCTCTTGTTCTTCTGGTGTAGAGCACCAAGGCATCACTTTCTAGGGAGCACATCTTCGTTCTGCCTTATCTGTGAGAACTGATCGCTTAGGCATTAATGATGGATAATATTCTGCAGGTGTTGTCCTTTGTCTCTTTTATGGTTTAATAATAAACATTCTCACTTCTTAAATATAAGTATTTTAGAGGGCAATAGTGAAAGAATTTTTTTTTTCTTCCTGGATTTGTATATGCTCGCTCCTATAGCTGTACTGGGGAATTACTCAAGTGCCACGGTCCCCTCAAATTCTATTCCCTCTTGTAAGTGCTTTTCCATGGGCTTCCCATCTTGACAACCTTTTGGCCCACAACTGGAATACCAAGTGCTTGAGAATGAAAACTTTTCCTGTCAATTGGAGGTACCACAGTTGTATGAACTTCAGTTTAGGCTTAGTGTTTCTTAGCCGGTTACACTATTGTGTGTGCATTTTTAGCACTGAATGATTAATAATTAGCATGACTGTATTCCAAACTGAAACATCCCAATTGAGATAGTCTCAGCTCTGTTCAAAATGTGTTGTGTTGGTTAAGTCAGTTTCCCTTTAACTGGTTATTAGTCCTAGCTCTGGTGCTAGTTATATTTTGTTTTCAAGAGCAGATGGTTGGTAAATGTATGCCGAGAAATTCTCTGCTTAAAAAGGGGACTTTTCTTGCTGAATTGTATTTTGATTTCTGTTTAGCTGTTCTGCATCTTGACATATGTTTTTAAGGAGGTAGAAATCAGCATTGCTGCTTCCAAAAAATTTCAGTGAGTATTTTTGTCATTCTGCATGCTTCCGAAGAGACACCTGCATTGGTGACTGAGGGCGGGCTGGCTCATACATGAATTCAAGTTAATTAGTCAAGTAGAGGCTGCAGTTCTTGTTTTTATTCAGAATACGGTATTTTTTTACAACGGGCAAAAATTTCCTTTTGAAGCCGCAGTCAAAGTGTGGATAGACTTTCTATGTATGTATACTTGTACACCACAGTTTACAGGCTACATGCAGCTCTCCCCACTCAAAATTGCAGTGTCTTGTTGTGTTAGACTTGAAGCCTTGCAATCCAAATATCCTTTTCTGAAATCCTTGGTACAGAACTATATTGAGTAGTTAAATTTATTTTTTGTGATACCTTGCAAAACTAATCTTGTGAACATAAATTAGCTGAACATTAGGTTTTCAGTGGCTTTTTTAACAAGAGCCTTTTCAGCTGAATGGTTTGTTAAATTTTGTAGCAGTTCTGAAATGAAAATATCCACTGAATTTTCTTAATTGATTATGGAAATTGACTACAACTTAATGTTACGTTTGAAAGAAAACAAATCTAGAAGCAACAGTTCACCCCAAGCAGTGGTCTGATGGAAAACAAACATTTTGAAAACAACTTCATGTTATGGAAGAGAAATTATGCTCAGCACAGTTCCTTTTGCCCTGTTGACTGGCATCTGCTCTGTGGGGAGCAATTTGCCTGTCCTGCCAGGGAGAAAAAAGTATGGTAATGCACTGGCAGCTTTTAAAGGCAGTGACTCAGCTAGCAGAGAGATATGGAGAGAAAACATGTCTATTCTATGAGCGGAATTATATAATAAAGGCTCCATTCCTTTTAGTTATAGATCTTATCCTTTCCAGTCTTGAAGTGCTCAGAATTGGAAGACACAGATAGGAATATTCTGCTATTGTTTTGCTGGTATCTTCTGTTTCTGAATCTACGTGGTTATAGCAAGTACAGCTGAAGAGCATGCTAGCTGACATTTAAGCAGAGCATATTGACCACTGGTTTTCCTTCTATCTTGCTGCTTCATGGAAATAATGCCCTGCTGCATTGTCTGAAGGAAAAGATTTAAATATTAATTCATACCATTTGTGTCTTTGACTGCAAGTTTTTGAAGTCAATTGAATTGATAGTTATCTCTTGCTAATTTTTACCTCTCTGACTTGTATTTGTATACTGCATGGCCATTGTCCTGGTTTAGCCCCAGTCAGCAACCAAGCACCATGCAGCCGCTCGCTCACTCCCCTCTGGTGGGACGGGAGAGAGAATCGGAAGAGTAAAAGTGAGGCAACTCATGGGTTGAGATAAAGACAGTTTAACAGGTAAAGCAAAAGCTGCACGCAGAAGCAAAGCAAAACAAGGGATTCATTCACTCCTTCCCATGGGCAGGCAGGTGTTCAGCCATCTCCAGGAAAGCAGGGCTCCATCACACGTAACGGTTACTTGGGAAGGCAAAGGCCATCACTCCGAATGTCCCCCCCTTCCTCCTTCTTCCCCCAGCTTTATATACTGAGCATGACGCCATATGGTATGGAATATCCCTTTGGTCAGTTTGGGTCAGCTGTCCCGGCTGTGTCCCCTCCCAGCTTCTTGTGCACCTGGCAGAGCACGGGGAGCTGAAAAAGTCCTTGACCAGCGTAAGCGCTACTTAGCAACAACTAAAACACCTCCGCATTATCACCACTGTTTTCAGCAAAAATCCAAAACACAGCCCCATACTAGCTACTACGAAGAAATCAACTCTATCCCAGCTGAAACCAGGACAGCCATAAAGAGGAGACAGTGATAAGGCCATTGCCAGGAAGGCACAATCTCCGTGCATTTAACAGAGCTGAGATTTGATTCTGCTGCTGCTGGCATTATTGTGTCATATTTTTTTGCCTTCCTCTTCTCCTTGTCGTTTCTCTGCAGCCTGCCATGACTCAGGTGCTGCTGGTTGCGGTTAATGCTCAGGATTTATGAGCCGACTGTCATAGTGGGTAGCATATTCCTGGCGAGAATTAGATGTATGGCGGGTCTTGGATTATCACTCAGTGCTGGTGTGGTCGTGAAAAACATGTGGTCGCGTTGCAGGGACTGATGATTTTCTCAAGAAGTCCATTCACTAGCAAGGAAATACTGAGGAAACATTATAAAAAATTTAAAGTATTAACAGTGGTGATTTTTTTTGGTTAAACTTCAGAGAAAGTATGACAGTATGACCCCCCCCCCCCATCAAGAAAGTACCCTCAAGATAAATCTGGTGTTACAGTAGAGGAAAAATTTTTATTGATTCCACTTTGCTTGTTTATGCCTAGCTAATCCTGGGGATCACTTGAGCCAATGTCAAAGGGAGCTTGGCAGAAACCAGTGTTAGTGTGTAGTCCTTGAAGTGATGTGTTTTATCAGGTGTTATAGCCTATGATAGACTCTTGAATAATTCCATGCCGTAACACAAACTAAAATATTATTCTGGCTACTTACTGGTGTGTTTGCGTATGTTTTTTATTTTTGTGACGCAATAAAATAGACCATTTTCTGCGTATTTTGTATAATGGCAGTACAGAGTGTTACAATGCTATCTACTTGGCAAAATGTCTTGCTGAGATATAGATTTCTAATGACTGTCAGGCTCTGTGCCTAAGAAATTTCCTTGTAGATATCTCATTACAGAACTAATATCATTAATAAAGTAGCGGAAATATTTTGCAAATGCAGGAATATTTTTTACATCAGTAACTGCAAGGAAAATACCTACCATATGCATAATTTGAGGCTGATTTAAAAACTGTAATTTATCATAATTATCTACGTATTATAATGGCAAAACACACTTAATTGCTTTTGACTGGACTGGTATTATGATGAGAAGGAAAGTTAACAGCAGATGGCCCTACTGTCAAAACTGTAGTCTCTTAACCCAAAATGAAGTCGCAGACTGAACATAACATGTTTCTGGCTCCTTTTTCTGATTTTTCATCAGTAAGTATGAACTAGCATTTGGTGGGGTTGTGAATGTTTACAGAGCAATAGAAATAGTCTTACATGGGGACAAAAATAGCAAAGACGACTTGACTAGGCAGGATTCGTCATCACATTATGACTTAGGCTTTGTAATGGATATTAAGTTGTTTAAAATATTGAACTGGACCAGAAGGCAAATTATTTCCAAAATAACAGAATCTATTATATCACTGTTTTCCGCCCTTTTGCTACCAAATGTGCATCTTCTACTTCCATACAGCAATGAAAAAAAGTGCTTTATCTTCTATACCTGTATGGCTGTGAACAAATATATTGGCTAGCAGTTGAAAAAAAAAATAATTTTTCTGTGCTTCAAATACATTCAGTTTGCTGCATCAATTGCAATGTGCCTGAAGGATTTGTCTTATATTAATCACAATGTGCATGCACAGATGTGGTGCTGTAAAAATCCCAGCATTTCCACTCATGGAATGCCTCAGAGAATTGAAGAATCTAAGATTACGTTTGTACAAAGTTAAATTACAGAATGGGGGAGAAAAAGGATTTTTTTGTTGTTGTTTGTTGGGTCTTTTTTTTAATGTCTAGCCAGACAGGATCACAATAAGCAGGTGGTACATTATACTGCTGGATGGTCAGTGAAAGTAAATTAGCTGCTTCAGCTGATAGAAGAAAAATGCTGGTCCAATCAGCTTAAATAAAGGTGACATGTTATTTGTGAAATAATGCGAATGCAAAAATGTCGTTGAATCCCAAAGTTTTTTTGTATATATGCACATACATTTTGTGTGTGCTTCGTATTGTAGATTTTATAATGTTTAATCTTCTAGACTGAAATAATGGTTGAATTTACTAGAAAGCAGAACTCATTACAGGGAGAGATTTATTATTTGCGTTGTGTCAGAATAGATCTTGTTCAGATGTGCCTGTCGATGGAACAATGTAATTTGTTCATCGTAGTAACAATATGTAAAAGGAAAACAGTGGGACAAAGATATTTTGCACTTAAACATTTTCCCGTTTTATAATGCAAGCACAAAAAAAAGATTTTAGAAGCTATCCTGTTTGTTTTAAAGCCTAACTGAAATAAATTAGTAGACTTGTTAGATCTGAATTAGATATTAAGACATAAATGGTCTGCTAACAAAATGTTTTAGAATAATTGTTAACGCTGAGATGGTGCATGTTTCGGTATGTTAATGTTTTAAATATTTTTCAATACATCATTGGTATTGTTTCTGAAAATTGACAGCCAGTTGCCAGTTACAATCTATCTTGTGCCTATTTCAGAAGGCAGTTAGTTTTTAAATGTTTACGTTTGTCCCTTAGGCTATATAAGCTAGACCCTTGCTTCAACTAATGTAGATACATAGCATAACAACATCTTTTACGGTGTTAGGTAGGTGTACAGGGAGGATTTGCTCAGAGTTTCTATGTTCTTTCAAAACCTAAAAGGATATACTTTGAATAATTTACTACATGTAATAATAAACTGTATGGAATAAATATATTTTTTTTGTCTAGCCTACTGTGTCATAGTAGACACAAAGATAGGTATTCTTGGATACTCTCAAAATCAGTTGTACAAAAGCTTGTCATAAATTTTCCATTCTTTATTTTTCCTTCGAATCATCCTTGTCTTTGTAGGAGTCTCTCAAGATAAGTTTTCTTTGAATTTCTAGTAATGTGATATTTTGCTTTTACCCCATGCTTGTCTTCTGAGCATCCTCTAAGGTTTCTGTGATCCAAAGTGAAGTTCCAAGTTCAAATTAATTAAAATATCTCAGTATTTAAATTGTATTCATGTATTGTAGAGGGTGTTTGGGAGGCTTTAATTAATAAAGTTCAATTTAAAATTAAGAAAACCATAATGATTCATTTATCTCCTGCTAATATTTCACTACATTCCCTAACAAAATATTAATGCAGTGCACAGGGATATTGGAAATAAGTTGAAGAGCAGAATTTAACAGAAGTTTATATACATTTACCTGCTAAGATATATTTTAAAATAGATGCCTTACACAATTCTGGCAACATTCTGACTCTGCTGATGGATAATGTTATTTCTCATTCATTCTGTGCAGTTTTGCTGCACTCTTTTGCACCCTCCAAAACTGAAGCAAAAGGTGAAATCCATTTGCAAAAATTCATTGATTTTGATGATTTAAAATTTTGCTTATTATTTTTACTGTGCCTTTGGGTTTTTTTATTACATTTTAACCTTTTTTGAACTTCTATTTGAGTTTTATTGTTCATCATAACATTTTGCTCTCTCATGATAAAGACTATATTTTCTATTTTTATGAGTCAGCAGAGGGGTGAATTGTGGAATGAGGTAATTATCAAGCTTCTGAAAACCTTTCTGTAAAAAAACCACCCCGTTTTTTGTTTGTAGCAGGTTGACAGCTGAATGCTTGAGGAGTGAAAGCAGAGCAGAACAGCAGGAATATAAAAACATGTAAGCATTCCAAATATTACAATTAAACAACGAATTGAATCAAATTAAATATAGTAAGTAAATTAAAATAGTAAGCAAGGAAGTCACTTTAAAATTATGGTTTGACATTTTTAGCCCAGTACAATGTTCTGGCATGGGTTAAATGGTTTGATCTTACAATGATGGCTTAGGTCTGGCACAAAGGAATAGTGGTCTCCATCAGTGTGCATTTATAGGGAAGTCTTTCTTCTTCATGTAACTAATTAGAATTAAATATGCTTGTGTTTAGCTTCTTAAAGTATGTTTAGTCACATTCCCTCTGTTTCGGCCCCGAACAGTACTCTGCTCTCTTCCTCTATATAATTATTGTTCTTGCTTGAAATACGAAATCATGGTTTAGTTATGAAATAACTAACCAGCTGGTTTTTACTGCTGCAAAATTATTAGGTTGGATATTATTTTTTCTTTTGCTTACACCTGAAAACAAAGGTAGGGGAAAAATGAAAATAATATTAATTCAAAATGAGTCTTAAGTTTTTAAAGGCTTGGAGGTCGGCACTGTGGTGTTGCACCTGGCTGCAAACCAGCAGATTTTGGCAATACAGACGCAACACAATGCCTCCTAACATTTTTCTTTTTCCTGCTTGAACAGAGAGGCTCTGAAGGCCTGTGTTGACAGGTAATGAGATCTAATAAGCAAAGGGAGAAGGGGTGGGTGGGAATGAAAGAATAAGGGAATATCCATATTCATTATTTAATCAAATAAAATTCTCTTCGAAGATTCTGGGAATCCTCCAACCTTGCTTCAAAAGCTTCTCTGTCATAGCTGTAAACAAATTACCTTACGAATAACTTCTTAATCAGGGAAGAGTAGAGCTGTTCTCTACTTGATCTCTCCCTTTGGGTGGTCCCAGTCAGAAACCAGCAGCCTTCCTCCTGATGGCTTGGCTTCAGAAAAGCTATATGGTATTATGCTGACAGCTGTAGACCTCTTTTTGTTAGGGATAACAAAACATCCTGTGCTGAGGACAGCATCAAGCCCAGCTTGCAGTATGCCCAATTAGAGAAGCTAAAATCTCATTTGTTTCACCATGGGAGTCTCTGAAAGCACACCGTTTTGGCCTCATTACAGTATTTTTAACTTTACAAAAACAATTTCATTATGGAAATTAAAGAAGCTCATTTAGTCTTAGCATTTATGCTGAACTTAATAAATTCCACAAGTATATCAGCTGCCCTAGTGTGCAGGCTTTTTCTTCTTTATCTCAGTAAAAAGTTGTTTTAAAAACTATTTGCAAAGACAGTTTCATAAAGGAATGCGCCATTTTAATATACTGGTTATTTATTATTAAAATGAACAAATTTCTGGACTCCACTGGAGGTCATTTTCCTTTGTTGAATGTCTAAGCATTGACCAGCATCTGTTGTGCGGACACCCATGTAAAAGGGACAGTCAGTTCTGCAGTTTTCCTCCAGATGCTTGAGATATTTCTATATTTATGATGTTCTGAAATAGTTTCTCTCATACAAATCTTAAAACCTTTCATGGTTCAATAGAAATGACAAGAAGTAGAGCGGTGCTTTCCTAGGATTGCACTAAAAGGTAAGGATCTTGATTCAGAGTTGTGCAGGAGAATGCTACCAAGGATTTTAAATTAGTCACAGATATATCTTCTGTATGTACCTAACGGACTGTTTATGCTTTTCTAAAATCTGAAGAAGGGAAGAGGACAGCTACTTTCCCATAATGTGGTATAGGAAGAAAAGTGAAATATAAATGCTGACAAACATTTATCTGGTCTGAAGATGAGATGAGAGAGAGGCCACAGAGACCATTTTGTCAGTCCACAATCAAGAGTATTTGCAAACAATACTGAAAAATTAATAACCAAGATAGGAGGTAGTGCAAATTTTCTACTGACTATGTTATATAAATAATTCCATTTGTCACAAAGTAGGGAGCCTAGAAGGACCATTTTTAGGTGACAGGCTGAGTTCTTAATTTTTCATAATTTTTGACTACCCTTTTTGGTTTTGAGTCTTCCCAAGGGGAAAAAAGAGAGCGAAATCTATGGTTATCGTATTCTTACTAATGGTTTACCTTTGTTAAAGTAGTAGTAGTGTAGGACATGATCAACAGAAAGTCCCAACAAATCCAAGGTCATGGGATCCAGTACTCTACCTAAGATTGCTTTATATAGCATTTCACAAATTAGGATATACCTTACATAAAATAAGCAGAGGTGGGGCAAGAGTTGCGTGGAGGAGTGGTTACAGTACATAATGTTTTCAGGAGCAGAGTGGTTGTGTGTTGTTGAGTAGAATGAGTGTATAAATGGGAATTTTAACTTGAGTGAAAAGTATGGGCAGAGTAGTTAGTCAATAGCAGGATACATATGTATGTATGTACCATGAGTATGCGAGCATGCTCAACGTATTTATATGCCAAGCCGGTCAAGTAATATTTCCAAACACACCAGCAGGGAGGTGTGGAGGGAGACTAATGTGAAAGCTTATTGCATGTGTGAGCTATGCTGTATTGTCGGAGCGCATTTTGATTAAAGCAATATGAGCCTTCATGAAAATCATGATAAATGTATCTTAATTCCATAGCCTTGATTAGATATCCAACTTGGAAGTAAAGCACATTTACAATGGGTAACTAGTGGAGAGGCTTCATTAGTTTTTCCCAACTTTTTTCCTAAGTCAGGCTTTCAAACTATTTTATATTGTCTCCTTTTTTCAGACTCAGGGTGTGGTAATGAAATGTACCCTTTGAGATGGAGAGGTATCTGGAAAAGTTCTTAATATGATTTTACTCAAGACACTCTGCTGTACTCTACCACATAAATCAGTGAAGAGCTGTCAGATGATAATGTCTTTAGTCCCTACTAGTGCAGGCTAGGGATTGGATGCTTTGAAGTACAGGTGAAAAGGCTGTTTATCCGATTAAGTACATGTGAAATGCTTTAGTCTCCCTGAAATGTTTCTTAAAGGTGAAATAAATCAATAAAAGGAGGTTGCCATAACTGTGCAGTTACTATATAGTTCTGAAAACAAACTAAATTGATTGTAAGCATCTGGTTTTATGTATTTTTCTCCCTTGGAATATGTCCCAGTGGCTTGTTCTTTGTTAGAATGATCCCGTTTACTTAATAAGCTATAAATATGTTGAGCTCAAGTCAACAAAGGTATTTTCAACATACACAGCATTATAAATAAACCAAATCTTTTCTTATGTCTCTTAGGGGCAGTAGTAGGAGAAAGTTAATCAGTATCAGTGGGGCACCTGAGGCTTTTCTGGTCTCAGGTGCCAAATTCTTCTTTCTTGCTGCTGGTGCTGGCACTGTCGCTATAGCTCCATTTTTTTCTCGCCTTTGTAGGCAGGAGCTGGAAGGAAATAGGGGTGAATGAGACAGAGGCAACCTCATTCCACTGTTATTCATCTTGCCTCTGTTGTCACTGGAGCTACCCCATCAGCTTCCTCAAATTCCCTGTCTTAAGATTTATTTAGACTGGTGTGAAGCCTCTGCATCCAGCTTAACTAGTTGAGTCATTTTTCAGAGAAGTATCTGTCTAGGTTGCTTCAAAAGTGGGTGGTGTTTAGCAGCCATAATAATTTGTTTCTCCTGTAGCTTGCCTGTCCAGTGAAGCTATGGCATTTTCCATAGTCAAAACATGTGCTATCTTTGTTTAACTAAGGTGAAATGATGCTAAAGACTGTGAGAATGTTCTGTTTCCCTTAAAACAACTGCATTTCAGTTCTTCAAAAGTGGTTGTTTTATGTGTTGTTGTTTTTTGTTTTGGTTTGGTTTTTTCTGTCCTGAATCTCCAAATCCTTGTGTTGTTGAGAGCTGAGGTGTTGATTTCACAGTCGTCTTCTATTTTGGCTCTTCAGCAATGGTGCTTCTACCAACTCTTTAAACTAGTGAACAAGAGGATTGGTACAAATGGTTAGCCTGCAGTTGACATGCACCAGGTATTTCCTTAAAAAACAGATGCAGAGTCTCAGTCTCTCTTTGGTTCTTCTTTGGAGATATTAAAAACTTGACTGAATATGGCCCTAACTGACCTAATGGAGCATGAAAGTTGGCCTGGCTTTCAATGAGGACTTGTTCAAGATGGCCTCCACAGGTTTCTTCCAACTCAATTATGCTATGATTCAAAGTCTCAGTAGGGAGGGATTAGCAAATGCTGAAAATCCAGTTCTGGTGTCTAGTTTTACTGGAGGCATAATTCTTTGCCAGAACTTGCTTTGAACAGCTGGGAGAAGCAGGGCCACAAATAAGCAGTGACTTGAAACTAATTCTGTGAACTTCTCATGGTCCTGAGCTGGCACTGCCACCAAAAACACAGCAGTGTGCTATTCCTTCTCTCTCTCTCTCTCTCTCTCTCTCTCTCTCTCTCTTTTTTTTTTTTTTTCTTTTTCTTCCTCATGCTCTTCTGCTTTTCTCTGCAGTCATCCCATATCCCTACCTGGTTAACTCACCAACCACTGTGTGGCTTCACTGTGAATAGATCAGGCGACTGATCTATCTGAAAAATGTATTTTTCATGGGCTGAGTTTTAGTTGGATTGTTTGTTTTGGTTTTTTTAACTTTTGAGACAAAACTTGTCTGAACTGTGAAAGTGTGTGAGGGCATGGATGTCTTGGGAACAAACTGGACTGGGAAATTTGTAATATTTTGATTCATTTTTTTACTACATGTGTAATAAAAAAAGTAATACAGGGTGATGGTAGTCTTGGAGATCTTTATTTATTCATACAAATCTAAAAAAGAGAGTGGGATTCCTGTTGAGTCTGAATAATGGCAGTCTTCAGTCATTTGGTGTCCTCTGAGACTTACTTTTGTTCATTATGTCAAATGTCGTTTTATGTGTTGGAAAACATCAGGACTCCATCTTGGATAAGCTGCATTAAAAATGCAGTTTCTCTAGCGTTCTTTCGAAGCCAATTAAAGTGTGAAGCTGAAGTAATACAATGTGGTTAAATTATAGATCAAGCAGTTGTGCAGATGTATCCTTGAACCATACTCAGTCCATTTTATGCTATTATGAACTTCTGAAACAGTATGTTTACTTCCTTTATAAATCAAGCAAATCTTGTTTTTATTGCAGAGAGTGGGAGGTGAGGTAATAGTGGAGTGGGAGGATAATTTAGAATAGAGGTACCTGCAACATGCAGATACAGTGCTCCAGAGTATTACATTATGTTATGTTCCTTTTGAAAAGTTGTTTGTAATGATAGTTAATAGCATCCCACAAGAGGAAGCAGACTGTAAGTGTGCTGAAATCCAATGAAAGTTGAGGTATAAAGTTCAGGATCATTTATATCAGATGAGAATCTTAATAGGAGGGCAATCAACAATTTTGCAGGAGCTCAGTCCATAATCCTTCAATTTCTTGAAAGATAGTGAGTGGTCTGACCTGGCTATTTTCTCGAAGAACTGTAAATTTGGTAGTTATCAGAAACTGAAAGGGCAATAATGTGGAAAAAGAGTTGGAGAAAAGATAGTAATTCTAACTGGTAATGATGCAATGTGTTCCAGCCAGAATTTCTCTTCTGGCTGGCATACAACAAAATGAAGAAAAATGAAAAGTAAACATTTAACCTCCATCTTATTTTTCCTCCTAGTTAGGACGTCCTATTGTGGTTTAACAGTTGCCGTCCTTTAACTCAACTCTGTCTACTTAGTAAGCAAGAGACTCCACCAGTGCCAGTGTTTCTTCTGCATTTAATCCTCAGGAAGGGAAACCACCTACCTGGGACAGATTCCTTAGTATGCATCTATATATATGTATCTGATCTGATACAGTAAATAAATACTTTTCACAGAGTCATATAATGTATTTTTCTAGAGTGGAACAAGCTGCTGTTTTGGGTTGAGGAGTTACCAGTTGAAGGAAGCTTTGAAAATTTGAAAGGACAGATTTTGGCAAAAGAGAGCAAATGAAAATAATAGAACTCTGTCCTCTGAGAAAAATCTCTTTGCAGGACGTTTTTCATAGCAATCTGGTAGGAAACCGACCTATCAAAACAAATGCTGGCTTTTAAGAAATGGCTTCTAGACTCATCTATCTCGTTTTTACAATTGTTGTTTTAGCTGGTTTTGGTTTTCATTAAGGAGAGAGGTTAGCAGTGTTGCAGCAAACTTCTTTTGGGTGGAAATGTTGACATCAGAATTGGTGTGAGGTTCATCCTGAGCATATACTATTATATCCACATACTTAGATATGTGTGTATATATATGTATAAATACGTGACATCTGAAGGCAGCATCAAGGAATGATGGAGTAATAAAAACTTGATTTTTAAGGAAATCTGGTGTTGGTTCATCAGCTTTGAAGAAAATTGGAAAGGAGGACAGAATTAAATGCTGACTGGCCAGCTAGGCCCCCAGTTAGTCTGATGAAAAAGTGATGTTAGATATAATGAGCAATGTGATAGTGTTTAGATGTGGCAAATTTAGTGGTTTCTTAAAACAAAAGCCTTTCCTCAGAGCAGGTGTGTTCATGAACATATGACTCTAGAAATGAATAGAAAAATGTTTACCTGTTTGCCCTGGTTTAGCCCCAGTCAGCAACCAAGCACCACACAGCCGCTCGCTCACTCCCCACCCCTGGTGGGTTGGAGGAGAGAATCAGAAGAGTAAAAGTGAGAAAACTCATGGGTTGAGATAAAGACAGTTTAACAGGTAAAGCAAAAGCCGTGCACACAAGCAAAGCAAGGCAAGGAATTCATTCACTACTTCCCATGGGCAGGCAGGTGCTCAGCCATCTCCAGGAAAGCAGGGCTCTGTCACGCGTAATGGTTACTTGTGAAGGCAAAAGCCATCACCCTGAATGTCCCCCCCTTCCTCCTTCTTCGCCCAGCTTTATATACTGAGCATGATGTCGTATGGTATGGGATATCCCTTTCATTTGTTGGGGTCAGCTGTCCCAGCTGTGTCCCCTCCCAGCTGCTTGTGCACCCAGCAGAGCGTGGGAAGCTGACAAAGTCCTTGACTAGTGTAAGTGCCACTTAGCGACAGCTAAAATGTCTCTGCATTATCAGTGCTGGTTTTAGCACAAACCAAAGACGTAGCCCCACGCTAGCTACTGCAATGAAAGTTAACTCTATACCAGCCAAAACCAGGACACTGTTTTATCCTAGTTAGTGAAAGTAGTTTCAACCCTTCCCCTTCATCCAGTCCTTTGTGCTGGTAGAGCTCTCCTTACCCTCCCCTCTCCACCCATGCAAGTTCAGTATCACTTTAACGTCTGTTCTCTACCTAGAACTGTAGGAAGTTTTTTCTGTTGTGGTTATGCATTTGACAGTTGGGCAGCTTATGCCAGTTTAATCACCCCTTTTCTCCTCGTCATGACTCTTTTAATTGGTTATTGTATAACCAGATAAATATAAATCTGCCATGAAGCAGTTAACATATTCAAAACCAGTAATTACCTAACAGGCTTCTACCAATTTTCCTGTGTGTATGCAGAAGTCAAGGCAGCTTTAGATGATCTGCTCCTGGTGAGTCCTATCCAAGCAGTAAGATTACACCTTAATGTATATCAACAAGTTAAAACAATTTTACTGTGTTGGTCTTTGATTAGGACACCCCAAATATGCAAATTTCATATGATATGCAGGTTTCATTTGATATGGATTCTCAGCAGATCCAGGTGTCTATCAATGAAAGGACATTGACCAGGAAATGTAACCATCTTCTGTACAAGACATTGAAATCTCTTGTAAATGGAAATAAGTTCAATAGAAGCTTTGACCCAAATGGATCGTTAGTTGCAGCCTACAGATTCTTTTTCAAATCATTAACTGCATCTTATGGTGTCTTGCAATGAAAGAAATGGAGGCTATTGCTTAATGAGTCTTTCTTTAAAATAGATCAGACAGCCTAGCTTCTTACAATTGGCCAATTTAGGAGTTAGAAATGGTTTCATTTAATTCAACCACTAGGGCTTTGTAAATGAGTCCGTATGTATATGTGTGCTACATACAACAGAAAAATTCTCAGATGTGTTATGTACTTCATTTGCTGTAAACTCCCAGCTGTCCTGCCTATATTTTGCCCATTAATCTGTCATGGAATTTAACACTTCAGACACATATTTCTAAACAGCCCAAACAATTATCTTCTCTATCAAAATTAAGTTGTCATACGAATAATTCTTTTTTTTTAACAACCAGGATGAATTTCTCTTAGTCTGTGTATTTTATTGTGCTGTTGGGCATGCACAGCCAAACAAACATGAATACGCTGTTACTCCCACCTGTTGTCAAATACTGGATAGTACTTTGTTCTGAGCTCATGATGGATTTCTGGTTTATATCTCTTGGTCTACCGGGTTTTAAAAATGAACGATTTGTGCTATGTATGTATAGAAATAAAAAGAAGTAGCTGTTTCCTATAAATTGGTGCTTGATTTTTATATAAAACTTAACGTTGATAGATTTGCTTCATCAATTAAATGGACAGCGTTAAGGCATTGTTACGAGAATTGCTATTTTTTCTCCCCCAAATAAATGCCGATACAAATTTATCCCATGTATTTTCCTGACTTTCTCAGGATTTTTAAAAAAAGTAATATCCTTGAAAAATCTACTGTATTTCCTTTTTTTACCATAAAGCAATAGTGACATTAACATATAATCAAAGTAGAAATTAGGAAGAACGTGACTTTCGTTATTACTTTACTCACTGTATATATTCGCAGGGCAGCAGGTCACACTTTGTTTTGGGAAGGCTATGAGGAGGAGACATGTTCAGGGACATCCATCCTAGCATCTCCCATGGTGCTCATGAAGGTAATGCTTCTTAGTAATGAAAACGTTGGGGTCGTGGGGAAGGAGGAGGGAGCTGGACCAGATGGGGATGTGAATCCTGTCACTGTGCTACCCTCTGCGTTTGAATAGTCAGCACGGTGTGGAGTTCTGCCCAGCCTCGAGAGTGTTACTGGTGCTGAAGTTGCTTTAGGGCAACAGGGTGACTGAGGTCCCAAGGCTCCATGGGCCAGTGTCGACCCTTTGTTCTGTAAGTTGGGGTACGTGCAGATGGTAGGCCAGCCCTGGCAGCGCAGGTGCCAGCTTCTGAGGGCACCTGCGTGCACGCTGTAATCTGCACAGAAGACGAGCTACAAGTAAGGTTTCTTCTGGTGGACTGTTACACTTCTCTTGCCTTCTTTCCTGTTCTCAGTCAACATGGAAATTGTCTCAGAGAAAGCAAGTTCTTCCACCCTAACGTGACATAAGAACGCCTGTAATGGGAGGTCAGAACAAAAGCTGTTGGGTTTATGTGGTATCCCTTCTCCAGGAGAGGCTAATAGCAGATGCTTAGGTTGAAAAAACGAACAGAACAAACTTTGCTTTGCATATTTTACCCTCCCTTCTTCCAGCAATTTCATAGGTGGAGAGCTTCATAATGGTGTTGCCACAAGAAGAGAAGGAGGATGGTAGTTGAGGGTTTATTTATTTACTTAATATTTAACTTCCTCAATTGCTACCCTGGTGCTTGAGTCATCAGTTCATTGGGGCAGAGTTTTTCATACTTCAATCTCATTTTGCAGTTGTAGTTTGATTAACATATTAATAACAATAAAGGTGAGAGAGAAATTTTTAGTGTCTATGTTTCATTAGTTAATTTTCCCATTGAATTGTTATTTTCTCCCCTAGTTTTTTTAGAACTGCCTATTTAAATTTAAATAAGATGTTATTACTGATTGTTCAGTTGTGTAATTTTAAATAACATTTATTTGATATCTCATGTATGATTATTAAACGTGTGATTTAAAATTACAGAGAATTATCAAACAATGACTGGTAGAGTGGAAGTTTTGCATTTTATCAGTATTTTATATTTAGGCTTGAATTAACATATAAACCTGGAAATATTTTGACATTTGATTGTTTTTTCCTGTGTTGGCTGATTGAAATGGTGTTTTGCTTTGAATGGCATTTCTGTGCAAGTCCCTGGTATGGTAACTCTGGAAGCACTGGTCAGTCTGAAAATTTTAAGAGTTCTTTTAGGCATCTCTGTGTAGAATTTTATTCACTTTGGTGATGACTGGAAGAGTAGATGAATAGTTGCAACATCAACTTTACTGTCTATTTATGTCTGTAGAACCTAAACCAGTCAGTGGCTACCTTGAATGAAGGGTTACTTTCCAGCCTAAAGGCATCACCATCCCCTTTTTGGTTTTAAAATGTTAACTGATGTAATTTTCTTCTCAGTCTGCAGGAAGAGAATGGTTTGGCACTCTGAGATGATTCAGGTGTACATAAGCCCTCACAGGGGATGAAAAAGGGGGCCAGACTTCTGGCATGACAGGTGGGGTGGAAGACTGGGTGATCATAGTATGGACCAGATGGAAGAGGAAACAGGGGATGGGGATTTGTGACCCTCCTCAGTATGGTGAGGGAAAAGCAATGGTATGTGCAGCTGGGAGGAAGAAGGTTGCTGAGTGGTCTTCAGGTAGAAGAGTGTGTCCTGCAGAGGACAGGAAAACAGAGAAACCCTTGGGGATGTAAAGTGGGCACCTAGTTTTATTTTAGATATTTTATTTTAGACAAGGAGCAAGACATTACATGGGAAATAAGGCTGGTGGAAGACTTATACTTCTGAAAAACAATGTATTGGCTTTTGAGACTTTTAGATGGTTGAAGTAAATGAGTTTTGGCCATTTCTTAAAAACATGGATCTGAAAATCTCTTGCTTCTTGGTATAAAAATAGAGGATGCTGCTGAGATCCAGCAGTGGCAGCGCCAGTGGGTAGAGACTGCTGCTGAGCTGGTCATTGTTTGTCCTTTATTTCCCTGAAAGACTTGGCAAGAAGACTGTCTGGAAGGTTTTTGTCCAACTGGAACCTCGGCTGAGTTGTTGTGACTCTTCCTTTAGGATCTGATGACATTACTTAACTCCAGAATACTTTGTAGCCCTATTTGAAGCTGAGCTTTTTTACCTGTTTCAGCTCTTACAAAAGTCTTGTGGCTCTGGCTGATATTTGAGGCCCATGGAGTTTGTGAACACAGGGTTTGTCTGAAAGTAAAATGGGTATTTCTACTTTTCGTTGTATGTTAAGAGCTTTGTAGTTACATTTTATTATAAAGTACAGGTTCTTATGCTTTGCAATTTCTCCCATCTGAAAACTGTCTGAAGCCAGACAGTTACTTTTTATTGATTCCCTACATCTTTTAAAACATCAGGTGGCCCTCACAG
This sequence comes from Phalacrocorax carbo, assembly GCF_963921805.1. Taxonomy (NCBI): domain Eukaryota; kingdom Metazoa; phylum Chordata; class Aves; order Suliformes; family Phalacrocoracidae; genus Phalacrocorax; species Phalacrocorax carbo. Next base: position 51,875,214 of record NC_087513.1, read on the forward strand.
TTTTGGGTTTTTTTCTTCCTTTTAGTAAATGCTTTAGCCTCTACAAGATGCAGTAACTTTATGGAAAGTGTAATGTGTGAAGTCAGAGTTTACAAGGAAAGGGACACAGAAATATTTGATAATTTGGGGGTTAAAATGGTGTCAGTGTCATTTTAAAGGATCAGTGAACTGTAAAGAAATGTATGCAGGCTCTTCCAAAGCATTATAATGTAACCTAAAATTTTTCTGTAGAACATCTTTCTACTCTAAAGTTAAAAGAGTAATTGAAGCTTGCAGAAAGGAATCAGGAAAACACTAACTGTAGATGTTACTGATGGCTGTGTGTATGGGATCATTTTTAATGATGTATAGCTTGCAAATAGTTGGAAAATTTTCTCTTTTACTTCACTTAAAAGAACAGCTTGCAGCAGTGGATATATTTTACACTTGCATCAAGTGCAAAGTTACTAAGTGAGGATGGGGAAGCATGATAGTTTTACTTCTAGCTAAGCTGGCCTCCGGAGGTTTTTATTAAAGGAATTTTATTTTTTTTATGAACTGAAAAAAAAGATCTCTTACGAAACAGAGCCTACGTGTTGTATTGCTAACCACATTCCTTCAAAACTTCAGGAACTTCTTCAAGAAATCAGTGTAGTTTAAGTTTCTACTGCAGTGTTATTTGAGAGTATGTAGTACAGTTCCCTTTGTTCTAAAAGGAATATGGATTATCACACTACTGTCTCATTTGCTTTATGGATGCAGTTCTCTTTCTCACCTGGTGGTAGTTATGACTTATGCATTAACATGAACAGTTCCATGGGCCCTCAGTCTTTACAGATTTGTAAACAAATGTCACAGCACAAGGAAAGATGCATCTGTCAGGAGTGTAGAGTACTTGTCTTGTGGATAACAAAGACATATTTTTCCTTATTTTGTATAAAAGGCCTTGTTTCTGTAGCATTCTAATGTATTTTAAAATACAGGAAACTGTACAGTATATCAAACCTTAATGCAGAGTGTGGTGGACCATTATTCTTTTTTTGCCAAACTTTGTTGATAACTGATTCCTGTGACGGGTTATAGAAATAGCGTTAGGTTAGGAATAAGGTTTCTATCTTAAAAACGAAACAACTGCCTCCTTCAACCCCACAAGCAAGCAACCCCTTCCAAAACATCCCCCCCCCCCAAATCTCAAACAGTGAAAATATTCAATTTTATACTGATACGTTTATTTTTAAAAATCAATATTATATCTGGAGTATTTGTATAAGTGAAAAACGGTGTGTGTTGTGCAGCAATCAGTAGTTATGTATACTCCAGTATTTTTTTGCTGGAAAATGTAAATATGACAAATTACTGGATGGACACAAAGAATAAGAGTAAAAAGGAAGCAGACATGGTTTTTAGAGTAGAATCAAAAGAGATTTTCAATAAAATATGAAAATTAGTTTTAGTTAAGCTATCTTCTTAATTATTGAAACATCCTTTTTAGTTACTGAAAAGACATTCTCTAAATGAGTACTTCATAGTTCTGCCATATACATGGCACCTTTTACCTTACCTAGGAAGCCTACAGGTAATTATACACTTGAAGCTCAATGCCACTCCTCTTTAGTAGGGAAGAATGCAAGGAGTACTTGCATGTCCTAGATCAGAAGATTAAATTTCAGGTATATTATGAAACTGGAAAAGAACTGTTATGAAGTCTGTGGTTTCTGAAGTGTTTCTAGGTCATAGTCTTTAAAAATGTATGTATTTTATTCTGAGAATGGCTGATTTTCTCTCTTTCAGGATATTCTGTCCTGTCCCTCACATACTAATTCTTTATTACTTCCCCCTCAATTGTCCTTTAAGTGGTATTTCATAAATATTGAATACGTAATATGTTAGAAGACCCCAGACTCTGCCACTGTAGGTGGCCCCACAACTTGTACTTTTTGAATTTAAAGTGGGAAAAGTCTTCTAAGAATGTTACATTACCATGGCTTGTGAACTGGGGAAAGGGTGTTGAGCATGACAGGTTGCTTGCTGCTTATACTATAAGGTGTATGTAATCTAGACTGTATTTATAGATACATATATAGTGAGTTTCCTGGAAATTTAGAAATGGTATCTAAACACAAGTATGTGGAGGAAGGCATTTGTCTGCATGTTGTCTGCATGTTGTCTGTATTTTGTACAAGTCTAATGCAGACAGGTAAGCTATAGTTCACAAATAGTGGCTACTATTTCCAGATCCTCTGATTCCCTCTGCTTCCCTCCAACCCCACATGTGTATAAAAACCTGAATGGAAGCAGTAAAGACCACCGAGCCAGGCTCTTCTCAGTGGTCCGCAGCGACAGGATGAGAGGCAATGGGCACCAGTTCAAATACAGGAAATTCAACTTAGACATAAGAAATCTTATTACTGTGAGAGTGATCAAAGACTAGACCAGTTGGCCCAGAGACCTTATGGCAACTCCACCTTTGGAGACATTCAAAACCCAACTGGACATGGCCATGGTCAACCTGTTGTAGGTGGCCCAGCTTTGAGCACAGGGATTGGACTAGGTGACCTGCTGGCATTCCTTCCAACCTCAGCTATTCTGTGTGTGCTTCTCCTTTTTCATTTTATTTGTAACAACACATTGGCTGTGCTTCCGATTCCCATGTTTCTACACTGTGTTTTCAGACAGACTCGACAGAAATCTCTATTCATACTGAGAAGCTGCACCATTGAGGGGGTTAGTACTGCTTCTGTCATATAGGGTAGTTAAAAGTTCCCATTCACTGAGAAATATAGTATAGCAGAAAAATACATATAGGGATTTAATTATGATTTTTGGAAGCTTGGTTAGTTATGACTCCCATTCAGCTGTCCATATTATATGTTATGCTACAAGCATGGCTAAGCTTTCATGTTAACATTTTGTAGAGATCATATTTTTTGTCTTAAGGGTTTGCTGGATTGTTTTCAGTCTATTAGCCAGCTGAAGAATTTTAAAAAGTCTGTTCTACTTGCTCAGCTAAAGAATACATGTTGACAGGATCTACACTCCTTTCCAGGTAGTCTCTAGTTTAGCAATCCTTATGGGAAGTGCAAATCCACCGTTTAACCATTGTCAAAAAAGGATGGCACCTCATGCATTTGAATGTTTATCTAATTTTTGACGTGGGGAAGGAGAGGCTCATTATTATAAGGATAATAAGCTGCGCCAAACTGATGCAACTGATGTTAAATATTGTGCAAAAGGAAAGCACTGCTTAAATAGTAGGATCCATTAGTGTCAATTGTAAAGGGTCAGCGTATTCCCCTGGGCAATACACTCCATTTCAGTATTTCCAGATGACACAGTATTATGATCATAGTGGAGCCTCAGAAGTTGGGAGGACTTTGAAATGATAATAGCTTTCTCGGTAAAGTACCTCACCAAATCAGAACAAGCAACAAGTGTATTATCAGAAGTTTGAGGGAGATAAGTTTACGTTGCTGAATACACATACTGAATATATATACCTTTGCTTTGTATTGCAATACATATATAAAAGGGAGAGGCACTTTGAAGGGAGATGTGGATAAGGCCTGTGAGTTCCTATCCTTAGCCTGAATAACACATCTATTTCATTTTTAGAGGAGGAAAAGGGTATGGGTGTCTTTTGCATCCTCACATTCCATCCTGATACCCTGTTCTGTGGCGTACACGTATCATAAATACATTACTTTGGCCTTTTACACTTCCTTACTCTGTATGCTAGATAGAAGTTTGTGTTCAGTCCTTATAAAGTTTTAAAATTTGAAATGCAGAATACCTTTTGAGCATTTCTCTCAAAATTGTCTCAAAAAAGCTGGTAAATACTGTTTGGTTGGCAGTTCAGTTTTGTGCTGAAATGGAACAACTTGCTGCAGCATTATAACAAGCAGATTAGATTCTGGATTTAGCTTGTTTCATTAGGGACATGTGGAAGAAAAGACTTCAGCTGCTGGGGTAGAGCATCCATCCATCTTCCTGTGACAGAGTCCTCAACATTCATATGCTGCATGTGCTGCAGCAGACAGCTTTCTCTTCCAGGCCGTTGGCACAGGTGAAGCAATTGGTAGGAATGTGGTGGTTTTACTATTCCTGACAGTTACCCTGTGCAACAGGACAGACTGTTTAAGGGCAATATGGAAGACAGTTCTGCAGAAAAATACCTGACCATTGTGTTGGACAAGCTGGACGCAAGTCAGCAGTGCATGTGTGTCATGAAAACCAACCTCATGTTGGGTTGTAATAGGAAGAATGTAGACAGCAAGTTGAGGGAAGTAGTTTATTTTTCATCTTCTGCTGCCATTTATTAGTCAACAGCTTGAGTACCACATCCAACTTTGGGCTCCCAGCACAAGAAAGATGTTGCCCATAAAGAGTCCAGTGTGGGGTCACCAAGATGAGTGCTGGAGGAATGACACATGAGGAGGGACTAAGGTGTCTGGATTTGTTCAATCTGGAGAAGAGATGGTTCCAGAGTGATCTTAGTGCTATATTCAGATATCTAATGGGAGGTTTTAGAGAAGACCTCTCTTAGGGTTGTGCAGTCAAAGTGTGAGAAGAAACTGATGGAAGTTACAAGAGAAATCTGATTAGATGTTAGAAGGAAGTAATTTTTCATGTATGATAATGATACTGTGTTCAGTTTTGGGCCCCTCACTACAAGAAGGACATCAAGGTGCTGGAGCACGTCCAAAGAAGGGCAACAAAGTTGGTGAAGGGTCTAGAGAACAAGTCCTACAAGGAGGGGCTGAGGGTACTGGGGTTGTTTAGTCTGGAGAAAAGGAGGCTGAGGGGAGACCTTATCACCATCTAAAACTACCTGAAAGGAGATTGTAGCAAGGTGGGTGTCAGTCTCTTCTCCCTAGTAACAAGTGACAGGACAAGAGGAAATGGCCTCAAGCTGCACCAGGGGAGGTTTAGGTTGGATAGTAGGAAAAACTGCTTCACCGAAAGGGTTGTCAAACATTGGAACAGGATGCCCAGGGAGGTGGTTGAGTCTTCATCCCCGGAGGTATTCAAAAGAAGGGTAAGTATGGTGTTTGAGAATATGGTTTAGTGGTGGACTTGGCAGTGATAGGTTAGCGGTTGGACTTGATGATCTTGAGGGTCTTTTCCAACCTTAACGATTCTATGATAAGCACTAGAAAAAGTGCCCAGAGAGGGCATATTCGTCAGTGGAAATGTTCAGAGCTTAACTGGATATTGCTTATCCCTAACAAAATGATCTAACTTTGAAGTTAGATTCAGCAAGAAGTTTGACGGAGGGTTTGGGGCCAAATGACTTTTGGAGGCTACCTTCCAGCCTAAATTATTCTGTGATTCTGTCCATCATCTAGCCCACCAAAACCAGGGATGGTTCTTATGGAATTGCCCAGCAAACATTTTGCTATCCCAGACATTGTGTCACACAACCTGAATACACCTCAAGCTCTTTCCTGTCAGTGGCTTCTGTGGTATCAGCAGATGGGCTGCATGTTCTCACTACAGTGAATAACAAGCAAAATGGTTTTGGTTGTGATTCAATGGTTTTTTTGCCATTATTAAATGTATAGAAGTTTCAGATAATATTTATCATAGGTAGGTACATTTGTAATCTGACAAATTTCTATTAAAATTAATGTATAGAATGTTGTATGCCAAGTGCGTTTCAATTTGCAGTGGCATAGGAGTGAATTGAACTTCTTTCTCACTATGGGAAGCCCCTCATCAAGTATAACTTCTGCTCTTGTTTTTGGTGTTTCTTTACCTGTCTTCTTCCAAAACACAACAAGAGAAGGATATATAGATATGCACAGAAAACATTTATTGGTTGATGGCTTGATAGTCACCTTCTAGCATAGTTCAGACTTTTCCTTTAAAGTAGGGACACTACTTACCCTGTTTCTCAGGACTGAGTCTGCCACATGTACTTTTAGATCAATTGCAGTTGGGAATAAAGAATCAATTGCTGTCATAATTTATACAGGAATAAATGTTAATCAATTCTTCTGCTATCTCAGTACTAATCAGAGAGAGAAGCCCTCACTATAATGCAACATATCAAAGTAGGTTTGAACTTTCTAGGCTAAATCAATTTAGAATGACTTTTTAAAAGTAAACAAAGTTCTTGAAGTGATATTTCTCCTTCCTCCACTCCTGTCCTTTCAGGGGCAGGGAGGAATATTCCCAGCTGTCTTGATTAATTTTTCTTACTCTGCTGCTTTTTTCCTGGGAAAGCTGACAACAATGGCTGAGCACGTCTGTGGCTTGATACAAAGTTTGCAGAATTGGTTTAGTGGAGGGAAGCAACCTGTGTGTATTGGGAAAGACCTAATGTGTGCCCTCAGTAATGCAGATAAATGTACACAGTACTCTTCACAGTTCCTGGAAAAATTAGGGATCTGAAATGTGGCATCAGACATTTGCTGTCTTTAATGCAAGTCCCTACTTTTCTTTTCTGCCTTATCCATAACTTTGCATAGAATCACAAGGAGTTTGAAATATTGGCTATAAAATGAGGAATTTGTTTTTGAAGAGTTTGAAGTCTGCATTCTGCAGGCGTTCCCTGTAAAAATTGACCAGTGGGCTCACAAGCCTTTACCTCTGCTGCCTCGACCTTGATGATGGCACAAATACTGGTAGACGTTTGAATGGGGTGGGGGTGTTGAGGATGCTGAAGGCCAGGTGTAAGGGTGACCTGCAGGCGGGTGGGCAGAGCTCTGTTGGTGGGGGTGGTGGGGCTGCACTTTCTGTAACAGAAGGATTAATGGTTTCTGGAGTCTGAAATTGCCTGTAGAAGTGGGAATGTGCTTTGGAAGGAGGGGAAGGGAGCATTTTACTTTCTAAACTTGCCAGAGACAGAGGATGTGGCTGAGCTGTCAATTGACTTTTATCAGCTGAAAATGCCTAATTTATCAAGCTGTTGCAATATTGACAGCTTCTTCTGTTTGCCTGTGCTGTTAGCCCTTCAGTGCTCGGCTTTTCCTCGTGCCTCTTGCATTTTCTCTCACTGTCTAATTTGTAATCTCTTCTAACTCCTGCGCTGCCTGCTCTCTCCCTGCCCTGCATCCCCTGGCTGGTTGTCTCTGACATGGTGCCTGTGAAGACCTGCCAGCTGGGCCACTCCAAGCCAGGAGACAAGATGTGACTTGGAAAGCTGTTGGGTAGACAGGGTTTTTGTTTTATAAATCACTGCTTTAATTGGCACACCTCTGTTTCTTTCACATATAGAATCATAGAATCGTTTAGGTTGGAAAAGACCTTTAAAATCAAGTCTGACCATTAAGCTAGCACTGCCAAGTCCACCACTAAACCATCTCGCTGAGCACCACATCTATGTATGTTCTAAATACCTCCGGGGGCAGTGACTCAACCATTTCTCTGGGCATCCTGTTCCAATGTTTGACAACCCTTTCGGTGAAGCAGTTTTTCCTACTATCCAACCTAAACCTCCCCTGGTGCAGCTTGAGGCCATTTCCTCTTGTCCTGTCACTTGTTACTAGGGAGAAGAGACTGACACCCACCTTGCTACAATCTCCTTTCAGGTAGTTTTAGATGGTGATAAGGTCTCCCCTCAGCCTCCTTTTCTCCAGACTAAACAACCCCAGTACCCTCAGCCCCTCCTTGTAGGACTTGTTCTCTAGACCCTTCACCAACTTTGTTGCCCTTCTTTGGACGTGCTCCAGCACCTTGATGTCCTTCTTGTAGTGAGGGGCCCAAAACTGAACACCATATTCAAGGTGCGGTGGCAAAAGGCTGCAAGGTCTTAAAACAAACTCTTTGTTTCTGTTTTATGTCTGCCCAAGAGGAGCATACCTTGGGCTGCCAAGTGCTCTCCTAATGCCTGTGGTGAATCAGAAGTAGCACATCAAAGAGGTCTGGGGGAGGCTGTTCTCCACACCTGCTACGCAGGGCTCATTACCAACCGTAGCATATTTTCTGGGTGCATACATTACCATCAGCCAGGCTCTCAAAGAGCCAGGCGAGGCTCCTTGCAGGATGGCTGGTCCCAAACAAGCAGTCACTCAGGAGGTATTTGGGTAATTCTGAGAGTCACTGAGGAGCTGCATGGAGAGCGAGAGGTACCTGCAGGTGGTACATTGCTGTGGTGTCTCCTCCCGCCTCTGAAGTCTGAGAGTCAGTGACCTGGTAGGTTTGGCAGGGCTGGCAAAACAGGAGGGTGTTGCCTTCCCCAAACATGCCTCTTTTTTTTCCTCTCTCAAACTGCAACTTGTGATGAAATTAGTTATAGCTTTGACATAGTCAATGTGAATAATAATTTTTAAAAAAAGCATGATTTAAAATGGAGGTGCTAAAGCCAGTGATTACTGTGGACTTAAAAGGTCTGTGAAGTTTCTGGAGAATCTTGTAAAATGGTTGTATTGCAAGTAAGCAACAGAACCTAGCAATATAGTTTAAAAAACTGCATCCTAAGCTAAGCTATTTTAATGTGTGCATAGGCAGATGTAACTGGAAATTCTACTTATGCTGTGAACATAAAAACTTTTGTTTCAGTACACCACCATCTGTCTCTAACGAACTTGTCTGCTTCAGTTTCAGTTAGAATTGTCAGGGAGCAGCAAGAGCTGGCCGATCCCTAAGGGCTGGGGAGCCAAGAGTGACCCCGGCGCAGGCTGTCCTCTCACCCAGGGGGCACAGTGCCAAGGGGTCTGCACCCAGAGCTGGGTGCTGCGAACAGGCTTTATGGACAGTCTCAGATCAGGGGAGTGATGACCGAGGTCCAGGGTCCATGCAGGAGGCAGAATGGAAACCAGCACGGCTGTGGCATTGCCGGGGCAGGGACTGGTGGCCCCAGGCTGAGCTGAAATGGGGTCTTGGGCCATGGGCAGGGTGAGGGGAGGCTGGCCAGGGACAGCAAGACCTGGCTATTGATCCTCAACAGGGTCCTGACAAAAATAAGCAAAAATAGTTCATACTGGCACTTGATTTCTAAAGCTTGCTAGCATCAGTACTTTAGGCAGTTGGTTTATACTTGCGTGGTATTGGGGTACTTCAGACGAGCAAGCCAGTTCCACTTTTCCCTTTCGGCCACTGTGCACAGCCTTTTCTCTTCCGAAGTTCGTCAGCCGCCGGTCTCAATAGGCCTTTTAAAAAATTGTTTTGCATACTTACTGTTTCCATATTTTCTCCCAAACATTTGTCATGTTAATTTTCCCCCTCCCAGAACTCTGATTAGTTACATGAGCAGAAGTGACTTTGGTATTAATGATGCCATTATATACTACAGTGAGTCCATTAATAAATTAATAATGCTGTGTCTTGTTTGTTTATAAATGAGGCTCACCAAGGACTGTTTCAAATGAAAAATACCACTGATTGCTTGTAATTTAATCTAGTGAGTTTTTATGCATGTGAGGCAAAGTCAATTAGCCTTAACTGAGAGGTTTCTAAATTCCAACTAGTTTTCAAGTTTAATAAAAATAATTCTGTTAAAAATATCAACCTGGAAAAGTGGCAAAAAAGATATTACAAGAGTTCTTCGGTTTTCAAAGTCATTTTCAATAGTTATTTCTGTTTTGAAATGTGGTTGTCTTTGTCACCTTCTTGTGTATCTGAAGAGAATATTTTAAATTTTTTGTATGTATTCCTAAATTTGAAATTTGTTTGGATTTTGTTGACCTGTCCTAGCATCAAAATCTGGAATTCTCCTGTAATACAAGATAAAATGTCGTTAGGCAGCACAATTTATCAACAAAAGCCTGTAAACTGCAAAGTTGTGCAAGCCTTTATTTTCCTCTTTCTTTGTCAGCTTTTTGCATTGTTGATTGATTTGCTGTAGTGCTGCTGTCAGTGGTTTACCAATAGTCTAGTAGGATCTCATGACTGGCATTTTGCCTTTTTAAAAACCATCTCATTGCTACAGTAAAGAATTTGAACCTCTAAATCAGCCATCATAGCTGTTAGCCTCCTTTTATTATTATTAATGTGCTCTGGGGAAAGGAATATTGAACAATAATTAGGAGGAAGTAGAGTACTGGAATAAGCTTGAAAAGGTCAGTCTCTAGGCAAGAGGCCTTTCTTATGTTATCTTTATTTTTATATTCTAATCATTATTAATATAGTATTCGTGCATCAATTTATATTTTCAAATGGAGTTTAAAATGCTGCTATAGACCACACTTAAAAAATCAGTATTTATTTGCAAATCACACCTCAGCAGCATGGTTGATAGTTTGATTCTTAACCACTTTATTTTAATGTTGTTACATGTTTTTTCTTAAAAGTGGTAAAAAATATTATGACTGTTTTTTCACAATTATAGAAAAATGCGATGCTTCTATTTTATACAGTCTGGTTTAAAAATGTAGATTAAATCCAGTTTTATTTTATGCCTAAGGAACTTTAGGTAAAGAAAGTGATTATAGAATTTGAGGGAAACTTTGGAAAGGTTTATACGTCATAGCAAACAACTTCAATATGCACAGGAAATACTTCTGGAGGAAAACATTTAATCATTGGATGATACTGTGGGATATCAGATGTTTTTACAGTATTTTTTAATTGTTTGCAGGTATATGTATTGTTATGATCAAGGACCAGGAAAGCTGATACAAAGCTGTAGGAATATTAAGAGCTGGTGTAAAAATTCTCTCTTTTTAGTCCTGAGTGATAATAAAACAATGAAACAGATTTGATACAAAAGCATAGTGTGGTTTATTGCTCTGTTTATCCAATGGGTGTTCTTTAACATGTTCTTCCACTGACAGATCGTAAGCTAGATGATCAGATGATAGAAGATACTTTCAAATCTTTACTTGAATCTTAAAGGTAGATTTTCCTTCTAGTAGCAGTCTGCGTATTCATGCATTATGCATGCCTGAGGTGCTAGTGGTAGTGTATTTGTAAGATACTTTAGAGGCTGCACATTCCTTATGCGTTCAACCCTGGAGGACACTGCTATCTCTGTGTATATGTGAAATAATGAAGTATAGAAGATATATCTGGTTTAGGCTTTTAAAGTCTACTTATCCCATAAATGAATTTGTAATTAAGTAGATTTTGTAAAATTACGGGAGGGGAAAAAGTTTCCAGACAGGAAGTTGTATGAGCTGAGAAGGCAGCAGTAAAAAGCCATTCTTCAACTGAGCATTTTTTTTTTTTGTCAAATTCCTTAGTTTTTCGTCAGTGTTTAAAAATTAAAGACCAGCCCAGAGAACATATTTAACAATGTGAAGTAGAAGGCAAAGGACAGTTATTTTGGGATTTTTTTTTTGTTTAAAAATAAATATTAAAACCCCAACAATATTAATTATAAAAATGTAGATTCCTTTTCTTTTCTGTCCCTGTATCTCTATGCTGCATGCATGTATTTACTTTATCCAGGTGACAGCTGGTAGCAATTCTTGTTAGAAAATGACAGGAAATATTGTTTATTAGCACTGCTTAGGATTGAATAAATGCTTTACACTAGAATGTGACAATTGGAAAATAGCATACCGTTACTAAGCTGAAGATGGAACAAGTATTCTTCATTAACCATTTAACAGTAAATGTAAATGCAAGCATATTAAGTATTATTTAGAGGTAGTGTGTGTTCTACATCTAATTTATGAATCATAGGTGGATGCTAACGAGATTTCAGAATGAACATTCCTTTTTATTAAACTCTCTGCACTCTTTAGTATCATTTTGCCAAAAAGCCCAAGAAATCTCGTCTGCTAAAACTTTTAATTCAGCACAGTTTTTCTTTTCCAGCATCTAGCAGCATCACCTTGGGGAATCTGAGATGACTGTGTAAATTGAAACAGTAAGTCTGTTGCAGGTATGTTTTCTTTAGGAGCCTAACTGAGGGAGGTGCAGGGGAAAAAAAAAAAATCTCTTAAACAGGTAACATTTTGGGATGTCACTTAATAGTGATATCAATTTCTCTCTCTCCAGAGAGTAGTTCATAATAAAAATATGTCTTCCTGAACAGCCTATTTCTCTTGGCTACATTGCCTTTTTTTTTTTTTTTTTTTTATTTTCTTTCCCATGGGTGAGATGGAGAGAACAACTGTGGTGGAGAGAATTAATAGCAGTGCTTATTTTCATAAGCTAGAATTCACAGATGGCAGAGAAAAGTGGCAGATAGCCCCGTTTTCATTACTGTAGAGTACATAGGGACAGTGTTAACATATGTGCATTGCACACCTCTTATACTGCAAATGTACGTGGGGCAATTTGTTTGCTAATTATTCAGCCTTGTTATTTGATTCAGGTGCTAACTGGTTTCTAGCTTGATACCAGTGTTTGGAATAAAACTTCTAAACTTTTCTTTAATGGCTATAAACTACTACAGGACTGTATCCATATAACCAACAGAAGAAAATACTTAGGATTAGTCTGTTGGGATTATTCTTAATCCCTTATGTGTGATTTGTGTTTAAGGATAATGCTTACGTGTATTTGAAGTTTTGTATTGTTCAGCAGTGCTTGCTCTGTACTTCTGTGACAACCTTTTTAGTCGGGTATCTTTGCAGAACCTTCCAACTCAAGTTTTCTGCTTTAATGCAGCTACTGGCCGTAATTATTTTAAAAGCTAAAGGGGCCATATTTAGCCAGTGGGATCAGACCTAAAATGAGTGAATTTCATATAATGTATACAAGGTTACCTGTCATTTAAAATTTTCTATTGTCATGAATCTGGGGCAGTTACATTGCTTAGAGGTGTTTTGTGGGAATGATCCATGTTATCCCAAGTGATGCATTGGGATCTTACCTGTATGTTAGTTACTTTAATAGTAAATTGAAATGGCTCGTAAGAGGCAATAGCCTGGCCTTCAAAAAATTACCTGTATCTAGAAACTTTACAAGCCTTCAAGTCCATTCAGCTGGGAAATGGAATGTATTTTTCACTGATATGAAGATATACTTTGCAGACATGGAAGTTCAGAAGACACAAGAGTATGTGACATGTAGCAGCTGGGACATGCATGTTTAGAAAAGCTGCGATTAGCATGATTTTTCAGTTGCAGCACTGTTGCACACTGCCTGTTCTAGACTATACTGGACATAATTGGTGAATTTTTTGTGTTTTTTTTTTTTATTTATTTTTAAGTGAGGCTCCTTGTCTCTGGGGTGTTTGTAGTTCAGAGTTGTCTACAAATTTGGATCCACGAGTGGCAAATGCAATGATTCCTTAAGATGACTGGACCAGTAGCTTTGACCTGCATAGGGTGTTGTATTAGATGTTCAGTGATTTAAAAAACCAAAACACAAACACTACCCCCACCCCCCCACCAAACAAAAAAAACCCAAAACACAAACCCCGCTCAAAACCAAAACCCAACCGAGCTCTTTTGACTCCAAAGTAGCTGTCTACACAATCCCATTTCCCCTCTGGCTGTGGTGTTTGCTGTTTCTTTTTCTACAAGGCTGCAGGTGGGGAAAGAGAAAGTGCATGTCTGGCAGCAGTTTCCATTTCCAGACTTCCTTAGCTCTCACATAAGCGCAGCTGGTGTTCAGTCTGAGAGGGGGATTTTAACTGTCTGCTGGTGATGATGTTTGTTTGTCTGTTTGTTTTTAATGGTTTGATTCTTGATGGAGTTACCGATTGAGGTAGCCCAAGCACAAGAAGCTCAAGTCTTGCGAGTAGCTTCTTACTTTGTCATCTAAGGCAGTTTGTATTTAGCTTGTGAGTAGGATTACCTGAAGCACTGCTGTGTTGATTTCCCCAATTCAGTCTTCTATAAATTGAGTTGGAAAGGAGGCTCCCCCACAAAGGGAGGAACAAGTCTCTTTATTTAGGAAAAATGAAAGTGTTGAATGTATTTCATATGCATTACATATGGCTTCTGCATGCCAACCATAGGATATTTCAGGTTTTCAAAAGTGTTTGAATTATGAAGATATCTTTCAAGTTTGAAGATATTTAAATGTCTTTTTAAACGCTTCTGTTTTCTGTACCTTGGCATCCTCATTTTTCCTGCATTCCTCATTATGCATTCCTCCTTCTTTCACCAGAAAAGGATTTCACAGTGTGTCTAGTCAAATGTCAGGAGGTGATGCACCACTGAAAATGTGTGACAGAGATCTTTTACTAAAGGTCTATTGAAAAATACCTGGAGCAGCTGCAGGGGGGAAGAAGGAGTTTTGTCTCATTATCACTGTTTTTCTTGACTTAACAGAGTCAAGAGCTTTGGTTTGGAGCTTTGATGAGTTTGGAGAAATTCTGCCAAAAACCAGAAATGGTACATGAAGCCACAAAAATTAATGCTTCCTCCATTTACTGAAATACGCCCTGATGTGAAAAGAATTTGAAAGCAGCTACTTGTGGGCAAGCCAGAGGTGGCAATGGGGTCAGCACAGAGCCCAGGTCATCGGGCAAATCCATGGTTACAGAGGTGGGCCAAGAAAGAGTCACCTTTTATGTGTCATCTTGTTCTCAACTGAAATGTCAGATCTCCAGGACAGAGCCCTCCCCTCTCCAGTTTGGCTCTGCATGGGCACTGGCATTGATACAGGCAGCTCTGAAAACTGCTCCTCTGTTGCTCGGATGCTCAACTATGTATTCAAATCCCTTATTTTAAACATCTACATTTAAAATATGACATTTAAAATTAAATTCATGTGAAAGCTGTGAATGATGTTTGGGACAGGACCACAATAATCCTTTCCTAGTTGTTAATTCTGGAAGGCATAAAGAGTGCATGCCTGCAGCAGGTTATGAGAGCAGAATACTCACAAAAGATGCTGTGTCTTCAAAATTTGCCACCAGCAACTTTTCTAGGCTCTTAGAAAATGGAACAAAAACTAGCTTTAATAAAAGCAAGAGCCCATCGTTCTTCCTACTTGGGTTTTCTGTTTAATTTACAGTATATTAAAACTGTCTGGTCTGAAGCTCAGTGATACCATCATTTTCCTCATGGTTGCTTCGTTTTGAGCACATCTCAGTACAATGCAGGTAAAAAGAAATACTTTCTTTTTGAAGCTTGTGGGAATATCTTCTTTTCCTTTTCTCTCAACCAGTTCCAACAGAGTGAACTTGATATATTTTCCTAAGGAATTAAATTCACTGAGAACTGTGGAGTTTACTCTGGAAGAACTTCAGAACATGTTTTCCCTCTTTTTCTCTCTCTAATGAAAAAAATACTTGCTTTTTTTGTTCATAAGCACTAAGGATCAAAGGGAGCCTTTTGCTAAAATAGGAGGTTGTCCTGATGTTTTTAACCAGACTTTTTTTTTCTCTTCCCCTACTACTTACTGTGACGTTGGCCGACTGCACTTACCCATACCCCTAGCTAAGAAATGACCTTTTTATACTTTTGTTGTGCTGTGTTTATAGTCTTTGGAGTATTTTGGACTCCTCCAGACTCCAAGTAAAACAGTTATTTAAATATAGCATTCACTATTATCCTGCATTCCTTGTAGTATTACCAGATAAATCTAGAATTCTTTTGTCCTTTGTGCATTTAGGTTTTATTGCATTATAAGTTAAAGTTGTATTATTGTTATTACATATTACCATATACCAGGATATACTGTATTTGCAGATATGATTGTTGTCTTGTACCTATCTCAAATTGTTTTAGCATAAATAATAGAAACATTGGCTTGTTTGTCCTCTTGATTCTTGGCTTTTTCACATTTAGTACCAATATATCACTAAATTTTCATCTTTTCCCATCAGTGAAATTGATTTGTCTTGCTGCTCCCCACTGGCCCCAGCATAAAGGGCAGGCTGCTCCACCAGTGAAGGTGGGATGGGAACCGAGTGTGGTAACAAGGCAGATGGGGAACAGTGATGTCCCCAAAAAAGAAGCCAGGGTGCTAGGTGGCGAGTCAGGATCGGGGTTAGTTCTGGAGACAGCTGTCAGAGACTGTCCAGTGATCACCCAGCAAGCCCACAGTGAGTTGGGGCGCGTCTGAAGCTGAGCAGCAGGTCTGGGCCAGGGTGGAAACCAGGGTGGTGGGAGAGCAGTGCAGAGACAGCTGCAGCCCCGCTATGGTGTGGCAGAGAGGGGAGCCAGCAGTACAGCCCCAGCCAAAATGTGGCTCCCAAGGGAAAGGTGGGGCAGGACCTCCCTTCTAGCTTTCTTGCTTCTGCCTTGTCGGCAACAAGACCCAACAAGAGTCTCAGTCCAAACTGGATTTGGAGGCCGCCTGCTAAACTGGGATTAGCTATCTTAAAGCCCACAAGGAGGATGTGGTAAGGCCCCTGACAGTGGCACATTTTTAATTCCGTCTCATTAGTGTGAGTTCCTAGTCACAGGGTCACAGAAGGGCTGAGGTTGCAAGGGACCTCTGGAGGTCATCTGATCCAAACCTGCTGCTGAAGCAGGACTACCTAGAGCAGGCTGCCCAAGACCATATCCAGATGCCTTTTAAGTGTCTCCAAGGATGGGGATACAGTGCAATTAAAAGCTGAATTGGATCCTGAATCATTGTTACCCAAGAGTTAATTAGCCCACTTCCAGCTACCGGACTGCTTGTAAGAGATGCATCCATGTAGTTTTCTGTATTCAGTATAGGCCAGTACACCCCAGCCTCCCCTAACCACAGCTGGAAATGATGGGCAAGATGTGCAGTAGACAACACTGTATTCTCTCTCTCTCTCTCTCCGCCCCCCCCGCCCCCCCAAATTCTCTCTCTTAGTGGTGGGGATCAAACAGGTAATATCTGAGTGGCTTCTGCCTCCCATCCTCTGTTAGGGACCACTAATGTAAGGTTTTATGTGCAGTGATGAGCTATCTGTGCATCTCATTTCTTAGCTGAGCTTAGAAGCCCATGTAATCAAGGAAGACATCAAATGTCAACTTTGTAATCTGACGCTAACCTTTGTGTTGAATAAGCATCTTCTTCATTCTTAGGAGGTTGTTAACAGTTACCACACATTCAGCTGCATGTTTCTGGTGTTCTCAGTTTTGCTCTTTAGACACTGAGAAGAAATATTAGATTACTTGTATGTTAGAACAGATTCCATTGTGATCTGCATCATGTTTTTTTCTGACCATGTGGAGTCTGTTCTTCATGCTTTTATTTTGTCTTCCTGTCCTTCTTACATTCCACACACCGGTCTTGTAACCCATATGCTTTCTTTGAGTAGAGTGGTTGAAGACGTGTTAGATTTACCTTCTTAATTGAATAGAATGGGTTGTTATGTCACTGACAAACCTGATGTTTAGGCTACTTCCATCATTGAAGTATCTTTTTCTTGAAGACTTAACAAGATGAATACTCAGTAAGTGACAAAAATTAAATGCCAAAACAAAGTCACTGAGCATGGTTCTAGGCACTGGCTTGAACGTGTTTGTTCTCTGACTTTCCTGCCTTCATCCAATCTTGTGTGTGGAATTAGTTGACTTAAAACTAATAATAACTGGAATTGGAAGGAGAAAGTGAATGTGAATACATTTTTGGGAGGAAGATTTTAAATATACTTAGGTTTTCTTTTTTTTATCTTTTTTACTTTTAATCAGAAAATCTGTGAATAAATGAAGGCAGTGACTCACCACAAGTCATAAAGAAACAAACTAGAAAAAAAATGCATGCTAGATGCTATAAAAATCAGGCTGGCTCAGAATTTTCCATGTTAAAAAGCTGTTTTCCTGAACTTTCTGGAGGAGAAACCTTGACAGCTCTGTGCTGTGAGATTGTAGAGGTGATGGAGTAACAGGCTGGGAATTTAGCTACCATGGAATTTAAGTGCCATTTCTTGTCCTGTACTGTAATATTTAACATTTGTAAACCTAGGTGTGACATATGTACCAGTTCTACTTAACAAATGTGCTAGTTAAGTTTGGATCTTCCACAGTTCTGAAAAGGTGTTTTAATCTTTATAATTTCAGCAGACTCAGATTTCTGTAAAAATAATGATTGTCTCTTATAAAGCTAACCCAAGATGGGCAAGAATTGTTGTGGTTGGTTTTTTTTTTTTTGTTTTACCAGCTGTTCATGTCCAGAGGAAGTCTGGTATACTATGTTTTGGTTGGGGTTTTTCCACTTTTCCTTTTTCCTCCCCTCCTTTCTCTTCTTTTTTTTTTTTTTTCCTCCCCTCCTTTTCTCTTCTTTTCCCCCTAACCCCACCCCTCCATCACCCCCACCACCCCCCCAAAGGCAAATGGGGAATAGTGACATAACAAGGCACCAAAAGCCTAGAAATTGACAGTTGGAAGGATTAGGGCACCTTATGCTGCTTTGCTTTTACTAGCATCTATTGAACTCCAGTGCCTGAATGAATTTGAAAAAGACTGTGCTTCGTTAAAAGCTCAAACCCACCTGCTGCTTCCATTAATATACGACTTGCAGTCTCAAAACCTTAAAACTGAGATTTGACATTGAGATTTCAACTGCTTAAAAACAAAACAAAATAACCAAACCCAACAACAACTTTAATGATTTTTCTTAAAGAAGACACTTGGGGCAAAAGTCTAAGCTAAGACAGCAAGCAAGCCAAAAAGCTACAGCTCTCATTTAGGAAATATTTGCTACATGAATTGATATTCATTTAAACAAAACCATGATTTCTTTGGAGGCAAGTATACTTTGGCAAACCACTCCTATATTATGATAGTGAACTTAAAAATTAAATGCTTCTCAGATGGCATTCGTACAAATATCTGGCAATGATTTATGAAGCTATTGTGGTGTTAGTTGTTAGTTAACCGAAACCTAATACTTGTCTAGCAGTGAAAGGAAGAATTTGCAATGATGGTCATTAATAGTGCTATAACTTTAAAATAGAAGAATGTTTGAATGGTCTTATTCCACACTGTTAAATGCAATCCTGATATCTTGTTTGTTTGTTTAAGTATACTTAGATTAAATTCAAAACAGCCAGCTGATCTTATCAGCTGGTAAATATTTACTGCTCGTTTGCCAAATTCCTCAGAGCACAAATTTTTGTTGTGGTTTTTTTTTTTTTTTTTTCTGTGTCCTGATACTTAATGGTTAATAACTGATTCCTCAAAAATTGCACTGTAGGAAATAGGGGGGTGGTGGGGAGCCAAGACATTTTAGATACTCCTCTTGCATATGAAAACGGTATGCAGAAGTTTTGGGAACATCCAAGAACTGGATTCTGAGTATGTTGAACATACAACATGTCTCCCTTGCAAATACACCAAGACTTGAGTGAACAGGTGGCTGTTACTAGTGTTCTTAATAGGGTGTACCTGTGCCCATGTTTATTGTAGCTCTGTTTAGTAGAGCTTCATCCAAAAGTCATGGTATTTAAGAAGGAACAGGGATACTGGAAGAGATGTGCAATTTGGATTTGTGTATTGAAGCAGTAGGCTTCAAACTACACTGAAAGCCACCTGATATTTGCTTTAGAAAGTGCAGAAGAAAGATATTTACTTTTTGAATCATACATCAGCTGTTTGGTATGTGGATGTATCTGTTCTAGGTCTGTGATGGACCGTTGTTAAACAGTAAAATGTATTAGCTGCTCCAAAAGTGAGGAGGAGTATGTTTTGGGCTTTTATACAGCATGACTCCAGATGTGCATGTCCCATGAAGAAAAAAGTATATTTGAGATGTATGTGGTGTAGACTGAACAACTTTAGAAGAGAATTGATCATTAAAGACCAGTAAACCATAAAACTCTAAGCATATGCAAAGGGATCTACATACCAGTTTTTGTTGGTGGTGGTTTTTTGTGTGTGTGTGTGTTTGTTTCTTCCACAGAATAAAATTAATGTATGTAATTTAAGGGACAAAAAAAATTTCTTCAAGCAGTTGTAGTTTACTTGGCTTCTGAACAGAGTAAATGTTTCATGAGCTGGAAATCCATATATTTTTTAAAAATAATAACTTCAAAGTAGTTGTTATTACTGCATCAATTTTTTACTGCCCCTTTTATTGCTTATTGCATTTTTCTGTGGGTCGTCCGTCTCCGTCCCCCCCCCCCCCCCAATTACTTTCTGAGTTGGGGAACAGCTTTGGAACTTGATTAGGTGTTTTTCATGAAAACCCACTTATTTATAGTCGTTACCAATTATATGAAGTGAAGAAACTGAGAAGTCTAGATAATCATCTGAAAAATCTTAAGTGTTTATCCTCATATGGTAATATTAGATGCTGCTTTTAACACTGCTAGGTGGCAACATAAAATAATCTAGCGTTTTAAACAAAGGGATCTTGAACTTGACCATGTTTCCTGAAATTCAAGAGTGTGTATTTAAGTAGGATAGATCACTTGGTGTCTTATTAATATTGGTTGGAGTTTTGCATTTAAAGAGAAAGGTAAACAGTTCCTAGACATTACAGGGTGATAAATAATGAACAGACGGGACAACTGATCTCTTTCCTGTGGTATTTTCCTCAGTAAGGCAAGCACAGGATATTTTGAATTATTCATGAACTCTTACATGGTAGTCACTGAGCCCAATCCCCCCTCTTGCAAACTTTTTTGGTTTCTGTTACAACATGCATCTCCTTTCATAGCAAGATTATTTACTTTTGCCACAGCTTGCTTAATTCTGGATGGATCTAGCTATTTGCGAACGCAGAGGAGTGGTCATAGGGAAATGAAGGGTTACTGCCTTGGCTTAATATTTCTTAAAAGAGTGAATTGCATTGTGCCTCTGAGAACATGAAATTTCAGATTGTGCTTCTAAAAACACTTCTACGAAGAAACTTCCACTGAAGCATTCATCCAGAGTCGGGTTTTTTGTTGTTGTTTTTATTTTTTTCCCTTTTCTTGTTTCTTTCATAATCATATGTTAGTGCTCATCCTGCTGTCCTGACTGGCACTTCAGTGCCTCAAGGCATTTGGGTATGGGCTGTAACACTAGTAAATTGCCGCATGTATGGAAATTGCCCATTTGCAACCAATACTGTATCAGAGAAGCAGCAGGAGGTCCTCACTTCCTTTCATATGTGCTCTGAAGTTAATGCTTTTATTAGCAGGGAACTGTGAAGAGGAATATAGTTGTTTTTTTTTTATTCCCAGGCTACTTTGCTATAAGCTTTGCTGTCAACTTTTGCAGTGCTTTTTGGCACAGAGTTTCAACATTCAGTGATAACCAATTAATTAGCCTCTGTTTAAAAACTAGTTTTGGAGTCAGGATACCGTGTTTTGTGCTGTATCTGAATTAATGTTGCTTGTAAACATAATGTTTTCATAAATACATATGCAAAAAGTCAGCATGAAAAACCAGGTGTGTTGACGTGCTTGAAGTAAAGCACCTTCTGCTTAAGTATTAAGTTCATGTCGTGCATTGAATTTTTAATGTAGTAGCCAGACAATACCCCTGAGGTTATTTTTATAACTGTGTTTTATTCTTTTGTATGCCTTTCTGACAAAAAAAGTTCTTTGAAATGATCATTTACCAATGTTATACTTGAAAAAATGTCTACAAAAAACCACCCCAAAGTTCCAACAACCTAGATGAGTAATTTAAATTACCTCAAGTTTTTACATAACTTGTGTGGTTTTACTGCTTCAGACAAGGAGTAGTTAATCAGAGGTCAACCTAAAGCACTTAAGCTACGTAAAAACAATGATTAAGGAGCGGATAATGATTCACGATACAAATTATTTTCTTCTATGAAATGCTTGTGTTTACTAGACAGGAAATATGCCGTTTTGTTGTGTAGTTAGTTTCTTGGTAGCAGAAGGAATATGGTGATAAGGAGAAAAAGTTTAGTTATTACATACTGCCCTTACTGTCTCCTTCCGATGTAGTTTCCAGATAGACTTTGGATTTTAAACTGATAACACACCTGTTATGTACTTGTTATGTAGACCATTGGTAGATTAATAACACAGTTTAGCAGTACCTAGCTAATAGAGGAAAAAGGGACTTGCTCTTTTAAAACACTGTTGTTAGCATGGCGAGTGAGGAAATTGCAGAGATCAGAAGGGGAAAAGTCATGATAAGAAATGGTGGAGTGATATTTATTGCAAATAGAAATTTTCTGAAGATCAAGCCTGAAAAAGAAGAAATGGTAATAGAAGATAGAAAGGAAATGACAGAAGAATAGGAAAAAATGAAACAGTCTGGAAAGTCTCTTGTTAATCCAGGCCAAGGTGGAAACCTAGACTAATAAACTTGTTTCCTACATTTTAAAATCTTCCACATAAACATTAATTAAAGATTAACACTAATTTGTAATTAAATAATAATTGGTTTATCACCAGTTTTAAGTCCTTTGTGCATGCATATGTCTTCTAAGCAGAAGTTTTCTGAGTACATATGACAGGGTCCTTCTGGCAAATAATAATAATAAAGGTCACCTATTGCTACAAATATGACAAATGATTGTTAACTTGGTACCTGGAGGTCTCTGGATGTTACTAATGTAGAAAGAAAATTTATATCTAAGACAGCAGATTTTGCTTAATATCATGGAGGGTGAGAGCATAGAGATTGTGAAATTCCTTGCTTAAATTTGAAAATGTTAGATGATCTGTAATCTGCAAGAATTCACGTGCAACAAAAAGTAAGGAGTGCAAAGAAAGAAATATTTTTTTTCCTTTTGGAATTATTGGAAAAGTAATAAACAGGGGTTTTCACAGACCTCCAGTGCTGTGCAGAATGGCAGATGCTGTATTGTTAATATAGAAAAGGACAAGGAAAACAGCAATTGTGCCTGGACATTGTAGTACATATTTATATATCAAGGCAGGGTCCCTTGTAATGTTTGGGCAAACACACTGCTTAATTACCATGCTACCCAACAAAAATATCAAAGCAGGTAAATACTAGGTTTCCTCTTGTAAGCTGGTACTGCCAACTTTGTGTGGCTCATGTTGATGTTTGTGTCCCTTCCTTTCTGACCTACCAATAATGTTTGGGCTTTATTACTTTTTTTGCCTTTGGCAAGCAGTAGGCATTCATATGCAGCTGATGGCTTCAGAGAGGTGCAGAAGGCCATTTGGCAGCCAATATAATTTCATTCGCATATGCAGTATCCTTGGGACAGCTGTAGAATAAAATACAGATCTCCTCACTTGATTTATTAACAGCCAACAGGCTGTGTTACATGTCTCTGCTAACATGAGTCATGGCAAGTTTCTCACACAGTTCCATGAATGGGAGTCTTTCTCGTGTAATGCTATTCCTGTTTCTGAACATTGATGTAATTCCAGCACACTGGCCATCTTCTTGCACCAGGCTTGCAGCTTTTTGAAAAGCAAGAGCCTGAAGTGACTGACTCACGCAGTAGGTGTCTTGTTTTGCATTGTTTGTAATGTCACTACTGCCAGTGCCAGAGAATTATAATCTGCCTGGATTAAATGCTGTAAAACATCTCTGCTGCCCTCTATCATCATCTTTCCATCAGCTGCAACAACACAGACAGGAGGCATTAATCCACTGGAGTCATAACATGGGTCCAGTGGAAACAGAAAAAAGGAATCTACCTAGGCAAAAATGCCCACTCTAAATGTGTCTGTGAGCTAAAAACAACTCTGCTCTAATAGGACGAGCAAGTTCTCTGAAAGCATTGTAAATCAAATCATTGTCTTGAATTAGCGAGTAGCTGATTGAGAGAGAGATCCCTGGGAATCCTAGCAACAGCTCGGTTACCTGAGATATTGGTTTGATGCAATCACACCCATGGGGGTTGAGTGCAGCTCTGCAATATATTCATATAATATATTCATAGGTAAGCATGCTAATTCTGGATGTTTATTCTCAGTTAAGTACATGTTCCTCTCTGGGTATAACATCTGTGCATCATTTCCTTATCTGTAAATTAGGGATGTTAATACATGTTCCAAGGTTTGCAACGAGTTTTTCATGTGGTGCTTTCTTCTCAGTTGCTCAGAACTGTGGCAAGAGACTTGGCTTATGTTTTAGTTCTTGTTCAAGATTATTATTGCTTTTTAATAGAGTCGATGTTATTAATATTTGGGTAAAGTCTACATGTCCCTTTGTATTTCAGCATTGCTGAACACTGGTAAATCAAAAGTTTTATTTTTAGAAAGGCTATATTGCTTTTAGTTTCCTACACAGAAACAGCTACTTCGGGTTTTTTAGTGTGATAATGAACACAAAGTTGCAAACTGTAATACTGCAAATTTATATTGGAGGCACACACAAAACGGAAATTATTTGAGAGTCTGCCTCTAGATGGTAGATACCTATATCTAATAGATGTCATCTATTATACGAACAGTGACAAACAAAAGCAACCTCTTCTCTTCCCCCTTTTCTCCTCCCCCAAACAGGTTGCATGTTTGATTCCTGAAGCTTCTTACAACTAGCAAGTCAAACAGAAGCTCATTTTATAACTCAGCTGTATGTTATTTAGGCTACAGAAGCAAGATCCGTGCTTCATTTTAATGACAAACCAAAATAAAACGTAATTTTAGAAATGCAAGAAGACAAAAACTGATGTTAATGAAGCACTAAGGCTAAAATATTAAAATCTGGAAATAACCCATACCCTACAGCACAGGAATTATTTTCAATCTGCTTTTCAATATATTCCATTTCCATACAGAGCAAATGGGAGCTTTATCTCTAGTAGGTCTCCTTTAAAAAATAGAAAAAGGGAGGGAGCAAAAAAAGAAAAAAAAAAAGGCCAAAGCTAAGAGCTTTAACTTTTGTGAGAAGAATGTGAAAATCCTCCCCCCCCAATCTCTAGTTTTGCTGAACTTTTAAGGGAAATAAATGCTTTATATAGAAATGTTAAGAAATAGCTTGAATATTCTAGAAACCTGAAAATGTAAAATGAAGATATAGTACAGTATGCTTTGTAGCTGAAACTTACTTAAATTTATTATGTTTATTATAGTAGTTATTAAGAAGCAGCAACAGAATAGATTCATACTGAGAAGATGAACGTATTGAATTAATTTATGAATCTTAAGAGATTAGCTGATAGCATTATACAATTGGTTGCAATTTTTCATCTCCTAGTGGTCTTTAACAAGAAAGATTTTCTTCAAACTATTCCTTATTATTTTGTGATAATAGCAGAAAACTATCATTTTGCTTTTGTTCTTCCTATTTTTGTTTTCTGCTCCAATTTCTTCCCGCTTTTCTGATAAAAAACAGAAAAGAATGACCTACAAAGAAAGAATTGGCACTATTTGCTTATTAACGTTGTGGGGAAAAATATATTTTTTTGTTAGGCGTTGTAACGCAAGTAAGGTTTCAGTTAGTTCTCTCTTTCCTCATTGACCAGTAAGATGAATAAAACTTTTCCTTTATGTTTCTGAAATGAATGTGTATTCAAACAAGGAATGGTTTTCAAAGAAGTGTGATACTTCTGCTATAGTATTCCTTTCTACACATCTTTGAGGCTCAAATTCGAGAAGAAAATGTGCTTTGTCTTTAAAGGATAGTAGGCTTTTGTTTTCCCATCTAGTGATGTTAGTGAACACTGAATCTTTTGTAAAGGTTTTATATCCAACTCTAGTCATGATGACAGTTTTGTTTGTATAATGTGTCTGCTGGTTTTCTCTGTCTGTGCATGGGCAAGGCCGGAGGATGAGGAGCAGGCTTGGTTACAGGCTAAGGGTTGAGCTCTGGGTGACTGCATGTTGGGTAGTGGATTTCATTTTCTTTTCCCCTGAGCTCCAGGTTGGCTCTTGTACTCCTTGTCAAACACTGCACAGCACTGACTGTTTTGTCAGCAGCTTTTATGTTCTGGAGGCTTTTCCTTTTCATTATTGATACTTCTGAAGACAGACTTTATGCTATTTTGGGGTAGTAGCAAAATGTTTGTACTGTTCTTCAGATGTTCATTTGCCAGAAATACACTGCCTGTCAAAAGCCTCTCTAGGACCCTGGATTCTTTCATTTTCACTGCCTGCCCAGCCTGATGCAGATAGGAAATGCATGAGAGTTTTGGTATTAGATGGGCTACAGTGCGAGAGAATACGAATTTTTTCACATCCTGTTTGTCACCCGGGTGGATACCCGTAGCCCACTGCATAAAAGCACTCGTGGTGTTATCCAAGTTCTCAGTGAATGCTCACAGCCCAAAGCTCACAGCTATGAAAGAAGCAAATGATGACCGCTTGTTGCAAGAGTCTGGCGAGTACCTGATCCCTCAGTGACTCTGTATGTGATAATGTTACAGCAGCCTGAGGATAAACTTGCTTTTGAAGGTTGGAAGAGATTTTGTTGTCATCTGCTCCTGACCAGGGGAGAAAGCAGCCAAGGGGAAGTCTGTTGGCCACTTCAAATATTATTACTTCATCCTTTTCCTGCGGAGGCTGCAAGGTTGGCCAGATTTCAAGTGTGACCTACTGGATACTAAGTTCTTGGAAGACTTAAAAAACAGAGGTACTGATTCAGCTCCTTTGAGGGTCCAGTGTTCCCAGAGTTGCCAGCTGCGAAGAGCTCCAGGTGAGTGTTAGTGACTTTGGCCTTGCTCCAGGATGTAGCAGGTGATGGTCAGGTTTAGTGTGGGAAGGCTGGTAGTACTGAAAATGAGGCCAGAGAAGAAACATAGACAGCCCAATTTAACTTCATTTTGTGACAAACTCATCAGGAATACACCTAGTGCTTAGTCCAATGGCTTGCAAATTATTACATATAAGTGGAAAATGTTTCAGAGTCTGCCAGAGGAGTGCACTTTGGCAAGATCTTATGGAAAGCTACTCAATGTCTAATTGTTTTCCTATTTATGAGTGTTTCATTGATAGATCTTCAACTGGCAAGGAAAATGCTCAGGATTTTCAAATGTGGTTTCATGAGTCAGCTAACTTAATCCAGTTTAGTTACCTCCCACTGAGGCAGGGTACTAGTCATGTTCCTATCCTGTTGTCTAGTGTCGTGTCCTAGGTGAGAATTTTTACTTGTCTGATACAGTTAGCTGTTTGAGGGTGCTAAAATTGTGAGGGGTGGTAGTGGTGATATTAGTGTTAGGTCTCTGGATTTTTTTTAAGCTGCTTAATATGCCACGCCATTAATAGACAAATGCCTGTGCTGAATGCAGTTAGCCATGGCAGCATGCTGTCATTAGACTAGGTTGGCTGAATGGTCAAGCTGCGTGCATAGTACTTTTTTGTCATTGGAGTTGTTAGGTATGTGATCAACACCACTGGTTTCTTAGGATAAAAGGCAGATTTCAGCTGTAATGATTATTGTACAAGGTGTCGTCATTGTTTATTTTCTTTACTGGAGCAAAGGATTATATGTGTGTGATGCTGTGAGCTTGAGAAAGTGGAAAACTAGAAATGAAGAAAGTAAGAACTGCTAAATCAATTGGAGACAGAAGTTTTTGTCACCCATTGCAGATGTTTTCTTTTTAGCTTCTCTTGTTTTTCCTCTAGCTTTTGTTGTTGACTTGCTGCTTTTTAATAGTTTTTCCTTTCATCTATCCAGCAGTATCATCATGCTATCCTAATGTTCTCTTTTACATTTTATAATTATCACTCTGCTGCTGCACTGCTTGGCTTCCTGTCTTTGGGATACTAATTGACTTTTTATGACCTATTTCTATGTTACCTTTTTCAATGTGGTCTACTTTTACTTCTCACTTGCCTACTTTCATATGCACATAGTCATGTCTTAATCTGAATTCTAGTCTTTACCACCCCTCTTTTACCTATGTAAACACTTTTCTCCCATTTTAGAACCAGAATTCATAACTGGTAGTTTCATTCTTTTGGAATCTCTGGCTTAAGTGTACTGAAGTTTTTTTTGTTCAGGACTGCAATGGATTTCTGACCAACAAAACACCAATTTTGTATTGGCAGTGTGTTTTAACTAAAAAAAAAACCAAGGCACTTTATTAACTGTCTGTAGGACAGAGGGAAGCCTTACTTTTCCAGAGGAAAGCAAGTATGTGGTGGATGACTTCTGGAAAGCATCCACTCACTGCTTCCAGTCTACTTAAATCGACTGTGGTTGCAGATCTTGTGAAATTGGAGAGTAGTACCTTAAAGGAAGCCAGACTCCAAACATTGTATTAAAATGAATGCTTTCTATTGCCCTTTCAAAGAAATTGAAAGTCAAGTCAGATTTTGTTGAGCACAAGTATTATCCTCCTAATGTAACTTCAGTAAGCCAATGGGCATTTATAACAAGTTATAGTAATTCAGTCCCTAACAGTGATATGAGTTTCTGATTGTGGCAATATCTGCCCCATCTCTCAGGGGGCAGTTGCAGGGCTGTAGAGATGTGTACCCAGGCAATGGTGCTGCCTGACAAATATCCTTGTCCAGGGATTAATTGGAAATCTTTCAGCCAAAGCAAGCAAACAGATCTGTAACACTTATTTTGGCCACTTCACCAAATTAAAGTTACAACTTTTTATTTCAAATGATAGGCATCAATGAAATCTCCATCACTGACAGCTTGCTGGATTAAATGTGAGCAGCGCTGGTTGATGATTAGTTGTTTTCAGTTCTTCCTGTGAGGGGTTTTGCTGTCTGCAAACAGGTAATATGAGGGCTGAGCAGGTGGTTGTGGAACAGCCCCAGGGCAGGCAGCACTTGGGGACTTCCCAGTCCTCTGGGGCTGGGACTCTGACCCAGCCTGTGCCTGTGGGGTTGGTAGGGTGTGGGGGCAATGCGAGGGCTGCGTGGTACCTCTGTGGGGGACCCTGGATCCTGCTTAGGATACTACAGCATGGGGTCATGAGACAACTCTATTGCAGCTTTTGCAAATGACTATAGCAATAACAGTTTTCAGCTGCACAATTCATATTTTTTGCCCAATCTTGGAGAACGGCTTTCTAAAAATTATCTCTTTCATCTTGATCTACTGATTTTACTGTTAGGGTCTAGGTAGGCATTAATAGTTTTCATTGTAAATCACAACAACAAAAACCCTGTTTTATTCATAGCTGGAGAACAAAATTTTCAAGTATTCTTTGTGCTACAGTCAGGAAGTTCAGCAATGGGCCTTATCTCCCACCTTTTCAGTGACAGATATTTGTCTTTTCCAGTGGTATGTACCTTCCCTTTCTGTTGTAGAGTGGTCTTTGGTATATTAGATCTGGCTATTACTTGTCCTGCATCTTGGGCCAAAGGGATTTTGTAAAGATGAGGGAACAGAAATGAATCTGTCTATGGCAGGGTTTAAGCTAGGAGAAACTTCCCTGTAAACCCACAAAAAAGAAAGAAAGAGAAGAGAAAGTTATGCATAAAGCAATTATGAATATGGCACTTACAGATGCACCATCAGGACAAATAATTTTAGATCTATGTGATTCATCAATGCGTATATGCATTAATGAAAAAGCTATTAAACAGAATAAAACATTAACATGTTAGATGTAACAGTTTGTAAATCTTTTAATGGGAAATTTTCCTCCTAAATTTCTCCCTTGAGGAATGTACTTGAAAATTTATTTCCCCTTTAAATGGGGACAGACTGTTGCTAAAAAATTGTGTGAGGAGGTAGTGTTCTGTATTTTAGGAGAAGTATATTAAATGCTGAGTAAAACTGGAAGAAAGTCTGAGTAATTTTTTATTTTAGCATGATGCTTTGGGCAAAGCACAGGATATTGTGCTGTGCTGCAACTCTGTAATATAGTGTGGGAGAGGCTGATAATCTTTCAGAGACTTTATTTTTGTTTGTTTTGGATTGTAGAGTTTTCACTTGGAGCTTCCATTAGCCCTTCACCGTCTTATGAACACTACGATCAAAATAACAATGGCATTTGCAGGATGAATGCTTCACTTAAAATGTTCAAAGAAGCAGTGTTTTTACATGTCAGCAGTCTACTTAAGCACCCTACCTGAATGACTGAATAGTGAAGCAAAATGCAATCGCAGGAGCATTGTCACAGCGATCATGCTGTAATATTATCAAGCCGTTGTACTCCTCTTACCTTTCAGACAGTCGTCATTACTCAGCAGGAACAAACTGTGGGGACTGTGTGAGAGTCGTGATAATCTGATAAATTGCATTTTAATGTTTGCCAGATCATTTTGTTAACTCTGAAACTCTAATTCAAGTTTTCTTTCATTATTGCGTTATATCCTATGCCTTCATTCACTAATAATTTGTGGAAAATAAGAAAATTATCAGTATGGAGCTGTTAGTGCCATCCTTACAGGGATGTTAGTAAGAAAATCCAAGTCCTCTGGAGGTAGTTCTAGGCTTGGTGATATTTTTAAAGCTCAACATTTTGTCAGCTGTCAAGAACTATCTGATCAAAGAAATTGCATTTGATAAAATTTAATGGCTTGGGAGTCACTTTAGTAGTAATTAATCCCTCTTGCTTAAGGATTTTCCTAAACTCTATAAATCCATTTGACTGCTTTAACAACAGATGTGTTATAAGTTTACTGAGAAAGTTCTGTTAAATGTCCCTGTTTTGAATGCGTACTTTGAAGAACGTACCTTTAGAGACATTATTTTTAAATGGGAGAAGAAAGTAGGATTTACATGCATGAAAAACTCTCTTGTTTGTTTCTTCCTTCTGCACGTTTCCTTTTCAAATTGGCTGGAACAGTTTGAAGGGTAAACACTGAGGGCAGGACTTGTTCACTTGCAGTTTATATAAGCAAAATGGTGCAAGCTTTTCTATTTGAAAAATGGTAAAGTAATTTAATGGTGGTATTTATATAAATACAAAACATTTTATGTTCAAGAAAATTTTGAAGAGTTCTCTATGTAAGTCAACAGGAAAGCAATTTTCCTCCACTCCAGTTAATTTGTTCACAGGGAACATACCTTCTGCATAAACAAACAAATCTTATCACTTTGAGAAAAAAAAATATCTGTTTTTAATTTAGAATTGTGTAGGAATCTAGAGTTCTGAAAATAACACCACATATATCATCCTAAATTAGAGAAGGGTCTGAGAAGCTGTGTCACTAAGTCTTGTGTCTCTTGTCCAGATTGAAGTAGATAGAGTGGAATGCATAAAAGGGTTTAAAAATGTTCAGACTAACTACTGGCAGCCTCTTAAATTCACAGAGCTTCTTGAATAAGAGGATATATTTGAATTCAGTCTGACCTGTAGGAGTGTTTGTTCTAAATGAGGTTGTTTGCACATTCTTTGATAAAATAGAAGAGCCAGCTCCAGAACAAAACCTGACATACTCTTCTATTTCGGATGATGCACATCACTAGAAACATGACCTGTTTACTGAGCACTTTTAATTCTTCTTCCACAATTTACTGGAGTTTGTGTCAGCTTTCGTGAACTAGTTTTTCTTCACTTTTTGTGTACCAAAGAAATGTTGCATTATGAAACCTTGGTAGGCTTTTGGGTACCTACAGGCTTACGGGTGCACCTGTACCTTTTCTTAACTCTTCACAGCATGGTTACAAATGCTGCCTATTACCTATAGAATATCTAATGAATTTGTGACCAAATTTTTCCCCACATCAGTTCACTTGTCTTTTCACTTTATTTTTCTTCAGCACACTAAATTGGCCGTGTTGCCATTGTAAGGTGATGTAGTTAATTATGTGATAAATGTCTTAAGGTGTATATTGGTAAGTTATGTGAAACATAAAGTGAAACAGGAATTGCTTGCATGGATTAGACCACTAGTGCTCATTCTCTGTGTTAAATTTGACCCTCAGAGGAAGGTATCAAACTTCCACAGTGGAAAAGTGAGCAATGGTACTATCTTAACGTTCCCTTCTGTTGCAATGTACTGGGGGCTGTGTCCCCTGTAAAGGTCTGTACAGCCCAACGACACTGGAGATTGTCTTATCTTTATTCACTTATTCATATCATGTTGCTTTTCCATTTATAACCTGAAAAATCTTTTAAAAAAAAAAGAAAGAAAAAAAACCTGTCCTCAAATGTCAGAGTAACTGATGTTTGCTTTTCTTTGGATTTTCATACTTTTTGTATTTCCTGCCACTTAGGTTTTACTTCTCATAAGAAGTGGACATGAGGACCCATAAAGAATATGTACTGTGGTGTGGATATCATCATAACAGTACAGTTTTAATTCTGTATCATAATCATAATGAAGCTGGGCAGTATCTTTATTTACTGTTGTTGTCAAACCCATTTTTCATTAATTCTAACTTCTCTTTTCCTTTAATAGCTTTGTAGTTTATTTAAGAGCCCATCAACATGCAGCAATTATTGAAATGTTCTTTTCTGCAGTTATTGTCAAGCCAACTACCTTTTTTTCTTAAATGTCTTCTACAGCTTCTCAGTGCCTCTTCTGCTTTCACTAACCTAGATGACTATCAAGAGATTTTGCTGTGTGGTTACTACTTGCCCCTAAAATCCAGTATATTACCCCTATTTGTTTTGAAGCTTTCTCCCTTACCTTGATGAAGGTTGCGTGGGGAAAAAAACAGAGTTATTTTATGAAGTTAAAATATGTGTATACCAGACTCTAAATATTTATGCTTCAATATGAAGGAACACCATGTACTTTAAGTTCAGTAGGAAAATTCCTTTCTTCTTTTGATGAGAGAACAATTACTACTCCTCTAAGGGCAGTGAGGAAAACGACATCTGCCTGATAATCAGAAGTGGTTTTGTTGCAGTTAAAACTTACTGTACATTATGGCAGTGGAAGATCGTCTTCCTGACATTTTAACATGGCTTTTGTAGAGGAAGTGAGGGTCAATAAGCATTTTACTGGAGGCTGTGTGCTTAGGCCTGTGGGATGATTTCCTGATTAGTTTTAGGGATCAATTTTCAGATCTCTGATATGTGGTACAAAGATGATTAATGTAATTAGAGTATTTAATATATTACCTAGTATTACTCTAAGAAGGACAACATATTTTTCAAATTTTAAATTGCTTTCTTTTTCAAAAGAAAATTTTCTTTATGTTTTTATATATTGCATTGTCTTGGGATTCTTTTATTACTATAATACTAAGTATTGTTACTATAATACTTTTAGGTTAAGACTCTATTTGGGTAGTCTTTTACAATGTCAGAAGAAAAAGAAAGACCTTCCCCTTAAAGAGTTAAAAAAGGCAGTCATTTCATACAGTAGGAGAAGGTAAGGAGGTGATACCATGGAGGGTCATAGGCTGTGATGAAACCATTTGTTTTCAATATGCTTTTTGAAAAGCTTTCATAGGTTAGCTTTACATTGTCAAGTCTTGTACCAAATCAGGTTTCATCTTTCCTACCAGAGCTAATGTAAAGTCAGCAGAAACTTGATATTGTGTGATCTTGCTAATGTAGGAAAAAGGAGATTGTGTGCTGGTATTTAATCTGGATTAGATGTGTATTGTTGAGCAATCCTGTAGCACAAGGATTTGTTGTGTTGGCACAAGAGTATGGGTGTTTCTGGTTCTTTAATTGGGCTGCAAGGTTCTGCCACAGGGGGCCAGGCATGGGGGAGTTTTAAGAGAGAAAGTAAGAGGACAGTGCCATGGCTCTTTAGATAGTTTTGGGGAAGTCCTCACACCTGTGAGGGCATCACATGATAGATCATGAGAGTATCTGCTTGAAAATTTAACCAATGGCTTATACAGATGGTCTCCTGGGCTGTCGAGAAATGAAAAGCTGCCATTTTGCAATGAATGGCTTTGACAGTTAGGAGTACGTAATTTTGTTTTTTTGTGTGTGTTGTTGCTATTTATACTTCATAATATATACTTGTTTTGTCTGCTTTCTGATAATCATAACTTATAGAAGGCAAAAGTCTTTTTATGACTAACAACACTTTCCTCAGTTTTTAATGTCAAAGTGTCTTGAAGTCTTCTATAAAGCTATTTAAGCAAAATGCTTTAAAGCCATTTTCATGCATATGTCACTGTCAGTATTTTTGTTTCGTAAGTTTTACTTCAGGTGGTAGATTTAGATGATAGTTTAAAACAAAGGAAAAAGAATGAAAAGGAAAATTAACAGCTTATGGGTTTCAGTTCCTTGGCTGTTTTCTGTTCTATGATGGCACATGATTTTATTTTTACACATAGTGATGATTTAGTTTCCTTAAGTCTTCTACAGGGAACTCTGTCAAAGGCTGTTTGGAAACTCAAAATTAATCCATTCTCCTTTCTCTGGTGTTTTGGTGAACTTTTCAGAAACCATGAAGGACAGGAATGCATGATTTTTATTTACAAACAATATTCTGTTTTGCTTCCAGTAGACATATAACTTAACTTGAAGATTCCTAATACTTTGTTGTTACTTTCTGAGGTTTCTGATGTTGTAAATAGTCAGCTTATTTGCTGTCCTTTCGTCCCCTATAACTTACATTTTACCTCAAATGCTCTTTTGTTATTAGAGGGCAGTGGGGGGAAAGAAAGAAACTCTGTTATGTATAACTCGTTTCATGTTTGAGTTTTGTTTGAATCCTTCAATGTCAGAATACGAAAAAAGATTATTTTTTCCACTATAATGTCAGAATATCTGTTGGGTATAAAAAGTCATCATTTGACAATGGCCTACAAAGAAACATTCTCAGATGTTTTCTGCTGTTCTACGTTCTAGGCAGAAAAGACAAGCGTGACTGGAAAGTGAAGGCACACTTTGCCCAGGGTCAGTGGTGGATCTTGCTGTAGGCCTTTTGGGATGGAGTAGGGGACATAATATCTAGTAGAGATTGTAAATGGGTAGTAGTTATGTTATAAACATTTAATTTAAGATGAAGTAGGTCTAATTTGATTGTCCCTAAGAATCTTGGGTAACACTTTGGAAAAAATACCAAGATGAGGTAAAAGTCAGTGTCCCATTGCCTATTACACCTTGACTATTGGCACTCTAACAGGATGCATGTTCTACAAGGTATATTTTCCTAATGAGTAATACTGAGTTTAACTGATGAAACAGGAACATTACTCCTACTTCATCAAATGGCCACTAAATGATGTGATCTACCTTGGTTTTATAGTTGACCTTATGTCAGAACATCGTGTGCCATCGATAACTAATTGTGCATAGGTCATTTCAACACTATCTCTCTTTGAGGCAGAAGTTAGTTTTCTATTTTTTTTTTTCATTCTGATATAGTAATAGCAGTTAATTAGCAAAAGCCTTATTAAAGAAAAATCAACATTTTCCAAATATGAGCAAATAATATAGTTTGGGTAGGATATAAGCTTTGGTGTGCCTTTTTAATATGATGATTTACTAGCTAGTTGAAATAAAGGTATGTTTTAGTGTAGTTTTAAACACTATGCTGGCTTAATTAGAAAGGAGAACCAAATGTGGTAGGGTTTTTTTAAGTTTTGAAAAATACAGAAAGAAAGAAAACAAAACATAAGTTGTGAAATGGTGTTCCTCTGACCTCCCCAAATTTGGGGAAGTTTAAGTTCTTCCAAAAAGATTACAGGAATGCTGTCACAATGCAGTGCAACTGCAACTTCAAAAATACCAAGATCTGGCTACTTCATGACTTACCATGTTCTGATTGTGCCTTCACTGCCGGGGTGGAGAAACACCAAATTCTCCAAAGCTTTTCTTAGTACGAGTTGCAGAAGAGGGAGCTTGGAAGTCCCAAGTCTCTCGAAACCCCAAGCTTTTAAAGTCCTTTCAGCTTTGCATGCGTCTCTGCTTCCTTCTGCATGGCCAGAGAGGGTGGCACCACTGTATTTTAGCAGTAAGGCACTCCAGATTCAGAGCATGTTATGTAAACTCACATAAGGGTAGAAACCTTCTGCTTGCCTTTGTCTTTCTCTTGTATTTTGCCTTCTATCTTATTAAGTTCTAAGGCGACTTGAGCTGATTTGATACAAGTTGAAATGTGATGCTGAATTTCCAGGGTGTTGACAAAAGTCTTCCATGACTCTAAAAATTTTTTCTGATTGAAAATATTAATCATTTATTAATTACTAGAAGCTATATCTCATTTCATTAGGAGTTTTTCTGTAGATGGTGCAGACCCTTATACTTGGTTTCAGAGACAGCAATATTAAGTATAATACATCCGTGTATTAGCATATAGCCTTGGCCTTTATCAGCTGAGATGCTGTGGCTGTCACGCTACTTAAATGAAAGTAATCTGTTACATCCAATTTTAAATATACTGGTACAGAGTATTTGCTTTGTAATTATTGCTAGAGCAACTCTGATCTGTTTCGATGCTTGTAGCAAGCCCAAGCCACTGCAAAATTATGTCACTGTTTATAGTTTCCTTAAGAAACAAGTGGCATTCTGAAGAGCAGTCTTTGAGGTATTTAAATGATCGAGGTCTGTTGTGTGTGAAGGTTTTAATAATAAATGAACTAATCTGCTAGGGCTGACAGAGGAGGGGACAAAGACAATAATTAGTTACTGGGATAGGACGTTTGATGTAACACTATAAGGAACCTGTGTCTGACAGATGTGATGCGTTAGGAGAGTGCGCCAGGTGCAAAGTCTGTCTTCCATCAAAGTTTTACTTTGTCTAATTTCCAATAAACATACTCATCAGATGAAACAGAAATTCAGGGTTAATATGAGGAGAAATGAAGAGTAATGGGACTTCAACATGAAATTTTCCACTTGCAATATTCAGTTCAGAAATGGCCTTCACCAGTTAGCTCTGAAGCAGGTGTGCTGGGTATTTTTCTTATTCTTTTTCTCCAGTATAAAATGTATGTAACAATTTTTTAAATTTTTTTAAGGCAATACAAAACAGGATCATACCTAAGTTGGAGCAAAACAAGCAAAAAAAAACCCCAAAACCAAACCTCTCAAAATTATTTCTCTTTCCATGTCCCTTATGCTGTTTAGATTAAGAGTGATTGGATGTCAAATATTGATTTCAGGGTAATTAACTGGCAACTATACAAAAGTACAATTTTTTTTTTTTCATTTTTACTTATCATTGGCTAATGGACATCCCCATCACTCAGTCCAATGTATGCTAGCACATCCTTACATGAACACAGAGCTTTGAATGTCCAAAATGGTGGAAAGTTCTCCGGTGTAGAGCAAATTACAGAATCAAGAGGCATCTTAATAACATTAAATCACTTACAGTAAATCCTGTAGTTAGCAGTGTAAGTCTGTGTGAAGCATCTTGTCAACATAGTAGTTGATTTAAACATCATATCTGGAACTATTTTTTTATTTTCTTCAGGAGTTTGAAGAAGCTTGTGTTTTCTGAGAATAAAATGTGCATATGGACTTTCTTGGTTTTTTTTAGAGAGTATTTGTCAATTTACTGTCATTGACAGTAATACAATGATTGCTTTCTACAGTATTCTAAGAGCAGGAAAATAGTGATTAGAAGCTGAATGTTTTTTAAGGTACTTCAGATGGAATTTTATTGCAGAAACCCATCTTCGGCATTCCAAAAGTAGGGAATTTTTTTCTTTGGCTTGCAATGGAATGATGGATAAGCTATGACCATTCAGGTGAAAATCTGTTCTCTCTCTGATACTGCCTTTACAAACTGTCAGTTTAGGAATCTCTAGATTGTGTTGGAAATTTGGGAACTTGTTTATGCAGTTAATCATATTAGAAGCTACAAGCACATGAGTTTAAGGATCTGTTTGTTCTGAAAGGTTACAACACAATTACCCTTTCGTGTTTCCTAATGTAATCTTTTTTTTTCCTGTTAACAAAAGTAGTTCACTAAAACTTCTGTCTTAACATTTTTCCATATTTAAAAATGCTCTTACATGACTTAGCAATAACTTGTATCTTGAACCCATGTTTTTAGACTTGTAGAAATATTACTCTATGGTATCAAAATGCAATCAAGTTACAGTTGCTTAAAGTCACTGCAATGCTTAAAATCTGTGCATGCACTGTTAGCATGCAGCAGATCTGAGGTAATTTGTCTGAGCACATTGCCTTTGCACTAGGAACTCAGCTAAGCCCAGGTAGAAGCCTGTAGTGGCTCAGCTGGCTGGTGATAACCCCTTCAGGTGTTCTACTTGGCAGTGTTTCTGAAATCTAAGTCCTGCCAGCTTTCAGTTAGAGTTGAGATCCTATGCATCCAGATAATTTTTATAAAAATATAAGTTTGGCCTTTAAATCATTGAAGTTGTGTAATATTTCTGAAAGGAATGCTATGCTAATTATCCTACAAAACTTGGGGTTTATTCTGGTGGCTCAGTGAACATTTACATGTGGGGGAACCCAGAGAAGAGATCCTAATACCAATGTGTACCCAATGGCAAGTTAGGTTGTACCAAGTAACACTTGCTTAGCTCTTCATTCCTCTTGGCAAAAGTCTTTTTCAGGTATAAATATTCTATGCCTTGCTTATTTTGAGCTTTTGCTTGCACAATGGAGCTTAACCTTTGCTGGTTTTGATCCCATTGGTGGTCTTTGGGACCTTTAGAGTCAATACTGAACAATTTTTCTAAAGAATAAGAAAAATTTTTCCAAATTTGAAAGGCCTGAGGAACTGCAGCACCAAGAGCATGGTTGTTTGAGGGGCAATTGCTTGGAACAGTTT
Source organism: Phalacrocorax carbo (assembly GCF_963921805.1). Taxonomy (NCBI): domain Eukaryota; kingdom Metazoa; phylum Chordata; class Aves; order Suliformes; family Phalacrocoracidae; genus Phalacrocorax; species Phalacrocorax carbo. Next base: position 51,913,315 of record NC_087513.1, read on the forward strand.
GTTCTGATACACAAATGGGTAATTGGTCTGGTACTGTGCCAGTACTAATGATCTATCAGTATCTGTGGAAAGTTTAAATATACTTAATCAGTCAGTATGGCCTTAGATACTGAGTCATGGGAAGAATGACCTGTATTTAATGCCCCTGACATTGGTAGAATTTCCAAAAAGGCTTATTATGGTTTGTTCTAGGAAATAGAGTGGTCTGATGCTTCAGTCCCTTCTGTGACCCCTGTGGGGCTCCCAGAGCATACAGAAGCATCATTGAAATAAAGTTCAGGGCAAATCTGGGTGAAATTATTTTTGCCATTTGACAGACTACCCAAGCTACTGTGCAGATTTTGCTCTGCAAGAACTTGCCATTAAAAATGCGTTTAGTAGGCTGAGACATATGGAAGCTATAATACATCTGGTCCCTAAAGCCAAATTGTGTATGAAGCACTATTGGTCTTTTTTTCATTCCTAAATGATCCACTGCTCTGATGGTAGATTAAATGGTTTGTAATGTTTCCCGATATGTTGATGTTCATGTAAACCAACACATAATCTATCAGCATTGTATCCTTTTGTCTAGTGATATTTCTCACTATTGATTTTGTATAGGATTGAATGCAGAATACTGGAGAAGCGATTACCTTAGTTACACCACTCTTGCAGTTTTAAAACGAGATCATTTTGATGCATTTCATTTCTAGTTTAAAAACTCCATCCCCCAAAACAACAGCTGACAGTCTTATTAATGAAGAGTTAAGACTAAGGGTATGAGTACTTGCACAGGTGTAAAAGGTACTTGATGATGTATTATAATGTTCCCCAAGCAAAGCATTGCTAAGAAGTAAAAGGCAATCATAATGTAAAAGATAAACGTAAAAGACATTGAAGAGAATCCACAGAATTGATATATGGATATGTGTTTCCTCTCATCTGAGGCAATCTACTAAGCATAACACTGAGTAATTGTACTATTTCTGTTCTCAGAAAAGAGGATATTAATAATTCGCTTAAATTTCAGAAATGTATTTCCACATTTTGGCTAACTATAGAAAGCAGACTTGAGGTTGTTTGGGACTGCAGTGGCATGTTCACCCTGCACAAGAGAATATGTGCAGATCTCTCCTGAGCTGACAGTAACCACTCGGCTCCAGACCTAGAAGGCAGTGCAGCTGCAGCAGGAGAATGTAACACGTGGGATTTTTCTTCACATCAGGCATTCTGAGGGCTTCTGATGCAGATATGTAAAATGTTTCTAAGCCCTCATGACACTGACAGATTCTGACATTGGTAAGTATTTCCAGAGTTTGCCTACAGTGTCTGCTCAAGAGCAGATGTAACACATTAGGATCTGAGCTTGTCATGAGTCTAGGATCTTATTGACGACATGGGTTTCCATCTCTGAAAGGAGTTATTTAATTCACTTGTTAATTAAATCAAAGTTAATTAATTTGATGAAAAGTCTGTGGTTTGATGTTGTAAAATATTCTGGCAGGATCAGATTGGTGTTGCTGCTCCCTGATGTCCATTCCCATCTCAAACATTCAGGAGTATCAGCAGAAGTGATGGTGTGGTCAGTGCAGTGACCGAATTAAGGCACTGATCCAGCTGAAAAACAATCCAGTGAAATGAAACAAAGTGTTCCCCATCTTCTACCATTTCTTACACCCAACAAGGCCAGCTACCCAGTCTTGTTTGTCCTCATTGAAAATTAAGAAATTATGAGAGGCTGGATCAAGTGGCAGGTGGAGATTTGAGGAGGATGATTTTTTGATAACAGACCACAACTACATATGTCAGGGACTGCAGAGCTTCATTCTAGCTCTTCCACTGAATAGTTGAGTGACTTTCAATTTATCATTTTCCTGCTGTTTGTAATTCTTTTAAAATTCTACTGAAAGCTGAAGGAAGTAAATTTTCATTGTGGAAGATTTTGACTCGAAGAAATGCGTATGCTTCAATTTTAACAGGCTTTTGCCAGAGCACGTGTTTTTCTGCAGTGTCTGGTGGCTACATGAGGACTATGCTCTTCTTTGACTTTGCTCAGTGCCTGAAAATCATCAGCACTTGGTCTTAATATCAGTCTCCCAAAGCTTTTGCATCGCCCTGTGATGCAGCAAGCAGCCTGAAAACCCTGGGAATCCCAGTTTTATGAAGAGGCTTTCAGAAATTCTGTGCCATTTCCCTTTCCCGTGAAGAAGAACATGGGAGTCGAGGCAGTATAGTTGCCTTGGCAGTCAGAGTAAATTTTTTCTTAAATCAGAGGTTTCTAGTATTCAGCTGACTAGAGAAGATATTTTTCCCAGAATATTTGACTTCTGGTAACAGAAAGTATGTTTTGATCATCCCTTTTTATCCTTTTACTTGAGGCATCTATCTGGTTTAAGCATACTTTTTAGGTTTTTTTATGTTCCTTCATTTGTTTTTAGCACTCTGGTCTGGAGGGTGTCATATAAAGATGAGGTTTTTAAGAGTACATTTGAGCAATCTACTTTCCCCACCCTGTGAATTATAGTCCTTTTGGGTCATCATTGGAGTCCTTCCTTTCCTCTAGCTGACATTGACATGCCTTAGTTAGTCTCAGTACAATATCTATTTGTCATAAATGAAATATTTTTTCTCTCATATGATCATTTGTAGGTTTTTGTTATATTCCTCTAGTGAAGCTGTTTTATTGGGGGATTATTTCATACTGTAAATAGATAACTGCAACCACATTTGACAGAGTGCAATTTGACAGAGATTATATTTTTTTATGTGGTGTATTAAAAATAAATAAATTGTGTGTTCAACACAATATTTTTTTTCTTCTCTCTCCAATTTAGTGCATTACTGATTTAGTAAACTGCATATGAAAGGAGGGATGTGAACAGTCTTTGGCTGTCCCTATATGGAGATTGTGGACCCTGTCATGCATTGTATTGACCTGGAGATCACCCAGAACATGTGTATTCTGGAGCAGAGCAATAAGATGGAGGTAACAGACCAGGGACCTGATCTCATGGCTGAACAGACACTGTTGGTCATGTAGCCATAATGTCCAGTGCTTGTTTCTTGGTTATAGCATCCAAGCTGAGATGTAGTATGTGATCGTGAAGTTTCTGTGGTCGGTCTCGGGGCAAGGTGAAACAAGCCCTAACCACAGTTGGGCTGTTAGGATATCTGTCAAAGTTGTGAAGCAGACTAAAAATGCTAGTCCATTTGAGCTGGGAGATGGTTCAAAAGCTCCTTTTCATAATTTCTTGACTGTTCACTGTCTTCCAGCTGAGATGAGAGGTGGTATGGACCCATGGTATGGTGCAAAATAACAGGTCAAGTGTGAACATAAGACTGATGCAATAGCACTTTGCCATGGAGAAGGTGGAGGTAAAGTATGTACTTGGGTAGTCCTACAGAGGGATTTTCATGTTGTCTGGAGATTGCTGAGTTTGTATAGTAAAGAGCTAATACTTTTGTTATGTGGATTTTAGTGAGTTTATGTTTGAAAAATCTCGTATTCGGATTACTGCTTATTTTGTGCTGAAGAATGCAAGCAGTGACTGTCTGAATGCTGTGGCCGCCCATAATTTATCTAACAGTTATCAGCTTAAACTTGAGGTTGATTTATTCCACTAGTGAACTGGGGAATATGGGAAGTTCCTTCCTGTGCAGAATGGGTTTTGTGTAGCCTATGGAAGGACATACTCTCTTTGTGAAAAGCCTGAGGATAACTGCCCAGGCTGTTTTTGTATGATTGATTCAAGCACTGGTGGTTTATCATGTTGGGAAGAAAAAAAAAAAAAGTGGCTTTTTTTTAATCCACACATAACTCAAAACTGACTTAGTGTAAAAATGTCAAACTTACTTTATAATCTTACTCTCATCAACATTATCTTGGCTGTCCAGTATTAGACTGACCTTATGATGATACATCCTGTGTGACCAGTTGAGCTTGATTGATGACTGGGACTAGTAGCTACATATAACTGGGCAAGAATTTGTTTAGTGATGGAAACACAGAAGAGGTGTATGCATAGTGTATATACACACTCTTCTGTGGGCTACTGATGTTGATTTTGTCACTGTTTTGGTTTATCACAGTTCCACTTCAGTTTATTATATTGACATCACAAATAAATTGATTTACCATTTCATTATTTAGTATATTATTATTTAAGGTATCTGAATATGCTCAGTTGTGTCTCTTTTCATTACTTATACTATAGATTTTGGTTTGAAGGGGAAAATTAAGTTAGTAAATTTTCTCTCTGGCCCCATCAGTTGTCTCCACCTTTTCTGCCAGATTGTTCCCAGTATTCCTTTTATGCAATGTTTCCTGTTTTCTAATCTTTGTTACCTGACATCACCAGAACACAGCAAAGTGAGTTGCTTTACTTTTCTTCTGAATAGAAGCATGGCTTCCAGGTAGTCATATATATTTATAGAGAAAGCTCATGACATAACTTTGATTTTAAAAAGCAATGCCACTCTGATATATGATCCCACAAAGTACTTTATTCCCCATTAAATGTGTTCATTTTGTGAAATCCTTATTTTATCTGGATGCTTTAGTTTATTAATAATATTAAAAAAAAAAGCCCTACCAAGATGAACAATAAAGTTTGTCCTACCTTTGGCTGTCCAAATCTACGAAGAATGAGGGGCAACTGAAAGCAAGTGAGCTGTTTTTTCTTCCTTTTTGGTATATCATTTATTGACATTATATACATAGCTGCGAGTTATCCCTGTGCAAAATCTTTGGAGGCTCTTTGATTGTGCTGGTGAAACAGAGAAAACAGTTTGAAGACAATGAAATTACTTGAGAGCTGCACCAGAGTATCCTCTTTGGAGATGCGTTTCCTCTTATTGCTAACGCTAATTAATGATTCAAGGAAGGAACTGCTGTTATGTGTAAGATCCTGAGATGAGTTGAAGGATCTGGTGCTTAACTTTTAACAAATACTGTATTTTCATTTAGGAATGATGGATCCTTAGGAGGGAGTAGACACAGAATCCCACCCTTGGTGCTGTTATTTTAGAATTCATACTGGAGGTGCCCTTCAAGACATGGTACCACAAACCAAGCTGCACATCCTGTAGAGATCTGTAGCAGCGTATATTCCCTGAACTGTTGTTTAAACCCTTAAAGCTGATCCTTGGCAGGATTCTTAACTCCAGGAGTTCTTACATTGTGATTGTTCTCCTTGTTTTTGAAAGCTATTTATTTATTTATTTTACTTGAAGCTTTGAGCTAGGCAGCCTGGTGATTTCTGTAAGCTACATTGCTTATAATGTAAAGACCATGATATTTGTGAGGCCAGGAACATGCAGTTTATGGTTCCGGAAGCAAAGTGTACAGCCGGTTTGTTTAATCCGTTTGGTTTTTAAGCTGCTCTGTGGTTGGACCCCTGCTTTCCCTGACTCAGGGCTTCACAACCTTCTGCGTTCTTCTGGGTGAACAGCCTATGAGTGGATTTGGATAAAATTTTTATTAGCTTTCTGTACAACTGGAATGGTCTTCCAAGTTTAGCTTAGATCAATTGCTTTTCTGGCCTGTTGCAGAATGCTTTTGCTTTCAGTCTTTTTTAACTTCCCAGCCAAGTTGGTGGTATAGCCTCAAATCTTTCTCTGCATCTAAACTCACTTGCTGCTTCTAAAGTTGTCAAATTAGTGCTCTGTACTAAAGTGTCTCTGTAGTGCTTTTAAATTTAAGTGTTAGTCTGTAGCTATAAAAAAGCACTTTTGTGCCTGCCTATGCAAAAGATAGGCAGAATTAATACTTCACTGATTGCTGTGAAAGGCTGGATAAAAAGCTTCTATTAATTGCCTTCTTTGCCCCTCTTCTCTGGCCACTACTAACAATATAATTGCTGTTCCTTTGGACATGGGCTGAGATTACACCAAGTGACTGGACTGATCTAATGGCTTGCTGCTCCTGAGAGCAGCTTTCATTCATCCTGGGTCTCTTACTAGGAATTGTGTCCTTGCTGCCAGTGGTGCTCATCTGATCCTTGATGAATCACTTCAGTTCACTGCTGTGTTAGAAAATTAACCTACAGAAAGAGGGGAGGAAATGTTAATTGCTTTCTTCTGATTTAACAGTCTGGACCAGCTTATTTGAGAGGACTGGGCCAAGGAGAGAACCTGACTGCATTTCTGGGAGCTGAGGAGCACCAAGGAAGGATGGACTGCCCCTGTTGGTGACTATGAGCTATCAGATCAACATTATAGTAAAGGCTCACTCTTCCTCAGCAGATGCTTAACATATCTGATATGTCCAGATGGGCTGGGATGATGCTAACTATGTTTTTCAGCTACTTAGGTTTGGCACAGCACTTGCAGTAGCTTTGCTACCTGCCTGGTTTTTTTGTGATTGCAGGTAACCAAGCCTACAGCTGTGATTTGAGCACAGAAAAATCAGTATTTCCTAACACAGTGGGTTGGATCCCAGAACTCTGCTATGACTGTATAGTGAAAATATATTCTTCGGGTGCAAACATGCCATCTCTTTGAGAGTAGCCAATAAAACTGGCTACGGTCTAAAGCGCAATGGGCAAATGTTTAACAGTTTTCACCCCAGTGGTAAAAATCCAGAGTTCAGTAATGTGACAGTAAAATATCATTTGCTATTTTACTAAATGAACAGTGGAATACTTCTTCCTACTGGGGAAAAAAGAAGCCAACAGTTGAAATCTTTAAGCCAAAACATTTTAACCTGAAAATGTTTTTCTTCTTAATGTTATGTACCAATGCCATGATCTAGTCTAGAACTCTCTCTGCTTTTTCATTTCTCAGAAATACAGATCGTAAACACTTCCTTAATTTCTAATTCTCCAGCGTTATAATCTAGGTTTAAGAATTTTATACGCTTTTATCTTACCGACGGGAGCATTCTATCTTCATTCTCTAAAAAAGAGACCAAAAACCAGTCACTTATTTTGTCAGCTCTGTGTAATTCTGCCAGTAACTGCTCTAACAGTGTGACCTGCAGGCTGTCAACCAGATGATCATCACTTAAATCTTTACCTCGTTTTACCACATGAGCTCCATCTACCGTATTTTGACATACGGCTGGTATTAAACTGCTGGAATTGACCCTGTTCGCTCTGTGGATTGAAGCAGAGGTTTTTACTTCCCTGCCTGCCTGCAGCTCTACAATTTTGGTGTCTGTTCAACATTTGCTAGCACCATATGTGAGAAGGGGAGGTGTTAGCTTTTCCTTTCTCTCTGGGTGTAACCTGGGAAGCTGTGGGTGATGCCTTGCATATGCGTGAGGAGTACTGACTGCAATCCATGTGTGACCAGAGCAGTCTGAAGTTCTGGGCTGCAATCTCACAGCTGTATAGATGGCTAGTTAAAAGTCCTATCCTACCGTCTTCTTCCTTGCTGAATGTTGTGTTTTAAAATCATTCATACATTCAGGGGTGGTTTTGTTGTTTTTTTGGGTTTTTTTTTAAGTTCGTTAAACTGTTTTTAAGTACAGTCTTATGTTAACTGCATGGTGGTCAGTTTCAAATGCAGAAGTGGCCAAGGAATCCATCTGTAGCGATTCAAAACAGATGTCCTTCAGAGTTCCTTTTTGTCTTATGAAATACCATATATGAAGGTATGGGAATGAAGGACATTTTTCTTTAACTGAGATGGCAATGTAGAAGGAATGAGTTTTGGGGGCGGGAGGGGGAGAAGGATGGTGGAGGGGATGAAGCTACTTCAGCTGGCATTGCTGAAAGAAATGTCTGTCCCCTGCTCTGAGAGTCACTGAAGTAGATCGTCCATTTGCTTAGCAGGTTGCTAGCAGTTAATGAAGAAAGTTCACAAAGGTGTGAAAGGACTATTATGGTGTCATCAGCAGTGAAAGGCTATCACTCACTCACTGGGGGAAGGAGGGATTCGACTTTTGAACTGTCCGTTGAAGTCTTGAAATTCTTCGCACCCCATCCCAGCCTGATGCCACCACTAGAGGAGCATGGGGCAATTTTGGCTTTTAGGTTTATTAGTGGTCAAAATACTTCAGTTTTGTTGTGGTTTCTTTTTTTTTTTCTTGAATAAAAGGCACATTTTCTGAGTAGGGGCTCCTTCCCCTGCTTAGAAGCAGGTGAAAAATGAAGAGTATTGCTTCTGACAGGAGAGACCAAAATCTAATGTCTCCTCATAGGGCAGAAGAGAATGCTTAGGGATGGGTCCGTCATTCGCGTACGTGTGTGCTTATTTCTTCCCTTTGATTTTTGTGCAGGCTTTGAGGTATAACCATGTGTTACATGTAAGATGTTTTTTGCTTTAGAGCTCACATAGTTTACTAAGGCATTAAAGTTAATGATCGATAAAGTTTGTTATACAGCTCTTAATTCCAGGGGCTGCATAGATGCACTGTGGTTACTTTTTTTTTTTTTAAAGTTAATTAAACTTGCATGATCTAATAAGCAGGCAAACTACCTCAAGTGTTACTGTTTAAATGTCTTTGGTTTCCCTACACTACCAGGCTTAAGTGCAAATAATGCTTGGAAAAGTATATAGTAAAGCGTCTTTCAAATACTACTTACAAATGATTTGACAAGAAAATCTCTCTGTCTGCACCATGGAAACTCTTGACTTCCATCAGTGAAAATTGTAAAATGATTATAATTATCTGGAACTTTTTGGCTGTGCCATAAGAGAATGATAGTGTCACCTCACTAGTAATTTTATTTTCAAGCTGATGATGGGCTTTATAGACAAGGCTATATCCTTATCATACAATGCATGTAATGTAAATGTGCATGTGCACATATCCAACTATCTCATAACTCCTGAAATTTGAAATAATGGAGAGATGTTTGTTTCTTGTTTTGGCAAAAAATGCGTGTCTATTCTCAAGGTAATTTAGATCCCAATGAAAAGATTTTGATATTCTTAACATTCCCCTAGGTTAATGAAATTAAAACTTAATAGAAATATTTTTGTGGGAGGGAGCCATGATGAAAAGAAGATAGTTTTGATAAAAAAGATGATGGATGTGTTTCTATGAGAGTATAGGAATGGGAGAAACTGTAGAAGTCTAGGAAGAGTGGCACATCACAGCACAAAGATGTTTTTTTAATAGAGATATGTATTTTAAGTGTTTTATATTTTTAAGTTTTGGGTAAGACGTGAATGTGAAAGGGCATATCCCAGAGTATTATAAATTCTAATAAATTATTTGAATCGTTGTTACTTCTGAAATTGTTGAAAGTTATGTTTGCTGAGATTCTAATATGTTACACATTTAACTTGAATGTCCTCTGCTCCTCCCATTACATCTGAAGTTGGGGAAGGTGGGGGAGAGCGAGGTAATTATATTAAACCAAAACCAGTGCTGATCTATGTCTGTTAGGAGCTATCTAAAAGTCTTTGAAGTTACTGGAAAGATTCCCACTGGCTGTATGCTGTGGATCAGATGCTTTGTGAATTCTTCCTTTATTGTGTCATTTTGTATCTTTTCACATAGTTAGTATTCTTCAGTAATTTATTGCCTACTTGTTCACATCCATGACAGGGCCAAGAATATGCTGTTGGCACTTAACATATAGTAAAATGGTAGTCTTTTTTCAGAATAGGTTGTTCTTCGATATAGGTGTGTTGGAATTCATGAAGATTTTGAAAATATGGTTTAATAGGAACCTTTGAAGTATGAGGAGGGACTTTATGTACTTTTTCTGTAATAGAATAAATTATTTATCAGTAAACTGTAATAAAACTGTGGTCTTCAGGCTATAAAAATAATGCTTGTCATCTGCTGGTTCTGGAAACTTTGAACTGTTAACTGTTTTTTTTGCTACTGTTCTTCCACCAGAAGGGAAGGTCATATGTGTTATGAAGAAATGTGAGCTACAATTAAAACTCGAAAGAAAAAAATGTAGGAAAACAAGGCTTGGGCAACTGTATTGCTAGATGGAGGATGATCCCTATAAGAATGTCCCTATGACTTAATTTAAAAAATATTTTGGGCATCTCTTCTCCCCCGCCTCCATCACATGTGGGAGGATGTGATGTTCATATATAGTTCCTATGGTACGTGATCATGATTTGATTATCTCCCTTTCTCATTTCCATTTATTTTTTCCTCTACCTTGTGAGGTTTGGTTTTTCAGTCATTTATCATTGTATCTTTTGGTAGTGTGTTCTTTTTCTCACTTTAGTTATTATTTCATTAATCTTCTGATAGAGAATGAAGAATTTGTCAGTTTGAAAGAGTGGAAAGGCAAAAAAAAAAAAAAGGTTCAATTTGGGGAGATACCCTGATGATCAAGGAGAGATGGGATCTGTGAACCGTGGAAGATAAGAACTCAGAAAACTATGAAATTCATAACCCTGCTGTATGTAGAATGAATAAGGTATCGTTAGACATATCTACTTTCCAATCAAAAACTAAAAGTACATTTAAGCAACCTGTTATTCAGTAAGTAAAAGACAATTCTAAAAGAAATAATCTATTTGGTGATAGAGTTTAAAAAATTTCTGAAGACTATACCTTTTATGCATTATAAGTGGGTTCAAGTGTCACATTTGTGATTCTGTAGAAGTGATCATCAACAGCATATCATTATTCATATAGGTTTAGATGTTAAATGAATTTCTTGCAATTTTAAATGCGTCTCATGATTCACGCTACTTTGCAAGCAACATGAAAAGCATCCTTTTGTAGATGTCAGACTTCAACACAGTGTTGTTTACACCATAGATCAAATATGCAACATTAAAATGCATTATAGGCATATTACCGACCCTCATTATATGACAGAAGTGTGTCAGTGAAGTTAACAGCAACAAAAAAGACAAAGATTTTCTTACCTCCTAGTTGGGAGGTAGCAGCTGTTTGAGTAATTCCACAGAGGGGTAACAATGACCAACTGACTTGCACGTTTTAAAGAAAAAAATTATATCAAATCCTTTGAGGATGCCATATGCTCTGTGCTTTGAGGCAGGCTGCATACAGTATCATAGCAATTAGACAGACCGGAGACTCTGTTAAAATTTTATCCAAAATGCCAGCAGAGAAGAATTTCTGGGGCTTTTTAACTGCAAACAGAGACGTACCTATGCTCCCATTATGTATTACAAAATAAGTTAGTTAGAGTGCAGATTTTTTTTTTCCAATCCTTTCCCATAGAGGGCTATATAGAAGTAAGCTGGTTTGTTGTTTGGGCTTTTTGGTGGTTGTTTTTTATTTTTTTAAAATTACGGTTATTGTCCTTTTGCTTACTGACAGACTGTGAAATAATGTTGCTTAGAATAATGTTAACTTCTTTTGTCATTTGTGAATGAGGTATGAAAGATGCTAAGAATGCTAATACAGCCTTGGTAATTTCCACTGGGAGTTGGACCATTCACATGATTACTGGATCCAGCTATCCGTTCTGTAGTTTGTTATTGAACTTCTGCAGTTTGATGCAACTTCTTCCCAGGCCTATTCTGATTTAAGAAAGCCTGTATTGACTACTTTCCTGAACTGGGCACATACAAATAATCTGTGCTGATGTTTTGGAGATAAGTCACTCACCAAACTTTGGCTAGCTAAAAGCGAGAGGGTTGTATCACAAGAGATATATTTGGAACCATTAGGAAGCTGAAAGGCCTATTAGCTGAAAATGCTACAAAGATGTTTTCGGTCTGTGCAACACAGTCTCCAGAGACCTGCCAGGACATATAACCCTCCATTAACAAGCTGAGAGATGGTTTGTCTACGGATACCCATATACACTCTGAGCTACTATACCCATTTTGAAGCAAGGCCTTTTCTGCTGTGCAGGTCATATTATTTCTTTGCCTAATAACTGACAGCAAGATCCACAGTGGCACTTGACTGTTTTTCCAGTATCGTGGTTCTGTCTGGCAGTTCACAAAGAGCTTGTCTGACCCTCTAGGCATTTTGGCATTCAGCTTTTCTTTTATTTAAAGCACGTTCCTTGTACATGTGCAAAAAAGGTCCCCAGAGCTTTATAATTCCTGCTCATGGTGCTTTCTAATGCAGTATTGCGTATCAAGTGCTGTGGTTTCCTGGTCCCCTTGTAGCCCCTCTCTTTCCCCGCCTTTCCTCCCTGGGCCCTCATCCAGAAATGCATTGAATCCCCAAATTGATCTCTGAAGTCAATAAAATTATTTAGGTTTACTGTTTGATGAAGTTAAGGAGAGTCATAAAATCAAAGGCTTGCTTAAAAGGCAGTGCAAAACTACCGGGATGAAGTGTTGAAGTGTTTAAAGTCTGGGATTTTGTGATCTGGTAGATCTAGTATCAGGAAGAGCAGAGGAAGGAGCGAATGATTCCATGTTTGTCTGTGCTACAATAAAGAATATAAAACTTCGAATCAATATTGATCATCCAAGCCTAAAGGCAGTACAATTTGAAGGCTTATTTTTGTATTTGAGAATAAGGAGAAAAATTATCTCTGAAGATTTTGGATTTTGTTTTTATTTTTGAGGGTCCTATTTCCCCGTAGAGATAGATGTTTGAACCTACGAAGCTTGCCGTCACAGAACTAGTATAGATCAATATGAATTAGCATGTTAAACATAAGAGGTCAGAGCTGTGTGAATAATACAGTTTTAAACATAGTTCTGTAGTTTATCATCCTTGTTCTGGTCAATTGAGGTGCATGTACATGTTTATGTACACTTCAGGAGTTGAGTATGTAATGTTATATTTAAAAGAACATATATACATGAATTCTGTTTTTGTTTTTTTTTGTTTTGTTTTGTGTTGGTTGTTTTTAAAGAAGCATCAATTATTGTTTGTAATGTATGCTGTAATAGTATAATTTTCTACATGACCTCGGTATTACACACCTAGGTATTTACCTCATGTGAAGGGAGGAAAGGAAAGCTTTTTCTGTTTATTTATATCTTAGGTGCTTCTACATTTTCTCTCCTGCTTCTCGGATGTTGTGAGCATTGACATTTCTGGAAAAGCCACAGACTGTCCGTGAGTGGGGACATGTGATGCTCTCTGGATCTGTCTCCATGGCTATGGTATCAATTCTCCAGGGCTCCTAACAGCCAGTCAGGGTGAATCAAGAAATCTGCTATTAATGGCCATTCCTTTGAAATGCCTTTGCTGCTGCTGCAGAAAAAAGATAGGAATGCAGGCAGTCCTTGATTGCAGGCATTGCTACTGCCTGCTTTAATGAGCCATGGCAACCACAAGGAGAGGATCCTGGGGCATCTCAGCTCTGAGGGTGCCATCTGCTGCGTCTCGGCTGAAAAAGCCCTTGTCAACCCATGTCTGATAGGAAGGTGGTGTCGGGAGGTGTTTGCTCTTGAGGAAAAATGCAGTCTCAAAGGGAGCAGGGGGAACTAAGATCCTCACTGTGGTGGAGGCATTGTGATGTGAAAGGATTGGTTAGCAAAGGGATTTCTTTCCTTTTAAGGAAAGAGTGTTGCTGTTTGTCTTGAGAATGTGATGGTGGGCTGTCTCCTTCACTTTTTACTTAAGGTGTTGTATGCTGTTGTCAGTCATTTTGCATCCTCTGAAAATTGCATGCACTCACTTCTTACTCCAGGTCATAGACCCAAAGCAATGTAGGGCAGTCTGGTAGAAAGGAATAAGTGTAGGTATTGTAATACCTTCTTTTTACACTTGAGAGGTCTTTCCTGATGAAATTAAATTTAATTGAAGTTGCTGCTTGGATACCTCACAAGCACTGCGCATCAGGCGGGGAGAAACAGCCTGCAGCACTCATGTTAAAGGTGGCATATGGGAAAGTTTTGATAGTAGGGTCAGTTCAGAGCCAGGACCTGGGAGTCATGATATTTTGGGTAAAAGATTTGTAAAGGGCTACTGGCTAACTCTGAATTCAGTGAGATCCTTGGCTTCAGCATTGTCTATGGTCATGCTTAACTTCTAATTAGGGAAGCAGAAAGTAGTCCAGCATCCTTAAAAGGTGACTGATCTTTAAGAAACAAAGCAAGTAAGCATGTAAGAGAGATTATTGTCTCCTATTTTACCAGGTGACCTACACAGAAGCAGGATTGTCTCACTAAATAGCTGGAAGGGGCCTTCCATAGCAGGTCTGATAAACCCAAGGGAGAATGGTTGATGTTACAGGAGTAGGGGAAAGCACACTACTGGACACAGCACGGTGAAGTGCCATCTTATTCAGCATAACAGCAGTCATGCTTCCAATGCTTCTTTAAAGGTTTTGCCCGTTTGTCAATGAAGTAAAATGAACCTTATAATGAGTGAAATATAAAATTAATGTAAGTATGGGAAAAGAGTACCAAATGAATATGAGCTATAATTGTCAGTACAGAGAGTGCTGTACCTATACAAATCTAGGTGGAGGTGAAGAGGAGTAGGCATAGTATATGCACAATATTATTTAGGAGGTTGTGATTTTCATAGCATGATGAAGATGGTCATATATATACAAGAGGTAAGATTGGAGTTCAGCATTGTGGATCTTGTGTATCTGTAAGATTATTTTTTTCTTAGGATTTTTAATACCTTGCACTGTTTTACTGTTGTTACTGTGTACATCTGCTGCTTTAATTTCTACTGCAGTTTATACTGTATATAAAAGTGCTATCTGTTTTTGCTATTACCGTGTGTTCGCTATTGCCTTTATACATACTTCTCTATGTAAAACTAAGTTAGATTTCATAATATATCAACAGGAAATGCAGTTCAAAAAGCAGACTGATTCATAAATGGCCCAGTGTTTCATCGTTTATGGATACCGTTTCATTTTATCTCACTGTGAATTGACAGGTTATGTCAGGCAATTGAGAACAGAATGCAGTTCAAGTCTTTTGTGCTACTGAAATGTCTTTTAAGAGGCAAAATACTTTAATTAAAAGGACAGCTGAAATCATAGCTCTAATTTTCCTTGCCATATCAGATTTTTAAGTTGCAGTCTTAACCATAACTACTATTATCTTTATATTAGGTGTCTGTGTTACAAACCAATTTTTTCATCTGAAAAAATATTTTTTTTAATTTCCTTCTGGAGATGGCATTTAGTTTACTGATCTCAGGAAGCAAAATATGTCAATACTAATTCCCTGACTACCTGTTTCTTGTTTGAAATCTAGACTAGCTTAAATTAGGCATTCTATAGCACAGGCTTAAAGCAAAAGCCTAGTACCAGACAGTCTGCTCATAGATTAAGCAGTACATTATTTTGGTATTGTAGCTGGACATGACTGGTGTAAGAATTGATCAATACTTTCTAAAACCTTTGTATAAAGTAGAAGGTTTATTAAGGAGCTCCATTTTTTTTTTTAATAGGTAAAATTGGTGAATTTATTATCAGATAACCTGTACTTGAATTATTCCATAAATATTTGTGCTGGGTATCATATTTGAATTTCTGTCTCTCAGAATAATTATTTTTGAACTGTTCTTTTGTTGAAGGACAGGTAGTCAGGGCACTTAGCACTATAGATCATGTTATTTGTGTAATCTACTGACGACCATGTCAGGCCTCTTTTCTTTTAGTGTCTAGATTGATCCTTTCCTCAGGTCACCCATCATCTTTCTTTCTCTTTTTTATGTCTGAGAAACAAAAGGGGGAGGGGGAACCCCCCAAACAAAAGAGCAGTAAAAAGGCCAATACTGAAGTGAGGGAGCGGGTGGAAGGGCAGCAGGAAGGGCAGAGGGGGTTTCTGACAGAGTCTGTCCTATGAGACTGTGAAAATGATCTGGAATAATCAGTCAGGGCACTTGAGTGCCAAAAAAGTGGTACCCAGATTTCAGGGAGTCTATTTTTCCAAGTGTCCAAGTTCCAAGAGACATAGTCTCCTTCCAAGCAGTGGGCTTCTTACCCTTGCAAGAGACCTGGACAATGTGTTTAGCTGTCTCCCTGTCTGGACTTGTATCTGACAGCAAATAAACAGTAATGACCATATACAGACCATCACTATAATTTTTAGCGTACATATTTCCTTTACAAAGATTGCTACTGGGTTTGTGGATGAAAGCCCAGCTACCCACATTCTGTCTTTTTGCCGGCTCTTTGTGTTTAAGGAAAGAACCGGTTCTGAAGGAGGCAGCTCAGACATCAGAAAAAAATGACACTGGTGATAGAATTGCTTCAGCTGCATTGGGAAAGATCATTTTACTTTGTTTTGAAAGCTACAAGAACAAAGCGCTCTTTCCTTGTAATAAGGCCTGTGGCTCCTGCATTCCTCTGCACATCATCACAGAAGGTCAGGCAAGACAACGCAGTGGTTACTTCTCTGGGTCTTTGATAGTTCTGTCACCTTGGTTTCTAGAAATTGATGAGTCTGGCAGCTCTTTCATTTCTGGACACTTTAAAAGACACTGAACATTTGTTTCAGTGCCCTGTACTTCAAAATCCTAGGTGACTTTTGAAGGTGACTACAAGGAAGATGAGTAGAGATGCTTCATGCAGCAGAGTTTTTCAGCTGTTGCTTGCTTTAATAGCAAGAAGGTACTGTCTTTGTACATGAATTCTTTCCTTTTGCAGGTGAGAAGACAGTGTAGCATTGCCAGTTTCCAGCTTCCTCTTGAACATTTGGAACTTCTTTTATTTGGAGCTGATAAAAGTCTGTATGCCCAAGACATTCTCCCTGCTAATAGTCTTGCAATTAAAAAAGAATTAGAAAATAAAGAGAGGTTAACATTTCAAAGCTTGCAGGGCCCTGCTTTTCATCCTGGAATACCAGTGCAGGAGGCTTGCTTTGGTTTCAAATTCCCAGGGAACTCTCCACTAAGAATGCTCTGCAACTTTTTCAAGTAGCATAACAACCTCCATTTTCTTGTAGGAAAGGATTGAGAAACTTCAGAGCTATAGTAATTTCCCTTTTCATTTTCCCTGAGATGATTTTTTTAAACTTTAAAAATTTGAGTAGATTTGATTTCTCAATCATTTTGGCCAAAATTTGCTCTGAACTAGTAGTATTCATCGTGCTCTCTCCCTTCTGTGCCAGTAACTTTTGCAACTGCTGCCAATGAGGCTTCCTTTGAAGGCTTTATCTCCTGCTTGACTGCATGCAAACATTTTTGGTTAATGGCTACAGTAAAGCTGGCTCAAAGTAGAGGTTACTACTGCTTGATAGTTGTGTGTGCAAAATGAGGTTGTGAAGACTTTGCTATTGGAGACCCTTTAATAAAAGGCTAGATAGCCTTTGGCTGGGGCAAGGGCTGGTGTAGGTGACCCTGCCTTGGGGCAAGGCAAGGACTGAGCGTGCTCCCAGGACGACTCCTTGTGATTGCCATGCCGTTCTGTGGTTTTGCCCCAGGTTGCCTGGGATCAGACAAGGGTTTCCTGGGCTGTTGGCTTTTCTGCCAGCGTACAGTGTTACAGCAATAAACATTAACCCTACATCTCTAGGTTATCAACTAAATGCTCTGATGAAAGCTCTTTATCAGTTTGAAGAGGGTAGAACCATGGCGTGGACAGGAAGGGCTTGTTGCTCAGTCGTTTTATTAGACAAATTTAACGATCCTGGATATGGGTGCAGTTCCCAGCAAATTTTAAATCTCTCTAACAAAAGAGGTGTGTGTGTGAGAGAGAGCGGGAGGGAGAGGAGGACTAAGGGTATATGTGCATTAGGAAAATTATTCCACAACTGTTTTGCCTCTGTGCTTCCTGATAGATGGCACCATATTGCTAACTCTCTGAACTGCTTGTCATGGGGAGGAAAGAGAGCAGACTATGACAAACAACTAGTGGAAAGTAATTTTTCTTTGTGTCAGTAAAATTGAATAATAGAGCGGCATACAGAAGCATAGCAGAAGCTCCTTTTGTAAGTGGTCAGTTTCTAATGCATATTTGTCATTTTAATTGAGTAACACTTTTTTTTCAGCATTAACAAAACCCAAAAGATTCTGACTATGTCCAGGAGAGGCATAGAGACAAACTGATTAATCTTAATCTAGTCCATTGTGAAAGATTTTATATATAGTCACAATGATCTCTGACTTTTTAATCTGGGGTCCTGGGAGCTGAACAGCAATTCTGACTGTGCCAGAATGCTTCTGCAAATCCATATTGAGACATCTTTTGCAAAGGTTCCCTTTGAGCCCCCTCCTGCCAGGTATCCGTAAGTTTCTGACCTGCACAGTATCATCTCTGAGCTACCCTATAGCAGACACCAACATAGTCTGCGTTTATAATTGTGTAGTAAAAATGTAAGGAATGAGGTTATGGACTTGCCTGATGGTAGAGGGCATGTTTCCTGTTCCCTTGAGTTTTGTAGACAAGGCTAGGTCAGCATGGCTTTGTTAGTTTCAGGTTTTTGGTTGTTGGGTTTTTGTTTGTTTTAATTTTTTTTAATAAAGAAAAATTGAATAGCAGCATGGAAGGTACTCATTCTGCAGCTGGTGATTCTGTGGAGGGCAGAGCCGATAGTTTCTTAAGTTTATAGCCTGGCCAGAAGCATCCCAATTTCCTCTGGTTGTATTGATACAGAACCTGCATGGGATCCTTGTGCTGTGTCGTTTCTGCTGGTACATGTCAAGGATCTGTTTCTTGTACGTTCGTTATCACCTGTTATATTTGCATTTAAGAATCTTTACCAGATGGGATGGAAGGAGGAAGGAAAATATGTAATGTGTTTCTTGGTCTATCTTGCCTTGTGTAGAGGAAGCAGGATCATGGGTTTCATTTCATTTCATCTGAATGCTAAAATCTGTGTCTTGGTTTGATAGACATAGTTAAGGTACGTTAGCTTAGCTCTCCAGCTGAGTGCAGGGATGCTTCTTCTCATACAATACAGGAAAACAATTTTGTTCTTTTTCTAGGACAGAAAAGGGAGAGATAAACATTAGAAAGCCTGTGAAACAGATGGTGATTTAACTGGTAAAGTTATTACAGATAGGATAGCAGTCATTCAGACAGAAGATGTGCAGATCATAATAGTTTCTCAGGTGCGTATGCATGATATGAGCTGTGTTACAGAGCAGGTCAAGCAATCAGTTTTACATTCATATCCTGAGCCTCAGTCATTTTTGTTAGATCACTCTCCTGTGAGCAACTTATTCCGTCAGGGCATGGAAATTTATTCTCAGATGAAGAATGTTTGTTTGGCAAAAGAGGCAGGAAATTTAGAACTGTTTGGGCCTGTTTCAGATGACCAACACAAAATTACTTTAAGTCTAGTTGGGATATGGTGGTGACTTATTCTTTAAAATACAAATGGAGTTTTAAACTTTAGGAAGATAACAAAAAATATTGCAGGTATTTTTATGAGGAAAAGAATATCCCTAATATTTTCCCACTCTTCTTCCATGTTTATAAAGTGCTTTTCAGAAGAAATTTCCTAATTTACTTTTTAAGCTTTTCTGTATAGGTATGGACCTGCCTATTTTGCAATTCTTTGTAGAATCTATTCATTAGCACAAAGTCATGTAGATGAGTCTTAAAGTTCTTTGAGTAAAGAAAGAAAAAGAACATTTCCAAATATTGAACCAAGTATAAATTGATGTACCATCATCTCCTTGAAAGTGCAGAAAGCCTGTGACAGAAACTTTGATCTTTTGGACCATTCTTATTATCTCTTTGGAGTGTCAACACTCAGACTGTGTGATAAAAATGTCAGCAGCAATGTTACCCATTTTTGTGTTGATCACTTTCACAGAGGTATTCAGCAACTGAGCCTATCTCTCAATCCCAGGTCATTTTTGAAGCACTGAATCCTTCATCTCTTTTTTCTGTGTAACTGCCAAAATTTTCTCCTGCTACAATGACATTGATTGTGCGCTCTTAAAACCAAATGTACTTATTTAATATAAAATGTAAAGCAGGTGTGATTATGCATATTAATATAAAGTTCTGCCTCATTAAAAAAAAAAAAAGAAGCTTAGCAGAGCTCTCCGTGATGGAAGAAAAGTAAATTGAATTTAATATCAGGGAATATTTTACTGACTGTCTTACCAACTCACATATGGTTCAATAAGATTTGTCAGGAGCTGCGGAAGTACTTCCAATCTGTCTGGTAAATACCACAATAATAGAAGACTGACAAAAAATGATAGATCTGGCTGCAGGTTTTGGAGCAGGAACTATTTAACCAAGTTTAGGGTTAGCAACTGCAGGTGGGAACGTTGTAGTTCCAATCTATTTTTAAGTAGATGACGATCTAGAGAACCTGAGCAAGATTTAGGTGTGAGGATACATGTGCATGCCTGTAACATGAATATATGCATTCTCAAATGCCAGTCTTTGATAGTGTTTTGGTAGTGCTTCTAGGTTTGACATACTGCAGACATGTGACATAACCAAGAACACCTTTCTTGCCTGTGAAGTGAGTCTGTCATATTTCAGAGGGTTAGAAGAGCAGAGCCTTCAGGAGCTGTAGGAGCCTTACTTGTGCCATGGTGCCATCCCGGCTCCCAGATGTGACCATCTGCAGGGAATGCAAGAGAAAGATGCACTGGAGGAGTTCTTGGGGGTTTAGCAAGCTGCCTAGGACTTTAATCCCAAAAAAATAGGTGACTGCAGAGGTCGCCATGATGAACAAGTGACAAAGGAGATGTCACTAGACAAGACTTCCACTTATGTAAGTGGAAGTCAAGCAGACTAGGCATGTAAGTGGAGGTCAGCAGAGCCAAGGAGAAAATTAGCTCTCCCCCCCCAAGACTGCATAGTTTCCATCCTAGACTTCGGAAAAGAATGAGTACATGTTATTGTAAGACCAGTAACAAGGGTAGATGTGGGCATACAGCAAATCTATCATATATGTTCTAAAAAGAAAAATCAAACCAAAGCCTCAGCAAACCAATAGAATGCATTTTGCATGAAATATAAAACTTGGGGGTAATGCAAAGTGGGATAAATGCTGCAGGGGTTTACTAAAGGTGTGTTATGCCAGGTGGAGAGGATATCTTTCTTTACTAATGAATTTCTAGACCAAGGAGGTGTGGTTGATGTCATCTGTCTGTACTGGATATCTGGAAATTAGTATCTGGATATTAATAGTCAAAACTGGGAAACTGGGGATCAGTGTAAGTAAAGTATGTCATTAGCTAAATGAAAAACAGCGCCAGTTAGTGCTGAATGAGAAAGTACAGGGTTGTGTAGGTGTCTTTAGCAGAGTTCCTGAAGGATGTGTCTTGCAATCAGTCTTAAATATTTCTTCAGGTGACTTGGACACTGAAATTGAGAGCAAATTGATGAAATTTGCTTATGAGGAGGAAGAATGAGTTGGGTCAATTAGTTGATCACTGAATTACTAAGTCACTATTGTTATGCATCAGTTGGAAAGGGAAATGAAAAATCATAGTGTGGATTTGAATTTGATTCTGTACAGAAAATAGTTTTTGTCATTATTCAACAGAATGGAGGAGTGTTATTTAAAAGTGCTAATTGACAATTTTGTTTACTTGTCAGGAAATAAACTTATAAATTTGGTTTAGCAAACTCTGAGATTTCACCAGAGTGAATATTCTTTTCGTTCCAGGGGAAAGATCAGTTCATTTAATCTAAAAGACGAGAGTAACACGTGATCAATTTGGTATAACCTGGATGTGATAAATTTGGGATTAACCTGGAAATTAGAAGCTTTCTAAAAACAGAGTAGAGCTTCTGATCAGTGCAAGAGAGTGAAATAGTTTGAAGGTGGTGTTGGAAGAATATGAAAAAATTAATGCAAATCACTGCACACACTAGCAGAGAACTGGGTGAGGTAAAAGCCCAAGAGGTGCTGGGCTGCCAAGATTCATCAGCCTCTTTAGGAAGGATGAAAACATGAACATGGTTGCATAAGTTGAACTCTTGTCTTTCAAGAAATCCGGTAGTTTCTGTGTTCCTATTCTGCCGGTGTTACTTGGAAGGGAGCAGGAAAAGGAAGGTAAGGCTACTTTCATTCTCTTTTTGGTCATGTGGTAATTGATTTGAGAATTATCTGGAAGAAGTGGTTTGTTAAACAGCGAATAAGACGTGCCTGTAACAACTGCCACCCATGTTGATGCTGATTATACTGAGAGCTGGAAAATGTAAATCTCTGCAGCTGGAGTCAGTGTCTTGGCCTCCTGAGCTGACATAACTACAGGAGTTGGACCCTCTGTATGTTGCTATGTAGTTGTTAGGGATGTGACTGGTGGAAACAGTAGAACTAAACATTCACAAGATTATTTGTCTGGCAACTTGCTACACCAATCACGAGCAGCAGCTCGGACCAGTCACCAACCAGAAAAGGTCAACCAGCCTGGGAGATGCTCCCTGTCTTGTAAAACTCATTCAGCTCAGCCTGGCCACCTCAGGGACATCTGACCATGGGGGGTCTCCAGGGATGCCTGGGACTAAGCTTGTGTAGCCAGAACCAATACCAGTAATACCCTGTTCCTCCTGACGTGCGGTGATTGCTGCTCCTCCCAGCAAGGAGAGGGGAAGCAGAGATAACCATGTTTCTATACTTTTGTATTGTTCTACACGATACTGATTGCTCCTTCACAGGGGCAATAAGCATTAAAAATATTTCATATGTATCCAGCTCTTTTGTAGTAATAAATGCATATGTTTAGTTTGTCGTGACCTAAACTGCAACAGTTGGGCTCAGTGTCATAACAGATCCTTTTCTTTTGCCAATAAGGACCTGACAGGTATGCACAGGGACACTTTAACTACTTTGCTTTACATGGAAATGAGCCCAATAGTCCAGTAATATGAGGAAAAAAGGACAGGGAAAGTGTTTTGGGAGACTTTACCCTGTGTGCCTGTTGGTAGGAATCAAGATTCTTCTGCAAATTAAGCTGGCTACTGCTAGATTTGACACAGTGCTGAATGGTTTGCAACGCAGGCTTGCACACCTCTGCAAATGGGAGCAGAACATTTTTCCTGTAGAATCAATTTGTGTGAACAGATCAGAGAGAATTGGAGAGAAATGGTGCAAAGGGGAGACCGAGAGAAGGGTGGTGCAGATGAGGAAAGAGAAGGAACCAGAATATCAAAAAGATGGAAGGAAGAAAAGGGTAAAGATAAGCAGGGATAAGGTATATGCAAAGTGAGGCTGAAAAATAGAGGAGAGGGCATGAGGGGAAGACAGGCAGACAGAGGAAGGTGTGCATGAATGCCTGTAGGAGTTGCTGAGAAAAGGCTCATGTGCACAGCAGAAGCAGGGGAAGATGCACGATGGATGCATGTACTGGGGGAGGGGAAGAGGCAGTGAATACGCACAGCAGGAGGGGGGAGAGAGATAGATGGCAAACATGCATATAGGAGTGATGGGGAGAAATAGTGGATGTACACAGCAGGGAGAGAGCAAGTGAGAGAGACACACAGCAGATGCACACGGCAGGGGGGAGAAATGCATAGAATGGGGAGGGGGGAGCAGCGCAGGGCAAGTGTCAAGAAGTCGCAACAAAACGAAACAATAAAATAATAAGAAATCATCAAATTCATTATTTGAACATTTGTCATTATTTAACACAGGAAATCAAGAGACGTTGAAGAGAATTTACATTAGTTAAAAATTTTAAGCATTTCAAATGTTAATAGTGTTTGGTTTGGAATAAGACTATGCTTGACTTAATGAATTCCTCTTTGAATTTGCAGCGAAACAGATGTCTGCTTTCTGTGTCTGACAGGGGACCCAATCCGTTGCTTTTGACATCAGTAGGAATGTGGCTTTTTCAAGGGCATACATGTATCATGTCAATATGGTCTAACCAACATGCCTGGCTTCTCTGCTCTGGTCTTGCACAGGTGAGACAGGTGGGTGGGAAGTGTCATCACCTAAACTATGTGAAATCTAACAGCTGTTGAATACTTCTTGATACTCTTAAGCATGTTTGGGCACTGATCCCCATTAATCAGTGCAGCATGCAGTTGATGGCAGCTTGCTATGATGTGCTTCTGCGTGTATCTTGTAGAGGAACCTAGGACCAGCCCAATGGCACAGACAGGGCTAGACCACCTTGATGGTAAGTATAAAGCAGCATAAGTAAAAGAGCAGTCAAACCGTAAGATTGGATAAGGGACAGCTTGTGGAGGGTATTTTTTTTCTTTTATTGGATTAGATGATGTGTATCTTTTCCCAGTTTCTGTGGAAGATTTACAAGAAAGCTCCAACAACTTTTATGAGCATAACGTAAACTCCACTGGTGTCCATATGGAGGGAACGCTGGCATTGGAGTGATTTTGTTATTAGAACTGTTCACAAAGTTGCTCCTTTGTGACTGAGCTGACAATTTAATAGACAATCTATAAGGGAACAAAATAGCATGAGAAAAGTGACTCAGAAGGAGACACTTCTCACTTGTGAAGAGACAATGTCGGTACAGTGAAGGCATGAGAAACTGAAGGTTGAAGAAGGTGTTTCTCAACAAAACAGGGTTTCCTCAACAGGAGAGGGGGCTTCTGCATGGAAGAAACAAGGTGTTGCTGGAAAACTTGGCCTCTCACAACTGTTTTTTGTGGGTGGAATCACAGGAATGCACTTAAGATGGGCAGCAGTTTGGGCTGTTAGGAACGTCTCTTGCTCTCTCTCCTCCAAATACATTATATACCCAAAAATAATCTCTTACCATTGGTGTGAGAAAGGCTCTATATAGCGTTGATTGCAGGCTTTTGAAGGGAGAGTTACCACTGTCCAAATTCATGGGGCAAAGCGAGTACAGCCAATGTATCTATGCAGGCCTGCACCTTTGATCATGGAATGGGAATGTGAGACTTCTGTAGCTTCAGTGAAAAGTAGAAGTATAGTGACAGGATTACTCTGAGGTAGAAATGTGGTAAAAGACATGCTCAGAGAAGTCGTAAGTGCTCTTATTCATATCACTCTCTTCCTCCCTTCTGAATTCTTACTTCTTCTAAAAGTTCAGAGAGAAAAGGTATATTTCTGTCAAGTTTCATTTGCCCTCTGCAATATGGTCTGTGGTTGCTGCTGTCCTCCTGCAGTGTAAGGGGTTTCAGGGAGTGCTGTGCTCTTTGGCCAAGGAGACTTAGCAAAAAGGAGAGGAGGTGGGTGAAATATGTGGGTTTCAAGAGAGGTGATGTAAATGTCAGAGACTCATGTCAAAATGGCAATATTTTAGGCCATACTGAGAAATTAGGAAGTCCTAGAAGGGTCTGTTTGTCTCTAGTCCAGATTTGGAAGGATCTCACTGCCTGTTTTGTTCTACCATAGTGAAGTGTCTGTGTGATTTGACAAATAATGTGGAAAAGTAGGGAGGGGGAGACTCCTGCCACAAGGACTTGGCTTTTTGTATAAGTGGAACCAGGAATAAATATGGAGAAAAGCGGTGGGATTGATGTATTCAATTAGATTTTAATGCGTCAGAAAGGGTAGTTCAGAGACAAGCTGGCCCTTCTGTTTCTGTGCGCATTGGACCCTGCTCCAAGTGTCCATTAGTGCTCTTAGTCTAAGTGCCCTATGCATTCATTGTCTGTAAACATACTTCCCACAGTCTCCTCCTAGCTGAGCATTGTGAGTTTCCTCTCCTTTTTTTGAGCTGGATGGGTAGGAGGATTTTTCTTCGACACTGCTTGAGTGGGGAGAGGTTTGGTTTGAACTGCCCTCATGGCCATCTCCATTCTCAGAGGCTCTGTTCTGTGGTAGCATCAGCCCAGGCTTTTGTCACTCTGTGCCCTCACGCTGTGTTGAATACAGCACGGCATGGCTGAGTCATTTGAACAAACAAAACAAGTGCTGATGGATAAGAGCTCTGTCTTGCACATGTGTGCAACCATGTTTTCCAAGTGCTGCTATGGCTGAAGCAGAGGGATGGCCTTGCGCCACCTCCATGGGCTCTTGTGTAAAGCCTCCTGAAGCTGGTGGGAAGATGTGTCTTCAAGCTGGGACCAGTATACATAAAAGATTAAATAATTGCTTTTGGAATGCTAAAAATAGCTAAGGTACTCATATTGTCTCTTTCCATGTAGCCATAATAAGTTTTGTCTCTCTTCTTAGATGCTTTAAATTTCTATGTGGTGTTCAAAAGGAAAAATCTTGGTAATCCAGATGTTTGAATATGGCTTGGAAAAAATCTCCCTTGGCATTCCCTTAATTCTGTTTTGTAACCAATGTCAGCCTGGGAAAGCAAGGATTATCTTGGGCAATTCAAGTGTGACAAGGTGAGGTGAATCTTATCAGAAATTTAAAAAAGGAGACTAAAATACAAGGGACTTGGTAAGCGGTGGTTTGAAAATCCAGTAGCTGCAGCATCAGTGGGCTCCTTGTAAGAGCAAAAGCTTAGCTGAGTTTCAGATAGGTGAGAGGTGATAACTCTTGTGAAGCTGCTAAACAGAACCTGTGTATGGGTGTTGTGGTGCCAGGAGCACTCTATGCTTTTGGGTACCACAATTGCTCTGTAATCCTCCGATGAAATCTTTGCTTTTCAGTAAGTGTTATTTTAATTTTTTAAAGATATGCTTATATGTTAATAGCACAACCAGTTGTATTGTGAAATATATTCTGTTGCATATGTAAGTAACACCTCATAAAAAAAATCTTGTTTATGAAGTGGCTGCTATAAAAATTTAATTCTGGAGGGACAAGCTTTTAAAATACCTATAATGTTTTTCATCAGCAGCTCTATTGAAATTAATTTTAGAGAATATCAAATTAAATGCTGTTTGTTTAACTACTTGAACTGTAGGGGTTACATGCCATATAAAGAAAAGTGTTTTGAATATAAAATAGTTCAAAATTAAGTCATTTTAAAATGAGAATGAATACTGTGAGAAAAGCTCAGTCGCCTTCAGCTCTGATTAGTGACTGTGTGATACTTAAAGGGATAGACTTGAATATTAATATGGTTGATGTGTCCTATCTTAAATCTATTCTATAAAAATTAGAATTAGACATAGAGCATAAATCACATCTCATTTTGTCATTTCGTAACATGTTCTGGGGTTTTTTTGTTGGTTCTTTTTTTTTTAATTTAAGGGGGGTGTTGTTTGTAACTTCAGCATTAGCAGTGTTGTGATTTAAATTATGTTTCATATTCAGAATGAAATTAGAGGACCTTATCTGGATATTGATTGCAGTTTTGCAGATTTTTTGCTCAAGACCACGTAGTCCACAGACGCTGTAGCCTTTTTTTTTTCCCCCCACCCCCCCCCCCCCGCCAACAAGCAGAAGAAAAAATACTGAATTCTCACATGTGGTGAAAGACTGGAAGGAAGAGACAGAGAGGAAGAGAGCAAAAAGTAAAATGGCGGGTAGGGGAAGAGAGCGGTGAAATGCAGCTGAATTTCTGTGCATTTATGCAGCACAAACTGGGACTTATGCAGCAACGTGACAAAAATGTCAATTATGACCATATCACTGCTATGTAACTAAAAGGAAAGGCCTGCTCAGCTCCCATGCTTCTTGATATATAGCAATCTACTGTATGCACAATGTCTCGATTTCAGGTATGTTACTGAAGCTGAATTTAGATAATGCCATAATTGCAAATACATTACATAGAAAGGAAGGAAAAAAGTTTATATATGCTTTCAGACCTATCTGACTGTCCATGTCTCACTTGACAGTTGAAAGCACTTCAAACATACCATGCAATTCTTAATTTTTAAATCCTGCATTTGTAGTAGGGTTTTTGGTGTATATTCATATCAGTTAATGATATAACATGCAGAAAATATATCTTAGTGACCTTATTGGTAAAATATTGATTTGGATCTGGTCCTTTTAATTTTTTTTTTTCAATATTAATATTGATTACAGATTCTGATAATTTTTCTCTATTCTGGTTTAATTTCTTCTCCACCTAGTCATTGTATTGAATTAGTAAGAACCTTCGTTTCTGATGTCTTTGCATCTCGGGGCTTGACGTAACAGGGCCTGATGACAGAATTCAGAGCATCATCTTCTTTTTTAGATTTTTTCTTCTTTTTTTTTTAATTGCTTTTCTTGTGAAAAGTCTTTAACAAAATCTAGATAAAATCAGTATATTTGGAAAATAATAAAAAAAATTATACTTCCCCCCCAGTAGGATTTTTTTTTTTAGAAAATGGTTACTATGTTGACTTCCTGAAATACATTAAAAAAGAATAAGCATGTTTAAGCTTTAAGAATTGCATGGCATCTCTGTGATCAGTATGGGATTGGAGTAGGATGGTAGCAATAGACTGCAGTTAATATTCCTCAATTAATTTCTTAAACCATATTAATGTATCACATTCAGTTCTAATAAATCCAGCTTTCAGTGTTTCCTAAATGTGTTCCCATTTCTGAAATGAGTTAAAAATAAATATGGCAGTTACAGATAAGATAAAATCTGATACTGTGCACATTCAGAAAAGTATATTCTTGAAAAACCACATTATAGTCTTGCAAAGGCCTTATTTACATGGATATGTTGAACATCATGTTGGCCACCTTTGTAGCTTCTCAGAGAGAAATTTCAAGTTAGAAATTTAGGGGAATATTAGGTATTAGGTTTTCTGAACAACTCGTTCTTTAAATTTTTCCCTACACAGAAATCCTTTTAAAATTTAAACCTTCCTTCTACAATTTGAATCATATCAAATTGTAGTTGATCAAAATACTGCTGCATTATCTGTAAATTTCTTTTCTCCGGAGAGACAAAGTATGGTTTTTTACAGGTGAAGAATATTCATGTGCTAGAAATTGCAAAAGGAGTCAGCCAATCTGAGACGATGTAATGTAGTGTTTTGTATCTTAATTCTGTTTTTATTATTAAAAGTTAAAAAGTGAAGGAACAGAAATTGATCTTGAGTGTACAGTGTATGGTTAAAACATATTTAAAAAACAACCCTCCACCCCCTAAACCCTCATGGTATAATCCAATTAGCAAAGAAAATCATGACTGGGCAAATTGTCTCGTTTCTTCTCGCAAAGTCAAGGGCCTTTGCTGCGTAAGTAATATATTTCATAATCCATCAAGCCACTGCTTTGTCTTTAGTGTCCAGTTTTGCTGTGCTATGTTATTCTCAGGAAAACACAAGAATTATTTTATTCTATAACAATAAAGTAATCTGTCAGTTGAGAGGAATTCTTCCTATCCAGTTAATGGATACCTACTTGGCTGTTCTCTTGTGGGATACTCTTGATGATCTGGGGAAGAAAGAAAAGGCCCACTGAAGTTCCTGGCTTATATGATGTCTTGTGTTATTCAACTCTTTAAACTAAATTTGTACAATAAAAGCTAAAAATGCATTACTACATTAAAAAGTCACCTTTTTTTGTGTGTGGTGAGATGAATTAGCCGCTCATGTTTACTCTTCACGGTGTGTATATTTAATTGTTTATAACTTATTTTCACATAAAAATAAGTAGGAAACCCTAACTTACGAGGCTCCTGACCAACTGTGAGGTCTCAAGCAGAGAGAGGGAAAGCTGTCCTGTCCTGTATTCTGTGCTGTTTGCTTTTTACCATCAGTCAGGGCAGGTCAGTTTTCTAATTACAGCATGAAAAATCATAGATACAGCATAAGACATAAGGAATGGGAATAAAGAAGTCAAAGTCTGTTAGTATGACTTTCTAAGTCACTGGTAGGAATGGCATTTGAAATGCTCAGTGCAATATTGTATCAGCCTGTTTCATGCAAAAATGTTGGAGAGAATACAGAAGAATCTGAGCATGAAAACCATCTTTAAAAGGAGAAATAAAAAACCGCTGAAATCATCTTGTCGTCAAAAAGATCATCTTAGTCTTTTTTTCATAACAGAATATTCAGTAAAACAGTAAGGTGATAAATTCCAGATGTTTTGAAGGGTTCTTCCAGAGGGCTTCTGTGGTATAGTACTGAAAATAAATCAAATTAATAAAATGTGATGTATCGGGGAAGAGTTAACACAGCTTTTCAGGTTTTGAAGAGGGAAACGTAGTTCTAATTTACTTTGAATTTCAGAGTATTTTTCACCAAGTTCTTTATCAAATGATCTTAAGAAAAAACCCAAGACAGTGTACCTAGATGACTTTCTGTATGAGGGCAAGCTAAAAAGGCTGGAACTTTTAAGCATAGAAGAGGTACATATGTGGGAAGTGCTATGGTAGAGGTAAATACAAAGATGATTGTTGCAGGGGGGATAAACAGGGACTAGCTGTTCATCGTCTTCTATAAGAACCAGGGGAATCCATTGTAATTATGATGTAGTAAGCGTAGACAGGAGAAAAAAAACACCCAGTAGTTTCTCCCCCCCCTCAGAATTTAAACTGTGGAATGCATCTCTACTATTTTTGAAGGTCAAACATACAAACTGATTTAAAACAAGAATGTAAAATCAACAGAGAACAGGCTAATAAGTAGCTATTAAAGACAATGGTGCGGATGCAACCTGTGACTTGGGAGATATTATCCTCCTTCACTTAACGACAGGTATTTCGGGTATTTTGCACATTCCTTGATGGTAGCAGCTATGGAGATGGGCTACATACTAGATGGACTAATGCTCTGATCTGCGGTGGCATTTTCTAGATTCCCAATTTGTATATGGCTATATGTACCAAAATCCTCTTGAATCTTTTTTACAGAGCCTAACAAAGATCCAAAACCACTTGCTGTAGCATGTCCCCATAAGGTACTCTGCATAAAACGTAGGTTGCTGTGCGTTTCATTGATACCTGTTTTCCACCTGATAAAGGTGCACTGCAACATCACATGAAAGGTGATAGTGTTTTGCTGCTAAACTGGGTGAGTACAATAATATTAATAACTGTTCTTGTTCCTAAAAACTTTAAGATGTGATGAGGAGGAATGTTTTGAATAGTCGGTTTTCTGTATCTTAAGGGACACTTACATTAAAGTTTCTAGGGGTGATTACACTCCCATTACATTCTGCCTAGCTACTGTTCATTGCCTTACTGAGTGATGATTGAACCTCTGGAAGTGTTAGAATATATATACTGTTGGTGCATGGCATGGTAGAAACCAATATCCTTCTATATCCCAGATCAGGACTGAGGAAATAAATGCACTGTGCAGTTTTGAGTAATTACTTTCAACTCCGTTCATGAATCTATGTCTTTGCAATTTATTTAAACATAAACAACTCTCTGGTTGCCTCCAACACTTCAGCTTTTCACTTCAAAATTCTTTGGCAGAAGAATGCTTTCTCCTCTCTTGCATGTGTTTAGTTGCTACCTATTGAACCTGTCATTTTCTGAAAGCCCGGCTGGACAGCAGTCAGAACAGAAGCCTGTCGTTTGGGGGCCTCCTCCAAGTGGACTACAAATAAAGGGGAGGTCCAGTTTGTATCCATTATGTTATATTTTTGACTAATAATCTTTTGCCTTATTTGAATAAAATGTTTATTAAATTACTTTTAAAAGTACTTATTTAAACGTGAAATGTAAAAATGTTAATCAGGCAATTCATATATAGATTCAAGTACAAGTCTTTGAAAAAGTACATGTTATAAAGCATAACTATTATCAAGTGTAGAAACAGTAAATAAAAAATAGTTCCTAGCATATGGATCTGACCCTTCAGAAAAACAGACCCGATTGAGAAATGTTGGTGAATTTGTACTTTTAAGGAATCTAAAAGCTTAAGGAGTTGCCTGCTGGATACATGTAAGAAATAACACAGTTGTCTGCTATATATGACTTCAGTTTATCAGCAGGGCCAAAGATTATGGGTTTGTCCACTTTTATCAGCAGAACACTTAGAGTTATATTCAATTTTCAGCACATTCTTATATTTCATTAGATTCTGAACTGAAAGTGAAGCATATGCCTATGTGGTTTGCTGAATAGTGGTGGACCCTAGGATACTTGAATGCTTTTGTGTGATTAGGCCTAATCAAGAAACGTACCTGGAATGTAGAATATTTCTAGCAGAGTCTAATATGTTATCGGTTTGACAGATCTGAAATTCAACTTGTTCTTAGAACAGCAGTGTGTTTTTGCTGGAGCAGTCTGCTTTGACTTGTAGAGTTTCATGCTTGTGTAAGGACTCTCTCATATGCCTTTCCTTTTGAAAAGACAAACAAATTAAAAAAAAACCCCAACCAACCCACCCCGAAACCCAAAAGAGAAAGAACAACTCCTGCTTAACTCTTAAGGGAAGAGCTGTGCTTTGTTCCAAGGTTAAAAAGGAAAATTGAAACAAAAGAGGGACCAGTTAATAGAATGTAGGATGTTCAGGTAAAATGAAGTCAAGTTTCATCTATGATAAAGAGGAGACCTACTGTCTAGCAAAGACAGTCTGAAGGAGACGTAACAACTAATAACTTACCTGTACCTGTGTTATTAGGATAAATCTGCAGATAAAGATATGTGTATAATGGAAGCTTCAAAAGCTGCAAATCTGATGTGATAAATGATTCCAAATACAACATATTAGCTTAGATTCTAATGTTTGTAAAATAAATGAAACAATACATCTATATGCCAAAGCCATATTATCATAAATGTATTTGCCAAAATATAAGACATAAATTGCACTTAAATTTAGTAATCTGTGATGGTATGCTTGAATGTATCTTCGTGATTAAATGTGAACAATTGCTCCTTTAAGGTAAAGGTCTGTGTACATGTGATTAATCAGATTGAAATGACAGGGCGGACAGCTCATGCCATGCCTAGTTATCAGGATGATTGATTTTAGTTGATGCTGCTGGATGAAAAAATATCTGTTAATAACTACAGCTGCAAAACTCCTGATGTCTCTGATAGCACAAATCACTTCTCACATTCTGTATTATCTGGCTCATTTGCAGATACAGAGCAAACAAACTGACCCATTGGAACGCAAAATTATAACGTACAGATTTATGCAAGAGGAATGACTGCAAAGTGCGTTGCATGAGTAGTGGAAGAAGCTGAAAATTGCTGCTGTTGTAGCTGTCATAGACACATTATTTTCTTTGGTATGTGTGGAGTTTTTGCTGTCAGGCTTTTATCCTGCCGATTGTTTGTGCTGTACCTCTCTTCCTCCTTAAAATAGGAAATCGGTCACTGAACCTGGATGCCATTAAGTGTTCTTAAAATAGTTTTTAACTAACTTGGTTGATTTCCACTTTCTGGTGAAAGAACATTTGGGTTTTTATTGCAGGCTCTGAACAAACATGTTGTTGCAAAATCAACAAATAAGATTACAAATTGCATCGCATCAACAGAATTGTTTACTGTGGGTATATTCCTTGCCATATAATATTTTTCTGTTTAGTTTGTATATTTTTATTTTGAAAGATCTGGAGTTTATCTTCATCAAACATTGTGTCTTATCTGCATTTTGCAGGGGTTAACAGGGCATGTGGGTATCTTGTGGACATTGGACGAGGAGGGGGACAAGACACAACCATATGTGTTTGGTAGGATGCCCTGTTCTTGCATTCTCTCTATTCACTACTGCATGTAAGAGTTTCTCCTGTCCGTTTCTACTGCTTCCTTTTCTCCCTCTTCCCATCTGTTCGAGGTGCTTAGCACCTGAAGGTGGAATTAGCTGGTTTTTTGGGTTCCCGTCCCCATCCCTCCCGCCTCTGCAGCCTCCTGTGTCCATAAGCTGCAGAATGAACACAGGGCTGAGAAAAGTGCAAATCCTTCTGTGTCGCTGCTAACTGCTTCTCCCCAGTGATTCATCGCTTGTTGTAAATCCAGCCCCTTACCCAGCCTTTCTTCACTAGCTTTTCATCTGCCATTCCCCACTGGCCCAAACCAACACATTTCATATACCTCCAAACACAAAAACGTTTGCAGGTCCCTGTCCCCCCAGAATTCACAAATGTATCTGTTTTCAGGAAGCACATACAACGGTAGTCTGAAATTCGGGGGTTCTTGCTTTCTTGCAATGATAAAATTGTCCCTTGCTCTTTCAAGCTTCTCCTTTCTGCTTTGTAGGTGAGTTCTTCAGCTTCAGAAACATTTATATAAAAAAAACCCAGACTTGTTGAATGAATATGCTATTTCATCATGGTGCTGTTTAATTATGGCTGGTATTCTGCAGAAGACCAAAGTGTGGTTATATTGATATCAGTTAGCCTCAACATTTTATGGATGTAAATGATAGGGAAAACATGTTAAGTTACAAGAAAGCAGAGATGATTCTTGCTTAGTAGGATATTAAAGCATTACTGTCATTATTATTTGTTCTTATTTCTCCAGAGGACCTTGGTCTTGATTATGATTCCATTACGGTGAGTGCCTCTATCAAATCACAGGGAGATC
Organism: Phalacrocorax carbo; assembly: GCF_963921805.1. Classification (NCBI taxonomy): domain Eukaryota; kingdom Metazoa; phylum Chordata; class Aves; order Suliformes; family Phalacrocoracidae; genus Phalacrocorax; species Phalacrocorax carbo. The sequence goes on from NC_087513.1 coordinate 51,947,279, forward strand.
AAGTCCTTGCCTGAAGATGTGCGTATAAAGATACCCCATACAGCAGCATGCCCTGAAGGAGCTTGATGGTAATTTCATAGGTGCCAAATATATTAATGTAAGTTCAGGTAGACTGGCATGTTTCTGAAGTCTGAGGTATTTCAAAAGTAAAACTTTTATTTATTTATTTTAACTATTTCTGTGATTCTCCCAGGAATAACTGTGATGCAGAAACAAAAGACTTGCTTGCCTTTTGGATCTGCAGCCTTCTGAACTCTGAATGGAAGGCTAACATGGCATATATGAATATGACTTTATATAATAATTTCCACCACTGAAGATTTTTTTATAAACATTAACAATGTAACCCTCAACAGCATTTCTGTGGATATTGCCCTTTTATATGTTGAGAAGGGATGTGTGGGAATTCTGTGCTAGAGGCTGTCATCAAAGGAATGGAAAACTGAGGATGAACCTTTGCCACTAGTGCAATTTACTTAGGAATTTACTAAGGAATCACCCCTTAATCTAAAAGTCATAACATTTTAAACAACAAACTTTTAATATTCAGAATGGATTCAGTTACCCTTTAAGCAGCTAATAATTTTGAAATGCTGTTGGCCACAGATACCCATAAATTACCTTCCCTCACTTTCCTTTCACATAAGTAATGAACATTGCACAAAGCTGCAAATATGCTTTTGTCTTTTTTCAAGCAAAAGCATATGAGTTGACTTTGCTCATGTGTTGTGGTATTCCTGAGTTCACTGTTTGATTTGTTTGCAGATACGGCAGTGAGAATCAAGAAGATACATTTAAAATACTGACGGTTGTTTTTATGTGCAAGAAGAATCCCAGCCATGAAGAAATCTGAACTGGGAGGAGGAGGTGGGAGTTCTTGGCTGCGCTCTTTTACTAATATGAGTAAGCCATTGCTTTGTCCATAAGATTGAGTGAAGATGCACCACCTAAGGAATTTTAGATAGAAGGTTACAGTTTGGCACTGAGTACAGGCCATACATACACATCCGCTCTGTCTCCAGGCAGAGCTGCAGGACTCTTCATGTATAAATAAATAACCTGGTGTAAGACAGATTATGTTCCTTGGATATCAATCACTGGTAAATATCGTGTTTCTACTCACGATGTAAGAATACTAAATGGAAACTCATGAAGATTTCAGATTGCCATTATATTTACAGTCCTGGGGCTTACTGCTGAGAATTATTGGATGTCTTTGCCTCTGAATATGGGCTGAAAGATGCAGTGGGATACTCATTCCCAGCTTGCCTCAGACTTTCAAATCAACATTAATCTTATTTCCTACAACCCTACCTCTGAATCACTGTAAATAACGCAAAAAGTTACCAGATCTTCACCAATTGGGCTCAGTGAGGAAACAAAACCCCAAACCCAATCTTCCCTGATTCCATATCTGACAAATTACATGGACCAGAGTGTTCTGGGTATTGTGTGCTTGCAGGGACTGAGCGCAGTGGGGGAGAAGGGGAGGAAATATGACAAAAAAAAAAAAAAAAAAAAAAAAAGCTTGAAGTGTTGGAGTACCTTCTAGTAGGTGCACAATGAAAGGGCAATTGTTTCATTCCCCTTCCTTCTACCTGGCCATCAGCTCTTTTCTGTCAATGGTCAGACATCCCCCATTTCCAGCTGCAAATAACACACCCCTCCATGTGCTGGCGTCAAGAGGCAGGGTTGGTTCAGCCCTGGATTATTGTCATCTTTCTGTGACACTGACTCCAATTTCTTTGCAGTCTGTTCATATGCTTCCCTCACAAGCCCTTCTTCTCCACTGGTTGCAACAAAGGCGAGAGAGTGTTTTAAAAATTCAGGAATCCTGTGCTGGACACTGTTGGTGTTTTGGAAGAAGCCACAGTTGGGTGTTATGAGTCTAGACTCTGATATTTTTCAATGTGAATGCAGCTGCTGTTTCATTTCTTATGAATTTTGGCTTATTAAAAAATAATTCCAGACATGTTTCTTCTTGTTCGAAGAAGAGAAAATACAGTCAGAATAGACAGATATCTTTTTTCCTCCTTTAGTATATCAACAGATTAGCTTGTGATCTTTTTTTAATGAACCATCAACTCAAAGCTTGCTAAATACTCTTTTAATCATTAGTGGTAGTAGTGAATGCATAACTCTAGATGGATATTTGTTACCCTTTTCCTTCTTATTTTGGGGTTGGATTTTTTTAGTTCTGCAACATCCTCATTCAATAACAAAAGGATGATCGCAAACAAAAGAGTAACCCAGCCATGGAACAGTGTCAGCAAAACCAACACCATCTCATCCAAAATGGCAACTAAGAGGGAATACAGCACTTCATTAACCTGGTTTTGTCCAGGTACACTGGAAGTAGGCCTAAGGAGGTTATCTAGCCAAGTCAGCCAAGTTGGCAAGAGAATCATTGCAACTTGTTGTAGCCAGCCTTATCCTTAATGAGCTGTAATGTGGAACAGTAGAATTCAGGCTGACCAAAATTCAGACCTGTGTTGAGGGATGATTATTTTCAACTGGAGTATAAGGAGTATGATTTTTTTTTTTAAAAAGTCCTCTTCTAATTCCATTTTGAGTAACAGCCACAAAAAATTTAATTTCAGTGTGCCTTTTCATGACAAGATGTTGTGTTTTCTGTGGTAATTTTCTACTTCATACAAAATCACAGTTAGCACACTGTGGGCTTCATGACAGTGGGCCTCCTGAATTTTCTGAGAAGCTGCCTTCAGTGTGAGGGAAAACTTATATTAGTTTGTATTACAGAGTAAATAATTTCCAGATAAGAAGTGATTTGGCTTACCACAAAAATGTACAGTATTGTCAAATGTAGAAACCAGAAGCTCATTTTTACTACTTCTATGAAATAGTCACCTAGGAGAAAACCATTTATGAATCGTGAAAGGGAGGTGGAGACGTTTTAGAGGTATATTCAGCCAATTTTGATTCTCTTAAATTATCGTAGGTATTTTCAAGCATTTTTTTTCTAGTGGATTCACATTTCAGACAGTATTTCTGACAATCTATTTTATGCTTCATTGACCACAAGGTTTGAAATTCTAGTCCATATTGGCACAGTAGTGCCAAATTTGTAGTGATAAATGGATAACTTTTTTTATTTTAAATAGGTCTCTGGTGTTTAATTTGAGATCTGTAATTTTTTTTCTGGTTCATTACTTCTGCTATTTTTCTGTCTAGGAAAAAGTGATCAAAAGAGACAGAGGGATCAAGGTAGAATATTGCTTTAGACTTGTTCATATAAAGAAGAAGAAGAAGAAATGGATTGTCCAAGGAAGGGTAAATGTGCTCATACCATGTGTTCATTTTGCTTTAACAGAATAAATTCTATAATTTTCTGACTTTTTTTTTTTGTTTGACAAAAATGAAGGATCATATTTTCCATGGTAATAGTTTTTTCTATAGCAACATTGTTACTCTTGGGAATCTATTTAAAATGTGTAACCCATGATTCATAATTGGGTAGTATGCTTGCTAATGCTATTTTCATATGCAAAGATCTTTTATTTAGGTCTACCATGAATTAAATTTCTTGAATTTCAACAGAGTGGTAGGGTCGCTAAATTATAACCTCCTGTACTAAAAGCGGTAATACCTCCTATCATTATTTAAGCGTGTTGTACTATGCAATTATAAGGAGGAGGAAGCTGAAGAGGAGATTAAGCACTGAGCAAATGATTCTATTTTAGCATGTTCTCTATTATTCTTTATCCATTTTACAACAAACCACATCTCCTCATAAATGGGTCCTGAATTCAAAGAGTTAGTCACGTTGTTTGCCTAATTCTACAGAAATATAGACTTATATTACTCATGTAAGATTTTCCTGATCTCGGTCTTTAAAATCTTGTACTTTTCCATATTTTTTTTATATTTCACATTTTTTCAAACTTTTTTCATATTTTCCTCACCCTAAACCTCTCCTTACATCCTAATCTCAACACTGAAATATTTGAATGAATTCTAATAAACAAGATCATCTTGTACTTGCCTACCCAAAATCTTGCAGGCAGCCATTGAATTATGTCAATACATTGTGTCCAGTAGATGGTTTTGCTGATCAGTGATACCTGATACTTCAGGTGTATACTAAATCTTAGAGAATGAAATCTATGTAGTCTATGCATACAAAGTGGTGTCTCTTCCTTGAATAGGACTTTGAAGTCTTGGGAGGACAATGAGTTTTAAATAAAAATAACAATAATAAATAAAATTTATAAGAAACTTGTTAGCCAACTCTCATGTCATGTAGCTGCTTCAGCTATTGTAGCCTGGATTTTTAAAATCTTCATATTATTGTATTTATTAATATTTTATATCTAAATAAAATATGGTTTATTTTATTATCTGGTTTGTCTTCAAATTGGTGGAAAATACTCTTACATCTTCCTATGCTGTAACAACTGGGAGAGTCTACCTTTTATATAGAGTACAATTAAATAGAGAGGACACAGGGTGCGATTACAGTATGTCAAGAGGGCAAAGAAGGGAGTTGCCTACCTGAGGCCAATGAATAGCTTGAGAGAGCTGAACAGTACTATGTTATATCTAAAGGCAATGCAGAAAAATAACCGATCCTTAAACTGGAAAGAAAGTGCTTGCCTCTGAAACTGGTGAGTGACAATTTAAAGGCATACTGTGGTGAGGAATAGGGCTAATTTTGCTTTCCCTTACCTAGGGGTCCGTGGCTTGTATGCACTATGTGTATTACATTTCCCTGTGTATATTCTATGTGTGAACTATTCAAATTCCTGGGGTTTTGTGAGTATCAAACCTGTGTGTGTTTATTTTCACAAGGAAGATCCATTTGGCATGTGTGTGTGTTTTCAGTTTTTCCAGGAACCCATGATAGTGCTTTATTTTGTTTGTTACCTTTAAGCTTCCTTTCACAGTGGTTTCAAAACCTGATTGTTTCTAGAAATGCTAAACTGTTATGTTATAGTACAAACAGAAGATCTTTTGTTTAAGAAAAGCTGAAATGTTTCAACTGGCACATATTTAGGTGCATGTGTTTGTGGATATATATGTATATATACATATTCATATGTATGCATATATTCAAGATATGTATGCATATCACATAAGTAAAATACAGTTTTAGGTATAGAATACTTAAGTCATGACTAAGTGATAAATACAATACATCATGAACTGTGATAGTAAAAATACGCTAAAACTTGAAGAGAGATTTCAGAATGCCTAGGTGAATTTCTGTCTTTAAAATTCTGGTGGAAAAGCTACCATTTTAGCGTTTTCTTTATTGTTACAATTTCAGCAAAGCTATTTTCCATTCAAAGGAAGAATAAGGGGAGAATGAAGTAATTAAACACAAAACCTTCTCTTTGGGATTTTTTTGCAGGGCTTACTGTTGGATTTCAGCAGGCTGTGCATTTGAGGAGATGTTGGTTTGTATTCTGAGGTGTGCTCACTGTGCTTACCACAGTAAGCTACTGGAATCATAAAATACTTCTAACACCGTTTAGACCTAAGATCACTATCCCTCTCCCAGATTTGGCAGAACTTGGCCATCAAGTTAAAAAAATCACTGTACCTGGAAAAAACGTGATCTCATTAAGCTTCAGTTCTTCAGAAAGCAGTGTTAAAAGAAGACAAAAAGATACAGTATTCATAATAAGGAAATGTAGAAGTATGTTTAGTATTTAGATCAGTTTTTTTAAAGAGAACTAAGGCTTTTTCTTGGGGTGGGAGCGGGGATTGATTACTGGCTGATCTCATCTATAATTCATCAGTCTTCTTCATTTATTTTGATACCTGTGAATTTGTAACACAGGCGATGACTCTTTAAAACAAAATGCTTCTCCTCCTCTTCTTTTTCTCACTGATTTTGTTAAACTGTGTTGACAGAAATGAGTTGGAAGGAAGGGAGTTTGGACAAATTTATCTCTGTCATAAGGAAAGTCACACTTGGGAAAGAGAAAAGGCAAGGAAGAGCTTCTAGTGTTTAGCATGCATTAGAATATTAATAGACAATTACCAGAATTAAATAAAAATTTCTGGCTTCTAAGTAATGTACCAGTTTTCAAAAACAAAGTATTCCTTGTTGTCTGTTACTTGAGAGATATAAATCAAATTGCCTACTAAAACTAGGAAATGCTAAAGCACATCTTTTATTTATCATGCCATGTCCATCTATTTGTCTTTTCTCTTACTGAGAATATAAGTTAGTCAGACTTAAAATTCTTAATTTTCTACTCTCTCTCTTTACTGAATGTCCTTTATTTTCATGTGCAGTCAAAGAAGCATGAGTATAAGCTTCCATGCTGTGCGTATAAATAACTCATCTAGCAACTGGCAAGAGTTAAAACATGGCATTAGCTGGAATAGTTTACCCAGGATCCATTAACTAATAAACTTGTATCTATTTAACAAAGTTCTAATTAGGATACTTTTGTTACATAAACCAAACCACATCATTTATTATAATAAAACCTATGTAAAATAATGAATAGAACATCTTCTATTTTATAATTTCATTCAAATGAGATGACTTAAAGGTAATTTCTACATTTTAAGCATTTAGTTTCATGGCATCCCCTAGCAATTGACTGACTATAAAGCCTCAAATGTTTGCTGTTATTAAGAAACATTTAATATGAGATTAAATCAGTCATAAATATTTTATAGGGAGAAAATATATTCTTTCAGGTGCTTTCCAATGTCTTTATGCCTGTAATTCCGTGCATCTGCATACAAATAAAAGGGATGCTCTATTAGCATATTGCACTCCTACCGCATCCTTCTGTTTTGGATGAGTCAGTCTCAAAAGTTTGTTTCAATTTTGCTTCCAAAACAAGCTAGGTAAATTTTGGGAGGACTTGCCTTCTCTGTCCCTGCCACTGTCATCTCAGCAGCCTTTGGGGTCAAGTTATGGCTGTGCCCAGGCATCTGAAGGGCTGTCCTCGACCGTTCGTAACATATTATGTGCCTGGCAGTGGGAGGGGTGGGTCCTGCAGCCTCCTTGTTTTATCAGGCAGCAACCTGGAGAACAACATATATGCCGTGTTGGTTTCTTTTGTAATGAAAAACAGAAGTGTTATTATCTCTAAATGATGGTGTGGGGTTTTGAGGGGCTGTGGTTTGGAGGTGCTTTTGCTCAGTACTTTGAATCACCTTTTGAACTGTATCACTGTTGATTGATTTGGTTTTCCTTCCCAGGGAAGACAAGGTTTGCACCATGCTAGTCCCATATGAATAAGGCAAATCAGCCCGCCTAAATCAAGCCAGTGAAGGGGAAAGACAGAAGAAACTGAATTTTATTTTTCCAGACTGTTATGGCAGGATTGCTACAGACATAAATACTGTAATTTTTAGACACACATTTTAAGGAAAAAAAAAAAGTGAACCTTCTGAGGAAATGAGCCATATTCTACAGGGGTTTTTTTTTCCCCTTCATTTTCTTTGCCTGTTGTGGTCAAGGAACTGCATACCACCTGCTGCTGGCACATTAGGCCCACATCCCTCCTGACTGCCACTCTCATTTTTATGTTGAGAACAGCAGTTCCCAAAGTTTCCCTCTGAGGAGCTCATGACACATATCTGGCTTGCGATTCACCTGCGGCAGTCGAATATCCCGTGGGTTAGTGACCCCATTTGTAATTACCCGCTGTCTTACAGCACATGGACCCTAACCCAGGAGCTGCTAATGTGAACCATGCGCAGGAGCTGGGCGTGAGCAGCAGCAGCAGCCTGGCGTGGAGCTTCCTGGAGAACAGTTGCAGTTTTACAAAGAAATAGCACACCTTGGAAATGATGCTTGGTAAGATTATTAGTTTGCTGTGTGCTTTAGGGCTGTTCTCCACTGTAGAAGTTTAATAAGCTTGAAGGAAGCATAGCGCGTGCTCTGCAGCCTGCATGCTCCATTTATTCTCTTGCTATCTGAAGACAAAACAATGCTGTGTGTATATTCTATTGCGATCATACATTAAGCAAATTTATTTCAATGACTTAAATTAGAAATAATACTAATCACTAAAGAGAGGACAATAGTATTTCACAGAACCATTTAAAACTGTTTAACCTAATGGAATTAACAATAATATTTTTAAAAGGTTGTTTTCTACTTTAGGTCTAACCTCTGTTTTCTGCAGTTTCGTGCATCTATAAATTCTGTCAAGTCTGTTTCTGTTGACAGGCAATATTGTTCTTCATTTGGAAGTTTGATTTGCTTCCTACGAGATTTCTTGATGTATTGTACAAGTGCAGTTATAACTTAAGCTTGAAAAATCCCACCCTCCAAGTGCATGTAAGTGAAGGTGCTATAAATAATGAGTGCAGATATTCCTATGTATACTGGTTTTTTCTAACTTCGGACGGGGCCCGTGCTGGTGGAAAAAGTGAGAAGCTTCATATTAGATTGGATCACTGAAATCTTCCTTCAAATTTCCATTTTTCAGTGTCCACAAACCTTAGGTGTAGAGACGTTAACTTCTGTGAATGTTTCATTACTTCTGTGATAACCTTAAAAATCTGTGTGATCCACATGCTGCCAGGTGAGTGCTGTGGGAACAGCATTCCTTCTAACATTTAACACAATTGTTAAGAAAGATAAGGGAATAAAAGAAGAAAAACTAAAAATAAATTCTCTTCTTATGTAGAACATGGGATTCTTACGCTTTTAAAGCAGTTTTAGCTATATACTTCACAACAATTTTTTATTTAGATTTTATTTTCATTTAGCTATGGATTCCCCTTAGTCATCTATACTAATGCAAGCAGCAGTCCCCATTCAATGCATAGAAGGCTATTATTAAGTTGTATACGTATGAATGGTGCCTTTGCTTTGTTCATTCTGCTTTTTTTTGGCAAACAGGAATTGGAAAGAAAGAGAGAATAGGCTGGCAATATCCTTTCTTGCTGGTTAATGAAAAACTGGTACAAAGTCAACAGTATGACAGAATTTATTTCTTTTCAGTGCATACAAAAGAAATACAAACTTGTTTACAATACCACCATTTTACTGTTTACTTGCCTTTTTTCGCTACATGATAAACACAGTATTTCTTATGTAAGACGACCATTTCTCTTATTTGTACACGCTGCAAAAATAATAAAAGCAATTAGTTCCTTGAGCACTGGTACTAATGAAATCTCTTCTACTGATTTGATCTTGGGGTTAATTTTCATTTGGAGCCTTAGACAGAAAGATTGAAACTTTTCACAGGTTTTGTGCTTGAGCTTTTTCCCGTGGTGTCTTCTTTGGTGCGTATGTTCATGCCACAGCATGTCCCTCTTTAGGGGTGTGTGTTGAGGTGTCTCCCCTTCACCAGAAGTCTCTTTTGACAATACCTATGGGATCAGTGTGTTTAATCCCTCCACCCCCAAGTTAAATATCAGCAAAATGAACAGTTCAGAAAGTGATTAATGAGAGTGTTAAGCAGGATGACAGAGCAGATAGTATTGACTGCATAAACCTGTTTAGCTAGGAAACTAGGTTAAAAAAAAAAATGTAACCTGTAATGCTTCCTTGTCATGTGGTATAGGAAGTAGGAATCACTCACAGTAAGTTATAGTTCCAAGGAAAATGTATGCCATTATGATAAGTGCAATATAAATAGGTAGGGAGGCAGGCTTTCACTACTGCCTATTACTAAGTCATTGTACCGCCCCAGATTGCCTGTACTGTAGTGATTCATAGAGAATTTCGTGTAATGAATGAGAAAAACGCTGGTGGAACTTGGATATTGATAGTCTGGCTTGTTTTTAAATCACTCATTTATTTCTTCTAGTGATACAGTAAAAGCTGAAACTAAAACAAGAGCAGAAATTTCTTCCCTTTGTCCTTCAAATTCTTTCAGAAAGAATACAACATTTGATTCTTATTTTATAAAGGTGTGGTGAGACAGATGTTTTCTCTCTGGTTGCAATCCCCACCTTAATTTAGAAAAAACGGGAAATATCTAGGTTTATACGTGGTGTGAGCCAGAAGTTGGGGGTTAGCAGTCTCATCTGTGGTGATGCTTGTCTTCATCATGGAAGAGAAACAAATAAAATTGGGAGAGCTCATAACTTTTGGATTATTTCTTCTAATAAAAGTAAATTTTTTTGACACTCTGAAGTCGGGAAATGAAAAAGTGAATGTTCTCATGGTAACACTAGCTCAGTTGCTTTACACAAATAGCTTTTTTTAAAAATGTTTTTTGTAGATTCCTAATGCTTATTACATTACCATTTGTTTTGCTCTGCATTGAAGAAATTGCCTTTCTTGCAAGGTATACATTGCCTTCTTTATGCTGTCAATAGCTAAACAGTACTAATAGCAATGATTAAAGGATGGGATGTACAGCTTGGCTAAGTTCAATTAGTAGAAGTAGGTTTTCATTTCCTGAGTCTTGATTGTCGATGGTATTGATGTAACCTTAATTTTAACTGTGTATATGTTTTGAAATGTAAGTATAAAGCAGCACATCCGAAAATGTCATCAAGTGTGAGTGGAATGTGCTAGACTGTGTATCCCTCCAACGCAAAACACAAAAGGGAAGGAAATAAGCAGCTAAGTAATTCGATATCCTGTGCTTCATTCAGGTCTGCATCTCAGCCTTCCATCACACACAGCTCACCTATCTTTATCCCACTATGCAACAGTCTATTTTATCACCCACAATTATTATTTGCCAACATACTTAATAGAAATTATAAAGCTGAAGTTTATCAATTAAAAATGTCACATAGTTCAACTATACTCTGTGTATTTCTGCTCATGAGTTGTGCCGGCTAGTGCAGCTAGACTGTGAGATCATGTAGCAGGGCTTTTTAAAGTGCTTCTCTGGGTTTTTCTGCACTTTTGAGGACTGAAGAGGTGTCCTCAGCATTGACTGTGCTGCCCTCTGCTGCTGTGTCTCTTTGTCGTAGCCTCTGTTCACAGTGAACATCCCTCACCCCGGCCAGGAACCTCATTGCAAGACCAGGGCTGGTGGAGGTGAGGATCAGCAAAGGGGCAGGTGTGCCTACAGTTATAGTGCAGAAAAGGGCCAAGGGCTGGAGCTTAAATACAGCTCCCAAGCTGAGGGGCAGAGGCAGGTTTCTCACAGCTCTTTTCCCAGCAGCTGAGCCAAGGTTGCCCAGTAGCACCGTTATTGGAGCTAGCCTTGAGCACAGGCAACTAAAGCCCAGGACGGATTGGGGGAAAGGCTATGGGGTGCCTCTGTACCTCACTCAGGGCTCTGAAATGCCCTATCTCTGTGGAGAGGGTGCATCTATGTAAATAGATGTAAAAAGGCTTTCTCTGCCTTCCCTGCTGATAAATGGTGTGAGAATGGGACCAGGACATGCAGAATTGGCACAAGTGGGAAATTTTCCCAGAGAGCATTTGACTTCGTTGGCCACCTTTGAAACCCACACAGTGAGACTTACCGTCAGCAAAGGAAATCTGCATCTGAGGATCTGATGGCAATTCTGATCTTAGTGACTGTCACGGGAGAGTGAGGAGCTGGAGAGGTCAACTTCTGAGAATGCCTCAAGATTCTAGTCTTGTAATAGACTTATCGTAAATCTAAAACTTCTGCTTGGATTTAAGAAGAAAGCCTTGCATCCAGTATTTGACACTTTTGCTTCTCCCTGAAATAGTAAATTTTATCTTCTTGCCTTAAGCTTCACGAACTGCAGTAAACAGCCTAAATATTTCACATTTCTTTTGTCATTTGTTTTCTGTAGGAGTTGGGAAGCTGTGTTGTTTAACATATGAAGAGTGAATAATTAAGAGACCTTGCGTCCTTCCCTCATGGATGTGAAGGACAACAGTAGCTGATCAGGGAGGAGGAGACCTGCATTTGTTCATTTTTGTTAAGCAATGCAAGGAAGGAGGGAGAGAGAAGTGTTTTTCTCCTTTGTTTCCTTTGGAAAAAGAATAGCAAATAGACTGTGATGTAACATTATTAATATTGATCACGGAAGATGATAGATTTCAAAAAAGTAATTCCACAGGATCAAAGAAGATTGGGAAATTGAAGGTCAAGCAGTTAAAAAATGTGCCCTCAGGACTCTTCTTGTCCCTCATGTTCATCAGGTGGGATGGTTACTTTTGGTTCTTCTCAATATTATTAAGGTGGCCTATTTTATTTCCTAAAAATGAGTTAAAGACGGTGAATTTCCCTTTTTAAAGAGGATACCTCTTCAGCAAGAAAACAGACAAAATATTAGAAAAGGACAGGCCTAGGATTGTTACTGGGGTGTCTTTCAGTCTGTGAGGAGGACCCCTACGGTGTTTTATTCGGAGGCATTTATTCACTGTCTTTTTTTTTTTTCTTAAAGATCTAAATTTCAGTTGTCAAAACTTTCTCCTTTCAGATGTAGCAATGGAAAACTTTAAAGTCAAGGGAATAACCTTTGGTTTGAATTTAAATGCATGTCCCCAGGGATTATAAACTCAAACCAGACTACTTTCTACTAACAGATTCTGCAGGTAATGCAGTATGACTCTGAAAAGAATTTTCAAATTAGCCTTGCCTGATCTCCTGTTGCATACATGTGGAGTAAAGGGAAAGATGAAACCTCAGTACTCCAGGCAGAAAGTTACAGCTCCTTGTGTTGACATTCCCTTGTATTAATCCTTCTTTTTCACCCTACATCAGCTTGCATGTCTTTGGCCAACTGGTGCTCATTTCCATCTTTGTCGTACCCTGAGTTACTTGTAACTGTCTTGGTTTCATGGTAAACACTTTAGCTACAACTTTTCATGGTAAACATTTTAGCTGCAGCTTTCCTTGCTTTGCTTTGGGTGACATGCTTCAGAATTCTTGAAGATTTTTTCCATTTGAGAAGAGGAGGTCTGAGTGAAAACATAGACAAGGCATCCCAAATTGATGCTGCATGACTATTTTCGTGGCTATGAATACTCTGAGGAGCTGTAACGGTAGGGGTGTGTATATATATCTGTATGATATAGATATATGTATATAGTTCTGGTTATGGCCTAGATGTGCATGCACAGACACACGCAATCTTCTTTGTGGGGGCCTTCTTAATTCATGAGATGCAACTTTTCTCCTACACAAAAGGTTTCTGGGACCATGGCTATTCATAAAGATCACTAAACATTAAGGAACGCCGAGGCCAATGTCCTCATACACTTTTTCTATCATTTTGCTTTCAACAATGTTGTGCATACGTTGTGCTCGCCTCAGGAAAAGGAATTCTGTAGCATTGGCTGGTGTTAAATATCAGACAAAAGGTGGCCGTCACAGGTGATGTGCTTCTGTTCCTTGGAAAGCTCATGTTCTGGCAGAAGCTTTGCTTAACCTTCCAGTTGCAGTGCCACAACAGTCATGCAGTACTTCCAAGGACTGGAATACTGTGGAGAGCATGTGTTAAAATGCTTATGGGAATGGCATATAAATGTCACTTGGTGAAAGCAATTAATCAGTTCTTGTTACATATACTGGAAAGGAGCAGGGTAAAACAGCGATTCAGTCCATTGTGGACAACATAACCATGATGTACTATTTTAACAAACCAGAGAACTCATCCTATCCAAGTCTTCCCCTGCGTCACAGTGTGCAGTATTTTTTTTATCCAGCATACGCATTAAAAAGGAACAGAAACAAAACAAAAAACACAAACCCTCAAGGTCAGTCAGTCCAAATAATGACAGGCAATACAAACGCATTTTTTACGTAAACAGAAAAGGAGTGGGCAAGCTTTCTCATTATGCCAAATAGCAGTCTGGCTATGATTTAATGCATGTGAAATTAAGTCTGTCTCTTCAGCTGTACATTTTTACTAGGTCTGCAGAACAGACTGGCAGACAGTGTGAGCAGATGCTTCTGGTTGGATCAGGCATAGGAGATGAGGATAAGTTTCTTTGTGCTGGCTTTTCAGTCTCGTATCATCCTTTGAATCTTTGTGCAGGACAACAGCAGCAGCGAGCTTTAGATGTTTTCTAGAAGAGGTGTTGGACCAAAAGAGTCTACTCTTTTGATGATGGTGTATCATCATAGGGAGTCTGTAAAAGCAGCTTCTGTTTAAAGATCTCTGCTTATTGCATAGGTAAAGAACAATTATGACTCCATATGACTTTAATCTCTTTCTCCTTCTTCCCATCTCCCTTATGGCCCCTTGAAAAATGTTTAGAGAACTCTTGTAATTTTTTTCCACCCAGTCAGTACAACACCTGGTCCTTTTTGGATTTACAGTATGTGAAATCAACACCTCATTTTGTAAGTAACCCAAAGAAAAGGAGATTGTGATTTGATTTTTTTATTTCTTCAGCAATAGAAGTAGTAGTAACCTACATTTGCCTCCTGCTGCCTTATGTGTGTGGTGTTCTCGGACAGTTCTAGTAGTAAGATGTTCATTAATAGTCAGACTCATAAAGTCCCAGATCCGTATTCCTATCCCACAAGCAGGGCCTGACCCTAATGATCTTTTCTTGAAGAGTATGGAAAATACATCTTGCAGCCAGCCGTTATGAACTGGCATCTATCTTACTACAATATATACCAATATACAAGCGCCTTCAGAATGACATGAGATACAGTATAAGAAAAAAACATGTTTGGAATTATGGCTGAGTGTCATTGACTGGAAATATTGGAGATATGATTTATTATTGTTGATGCATATAGCTCAATAGCTTAAAGTTTTGCTTTAAAACAGAAAATGTGATTATACTTAAAAATAAAAATAAATTGCATTTGATGGAAAGGAGCGAGGAGTTAAAGGAAAAACAAGAGAGTTTAAAAATGCCGCTCTTGATAGTTATCTATATGCATGTTTTTTTCTTTCTTCCTCTTTTTTGTTCCTTTTATTTTTTTCCTTAGAAGCTTTGTTGTCTGGATCTTTAGTTCTTCCTGCTTCTTTCATATCTTAGCTGCTCTTTCAGCAAGAGTTTATGGCCTGAAAGCCAATTGCCTTTTTCTTCTTTAATTATGGAAGCTGAAGGCCACTTTGTCTGCCCTGAGTGCTTAATTGAAGGAGGACCATGCATGCTTTTTTGTTCCTGCCTAGCTTGCCAAGAGTATGGTGCACTGCATAGAAGGGACAACAGCTTCTTTGGTGATTTCTTTTTAACTGGCATCCTGGAGCAAGAGGGGAGCCAATAAGGAGATTATAGTACTCTGTCCCTTATTTAGGAGGGATTATGGTGGCCTAGTCTAGATTAAATATATGTGGAACGTTCTTCAGTTTTCATTTTACATGGGCAAAAGGTAGGGAAAGTACTTTTTGTTTTTTTCTTCCTCCCCTCCCAAAGGAGGGTATTTAACATCTCCTGCATCTCTTTTCCTTACAAGAAGGGGAAAGAGTTTTTGTTCACAAAGAAATGCCTTCCTTTCTATCCTTTCAGCACTAAGGAATATTTTCCTCATAAATTTATTTTGGAAGAAATGTGTGTATGATCACAGCGAGCTGGTTGCATGGCCTTTTATGTGCCACTCCTATGAATCAGCCAGAATGTGACATTGAACAATAATTATCTCTATTTGAGTTCTAGTCTTTATTTGCCCTTGTTTAATGTATTTGCCCAATTTGATATCAGAGTCATTGTTTTATAAAAGGTGTGTCTTTAAATAAAATTATTAAATACAGTGATAAGATTTCTAAGTAGGGAAACATATTTGAATTGCTTTTATAGTATTTATGCTAAAATGACAATCAGACACTCCAGTTCTACTCTGAGATACTTGCTAAAATGGTAGTGGGATTGAGCTTAGCTCTGACTTCTCAGAACATGCAGATCTTATGAATGAGTCATGAAGGGTGAACTGTCATATATCAAAGTTAATTATTGCATAAGTTTATCCTTCAACTGTTCTCCTGATCTTTTCATACCAGAAGTCAGATATTTCCTGTTGTGATACATTTTATTTTCCCAGGAACAAATCCAGTGCTGCCAAAGGAAGCTGTAGTTGTACTTCAGTGGCAGAATACAGAAAGGTATGTGATAATTAAGTTATGTTATGAATATTGGTTGTAAATTATGTTGTCTCATGTAAGCACTTGGGGCTTCTGTTGTCTTTTTCTTTCTACTGCATCATTTTTTCACAATATTGGAAGCTTGGCTGTGTGCAGAGATTTTCTTATCTAAGGATACCAGCTGTTTACTGGAGGTTGAAACTAGTTGTTCCTTTCTCAATCAATGTCTGTCACAGGGAGACAAAAATGTGTGTATGACTTACATGATTTGTTTTCATAATGACGAATGTAGTTTAGTTAGGAAATTGATTATAAAAATAGAAACCAGGCTTTGAAAAGCAATTTGAAGATATGGTGTAGATCTGTTGTGATCATTTTAAAGCTAATGAGTGTATTTTGCTTACTTAGTTAATCTTTTCAGTGTCTAGCAACAATGTTAATGTGAGAAGCCAATGCTGAGAGTAGGATGCACGCTTTGCTGATATGCACCCAAATTATATGCTAACTATTTAACACATTATTTCCATGGAATGAGTACATAGAATGCAAATGTAATATAAAGCTGAGGCATTAATCTTCAGAATATACAAGTGTCAGCACAGAAGCGCAGTAATCCCATTTAGGCTTTCTTTGAATACTGTTGAGAGAAGATTTTGAATCATTACTAGTTCAGAGGTGTGAGCAACACTCAGAGTCAAGTTCCATCAGACTCAGACTACCCTTGAAGCACATTTCAAATCCCAGCCTTGAAATATCACCAAGTCTAAGCCAAAAGAAATCTTCCTTGTATCAAGGGAATACTGTCTTAGTATGACCCAGACAGGGACTGGATTCTGTTTCATGCTGTTCCTTCACTCCTTCCTGTGGTCAGAGTTGCTCCCTGTACTCTGTGTTAACACTGACAAAAAAAAGGGGGCATCCTTTGTGTAGCTATGGAAGAACCCTCCACCTCCTGATACCAACAAAGTACTTGGTGTTTATTTTACAAGCTCAATGAACGTTGCCTAGGCAGGCCAGTTATTTCAAATTCCCTCAAGGCTTATGTTTTCAGTACTTTGCTGCCACCTTTAATAGTCCTTCCACCAAATGAGGAAGCAGATCAGGTGTCATTTAAAAAAATAAAAGTATATGGGGAAAGTAAAATTGTCTTGGTCTTAAATTACGTTACTTTCCCTTTCAGCATGCTAGAATTATAAGCTTTCAAGTTCTCTTGGTTCAGTATGGCCTTTATACAAGCTCGTCTGTGGTTGTTTTGCTCTTCTGACAAATATGAGAGGGAGGCAAGAGAGACAGTGACAGCAGCCCTAAAGAAGTGGCAAGTAAATTTTAGCATGATGCTTGCTTTCTGTGGTTTGGTTTAATCAAAATCAGTATGGAAATACCTATATTTCCACTTTAAGCTTTATTAGCTCATGCAAAACTTTGCCATTTCATCTCTTTACTTCGCCTGACATATTTAATAAATGTGGCAGCAACTCAGTGAGGAAAGCATAATAATGAGTCTTTCCATATCTTTAGCAGAAGAAAGTGTAGATTATTAAAATATGCAGTTTTCTTTAGAATAAAACAGACTATGCCTTATTGATTCTAAATCCTAAGTAGGTGTGAACAAATAGCAAGAAATACCACTTTACTTCAGCTGAGACCACCAACAGAATGTCTGTAGATTCTTTGAAGGCTAAGTCTCTTTCATTTTTAGAAGACCCCAAGAAGACCCTCAACTTTCAAGGCACTGTTTTGAGATACTTGGATACACACTTGGACATGTAAGACCTGAGATACATTGTGGTTTTTGGAGGAGGAGGGTGGTGGTGTTTCCAATTTTAGTAGTCCTGTTTTGCCAGGCTAAGTATAAGACTGCTTTGGGTAATGGGAGATGGGGGTGAGTGAAGGCAGAGTCAGAGATGATTGCTCATGTTTTCTTAAACACCAGTTCTTGCAATTCTTCTACATAATGATGCCTCCAAAACACGTTGGAGAATTTAGCTAGTCTTGCTATGTTTAGCTTTGCATGCAAGTGGAGGTCTGGTTATGTATAAAAGAACTTAAACAGAGTTGTCATACTAACATTTAGATCTTTTCTTTCCAGCACAGCACCACTGTGGGTGTGTTACATAAATTGCCACAATGGAGTGTATTTCTGATCCTTCAGCTCAGAGGCCATCTGTCATTGAAAGTGGCACACTCACCCGCTCATCGCTTCTGCAGCAGTGTGCGCGCTAGACAGAGTACATCCAGTTGAAGTTAACAGGAGCAGCTCTTCATACAGCTGAATTTGGAAAGACTTAGTAATCATGTCGCTCTTTCAAATGGGAGCAAACACCACAAATAGATCGCTCTTTCTATCCAAGGGAACACCAAGTGCTTTTTGCTTTGCTCCAGAAAAGAGCAAACTAGTTCCCTGAGGGATATTTTTCTACGCAGTAGAATCCAGCATCACCGCTATGGGCATTTCTCTACTCTGCCTGACGCCCAGGTAATCACAGAACTCTAATAAGAAAATGGTGCCCAAGTCCTTGGATAGATCTAGACCAGTATTCAGCATTTCTATAATTACCAATACTTTTTTAATGCCTCCCCGTTTCCCTTCCACTTCTGAATTTCCTTTAACTCTGAGGAAGTGGAAGTAAGCAAGGGCATGTTGCTGACCACTTCTCCTAATATTATTTGTCCAGCGTGTTTTTTGGCTTGAGAACGTGCTCATATTTCTGTATTTGTCTACATTTATCTTGTTCCATGTTTAATGCAAACTGCAAGTTGTTGAAGGAGGAACTTGACAGTGTGGATGTGTGCTGACAATTTGCTCAAAGAATTCCAACTATGGGTCAGAGATTTTTCTTTCTAATCAGTGACAATGTACGTAACCTTTCTGTCTACTCTAAATGTTCTTGTCTGTAAAATGAGGTTTTACTTGCCTGCTTCACAGGCGTGTTGAAGCTTAATTAGCGTAGGTAATAAGTGCTAGGTACTATTTTAAAAGATCTATTGCCTTCTAAAATGAAGAAGTTTGGATCTTAATTCACAGCTTTATAGGGTAAGGTTCAGCATTGATTATCTTAAATTTGACAAAGCTTCTCCTGAAATTAATACAGGATTTAACTTACTTTTAAAAGCACTTACGATTTGTCACAATAAAAAGCTAACTTGTACTTGCATAAAACTAGTAGAGCTTTGCACATAATCGGAGTTTTCTTGAATGACCTAGTCCTTGAAATGCAAATATTGTGCAGGTCTTCCCCTTCTGAAGAATATATGCTTATTGTTGTATTAAAATATGTAAAATGTTTTTCTTCAGATATTTTCTTAAATTATTTTCTTTGGGCTCCAGTATAGAGGAAGAACATAATTTAAAATCAGACTAATTTGGCATTCTTTCAACATTTCATTAGTAAAAACAAATTACACAGTAAAAATGGATTCCATTTCTCTAGGGTGGGAGGACAAAGAGTAAAATGTTGGGGTTTTGTTGTGCCTGGCTTTGCACCTCATTATGTTTATCAGATTGATATCAGTCATGGAAGACTGTAGGTCCGAGATCTCTTGCAGCATTCCTTGGATGAGGAGCATTGCAGTTCTTTTCTTGTTTCAGACCAGCTACAGAGATCACGTTTTTAAAATCAGAGGTATTACTGGAAAATTCCATCAGTAGAATTAAAAGATACAGCATAGAAAACAAGGAACAATGTGTTCTGCAAAGTTTGGAGGACTCTCAGAGGAGCTTTCTTGACACCAGAAACTACAGAAATTTTATCTGTTACTGTTGTAATGTTAGCCATGTCTCTGTGTGTGTGTGTGTGTGGAATGTGATTTTATTTTTTCTCTGAATAATGTTGTTCTTGTTTGAAGCCACTTCTTGCTATTATGGTGTGTGATTAAAATTAACCTTGCTTTAGCCAGAGATTCCACACAAGTTCCTCACATGGATTCTTCCAGTCTAAAGGTTGCCTGAAGCTCCAAGATGAGGAAGTGGTTGAAAGTGTCACTCTTTTGGTCATTCTTTTGCTGCAGTGTAAGCTTCTTTAGTAGTGTTAAAAATCATCTCTGTAGGACACAGAACATTCTTGGGGATCGTGTCAAGACTCTGGGATTCTCCCAGGAGCTAAGAATCATCATAAATCTTGGTTTAATCTCTGCTTTCCTCTGTAGGAACATTTTTGACCTTGCCTGTGTAAACACACAGCAGTATGTAGAAAACAATAAAATAAGTTTAAAAAAAATCCAGATCCCTTTATCTTAATCCCTCAAACATTCTTCTTAGCTGTGAAAAAGGGCAGAGGAACAAATAACACGATAGGTATGAATCATATTGCTGGATGCCCTTTTAAGAAATGCTCAGATGTTATTAAGGCAAGGGTGT
Source organism: Phalacrocorax carbo (assembly GCF_963921805.1). Taxonomy (NCBI): domain Eukaryota; kingdom Metazoa; phylum Chordata; class Aves; order Suliformes; family Phalacrocoracidae; genus Phalacrocorax; species Phalacrocorax carbo. Next base: position 51,967,515 of record NC_087513.1, read on the forward strand.
AATGTGTGTATACTTGCTGATGTGCCAAAATTGGTGGTTGTTGTTTTTAATGGATGCATTATAGTAAGTACAGATAGTTGCATTCGCAGCTGTGGTAGATGCATGGAGAGGTAGTCATGCATAAGCACACTCCCATGTAACGCGCAAATACATATGGCTTAAAAAGAATTTATCTGTTGGTGATCAGTTGTCGATTTCCAATGATGAGAGGGTGCCCTTTTGTGCTGGTGCAGTTGTTAGGTACTCCAGTAATAGAATTCAGGTTAGTTGTCTTTTAGCAAAAATTTGCAATGTCTGAAAACAGTCTTTTTACAATGAATGGATAAAACATATTTGAGGATTTTCTGTGTAGCATAGTTATGTGTCTCCATCTATTTGAAGGAAAAAAAAAATCTGTGTGCAAATTTTCTACTGAACTGGCACAGGCAATTAGTTATGTCCTTGATTCAGAGCTGGCACTCTTCTAGATGCATCTGATGCTTTCATTCATTAAGGAAGATTTCCGGCAAACAGTTTTATATCTGCATATTTTAGCAAGTTGAGATGTCACTGAAAACAAAGCAGCAGAGAACTTCTGTATTGTCTAACACTGGCCCAAATAAAGTGAGTGTTTTACTGTCCTTTAGGGGCTTAGAACTAGCTCCCAATGACTAGTCTGACACTTCAGGCTGCTCACCCTGTACTTCGGCAATTTCTTCTCCTGTTAGGAAGCAAGGGACTTCTTAGATTCCAGTTTCTGTACGAGAGAATCATCTTTGTGATCTTAAAGATAGCCTAAAAGGCTACCTTTTTTTCCCCTAAATATATATTTCAAGATCTCAGTGGAGAGCTTTGGTTGTTCTATCTCAGAAGATGACTGATACCTTAGGGGATTCCTGACACTAGATAAGTCACTGACTTTGATGCTGGCTGGTAGAGAATGACTTCTAGAGCTGGTGGGTCAGTAAGTCAGGAGTTCATTTGGACACGAGGAAATAGAATGAAGATGTGTCAGGGGAAGTTCAGATAGGACATTAGGAAAGGGTTCTTCACTGAGAGGGTGGTTGGTCACTGGAACAGGCTCCTGAGGGAAGTGGTCACAGCACCAAGTCAGAGTTTAAGGAGCATCTGAACGACGCTCTTAGTCATATGGTTTAGTTTTAGAGTTTTAGGTAGTCCTGTGAGGAGCAGGGAGTTGGACTCAATGATCCTTATGGGTCCCTTGCAAGTAGATATATTCTGGGATTTGAAACTGCAGAGTTTTTGGCTGGTTGAACTAGGACTATAAATTTTAAAACATTTTGTAGTTCATGTCTTATGGTAGGTTGCAGATTTTCAGTCTTTGAAATAAACACACTTGGTGTAGAGGAGGATCTTGGGAAATCTGAGAAAGTAGAAATTTTTTTTCCCAAAAAAAGAAAAATTAAGAAAACACTAGGTGAGTGAAACAAAGGACATTTCTCTTTTAAGGGAGAATATGGTCCCTCACTGTGTGTCCGGGAATGACACTGGAAGAGTATTTTTCATTCCTTCTGTGGGGTAGTTTTCAGGGTGATATGGGGAAACCAATAATTATATAGTCTCGTTCTTTGGCTACCTAGTCTGTTCACTCCTCCCCTTCCCCCCTAGCCTGGAGGATGAGAAGGGTCTCATTGCTGAAGAACAGCTGAGGAAGGAGAATTCTCTTTAGTTTTTTTTTTTTACTACATATGTTAATGAATAACTGTGAGATCTAAAAGTATTAGCCTCTTCTTCCTAAGCTAAAAGACAAACAGTGTCTGTGTGAGGTCTACCTGTGGAGTATGGAGGGGGAAGGACTGTCACACTTTGACCTTGACCTATTTTTCTTATTTGATGAAGAGAATGAGCGAATGTCCTGGACACCCATCAGCGGCATGACTGAAGAAACATTTATACTAAGAGAGATTTAACTAAAAGTATATAGCAACAAATATTTACTTCCCTTAGTTAGCACATTCCTGCTGTATTTCAGAGTTTTCTCCAAGGAGAATATGCAGAGCTCTCTGTAAAGGAGCATTAAATTCTTTAACTTAGACTGTTAGTCAACTCTTCATTTCAAATGCCCTGTTTAGTCCCTAGTGGTTAAAAAAATATTTAGTTTGTGTTTTCTTTCTATAAAAATAATTTCCTGAGGGTTCCCTGGCTTAGAGAAAGATCGTGGATAAATTCAGCAGTCTTACACAATCCCCAGAAACTCAGTTGCCTTGTGAATCTTGCAGGAACTGCTTGAACATCTTATATATGTAAAGTTTGGAAAGAAAGTCCTGTGAGAACATGATTCAGTGTTCCTAGGTAGAATGAAACTGGCTGCAATGATTTTTGTATTGTAAAAGACAGATTTCTCATCCTTACTCTTCTAGGAAAAAACCTTTTCATATTTTTAAATCAATGAGTTATTTTTGAACAACAAAGTTTTCCCCTTGTTGCATAGAAATTCTCCTAGAGCAATTCAGGTTTGTGTTGTGGTACGTGTGCACTCAGGTTTTTAAAATAACTATAGTGTTTAAAAAAGGGAGAGTGAAAAGTCGTAATCCTATTGGAAAGTGAGGGTTCTAATCACTGGCGTTTAGCATGGGGTTGTTTTTTTTTTCACCAGTGCCTGGGAAATCTGCACAAAGACAGTATTTATCATCATAAGTCAGATGATGTTGATTACTTGAATACAGTGCTTAATTAGCTCATTAAATGACCCTTGAGATGGTTGTGGTGGAAAATAGGTACGAAGAGTTGGTTCAGACTCTCAGGTTTGCTACAAGTGACAGTTGGCTGCTCGCTGAGGAATAACAGGACCTTTGGGAGCTCGGCTAGCCCACCCTCCTGTCCCAGGGCAGCAGCAGCTGTACCTGCATCTTTCCCAAAACTGCTGATTCTGTCTGTATCGATTTTGGCCAGGACCACTTGTGGAGTATGTTAGTAATCAACATAATCTTAATAACTGTCTGCTTTTTATTTTAAATCTCTACTGGTAATCGATTTACATTTAGTCCTTCACTTACACTGTGCTGCAAACTCTTTCTTCCAATAAACTTTATTGACATTAAGTATTAACATATTTTATGCTCACAGTTAGTGCCTGTTTAATGGATGTGAATGCATAACGGTTGATTTTAATATCCCAACAGCAAAAGTCAGTTCTATAATTCCCCTCGTAAACAGACAACAGTAAAAGAGGAAGTTTGATAGTTTTCCGTAGGTAATATGTTGGGAAATAAATAATTCATTGTCGTAAATACATCCAAATGAAAGTTGCCTGATTTTTCTTTTTTCTAAATGAAAGTATCTGTTTAACTGTACTATATTCTGTAGGATTTTAAAGTATTTGCCCCTGTGAATTTTACATTAACTGTGCCAAATTTTTTGTGAAAATAAGGAATCTCATTATTTCTGTACTCACCTGGAAAATTTCCAGCTCTAAGAGTTTTTGTAATATATTTATCACTACATGATATGAATTCAGGATTTTTAATAAGTTAGACCATCTCTGACTTGGAAGAATAGAAACTCTCATGAGACTGGAGCAACTGGCTAGGATTAACCATGCACCCACTTTCTATTAAGCTGGTTGAAAGAGGGGTAGGGAAATACTGTGCTTGCGTTCTGCAGTCTAAAGACTACATTTTTAAAAGCATGATAACTGAATAAAAAAGTGTTTACTTAGCTGAGTTCTGTTTTGTTGAAGAGACGATGGTCTCGTTTGTTTAGCAAGGGGTTAAACAGAAACTAATCTTTTAGGCTTACTTTGAAAGGCGGTTATCTTTCCAGCAAGAGAGAGCATTGTTTGCTTTGTAAGAAACAGTGTAATTGTTCCTTAAACCATTATGTTCTCTAAAAGAATAAACTTATTAGAAAGAGGAAAGATAGCATTGGCATAAGCATTGTCTTTAAAAGATTCAAAAAATTAATGAAAGTGCCTTCATTTATATCTAACAAGCATAGGCATTTTGCATGATGTAAGCTGTATTAAAGCTTTTTGTGAGGAGATTATTTTTTGTGTGATGAGTGCTCTAATAGAAGTATCATAGGTTATGGGAAACGGAACAGTAGTATGGTTGGCTCAAGTTAATTACATTTATTCAGATGAAATACTGTTCTACTGTACTCTTCAGGACAAGCAGAGAAAATACCGAAACGCTTTTTTAGCCAGCATTTATCTATTTCAATTATTTTTGACAGTGTGTGTTGCATGTGTGCTTTAGCTACAGTGCCTTTATATCGACAGTTGGTAGCACAAGCCTTTTAAAGCACAAAGGGTAGCAGTACTTCAGCCAATCTGTGATAAAAGGGAAAAAATGAAATCACTATGGAAACTGCAGGAAGAATCTAAAAGCTTTCTTTATAAAGTAAACGTCTGATGTTTGTGACTGCGGGGGCAAAAAATTCATAAATCTGTACGATGCTATCATTTCTGATTTGTTATCGCAGCAAATGCCAAGTCTAAGCAGTCTGACCTTAGCCTTATTAAGTGCTTTCTTTTCAGATACAGTTATTATTCGACAATAGAGAGACTGCAGTGCTGCAAGGGGGAAAACTAATATATTTAAAGTGTGTGTGTGTGTGTGTGTCTGTGTGTCTGTGTGCGCCTGTGTGCGTGTATATATATATAACTATCCATCTTTTTTTCCCTGTGAAGCTTATGGAGTTGGGAACACTGAATGTGGGAACTCAGGGACTACTATTCTGAGCACAATTGAGAAAACTATGTTTCGTCCCATTGCATGTGCCTGTCTTTGATCTCAAATTGAAAATCTCTGAGCCTCTTCCTCCAATCCAAAAGCAAATAAATACTGAGAGAAAGAAACCTCTCTCCTCTCAGCAGATAGGGCCTCCACGACTGAAAAATGAAGGTGACTGTAATAGCTCTGATGAACCTGTTTGGACAACAGACAGCAACAAATACCTGTCTTGGTGGAGGAGTTTAAGAGCACTGCAGAGATCCTCAGACAGTACAGAATATCTTGGCTCACACAGGCCACTCTCTTTATCTCAAAACAATACCAGCCAAGCTCCTCCGTACCTACGAGTGAAGAGCTGCAGGAACAGGAGGACAGTAACTAACATAGCTTTTAAATTTGAATTGCCTTGTCTTATTTAAAAAAAAAAAAAGAAAAGAAAAGAAAACAGAAAAATACATGACTTCTAAGCAAGATGAGATATCTGGTAAGTATTTTTGTTGTATTTGTTCGCTTTACCTTGAAGATTATTTTTAGTCATAAGTATCTGCTATAAACAAGATTAGGGTTTGAATGAGTGTGGGGTTTTTGTTAAGTTTTTTAATTATGGAAAAATTTAATGCCTATCTTTGCATTTCCAACTTTGATAGCTTTTGGATTTCTTTGTTTTGTTGCTCTGCTGTAGTGTATAAGCTTTGCAAGTTTGATGTTTCAAGACACTCGAAAGAGCACTGTTGTTCCCAGTCTCTTTGAATAAAAACATGTGCTGTGGTAATATATATTATTGTGTATTATATATATGCACACAGTAACAGGCTTTAATATTAGGCATTTTTAAAATATACTGATAATGACCCAAGCCAGGCAAGTACTTTCCAAGCTAAGTGCTTCAAGCTCTCAAAACAGTGTGAATGTTTTAACTCTTACTGAACAAGTTTATATATGAAGATTTAATCTATGACAGATGACAGCATGAAATTATTTGGCTATAAATGTGAGAGGCCAGAATAATTCTTGATTATATTCAGATTTCATGGTACATTGGTGAATGCTACTATAGCGTGTGCTTATTGTTATTAACAAGATTAACAAAGATTTCAGGTTAACAGTGGGAAAACAGAGACAAAACAATTTTTTGCAAAAGCAGATCAGTCTTTTAGTAATAAATATAAATCCTAAAAAAGATATAGTTTGAGATATTGGCTTGATTGCAGCTTTTTATACATATAATGAAAACCAATTATCTGTGGAGAAAATTTGACTTTGTAGAATGGAATTAAATTGCTTTTTAAAGGCTTCCTTAAACAGCAGTAGCTGGAGGGAAGTCCAATAACATTTTTAGCTCTGAATTGTAATGACTTTGCTACATTAATAAATCACGTTGTATTCTGACTTTTAAAAAAGATTCCAAGGAAGAAAACTATGCATGGCAGGTTGAAGCTACAGGGGCAGTCCTGACTGGTTTTTCTCCATCCAACTACTTTACTTACGGCCCTTCAAAACCAGCAATTCCTGTGGATCCGTGCTTAAAGTGGTAGGTCCAAATCCATCTACGCTGATGAAAACAATTGATAAATGTAAATTCCTGCTAACAAGTGAATTGCTAAACTGGGATATCTGTAATGTAGTCTGGTTACTTAAACTACTGTCATTTAGAAACCACGGTGAGAAGTTCTATTTGTGTTCATCACATGTGGGGGAGGGGCATTATTTTGGGGGTTTGGGAAGTTTATTATGGGGTTTCTTTGTTGTGGTTTTTTTATATACAAGGAAATATCTTGTTCTATTTATTCTATTTATCTCCTGTCTTGGTGTGGAACTGGGTACAAGATTGATTTAAAAAGTAAACTTTCTGAAGAGATGGTTTAATTTACTCAAGAGTGTGTGAATATGCCCTGTTGCTGTAATTCATGTACTACCAGTTAGGTAGGTAAGTGTTTGGGCTCAGTGTTGAATGGAGGGGGGCTTTGTAAAGTATGAGTTTGGGAATCAGAATCTGAAACCTTACAAAAAGAAAAGCATTTATTGAACAGACCAAAGTCTGCTGATGTTAGCTCTAAAGTAATCAGGGGAGAAATAAAAAAAAGATACTGTCAACTTCTACCCATTTTTCCCAACAGATCACATATCAAAAGTGTAATCTGTGAGAGGAACATGAACTGGTGAAATGTAACTCTGATGCTGGTTTCCTATGTTATTATGTAGAATGTTTGTAATTATCTTGCTGAGTTGTAATCCCTGACATTTGCTTTCACAAAGCATCTAGTGGAGAATGCAATACCCTAATTATGTTTCCGCGAAAGAGTTGAGAGGAAGAAAAAGTTGTGCTCTTTAGCACAGCATTTTAAAGACAAGCTATTTCATTAATAACATATATAGAGAGAGCAAATTTTGGGAGGGCTAAGGATACTTTATCAAGTGTAATTCCTAGTCGTTTTATATCACAGTGTACAAACATAGTTGAGCATATGTTAATTCGTAAGTTCTTTTCTAAACTATGCGCTGTACTTGCCTATATCCTAAGCAAAACAGGCACTGGCTCCAGTCTAAATATTTTTATATCTTTATATTTGCTATCCTATGTTTTTAAGTATTTTCTGCAATAAATAAAGTCTAGTTACCACATTTTAAATAAATATATTTTGTTTACAGAAGAAATCACTGCTTTCTCATATGGTGTTTTACAGTAGCTTTTATATTAAGGAAATGAAGGTCAAGAATAACAGTGAGTTAAATCTGAACTGCAGCTCACAAAGATCTCATGTTATGTTCTTTTACATAGGGAGCTAGCCACAAACAATGTGAAGTTGTAAAACTGATTTTTGATTGTGGGGAGAGCTCACTTTTTATGGATAGGTTTGTCTACAAACTGAGGCAAAAGGTTAATTGAGGTTACATGCTCAAATACATTATGTGTATTTCACCTCTATAACACAGTTACTGAAACACTGTGCTTTTTTTTATATATCTGGTATGAATAATTCCTAAATACAAAGCTACTTACTAAAGAATCATTAAAATGGAATCTCCGAAGGAAAACGGATACGTGATACTGGTATGTGGCTTTGTTCACCAAAGTGGGGCTCTGTGGGTTAGCTGAAAGAAATTACTCCAGCAGCCTGTTCTCAAGCAAATGCTCAGGCACAGGATTATTGTACAGGACATACCTGGCTTGCTTTATGCTCTCCTTTTGGGAAATCAGTTCAAACTGTTCAAATATCCTACGGTACGTCAGACTAGATATCCAATGTTGTGCCCATCATGCCTGCTTTTATTAAATGAGCTGTACAATATTAAAAAAAAAAAAAAGAAAAAAAACCTTGCTTCTCCACCTTAAGCAGCCCCCTTTTCCTCCCCCCTCTGTGCCTGTATGGTTTTTTGTTGTTAAAAAAAATAAAGAAAAAAAATAACACCAATTAACATAAACATCACCCTTTACATAAATGCCATAATTTGTACTTTATAGCAAGGTGTCTGTTACCGGTGACTTGTGGTAGACTTGACTGGGAAGAGTGGCCATCTTCCCGCTCAAAGGTGACCTTCAGAGAGTGCAGGAAGTCTTTGGGCAGAATACTGCTCTCCACTCGTCTCAAAACCTGAAGAAATATGTTTCCCTCACAGATGCAGGCTGGGGATTTCTCCAGTAAAAGCAGGTAGGGTTTCTGAGGAGGACGTCATGCCTTCGTAGCACTGATTTCTCCATGTTCCCGCCAGGTGCCCAGCTCTGACATGAACTCGCGGCAGAAAATTTTCCTTTTTGTTCTCCCATAAACTCGTGTTTTTTAATGCTATGTCATTTTTGAATGCCATGCGTGTTTGTGTAGATAGCAAGCCAGCAGCTGATGAGGACATACCAGGATAACTCAGCGCTAGAAGATGTATGGGAGGCTCAGTTCAGGGTGAAATATTCCAGGGTATTACACTGAACAAGGCCTAATCAGAGGTTGAAATCAAATATGACTCTGTTCAGGAGGTTGTCACGTGGTCTTTGGATGGGCTTCGGACCAACTTTTTCCCAGTGCGGTGTCACTGGTGTCTGTATTGCAGTGGTATACACGTGCTGGGTAGGGTGGACATTTCCAGGCAGTAACGTGTACTCCACTGCCCTTTGGCGTTAGGGCTTCACGGCAGATTCTCACCTGCAAGGGGCTGGCACAGCTTCTCCACACTCTACATCAGCATCAGAAGAACTGCCTGGCATATATTTCCCCAGCAATTTTTAATTACATTTTTGGTTTTAGCAGCAACAGTTTGTTACCAGTTTGCTCAAAACACAAAGGAAACCAGTGCAGAATGCTTTAGAATTTGTAATAAATTAATCTTTTTATCTAAGAACACTATTAATTCATAAATATATTTATAATTCAAAGCTTTGTTTCCTACCTAAAGCCAGGCTTTTACATAAGCTGATGATAAAAAGTGCAGTCCAATGGATGTCTCTGTCCTTAGCAACTCCTATTCCAGTTGGTATGAACGAGGTACTCTGGAATTAAACAGCAACAGGGTTTGTGAATGCAGAGTCCTGGTTCTTCAAAATGCATTGGGTAGTTTAGAGGTATTCTGCCACACAGGCTGTGTTACACTGACTAACACTGATTTGCTTTCATGTTTGTCTGTTTGTTTCCTTGCTGCACTGGAAGATTTTGAAAGGCACTGGACGCCTGGCATTTTTGTAGGAGTGTAATAAAATTCTGGCACATACAGAAAAGATTGCTTTGAAGCATTAAGTGACCATTGGCAACTTTTAAAATAAATCATGTGCAGTTTTTTTAACACGTTGTTTTGAAGTTACTGATAAAATGACTTATTGTGTAATGGATATGAAGGCTTCTCTGAGTTGATAAATTCTGCCAGGTTGAAATATTGGTTTTGACGACATGTCTCTAATTTGCACTTCTGTTAGCAGTCTGAATATTTAAAAAGAAACCAAACCAGCATTTTATAGATCTGATTTTATTGCCATGTGAAAAGTCTTATCGTAATCTCCAACCCTTACACCTTAAAATTGGCTTAAAACAATCCAGCCAACCCACCCACCCACCCAGAGGCAAGTATACCCACGCACGTACGTATCCTACTGCAACCTGCTTGAAATGAAGTTAAGACTGGCTTGAATAAAAGAAGGGGAAAAAAAGTGTTTTAAAGACAAAGTATGCACCTGGCCTGAACTTATACAATACTTACACAGAATGCAGAATCATCAGCTTTTCATATTATAACGCATTACTTCTTAAAAGTCATATACAGAGTGCAAATGTCAGGATATTTTCTTGAACAGCTTCTTTGACTGTGTCTTTGTGAATAAATTTTTAAGCTCCGTGCCATATAAAAAACAAAACCCAAACCCAAACCATTTTTGTGCAAGTAAAATCTCTGTATCGAAGTACAAAACTGCTGCAAGGCTGCAATGAGTATCTGCTGCTTCTGCCAACTAATTGGCTAACTATCTACTTGCTTTAGCACAGTTTTCTTTCAGAGACACTAACTTCATTTCCAGTCAACACTGAAAACTGATTTCTGGGGGAAAAATTGCTGAAGCATTTGCACTAAAATGCTCTCTTTCTTAATAAGTAGAATATTTGAGCAAAGGTGCATGTTATCTGTTCAAACTGTTTTATTTTCCCATGAATTATGAGCATTCAGAGGAAGGAAGAGCAGGAGTTATTTACCTTACAGAACTGGAATCCTGTTTTATGCTGAAATGAGCTATTGCTGGGTTGTCCAACACCAGACTAGATGAGATTTCAAAATTAAAATCAATACTCCTAAATTTACATACTGCCTGCGTACCTGAAACCCGGAACATTTTTCTTAACAAAACCAGAACAATTTACTGATTTTTTTTATTTATTTTTTTAATTTTAGTTTTGCTTTGCCTGCCCCTCCCTCTGCACAGCAAAAGGAGATCTTTGTAAAAAGTAAAGCACTAGTAAATAAAGAGTTAAACTGAAGGCAGGCTCACTGGTTTGTTGAGATCTGTCAGAGTCTGAGTGGCTGGCTACATATCTGTCTCAGGAACAATAGCTACCTGTATTCTGCACGGACTGCTGGGCAGGCACTAGCAATCTGGAGAAGGTCTGCCTCTGTTAGAGGCTTTTTAGTGGGAATCCCTAATGACAGCCCTACTTCTCATTGGGGGGGAGAAAGGGGGGGGGAGAGAAATCTTGTCTACTGTGTTGATGAGGGACAGGGCTTTGATCATTTTCATTCAGCCTTGACTTGGCCTGAGGTTTAGGTTCCCAGTCCTGAAGTCAGCAGGCTCTCTTTTCTCACACACGCACGCACACACACACTCACACACACCCCTTTGCTGGTCTGTGCGGGCAGATTAGTGTCACGGCTGTAACTGAGGCACAGAGCAATAAACATAGCAGAACCAATCTCCATGGTGGCAAGAGGGGGCACTGGAGGTGACAACAATGGAGAAGGATCTTTCTTCTGACAAGTTTTAGGTAAGAGAGAATATTTATACCCTCAGCCGAGTATTTTATAGCCTTCTAAATAAGTTAGAAATTGTTAGGTTGCAAACGTGCCTTGTTATAGAAATATTTTCGTTTACTGCTGTATCCAGGCTGTTACTAGCTTTTAAACCTGTAATTGCCGTGCTTTGTGTTACGAGAATGTTTGCAGAAAGCAGGCAGGGTTTTTCCACGGAGGTGGTGGCTACTATAGTTACCTTCTCAAAAATACAACATTTCTAACACTTGCATTTTTAAAATTGACCATAAAGCTTCATTTTGGCTATGTTAAAATTATGCTTAGCTGTAATAAATATCCATATCCGATGGATTGCACATGCAATATTAAAACAGTGCTCCCTCAACCCTAATTTGTAATTATTTTTACACCCTTAACTGCACTGGGGTCAGAGAGTTTTAAAAATTAATGAGGTTCCCTGCCGAGTTCAAATAGTATAATCTACATGAGTTGTTGCTGCAGAGGGCTGGAATTATTTCTGCATGTTTTTAATGTAGGTATGGAATTTTTGTTTCAATATCTTGCTTTTGAACACTTTCCTTTAAATGCCAGTTTATGCAACCTGCAGTAGGAAGGGAATGATGATCCATTTTTAATAACGACAAATTGAGTGCGGGAAATACAGGGGATACAGTGACAATACAACGCAAACATTTGCCCGATTTCTGGTTTCACACGTTAGCTCTGTGTTAGATTCCTGCAGCTGTGATCAGCTTCACCTATTTACAAATAACTACCGCTCTAGGGAGAGGAAGAACAGCAATACCTAATGCTTTGTGTGAGAATGGAGTAATAGGTTACCGATGTGTTTGGAATGTTAAAAAGAGTCGTTGGAGTACTAGAAAATATATAGAAAAGAGAATAGCAACAGTGTGAAAAGAGGCAGTAAAAATGAAATGACATCCTGTCCTTTTTCCTGGAAACGCTAGACAGATAGTATCGTCAGTGCTCCTGGAAAGTCGAATTTGCTGAATACCCTCAAATGGAAGGACTGGAAAGGAAAGGGGGAGGGAGCTGTTTACTATGAAATTTCCATATTGAAACAACGACAAAGTTTCATACCTCAGGATTTAAAGCATTGTTTATTATTTATTATAATCCACAGTGCATTACGTTTAAACGGTAAGCATTTTAAAGCTGAATATAGTGTAATCAGCGCTAAAGATTTGTTATACTCAGTCTTCCATTTGCAAGACCCACTCTGAGCTTCCTGTGATATATTGTTATGTAAATACGGTGCAGCAAGGGAAAGCAGCACTATGGAGATTCAATTTACTTTGAAAGTTGTTCATTATGGAAGGGATGAATGTTATTTATTTGATGTGAATCAAAGGCTAGAAATGACTTTTTCACTGTGAAGTCTATTGTGATGGGTGCAGCGTGATCTAATCTTTTTAATTTTGGCTTTCACACCAGTGGAGATGAAAAGAGATCTGAGCTCATTTATTGGTTGCTAAGTCTTACTGGAGGCCTAAGTACCATTCTTGGTTGCTATGGCCAATCTGACCTCAATCTATGCAGTTTTAGGGACTTAAGCAATCCTTTTTTTATTTAGGAGCATGTACCTTGATTTATGTCCAAAATTGTGCCTGAATGTCTTTGTCTACAAGTGATAAATGGTGGTGTACAATTCATCAGTTCTTACAAGTAAACACTGCTGTCCCACTAAAAATATGTTTTGTTCTGAGTTAATGGTATGGAACAAGCCAGTCTCCACAAACAGCTATCTTTTATTGTAGAGAGCCACTGAAACTTGGAGTAAAGTGAAGGAAATTGGCATTCATCTTCTCTTCCATTAGCATTTCATTTGTGCTCTCTGGTGATGAGACTGTATGTCAATTGGCAATGAAAGGCTAGCGTTGTGTTTCCCCGCCTGAATATATAATTGATCAATTATGAATGTATTTATTTTGTAAAGATATTAAAAAGTCAGGAATATGATTTCTTACGCTGTTTGCCTGCTACTTCGTTATTACTAACTGTGAAAGTATTTGCAGTCAAATAAACTGTGGCTTGGCTGTAGGAAATTCCCGGTTTCTTAGACAAGTTCCTTGTATTCAAGTAATATCAGATATTTTTTTACTACCAGACGTGTACTACTTGTGTGGTACTTAACAGCGCTTAGTCTTTCACGTGTATTAGAATTTCTTTCAGTAGGAGCTGTTCTAAGAGGTAATTGAAAGTATAAAGTGGTTTTTATAACATGAGTAGTAATAATTCTGCTGCATTAAAATTGCTGGTAGTCATTCAGGTTGTACAGACACCAAGCAAACGGGATACTGAATACACAGCAGCAGAAGCAAAATATTTTGCTGGTTTTTGGGGGTTCCTTTGTTTGGTTTTCTAAGATAAAGTAATAATAAATAGATAAAAGTATATGGAGCTGGATGTTAATATGGCTTCTGCTAAATTGGCTATCATAGATTTACTAGTCCATACAGGGAAAATTCAGATCAATTGTTGATCTTAGTACTTGACAGTAGTATAAATGTATTGCTTAAAAAAAACCCAAACTTCCTTTTTAAAAAATGTAAGGAATAGCTTGCTGTAATAGAGTATAGCTAAGCACACGTGGAGCAAAAATAATTCTTCAACTGTATGTATTTTTAAGCTAGTGTACTGGAACTAAAAGTAGTATTTCCTGAAGCCTGATTTTTTTTTAATAGCTTATATTCAATAACAGGCTACAGTGAGCCTTAGTATTTTAATTGAGCCCATTGAGCCAATTTCTAGTCTTCCTGAGGTGAGTTTTTAAAATTTGAATCTACAGACGTGACAGATTTTCCAAGTATACTCTGTAGATTATAATTGCTACAGGAATACATTCTCAGAGAGGTGGAATTTACAAAGGTTTCTGGAACTACTGAGCTGCTTTTCAGCATCAGATTGATAGCAGAATTTGCAGAGGCAGTTCCATGGGGTTAGTTCACAATAGTGCTACTGCTTCAGGGCTTTTAAGAGTAACAGTTATTAGTAGCTATTGCTAAAAATGATCTGAGATGCTAGTTATAGAACTAACCTGGATGTTCTTCTTGTAAAGGTGCTTTGTAATACTCCAATGTTCATATACTGGCTGCTTTGTACAACAAGAAACTGTTAAACCAGTCCTGCACGCTTGGAAGTAGACTTTCTGATATATATAATTATTTTTTTAAAATTTAAACATTAGCAAGGAAAAAGACCTTGTTTTTTAAAAATGTTTTTGAAAGAGAAATTTCGTAGAAAAACATTTTAAAATACTAATCAGAAGTAATTTATTTTGGCTGTGATGGTAGTTCAGTGTTCACTATTTGTTTCTACAAATGTAAGAAAAAAATAGCTAGTTCTTTAATCTTATGAAAAAATTTAATTTGATAGTACAACAATTAAAGAAGTTGTGTTGAAGGGTGTGTATATCTTTGGACTTTTTCACACATGTATTTAAGTTAACTGGTTTCTGCATACACAGGTGGAAATTGTTTTTGCTGTAAGGGTTTGTAGGTTCAGGACACAGAGTATGTCCTTGTTCTTGTTACATTTTGGTCTTCTAAAATAATAAAAATACTTGCTTCAGAGCTCCAGAGTTCCGTTTAAAGAAAAGAATACGGACATTATGTCTTTGTATTTCAGTAGTGCATAATACAAGAGTGTTGATTAACTGGCAAAAATGTCATCACCACCTCAGTGGAGTACAAAGGTGAGAGAAAAAAAACCCCATCACTGTATTTTTTGAGACTCACTTCAGCTTATGGAACAAGTTTCCTTTACTGGTATTACAGTTTTAATTTCTCTAGCAGAATTTCTATTTATGAAACTTAATATGAGTAAGATGAACCAAATTGCAAATTGTTGCAGGAAAATAGGAAATATCTGTAAGCTTAGTTTAATCTATGGTCATCTGTGAATAAAGTTAATCATTATTTGTTCTTGTCAACAGCTGCCTTATCACTTAATTTATAGTCCAGGTTTTGAAATAAAGGTATGACAGTGGAGAAACCTGTATTTTTGCTCTTTAAAATGCATTATTTTGCATGTAATCTTGCTGATAACATGTACGTATTTTGAATATGTTCAAAATATGGACTCCTTTAACAATATGAACTAATATTCTCTTTTGGAAGACAAGTAGAATAGATCTTAATAGATCTAAATATAAATAAGCGCATAATCATAAATCTTGAGCTTTTTTTTCTCTCCCTCTTTTTTTTCATGAGATGTATGCATGCTTTCTCACGTGTACCCAGACTGAGCAAGCTGTGACATGTAAAACCAATTCCCATGACTGTTTGAATTTTGGATGAAGCCAAAACTGTGTATGAATAAATTTCTGGAAGGTACATAGTTTTGGCTAAGGTTTTTTTACACCAAAACAGGTTATGGTACATCATACACAGGTAAACCAGTGCAGAGCAATTATAACCTAAAGATATTTGAATTTTCTGGCAGCTTTGACACAGATGACATGTCAGGGACACCAAATGAGGTAGCTGCCAGATGAGGTCTGGCTTACCCAGCCTGCTCATGCCCCTGGCCACAAGTGGTGAGTGAGTTATCAGTGGTTCATTGGGGAAAAAGCCCTTGGGTCTTGTTCCCTTCACCTGGGACAACTGAATCACCCACCTGAGCACAGGCTGGGGCAATGTTCTCTCCCTCTCATGAGCGAACACCATGTATTTGTCGGTATCACTGCCACTGGTTGTCATCAGACATTCATTTGTAGTTACCTAAGTGGTCTAAAGCTGCTAATGTATTCTTATTCTTAATTTCCTGGAGTAATTTGCCATACCTCAGTGTCTGACTGTCCGCGGGACTTTATGTTCTTGTCTCTCTCTTGAGATATCTTGTTGACTGAAGTCTCATGGAGGGTGGAAGTAGGGTCTGGGTGACTCAGGTGGTTTTTATTTTACCTCCAGAGGAGGATTTTTAAGTTTGATGCTGAATGGTAATAGCACAAACCCTTTAACATCTGATGGTTGACCCACGTATCATCAGTATGCCATCCCTCTTCTCCACTAGACACCTTTCCCATCTTTACTGCTGTCTGTATATCACTCTGCAAGCCCAGATACTTGAGAAGAGAGCAATTTGGATTAAATAATCCACTGCTCAGTAAGACTTCCTGTACACTTAATGAGATAGGGTCCTATCAAAAAGAGAAAAAAGGTAGTTATATAATTAAACACAGCGTTATAAGGTCCAATTCTGAATTCATTATCAGCATTAATTTTGGTACCTCTCCTATTGTTTGTTTGATAATTTTGCACCCTCTGTTATAATCTTTAATTTCTGTGTGTTTGTATACATATATAGTGTGTGTGGCCAGTTTACAGTTTGTGAGAATTACAGCTTTGAATAGCATCCATTTTGTTGACACAAAGTGGCAACCAGAATAAACCCTCAAGGTTGTCTGAATATTGTTTCCCGTATTGTTTTGTTTGCTGTGAATCAATAGATTCTGCCAGAGCCTGGCTGAGAGAGAGCAGTTTGCTTTGTCTCTATCAATTTCATCATCTTCAATCATCCCAATGATACTATTGACCAATTATCTAAAATATTTTCAGGCCCCAAATAAGGGGTGACATATCGTTCTCCCTGCAAAATGCAAGGAAGTAGTAGTTACAATCTCTTCGGCTGGAGACCTTTTGGGTATGCTGCTTGCTAATTTGACTCTGCTCGAATTGCAGGCTAATCCACCCTCCACTAAACTAAATACCTCTCTAAAGGGTGCGTACACAGCTGGTTATGGTGAATCACCTGATGAAGGGTTGCCTGCTTAGCGGCGCGGAGGCTGTGTGCATGAAGAAGCACGCGAGAGCCTTTGAAGCAGGTTAGCTGGCCCGGGCCAGCGGTGCCACTGAAAGTACCGGTCCTGCCTCCTCTTTGTTGTAGAAATGACTTCTAAAGCTTGCTCATCAACTGAAAACTAATCTTTCTTTTCTCTTCCTGGTAGGGTTAGTTTTCAGACAGATCAATCACCTGATCCAGCTGACTGCATGGCTGCTCACGCCCCAGTGTCAGCACTAGAGAGGCAGCTGTAACGCAGCATGAGGCTGGAGAGGGCAGGTCAGCCCTTTCGGCAGGGGCAGTCCTGGGGCTCTAGCAGGAGCTAAAATGGAGCTTGTGGGAAAGCAGCTCTGGCACGCCATGCCATCCTTCTTGCTCCAGTGGTTTCTGGAGAAAAAGCCGCCTGCCTTGGTGGTTTTGAGCGTCAAATAGCATGGTGATTAGGCAGCTTTTCTTTCTCTGCACTTGCATCTTGAAAAGGGTCTGTTGCAGTGTTTCTTGCTCCAGACTGCTAGTGTAATTTCTTGAACAAAACCTCTTGTATCAGTCTGTAGGTCAGTCTCTTAGACAAAGAATTTATTCCCTTAAACCTGAATGTGAACGGAAGGCCCCCTTGAATTCCAGATTCAGTTCCCAGTGCTCTCAGTGTGCTATCCTGTGATTAAATTGCAAGTGTGCTACTAAAATTGATAGGTTACATTTTCCAGAGGTGTTTCTTACCTCTGCGTTTTTTTTTCTCTAGCTCATCAAGGTATTTCTTTTAGCTTCTTTTGCTTTTATTCAGTCTGCTGTTATTGATTACTTGGGTTCCAGCCCTCTCCTTTAAAGAGGTAGGAGAAGTTTGCTCTTTCATTTCTTGCTAGTAATTCTTCAAGCATCTTCAAAAATCATCTTTATCTTCAATAGCAGCTGTCATCTTCCTCTGGGCCTGTGGCATCAGAAAATGGTGGTAGTGTATTCATTGCTGATAGCATTGACTTGAATCTGAAGAAAACAATTTTTGTAACGTTATTCTCAGCTTTTAGCGTTAAATTTTTAAATTTTGCTACATCAAGTGTACTATATAGGTGGCAATGTGATATCTACAAATAACTTGTGTAGCAATCTTATTTTCATTACTGATTAATATCTTCTTATCTTAATTCCTGTTATTGTGACAGGGTCTTTGCATCTGAGAATGGAGAATTGAGGCCCCAAAGACTTTTGCTTGGCCATCAGCTGGAAACAGTAGATTTGAAAAATTAACTTGTTGGAAACTGAACCAGCCTTCATTTTTGCCATTTAACCATTGCGCTAACCTTGGTTTCTGTCACTGATGGAATATGGTGAATTGAAAGAGAGTGACCATGCTTGGGGCACTGTAAGTTTCTCCGTCAAATGAAATGATCAGCTCGGTGTTTCTCAGTAGGGTTGTTGCATTGACCCTGACAGGAACTGTACTGTCCCATACCAGGAATGCTGCTTTGAGCAGATTGTGCTCTTCCGTGTGTGATGAGAACCCAAATTCACACTTATCATTCAGAGAAATGCAACAGACATCAAGAAAAAAATAAAAAAATCCATAATACTGAGTATCGTTGCCCCATAAATTATACCTTTGAAAAGTTTTATTGGAAAACTATTTACTAGTAGCCCGAAGTACACAATTTTAGAAAATTGCTTTCTGGAAGAAGGAGTTATTAAGTGGTTTGGACCCAGAATTTTGCCAACATAAATACATGTGTACTGATACTGTAGAAAATAACAGTCTTCCTGAGAAGCAACTTGCGATCACTGCTATCTGTGTTCAGCATATTGATACAAAACTGTTATTGCACAAAACTGACGTTTTGCTTTCAGTTTATCACCTTCCATGTCCATGAACATCACTTAAAAACTTATATTTGTCCTTATACATTCTTTATATCTAGAAATCCTTCACAGGTCTAGATAGAATAAAATCCAATTATACAAATGCATTCTTGCACCATGGTACACATTTGGATTGTCAGTTTGCTTCAGCATGTCACTAAAAACAATAGAGAAGGAGGTTCTGTAACTTACGCACTGTGGGTGTATACTCATATACATTCACATGTTAATCATGTTTATTGTGTAACGCCTAGACCTACCCACCAAAACTCCAAATCTGTTCTGTAATGAATAGTTTGATGTTTCAGTAAGTACATGTTTCATCTAGAGGTTGAGGCTTTAATACATTGGTAAAATAAAAATAAATTCTATTGCTTCTGGATTGTCAGGAGATCTGGCACACTGTGCGGGAACATCTCTTGAACAGAAACTGTCTGCAGGGCCTAATAGGTACAAGGAGGAGGAATCATGTTCAGGTATTATTGCAGTAGTTCTCAGACATGTAAGGATAATCCCTCCTTTCTCTGGATTTCCACAGGATAGATTTTGCCGTCTCTTACTCAGCATTGAGTATTTCCATAGGGTCCCTTGTTGTTAGCAAGTTGGTACCACTCTTTATTGTGTTTTTGTTTCCATAACCCCATTCTCTCTCTCAGGGTGCGCCTGAGAGAAGGTGAGATTTATTTTAAGAACAATTTACTCAAAATGAAATGAGAGTAACTGAGATTGGCAAGGGAAGCCATACTGAGAGACTTTCTTGCTGAACATGCCTGGTCTTTTTGATCAGAGGAATTCACTGTCCTGGGGCTTTTAGTAGTCCCTTTGGGCAGTCTGTGGTGAGTAGTACCTTCTCTTGCATTCGACTAGTCAGTTTTGGTCACCTGGTGACTCAGAGTTGTCATCTCAAAATGTCACTTTTTTGGTATATTCCAACTGGGATAAGGGTGATGGAGAAGTTGCAGCAGGTAAAAAAAAATATAGAGATGATTATTCATTTGCAGGCAATTTAAAGAAATAAAAATTAATTGCCTGTACCTTCTCTCTATAAAACAAGTGATTGACACTAAAATGAGCATTCTTCTCCCTAGATGAACTAATCAAAGTAGACAAATACCATGGACAAAAGGCTTTCCAAGTGTATTTTTCCACAGTATAGGTGTTGTTACGATGCACCTCTGAATAGTCAGACTGATCATATTTTTCTAAATCCCTTTCCTGACACTGTCCAATATACTTTTCTAGAAGCAGGGAAAAGGGAGCAAGGATTGGAGAAGTCCCCTGCTTAGCAGCCGGCTGACTTTCAATGTGCTGATTATGTAGATCAATATCCCTCCACTTAACTGATTTTCCAACCTTTGTGGGTTTTAGTTTATGAGGACTGAGGCGTGTCCTTCATCCCAGTCCATGTCTGTATCTGTTGGGGCAGGGGGGTGGGGTTGATGGAGAAAAAGGAAGCAGCTGGGATTTGGATCAGCCTTCTGTCCCAGTCTGTACAATACGATAGAGGTGACTTGTCTGTTTTATATATGTGGTCTCCACACGATGGGAGGCCGGCAACACGGACCTCAGCACTGAAGTGATGCTGCCATTATCTTCCGCCTGCTTGCCCAGCCAGGTTTGGCATCGACTGAATCTGAAGACTTCAGGATAGTGAGGCAGGCGATGCTGCTGCGAGGTTTCTATGGAAACAGAAGTGGAAGATGAGAGGCGACTAATAAGAGCTCAACTCAGCCAGCTCCTGGATGGTGATTTTAAAATACGGACTTTTAAAAATAACCCTTTACCTTATTTCCCCCCACCTAATCTTTGTTTCTGAAGAAAAGGATCAGAAAGGCAGTGGGTTGCTAGCAGCAATGAATGAGAGCTCTCTCTCGCCACTTTCATCTGTTGGCTGTCATGCAAGAGCTGTAAGTAGCAGTTTACTAAAACTGGCTGCAGGCTTATAAAGTGTGTAGTAATTGTAATTTTGGACTAGAAGAAAACGTGAAAGGCATTTTAAAGGTATTCTTCCACTGCTATTTTCATCCTTTTGAATGCAGCGACTTCAAGGATGGCACAAAGGCGCTTTTTAAACCATGAACTTACACTAGTTACTAACTCTGGCAGAATGTGTGTATATTTTACTGCATGCAAAATACTGTTTGGTGTGTTGTACCCATGTTTCAAACAGAATCTAGGTCTGTTATTCCTTTTAACCTGTCTCCTTCCTCTTCATCCTTCCCAGCATTGTCCCTATGCTGTCAAGTTCTCATTTTGTAGGTCCACAATGCTTCAAGAAAGATTTTGTGAAGTTTTTTCCAAGAAGGATCTTAGAAGAAGGTTACTATATATCAGTGAAAAAAGGAGTTCTTTGTCAATCCTCTGTTTTATTTAAATTGCTTAGGTTTTTTTTCCCCTCAAAGTGTTTAGGAGATGGGAAATTAAGATTGTATCAATTTCATATATAAAATTGAAGACTGGTCATAGTTGGCATAAAGGCTGAATCTAATGCATTCAATCTCATGCTGGATTGATTTTTGCTGCTGTTATGTTCATGTGACTCCTGGATGCTTGTGTTAACCTTTAGAATAGAGGAACTAGATCAGGTTGTGGCTCAGCTTCTTAATAAAGTTTTAAAAATCTGTTGAGAATTTAAAAAATAAAGAAATAGAGACACTCAAGAGAGGTGGGAGCTCCACAATTTAGTATTACACGGCAGTTGCCATCCACGCAGGTGGTAAACCAGAATGAGGAAACCAGCTAGCTAATGTCCTTGTGCATCCGCATGCCTCTCCTCAGACTCAGCCATCCTGTCCCTCCCCTGGATGATGCCTTAGGGATCCTGGGAAGCCTGGGGCAGAGTTAGTGGGACACTGGCTTCTCCGTTCTGTTGTGTGCACACAGGAATATTCCCACTCTCCATATTGTACCTGGAGTCCGATTTGCTCCCCAGGGCCACTTGTCTCTCCAGTGGGCATGCCTGCGACCACGTGGTTGTGTGGTGTGGATAATGCTGCTGAGAAAACTCTCCAGAGAAATTAAGTGGTGGCAAAGATCAGAAATCAACAGTTTGTGGGAACTGGGGGCTCTGTTGGGTGATCTAGGTAAAGTTCAGTTCCATGGCAAGAAATAAACTCCTGCACTTCATGCCTCAGTTAAGAGGCACTTCCAAAAAACAAAAAAATAAAACCTGCCTGTGTGGATAAGTAGGGGCAGAGAACAAAGTGGCTGGTTAAGTAGAGGGAGAAAAATTACCATGCTGGAAAAGACCATACGTACAAGGGGAGCATTTAAACTATTTTCTCTGTGCATTTGGCAAACATTTTTCCTGAAATTTCATATGGAAAATTCAGTTACTTTTAGAAAAAAAATACTAAAGCTGAAGCTCCGCTATGGCATAAACCAAAGGAATTTTAATTCACCTCTAAATGCGAATCACTAGAGGTTGTGTAAGTTTCCATTACACAGACATTTCAATTTTTCTCAGTCTTTTTGGGGAGCAGGGAGAGAAAAGGGAGTAGGGGAAGGAGTAGCTAAGGCTTATTTTAATTTATAGTGATTTAGGTATGAGCAATCTTCAGCATCTTAGTGTTTTTACCAGAAAAGAAGAAAGTGGTTACTATCTACTGTGAGTTTTATTTTTCCCTTTGATGTACTCTGCACTCCTCCTGTTGATTATAATGTACTTAACAGTTGTGCTTGCAGACTTGCAGATGTAACACATGCTGATTTGTCCTCCCAGAGGCATGGTAGATTTGACATGCAATTTTTTAAATACTGTATTTGTCGCTGTTAAAAAGCTTCTAAGACTATAAACATCATTAGTTCATAAAAAATAAAAGCCTCAAACCCAAACCACATCAATTGCTATAGCTTGCTGTGTTTGTACATATACACAGGTATAACTGTAGAACATCCATAAAAATATTGAGTGTTGCAATGGTGTAGATACCATAATATGTAAAAGCACTCTTCAGTAGGTTTTTGCTGCTGTAAAAGAATCACTCTTCTCATAATAGCTGTCTTCCTCAGCACTGTGCTGACAAGGACTTGTTATTTTGAGTGTCTCTTAGAGATGCCAGGATAAAAGTAGGGTTATACTGCTCACAGTACGGAAAGCAGGTTCCTTTCCAGGGACAGTCAATGAAATTTAGTCTTGTGTGAAAGTTCCCCTTGGAATGTGATCAAGGCACTTAAGCACTTATTAATTTTTATAGCAAATCATAGACTTTCCTGGATTGCCTTTTAAATCTTCTGCCAAGTGACAGCAGTGGAAATGCTGCCAGAAGGATTGGTAGACATACCTATCCATTTGTGGGAAATAACTGAGACTGTATGTAAGTCTTGGTGTTTTCAGGATAGCACCAGTCACCACAGCCTCCAAACATGATTTATTAAAATATTACTTTTTTTTCTTCTTGTTCACCGGCCCTGCTGGCATGAGTTAAGCTTAAATATAATATATTTAATGATGTTTAATAATATTTAGACTAGTCCAGCTGGCATGAGTCACACTAAGGAAGAAAAGATAACAGTTTTAATATAATTTGCTTTGATATTAGTGTGATAGGTCCTAACACATGTCTGTAGAAATGGAATAGTGTTAACTTATGATAGTACTATTGCAGGGCACTTTCGGGGTGTGGGGAGCAAATATTAGCGTTTTGTCTGAATGTTTCTTTTGGAAGAAAGAGTTAGGAAGCAATTTTACAGCCTTGGTTCTGCTTCTGTGTAGGTTTTTCCTTTTTATCCCCCCTTATGAGGTTTCTGTCTATTGCTTTACCAATTTCATTGTTCTGCTGGAGTGTTGCCTTCATGCAAGGTAGTGCCTGTGGAGGGAGAAAAAGGGGGGGTGGGGGCTTTTAAGTACCTTGAGCTAATATCATTCATCCTTCAAATTATCCCTGTTCTGCAGGGGCCGTCTGCCCCGTGAGTGTATGTTCGCCATCCATCAGTATTTGCAACTCTGTAGAGGTTGTTTCAGGCTGAGGTCAGATTTCTACAGCTTTTGTTAAAGAATCACTGATACTACAGGTGGAAAGCAACCCGTTAGAAGGTCTGTTTATTTTTTATTTTTCCTCCCTATGTGGATTTATGTCTTTAAAAGTTTTTTTTTCTGTCATTTAGCTTTAAATGTTCTCAGAAATGTAGCTTGTGGTGACAGACAGGACTGTTTCTTAGCTTAACAAATCTCACTAACTGACGGTGTTTTCTACTATTCAGTCTTACTTTTTTCCCTTCTTAATGATATCTCATTAAAACTGTAATATCTTCCACATCACACTAAATGGTTTATGGAGTCTGGTGAAATACAGACCAATGTGTTCCCTTGGCCAATGGTTCAAGCAAAGAAGCTCAGTTAGCATCAGCTCACTCAAATTTAAAGAAATTGTGTATTATTTTTAAACTTTATCATCCTCCATAAATTTCTTTTTCCTCCATTTTATTCTTTTTGGTCAGGGTAAATGCACTTCATCTCCAAGGAGTTTTTTTACCACTTGTGAGCAAGTCCCTGAGCCTCCAGCTTTCTTGGGACTGTATATAAAGTGGCAGTTTGGGGCAGGTTAAACATATGTTAAAATAAAGGAATCGGGTAGCAGGTCAGAGGCTTTCCTGAATGGTTGTTTTAATGCTCACAAATATTATGTCTAATTTAGATACAGCCATAACTAGGTATAGCTGTCAGCTAAGGAAGAGAGGTATTGAAAGACTCATGGACCAAAATAACACATCAGAGTTGACTGCTGGAGCAGTCACGAGTGTGTTGGCAGGCGTGTGATGGGAGAAGAGAGGGAGTTTCTTTGAAGAGGAAATTTACTTCTGTGTTCACAACAGGCTGAACAGGTTGAAATAAGATTGGGGGAGGGGGGGGGAAGAGAAATCTCTCTTATGGTACAATTATTTCAGAGTTGGCTCTCCTTCCGCCAGGATGCATGAGGAAAAGGTGCCCAGAGATTATTAGTTAATGTTTCTTCTGCATGCCCAGGAAAAGCAAGTTTTAAACCCCTTCCTGGCAGTGTGGAGCTGCGTTGTGGAGTTCAGGGCCAGGGCAGGTTAAGGAGGACAAAGGTATAAAGGAGTTAAAAATGGAATTAGGGAGGTTCGTGGAGGGTAGTTTCCATGGTGGCTATCAAGTGTAACTGTTCAGATGTAGCCTGCTCATTCAAGTTCTCTTTAAATCTCTGATTTAACAGAAAGTAGGAGGAATGTGTTCTGATTTTATACTCTTCCTTGACTACCTGCTCTGAGCCATGGTCAAGGACAGCATTCAGGGCAATGGCATGACTATTCTTGCAGGTTACGGGCCTTGGATTTTTTTTTTTCCTCCAGAAATAGGAGATACTAATTTCAGTGTATATGTCGGTGGTTTGGTGGGGGTTTTTTAAAGGTTGCACTGAAAACAGATTCTCAAATTACATTATTAAGGCTTCGCTTGGACTTGGGTAAGGAGATAATTCACAGATGTTCATTAGGTACCTGTAGCGATCAGGGAGGTTGGATTCTTTACTAGAGTCTTCTACTCTTTGAGCAGCTCTGCAGGTCTCGGGTAGGAATTGAATTATGTATTTATCATCGCACACTCAGCTTACAGGATGGATCCAATTGATGTTTCGGTTTCATATTTCTAGAAACTGCATGCTGCAGTGCTCTGTACTACTTTTGTGATGGCTTGTGTCCTTTAAAACTATATCATAAGCAGCTTCACTGTGAATTTGTTTATATAAGTGTGTGTCAGACAAGATGGATTTAATAGATTCTGACCCTCTCTCCCCCTGATAAGGATGATGGTTATTTTTTTAAATTTCATACAGATAGAGGACTTTGGTTGGATGTAATCTAGTTAGATTTTTATTTCAGATAATTAGGGAAGAAACAAATACCAGAAATAACTTCTTATACAAATTCATTTTTTCTGTAGCTTCTTGATAGATGACAATCTTGGACATTTTTGGAATCAGGCCATTAAGCATATTTGAGGCTTACATACCAGATTTATGATAGTATACTGATTATTTCTGAAACAAATGTGGTCAGCACATAGTGAATTATATTATTGAGTTCTCCAGAATCGAAACAAATATTTACAAGTGCATCTTGGTCCATTCTCCACTGTTCTTTGATTTTTCTATTCTCAGTTCCTGGGAGGAGAAGTGAGATAAGACTGGGGAGCTAGTGGGGATGTGCTGGGCTGAGGGGGAGAGAGATTAACAGTACTGAAGGCAGATAACTGTTTGACTTTACTTTAGATGTTTAAAATTCCTACTTGGGTTTTGAAATGTAGTATATTTAGTAAAGGAAAAAATGCTAATGTCATTAGCATTTTCATTTATAGATAATTCTGTTTTAAGTTGTCCTTTCCCAAGAGTAGTTTTAATATTGGTGCTATCTAGTCCAGGAGAAGAGAAAGCAAAGATTGCTTTTAGACTGGGGGTTGGGAATCTACTTAAACATGAATCCCTGAAGAGCAGAACCACCTGAGTTCTGCCTAGCTCTACCTTAATTGTGTTGAAATGTTTCAGGAGATAGTTGTTATATGAAATATCATCCATCACTTAGAAATTTATGTGAAATTATTTTAGCGTATGAATTGCAAGGATTACCTGAGTTACTAGTTCATAACTTTGAGCTGGGCAAAAAAAGAAAAAGATTCCATGAATTTTGGGATGAACGTTAGTTCTCTTGTTAACTAGCTGAGTTATACTGAAATATATATATATATATATATAAAATTAGTACTATATCTATGCAGAATAACAACATTTTGGTGGAATTACCCTGATTGTATGCCTCCTTAGCAGGATATATGCCTTGATGTTGAATGCCTGGAAAATATTTTCTGGTTATATTATAGAGTATAGAATTATAGATTGTTAAAGTCCAGGGAAACCTGTGTTTTAACGTTATTGCAAATCTTGTTGGCACGCAAGTGCATATGAGGGCATGTACATCCTTTGTCTCCTAGAATTCCAGAAACCAATGAACATTGTTATTAAATTTTGCTCTTATAACTTGCATTTTATATCTGTTTGCACAGCAAAATTTAAACAAGTGAAGCCTACAGATTCATAAGGTGTAAGCTTATATTTCAGATTTGGTTCCTGAAAATATGTCCTTTTCCTGGAAGATCTGAGAGGATGTGCATTGGTCAGAAATAGGCACAAGTTCCCAAGCACCAAGGATCTTAGTATTTCACGGCTCTTCCCAGCTGGATTTCAACCTAATTTGGCACATATATCGTAGTTGACCTCAGACAGAATAATTCAGATGTTTGAACCTCTTAGATGTGTAGCCAAAAGCGAGTTGTCTTGTTGCATGTATTTTTAAACATCTGCAAGCTGAGCTGAGAAGCAGAATGCAAATTCTAGGACTTGAAGATACCTGTGAGGTTACGAAAATCCCTTCGGGACTACAGGGAATCCTGGAGCCTACAAACATATTTTTTTTCCAGGCAGACTGTATGTAGAAGTTTAGAATTTGCTTTTAATTTCTAGTAGCTGAAGTACAAATGACAATAGAAGTAACTCATCAATAATTTAATTGTAGATGTACAATCTGGGGTAATATCTTTCGGTGAACTCTTTAATGCATATTCCATGAGGACTGGAGGAATTGTTTCCTGCAGTTTGTATTTCTGCTCTATTTGGGTATAAAAGTATTTTATTGTTCATGTGTGCCAAAAAAAGTTTAATGTTGTAGCCAGTTAACCCTAGCAGAATTGTTTCTTTCAAAAGCTCTTTTTTACTCAGGTAGGTACCAATACATACACAAATGAGATTTCCAATAAACTGCAGGGGAATTCCCATGCCTCTTAGTTAGGAATATGATTCTCAGCTCCTGATCATGTGGGGTTTAGGTGGGGAGTTTCGAGTTAGCACTTTGAAACTAATGGCTGATATGTGATGATTGTTTTAGCATGATTAAATGTTGCTTTTATACATATATAAATGCTCTATCTTCATTATACAGTATTTTTTGCTTGAGATATTCCATTCTCTGACCATGTTTCTTTAAAAGAAGTGTGGGGAAGCCTGCATTTCAGCAGGGTGTCCTACCTTCACCGGTTTACCTTTGAGGGAGAATTG
This sequence comes from Phalacrocorax carbo, assembly GCF_963921805.1. Classification (NCBI taxonomy): domain Eukaryota; kingdom Metazoa; phylum Chordata; class Aves; order Suliformes; family Phalacrocoracidae; genus Phalacrocorax; species Phalacrocorax carbo. The sequence continues at coordinate 51,995,338 of NC_087513.1, forward strand.
TATCTAAGCATTGATTTTTTAAATGTTTATATTGTCTGCAACCATGGGTTGGATTCCAAGAAGTGATTGTTTGGTCCTTCACCATTATAAAGCTTATAGCATGAGCTCTATTGAGATTTTTCTGTAGAGGTTTTTCTCATAAGTACCTATAATTCAGGATTCTCTCACCTACAAAAACATATCATTACTCTTTTTGTAATGGTAAGCTCTTACTTTTGGCCAAACTCCTGTTTAGTCCTAGGCCCATAACTTCCACCCACCCTGTCCTAGCAGCCATCCTGAACAAAGTTGCATTTCAGTGGTTGGTGAAAAGACTTGTCTGTGCAGCGATTCATAAGGTGCTCTCAAATCTTTTAAAAGCTGCAATCTGTTTTCAGAAACATTGTGAGCATTGATTAAAACAGAAAATTTCTCTTCCAGTAGGGAAATGGGCATGTGCCATCATGTTTAAGATGACTTTGTGTCGTGCGCTGTGACCCAACAACACAAATTGAGTAGGTTCAAAACTTCCCTTAGGCTTGCTTAGTTCCAATCTGTAAGGTCCTTTGTTGTAAAAGCTGTTGTTTTATGAAAGTGAAGGCAACAAATTACACAGGCCTCCGCAAGTTTGAGAGTTCATTTGGCATCCCCATACAGGATCTGTTGCCAGTATGCATCCACAGCTGAGACCAAACATGCTGTAATCTCTCCACAGCGATCCCATTTCTTCTGAAAATCTTGTTTTTAAAAAATGGGCAAATATGTTAGTCCAGGAAGATAAGTTTTCTTGGCTTTGACTTTTAGCAGGAGAACAGAGTGGATTGCTCAAGGAAGCAGTGGAAATTGCCACCTATGTTTCATATAATACTGGGGTCATGTTTGTGTCCTCACCTTCAGTAATGAGGCATGCAGGAGCTGCTTCTCTGAATAGTCCTCTCACTGGTCTTATTTGACCAGACAATATCTAATATCCTGGCAGTGATAACTGAGCATGGTATCTTTTGCAGTCAGTGAAGGTGAGGGGCTGTGGTTATGATCTTTTTCCCATCTGTGCCATGGAAATTAGCTTCTTTTCCTCCCGTGTGCCTCAGTAAAATTTTGGCTGTGAGCTTTGGAAGCTTGAGGTGGAGAAAAAGGAGAGAAATAACTAAGCTCCATTCCATAAAGTGAAATATCCAGGAACAAGATCCAGGTGGGAACTCAAGTGTATTTCTGAGCACCACAGTCGTCATATTTAGGAGCGATGATTTGGTACGTCAGCAACCAGGAGTAGGAAAAGGCCTTAGCTGGTGTAATTTCAATTGAGTCTGATAGGCTATAATAATTTTCTGACTATATACATTATAACAGGTTGGCATACAGATACCTGATCCAGAAGAAATATGTTAGACCTGCATCCTTATATACTCACATATCTTCTAACATATATATATGAGTCTTTTCAAATCTTCATTTGAAAGGTGCCAGTGACTTAAAGGGATGGATGTATATTGTCTGGAAAAATGAAGCTCCTCTGAGACTGGCAGTTTTGTGATGCTGAGCTGAGAAACAGCTGGCGGAGCAGTGTTTCAGGAGAATGGAAACAAGGAGTGAGATCTGCTGTAGCTTGTTTGCAGGGAAAAATAGTGCATTGTGGTTTTCTGGGATTTTCTTCCCTCATAATTGTGACATTTTTTTATTAACTCTGAAGTTTTTGGCAGTGTCTCATCAGGAGATGGACTGAAGTGTAGAGTCTGTTGAAGACCTAGTTCAGCTATAAAGTGAAGAAAACCTTAACTTATAATGAGCTTGAAAGGAAACCACATTCTTGGGGGGAAAAAATTAATTGGGGCTATCAAGTCAAGCTTTTATGTGAGTCTAAGTGTATTTGGCAGGATGGCTGTTCTTGTGGGTTTATTTCTGTTGTGTCTTAACACCAGGCTTGTCACAAAGCAACTCCAACTGTGTCATTTCAAACTAGGATGTCACCTATATTGTGGAAAACAACCTTTATACTTTCTATTTCTCAGGATTTGCTGACAGAGCAGCAAAGTTACCAGAAATCATCTTTGTCTCACCCTGTGCTTTCACTCCACAGATGCTGGGGTCTCGCTGAGCCATCGCCGACCCTTGGCAGTGAGCCCATGCCAAGCAGCGGGGCTGAGGCAAGCCCCTTCCCCCCGATCCGGGGGAGCCCAGCGCGGAGTGCAGCAAAACCCTCCAGGGGGTAACACAGGTGTGTGAAAAATGTCGGGAACATAGCTCCTTATTGATTTTACATTAATGTTTGACACGTAGAGTGGGGATAATATTCCAGTGGCAATTACCCTCAAGACATGCACCATTATACAAAATAAATGTCAGCACTTGCCCTCCATAGTACATGCAGCCTTCTAATTCACAGTTAATGCGAAGATTTTGAAATTTTAGGTTGTCCACTCCTCTCTCCTGGCAGAGCACACTTAATTAGTGTGTTCTGAAATAATTATTAAAAAAATAACATCAGGGATTTTTTCAGCTCCTTGTTGCTGTTCTTGGAAGTCTTAAAGCAAGAATAAATGTTCAGGCTATACAAGAAGGATGAATGTTTAGGTCTGATCCATCCTGCTCACTGCTGCACCTTTCCATATCTTCCTCAGCTTTTCTGATGGCTTCTTAGTAAAGGTCCAGTTTCAGATAGCCATTACTGGAGAGCACGCAGAGAGAATGCTGATGTTAAGCATAGATTAATTTCTGATAAATCACAAGTCAATGACTGGTAAAAGTCAAGTTCTGATAAAACATGAGTCAGGCCATATATTTGGAGATTTTTTTTTTAACAATCCCAGTATTTTTCTTGAATTTGGTTTTCTAAGCTATTATGACTGTGCTCAGGTGCAAGCTGAAGCTTTTGCAATTTTTTTGTCAGTGAAAGGTGCATGCTTCATAGCTAGAGACTGAAATCCACTATTCTTTTAGTCAAACAAAGGTGCACAAAAAGCAAAAAAGATGACTTCTGCACTCTACTCTGTCAGAGCATAAAGGCTGATGGTGTGGGAGCACTCAGATTTGCAGAGAAAAGTTGTGTTCATTTTATTTTAGTCCTCTGCTGAGATTGACAACTGTAAACATCACTGTGGAGAACAATGTTCCACTGACGTGGAGAAAAACATCGTATTAGCATATTTTATTACCTCAGAAATAATTTGAATAATGTGAAATAATTTGATTGTCAGTATTCTGAACCTGAAGACAGGACTGGAAAAGTCCAGGGTGTGAGCTTTCTCTGATGACTGAAATCGCCCAGACTGGCAGGACCTGTGCATCTAGTGCACATAGCTGGTACCTTCTGGGATGAGGACTTGAATTTTGCGGTAAATTTTCTGGAGTTGTCTGTTCCTTTCAGTTGTCTTTAATTTCTTATAGATCAAAAAAAAAGTGTAAATTATCATGTTGGTAGGTTTTAGGAAAGGAAACATAATATTTTCATTAAAAACCCCATGTATTTAGAAGAAATTCCTTTCCTTTGCTTGGGGAAAGGATTGTGTACTTACCACTTTCACTTTCCTCTATGAGTTAAGAGAACAAAAAAAAAGCATGTTGGGTTATGATGGTGTATTGTTTTAGTTTTAGTTTACTGTTTACTGTTTTAGTATTAAAGGAGTTACTTCATCCAGTCACTCTAAAGTAGTAAGAAGCAGTAGAGATACCAGATGAGCTGCTTAAAAAAAAAGAATTATTTTTAGACAGCTCAGAAACACCGAGTTGTTTGCTTAAACTTAAATAGGAGTTATGTCATGGTCTCTTTCTCAAGCTTTCAGCAGGTAATATATTCAAGGAACAACAATTAAAGAACAAAGCATAAGTTTCAAACATCTCCTTATGTTCTTTTTGAATTACTGTACAGTAATTTATGTGACTTCTGTTGCTCCTTTAATGACTACCTACTTTTCTTGCTGTGTTTTCTTGCATAGGATCACAGGATGACTACACAGCTACTTCACTGATATCAGTAATGGACTAGATAATGTTAGATTTCTATACTGAAATATCTCCACAGTATGTAAAAAAAAAAAAAAAAAAAAAAAAAAGATCATGCTTTTCAAGCTTGAAGAAATATAACACTGATTAGAAACTAGGTTGTTAAGATTGAGGCAGTGGAGAGGTAACTTGAAACTGTGCTAGCTTTTCGTATCTTAGTTTTAAAAGGGTACCATAATATATTTTACAAAAAGCTGAATAAAATTATGACTTTTGACTGAGTACCATTTTCAGTGTTCTTTGATTCACAAACATTTTCATTTTTTCCCTCGTAATCTGCCAAGTCTAGAAAAATAAATTTTATTATTCAGACTAAGTTACTGTGCACGTTTTTAACTGGATATGGATATTACGCTAAAAGTATTATTTCTTTTCTTACTGGCAATATGCTTTCCAAGCGTGAGAGTAAATGGTATACCAAGTTAATTGAACAATATTTTTATATTACGTACCCTGTCGAGCACAAAGCTTTTTTTCAACAAGATAGAAAATGTATTTCAACTTTGTTAGACAGAAAGAGTCTTATCCAATTTTTATTTAATTACAGTCTTTAATTCAAATGTTTTCTAAGAAAAAACAAATGAGGAATACTTAATGTTGGTTTGTTGGTTTGGTTTTTTTTTCACCAAGGAAAACAATACTGAGAACAGCGGAAACTGTTTATCGGGAGTATAAAACATTTCTCTGGTCTTAGGAGATGCAAATACCATTTGTTTCATTATATCAACAAAGTTCTCTTCTCATGTAGTGGAGTGTAGTTTGCTTATAGCTTCCGGTACAGGAAATTTATTTTGAGATGCAGTTTAGGCAGTAAGCCTGTAATAGTTTATTATGTTGTGAATTTCCGTTGCTTGTTCCTATTGTGCAGGTAATGGCTTTGGGGGCGGAGAGTGAAATGAAATTCCCTATTGCGTAGATAAACACCCCTTTATTACTGCTTCTGTGGGTGCCAAATTATAAACTACTTGATAGTGAGAACCTCTATCAGTTTTTAGCCTTTGACTCTAGATGAGTGAGGTAATCACATGACTCATATCGCCTCCAAAGAAAAAGCTCCTCTTCAGAAAGAGTGGTTGAAAGACTGTTGCTGCATTATTAATAAAAAACAGAGGCAACGCAGAATCCCTGATGTCTCAGGATGATGAGGTGAGACTTTGAATTGCCCCACAGGAAACAGTTTTATTTTATTTATTTTCTTCCAACAAGTTTTGCATTTCCTTTGTTGCCACAGGCAGCTGTAATGCTTTCAAGTATAGAGTACAAAATGCAAATAGCAACTCTACAGTTGATAAGTGGTTGGCAATGTTTAGTGCCACAGAATGGCAAACCTGCTCGGAATGCGTTATCTCATGCATACATTTCTATTTTGTAGTACATCTGCTTAGGCTTCCTGGGTAGCTTTGACTAGGAAGGAACAATGAGCAGGGATGGTCATGCTCTGCTAGGGTCACAGAGTATGGTCACAGAGTGGCAGTATGGTATGGTAAAATACTTAGGGCGAGCATCAAAAGAGAATAGTATTGCTTCAGTGACAAAAAAAATCACTGGTGCTAATCACTGGTGATAGACTATGAATTGGTGAAGGGTATGTAGTCAGAGGCTCATTGTTTCATTAACGATGGATGACACCATTCATTGATGTCGTTTAAAATTAACACTTAACTAAGAAATCACCTATGCTTGACATGCAATATCATTGCTTTTATTTTGATGATTTAGATTCAGTGCTCCAGCAGGCCTGTCTTGGAGACACTGGCTAGCAAGTTTGGCTAGTAATGTTTAAGAAGCATCAGGGGAATGACGACAACTAACCCTGAGATATGAGGAGCAAAGGAATCCCTCTGATCTAGTACATCCCTATTGCTTACAGCTCACTGTCACTGTCACCTCTTTCAAAAGGAACCAGTTATCTTCATAATATATTACACTTCCTTATATTTCTTGCTTAATGCAAGTAACTTTGTTCAGGTGTATGAACTCATGATGTTTATTTTTGTGCCCCCTGTTTTTGCATAGCAACTCAGAATGGTTGTATGTGAAGTATCTGTCAACCTGCTAGTACTTAGCTAACGAAACAATACACTTTTGAAACAATATGCATTGGATAGGTGACATAATGATGCAAGGGTAAGTGACACCATGAAACAGTGTGCAAAATTTAAATTAAGGGGGTTTGGGTTTGTTGGCTGTGGGTTGTTTTTTTTTGTTGTTGTTCGAGTGTTTTTAAGTTAGGCAGATATTTGTTTTTACTGCCCATTGAAAAGTTTTGGGTGTAAAAACTGCTGAGGGACAGTTCTAGTTTAAAAACAGCACCACTCAGCGAGTGTTAAGTGCAGTAGGCAAGTGCCATTTGTGTATGTTGGCAGTGAGGAGGACAACACTGTGGAAGTTAACAGTGTGTTTACAGTTGCATATCATACTTTAGTTGGTCCATGGCTTTCATGCAAGTCCAAAGAAAATCAGCCAGGAGGATCAGCATTCCAGAAAACTTTCACAAAAAAAACCCCACAATTTGAAAGAATTAGATTATTGAAGGAAAGATTTAAGATTTAAGATTTAGATTCAAATACATGAAGGGTTGCTGCAAAGAGGAAAGTAATAAAGCGTCCTCTTTGTCTGTGGGGAACAGGACAAGAAGAATAATGCACTTAAATTGTAGTGAGGGGGATTTAAATCAGACATTAGGGAAACCTTTGTAAATGTAAGGTTAGTGAAGGACAGTAGCTGATTGATTGGAGGTACTGCAGCATCCCTATTGGAGATTTTGGGAATAAGTTAGGCAAACACCTGCCAGAGGCAAGTTAGCGATCCTGTTTGGGAGTAGAGGGGTGGGTGAGATGGCCTCCTGACATCCCTACCCACCCTGCCTAGCCCAGGTCCAGTTTTATGCTGTGTTTGGCCAAGAACCAGTGAGGTTAGGAGCTCTGAAATGAAATAGCTTCTTTACCCTAAACTGTTTTATGATTGTGTGTCATATTTTACTCTTGTTAGGGTATAAGATAAAGCTTTAGTATACTTTTCACCAGAAAAAGAATAGTAAAATCCAAACCAGATTGAAAATGCAGTGTATCTGTTTAAATACTATTAAAACCTGGGTTTTGTATTAGCTGGCAGTGTTCTTTGTTCATATGTTGTGAATGAAGCCTTTTTCTAATAATTTGAAACAAAATTTGCATATTGTCATTGGGTAAAATTGAACCTCAGAAATTTATGGCTTAAGTTCCATTTTTATTTAAGGAAGATTTCATTTTATTAAGTAAAATGGGGGTTGCAAAATGCCCTTCTGGTTTTTTGGATGCATCAAAAGATAAAGTCCCTTTTATTCTAAGTCTACATGGCATTACACCATTTCCCACATCGATTTAAACTTTTGTTCTCTAGAGAAGGTGTTATTTACAGTAAAATCCTACAGTATTCAAAGTAATATAATGTGTCTGGTCGCAGCTGATGAAGACATTGTTTTCTGGAAGGAATGGTAAAGTTCATCGGAGCATTAAAGAGGCTATTCTTGGTATCTCATATGTAGATACAGTCTAGACACTTGAATAATCAGCAGAGTCATTAGAATGTCTGCCTGTAAGTATACCAGTGTTGATGGTGAGAAAATAGAAATATTTCTTGCTCATCATTGTCTTCCCCATTTTTCTTAGCATCTGACCCTTCGTGCTTAGATATTAATTTGCCCTACTTGTAGTTTGCCTTTCCATTTCCTCTTGTTGTTTTGGTTCAGCAGCTGCAAAGGGAAAATAATATTGGAGCCCCATTGATGCGTTTTCATTGAATGATAACAGAATTTAACCAACTGATATTATGCTGTCTTAATTCATTTTATATACAGCATTGGAGATTAGAAAAGCACTTTCTCAGAAACCAAACCATTGTTTTTCACAAATGCTTGTTCCAACATGCTCTTAGATTTGGAAAAAGATCAATGCAAAGTTCTAGCAATATGTTTTATTTAGGGAAAAATTTAATTGTGATCTTGGAGTTCAGATAGCTCTGCGGTCTTTCTGAGCACTAAAAGTGGCATGTGTGGCTCCTGCTTCTTTTAAGGCTCTTCTTTGAAAAGCAAAATTAAAAGTGTATATTTTCTGCTGCTGTCACCACACATTAGTTCTACAGCAATTTTAAAGGGGGAATTTGCTTTGCGTCCAACAGGATGGGGCTGAAGTGCTATGCATGAGAGAGAATATATTCTAGTGGGTTTTTAATAGATTTAGAAAAAATACTGTTTGTCTTACAGAAACAAGTAAAGGGCCTCCTGTGACACATAAGATTTTGTAAGCACACTGAACTGGCAATCAGCTAATCTCTAGTGTCAGAATGATATCAGTAATTGGATCCCCTATGAAACAGCAGGAGTCAGTGGTGGGTGGATTGTTTCTGTGCCGTGCAGTGCGGGCAGCTGAGTTCTCCGTGCTCAGCTGCGAGGTTGTGGGAGCATGATTGCCACGGTACCAGGAGGATTGAGGCAGGTTTTTAATTACTGCTTTATTGAATTATTTGGTATTATTTCTTGCAAGTGCACAATGAAGCACCATGTGAGGATACTAATTTCTACTTGGTTAATCATGGGTGGTAGCACTTCCGCTGCATGCTTGCAGCCTGCTTGTGTCTTTTAGTTTTGTATTAACCATGAGAGATACCACTTTTACATTTCTATAGTTAACCTAGGTAAATTTTTGAGTCAGAAGTAACATTATTCGTGTGCTTCTGATATTATGATTGAAAGTCACAGGAGAGATTTCAGCTTTACAGAGTACCACCATGGGAATGACTTGTTGTTTGAGAACAAAAGCAACCCAAAATACAGAAGGCAAAAGTAAGAAAGGGTTTTATTTTCTGTTGTTTGTAATACGTAGGCCTGTTTTGACTCAACTAATTATCAGAAGTCCCTGTTCTGCTGTGAGTATTTTCACCAAAAGCAATAACTCCTACAAGACATATGTCCTGATATTTTGAAAGGGTGGTTTAAATATGTATGGGTATGGTTTTTTTTTGCATCTATTTGATGTTTAAATTAATTTTAGAGACAGCCATGGATGTAAGATGCTCTTTCTCTTTTAACTGCCTCAGTCCATACCTCTGTGAAATAGTATAGCATATTTTTCAAGCTGTTTAGTGCCCTAAAAGGCTAACTCTTTAATCACTAAAATGCCAAATAAAGCCAAGCCTTTGAAATGGTATTAAAAATGGTTACTATCACATAATGTATTTAGCATGACTTGAACAACAGCTTCAAGCTTTTGAAGTTGATTTTTTTCCAGCTTTGACATAATTTCCCCTCCCCCATCACCTGCAACTGTTATTGATGCTTGAATGAGTCAAAACACTTGGAATGTGTTTTCCTATCTTATGCTAAATCTGGAAGACTCGAAGTCAGTCCCTATTCAAATTATTTCCATTGAGCAGAATTGGAAATGGAGAATGTCACTGTGGGGAATATATATAGGTGGAGAACAGGGAATTTATAGGCAGGGAATACATAGAAGGAGCATTTTAAGATGGGCTTTATTTATAATTGATGTTTGTGTGTTCTACATTTATACTCTATTTTAATAACTTCTTAAGAAATGAGCTTATTTTCAATGTTTATCCTCCATTCACAGTGTCACTTGGTTACTTTGCATATCAGAACCAGGCAAACAGAGGGAGAAGAGTGTTGTGCCTTCTCAGCCATATGCCATTGCTGTATGCACTGTAACAGTAAACTCTTGTTTCATGCAGTTAAAGCAGGATTGAAACTGGATTTGTAGAGAGATCGAGGAAGGATGGTTTAAGTCCAGTAAGTCTTAATAACTTTCTAGAGAAAGACAACTTTTGATCTGACTGGGCATAGAAAAGCAGGGAGTTTCTTCAAGATGTCGTTGCAAAGGGGAATCACCAATTGTTCGAGTGTTACTTGACCCCATTACTTGTCCTTTAATTTTGTAAAGTATATTTTTTCTTTTTGAAATTAATTACTTCTCTTCCACGGACTGTTTCATAGAGGTTAGTTCTTTAAATGAAAGTATTTGCTACTGGTGAGCTCAAATCAGTTTTGTCTTTTCTGCCCTCAGTGGTTACATGAAAAAAATATTAGGCATACTGGCCTCATTTTATTATTTGTCTAATGAATGCTACACACAGAAGTAAAGAGTCTCCTCTTGCAGAGTTCTTACATATCTGAGTATGTCTTTAACCTAGCTTTACAGGGGTGCTGGCCCTGGAGTGTTCGTTAAGCTGTGGGTTTGGGGCTTTTCCTCTTCCTTTTTGAAAACTGCTGCTGTGGTAGACACGCTCACACGCTTTTTTTTTTTTTTTTTAACATTGTTTCCCAACCACTACCCCCTACCATAATTTCCCCAGTCTTAAATTTTTTCTCTCCCCTACTTTAAGCAGTTTTTCGGTGAGAAGGCATTATGTGCAGGATTTTGCTGCAGCCATTTTTCACATTTAGAGTACTGCTTTTCCAGCTTATTTTGGCAGATAGAGCAAAGTGATAAGATTGCTATGTGGGAAAGTTGGACAAATACATCACTGTAGTACTTGGCGCTGATATTTTTCCAAATACCCCATTTTCTTAGTTGTCTTTTTGATATTCCACATAATCACAGTATCAGTTTCAGGGTTTTACTCAGACCCCAATCTGGTGGTTGGAGCTTCTTTTTTGATACATTTTTTTAAAATATTATACAAAAGGCAGTTTCCTTCCCTTTATTTTCTTTATGTGAGAAACACCATTTAGGTTTTACTTTACTTTTCCTAAATATACATTTTTTCACCTGCTGTTTCTATGGCTTGATGTGCAGTGAGACAGCTCCTTGGATCCCAGTGCTGGGTTGCTCTGACAGGCTGCATTGACTAACTGGTCTCTGCCATTTTCTTGATCTTTATCTCCTTTCTCTTGCTTTCCCAGTTAGAGCAGAACCTCACTGAGAGCAGCCCACAGGAAAGCGCTCTCCTTGAGCTTCTGACAACCACCTCGTCTTTCGCCTGGTGCTATTATCAACGAAACAAAAGCAAAAGTTCTCATGTGGGCTTCTTGCAAGTAGTGAGGAGTCAAACTGTGAATGAAACATCTTTTGCCTACACTGCAGCTGAGAAAGAAACAGCTGAGTGATGTTTCTGAGGCACAGATTGGTAGGCTTTTTAAGAACACCAAAGAGATTAAGTTTTTGATATTACGTTTAGGATTCTTTTAAAAGAAAAAAAATGGAATAGAAAAATGTCACATTTAGTAGGACAATAGTACTAAGAACTGACTCACAGGTTGGTATAGTATAATTACAATACTCCATTCTCACACACTTTATATAACTTCTAGCATCCTTCTGCTCTTCAGATTGTATAAGTCCATACAGAAATGGATAGCATTACCAGCGTTCAGAAAAATGAAGGAAATTAAGGCTGTGATTTAATCTTGTATCTACCTGCTTCACTAGAATTTTAATTCCATTTGAAAATTATAGAGAAGCTTTCTTTTCACAGTATTTCGTGACATTATTTTGAAAACAATTTTCTTGTGAATTGACACCATTGTAGAGCAGAACAGTCAACTTTTTAATGTGGAATTCAAGTTGGGAATTTTCAAGCTACAGAGGCACAGAACATTTGATGCATTCAGATTTAATGTTCCACTTTAAAAAAAGGATACTCAGCAGAATACAGGAATTTAAAATTACAGCATCTAAACTGTCTTGATTCTGTCCAATCACAATGCCCTGTAAGTATAGTATGATTGTGTTTAAAAAGCTTCAGCATTCATGATTGTCAAGAGATGAATATCAATTTGACTCTGTTTTTCCACATATTTTCTTTTTCCTTAAGGCAGACAAATGGTACAAAGTTAAATCTTTTCGGGCATCTTACTTATGTGTCTCCCTGTTTAACCTGCTAGTTCCGATGCAGTGTTTTGGCCGTAAATAGGCTTAGAATTAGAATGTTCAGCCGTATTCCTGGTGATCTGAAGACATGTACTATCATTAAATGTAATGTAAGAACATTAACTATAACTTTCCATCTTACATTAACTCAAACTTTAATTTACACTAGGGTAACATCCATAACATCTAAACCACCTCTGAGTTAGGCAGGATGTAACGGCGCTGTTAGAGCGGCACAGTTGTCCAAGTGCAGTGCAACTAGCCTTGAGCTACTACAAGGTATTCTGCCATTGACTTGGAGGATTTGCTTACAGAAATCAGTGCCGATGTCTCTGGATGTTAAGGGTTTCCCTTGCATATCTGCTTCTTTGGTATCCACAGTAGGTAGTCAAACCTGTGCAGCTGCACAATGTGTCAGACATCACCAGCTACTATGGCAGATGGCCACCAAAGTTTTTGGCCTTCAGGCTAAATACTCAGCTTTAATTTTTGACTCTTGAGTCCATTCTCCCTTATCCTGCAGACTCATGAAAACTAGTATAATTGTTTCAATGGAAATCATCAATCGAGGGTTTTAGTTTACTTTTTGACTTGACTTCAGGTAGCTTGTATATATACATATACATTAAAAAAACTTGCCAAGGTATGTAGATTAAAGTTTATTGATGACTTGGTTTAATTGCTGCTTTTTTTTTTTTTACATTTAAATTTGCAGAAGATTTAGGTTAAAAATATGGAAAGTTTGAACAACTGAATTTTAATTATAATCACTCAGGATTAAAAATACAGGTGCTAAATTCCTTAACTATTTAAAAACATTTTAATTTCTAATTATATGTGTATAAAACTATTTGTTTAATGAATGCAAATCCGAAATCCAAGGATATGGTGTATTTTTCATACATTTCAGTAGACTAAATGGCTTATAAGAGCTTGTATTGGGGTATAGCACCAAAAATAACTTCGTTTTGCCAGTAATATGCAAGGCAAAGGTTTTGTCAAAGAAGTTTACTAAGTTATGGTTTTATCTGGCATCCCCATGTTTGAGGAGAGAGCCAAGATCTGAAAACGCTTTCTTGGGTAAGTGAAAGATATTGTCTTTTACAGCCTATTGCTGCATTTGTGTCTGCTCAGTACCTTACTCTCGTAGCTGCAGGGACCAGGCTGTAACACCGGTATTAAAAAGGCTGATACTGTTGCCCCATTCCCTCTTTCTCCAGTAAGACTGCAAACAGTTTATACAGTCCCCAAGGCACTGAAAGTTGTGGCAGGGGCCTATAGGAATTGGACGCAAAGTGGGGAGCTCCAAGAGGACCAGTGGCTTTATCATTCACGCATCTGTGCTCTGGGAGGAGCTGAGGTCCTGTTGATGGATCCCACTGGGTGGGCACAAGGAGGCAGCAGACGAACTCTCTGAAGTTTGTCCCTTCTGCTCGGTGGTGGTGGTGGTGGTCTCTTTCTGCTGGTGTCTGTGGAGGCAGGCCCTTTCCTTGACTTACCTTTGAGCTAGGGGGAGCAGAGCAGGACAGAGCATGAGGAAAAGCCAGGCCTGGACTTGGCAACAAACATCTTTTGAAGTCTTTAAGTGAAGACATAAACAGAAGCTTAGGGAGGAGATGGGAGTGTTGCCTTGTCCATTTTGGCTGCTTTCAAATGCCTTTCTGCATTTCTAACTAGTCAGTACAGGAATTTTCCTTAAAAATCAAAATGGGTAAAATTCCGGTGTATATCATCATATGCACAGCAAAGACAGACAACTTTCAGAACCCTTTTAATTCAAATCTCTTAACTGAGTAGACAACACAAAATGAGAAGGGTTAGCACACTTTGCAGGGGGAAGCAAAACAGAACCAGGATAACTTATTCTTTGCTAGAGCTTGAAACTGCTGCCTTTAATTGCTCATAGCTGTGGGTACACGTGACCACATTTCTTTGCAGCTATTCTATAAGCATCTTTACGGTAATGCCCCTTATAAAAAACAGAATAGAAATTGGCATTAAATGAGGAAAGCCTTTCAAAGACTTTTCGCAAAACTCAATCATCTAGTTTTCAAAGGGCATGTTATGTAAAGTGCATGTAATAGTTGTTCTTGGAAATGAAGGTAAGATTTTTGAGAAGAAATTAGAATATTGCTTATATTGGTCTTGGGTTTTTATTCAATACCATATGAACCCTTTGCTGATCAGTTAGGTTCATTTGCAAATATGAAGGGAGGGGAATGAAATGATTCGGAAGAAAAGCTGTATGGTATAAAGCCCTTCAGTACATAATAGAAATCATAATCCAAACTCAGCTAGTAATGATTCAGTAGTTAGCAGTTAACAGTTGTTATTTGGTCAATAGCAAAATGAGGAATCCAGATGATACCGACTTGGTATGTTTGAAAAACTCTTTTCTGTTTAAAGCAAAATGTATTTGCTGATGCTAATGGGCATTATATTGCTCAGGGAATGAAGCTGGAGGCATTTGTAAGTTGTCCTTTATTTAATGGTCATGACTGGCACTTGTGGTAAATGAGGCCAGATGTTAGATGGGAAGTCTTCTGTTTTGGCTGCATTTTAATTTTTTTTAGTGTTTCTTCCTGTTTAAGGAATAAAATAATTATTTTTATTATTATGTAATACATATGATATATTATGTTATTAAAAATACAGCTGTTCATGCCAGTGTCCACTTTTTATTAACTTCAGTGGATGTAGGATCATGCCCTTAAATCATAATTTTATTGAGTCTTATTGGAAAATATGTTCACATAGACCGAGAAAATGTTTCATGTTTCCGAGAAAACAGACTACATTTAGGATTGTGTTTAGAGAATGGGAAGAAAACTTTAAAGTAGATCATAATTCCTACAGATGGCATTTGCATTAATAACAAGTGCTAGAAATGTTTTTGTGGTTTAGTAATCAGTTGATGACTGGGAAGAAGGAAAGTGTTTCTTTGCCAGTGCTGTTACTTGTTGGTCTGTTCTATGAGTACAGCCGAACTTCTGGCTGGTTGTATGAAAACGACTGAAAAATGTCTGTGAAATTAAGAAACAAACATCTGAAAATTTACCATATTCAGTAAAAGCTCATCTAATTTTAATATATGCTGTGGGTTCAGATTTATGTCCCTTTGTCAGTAAGCTAATATGAAAGAGTTTAATTGGGAAATACCTTTTACCCTTTTCCTCAGTGGGACTGTGTTTTCAAACCCATTCAAATTCATCATCAGTCTTGTAGAAATTATCTTAGAAAGCCTGAGAAAAAATCAATGGGAACATTTCCCTCAGGGTCCACCTTACTTATTACAAAAATATCCATACTTAACACTGAATTTATGCTTATATCTTCACAACTGGTCACAAAACAGATTCGGTGTATACATTCATATGGAGCCAATGATGTGCAAGTGCTTCCAGTGCTGGTAAATTTATAGACTTGTATTTATACCAAAATATGCTTTGCCCTTCTGAGAAGAATACGTATGTAACTTCTAGGGCATAACATGTGTGTTCATTTTCTCACCACAGGTGAGAAGGCTCCAGGGAGACCTTATCGCGGCCTTTCAGTACTGAAAGGAGGCTTATAGGAAAGCTGGGGACAGGCTTTTTAATAAAGCCTGTTGCAATAGGACAAGGGGTAACAGTTTTAAATTAAAAGAGGGTAAATTTAGGCCAGATATAAGAAAGAAATTTTTTACAATGAGGGTGGTGAAGCACTGGATCCGCTTGCCCAGAGAGGCGGTAGATAACCCATCCCTAGAAGCATTCAAGGTCAGGCTGGATGGGGCTCTGAGCAACCTGATCTAGTTGAAGATGTCCCTGCTCACTGCAGGGGGGTTGGACTAGATGACCTCTAAAGGTCTCTTCCAACTCAAATGATTCTATGATTCTGTGTTCAAATATGATGCCTCAGACTTCACAGCGTATATCAGACAATCTCCCATTTTGAACTAGCTCTACTAAGACTCTGTCGTCTTCTGTAATAACCCTTTAACTTTCCTAGCGTAAATTACAAATGTTTTCACTCATGCAAAACATAAATATAAATGTTGACAGTGTCATGTGACAGTGACTTCTTGTCATTCCCACCAGCTGCATGGTCCTATAATGTACAATAGCAGCTGGAACTCAGTTGTGAAATAAAAAACATACAGTTAGCTTTTGGTGACCTCTGCATTAGTGTTGCCAAATTGCTATGGAGTATGATTTTTTCTTCTTCTTTTTTTTGGCAAATCATGTTGCTGTTTCCCTTCTGCTAGGCTTGCAAAATTGTCAGTGATAATGTTTTGATGGCAGTTTATTTTCCTTTTATTGTTTAGCTTAAATTTTGCTGTAGTGGAAACTCAGCCTGAATTTTGTCAGGGTGAAGATCAAATTCTTTTACAAATGAGGACAAAATTAGATTAAGCTCCCTATTTTTGGAGAACCTTAGTAATGTTAACAATCCTTCACTTACTGCAGCAAATTTTGATGGCTATGAAGCGGTTCAGTGTTAGCACCTCTGCTGTCAGGAGTGAGTGCAGCAGTGGCAGGAGAGACTTCTAATTTACATGGGTATTTTTAAATACATGACAGAATGGTGAAGGCAGTAGGAGATACAGATTTTTCTAGAATGTCCACCTTGTTATAGACTTCTGTTGCCTGGTCTTATTTCAGTTTTACAGGCAGAGAGGTGTTAAATTTTGTCCCTTCTGTTCTCCTATGTTTGAACATGGGCGTTTGACTGTTCAGAAGCTTTGTAAAATTCTCAGTATCTTTAGCACCCCTTCCTTTTGCCCAAGTTTGCCATTTTGCACATGATGAAAAAACTGTTCCTCTTCCCCAAACAGCACTCATACACCAGGCTTGTTTGTTCACTCTCTGGAATTAGAGCATGATTGTGTTTTACCGTGAGCAATTGGCTGTTTGCCTTCTTAGGTGTTTAGAGATGTGTTTGCTGCTCTGTGACCTGATGAATACCTTAGGTTTTAAAATTCATGCTGTTAGAGCTTGCTGGGAGCCGCAGGCAGGTCCCTGAAGAGGGAGTCCCTTTTATATCCAACCCAGAATTACGGGGGATTCTTAGGAAGAATGGAATTCAGAAAGTGGTAGTCTTGCAACAGGAGTCCGCAACTGGTGCCCAGTGTAACATCTCTGCCATCAGCGGTGCTTATGCTCTCCTAGACGGATGGATAACTGCAGCTTGCTTGTCGTCGATGCTGGGTTTATTGAGCCCTCCAACTTAAAAGCATTGTTTATTAAACCAACCAAACAAGGGAATTAAACAGATTATAGGCTTATCGTAGAGCAAGTGAAAGACAGAAAGCACGTAATTGGAAGGAGGAGTGTTTTGACAGCTTCTACAGATGGCAGTAAGCAGAAGGGAGGATTGCATTCCTAAAGTGTAACTTTTTATTAATAAGGTTCAAATCATTCTAGCAGCTCTTTTGAGGCTATAGTATTTGTCATGAAAAGTATGACTGGATTTCTTTCTAGATATTGGCTATGACAGTTTTACTTTTTTTTTTTTCTTTTTTTCATGATTCAGGATGCTTTCTGAGCCATTGTGCAGATTATGTACTAATTTTTGAAGCAATGCTCTGATTTGTTTTTGTAATGCTGCAGTCTCCAGAAGGATCAGGAGTTTGGTATTGCCTCAGATACTTCACACTATTTTATCACTCAGGAGTGTTTTCATATTCAGTATCATGTCTGAAGCAAAATATTTAAATGGAAGATTGTTTCAGGATACTCGTTTTTCAGAAACATTTATAAACATAAAAATAATACAGTGAAGAATTTATTCTTTTTATGTGCTTTTGGCTTTTGCCTTTTACAAACCAAAAGGATTTCCTTAGGGATTTGCTTGTCTAAATCTATTTTCTCTCCAGCATATGAAATGACAGGGTATACAAAATGCCCAAATATTAATTTTTTTGGCATGTCTGTAAATTCATCTGTCAACCTTCAGTGAATTTTCTGGTTTTCTATTAGCTTGTCCCAAACTGCTGGCAAGCTAAATTTCTCTAACAGGCATCAATTCACTGCATTAAATGCCTGTTCTGCCCTGCAAGACGTATTGATTATTTTTTTCTCAGCAAAGTGACAAATACCATTTTTATGACAATAATAGAGATTGATTACTACTTTATGGAACAGAGAAGGAACCGATATTGCTGAGAGGACCTTGGGGCTTATAAAAATTGAAAAAAGAATCGGTTGAATTAATAAAGAAATTAATGAATTCATCTGTTGCTGATGAAGCTGAAGCATTTTTGATATAACGAAAACTAGAGTAAATGCATGATCATTGCTGAAGTGAGGCAAGTTTAAATGTATTTATAGCATCTGGTGTCCGAAATTACTTGGAGAAATGCTTGTAATCCATTTTGAAAAGCTCAGACCCTGAACTCTTTAAGACTTTAAGACAAATTTTTCTACAGATTTAGGTATGCATGATCACGTACGAGTGAATATTGCAGTGCTATCTTGATCAGTGGAAGCTGAACCTGAAAGATGGAGGAATATTGTCAGGTTTTGTGTAGGGGTATTTATTTTAAGCCTAAAATGAAATAAATTTCTGTAGGGCTTTTTTTGTTCATTTTCATCTCATGTTGTTATCTTCTTTGCTGGAGATACAAACTGTAGGTCAAACTCCTTTACCTTGTTCTCACACCTTATCCACTGTTTTAAGTGAAGCTGGACAGATAGACAGTGAGGTTTCAAGATGAGACTGAATATTTGAATTTGACACAATAATAGTTTAATCATTATATTGTATCAAAGCAAATTATAACAACAGAATTCATTCATGCTGGTTATAACATTCACAATTTGTGTGTGTTTTTATATATTGTCTTACCTTTAAACAAAAACCTGTTTATGGACACTTTCATATAGGCAGAGGTTTCTGTGTGTGATGACTGCAAAACTCACATCTTTCATTCAATAACCTTGTATCCGTTTTAATACTTTTTTTACTTCAGAAAATATGTTTTCCTGACTAATGTATAGTTGAAAAACTAAGGTTAGAGTATGAAGAGTAGGACAGCGAAGAAAAAAGCTGACACTCATAGCTATACTCCCTGAAATGGCACTATATTTCGCTTTTAGTTTATTCTCTTCTCCATCAAGATATATGAAGAAGATATATGTTTTAGTCTAGGAAATTAAGTCCAGTGAACTAAGTGTACACAGAAAAGCCAGAGTACTATGCAAAACTAATAAGTTGTGTGTCTCTTGCACATGTGATGTGTCAGTACGACTCAGAAAAATTTAGTCCTGCATCCCTAAAAAATGTTGTAATTAAACGCAGATCTGATTTTCTGTCAAACCAAAACCAAGTCTGATTTGAGGCCAAACACAAAGAAAAAATGTTTGAGTTAAGTGCAAGAGCATTTTTTTTGCTTAGTGTACCTAAGTTCAGATTATTTTTTTTGTCCCTAAAAGAGTCAGATAACATATTGTTTCCCTTCTGCTGAATCTATATTTATACATGTATGTCGGACAAAAATGTTATTGTACAACAACAGATAGTGAGAGCTGATGATGTAGTATTCAAATAAAAAGGGAAACAAACAAGTACACACATCCCACTGTGGAACTTGCATAGAGCTTAATGGTTGAAATGCAGTAGAGCCAATTTCTGCATTTGGTTTCTCATGAGCTTCTGTTCTACTCATATACTGCTCTAGAATTTTCTACTGTACACTTTCAGTGCAAGAGTTATTTCCAGAGTGTATTTAAAACTGTCCAGCAGTATTTAAAGGAAGAGAAAGTAAAATAATGCCTTCATTATAAAAAAGAATGGCTATGACCTTTTAAATGACAGCTGTAGTTCCAAAACAGCTGGGCAAACAGGTTGAAATTTTTCAAGGTGCCAGCTCTCTCTCAAGAGAAATGTCTTTGAAACATCTCTATGAAAAGCGGTTGTGATTTGGTCTGAAGGGATTGTGATCTTCCTGTGGGTGGTAAAATTTTAGTAATAGTATAGCCACAGGACGTGCACCTGGGATTTGCAGGAGTTCTGGTGTCATTCATAGTTGGCTGTAAATTGTAAAATGATGGACTTCCCTTTGACTGATATACAGTGTGCTAACAAGCATGTTTATGCCCCGAGAGGTCAGGCAATTGGCATTGTTAAACATTTAGGCGCAGTCTTAGTTTCCTTAAGTTTTCTTCTTCTTGAAAAGAGAGAGCTCTCCAAGCTGCCTTGAGAGGCTGCAGTTAGCCTTGCATGGAGATGAAGAGGATCCAGCAAGTTCTTAGAGCAGCCACAGTGTGTGGCTCTGCCACTGGTGTGTCCTTTGGCCCATGAGTAGGTGGAACCGCACTTGGGGGGGTGTCACCACCATTCAGCTCCTTAGGACACAAATTAGTTTTATCTAGAAGCAGTGGAGAAGTCTTGGTGCAGCACTCCCCCAAAGGAGCTGCAGTGGCAGAGAAAAACTGGGGACACCCTGTGTTCTGCTTCATACCTTGACGTTGCTCCTTAAACCATGGTGAATATGGGCTCTGTGGTGAACACGGGCATGGTGAACTCCCTGCAGTACTAACTACGTGGCCTTCTGCAGTGTGCTTTAGCATCTGATTTAGACTACATCCATGACGGTGCTGTCTGGAAGTGTATAATATCTTCAATGATGTATTTCATTACTATTTTCCAGTACAAAATGCTAAGTTCAGAGGAGTTCCATCAGCAATCAGCATGCCCTTGACAGTAGTGTGCTTCCACACCATTTTGTGAGGCAGTAAAGTTCAGTGGCCATAAAATGGCGTCAGAAAATAAAAGTTAAAATGTGTTCTGTGACTTTTTGCTGAAACACAAAATTAGTCTGACTTGTTTATAGCGAAGTAATTCCATTTGACTGCTCAAGGCTAGGCAAATGTTACAAAAAGTTATTTTAAATATTATCCACAGCTTGAACATATGCGATCAGGAGGTAATGTATTACCAATGAAACAACGCATAAAATTCCTCATAGGAACACTTGCTGAATTTTGTTTTACTGTTCTCATTTTGGCTTGGTGTGCAGAAAGAAACACTGTAGAAATTCTGCTTAAAACTGTGCTATACACATTCGTATTTGCAACTAATCTTGGAGATGTAATGAGATATTTGAAAATGCTTGTTTCTTATTTTAATTTCCACTTTGAAATATAAATTCATTTTACATCATTAAAACTGAATATAATTCTTGCATGTGATTGATGATTTAAATTATCATTGTGTTTGCTAATTTTTTAATATCCTGTTTTTGTAGTGAAGTCTCTAAGAATTTCGCCAGATTAGGGGCTGTGGGATGAAGCCCTGCTTTCATGCAGTAGGTGAAGGACTCTTAAATCAGTCTCTGGAGTTATTTAAGGGTTACCAATTACTCCTGCATTGTAAACAATCAAAGTGCTTGTATCTGCAGGCAGTAGATAACCTGAAAATCAAATATATCAGCTCTGCCCAGATCCTTGAAGAGATTGTTCTGTCAACTAAAACAAGAATAAAAGGTGTGATTGTAAATAACATTCGTGGGACAAGCAGGTTAGTAACATTCATTTAAAAAATAAATAAAGAGCCACCTTTAGCAGGCAGTTGACATTAATTGAACATGTAGCAGAAAGCAAAGCCTTCAGAAACTTGCAAGCATGGATACGTTCAATTGGCTTTGTTCCCGATTGTTTTAAGTTATAGTTTGCCGCCTTCTGATATAAGGGTTCCTTTATCCATTCCTTGCAAGAAGGTATCGTGTATAAAACTGATGCTTTCAGAGGTTTTTGAAACCCCTGTACTTCCTCTCCTTTGAGTAATGGAGTGAGTCCTAGATCTACATTTTTTTACTTAGGTAAGGGTTATGTTTATGGCTAAATGCACACCACAGGGTGCATTAATACAAGAAATAATTGAATTAATTAATTCAGTTGAATAGTGTTTCTTACCTGTTATTAACAGCTTTTTTTTCTAGTTTGGTTTCTTATTACCACAATGATAATAAGAGAAAAGAAGCTAATCATTACCTAAAATTTTTGAATGTTGAAATATCTTCATCTCTATCTAATGAGTAGACAAGAAAAGTGAAGCTTTATATATAACATTATTTAAAATGCCATCAGTATTAGGAATAATATAAATTTTAGTGACTGTTGGACTTACTTAATCCTTCAGCACTGAAGTCACCAGAGCTCTGGCCATTTAACATGACTGCTGGAGTACAAAAAGAGATTCCAAACCAGTCATATTGCAACAGATATTTTCATTGACAATCCTAGGCTGACCTTACTATATAGGGACGGTTGGGTTCATAGTTTAAATATGTGCTAAGCTTTTTTCTTTTATTTCAAGGGAACGAGTCATTTTTGGTGGAAATATTTGGTAAGTAAACTAAATGGAGGGGAAAGAGCAAATCTGTTAGCTGCCGTTTTCTTGTGTCGACTCTTTTCTTTTTACTCTTAAAGACAGCTATTTAGTCCATTAGTGGATTTCTTTCCCCATCCTGGCTGGCTTCCTGTATGTCTCACTGTGGAGTAGCAGGTGTACAATTCCAAAGTGTCTTTACAAGTGGCTCAGCAGGGCTTCCTGTGCCGTACATTCACTGGAGACAGCTCATCTGTTTAATCCTTATGTTTTAGTCAACCTTTCTCATTATGCGGACAGGGCTCCCATGTTCAGCTGGATTTTGACTCTCAGAATGAATTGATGGAGGTCTTTGATCTTTGCTGTGTATTGCATCTGTTTCATCTTTCATCTTAATGCGTGATCTTCCTAACTCCTAGCTAGTGCTTTATTTTATTTAGTTTATTTTTTTTTCACTTGAATCCATCAATTTTACTTTGTTCTTTTTGGCATGCCTTTTTATGTGCAATGAACTGGATTGCACAACTTTAACATAATGATAATTAAGTTGGTACGGGTTTTTAAAAACACAGGCAAAGACTGAGACAGCCGTGTTTATTTAGGGTTGGCACTTAGCGTTTTAGAGCCTTGATCAGAATCCTTAAATGGGATCCACACCTTTCTTTATAAACTTGTGGATTATTGCACCTGGTATTTGTGACAAATAAGGGAAATACCAAAGAATCATGGGATGTGGCAGTATATACATCTGGAGTAGCTTGGTGCTGGGTATCGACACCTGAACTAAAGCAGCATTAAGCAGTATTCTGCAGAACCAATATAATGCAGTACTTTTCTGAGGTAGAGCACCTTGACAGCCTAACATATGAGCATATATTTAAGTTCATTCCTTCTAGGGGCACTGCTTAAATTCCTGTTTAAAATTAAGCAGCTCCTTAGGTACTGTTAGGCAAGGATACGTTTCCTTAACTGAGGGTTTATGCTGCTCCAGGTGGTTTTGATTAAAGACATTTGAAATTCCATTTTCTAGCTCAGTTAAATGGTCGGTTACAGTTATGTTTTGTGTTTTTTTTTTTTTTCCTTCCTAAATTTAAATATGACAACCAGCAAGGGATTACTCTTTTTCAAATGAAACCAGCAAAGGAACAATTTTGATTATACTGTTTAGTTGAAACTAACACTACCAACAGAGCATTTTATAATGGTACATTTGATTCCTGCACTTATAAAACAGAGTTTAAATTCTCTTCTCAAAAAAATTTAAGTCAATGTTCAGTCTTCAGTGACAGTAGCAGTTTAATTTTTCTAGTGATCATTAATGCTAGAGTGGCAAGAGAACTTTCAAATGAGCAAAGAGCTTTTGGTCTGCAACAGCTAAATTCTTAAGGAGTCTCTGCTCATAAGAGGTTTGATATATTTCACTGCAGTCCAGCATCTTACACACACGGCATACTCAGAGCTATTTCCTATTTTGCTCTATATAGAAGTCATATTCTTCTCTTAAAAACCCTTTGGGAGTAGGCAAAAATCTGGGCATTGAAGATCTTTGGGGTTTTTCTTGTTCTTCCTCAGGAGAGGGCTCCTTGTGCAGAACTTCCACCTCCCTGTTTGATGTGGTGAATCCTGGGATAGTCGATTGTTAGGTGATGGGGAGCCCTCCATTTACAACTGGAGAGGGATCCTTCAGTGATGCTTCTTTGGTCAACTACATATGATGCATTCAGTTGTATTACACGGGAATGTTTTATATCTTCATGCAAATACCATCTTTATAAAGTGAAAAAAGCACTGATTTTTCAGAAAAACAACATTTTTCCTTTTGAACTTGTCAGGCTTTATTTAAAAGGAACAGAGCACCATGCAGAATGGACTTGAACATCTGGAAGATTTGGGTACCCATGTTCTTTTGGTAGGTTTGAAAACTTCAGGGATGTACATCACAGTCGTGTATTCTTTATCTAGAGACTTTGCAACATGTGTGGTTTTGGAAATTGGCCTTACAAAATGACTAATATTAGGCTTGATTTCACTGTGGCATGGGTAGATGCCACTGTTCCTAATAATGATTTCTGTAATGAAAGGGTAAAAGGACCTGATCTGACACAATACAATTACATCTGCTGCTGCCAAAAAAAAAAAGGTAATTTGATCATTTTTGCATAGTATAATAATTATTCCACCCCCCAAAAAAAACCAAAAAACCAAAAACTAACAAACCACCAAAACCCAAAACTATGCTTCTCTTACTGTTAGACCTTCTTCTTTTAGGTATTGCTTGACATAAATCTCTATAAAAACTTGCTGTCCTCTAATACTGAAAATAATAGGTAAAAGCCATTGTTGTGCAGTCCAGTTTTAGAGTATATAAGAAAGAAATTTAGATTTGGAAAAAAAAATTATTACTGACTTGGCCTCCTTGTTCTCTCTCTCTCTCTTTTTTTTTTTTTTTTTAATTTGCCTTTGGAGCTACTGCCTTTTAACTGTTCTGAAATTAATCGGGTGTAAAGTATTATCTGTCAGGAAATTAACTAATTGTATTGAAAGAAGCTCATTAAAACAGTCTGAAAAATTATTAAAATCCTGAATGCCCATGTTGGGCAGTTTCACAATTTGAGACCAACCTTTGGAGAATGCAGACCCAAAATTTAACTACATTAACTCTTTTACCTTTTATTTAAAGAATGAATTATAAACAGACAATTTTAGTGTTTTGGGCTTTGGGTTTTAAAAAAAATTTCCTGTCAGTTGGGTGTTTTAGTTTATGTCACTTTGATTGGATCATTGCAGGTACAACCTTTCTAATGGGTCATGTACCAGAGTTTGTTTCTGCCACATTATTAGTGTTTTACATGCTTCAATTTTATACAGACAAAATGGATTATTTTAGGAGGCTACTTCAGCTGTAAGTGCATTTTTTATTTTGGGGAAAAAAATTAAAATGACACATTAAAAATAAGTACCATATAATCTAAAGAGATTGGGTTGCTGTAATATAGCAGTATGTTTTCCCCAACATATTTTGTGTTGATTGTTCCCAGAATAAGCATTTGTTTAATTCAGTTGTCATTTCATTCTCTGTGTGTCTTTCTGTCTGTCTACCATTCCAGTTCCAGCTTACCATGGGTGGGAACTTTTGCATAGGAGAAGCTTCAAGGCTTTTTAACTACAAAATTTGGAATTCTGCTCACCAGTTTCTTGCAAAATGGTGCAAACCCTGCCTTTAGGGAAGAGCCGTTGCCAGCTCCTGGAGCCATGGTGCTCAGATGTCTCACTTGACCTAGTGAGGGACTCTTTAAGAAGCTGCTTTATATATGAAAAAGAATCTTTCCGTTAAGGGAATGCAAGCTTTTTATTGTTTCATCTTTGTGGAATGATACAAACAAAACTCTCTAATCCAGAATTGTTAGCAGTCTGAATATGAATTGATGACTTGTCCTTTTTTTTTTAATTGAGATATAATTATTTTTGTAGATTTCAGCTCATTCTTAGTTTCTTAGTCACATGAGCTTTCCTGTACTACAGATATGTTGTCAGTTATTTAACTATGCAGTCTTGGTACTGATTTTTGTCATTCTGTGACAGAGGAGAATTGTATTGAAATCTTGTCTAATGCGTTGCATTAAGCCATCCTGATATTTCATGTACTAGGTAAACTTCAGTGCCACATGTGGGCAGAGGGTGGGAGAGTATACCAGGAAAAAAATCACTCTGTGCTTGCCCTTACACTTTTACCTGGACACCTGCTACTGGACATTGACAAAGGCAGGGTGCTGGTATCTGAGCCACTGTATATATTCTTACCAATCAGTTTAAAAGGAGATATGTCTGACTATTAGCGTAGGTAACAGAATAACAGAACATTGGTGCAAGAAAAAGGGAGTGGCAAGGAAAAATCCTCACAGTTTCAGGCTCGCCTGCATCTGGTTGCAACAGAATAGAACAGAAGTCCTTTAGTTCATATGTACTGACCATATTATAGCAGGATAGACTGGGCCTGTTTATCATGATGCAGGTGGATAAATGGTTTGTTTTCCCTTTTTCTTTCTTGATCGGTTCTAGAATGTAAGCAAGATTGTTTTTCTTGCAATGCATTAATATTTCACCTCTATACATTCTGTGCTAAGGATTGATGCAACATGTGGCCTCTTCACATCTGCCTCATGGCGCTTCCCCCTCAAGAAGCTACACGTGACATTTGCAAACACTGTTCTGCACTGTGAAACTTTATGTTTTCATTCTTTTCAGTGGAATATACCTGCACTTTATGATGCAGGTTAAGTCTTGATTTGCATTTGTCAAACTAAAATTAAAAAAGAAAAAACCCCAAACAAACGAACAACAAAACCCCAAACAAAACGAAACCCCAAACCCAAAACCAAATCCATGACTATGTCTGATGCATATGATGTGCAAAATGAGAAACTATACCATAAGATGTCTGTCTGTAGCTACATATGCTCTTTCTCGGAATGAGGGAGGAATCAGTGAGTAAACGGGTGAGTGTGTCACTGAGCCTTCAAAGGTCCTGATTTCAGGAACAGGTTCACCACAGAGGGACGTTGCTTCTCAGACCCAGGCTCTGACACGTGCTCCCCTAAGCCTGCCGAATGGCATCTATGCCCATCCCGCACTGGCTTCGTGCCTTTCTGTTGCTCCTTTCCTTCTTCTAGTTTGTGTGTTGTAGCACAGTCAAACGTGTACGCTCTTTATTAACTGGCAGCCGCTGAACATTAAAAGTTAATTTAAAAGCCCACTGGATTACAATGTGAAGAGCATTCCTTTCATTACATTGCCCATTATTTTAAATGCATAATTTACATATATTATTGCTTAATTTCACTTAATTTTTTATAATGAGGTACTGAATGGAAGATTTACAGGATTTACTAGAGTACAAATGGAAGGTTTATTAGTGCTTTTTAAGGTCAAGCTTATGAATAGGTATACATAACTTTAAAACTAAATACATTTATATCAATCTCGGGCTGTGAAATACAATTGTGACTATTGATCAAAATGTTTTTAGAATATTCTTTTGGGGTTTTTTTGCTTTAGGTCATGGATCTTACTCTTTTCTATGCTCCCTTCTAGATTGGTATTTTTTGTGGTGGCAATTTTCTGTGTTCTGTAAGTGCAGAAAATACTGTAGAAATTCTGGAATAATCTTGTTTTTACCAGAATAAACCTCTCCTTTGATCCTGGACCACCTTTATTTTGGTCTTGGCTTATGTTTTTTTAAACTTGATGTGCTTTAGGTTAAGTGTGGCGTATCCTTTGCTGTACCTTCCTCACTTCTACTGAAATTTTTCTTTTACCTGACCCTGTGTTTACTTTTCCTTTACCACTTACTTTCTTTTTCTCCTCCTATACTAGGTATGTTGTCTAGTTGCTTCCATGGAGGTCTTTCTGTACTTTCTTCTTTGTGTATTGTCTTTGATATGTTTCCTTTGCTCTGAACCTCTTGTTGTATAGATGATTTGGTAATTCTCATATTTTTCTCTCATTGGAGGGGAAAAAAAAAAGGCAAAAAATGGCTGCATTTTCAATAGGTTTAAAGAAGATGAGGGCCAAACTACCCAGAGCAGCTGCCCTGCCCTCTTGAAAGAATTACACATGTAATTCAAGAAATTGGATTAATCTCATATCTTTTGCTATTTATATTGCTTTTGCCCTAGCCAGTTCATAGATTAATAGAATAATTCAGGTTGGAAAAGACCTCAGGAGGTCAACTAGTCCAACCTCCTGCTCCAAGTAGGGTTAAAACTGAATTCAGACCAGTTTTCAAGTCTGCATGACAGCCAATAGAGAGAGCAGTACATCCGCTGGATGAGTCATTCCACCAGTATCTAACTATGGAAATGGGTACCATAATTCATGCTCAGCAGATATCTGTCTTGTTCGCCTTCATCCTAGTGGTGACAGAGGAGAGCATAGATGACCAGCCTAGTTGCCTTGTTTATAATAGCTGAGGGTAGGTGAGATTAATTCCATATTTTTCCACAGTGAACTCTGAAGTAATGAAAAAGTGCTAGTGAGTGAAAAGCCTGATGTATTTATTGAAGATGGACAAATACAAGTGCTGCTGTGGTACCAAGTTCAATCCTTCTTTCATGCTATTCTTAAATCACTTTCAGTCTGGACCTGTCAGAGACCATCCTGTTTGTTTTCCAGTTCTGCTGGCTCAGATCAGTTCTGACAGCTTAGAAACCTGGTCAGGTCTACGCTGGTGGCTGACTGGAGATACTACTATGGGTAGCCTTATATGTCCAATGCATTTGGTTCACCTTCTACAAAAATGAATCAGTTGTTATGGCAGCCTCCTATTTTTGTGTCCTTCCCAAGTCCCTCGTTCATTTCCTATGCTCAGTTATTTCCTCTTGCCTTAAAGCTCTCTGCTAGGATCAAGACTACTTCTTCATATTTCAAGGCTGTCTTAAAAAAGCAAGATGTGATTTGAGTACAGCAATAGAAATGAGAAGGAATAATGCACAAAGGGCTTCCTCAAGTTCTAAGTAAAATCCTCTTG
Source organism: Phalacrocorax carbo (assembly GCF_963921805.1). NCBI lineage: Eukaryota > Metazoa > Chordata > Aves > Suliformes > Phalacrocoracidae > Phalacrocorax > Phalacrocorax carbo. The sequence goes on from NC_087513.1 coordinate 52,024,018, forward strand.
GCAGCAAATATTTTAATAAAGTGAATTAGTCATTTTAGTTGGGGTAGGACTGAGCTTTCTAATAGCGTGTCTGACATTGCATTGGTGACAATATGGTGCAGAGGCACTTGGGCTAGATATCAACTTGTTAACAATTTGGGTATGGGTAGCAGAGCAGAACTGGTGCAGTCTTCAATATCTGCCTGAGAAGCTGGATGAATACTTGATCAGTCATCCAAAATGACTGGAGTGATGGCATTACATTGGAGGATGTAATTTATTTTCCTGCCCTCAACCTTTCCAACAAATACCAGAAAGCAATTAGTTGTGTTTTGACCAATCATGAACAGCATAATGATTCCTGTATTTGGCCTCATAAACTTTCCAAATGAGACAGTTACATAAAAGGAAAATTTGACTTCTGAAAGGCAGAGCAGCTTCTCACAACACTGCAGTTTCAAGGGGGTGAGGTCAGGGTATAATTCTTACTCCCACAAGCTGCTCCTTTCTAACTGTCGCTATTTTCTGTTTGGATTGTGAAAATATTTGAACTGATTGGATTTAGAAAGTGTGAAAATTTTATCTCAATTGTATGTGAAAACTTTGAAGAAAAATTTGTTGTTTTCAATGGATTTACTAAAAACGGGACTAATTTTATGCTGCCAAGTCCAGAGCGTATTCTTGATTGAAATTGAGCCAGTATTGCTGGATACTACCTTCGATATCAAACTAGCCTTGAATTAAGGTGAAACATAGGATCAAGTTGTCTGAAAAGATATGCTTTTGGAAAAGCAGTCTTTGGTCCAAGTGCCAGGGCAGCTAGTGTTCCATGAATCCAAAGGTGGTCATAAAACTTTTTTCATGTCCTTATAAATTTGTATTAATTGACTCATGTACTCTGGTCTAATTAGTTAAATGGAACTGTCAGCAAGCATTTTGAAATGTACCAAGTTGGGGATTTTTTGTACCAGAATGAGTTACTGGGCATTTATTCTATTGTAACCTTTGTTTCTTCTTTATATGAGTTACCTTCCCGTACTTTGCAGTGTATTTTGTTTGTAAAAACGGTCTTACAACAGGAGTGCAAGATTGTCCAATGCTGCCATAAATGAAGGATTGTCCAATATTGCTGTAAATGAAAAGCTCAAACGTACTGTTTTCTAGAGCAGTGCTGAAATTAACTATCAGTCTAAATTTTGTTAGGATGCTTTTATATTTTGGCCTTATAATGCATTTGCATGTTTAACCTTCTCAAAGCATAGGCTTCGCTAGTTGGGATTTACTGGCGATCAGACTAGTTGAGAGGAAGATGTATACAGAGAAGCCTTTAATGGTAGCTAACTGCTTCTGTGGGCCCAATTAAGACTATCCAACTGTGAAACACTGTCCCTTGAGTAACGGTGTAGTCGGCTTGCCTGAGTTTTTTTGAGGTGGGGGGAAGGAGGCCTGGAATAAGGGAATATCCAATGCAGCTGTGTAGAAAAAAAAAAACACTTGAAGACTTTCTTAGAGAAAAAAAAAAAAAAAGAAAAAAAAAAAGAAAAAAAGCAGCAACTCTCAAACTTTTGGTATGCTGTATTAATAAAGGTTGAGGTCAGCTTTACGTATGCACAACATTCTAGACTTGATGCCGTAGTAGCTGTGCCTGAGATCTGGACATGTTGTTGGTCCAAAATCAATCTTGTCGCTCCTCAGAAGTCAATGAGAGATAATAAGTACTATTCACCTGATTGCCTTCCTGTTCTGAGACAGCTGGTGACGCTTGTCTTCCTGATAACCAGGAGTTTCAGATCTAAGGCAGGGATAAAGAAAAGCTGGGAGCTTGCTGAATCTAAATTTGACAGTCGATGGCTGTGTAGAGGGTCAGGAGGGATAGAATCTGTGACACGTATAAGAAAGGAACAAAATTTATCTGCTCTGGTTGCAATGATTAGATGTCTCTTTGTCTGGCTTTCTTACAGTGGATGATTGATTGTACCCGCCAGCTGGCTAATATCATAATTAACAAAGTTGGTACCATGTCTGAGAAGTTTAATCGAAAAAATTGCCGGCAGTATGATGCCATTGTCACAGAGATCACAAGCGCTGCAGTGTCGACTTTTGTACTGGTGGAGCCGCAGGACTATGTAGATGTGCTGAGAAGTCGTTCGCTGGAATAACTAAAGGTATGTTTCTTTCCCCGTACATTTCTCCCCTGTTTGTTCTTTTGAAAAATGAAGTAGATGGTCCTTTGATGGTATCTTTCATTTCAGGGTGCCACATGAAGTTATTCTGCCTTATTTTAAAGCAGTTGCAATAGCAGTCTAGAATATGCTTTATCAATGCATCAAAAGGTGAATAATTAAAACCTTAGTTCAGTGCTACTCACCCTTTCTAAGTGGTCTTTGCTGCCTTGCCAGATGCTTTTTGCAAAAAATATGAATGCGGTTATTTTCATAGCTAATTTTCTCAGTTGAAGGAACTACAAATGCTGTTGACAGTTTGTATTCTAGGAACTTGTAGTTTAATTTGGGTTTATGCTTTGTAATATTTTTTTTCATTCATTACTTCAAGTTAGAATGTAATTTTAAAGGAAAAAAAAAAAAACAAACCAGGGAAAACCCCGTATTCTTGCGCTTGTAATTCAGCGTTAAAATATCCTGCTAAAATGTTCGCTTTCGTATATGCATATTTGTGTGTGTGTGTGTGTTTGTGTGTGTGAAATAAGAGCAGCATCAGTGCCGTTAGCTGGAGAGCCACTTTTGCAGCACCTTTGTAAAATATTGCCTGAGAATCTCACTTATTCCTTTTATACATTTACCTAGTTTTCCAAGTTAAAAATGATTCTGCTGTGCTCTTCTTCTCTGCAATTGTATTTTTACGTGTGTGTGTGTGTGTGTGTGTGTGTGCGTGCGCGCACTGCGTGGTGGTTCAGTTATGCTCTGGAGTATGTGTTGAAAATGCCAGCCTGACATATTGCTAATGAGTGTGCATATTGACAGTGACGGGGGCGTGTGTCTGTCTGTGTGCCATATATTAAAACAAAAAGAGGAGAGAGACGGAGACAGAGAGAGACAGAGAGACAGAGAAGGAAATATTGGGATGGGAAAGAACAGTTTATTTACATTACGGTATGTCAAAATGTTATTATGGCTAAAAAATCCATTTTAAATAGACATGAGATGGCATATGACGCTTCCTTCTCTTTCTCACAGGAGCTAATATGGCCATGGTAGGAGAATAAGGGAGACCCATTTATTTTGGTGGTATTAGTATTTTTCTGCCCAAGTAATTTTGACTTTTTGGTACCAGTTTCTAAAATTTGGAAAATGAATTGTTTGCATTGTGTTTCGGTTCCGTAATGAGCTCTCCCTGAGTTTTCTGTTGCTCTTCTTCTCTGTATCTTTACAGGTAAATGAGTTCTGAGCATTCAGATGAAATTGTTACAGTGGACTTTGGAAGGAATGTATTGCTGTATAGCTAATGTAGCTGATGCTTATTTAAAAACAACATATTTTGGGGACGCGCTCTTTTCTGTTTTACAATTTTCTGTTTAGAGTTAAATAATTTTCTAGTTTTGAGCTGATATTATTGCAATGATAATTTAAAACTAATCCTGATGAATTTTTCAGTAAGATTTTGCAGTTCTCAGTCAATTTAATAGCAGATAAATTACTTTCAATTAGTAGACTAAATTGGAAGTACCAACTAAAATATTTTTTTCTTTATTTGTTAATGGGCTGTGCCTCAAAAAGGACTTCTGTTTTGTGAGGAAATACGTTTTTTTTCCAGGCCAGAAAAATATTCCTATCATCATGATTATTCCTATCATCAGTAACGGATTCTACTTGTAAATCTACTTGTAAATCTACTGCTTTTCAAGAGCTGCTAAGCAAAATTAAAAATCTATATTTTGTTTTGAATAGAAAATAGTGTGAACAGTGGCAAAATAGATTAGTATTGTGATTGCAGACAATAGGGAAGATTAAGTTACTAAAACAGTATATTGTTGTTCTAAACTAAACCCTGTAATATTTTGTGTAATTGAGCCTTTGTGCATTGTTAGAACTTGGTTGGAGTATCAAACGGTTGTGAGGATTAGAGCAGACAACTAAAGCAATGTCACAGTAGATGTGGCTGGTTTTTAACAGGATTATCTTCTGAGATGTGTAAAAATGAGCTCTTGTAATAGTTTCTGAGGAATTAATAATTTTAGTAAAATGTTAATGGCAAATGTGCTAATGTAAAGAGTTAGAAGATTAGTGATGCATTCTTTTGCATGGAAATAAGAATATAATAAATGTCCTGCAGGTGACTGAAGCTACTGCAATTTTATTGGAGATTAAAGTTTGATTGACCTTTGCTGAGGTGATTAACCCTTCTGAAATTAAAAGCCAGTGGTAAATTATTCTGTCCAATTTAAATGCAAACACAGAACAGTATGCTGTGTCATTCAAGTGTAAGAGAAAAAAAATGTTTTAATTTTCCTTTTGCACTCAGTGAGATGTGATTGCAGACGGCGCACAACTGGGCTCTGGTAGAACTGGCCAGTGGCAACCTGCCTTTGCTCTGCTCGTCACCACCGGAGCAGCCGCGCCGTGGGAGCACTGAACTGGAGGGCAGCCACCTGCAACAAACTCTCACATGCAGGAATGTCGGCAGGAATGCATGGATGCAGAGAGGTAAGCAGTGAAAATTAACTGTGGATATACTTTACCTACTAGTGTAGACCTTGAGCCAGCTGATGCGTGCACAAGCAGGCAGCGTAACACAGGTGAGGATGCCTGTTCAGCCTTGCAAGGCAGCTCGCCGGAGCTGGGTTGCTTACCTGTGCAAGTCATTGCAGAATTAGAAGTAAAGCTGCATGCGTGTTGTTCTTTGTCTTGTTTTTAGCTTCTCCCTAACCCTTAAAAGTCAGGTTTACAAGCTTGCAGAACTGCACTTCTTGACCGACAGAGCATTTCCTCAAAAGCAGGCTAAGTGCAGGTGTGCAAATTGCTGCGCTGCTTAAATGCTGTGATTCCAGTCCTTCCTACTAAATGTGCACAAGTGGCTTCTTAGGTTGGAGCTGGTACATCATGCTGAATGGATCAGGACGTGATCTTGGCAGTTGACTAAAGCCCATGGGATTAATTGCATGTGTAAAGTCATGCAGATGGTCATCGGAGTCACTGTGGCTACGCTTCTGAACAGCCTTTGAAAACCTAGAAACTTAATTTGCAATAGATTTTATAATTCTGTTTCACATCACAGTTGGTATCTGTGTGAGCAAACTTTATTAATTAATATTAAATTGGAAAGACCTCAGTGATACATTTGCTGCATTTTTTATGAATCTTTCATTAAAAGTTGAACACTTAGAAATTTCTTGCAGAGTATCTGCCTTGCTCTGCATTTTTTTTTAACAGACAAATGAATGTCAGGGCACTAGCTTGTTTTGTTATGAATTACACTTCGTTTTCCCACACTAAGAGATCAGTGTGTTGTTATAAAGAGCATACTGTCTAAAGGCAGTTCTGGAGGACTGTAGTGACTGTCTGAGGGCTTAAATTTACCCTGACTAGGACCATTATAATTGGATCCATTTTAAATTGAGAACTTTTTGTTGCTTTGGTAAGAAATTACATATTTGTTAAAAGCCTTGCACCAAAACAGCGGTAAATTAGAATTAGTTTAGTTACTTGAGGTTGGTTCAGATTGCATATACAAGCCCTTGAAGCATCACTGTCTCCTTCCTTTGCCTGCTGGTCGGGTAGGGGGAGACAAGTGGGTCAGGTCTGCACCCAGGGCTCTTCATGGTCCTTGGCACACAGTGTACTGGATCAAACTACCACCTTTATTTTCTTCTTCCTTTTTTTTTTTTCCTTCCTCTCCCTGAGTCCACCTCTCTCTGGCCAGCTGAGAAGAGATAAAGTAGCTCTTTGAAGGCTTTTTCTTGCATGCCAGCAGCAGTAGTGCTGGGAATTGGGCTGAAGGGCAGAAGGGCTGCTGCAGCTGTTTGGCCTTGAGTGGACTTACTGCCTAGTAAAAAAGCTGCAAAGTGTTAAAATGACAATGAATGTGCTATCTGCATTCCGTATTCAGTTTTACTCCTCACTTTTCATCAAGGAAGACTTCATATGGCATCTGTCAAGGTAGGGAAGTCTAAGGAATTGCAGTTCAGAAATTAAGGACCCTGAGGTAGTGGCTCACTTCTGTCTCGCCTTTTCATTTACACTTTAAACAGCCTTTGGAGAGATGGGCTGCTGCTTCTGGGACCCAGTGAAGAAAGTGAGGAATAGATAAAAGCTAAACTTGTGGTGGAGTGACCTAAATGGAACAGCTGGCAAAAGTATAGAGGGGATCCTCCCGGGTACTGAATTATACCTTCAGGCTTGGATTAGTAGGATGTTTAACAAAGAGATCCATTTGCCAAAAGGATCTGTGCCTGATTTTTAATTATGGAACTAGCACTTCCTTCAACATTTGTAAATTATTGAGCTTTTTTGCTTCTTGTAAGGTGTAGAGTACTAATTGTTGGCTTTGGGCTCTTCCTTCTGCTTTCCTCAAACTAAAATTTTTGCATGTTCTTGATTTAACCCTATGAATACCAGGAACATAAAACATTT